>NW_027556180.1:181804007-183284007 GCF_003287225.1 Phascolarctos cinereus | reverse complement strand
TAAAAGTACAACCTTCTACATTGTATTACAGAGACAGGTACTTGCCATTTACACCTTCATGACAAACATAAGATGCAGACTAATACAACGGTTGGAGAGCTGGTCTTCCTGTCTGGAAACTTGAGATCAAGTCTTCGTTTGATTTGATACATATTATTGGTGTGACTGGGCAGCTACATGGCACAGTGGATGCTGGGTCTGGAGTCTAGAAGACCTGAGTTCAAATCAGACTTCAGACACTTACTAGCTCTGTGGCCCTGGGCAAGACACCTAGCTCTGCTTGCCTTAGTTTTCTCATCTATAAAATGAGCAGGAAAAGGAAACGGCAAACCACTCCAGCATCTTTGCAAAGAAAACTCCAAACAGGGTCCCAAAGAGTCAGACAAGACTGAAAAACAGCTGAACAAAAACAACAAATATATGTGACCATGATCAAGTCAGTTAAACTTTCAGTTAAACACTCCTCAATTTCCAAGTCAGTATGTCCAAGTCATACACTGATAACTGTGGATACTACTCAAGACTCTGTACTGGATTCTCTTGTTTTCTTCCTCTGTACTATTCTACTTCATGACTTATCAGCTCCAATGGATTCAATTATCATTTCCATACTGATGAGTCATATCTTCTTATCCAGTCCTTCCCTCTTTTCTTACCTCCAGGCTTACATTTCCAACTGGATATCCCATCTTAAATTTAACATATTCAAAATTGAACCCATTATTCCCCTCTCATCCCCCCCAAAAAAGCCCTCTCTTCCTCCCAACCTCCCCTATTAGTGTTGATGGCATCAACATCCTCCTAGTCACCCCAGTTAGCAATCTAAGGGTCATCTTTGACTCTTCACAATCACTCTCACTCCTCCTCACCACCACCCCATATCCAACCTTTTGCCAATTTCTGTTGGTTAAAATAACATCTCTCACATATTTCCCTTTCCCTCTTCTGATGCTACCACCATCCTGCTATAGGCTTTTAAAACCGAATGTATAGATGATCTCAATAGACTTTTGGTTGCTCTCCCTGCCTCAAGTCTCTCCCCACTCCAACCCATCCCTCCACTTAGATGTCAAACTGATCATCCTAAGTCACAAATCTGATCATGTCATGCCACACCACTCCTAATTTAATAAACTCCAGTGGCTACCAGGATCACCTTCAGGATCAAATATAAAATTCTCTGGCATTCAAATCCCTTCATAACTTTGCCCCTCCTATGTCTATAATATTCCTACATCTTACTTAGACCCACATGCTCTGCAATCCAATGACATAGGACTCCTTGCTGCTCTTCACACAAGACATTTAGTCTCCTGCTGCCATATATTTTAACTGGCTAGCACCCCATGACTGGAATTCTTTCCTTCCTCATCTTCTTCTTGAAAGCCTTTCCCAATCCTGCCTCATGCCAGTTCCTTCTTTCTGTTTAGTATTTTCAATTTATCCTTTTTGTGGCTTATTTATATATAGTTGTTTGCATGTTGTTTCCCTCTTTTGAATGTGAACTTGTTGAGAGCAGTGACTGTCTTTTCCTTTCTTTTCATACCCAGAACTTAGTACAGTGCCTGGCACATAGTAGGTACTTAATAAAAGCTTGTTAACTCCTCTAGGCAACTCTCCAAGTTGATAATTTCCAGGAAAAGTGAAGATCGATATTGGAAGGAGTAGTTTCCTCATTGGGAATTCACTCTACGAATGAAATCACAAGTTTGCTTACCCTAACACCCCCAAAATATAAACACTAATTCAATACAAATATTACTAGCAATTTTATTAAAACATAATTATAATATAAAAGTATAAGATTGAAGCAGAATAAAATTTAGCCTAAATTTCTCTGGAACATATGCAACCATTTTGTAATTGGCCAGATTCTTCAGGTACTTACATTTTCTTGTTGCTAAGGTTTTACTTAGAATATTATTCCATTCATCCTTTGAAACATTCCATTAAAATCTTACAATTAATGTCTTTTTAAAAAAAATTCAATAGCAACTCAGCATACTAGAGTTACGTTTTGAATAAAGAGGGATAGTTTTTTTTATGTATTAGATAGAAGTTGGCTAGGAAGCTTCTATTCTATAGCAGAATTTGGTGAACAATGGAAATTGTACAAAAATATTGAGATTAACTTTTTAAAATCTTTGATGAAGATTACAGTGATTTGAATCAGTAGAATAATTTGTCTATTACATATGTATATATTAAAAATATGTTGAATATATAAATTTTAATTCTAATACAATTTTATTTCTGTAAACAAAGGCCTCAAAAAACATAGTTCTTTATATATACATGTAGATAGATAGATAGATAGATAGATAGATAGATAGATAGATAGATAGATAGATTTACAGGTCTTATTACTGTTAATGATTTCTTCTATTCTATCATGTTGTTTAAAATGCTTTAAAAATGCAATTTAATACATCCGAGTAGTCTCTTTAAAACATTGTTTAGATCCTGCTCCAACCTTAACACACTAAACTTACAGTTGCTTTCAGGTTTGTAAGCACTGATTCAGAACACTTTCAATTTCTATGATATCTGTCCTATTAATTCTGAACAAGATGTTTCCAGTATCCAGAACTGTGATCACACAGGTAGCTAAGCATGTGATTGTTCAAACAAATATGTTATGAATCCTCAGATGATGGACTACACCAGGGCCAGATGTCAGAGGTGCTGAAACTGATAATCCATCAGTAATTTTCTGTCTGTCACAACTGCGCTGACCCACTGAACTAAATAAATATGTTTAATCACTGACTGGCTAACTTATCAAATACTGCCCTGGGCCAAGGGGAAGGTCTTGTCAAGCAGAGGACAGATATTGCCAAAACCACAAGGATGAAAGTAACTACATATTTACCTTATTTCTAAATCTTACTTTGGATAAGTGACTTAAATTGAAATCACATTAGAAAGAAAATTTTAGTTTAGGAAAGAATATAGTCTACTTTTGAAGTTACTTCACACATCTGTTCTTTTTCTACTTTTTAGCAAATGAGTTTTCTTTCCTTTTCTACCTGACTATTAATATTTAGCAATAAGTCATAGTGAATGCTATATCTCACTGTTACCATAGATACACAGTAGTGTTGAATCAACAAGCTGATGTCCACGTATCTGCACAGTATGGGAGCTATGAACTTGGATGGGAAGAAAAATCTTTATTTTCACTAATATTTGAGTCCTGTAAATTTTATTACATGCATTTCAAAACATTATTATAAGAAGGCATTCATAGACTTCACTAGACTGTTCAAAGACAAAAAAAAAGTTATATTTCTAAGAGGAATATACCATATCTCGTGGGAGGGACAGATAACCTTTTACTTTATAAACAAACTAAAAATTTCCAGATCAACCAGTATGAAGAACAACATGACAAGGTTATGCTATGTAAACATTAATCATATTTAATGAGATAAAAGCTTTGCTAATGGGTAATATCAACTAAGTGACAAATCAGTCATCCCTGGATTGATGCAAGATAATAAAGGCCAATCCCTATAACTGTTCAAGGGCTGTGCAGGCTCAGAAGATTAGATGTAGTGTTGACTACAAATACAGGAGCTTTCTCAAGCAGAGCTCATGGTGGTTAGACAAAGGGTCTTCTTAGCAATGTTATTGATGTCTTACTTTGCCACTTCACTGTGTTGGCAGCCATGGCAGAAAGCACTTGAACTTGTTCATTCACACATCTTTAATCCCGTTTCTACACAGTGACTCACAGCCCATGAGGTTAAGAAGATGGATGCGAACAGCCAGGGTGATGAGAGGGTTGGGGTCATGGTGTCACAGGATCTCATTAACTACATCACTCAAGACACCAGTCACTCTAGAGGTCACCCAAACTGAGGACTCTAATATAGGTGATAGAGGAATAGCTGGTTGGTAAATTGATATTTTTCTTACTCTAGTGCAGATAAAGAAAATGATTCATTCATGTCTGCTTTCTAGTTCCAAATTTATCTATCTAGGGACAGAAACAATTCCCCCAGAAAAGCAAGAAAACATGAACTACTTCTTTCTGTCTTTTCCATGCTTTCCTACCAAACAACCACAACCCACTGCCAAACATTTTTAAAATGTTAGTTCAAAAATTATAATAAATTCTGTAAGTCAAAGGCTTGAAGAAATCTTTTAGCAATGTTCTTATAATCATGAACAGAAAATTAATGGGGAAAGTTTGAAGCTAAAGGATCATAGAATCATTTATATAAATCTAAAACAGAACATAGAAACCATCTAGTCCAACCACCTAATTAATAGATTAAGACATTGAAGCTCAGAGAAGTTAAATGATTGGCCCAAGGTCATAAAGATAGTAAGCATGTTACTTATTGATTTTTATGGGGAGGAAAGGTGTAACAAAAAGATTTCTACAGTAATCACTTGAATCCAACAAGAATTTATTGAGCACCTACTATCTGCTATGGACATGGCGTTGTGTTAGATACTAGAGATATCAAGTGTTAAGGATAAGGTTGGAAATCTCTCTTGATAAGGGTAGAAAAGGTTCTAGTGACCATTACAGCACATACATAATTAAAGCATTGCAACCTCCTCTGTGGGTTTTAACCTTATTTTTATTCATGTATATGTGGTATCCCTTCTGTAGAATGTGAACACCTTGAGAGCTAAGACTACTTTGTTTTTATCTTTGTTTACAAAGAAGTTAGTATAGCATAGTTCATTCCTCCTACATATGTTATTTTACAGATGTTTGCTGAACTAAATTAGATTGAATACCAAATAAAATTAAAAAAAAAAACAGTCCCTGACCTCACAGAACTCAGCTGTTACTGGAAGGACACCACATTTTCACAGGTAAAGCAAGCAAAAATAATTTGATGAACAAAGTGGATAAAGAAAGTCTTCCCACAGCAAGTAGCACATAATTGAACCTTGAAAGAAGCTAAGTATTCTAAGAGGCAAGACTGAAGAGAAACTACATTCCAGGAACAGCCGACAGCCAATGCAAAGGCAAAAATCAGAAATGATAAATTCAGGGAACAAGTAAGCTAGTTTTTCTAGAATACAATTTATTTGAAAGAGAAATGTGAAATAAGTCTGGAAAGGTAGAATAGAGCACAACTGTGAAGGGTCTTGAATGCCAAACTAAGGAGATAATTTGTTAGCCCAGAGATAATGGGCCAATGAAGATTCTTGGGCAGAGGAGTTCTTCTTTTTTGAAGATTATTTTAAAAATTGTTGGCAGAAAAGATTTGGGGGGGGGAGATTCAAAGCAGGGAAAATAATAAAAATTTTAATACATCAATTGAAAGATGAAGAAAATTTGAACCAGAGTACAAACTGTGTGATTTGAGCAAAGGGTGGAAATGTGTGAGATGTGGATATAGAACTGATAAATCTTGGCAATCAATTTCAAATGGGAAAGGTAAAAGGGGTGGGAATAGAAAAGTTGATGTTAACTCCAAAGTTTCAAACCTAGGGGATAGTAGCTAATGATGCCCTCAATAGAAACAGAGAAGTTTGGAGGTGAGGGAGAAAGATAATGATTTCTGTTTTGGACATGTGGAGTTTGAGAAACCAATGGTACATTCAGGTAGAGATGAAGAGCAGGCATTTGGTGATGTGCAATGAGAGATGACCCATAGGCAGTTAGAAAGCTATACACATATAGATTTGTGAATATAAAGAACTGGCATACAGATGCCAATTGGATGAATAGCTACAGTTAGAGAAGAGAGATATATAAAGCTCCAACAAAGAAGACTAAAGTGAGAGTTAAGAAAAGGCAATTAGTTTCAGAAACTGGGGTGAGTGGAGAGATGAGGAAGTAGAGGAAAGAAGAATAAATTTAAAAATTTGTAGACATGCTATTTATTAGAAAAAAATGCATTTGTCTAGTCATTTTTCCATAGAAAATCTCAATAACTTAGCACCTAAATAATTACATAAAAACTCTTCCAGCATGCAAAATTGTGAGTACTCTAAAACATGTTTCAACAATTCTGGGGTTTTTTTTTTATATTTCTATTTTCTAATTACTTGATGTGCAAGTTGTCATTCATACTTTGTAAGATAAAATTATAAAGTACCAAATGTTCTTTTAAGCAGTGGGAAACTATGCTGGTGGAAAAAAAACTGTGATGATTTACATGATGGATTTAGTGAAACATTAACCAAATCCATCAGAAACTACCAAGGTATTTACAATTCTTCCCACTATTGAGATTTTTTTTAAGCTCAGCCCAGTACAAATTGAGGGCAGTTGGGTGGCACAGTGAATAAGAAGGCTGAGTCTAGAGTAAGGAAAACTCATCTTAACGAGTTCTAATGTGGCCTCAGATACTTACTAGCTGAGGAAAGTTGCTTAAACATATGTGCCTCAGTTTCATCATCTGTAAAATGATCTGTAGAAGGAAATGGCAAACCATTCCAGTATTTTTGCCAAGAAAAGCCCATGAAAAGTCAGACACAACTGAAATGGCTGAAAAAACTATCACCACTATACATTGGGGGAGCTAGATAGATAGCACAATGGATAGAGTGCTAGGCCTGAAGTAAAGAAGATTCATCTTCCCCAAGTTCAAATCTGGCCTCAGACACTTATTAGCTATGTGGCAATGGGCAAGTAACTTAACCCTGTTTGCCATTATTTCCTCAAATCACTCTAGTATCTTGGACAAGAAAATCTCAAATGGCAATATAAAGATTGCATCAGATACAAGCAAAAACAACTGAATAACAACCACCACTATTTCTTTTTAAAGAACTAACCAGTTATATTTAGGGACATCTCTCTTGCTATAATGAAAACACAATGGAAGGCCTTTTACATTGGCTTGATAAACAAGTCCAAGTGACAAAAACCACACGTGAACATAGCAGTTTTCAAGATATGTTAACACATTTTAAAAAAAATTTATTTATTTTATTTTAAATTTATGGGATAAAACAAGCATCCAACTAATGAGGACAACTTTTTACAACCTTGGGCTAGTCATTTTAACTATTTAGTTTTTCGTAACTTTTTAGTAAAGTAAGTTGACCAAACTATATCATCAATAAGGTCCTTATTAAATCCATTTCTTCCATGAACCCATCTGTGACTGTAGTCAGGAATTATTTTTCCTTCCTCAAAATTTATGTATTAATTCAGTTAAGTACAAAAACATTTTATTAAGTGCCTATTTATAGGGTTAGGAGAAGGAAGATATAAAGTTTAGATTAAAATGACTTCCATGTATAATGAATCTCTGAAACTAGATGTAATTTAGTTCTCCCCTGCCATGTCCAATTTTAAAGATTTAATATGCATTTTTATTATTTGGTTCTTTTTTTTCTTTCTCCACTCATGTAAGTCCCTCCTCCTCACCACACTGAGAGGCACTGTGACATAATAATAGAAGAGCAGATCTGAGTAAAAGACCTATATGCTAGATACATACTTTCTCTGTAACCACAGACAAGTCACTTAACCTCTGAGAGCCCCTGATTAATCTCTAAAACTATAAGTTACTGATAAAAGAGAGTCTAGATTTCTGAGCAAAAGCAAACATTTTTGCCTCACCTACCACTATATCTCCTCCACAACAACCTAGAAAATGCATGTTATGTGGATTTAATTAATTATTATTATAAAAAAAATTATTATATAATATTATTATATAAAATTAAAGTTTGGGAACAAAAAAGAAGCCATATAATGTCCTAGAAAAGCCACATAATAATTCAATTCTTTATTTCCAGATTTGGAAAATTCTACCTGTATGTATGTGTGTATATTTCAATCAATATTAACTTCCAAAGGAACAATGAGAAAAAGTTAGAGCAATCAAGTAATGAGCAATTAACTTTCACAATTTCTATCATAGTAAAGAGATTTCATTACATGTAATACACATATATACATTCACACATACATACGCATGTAACATGCGTATGTATGTGTGTAATTGAATTAACCATGTTCCATAACTCAGTAATTCATATACAGTACTTGTAAGAATCATGTTTTTTTTTCAAGAGAAGCTACTAAATAGTTATTCTCATGTTATCAGCCCTTTTTTTGTAACTATGCCCAAATATTATTTTTAATGGGCATGAAGCTTTCTAAAAAAGTTTTCCTCACTCTATGCCTAGTTCTGTTTTAACACATGTAACATACTATTTTTAAAGAGACCTTTAACAAATAGAAAAAGATTTATTATTTAAAATATGTAAATAAATCAAAAGTTAGCAATTATTACCTTTATTTTAATCCTGCCTTTAATTATTATTTTTGTTTAAAAAAGAGTAGAAGTAAAATCTTCATCTTTCAGAGCAGCTATACATAGTTCTTTTTTGTTCCCAACTTACAGAAATTGAAATCAAGTCCCAAAACTGTAACTGCCTCCATTACTGTGGGAGAAATGATATTCACATCACATTTTGTCCGTATTACCCATCAACTGGGCTCAAAAGAATGAAGGAGTGGCAAGCACTATGAGTCAAGATATCTTAGTTTTGATCCTGGCTCTGCCACTAACTAGCTCTGTAAACTTGGGCAAGTGAGATTTTTACCTTTCCAGAAGACAGTTTTTTTTCACCTATAAGAAGAGTAGGTTTTATGAAGTTATTTTTAATATCTTTTCTCTTTCTGATTCTATTATAATTGTACCATTTGGTTTTCATATACTAACCGACCTTATATTTCTGAAAGTATTTATTAGTGTCCATGAAATTCACATTGAATCTGACTGGAATGCATGGAATACTTTCTTGTGAAGGAGTTAAGGCCCTTAATACAGTTAATGAATAATGGTAATATTTCCCAGAAAGCAACTATAGAAAACTCTTAAATATGATTAATTAGACTACTACTTTTTTTTTCTTTTATACAGAAAGATAATGGTGCATTTGCATGTCATCTTATAAAAGGAGAGACTCTAGAACATAATGGTCTATTACTAGTGGGCACTTCATTTGAAAAGCTTTCCCCTTCAATGTGACAGGAAAAGGCATAATGCATATCACACTCTAACATCTCTATTACTGACATACACTTTTGAAGAATGGAATAAGACATTTTATCCATTTGACCTAAAGAAAAGAGTAAGTACTTAAGAAGGATTTTTCAGATTGACTTGTTAAAGGTAGTCTGATTGAATAGATAAGGCTGCTTTATGTGGAAATCCTATTTGATTATTAAACACAACCATTTTTCCTTGAAGGAAATGCAAAGCAGATCTAGAAAGAAAATCATCTAATGTAGCTTCTCTTTCAGGATTCACTGCAGTCAAGATACATTTCAGTGAAGTGCATGTGAGAAACAGAGCTGGTACACAAAATGCAATCAATTAAATTATCTGTTAATTCAAGGGGTTAAAAATTTTATATATTAGAAATTTTCAGCTAAAATTTATCAGAGGACTCTTCATAGTCCACACAAATACTGATTTTAAAATAACAGAATTAGAGAAGTTTAAGAGACCTATCTACCTCATCACTGAGGAAATCGAAACCTAAAGTGGAAAGCAACTTACCACAGGTCATAGAGCTTATAAAAGCTACAAGGCACAACTCAAGTCTAGGGTTTTTAATCATGAACCCAAAGCTTATCATAATATACTATGCTTGTTTCTTCAATTCATTTTTAGCAAGTTGTTTATGAATAGGGAAGCAATATTACTCCTTAACTGCCTAAAAAAGAAATGCAAAGCAACTACATTCTTATCAGTCTGTCCTATTGGGCAAACTGATTCTTGCTTTAGAAAGAAAATGTGTCATCACAAGTACTGTTGAATACACTCTTCTCCCATTTACTACCCAATGTACACACAATAAATTGGTTAATCAACAAGGAACTTATATCCTAATAGGAAAGACAAGTAAATAAATGGTTATAAAATGAATAAATATAAATAATTACAGGGCAGTTAAATAGAAGTGAGTTTGGGAGGGATGGTACAAGAAGAAATAGCACTGACTCTGAAGTCAAAAGACCTGGGTTAAATGCTATCTTTGATGCTTTCAGTCTGTGTGACACTGGGTAACCGTAGTTCTCCATTTACAATCTGTAAAATGATAGCACTGGACAAGACCTGGAATTCTTGACCTTTTATATCATGTACCCCTTTAGCAGTCTGGTGATGCCTATGGAATTCTCAGAATGATGTTTTTAAGTTCACAGGATAAAATACGTAGGATTACAACGTGAAGCAATTACATTGAAAAGCAGTAATCAAAAGGGCAGCTAGTGGATAGAGTGCTGGGCCTGGAGTCAGGAAGACTCATGTATCCAAGTTCAAACCTTGCCTCACTTATGAGCTGTTGACTGTGCCAAGTCACTTAACCCTGTTGCCTCAGTTTCCTGATCTATAAAATGAGCTAGAGAAGGACATGGCAAATCACTCCACTATCTTTGCCAAGAAAATCCTAAATGGGGTCCCAAAGAGTCAGAGACAACTGAAACAATTGAACAACAGCACAATTATCAAAATATTTTTATAAAAACAAATTCATATAACCTAGGTTAAGAACTCTTGATATAATATCTAAGATACTCCTATCTCTTCTTTATATCATCTATATTTATAGACATAGATATAGCTATTGCTGTATCTTCTATATGTTATTTCTATGTCTATTTGCCTATTAATAGACCAGCTCTACAGACTGTCCATGCAACTCTGTGTGTGTGTGTGTGTATGTGTGTGTATACACGCACATACATATATATACATATGTTAGACAACAGTCTTCATCAACAGTTTTTTTCTAGTGTTTGGTGAACTTTTAACTAATAAATACTGAAGAAGCTTAAAGTGCTCTAAATATTAATCTAATCAACACACATACAATTCTCTGCTAGGGCATCAAGTTATGGACTGATACTAAGATATTAATAGGAAGATGAGAAGTCCAAAGTCCTCCTAAATCTTAAAAGTTTACAAGGTCTTACTCTGGCCAAAGCTAGGCTGAGGCCTAGTTGTTCTCCTCCCACTGTCAACAGGTTCCTTCTTAGAGGTTTACTGGCATGTTCTCTTCTGGCTAAAAGAGCCAATAGTTGCAATTTGCTATTTCAGCTACCAGAGAACCACAATAAAATCCTTTAGCCAATTGGAACAAATTTCTATCTGGTATCATTTAAATTTATTTGGTGATTTCAAAGACTTTTTCACACTTAGTGTAAGGTCTTGGAATTAAGTGAATTATCAATAGATTGTGAGCTCCTTGAGGGGAAAGATGGTCATTTTCTTTCTTTGTATCTTCAGTGCTTAACAAAGTGCCTGGAATATAGTAGGCACTTTAACAATACTGACTTTTTGATTGACTGCTCTGAGTGTAAATATTTTCTATATAAGGAGAGAACAGGGATCACTCCATGAAATTTGTATGTATAAAAGAGATGAAAAGGAGAGGGCAAGATAGAGTTTTAAAATACTAAAAGTTTAAAATACTAAAAAACTATTAAAAATTTCCTTTAAATATGAGCTGATGAGTTTCCCATCACAAAGTAAACATTCAATAAAGATCAGAGATTTTGTAGATCAGTGGTGTCCAATAGACATGTGGTCCACAGTACTCCTGGGTGCAGCAAAACTAGATTAAAATGTAATTAGGAAATATTTAATGAAATAAATAAAAATTCAACAAAATATAAATAACATTACATTTGAAAACTCAGTCAATATGTGGCCCACTGGGATCCTTATGTACCGATTAGTGATTCCCATTTCTATTTGAGTTTAACATTACCGTTGTAAATGGTGAAATGAGCATGAAATGAGAAGATGACTGCTACAGCACTTCCAAGTTTTTTTTTTCTTTTAAATAATTCAACTATTTCAGGTAATAATTCAAATGATCACTTGGATTCCATTTTAATTCAGTAATTCAACAAACATTGTACTATGTATAGTACCCTATATTATATCTCAATTTAAGGTTAAAATAAAAACAATACTTCAATTAACATTTTAAAAACCATCATATGCCATATCTTAAAATCTAATAATCCTCTTTCAGAAATCAAATCCTTTCCCTCTTATATTCAGTCAGGCATAATGCACCAAGTCCCTTCAAAGATTCTATTCATCATAGCTCTTGAACTTCTTTCCCTTCGCTTGCATCTGTTACTACTCTAGTCTTTGCCCTTATCAACTTGTATCTGGACAACAAATAGAAAATGGATTTCTTCTTACTGTCTTCAGGATCTCTCCCCCCTCTAATACATCTTACACCCCAATGGACAGTTAAATTTTCTAAAACAATTCTTTTGTCATATTCGTCTTTCCATTCTTTCTTCACCCTTAGTGACTCCCTCATTATCTAATAAGTATAATCTAAATTCCTTAGGCAAGCATATAGAATAACATTCCAGAATTGGGCAAAAAATCATTTAAAAAGTAGTTTATTTGAAGAAAGCCTACTAGGTTTTATTGACTTATAAGAGAAATAAGTACAGCAAAGTAAAATCACTGGAGCTAAAATGGAAAGATGGAAGTCAGGATCATAGAAAATAACTGCATTTTAAGTAACTGAAATTGTAGGACTGACTTCCTGCTAAAATGTATGGCCTAGAGGAATGGACATTTCAAAAAAAATACTACTATGTGAAGATTTTAAGGTAATTCATAAGAAGTTCAAAACTGAGGAGATCACTCAGTACTCTGTGAACTACCAGAGGATCATACAAAAATACCAGTTATACCAGATAGCTAGGAACAGATTTATATGCTGACTTCTGAAAAGGAGTATGTCAGGAGTTGAGGCCTAAATGAGAAAGGGGAGCTGACAGGAAGGATACTGAAGGAAGTTCTTAAGTCAAACAGAGGCAGCAAGAACTCCATGGTAGGAAGAAATCGCTAACCTTTGGATGAGGTAAAGGTACATGCAAGGTACTATGTTGTACACTGAGTATACAAAGAAAGGCAAAAAAAAAGTCCCCCGCCCTCAAGGAGGTTATGGTCTAATGGAACCGAACTGAGAAAATCTACAGACAAGACAAAGATTAAACATATCATTGCAGAGGGACATATTAAGCTAGGGTTCAGAAGCTTTTGGGTCAACAAGGTAATGGAATCAATACAAAGTTAAATGATAATGTTGTAAAAGTGGTTACTCACTCAGCAAGATGGAATTCATTGTTGAGTTATATGTAGTTTTACATTCTACTATTTAATGTAATATGTAGTGTTATGCATGTATTCTTAGGCTATTTAATGATAATCGTTAGTATTGCTAAACTTGTATTGGTTTTTCTCCTTATTTGAAGCAATCTGTCAAGTGGTGCTTTGCACTATGATATATGTATTATGTATAATATTAATGTGTGTTTAATGAATTCCCAAATGATCTTCCGGGATCAAAAAAAAAAAAACCCACCAGCTTAAATACCCTCCCCCACGGAGACTGGATGCTATATCTTTATGTACTGTTATCTTTAAGTGGTAATACAATCATAAACAGTTGCAGTTTAATTGTTCATTCTTTTGAATTTAGTGAGGAAATGAAGCATTTAATTCTCATTCTGGAAGGACTGTTAACTGTTATGGCTGAAGAAAGGACAGAGAACTTAATTCCTGAGAGAACAAGGGATTAACACCTATCTTCTGAAGAAATACAAAGAAATTTTTTGGAAGATACTTTAATTGGTATCTTGAGAGAAATGAATAGTGGAACTCTTGTTTTCAGAATTTAGAAGTCAACAGAGTAAAGTTTAAAGTTGATTTTTGCTTCAGTCTGTCTCATAAGTGATATACTGTAAATAATAATTATGTCTTTTAATTATTTATCACTCTGTCAATAAATTGTATAGCCAGTAACTTTGTTATTCCTTTAAGCTTAGGAAATTAGAGGGTCTGTTATAAAGAAAATGATGAGCAAAAGCTTATGGGGGGAAAAAAAGTTTCTCCAATTTATGAAATAAATGATATTTAATAAACTAGGGTGGCAGCTGAGGAATTAATTGTTTAATGAAGAAGATGTTATAATGTTAGCAATTAATGTGAAAAAAATCAAACATACCCTCTTGGTTACCTTAGACCTAGGATAAAATGAATAAGGAAAATAAATTAGTAACAAATAGTGTGATAGAAAGAGGTGTGTGAAGTGGAGGATGTCATTCCCTAATCCTAGCAGGATAACCTTGAAGGAAAGCAGGATGTTATAGTTGAAAGATCAGTGCCTAGAAGTCAAAAGATCTGTCTTCAAAACTGCTTTCTGATGTTTCTTGTGACCTTGGAAAAGACATTTCACCATCCTGGCCCTCAATTTCCTCATTTATAAAATGAAGGAGCTGACTTAACATATCCTCTGAGGTCCCTTCCAGCCCTAAATCCACAATCATATAATTATCATTATAGATATTATCTTATAATTTTTTCATATGAAAATTATGAAGTATTTCTAAGTAAATATCTATATTTTGTGTTGTTTTATCATGTGTTTAAGACTTATTTATGTTTTGTTACAAAATTATGATAAATTATTATGTCATTTGAATAAAATATGAGCTGAGAAAATTATTTACATAGACTGTTCCATGAAAAGTTCAGGGACAACTTTTTTTTTAAATAAAAGTGTTGTCATATGTTTGGAAATTATCATTACAAAGCATCTAAATTTAAAAAAAAATAAATATGGGTCAGGCAGAGTGAAAATAGAATAGTCAACAACAATCATTTATTAAGCTAGAAATGATTTCCCCCCTTCTGTCTCTCTATCATTTTTGATACAGACCTGTGATTTCATCTGATTCAGATCAGAAACTCTGCTGTAACACAGAAAGTTACAGTCTTAGAAAGTTTGATAAGCAAAAGGAGTTAACTGATCTGCCCCAAAATCATATCCCTGATATATATATAGCAAATGTATGTTTTGAACCTAGATACAGGTCTTCTTGATTCTGAACCCTGGTCACTATCCCCAATGACAGTCTCCACCTATTCTCCATGAATATATTAAAAATCCTTCAGGAAAAAAAAAATTTTAAAAGGACTGTGGACTTCCTTTAGAAGCAGGAGAAAGGGGGAATAAGCTCTAAAACCACAGCAGTCTTAGAAAAGGACACACATCAGAAAAAAAAATAAGGCACAGTGGGAAGGAGGTGCTTTGGGTATAGTGTTCGTTCATTATTACTGATAATTACTAGGCCAACTTATGCATTTAAAACTTACAGAAAAAGCAAACTGATTGTTAACCTAGAGTATGGATGAAATATTTTATCCTTAGCTCAATTTGAATAGCACCTGTGACCTCCTCTACTGAATTCAGTCTTCCAGTATAACCTCTTTTACTGGTAAAGATAAGACATCAATTTAGTTTGGGATTTAAAGTAAACAAGATCATTATGTTTGTGGAGTGTTCCAAAGCTTTGCTGTTCCAGCAATCTGTGACCTATAAATAATGCAAGACCCTTTCTTTGTATAAGTGACTTTAGTTCAACCATGAGCCCTGAAATATGGAGGTGAAAAAAAATCACCCCGCAGTCATGGAATTCAATCTATTCTTAGTACTCCAATTGAATTATGAATCAGAAGCTGTTCACTCTTTTGTAGTAGCACCAAAAATCTACTTTTAACATTTATGCTTTTTATTTTGATATCAAAGCCATGGCAAATCCCAGCTAATCTGAAAAGCCCTTGTGTTTTGCTTTAGAAGTAAGAAAAGTAGAAAAAAAAGATCCATTTCTGCATGCCCCCTCGACCTCTGAACCACAACCTTCTTGCCACTAACGCGTTCAACACCTCATTTAATCTCTCCTCAGTGCACTGGCACAGTGCTGAGAAAAGGAAAAGGGAAAAAAAATAATCTGGGGACTTCATCAATTTTTCATGAATTTTCATTTAGGCCATAGTCCCCTCTTAGAGTGGTCGATAGATCAAGCTGCTGTCACATATTTAACACCTGGGGCTATGGCTGCTATCTCTAGGGGCTGCCACTGATTCAGCCTAGATCAGAGTCAGCCTCAGTCTGTGTGAGGATCCCCCATACGCTTTCTGTTTCTTACATGTGACACCCTGGTGCTAGAAACTGAAATCCTATCCATATTAGTGACTGCAACTCTTTCTTTTGATATTCCCATTGGAAAAGCATCCAGTGAGTTAAGCAATGTCAGATACTGTTTATCAAAAAAAATGTCGGTTCTATTTGCTAAATGTTTAAAAATTATTTTGGCCTTGAGGATGATAGAGAAAAGTTAGATGCTGAAATAAAATTTTGGCTAATGAATCAGGCTCAGCAGGAAGCAAGTGATTCTAATTTCAACTTACTGATTTGGTCTTGAGTACTTTTTCTCCACTGAATATGCAGTATTCATAAATCTAAACTGTTTATTAAAGGGGAAGGGGAGTAGTATTGTTTGCCCTGGCAAAATACTGACCTAGAGAAATGAACTTTTATCTAGAAAACTGTCCTTACCATAGCAGAAACAAACATTTTGAAACACTCTAAAACCAAAATGAAGCAACTGGTGGAATAAGAGATCTTGTGAATGACCTTCTCTCATTTATCTCCTCAAAGTGGTTATCCCTTAAAATGAGGCATAATAATAGAACCTACCTCACAAAGTCTTTGGAAGGATTAAATGAGATAATTAAGTGTAAGATGTTTTGCAAATAGAAAACCACATATTAATATTATCTATAGCTTACTGTATTTTTATTTACTTTATTAAATATTTCCCAATTACATTTTAACCTGATTCAGGCAGCACTCACACTACAGGGTCGCATATTATGACATCTCTGTGTTATATCACTTCTCCAGTATAATTAGTTCCTCATTTGTAGGCTGCTCATGCTAACCATATGACCCTAAACTTCGGTCCTTCAAAGGCTGTAATATTCTATGATTTGTTCCTATATAACATTGCTATTTCACCCTCAGAATGTGACCCAAAAATAAAATAAAATGAGAGAGACAGAGAGAGAGAGAGAGAGTATGTGTGTCCAAGAGTCTTTCTCTCCAAGTGGATTACTTTCTACTGAGGAAATATTGTACGGCATGTTCACAGATAAGTAAATTTAAAGCACATACAAAATAAATATGCATTTTTGGAGGGGAGGGAAGGTAGTCATTAACAACTGAGGAAATAACTGAGAAAATAAGTTATTTCCTCAGTTGTTAGTAAGCATCCTAAAGGAGGTAGTCTTTAAGTTTAGCTAACAGATGAGGTGAGGAAAGAGAGTATTCCAGGCATTTGGGAGATAGTCCATACCAAGGCTGGAACCAAATTGTGAAGGGCTTTAAATGTCAACTGAAGAAGTTCCTATTTCATCCTTAAGGCAATCAGAGGCTGCTGAAGCTTCTCGAGCAAGGAAGCAGAATAGTATGACACTTTACATTGTACACTTCAAAAATATCCATTTGGCACAATGCATTTGAGAAAGGAGAGATTTAAGATTGAACAATCAAGACACTATTGCAATAGTCTAGGGAAGTGGCAATGAGGGCATGTACTGGGGAGATTATGGTACGAAGAGAAAGAAGGTGATGGATGTGAGATATGTTGAGGACTTGCCAATTGATTAAGAGTGAAAAGTCAAGAACGATTTAGAGGTTGTGAATGTAAATGACTTTCTGAATGCTAGTACCCCTGACCAAAACAAGGAAGTTAGAAGGAGGGCTGGGTTTAAGGGGAAAGGTAATGAATTTGTCTGGGACACATTTAGTTTGAAATGACTATCATACATACAGTTAGAGATTTCTTGGAGGCAGTTGGAGATTTAACAAGGACAGATGACAGCTAAATAATTATCTTAGGCCCTGATCCTCTTGACACAGGGTTATCCTAAACTATCCTCCATCTTCATCATTTTCCATATTACTAAGTAGACATCAATGGATGTATGATCTCATTGATGGAGGTAACAACTCCACCAGTATAAGCCATAACCCACCTCCACTTTCCTATCCTTTTCTATTCTTATCTGATTCTCTAAAAAATATCATAGGAGATCTACCCAACTACAGGAAACCCAAAGGGAAATGACAAGTCTAAATGAGCTCCTGATTATTACCAATGATGATTTGCTTGTGAGAAACTGGTTAAATGATATCTTAAAGGAGATGTATAATTAGAAAAGGAGGTGGGCTCATCAGATAATAAGACCAAGGAATAGATAGATAATGAATAGTACAAGTAATTCAATTATGCGTGCAAACTGTTTAAAGACCTAGAGGAAGGCCTCCAATGCCTTAGGTAGTTCTCTGAAATGAAAGGACAAGAATTATATTCCTTAGATTATATATTCAAAAGTCTATTAAAAATAACATTTTCCAAGAAATGTATACTCTTAAGAATATAAGTTTTTCAGCATGATTTCAGAAAAATCTGGAACGACTTACATGAACTGATACAAAGTAAAGTCATCAGAATCAAGAGAATGTTGTGCACAATAACAGCAATATCGTACAATGAAGAACCGTGAATGACTTAGCTATTCAGGGCAACACAATGATATAAAACATTCCCAGAGAACTAAGGATGAAGCATACTATCTGCCTCCAGAGAAAGAACTAATATTGTCTGAACACAGATTGAAGTATGCTATTTTTCACTTTTTTTACTTCATTCTTTTTCTTTTATTTGAGGCATCTTATACAAAATGACTAATATGGAAATGTTCTGTATGACTGTATACATATAACCTGTATCTGATTACTACTTACTGACCCAGGGAGAGGGGAAGGAAGAGAGGGAGGGATAAAATTAGGAATGCATTGTCTATTATTATTAACATAAAGTGTTAAAAATTGTTTTAACATGTAATTGGGGGAAAATAAAATATAATAAACTTTAAAAACATTTAAGTTTTTGTTACTATTTTGAAGGTAGTTTGATATTGTTAGAAAAAGCACTGAAATAGAAGGGCCAAAAAAATAAGAGTTTAGAATAGGTGCCAAGATAAAAGATAAACAATGTTCTGAATAGGGCAAACATATTCCTGTGCAATTAAATACAAGTCCTGATTGGAACTAATTTTACTTTGAACAAGATCCTTATGTGGCAATTAGTATAATTAAAAATTATAGATGGAGAAATTGAGACAGAGACTTAAGCTATTAGGTCACGTAGCAAATTAGTAGTAAAATAAATCAATAAGCATTTATTGAATGCAGAATGAGGACTAAAACCTAATTTAGGTTTTAGTGGATCATCATGGATCCACTCATGGATTATCATATCTATGCCCAAATAATTTATACAAAATAAAATATGATAAGAATACAACAATAAAACATATAAAAGAGATGCAAAACAAATAATTGTTTGAATTCTGAAAAGCAGGGAAAGCTATTACCCCAAGTGGAAGATCAAGGAAATCTTTATGTGAGTTATGTAGCTAAGCTGAACTTTACATGATACAGGAGATTTAAACATGTAGAACATTCCAGCTGTGGAAACTAGAGTGAACAGAGGTAGCAAAGTATTAGGATTTATATAAAATAAGTGATGAGGAGTGAGTGGAAGAGAGAGTTGGAAATACTAGGGTGAGAGTTTGTGGAGGATCTTATGTGGCAAGTTTATCTGATAAATAATGAGGATACACTGAAGGGTTTTAAGCAGATGAATAACTAGTTTCCCCCTACAATTTTTAATTATACTAACTCCCCCATAAGGATTTTGCTCAAAGTATAATTAATTTCAATCAGAACTTGTATTTTAATTGCACAAAAAGGGATGATAAAACTATTTTTAATTTAAATAAGTCTCAAATATTATTTAATCTCCAAAGGAATTAATACCAGTTGTTAAATTTAACAAACATGAAACAGTAAAACAACTTCGTGTCAGCTGCTTAATTGACTGTCAAAAACAAGTTTTTAGTTCTGTAACAAAAAAAAGGGAAAGGACCAAGCCTATGATTTCACTGGTAGGGAGCTCAACAAAGAGGAAAATTCTTCTACTAATGCAAGTGGTACAAGTTATGTGATACTTCTCTGAAATACTTAATATTATGTCATATTATCTAATATTTCCTTAAAGTATTAAATAAATTTTAGTATTGTTATTGCAATAACATAACCTATTTAATCAAATATCTACCACTACTACCTTTAATGTAATGTAAATTTAAATCAGAAGACAGTACATGATATAACAAAAGCTCTATAGTGGATAACAGAATAATAAGTGTGTTTCAATGAAATAAAATTATGCTTTTATTTGTTAAGAAAATGAGACTAACTGCAAAAGCAGAATGTAATGATTCTATGAGACTTAAACAAATTTGCTTAACTATTTTCAAAAAAACACATAGCGTAAAAGGATTTGTCTTGGTGCGTGTTGGATAGTGTCTATTGTATCAAAAGAACAACAATATTTTTTAAACTTTAAATAACTAAATAGAGAACATTAAGATAAAAATTAGGATAATAACACAAATCATCAAAATACTTTTGTTGATTCTAAAAAGTTCACTGCTGCCAAAACAATCTTCTTAATATTAATATTCTCCTATAACACCGTATGACTGCAAATCACAGAACATCATGAACTCAGAAGAATAAAAATTACAGGAGGCCCATGAGCAATGAAAAAGTACATTCATAGTGGATGTATGTAGGATGTTACCAACATCACTCACAAATAAAAACCAATGCATGAGAGACATCATTAAGGACTTTTATTACCAGAAAATTATTTAGGCAGGTCATATAGTAAAGTAAGGAATAACAGACAGCTTGTTCATTATATAGATATCCTTTAAATATTAAAATAACCATAGGTAACCCTCAGTGTCATTACATAAACTATTTATGGAGTATTTTTAAAAAGAAATAGATGAAAATCACAAAGAATAAGAATGCAAGTAGAGGCTGCAATCTACCTGAGATGGAGTATATCCCAAGTTGAAAGACTTATCTAAATTATATATTCAAGTCTAATTTGAGAATTTTGTGCAAGATCAGTTTTAGTTTCTGGTAATGCTCAAGGGTTCATTTTTATCTCCAACCTAATTGGAAGGGAGATTCTAGTCCAGACAGTAAAGTCTACTTATTTAGATAAGTACTAGAGAAAAAAAATACCAGCTCACCAATTCAGTATGTATAGTTAAGAGAACAGTATTTTGAACAGTATGAAAAGGTTTGCATTTTCACACATCCAACTTAATATCCTCAACCATATTTTTCCATTAGAATAAATTATATTTTGAATATTACTGTTATTACCAGGACTTACTCACTGTTTTAACATAGGTAAATGCTTTTATAGCACAAGCGATTTTTCATTGTACTGAAAAGATTTCTGTGAAAAAGGCAAGAGCAATTAAAAATTTAAGTCAAACAATATTGATTTTTTTAAATGGCTGAATGAAAGTTTACTGAAGAAATAAATGTGTATGAGTTTCAAACACTTTTGCTCTTACTTACATGCCACTTCCAGAGATGCATTGCGACTCATTGCCTCACCAAGATAGTTCCTTGCCACACACACATAGTTTCCTTCATCAGGCTTGCTTCTACGTCCATGCACAATACGCAAGAAAAATAAAGATCCACTGGGCAGCAGCATGCGGTGGGACCGGGGATCATCTTTGTCAGTTTCCACCCTCTCACCATCTCTATACCACTCTATAGTGGGAGTTGGCCTGCCTTCAGCTTTGCAGTTTAAAGTTGTGGGCTCTCCTTTAGAGACAATAACATCTGAAGGATGTTCAACAATCCTGGGAGGAAAATCTTCCTGGCGAAGACGTGATCCTAAAAACACAAAACAGGAAGAAAAATTCTTACATTTTTAATTTTGTCCTTATCTGGTTTCTCTTTTTCTATAACTATAATGTACTGAATCTAAACCATTCATTCACTTATTCGTTCTTTCAACAAAACACACTGAATCTGGATATAAAATTTGTCTTATCATAGAAAATTAAATACATAAAAAGACATCTCGAACAACTGATCTAATCCAATCTCATTCATTTTGCTTCTTCAATGAATTAATTACCTAATGTTTTTGATAAAAATAACTATTAAGATACTCCTCAACATATAAATGTTCCAGACACACATCTTTGTTTCACATCCTTGATATTCCACACTGGGAAATGCCCCAAAGGACTTCCAGGTAGGGTCACCTGTCTATAAAGCAGGCATAATTTCCAATCCTATCTATTTTCATAGTGAAGGCCTGATTACCTACTGCCCATCTGAATATTACAAGATCCACAAGGACTAAGTCTTCTTATACACATTTTTTCCTACTTTACTAATTCACAATTCATACCAAGCCACATTAGTCTTCTTCAGGTAGAGAAAGATTCATGTTATCCATCTCCTTAAAACCCTTTAGCGTATCCTCATTATTTACCAAATAAACTTGCCACAGAAGATCCTCCACAATCTCTCACCCTAATATTTCCAACACCTACTCTATCTCCTCTTTTCCCATTCACTCTTCTTCACTCATTTTACATAAATCCTAATACTTTGCTACCTCTGTTCACCCTAGTTTCCGCATCTGGAATTCTCGACATGTTTAAATCTCCTGTATCATTTAAAGTCCAGTTTAGCTATATAACTCACCTAATTGCCTTGATCCTCCAATTAGGGTAATAGCTTTCCCTGCTTTTCAGAATTCAAATAATTATTTCTTTTGGATCTCTTTCATATGCTTTGTTGTTGTGTTCTATGCTTATCATGTATTATTTTGTGTAAGTTATTTGGAGATAGATATGATGATCCATCAAATTAGAGACAGTATCTTCTCTGATTTTTGCTTCTCCTCCAGCTTCTAATTAGCATGTTATATTAAAGAATACTTGTTGAAATGAGATTTGTTAATATGGCCTGTATATTCAAAAATGGAGACTATCTGTACTTAGGTGCAGCCCAATTTAAATGAAGTAATCTTACAGAGATGGGACTCAAGTTAGTGATGTCATGTGTATCATGGATACCTAATATAGTCTGGAGTGATTCAGCTTTATTCTCCCATTACCAATAACAGCTCTAAAATACTTCCTTAGTCCATGACTCCTTCCACCAAAGAAATGATGAACTGTCTATAACTTAGGAGATAAGTCTTACAGAGGTACCCATGGTTAAGTGACTTACCCATGATCACATAGGTAGTATGTGTCAGAGGCAGAATTTTAACACACATCTTCCTGACTTCCAGCACTCTATCTTATGTAGCATTATGCCTGCTGCTCTCTCCTTTTCTCCTCCTCTTTCTTCCTCTCTCTGTCGGTCTCTGTCTCTGTCTCTCTTTATAACCAACTCTCATTTGATCTCAGACACTCAGCATTTATAGCCCAGGTAGCTAGATGTTTGAATAACATAATATCAACTTGGATAGTTGACTATTTAAGAATAAAGTTGCTCTAATGGGGGTAAATTATTTAATAAAAATCAAACATATGATTCTGCTCAATAAAGATGGAAAGATATTAAACTTTTTAAGCTTCAGAAGTGATTATATTTAAAGTAACCTGAGATACAGTTCTTTTTCCTTCTAAATTTGAAAAGGTTCCAATAACTTCATTTGAAATATAAACATACATAATTTTAAGCAATTTATTGTATATTTACTATTGTAACAGTCTAGAAACATGTCCTCTAAGAATTTACTTCTGATAATCATTATAGTTCCAAAGATGTTATGGTAAAGGCAGAGACCTGCCTGAGCTCTCCCAAACTCCCCTCCAAACAAATTTAAAATAAAGCCTGAAAAGAAATTCTGAAGTGGCAGAACCAGCAAAAAAAATGGGGTGAAACAATTCTCCAGCCCAAAATAACTTAAAAGGTCTACAGGAAAGGTCAATCTCACTGGGGTGAGAGTTAAAGGCGTAGGTAAGTGGTTAAGCGTTTAACAACAGGACACACCCAGGCAAGCCAGCAGCAGGCCTTGTGAGCAACTGGGTCAGCACTAGAGGTTTCTGAAATCCTCAGATAACTGGTCAGAAGGAGATTATTATTTGCCGGCACTGGTGTAATACTCTATTGCACTGCCCATACACTGTTCTGGTGGCAATCCCAGAGCAAAAAGCAACACTACAACACTGGAGAGTATGGCCATGGGTGAATGAGGATGCTGGTTGCAGTAGTGCTTGTGGTCACTAACAGACCAGAGTACAGGCCAGGAGAGCACTGATGATGGCACTCCTTAGATCATACCATCGTGGAAGACCTGAAAACTTCAGACCCCAGAACTAGCTCTGAAAACAGCAGAATGAAAAACCAGAAGATTGGGAGAGTGCCCTCACTACCCCAGGAACAGAGCCCAACTTTAACATAAAGTTAAAAGTCAAGAAATCATCTAGTAAAATGAACAAACCACCAAAAAAGAACCTAACCACAGGTAGTTACTATGGTGAAAGGGAAGATTAAAACACAAACTCAGAAAAAGAAAACAAAGTCAAAATGGCTCCATCCTAAGAAAATGTGAATTGCTCTTAGGCTGCCCAAAAAAAAAAAAGAATTCCTGCAAGAGCTCAAAAAAGTTTTAAAAATCAATAAATGAGGTAAAGGAAAAATTGGGGAAAGAAATGAGTGACGCAAGAAAATCATGAAAAAAAAAGTCAACAACTTGATAAGAACCACAAAAAATGTAAAGGAAAATTTCATCTTAAAAAACAAAATAGGCTAAATGGTAAAAAGAGGCATGAAAACCCACTGAAGAGAACTCCTTAAAATTAGAATTGGTGAAATGGAAAAAAAAAAGATACACAGAAATTCACTGAAGACAAGAACTCCTTAAAAAATTGAATTGGCCAAATGGAAAAAGAGGTGCAAAAGTTCACTGAAGAAAATAATTCCCTAAAAATTAGAATTGGGCAAGTGGAATCTAATGGTTCCATGAGACATTAAGAAACAGTACAACAAAAACAAAAGAAGAAAAAAAGAAGAAAATGTGAAATATTTCAATGGGAAAATAAATGACATAGAAAATAGATCAAGAAGAAAAAAATTTAACAATTACTGGACTACCTAAAAGCCATGATTTAAAAAAAAAAGTACCTAGACATCAAATTCCAAGAAAATGTTAAGAAAAACTGCCCTCCTATCTTAGATCCAAAGGGTAAAATAGAAATTGAAAGATTCCATCAATCATCTCCTAAAAAAGATCCCAAAATGAAAAGTCTCAGGAAATTCTAGCCAAACTCCAGAGCAACCAAGTCAAGGAGAAAATATTGCAAGTATGCAGAGAGAAATAATTCAAATACTGTAGAACCACAGTCAGAATAACATAAGATTTAGCAGCTTCTACATTAAGGATCAGGGGTCTTGGAATGTGATATTCCAGAGGATAGTATCCAGTGAAATAGAGTATTTTCAAGCATTCTTGATGAAAATTCCAGAGCTGAAAAGAAAATTTGACTTTGAAACACAAGACAAGGGAAGGTAAACAGGAAAGAGAAATCATAAGGGATTCAATAATGTTAAATTGTTTACATTCCTACACAGGAAGATAATACTTGTAACTCCTAAGAACTTTATTATTATTAAAGCACTTAGAAGTGTATGTAGACAGAGGGAATGGGGGTGAGTTGAACATGATGGGATGATATCTAAAAAAATGAAATTAAGGTGTAAGAAAGAGAAACACACTGGGAGACAGGGAAAGGAAGAGATAAAATGGGGTGAATTATCTCACATAAAAAAAGGTTTGTAAGAACTTTTACAGTAGAAGGGAAGATGGGGTAGGTGGGGAGTAACACATGAACTTCATTCTCATAGGAACTGGCACAACAAGAATAGGTAAAATACACACATTTGGGTATAAAAATATCTTACCCTATAGAAAAGTAGGAGGGGAAGGGGATAAGAGAAGGGGACAGGCTAACAGAAAGAAGGGCACATTGGAGGAGGTAATAGTCAGAAGCAAAACATTTTTGAGGATGGACACAGTGAAAGGAGAGAGAAAATTGGATAAACAGAGGGGAAATAGGATGAAGGAAAATGCATAGTAATCATAATCATGGAAAAAAATGTTCACAGCAAGTTCTCTTATAAAAGCCTCAATACATAGAGAACTGAGTCAAATCGATAAGAATACAAGTCATTTTCCAATTGACAAATGGTCAAAGGGTATGTCAAAGGTAGTTTTCAGAAGAAGAAATCAAAATTATTTAGTCATGAAAAGTGCTCTAAATCACTATTGTTTAGAGAAATGCAAATTAAAACAATCTGAGGTACCACATCATACCCATCAGATTTTTTAATCTGACAGAAAAGGAAAGTGGCAAATGTTGAAGGGGATGTGGGAAAATTGAGACACTAAAGCACTGTTGGTAGAGTTGTGAACTGATCCAATCATTCTGGAGAGCAATTTGGAACTATATCGACAAGGCTATAAAACTATGCACACCCTCTGACCCAGCAATTCCACTACCAGATTTGTATCTGAGATTTAAAAAAAAAAAAAGAAAAAAGGACCTCTATGTACAAAAATATTTATATCAGCCCTCTTTGTGGTGGCAAAGAATTGGAAATCAAGGGAATGTCCATCAGTTAGGGGATGGCTGAATTAGGTGTGGTATATAACTGTGATGGAATACTATTGTGCTATAAGAAATGATAAGCAGGGGCAGCCAGATGGTGCAGTGGGTAGAGCCTGACCCTGATTCAGGAAGACCTAAATTCAAATCTGGCCTCATATACTTGACGATTACTAGCTGTGTGACCCTGAGCAGGTCACTTCAACACATTGTCTTGCCAAAAAAAAAAAATGATGAGCAGCATACCTTGAGAAAAACCTGGAAAGACTTACATGAACTGATGCAAAGTGAAATGAGCAGAACGAAGAGAACAGTGTACACAGTAACAGCAATGTTGTATAATGATCAACTGTGAATGATTTGGCTTTTCTCAGTAATACAATGATTCAAGACAATTCCAAAGCACTTATAATGAAAAAGAGAGTCCTTTCCAGAAAAAGAACTGATGGAATCTGAATGCAGATTGAAGCATACTTTTTTTTAACTTTTTCTATTTTTGTTGGAGTCTTAGGGAGTTCATATTTTCTTTTTATAATGACTAATATGGAGATAAGTTTTCCATGCATGCACAAATAAAGCGTACATAAAATTGCTTGCCTTCTCAGTGAGAGGGGAGGGAAAAAAAGGAGGGAAAGAATCTAGAAATCAATTTTTTTAAATGAATGTTAACAAATTTTACATGTAACAGTAAAAATATTTTAAAAAAACCAAAAATTATATAGATTTGGAATATTTTTCATGAAAAGTATAAATTATTTCAGGGAACAAAAGGGTTGGTTATCAAGGCTGGCTACAAAGATTGGCTACCAATTCAATTTGCTCAAATTTTATCTTCTCTACTTTTTTAAAAAATACAATTCTTCCTCAATGAAAAATTATTCTAACTTAAAACAACTTTCTTCAGAACACTAGGTATCATTTAACACATTTTTATTTCCCTTTTTGCTAGGTAATAGGAACAACACAAACCAACATATACCAAGAAGTCAGAAGGAAAAAATTCAACATTGGACATGTAAGAAAAAAATAAAATATAAAAAAAGAACTTTTCAAAAACCTTCTGAAAATGATTTTCTCCAAATATTTCAACATATAATTCCACGTATATGTCACTAGAACCAGCATGATTTTTTAAAAATTACTGATCAATCAATCCACAAGTGCTTATTAAGTGTTCACTTAATGTGCTCAACACTGGGGATGCATAGGCAAGAGTGAAACACTGTACTTAATGAGCTTACATCCTAAATGGAAAAATTCTAAGTCTCCAATATATTATATTTGGCAGTGAGGTATATCGACTATTCAGAAATATAGAAAGATGAAGAAATACTTTTTAAAAATCCACTGAAAGTATTAACAGGTTTGACAAGATTATATATCAGAGGTACCAAACTCTCTGGTCTCTGGTAGCCTACAAAACTCAGTGTGGTCCTAAACAGACTAAGATGTTTGGGGAAAATATTTAACAAAATAAATTAAAAATACAATACAATATGGTTAACATTAATTTGTATTTTTTAAAGTCAATATGCCCACAGGGATCCATTTCTATTTTAGTTTGACAACACTGCTAGACAAATAGAAAGAACAGGAATATTATGGTGATTCTTATAACTGAGTTTAGCAACTCCTTCCCACATCTTTTTATCCTATATCTAAAAATAAAGAATAAAAAGGCCATGTTGAATGAACTTATGGACGGGTATAGAAACATCAGCAATCATGAATCATTAACATTTTTCCCCCTTCAAAAAAAAGTTATGCATGAAATATGAACAGTGTTGTATTTATGGAACTCTTTTAAATCAGAGCATAAAAACATACACTAATATCCAATTATGGTTATTTGCAAAAACATCAAGGTATTATTACATGCCTAGCACAGAGTAGATGGTTAATGGTTGCTAGTTAATAAAGTGAATGTGGCAGCCAGATGGCACAGTGGAAAGAGCACCAGCCCTGGAATCCGGAGGAACCGAGTTCAAATCCCAACAAATTACTTAACCCTAATTGTCTCAAAAATAATAATGTGTGTGTATAGTTAATGGAATAAATAAATCACTATCAACTACCTTTTTATCAAGAAATATGTTCCTAATAGTTGCAAATAACACATTTATTTTTCAAATATTCTAATATTGATACTTAGATTTTGAAATATGGCATTAGGAAACAATTGATTTCTATCAGTGTAAATATAATTTCAAATACAATTCAATTCAGCAAGAATTTATTAAGGACATAAGACAATAACCAAACAGTCCACATCTGCTCATATTCTACTGGAGAGGGAGGGGTAGCAACACGTGTTTGCTGCATCTCATTTGTAACAGCATCCACAACAATATACCAGAAAAATTCTGTGACCTGTTCTTGTAACATAGAACTGACTTATATGTCGAACTACTTGGGATCAGGAATTCAAACTATGGAGGAGGATATATGTTAAAAGTACCCTAGAAAAAATTCACACCTAAAATACCAGATTTTTAAAAAAGCATTATAAACAAGCATGCTTAATTCATACTTTAATTTTAACATGACAAAGCTTTTAGCACTTCAAATGAAAAAATTGCTGTTAGTGTAAGAACAATGTGATTATACTGATCATAATCAGGGATTTTTGTTGGAAAGTAGAAGGAATTCAAGATCATTCAACCAAATATGGAAGTAACCATCCCACCCTTGTAGGGACTTTATGAATTATCTAGTCCAACCTCTTCAATTTTTCAATGGCTGAGGTTGAGAGAGGTTAAGTGATTTGCCCAAAGTCACCTAGTTTGTAACTGATGGAGCCAAGATTTAAATTCAGGACAGATGACTCCAAGTTCAGTGTTCTTTCCATTGTACCATATTTCTGTTAAGAATTAAAAATTTAATATACTAATTCCTAAAAGCAATTAAACATTTTTCTTTAAAACTCTCTTCCATTATGTTAACTACAGATTCAAATATTTTATCCCTACAAAGGATCTTAGAAATAATGTGGCCTAACATAATGATTTCTACAGATGAGCCAAGTGAATTGTTTCAGCAAATTTCTCAGTCACACAGCCATGACCAGAACTAAGGTCTTCTGACAGCTATGCTGTTTTAACTATGCCTTACTAACTCCACTATAAT
Organism: Phascolarctos cinereus; assembly: GCF_003287225.1. Taxonomy (NCBI): domain Eukaryota; kingdom Metazoa; phylum Chordata; class Mammalia; order Diprotodontia; family Phascolarctidae; genus Phascolarctos; species Phascolarctos cinereus. The sequence goes on along the minus strand of NW_027556180.1, from coordinate 183,254,473 downwards.
TAAATCATTTCAAAATATGAAGTGTTAATGTACAGGTTTCACATTTTTCCTATGAACTTGAATTCTTTAAAATGAAACCAATTAATCAACAAACATACATTAAGCACCTATAACAAAAGCTGAATTAGCCTGCAGTGGTCATTCCAGGGAGCATGTGTCCAGAGCTCCCCTGAAAACTGCTGAAGACTCCAAAAATAAATTCCCTTACTGTTTCTAGTTATATAGTGGCCCAGGGCTGAAAGGATTTAGCACTTTGGTATGATGCAAAGAACCAGGGATGCTGTCTTGGTTCTTCTTCACACTTTAACAGTAGCAGTGAGAAGAGGGATGCTGGTCATTTTAAAGGACAGAGAGCTTCTGGCTGGCTGGCTGGACCTATCTTTGACTTTCCAGGTGGCATCGTCTAATTCCTATATCACCCTGGGGTGAAGGAGGTTAGGGATAGTCATTCCCCATCCTCAAAATCATGGCAAATTTGCCCATATGGCATTCAGTGCAAGGAGACTCCCCTAGGCAATCTTGCATCTAGTTCCCTGGATACATTTTATGCTTTTGTGTTTGTTCCTTCCTGATATTAAGTAAATATCTATCTTGAAATGGTTGTTCCAGGCTTGGAGAAGATCTGATGTATTTAAGAAGTCCGAAGGTCCTGGAGGTCCCCGTTCCTTTTATTAAGAACTGCTATGCAGCAGGAAGAGGAAGAGTCCCCTGAAACTACTGTGCTTTAGTACTCTTAGGGAAAATAACTACCAAGAGGATTGACCTATTTGGCCCTTTATGCCAGAAGAAATATACTCAGGTTTAATATAATCAGAGCTCAGATAGTGCACAGCTAGGATAAGCAAAATAACCAGCAATATCACAAAATGGGTTTTATGTTCATATGCTTTTAAGTAGTAATCTCCCATTCAAATATAACAGTGTTTAGCACTGCTGCTATCAAGGATATGTGACGGTCTTTTTGTATTTTAACATTTTTCTTTTGTGGATAGGAAATTTTATATATATATATATATATATATATATATATACCCACACACATATACATACATACATACATATATGTGTGTGTGTGTGCATATATATATATATATATATATTATATATATATATATATGTATGTATGTATATATTCTATAGCTAATTCATATTGAACACTGAGTACTCCTTCCCTTTTGGGGGAAACATAGACAAGAGCCTAAACTTACCCTGTAAGTATAACATCTTCAGACCGGCAGAGTAGAATTTTAATGAGGCAAACACATTAATCAAAGGGAGCCTAACCATGTTCTCACTGGAGGCCAGGTTTCCCCAAGGACTGAATCTTGTTTAGACTATGTAATTGAGTCCTGAGCAAAAGAAGGACTTGCTAGAGATGAGAGTAAGTGTAATACTCTAGCCACTGTGGTCCCTACTGTGATACCTACTGTTTCCTAGGTATTTTTCTAGGTGTTAGGTACACAAAGACAAAACTTAAATAGCCCCTGCTTCCAAAAAATTTGCAGTCTATCAAGGGAGACAACATGTACATATATAAGCATATACAAACTAAATATAATTTAATTTGGAGGCAGAGAGGCATTAGCACCTGAGAGTTGGGGTTGGAGAGGAGGTTAGAGAAGGCTCCGTGTAGCAGGTAGTAGCAGAGCAAGGCTTTGAAAGGAACTACAGATTCTAAAAGGCAGAGGAGGGATTATGTCAGGCTTGAAGGACAGCCTGTTTGACCAAATTAAGAAGGCAATATCTGCTAAACAATTCGCTTCACAAAGTTGTTTTCAATAAAATCTGCTTAATAATTTTCATTTTCACTGTTTTGGTTTTATATGGCTCTATAACATAGAAATAACCTTTAGGTTTGAGAATTCTAAATGGTCACTGACAAGATGGACTGCAGTGATTTCACATTAGCTGTTATAATCCAATTGTACCTTTGCATAATAAACAAGAACATTAATGTGCATAACAGATCACAGCAGCATAATCAAAGATATTTGTAGACAATATGAAATATTACAAATAATTTACATAAAGCAGTTGTTAATTTACTTAGTCACTCTTTCAAAAATATTACAGGTCACTGACTTCAGGACAATGATTTAAATTACATCCTATAACCAAGGCAGGATAAAGTAACTTGGAGGCCAAACGATGTCTTCTTTCATTTGCATGCTTTTAACGGAGAAGACTAGGCTATTTTTTGTTTTGTGTGTGACAGTGTGTGTGTGTGTGTGTGTGTGTGTGAGAAAGAGAGAGACAGAGACAGAGAGAAAGAGAGAGAGACAGAGAGAGAAAGAAAGAGAGAGAGAGAAAGAGAGAGAGAGAGAGAGAGAGAGAGAGAGAGAGAGAGAGACAAAGAGAGTCAGACAGACAGAGGGACAGAGAGACACAGAGAGAGACCAAGACACAGAGAGATTTGTGTGGGCCAACACACACTATGCCTCCAACTATATTTATGAAATAAACAACAGTTTTCATTCCCAAAGTCTACAAAGTCAAGCCTTAAGTGACATGAAAGAAATATATTATGTAGTAGGATATAATGCTTTGTGATAAATAGTAAGTTTAATTTTTTTTTAAATTACCTAAAGTTATTGTTTTATAATGTTCTATTTTTCATGAGCCATTCTTACATTTGTCTTACTAAGATACTAAGATTACTATGATAAATTAAGTTTTGTCAGACTGACATGCATTTATATTACATTTCAAAGGCTCCAAAATACTTCTAGTTGCTATTTTGTTACAGTGTACTTGCCTCAAACTAGTCTAAGCTAAATGAATGTATTTCATTCAGTATGACCACAAGGACTGTGTCCACTTTGATCAATGGGCTGTGCTTAATTTAGAATGAAGCAAAACAAAATCTCGTGTATGTATCTTTTCAACTCTTGAATTCTTGGTGATTACTCAGTTTCAATACACTTCCCCTACTTGGGAAAGAGGAAGAAGAGAGATAAAAAGAAAATTGTCTCTAAAATGCCACTTGGAATTTCTGGATGTGATGGATAAGGCAAGAAGGCCAACATTTGGAAGATAAAGTATTTCTTTCATGTCCTCAAGACAACTTTAGTTCAATGAGTACTACTAAAGCATTCCCAGGAAATATCCACTGCAATTTATAAACCGCCTAAAGAAATTTACAAGACTGTCATCCCAGCTCAGTACACAGCATTGCCAGCTTCCTCCTTTCTAATGAAAATACATTTAAATCAGAAACAACACAGGAAAAAAAGTGCTAAAACCACTACTTATGTGTTTGAACAATTCCACATGGTAGTTTATTTTCCCTTCAAGGGAATTAAGGTTAGTTCTCCATTGTCATAAAAACAAAAGATCTAGCACATGTTTCCAATTATTTGATAGAGAACCAATAAGAAGGAAAATTATTTCTGTTTTAAAGTAAACAGGAAGCCTTGCTTCAAAAAAAAAAAGATTCTAGCTTTGTACATGATCTTCAGCTTTTCAGGCCTGTCCTGGAAATATCCTATGGTTATGGTTGTAGCCAGTGTTGCTACCCTGCCCAAAGTCAATATCCATCCCGTTTTTATCTTACTTTTATGTTACTTTTACTTTTACAGGCCTAGTCCCACCAAATTGAAAAAGAATGATCTTGAAGTGGGGAATGGGCAGTGCAGAGGAAGGTAAACCTGGCTTGGCCTTCATGATTCTGGTAGTACTTTGGGGATGCTTTTTTCTAAAAAACATCAAACATTCAATGCCCTAGGAGATTAGACAGTATAAGTGCCTGTGGCCATTCAGTAAGAAAAGACCAATGTAAACAGGTTCTGTGTATCAGGCCTGCCATGGGGGAACAGAGTCGGGCCCAAGCAATGACAGTGAAATAGCACTCAGGCCTACCAAAACATTCTGTCCCAAAATAGAGCAACAGAGCTCAGGTCCAGGGGGTGGAAGTTGTTCTTAGTCTATCACTGGTGGGTAGCAGTTGACCTTGGCAGAGTGGACAGCAGGCAGAAACACAGGGCTCAGCCGTGGTATGTGTGTGAGGAAATCAAAGGGAGAGATGTGAGCACCAAGGGGAGTGGTGGCTGTCAGGCAGAAAGACACAGTTTCCAATGACAACAAAAGAGGCACTGGCGTAGGCAGTGGCAAAAGTTAGGCCCAAAGTAGCCCAGTGCTTAACGTAATCCAGAATGAATTGGTCTCTCCAAATTGCTACTCAACTAATGGTTGCCAGTAAAGCACATGGTGGTTATTGTACAACTCCTCCCCAAGGAGCACTAGCAGGAATAAAGGGTGGTATTGTTGGGAAGCAGTTTCCTTTCTGGCAACAAGGGGAAGATGAAAGTGTCTGCCCACTCCCCACAGAAGAGGGGGCAGTTCCTCTAATCCCTCTAATGGTGTGAATATTTTGTATTACCAACTCTAATGGGGCTCCCAAGGAGGGAAGGAAAGGTGCTAGATTGTGGAGCAGAGAACACTAATTGAGTTATGATACAGGGGAATTCTACTTAATCCATAATAAAGACAGATGACTGCGGTGGAATTATCATCATCTCTGTTATGACCCAGATGTTCCTGGTACTGTTTCTCCTCCCAGTATACTCTTCAAATCAAGACCCACTTTGAACTGCAAAGATTTAGCATCACCCACCACATGGTGGAACCAGTTGATCATTCAGACTCAGGACCTGGTCTTTCCAAAAGTTTGAGGGGGGGTGGGAGGGAGAGATTAAGCCTGGTCTTTATTTTCCCATATTCAATCACTCTTAATGGGGTGAGGGAACTGGGGAGAGTTTCATTTTTCTACTTTGTTTCTGCCATATTTGTTTCAGTTTTTCTTTTCTTCCCTTATTGCAGCCTATATCAGGCTTCTTGAATTCTAGACATCATATATGACCAGGAAATAACTCTAAGGGCCCTCTAAAATCACTTAAATGAAATTACTTTAGGACTGTGTGTAAATATGTACACATGTCATGTATGTGTATATATATATATATATATATACATATATGTGGATGTGTGGGTATGTGAAAAATCTAGGAACCAGAGGGGGAAACATGATGGAGAATGAATGCATAAGGAGGGAAAAACAGAAGTAACTTTTGTCATTTGGAGTGCGCCATCTGGCCAATAAAAGAAGAAATCTATGAGATTTGGGGAACCAAATCATGACACAGAGGCATGATATTGTACTGATGAAGGATTTTAATTATCCAGATATCTGCTGAGGCATTCTCTCAAACAAAATCAGAACACCTAATAACTTCTCAACTTGCCTAAGTGGTAATTCAATCCTTCAAAAGGTAGATGAACCAACAAGGGGAAATTCTATTTTGAATCTGATTCTTATTAACAGGGAGGAAATAATTGCTAGGATAGAAAAGATGGGAACCTGGGAGGAAATGACTATTCCATTCTAGAATTTATGATAAAAAAGAACAAAGCTAGGCACAGTCTGATATGCACCTTAGCCTTTGTAAAGCAGATTTTAATAGGTTCATAAGAAAGACAGGTAGGATGCAATGGACAAAAATATTTCAGGGAAGTCAGACCAGGAAGGTTGGGAGATGCTCAAGAATGGAATTCTAAAGAGCCTGAGGGAAAAATCTCAATGAGGGAGAGAAATTGCTTTGTCTAAAGAGATCAATTTGGATTTAAAGGGAACTCAACAATCTATGCACATATGGAGAGAAATGCAGAGAAAATGGAAGAAAAGTTGGATAAAAGAAGAAGATATGAAGATGGCATCGTCCAGTAAAAATATCTTCAGGATTTCTCAAGCTCAAAATTAGATGAGGCTGATAAAGGATGGTAAGGACAATAACAACAACCTTTCTATTTATACTGGGATTAAAAAAACAAACGAAACATAGGACTTTTGCTTACAGTGAAGAGGAATAATAATAACTTACAACAGAGAGAAGGCAGGGCTCAATTCTAAATTTGTTTGTTTTCTCTACAAAGGAGAATGAGCTTTACACAGAAAATGATAGAATGAAAATGACTACAAGTTGACACCCAATATAAGTAAAGAGGAAAGAAAACACTTCACTGCCTTTGATGAATTGTCCCCTAGCCCAAATGAACCATATCCTTAGCGCTTGAAAGAAATGGAAGGTGTTATTGATGACATACTGTCAATGATACCTGGAGACAAAAAAAAAAAGACCAACTCCACAAACATAAGATGTAGGAGGCATGGATAAAAAAGCATTTGGTCTAAAAATGATCTCTGAGTATGAATGGACTGCAAGCTAAATACAAGATATGGAAGCCCCAAATGCAAAGCAGTCTTGGGACATAGCCTCCAAAAATGGAGAGATAATAATCTGTTCTTGTTAGACCTAATTCAGAGTACTGTATCCAGTTTTAGGATCATGGTTAAAGGACATAGTATCCGGAGAAGAGCAATCAATATGCTAAAAAATTCTGAGTTTATGGCATGTTTACCCTGGAGAAACAGATACCCCAAGGAGCTATGATAGCTTTGTTATGCCATCTAAAAGGACTGCCAGGTGGAGAAGGGATTAGAAAATTTCTGTTTGTTGCCAGAAGGCAGAACCAAGAGCAATGGGTAGAATTTGCAAAGAAGACAATTTTCACATGATGAAACAAAAAACTTTCTAACAATTAGAGATCTCCAAAAGTGGCAGCTTTGCCTCCAGAAGGAGATTGCGTTCCTCTCCTTTGGAAGTCTTCAAGCAAAAGCCAGATGACCATTTCTCTATACTGAGAAGTCCTCCATCTATAGGTTGGACTAGATTCCCACTGAAGACCCTTACAACTTTCAAATTATGTGACTCCATAATTTTGCCAAATTTTAATTACGCCTTTTACTTTTTACACTAATTATTTTGTAATAAGCTGGCTCCTAGGACCGAGACTATATTTAATCTGATATTAGCCACCATTTACTGCTGTTTTCTTTACATTATTGTAGTTAATGTATACATTGTTCTCCAAGCTTCTCTCTCATGAGTATGTATCACTTCAGATAAGTTTCTCATGTTTTTATCAGAATTTCTCAGAGTTGGTGTTTCTTAATAAAACAACAATAATCCATTACATTCATAAATCATAATCTGCTTAGCCACTCCATAATCAACAGGTCCATAGTTAGAAACCAGTCTTTTGCTTCCATAAAAATTGTTGCTTTGCACATTTTGGTATATATGGAGCATTTTTATTCTTTTACTCTTGAGGATACAGGCCCAGGAATGTTATCATAGGGTCAGAGTATGAATACTTTAATTATATTTTTTGCATAATTCTAAATTGTTTTCAAAAATGATTAGACCAGTTAATAGCTCTACCAATATCAACATGTCTGTCTTCCCATTGCCCCTTCAATATTGACTATTAAACACTTTTATCATTATTGCCAATTTTTCCTCAGAGTTGTTTCAATCTGGAATTCTTACATTAATAATTTTGAGGGCTTTTATATGATTCTTCATTAGTTTCCATTCTTTGCCCACTTATCTATTGAAATTTAGCTTTGTCTCATATATTTGGATAAATTCCTCATATATCATAAATATCAGACTTTTGGAGATGCTTAATTCGATGGTTTTAGACAAAATTTTTAAAAAAAGACTAAAGAATTGATTACAAAAATGATGAAAAAATGTTTTTAAAAATAATTAGCAAATCAATAAGCTATTAGCTACCTTGATGATGCCCTAAAATTAATCATATAAATTCATAAGATAAAATAAAGAAAATAAACAGAAACAAATGTATACACATACACACATACACTATATATATATAATATATATATACATACACACACATATACATAATTATATACAAACAGAAGTGAGAATTAAAGGGAATAGAAGATTACATGGAAAAATATAAATTCTTAAATTAGTAAAACAAGAAATATAGATCTTAACCCAACCTCAGAAAAACATTAAACAAACTATAAATCAAATACCAAAAGAGGTGACGGGAGAGGATCTTCATCCAGGCAGATTTGCGAGTATATTCTACCAAATATTTACAGAGAACTAATATATTAATATCTATGCCATGAAATTATTCCAATTAATTTAGAAAACAGTAATTAACATTTATACAATGAAATTATTCCTCAATTTAGAAAAAGGGTATTCTAGCATAGCTACCTTTTAAAAAGATAAATATAGCTCTGGTTATTGTTGTTGTTGTTATTTGTCCTTTATTCTTGAAGGGAGGAATAAAGCATAAAAAACCATAATCCATTTTCATTACTGAATATTGATCGATGTTTTTTAAATAAAAACTTAGCAAAGAAACTTGTGAATCCTTTTTTGGTAAAACAATTCGACAGAAAAAAAATAATCACACCCTTTGACTCAATGTCATCCTTACAAATATAATTTTCATAGCCATAGTAAATGTAATTACAAAAATCTGGAAGCAATAAAAAGCACACTAATGGGGAATAGTAGATAAATCACAGTACATTAATGAACTGGAATACTATAATGCAATTAAGATGGATGATAATAAGGAATAGAAAGAGATCTAGAAAGGCCTTTATAAAACATTGTAAAATAAAAACAATCAGAACTTGAAAAAAAAAGCAGCATACACTAACTATAGACATGCAAACAAGAATAAATGAGAAGGAAAGATCTTGATGTGAACAGAAGAATGAAATAATATTGTAACAATTCATGTGTTAAGATAAATGAACATATAAAAGCAAATATAGTTGTTTGGATTTAAGTTTAATGTTGTTTCTAATAAAACTTTTTTTAAAGTAGCCTAGAAATATAAAAAAAATAGTACTACTACCAAAAGGAATTCACATCAGGGACACAAAAATGGTTTAACATTAAGAAAGTAATTAGCCTAATCAATTATATGATGACAAAACCATGTAATTGGATCAATAAACAGAGAAAAGGCATTTGAGAACGTAGCACATATTTGTATCAATAATGTATATGCATATGTGTGTATATGTGTATACACATATATAAAAAAGTGTGTTTAATACGCATATCTGTAAAAAGCTAGCATAATTTGCAATGGAGAAACAATAGAACCCTCATTAATTATTAAGGCAAAGCAAGGATGCAAACTTTCCTCACTGTCATTAACATATTACTAAAAAGACTAGCTTTGGCAATAAAATGAGAAAAAAAATACATTATAAACATCAGCAAAGGACATAGAAATATCACTATTTGAAGAAGAGATAACGGTTTACTCAGAAAAACTCAGAGAATAAGGGGAAAACTTAGTCCGGTCAATTACTAGCTTCAGAAAGTAGCAGGATACAAAATAAATCTACAAAGGTAAACAGCATATTATTACTATGCTATTATTATTCCCGCTATTACTAAAGCAATAAGGTTGTGCCAAGCACCTTCTATGTGCCTGGCACATGGTGTTAAGTGCTAATTATAAAAAAGAAAACGATTTTTTTTAAAAACCTTGAGAGTGTGGAATATTTTTATTCTTCTAAAAAGTATTTTATAACAAAAAAAGCCTAGGTCTTGATTTAAATTTCAAAATGTAAATGTTTTAATTTAATATTTAAAAGTTCCAAAGTTTCTCTATCAAGTCTATGATCTTACAACACTCCCATTTATGGTAATGCCTACAGTTTTGAAGCTGTCTCAGGATAATAGCATTATACTTTGCAGGGTATGTAAGTTGTTAATTCAGCAATAACATTTAAAATTTATGTTCCAATACCTAGATAATACATTTTGAAAAGCATGTAAGATTATATTCCATCTTGGTAACACTACATACTAGAAGCAATAAGGTCAGAGCTGAAAAGATGCCCATACTATGCTGCTCTGACATGTTAAAAAAAAATACATGGTAAGCTTTGTTAAATATTTAGTCTTTGATAAAACTCCTTCAAACCAAAATGCATGTCTATATGGAGACATTTTACCTTCAAATGAATTAAAGAAGCAAAATACTTCCTTAAAATTTAAAGATAAACATCCATAAGGAATTAATCCAATCACACCCAGATTTACAACAGTCTAAAAAATATAAAATATTGGTGTAACCTTAACTATTTCTATTTTTAAAAAAGTAATATAAAAGAAATCTCTTAAAAATATAAATCCAAGAAATTTTAAATATTTAATAAATATTGAATAAATTTACAGTTTTCATTATCTTTTAAATGAATTGGATATGGATGTAGAGATCTAGCTAAGACATATCAGTCCTGGTTCAAGATAATGGTAAATTTTAGTTACAGTGTATGTCAGCTCCAGAAGCATAAGCCATGCAATTTTATTAGATAGCATTCTTCTACACATGATGAATATTTAATTTATGTGATCATTATTTGCCTTTTTAGAAAATCATTTTAAATAATTGAAGATTATGTCAAAGTAAAATTTTTATTGAAATGAGGCATGGCTCACCACATCTTTTGCTTATAAATGCTTCCTTTTTTCCCCCTTATTTAGAGTCAATAGTAAAGAAAGTTCTTCCTCTCTTTAACCAAACCTACCAGAAATGGTACAAATCCTACCAGAGAAGGAATGATTCATATCTTTTGCATAAGATGATTACAGGGGTTTGAAGAAATCTAATGTTTCTTTTTCTCTGAGGACATAAACTAGATTGCATGACAACAACATGAATGGCCAGATGACTGTCAAAATTTACTACCATTAATTTTATTCAGTTTGCAAAAAAAAAAATCATTGATTTGTGTAGCAAATTATTTTCAAAGAATTATATGTTTCAGAGTTTCATAAGGTCTCATTTCAATAGGTACACCCAGCATATCTTCTTAAGATGACCTCAAAACATGCAGCGAGAACCCTTCTGATAAAATTCCCAAGCCAAAGTTTAGAACAACTGTCCCAAAGATAGGATTTTGACAATTATGACATAAATATTGAGAAAAAGACTGTGGTTAGATGTTTCGCCATACAATGATATCTACTTTAAAGCATGTGCTTTGGGAAATCAAGATTGTGTGGAAAAGGAGATAACTTTCATTTATCTCTTTCCCTTGGACTGTTAAGCCTAGGAGTAAATAAACTTTCTCAGTTGAACAAATAGGACAGAAGAGGCAGCATCATGTTTCAAGATAGGTGTCTGTAACCTATCTACATAAATTCACTTTGCATTAAAATCAAAATTTCATAACATTACATTTCTACCTCCCCCCCAGAATAATCATACTGAAATGCATAATTTTGATTACATTAAATTCAAAAGGTTTTGCACCAAAAAAGTAACACAACCAAGATTAGAAGGGAAGTAGAAAGCTGGGAAACAATTTTTGCAGCCAGTGTCTCTGATTAAGGCCTTATTTTTAAAATATAGAGAACTGAGTCAAATTTATAATACGTGTCATTCCCCAGCTCATAAATGGTCAAAGGATATGAACAGGCAGTTTTCAGATAAAGCTATCTTTGGTCATGTGAAAAAATGTTCTAAATCAGTATTGATTAGAGAAATGCAAATTAAAACAACTCTGAGCTACCACCTACCACCTATCATATTGGCTAACATGACAAAAAAGGATAATGACAAATGTGGAAGGAGATGTGGAAAAATAGTCCAATCATTCTGGAGAACAGTTTGGAACTATGTCCAAAGGGCTATAAAACTGTGCATTTCCTTTGACCCAGCAATATCACTTCTTGGTCTGTACCCCAAAGAAATCATAAAAATGGGGAAAGTATCCACATGTACAAAAATATTTATGACAGCTCTTTTTGTGGTGGCCAAAAATTGGAAACTGAGGGGATGCTCAATGGGGAATGGCTTAATAAGTTATGGTATACAAATGTAATGAAATATTATTGTTCCATAAGAAATGATGAACAGGAGGACTTACGAAAGATCTGGAAAGACTTACACGAACTGATGCTGAGTGAAGTGAGCATAACCAGAACATTGTACACAGCAACAGCAACATTGTGTGATGACCAACTTTGATAGACCTAACTCTTCTCAGCAATACAAGGATCTAAGACAATTTCAAAAGACTCATGATGGAAAATCCTATCCACATCCAAAGAAAGAACTGTGGAGTCTGAATGCAGATGGATGCATACTATTTACACTCTCTCTCTCTCTCTCTCTCTCTCTCTCTCTCTCTCTCTCTCTCTCTCTCTCTCTCTGTCTCTCTGTCTCTCTCTCTCTCTCTCTCTCTCTCTCTCTCTCCTCTCTCTCTCTCTCTCTCTTCTCTCTCTCTCTCTCTCTCTCTTTGTTTATTTTTCTTGTGGTTTTCCGCTTTGCTTCTAATTATTCTTTACAACGTAACTAATTTGGAAATATGCTTAATATGATTGTATTTGTATAGCCTATATCAGATTGAACACCATCTTGGGGAGAGGGAAGTATAAGGAGGAAGAGAGATTTTAGAACTCAAAATTTTACATAAGTGAATATTGAAAACTAAAAGTAAATAAAGAAAACTTTAAAAAAGAATAGTCATGCCGATTTGGAATTGGTAAAGAAGGAAGATAATGATAATGATTGAAGCTAGGGTGAAGTCTCCTCTTAAAACTTTTAGAGCTCAGGAGGATAATTTAAAAGTATATTTTAGCTTAAGTGTTGTGAAGAATTTAGTGTAATCTTTCCAGCTAATATAAATTTTACCTTTAAACTAGAAATAAAGTTACATGAGGAATACATTTTAAAGTTAATTTACCCTGGAAAAATCATGATAAGTTCTTTGAGGTGAATGGTGAAATATTCTGGGGAAAACTGTGTTAAAAGTAATTTACAAGATAATTTTGTTGTATATTTGAAAGGAATAGCAAATTATACATAGTAGATTTGCAGTTTCATGCACAATCATATGTTTTATTGTACTATGTTATGGAAGTGCTTGCTTTCTTCCATAAATTAAAATGAAAATTTAAAGAGAAAAAAAGTAATATGATATTTTATTCTTGGTATTCTGAGAAGATGGCAGAGTAAGTCTGAAATTTCCAGATTCTCCCAATTTTCTTTATAAACAGAAAATCACCACAAAATGTACACAGAGCAGCAAAAATAAAGGGGTGAAGCAGTTATCCTCCAAAGCAACTTTAGAGGAATCTCAGAAAAGAAATGAATTCTGGGGATTGGGGTTTGACCTGAGTGAAGTGTAGACACCTGTAGGGTAACCACTGAATTAACAAACAGCAGGTCCTGAGGACAGCTGGGAAGCTGAGGAGGCCTCAAGAAATTGCACCTAAACTTTCACCTCACTTACTGCCTCAAAAAATTTCACCTCATAGCCTCAGGAATCTTCACCTCACAAACGTTTCTCTCACAAACTTTCATCTAAGGAACAGCAGATGGCTGGGTGGGGGAAGATTGAAGGACCCCTGATGTTTCCAGAAGCCAAGCCTAGCAGTGCTGACCAGATGTGATCCCAGGCTATGGCTGTCGGCAAAGAGGATCTTACAAATGCTTGCCTAGTGAACATGGTACCACAGGGAGCAAGAACTGGGGGCCCTAACTGTGGAATATGGGAGGAGAGGAGTCCCTAAAGTTGATCCCCCAAACAGAATTCAGAAAATAACAGTAAGAAAGACCTGAGATACACAGTAACATTACCCACTACTTGGCATTAAAACCTGATTATAATAATAAGCTACTAAAAATAAAATAAAACAAAATAAAAATGAGTAATAAGAGGAAGAAGAACTTGACCATAGACAGCTACTTGGGTACAAAAGAAGATCTGGATTCATATTCAGAAGAAGATACTGAGGTTAAAAAAAAAGCCACTCCAATCCCAAAGAGTAACATCAAATGGTCACAAACCTAAAAAGAGTTATTGGAAGAACTTAAAAAGAAATTCAAAAATGAAATAAGAGAGATAAAGAAAAATTAGGAAAATAAATGAAAGCAATCCAAGAAAACTATGGGAAAAAGTTAACCAATTATAAAAAGATATCTTGAGAAAAAAAATAACTTCTTGAAAACCAGAATTGAGCAAAAGGAAGCAAATGACATAAGATACCAAAAAATAATAAAACTAAAAAAATAGAAGAGAATGTGAAACATCTCATTAGAAAAACAACTGAGAAAAAAATCCACTGATCACCACCTGGAAGACAGCCTATGAGGAAAACCTACAGTAAACTCAGTCAAATCCGAAACCCTCAGCTCAAGGATAAAATATTATGAGCAACAAGGAAAAAAAAAACAATTCAAATATGGCAGAGCCACAATCAGAATCACACAAGACCTAGCAGTGGTGACATTAAAAGACTGCAGATCCTGGAACACTATATAACAAAGAGCAAAAGAGCTGTGGTTGTGGTGGAAAATATTTTACCAAGGAAAGTTACTCATAATCCTAAATGGAAAAAAAAAAAAGACTTTCAATGAATTGCCAGACTTCCAGGATTTTGTTACAAAAATACCTGAACTTAATAGAAAATTTGACATACAAGACACAAGAGAAATATAAGGTACATCAAAGAGTAATTACAAGGGACTCAATAAAGACAGACCATTTACTTTTTTATACAAGGAAATGTAAATGGTATGTCTAAGATTGTTATTAGTAATTGGGTAGTTTGAAAGAAAAATTGGGGTAGACCTGAGTATGATGTGATTCTTAAAAGTAAAACCATTTAGGAAAATGTAAAAAGCAATTATACAAATGAGGTGTGAGAGGAAGAACTGACACAGAGGAATTAGATGGGAGAGGAGGGCTGGTGGTTCTGGAACCCTACTCTCATCAGGAATGGGTTAAAGAGGGAACAATACATATATATCTAGAAAAGTATAAAATCTTCTAAATTCAGAGAGAAATAAAAGGCCAAGGGAATAGGGAGGAGGGAGAGGATAAGGAAGGGATTTTTAGAGGAAACCCTACTCACATCAGAGCAAGTTTAAAGGGAGAACAATATATACATTTAGAAGGGAAGAAAAGTCTCCTAACTTTATAAAGAAATAAGACAGTGAGGGAATGGAATAATGGGATGGTGTGGAAAGGTGTCTAGAGTAACAAGAATATATATTTGGAAGGCTATAAAAGTCCTCTAAATTCACATAAAAATGAGAGGATAAAGGGAATGGTAGAGAACTGAGGATAAGGGAGGGATCTTTGGAGTGGGGGTAGATTAAGTAACAGAAGGACAAGGTAGTGGCTGGAAGTAAGTAGAGAAGTCAGGAGGGATAGGAAATAAGAGATACACACAAATATAAAATAAAGATCAGGAGTAAAATTTATTAGAAAAAAGCAGGGGTAGTAATCATGATCTCAAACAAATGTAAAGCTAAAACACATTTAATCAAAAGAGAGAAATAGAGAAACTATGTATCAGCCATAATAATCAATATCATTTTACACTATTTCAAATAACTACACAGTGTAAGGTTGGAATATTGCTTTGGTGTAGGAAATGATGGGTTGGTGGATTTAGAAAAATATGAAAAGACTTGGACTTACAAAGGAAGATGTTATCTATCCTCAGAAAAACTGAGGACAAACAAGTATAGTATGGTTTTACATAGATGCATATGAATCCATATGTCTATATATGAGAATGAGTATAGAATATGAGAATGAATAGAGATATCTAGGTATATGTATGTGTATGTAAGTACATGTTTTGTATGCATGTGTGTGTATATCTGTGCTTAATTGTAGCCTTCTTGGGAGAGGAGAGGGAGGAAAGGGAAAAAAAGAACAAAGTAAAAAGTGCACAGCAGAGAACAAAAGAAAATTTACAAGGAAGCAAAGATGGACAGCTCTGAACGTAATGTATAGTATTTATTTTTAGGCTTTCTAGAAATGGAAACTTATTGCTGTATATTTTGAATCCTCTCTTACATTCTTCTGTGCACATGACAACGTTTTTTTTCTTTTCCCATTTTGTATTTAAGTTTATGTTTCTTTTTCTTTTCACATTGTGTATTTAAGTTTAAAATAAATTAATAAAAACATTAAAAAAGAAAAGAAAAACAACTGATCTGGAGGACAGATCAAGAGACAATATAAGAATTGTTGGACAACCTGAAATTAATGATTAAAAAAAATTATCTGGATATGAACTTTTTAAGGAAAATTGCCCTGAAGTTCTAAAACAAGAGGGTAAAGTAGAAATAGAAAAAAAAATCTAACATTCACCAAAAAGGTCCCAGGAGGAAAATTTACGGAAATGTCATAGCCAAGTTTCAAAACTCCCAGGTTAAGGAGAAAATATGGCAAATAACAAGGGAAAAAAGGTAAATTAAATACAGCAGAAATAGCAGTAGGATTTCACAAGACTTAGCAGCTTCTATTCTAAAAGATCATAGCTCTTGGAACATTATATTTCAAAGAGCAAAACGGCTGGGGTTGCATCCAAGAATAATTTATCCAGAAAAGTTTAGGATAATACTGAATGAAAAAAATGGATATTTGACAAACTGAAAGATTTTCATGTATTTGTAACAGAAAGACAAGAACTGAATTGAAAATCAATATAAAAGATCCAAAAGAAATATAAAGAAAATATTAAAGACTAATTAAGGTCAAAATGTTAACTTATTATATATGTGTGTGTGTGTGTGTATATATATATAATATATGTATGTATATATATATATATATATATAATATATGTATGTATATATATATATATATATATATATATATATATACACATACACATATATATGAAAATGTTATCAGTATTCACAAAACTGTCATCATTACTAAGGTAGTTTGAAAGAAAAAATGGGGCTGGGTTGTACATAATAGGGTAATTCTAAAAAACAAAATTGGGTAGGAAAGAGTAAAAGGGAGCAATTATATTATAAAAAAGGGGCAAGAAAGGAACAACCAGAGGAAGCAGGTGGAGGTGGAGGTGGAGGGCTGGTAATGTCAGAACCTTACTCTCATCTGGGCTGAAGAGGAAACAAGCGTACATCTGAGAAGGTGTAGAAGTCTTCTGAATGTGCAGAGAGGTGAGAAAACAGGGACAGGGTGGGGAAGGGACTTGGAGAGGTATGCATAGATTGGGATTTGAGAGAGTGGAGAAGAGGACAGGGGTAGGGGCAGACTTTTGGAGGGGTAGGTGGGATGGGGAATGGGAGGGTGGGAGGAAAAGATAAGGTAACAAGGATAGGGTAAAAAAGAGAAGCTGAGAAAGAAAATAGTAAATAAAAATAAGACAGAAGGAAACTCACAAATAGTAATTATAATTTTGAATGTGAATAGGCTGTTCATAGCATCTCTCTTTGTGGTGGCAAAGAAATGGAAATGCAGGGATTCCCATCAATTGGGGAATGGCTGAACAAGCTGCGGTGCATGGTTCTGATGGAATATTATTGTGCTATAAGAATTGATGAGCTCAATGATCTTATGAAGGCATGGAAAGACTTGCATGAAATGGTGAAGACTGAAGTGAGCAGAACCAAGAGAACATTAGATACAGTAACAGCAATATTGTTTTAAGAATGATTGAGCAACTAAGTCATTTTGACTATTATAAATTACACAAATTAAAAATAAAGTATATACAAAAAAGATGTTATTTTCATAGAGAAAAAACTGATAAATAGAAATATTTATAGAATAATTATATATGTGTGTATATATGTGTATATGTGTGTATATATATATGCATATGTGTAGGTATATATATATAATACATATATATACACATACCTATACCAATACCTATTTGTGTCTGATGGTAGCCATCTCGGGGGGGGGTTAGAGGAAAAAACTTTATTATATATTTAAAAGGAATAGCAACTTGTACATAATAGATTTGTAGTTTCTTGTGCAATTATCTTTTTTTTTTGGGTTATACTATGTTACGGAAATGCTTGTTTTATTTCTTAAATTAAAAATAAAATATTTTTAAATCCTATTTTGTTCTAATGGGTTATGAGTTTATAAGCTTATTAATACTACAGATGTTGCTTCCATTTACCTTTGGTCTAGTTAACTATGTACACTAGCTAATGAAACTACTCTAATGAGATCATGGTCTGCAAAAATTTTTAATTTGCCCTAAACAAAGTGATAACTGATAAATTCACTGCAATAAAAATATTGAGTGTTTTGTCTAGCTAAAAGTTTCAAAGTAAATAGTTATTTCTCTGCCAAACTGAGAACTACAAAGTGGAGATGTGATAAGTGTTTCAAATGATGAAATATGCCATAATTATCAAACACTTTTGTCTTTGAAAAATATGTGTGAAATTTAGCAAATTTAGTGATTTAAAAATTCACAATTTTTACTGTAATGCCTTAAGGATTAAATGAAAACAAAAATCTTTAGATTTTCCTGGATTGACAGCATGCTGACATGGAATTAACCTCTATATATCCATTTGAAATGCAATACAGGCATCCTGTCATAGAGCAAAAAATATTTGTTGTATTATGTTGGTTTAGATTAAGTTGGGAAAAAATAATTGACAGAAATCAGAATTTAAAAATTTAATGCTACACATATGTGTATTATATCAAATAGATAATACACAAGAAAGTTTAGGAATTAATTCATGTGGTATTGGATTTGGATAAATTTTTTAAAAAAAGGAAACTATAAGAATTAAAATCATGTAAAGTAAACTAAAATTCCATGTAGTCTTACAATTTACAAATGAACTAATAATAGCCATTTAGAAAATAATTTTAGGCATTGTAATTTATTTGGTACAGTTTCTTAACATTTCTCCCAGAGAGGAGTCAGAGGGAAAAGACAAAAGGATTCAGAACAGAGTAGCGTCATGTCATAGAAAATGCAATACTAAAGGCAATTCCCATTAATTTTCTAAAGAAAATAGCAAGGAAGATGGATTTGAAGCAATATTCTATTTATTGCTTCATTAGCCTACATACTAATTCACACAGAACAGGTATACTATCTATTAGGTATTATATAGGCATAACTGACTATGCTATCCCCTAACATCTTGAGCTTTCCATCTCCTGCTGGGCACAGCATGCCCCCTGAGAAAAGGTTGTTAGGGGTCAGGCCTGGCATTTTCCATCTATGCAAAGTCTACCACTTCCTGCTGCCGCTTCAAAGTCAGCTCCTCAGGTGAGAAGATATCAAACCTGGCACACCCTAGTGCCTTGAGGCTTCCATCTCCTGCTGGGTACATTGTGTCCCCTGAGCAAAGGCTGCTAGGGGATAGGCCAGGCATCTTCCATCTGCCTTAAAGTAAACACTTCCATCTGTAGCAACACAATACAAAGTCAACCTCTTGCTTCCGGCTCAATCTTCCATTTCTGACATGGAGAACCTCACATGCAAAGAAGGGCAGCCCTCCCTTTGACATCTGGCCTCCCCTCCCCTGCTACACCTGACCTTAGAGAGTAGCGGAGTGGTACCCTCTCTCACACCTGGCTATATTATTCTCATTGCAATGACTTTGAACTCCTACAGACCATCATCCAAACCCCATTCCAAATGCAAATTCCTCATGTCCATCCTTCCAAACCCTGCCACCACAGAGTTTTAATCTAACTACACCTCGCCCTTCCTCTGTTCCTTCTGGAAAATACCTGCTCCATAGGCAATAAATTTTCCTTCATCTTAAATCTTTTCCTCTCCCACTCCTTCTATCTACTAGCTCTTACTGAAATAAGGCTTCTCTCTGATGACACAACCACCCTGGACACCTTTTCCAATACTAGCTACACCTTCATTCAGCCAGTAAAAAGATTTTCCAATACCAAAGTACAAGTCTGATTATGTCAATACCCAACCCCACTCAATAAACTCCAGTGGCTTCCTATGTATTTTGTATGTACATAGCTGTTTGCATATTGTCTCTTCCAAAAGAATATGAGTTCCTTAAGGGCAGGGGCCATGCTTTTGCATTTCGTTGTGTCATCAATTTTTGGCAAGTAGTAAGAACTTGTTGACTGATGTCAGAATGGTTGAGTTTGGGGAGTTTGGGGAGGTTGAACAACCAATTCCACAGTTTTTCCTGTTAACATTTAAAGAGGTCTCTATTATAATTATTGTACTCTATTATACTTATACTTAGCCCTATCTTTTGAGTATTTTTATGATTATGCGAAGACATAAAAGATATGCTAATCAGATTTATAACTTATTCAGAGCTTGGTGAGAGGGTTACCATGTTTGAAAAATAAATTAGCATTCAAAAAGATCTCAATAGGCTAGAAAAAACACCAAAAGTAATTTTTAAAATTAAATATGAAAAAATATAACATCTTAAGTCTGGGAGCTGACTTAACAGTATTGAGAAAACCTAGGCACTTAATTGACTCTAAGTTTTACTTTGAAAGAAAAGTACAACATGGCTACCTACAAAAGAGAGTACAATCTTTAGTAGCATTACAGAAGCATAGTGCCATAACAATGTAAACAAAAATTAGGTTTATTTATACTATGAGGCAGACAGAACACACCTGGAAGATGTTGTTCAGTTCATATTTTTAAGAGAATTTTTGAAAAACTTAATCATGTCCAGATGAAAACAGTGAAGATGCCGAAGGAACTGAAAAACATGTACATAAGGGGGACTGAAGGACTAGGCAAGTTTAGCCTGAAGAAAAGAAAGTTCGAGTGATGACTCCTGCATACCTGTCTTTATATATTTGATGGGCTGTCCTCTGAAAAAGATAGATCTATTATTTAAAGGTCTAAAGGGCCTAATCAGAAGCAATGGGTAGAAATTAATGGGAAAAGAATATTATATAAAAGTTGTTAATAACTTCTTGTAAATCAGAATTGTCCAAAATGGGAATGGCTATCTTATACTCAGTTCTCCACCACTGGAAGTGTTTAAACAGAGACAAGATGACCATCTGTTACGAAACTAGGTGGCACAGTAGGAAGAGTGCTGGACTTGAATCAGAAAGACCTGTGTTTGAATACTGCCTCAGTATTTTACCTGTTGTGTGACCCTGGCAAAGTAACAACCACTCTTAGCCTTGGTTTTCTCACCTGTAACATGAGGACAATAATAGTACTTATGTCACAGGATGGCTGTGAGGATCAAATGAGAAAATACATGTAAAGTACTTTGCAAACTTTAAGCATTATAAAAGTGTTCATTCTCATTACTGCATTTTACAGGGAATTTCTACATTGTATGGGAAGGATGCACTAGATAGAGAACCTACAATGAATGGTTCTATGGTTCTATGATGGTTAAGCCAACTTAGATCAATAAGTAAGAAGTTTGTCTGCCATCCCAGGTTTCTCTTTAACACTAAAAAAATGTTATGATCATCTAGGCCAGCCCTCTCTCCTCCATGGCTGGTTATACAGATAAAGCTAGTTCTTTACCTGAAAGGCAAAGAGGTTGTCCCCAAAACTTGATTGTCCCCGGGGCTAAGGTACAAACAACATCTGTAATGACAGTTTCTTGGTAACCTCAGACTTTACATGTAGCTTCTTG
Source organism: Phascolarctos cinereus (assembly GCF_003287225.1). Classification (NCBI taxonomy): domain Eukaryota; kingdom Metazoa; phylum Chordata; class Mammalia; order Diprotodontia; family Phascolarctidae; genus Phascolarctos; species Phascolarctos cinereus. The sequence goes on along the minus strand of NW_027556180.1, from coordinate 183,233,188 downwards.
GCCTTGTAGGAGTATTAAAAAGCCTTCCAATGGGGAATCAAAGCTCTTGAGATTTGTCATCTACCCAAGCTAATTTTTATATCCTTGCTGAATATCTTTTCTATGTTATAACTCACTAATGCTCCTTTTGCTAACTATTAAGTTATCTAGGACAGTCACATTTCATTCTAATATCAGATCTAAACTAGCAGAGGACTGTCCATAGTCAATATAAGTCCACTATACCCTCCAATAAGCTGTGAAAAGAAAAATTTTATACACCATTGCTTTCACTCTACTCATATATACATACAGAGATCACTCACTGTGGAAATACATGTGGTTAGTAAGACAGTGATAAGATATTTGCTCTTTTTTTAAAAAATTAACTTACAACAGAGAAATCTTCAACATTTCATTAAAAATTCTCAATTCTTACTGCTTGTCTAGTGGAAATCCATTTAATTGGTCAGTTGAATTACAAATTGGACTTTTCTAAATCCAGTTTATGTAGCCAAGACTAAGCAGCTTTCCCGTCTGAGCCCAGAGATAATCACCACCCTCTATGACCTGCCATGAAAACTCTTGGCACGTGTTTAGCCAGTATTTACCAATTTTGCCAGGGCATTTTTGAAGAAAAGCTTTTAGTGTGCAGGGGGGATGTCACTTAATATTTCAGCCTGAATGTAATGCTTCTGTATCTCCTAAACCTCAACTTTCTATGAAAACGCCAAGTATAACTTTTTAAGCTTATCTCAAAGTTGCTTTAATTTCCAAAATGAGGTACAACAAGGGTCCCTATCTTTGGAAAAAAAGATTGGTTTTATAATTTTAAGAAATCAGGTAGTAATTCATGTAGAATCCTGTCACTGATATCTCCAAACATCCTATATCCATGTCTATGCACAATATGTGCTAGAATTAAAGTCCATCAACTGGCTAACATGCTTCAATAATATGCAAATTAACTGACTCAGTCTCAGAATATTCACAAATCAATTGTTAATTTCTTTAACTATCCTCACATTAAAGGTATTTAAAACACAATGATTATTCTTATATGAGTTTCATATAGTTTTATTTTGGTCTTATACTAGTCTTATTCCTCAGAAGGAAGACTATGAAATTAAAGGAATGCATGAATTTTGGCAGCTAAGGGTGATAGGAACTAAAATCAGTGGTAGAAGAGATGAAAGAAGCAAGGTTAGGGGTTTCTGTAGCAATTATGGAAGTTATGATTCTTTGATTTTCTAATTATTCTCAACAGATCTCGTATAGGGAGAAAGGTCAAGTAGAGCAAGATGGAGGTTGGAAGGAGAGTGTGCCTCTGAGGCTATGTGGCTCCCAATGAGGAAGGGGGCAAGTCAAATCTTAAGAGTTTTGATACCTCCTGAGGCAGCAGTCCTAGCCATGACCACCCAAGGACTAATTCCAGAATTCATTTGGAAGGGAGAAGTAGAAACATTATGGTGGAGGAGTAATAGTGATTATCACATGTACTACTGATTCTTAAGCCAAGTGCTTTTTTTTTTAATTTGGAAAGAATATATGAATAGTTTTCCTTACAATACTGGTCCTAGAGTAGATAGTTTATAGTCTGTATAATTCAAAACTCCTCTGGATAATTCCCCCTCAAACACTCAGATCTAAAGTAGCAATATGCCAGAAGTCAATGGGAACAAACACATTAAAAGAAAGAAAGAAAGAGAGAGAGAGAGAGAGAGAGAGAGAGAGAGAGAGAGAGAGAGAGGAAGAGAGAAAGAAAGAAAGAAAAGAAAGAAAGAAAGAAAAGAAAGAAAGAAAGAAAGAAAGAAAGAAAGAAAGAAAGGAAGGAAGGAAGGAAGGAAGGAAGGAAGGAAGGAAGGAAGGAAGGAAGGAAGGAAGGAAGGAAGGAAGACAGACAGGAAGGAAGGAAGGAAGAAAGAAAGAAAGAAAGAAAGAAAGAAAGAAAGAAAGAAAGAAAGAAAGAAAGAAAGAAAGAAAGAAAGAAAGAAAGAAAGAAAGAAAGAAAGAAAGAACATCAACTAGGGAGATTAAAACAGACCTACTCAGCTTTTTTTTTAAGGCAATTGGGGTTAAGTGACTTGCCCAGGGTCACACTGCTAGTAAGTGTCTAGTGTTTGGACAGAGGCCAGATTTGAACTCAGGTCCTCTTGACTTCAGGGCCTGTGCTCTATCCACTGTACCATCTAGCTGCCTCCCCCACCTTTTTTTTTAACTTTGCCAAAATAGAAGGAAGGAGAAAGAAGATGGCCCTCACCCTCTCAGCTTCTTCATAGCTAAGGGACAGAAACTAGAAAACAGATAAATTCACCAGGTCCCAGCAATACCCCCAAAGTAGCTTTATTCAGGCAAACAGCAATTCCTACCCAAGGAAATCACTCCTTAAGTCAAATATCACTACTGCTCATGACTATATGAAGTCCTGTAACCCAGGATTCTTCATTTACAAACAGTTCTCCTTACTCTTCTTCACCCTGAAGTACAGCTCCAAAATTTCTAACTTTGCCAATCCTTCATCCTCTCCTTCCAGCTGGGAAAACTATACCTTGCAGAAATTCCCACTGCTGATATGGAACAACATGTAAATCAAGTGTTTTTAATTCAGACAGAACTTTCCTCAGCATAATAAACAAAACATTTCCATGTATCATAAAAATAATATTCTCTATGCTTGTATGTTGGCATGAAGCCTTTGTTTGCCAAGTGCTTTATGATCTTTAATGGTCAGATTTTTGCATGTGTTACTTGCATTTGCTCATCTAATCTTCAGCAGTTACATTTGTCTGAATTATTATTACTGTGTCATAGTTCCTCTATAGCAGTGTCCTTGAAGACTTGGATGTACTGCTACTTTATATGTGAGATGACTTCATAATGAGTCTTTTTTGTCCTAAAACAGCTTTATTCCTTTGTATTGTACCTAAGATAGACCAAACTTAATTGTACAGAATTGTGTTTTTGTCATAAATAGTGTGTATTTTTTCTTCATTTTTGTTTTTGTAGTAAACAATTCTCAAAATGAGTCAACAAAGGTTGAGGTATTTTAATTTCTATATAATTCTCTTAATAATATAAGTGGTCAAATATAGTAGCCAAGAATTGATGGCAATGCCAGCAGCTTGTCATTTTCCCTATATCTAACATATACAAAACAGTGGGATACACATAATTATTCATATTTTCGCTCCTCCAAGGAACATTCTACTACTCATCATTAACACTACCACTTCATCTTGACCATAAAATATAAGTTGCTCAACTATTTCCAAAAATCCCTTCCCTGGCACCCACTCTCCTATATAGATTGACTCTTCCATTAGAATGTACACTCCTGGAGGGTAAGGGCAATCTTACTTTCGTATTTGTATTGCCAGCATTTAGTATAGCGCTTGGCCCATAGTAAATATATAATAAATACCTTTCATTCATTAATCATAGATAATATAAAAATTACACACACAAATGGATGGGTTTTTCTACCTAAGAATCAAGAAAAGACTTTAAATAATCTTGTAATTAGATTTAGAGTTTATTTCAAAGAATGGGGAAAAAATATTTTACCAGTGTCAAAAGTAATAGCCCGCTTGAGGAAAATGACAGAGATCTACCATAAGAGTCAACTGTAGCTAGCTCAGCTAAAGAGGGATTTCCATTCTTGGCAGAATAACAAGTTCTCAAGCAGAGAGGGTTTAGGGGTGAGATTTTTTCTTCTGTAAGTAACTTAATGAATGAAGTACTAATTAACATTATGGCATTGATAAATGGAGAGAGAGATTAGGGATGTACTCGATATTCAGACCTTCCCAGATGGACTGTCAAAGCCACATTAATTCCTATCTCATTGGAGCATCTGCTTCTCCCATAATCCACTGCCCCTTGGTACAAACAACACAAACTGTTGTGACTCAATTCGATTTATATCAATCTAATTTCTTTTAATCCAATTTGTATTCCAATCTACTACCTTCTAATCACTTAAATCTTCAGCCTCCATCTGGTAAATTTTCTCTCAAAATTAACGGAGCAGATGCCTCTGCAATTGTCTTCCACAGTCAAGCTAATCATGCCCTAGCTGTGGCCTATAGAATGCACTGAATAGGGATGTGACTTACGGTGTTGCCCTTCTAGTTACAAACATGGTGAAGTAGGAAGGCCATTTTATCTGTCATTAATTGGTTAATCTGCATAACACTGGGAGGGAACGAGCATGAGAAACAAAAACTAAGACAGGAAATCTACAAGAAGACAACAAAATGTGCTCATTTGTCAAAATGGTCTTTCTACTTTAAACTAGCTGCTGTTTAGGGCAACAAACAAGACTAGAATATAAATAAATATAGTAAGGTCTAAAAAGCTAACCCTTGCATTCTACTGAATTGAAGGAATTTTCAGCCTATCAACACAAATCCATACTGAGATATAACTTTGATTTCGAGTTGCAATATTTTAGAATAAATCAATAAATATACCTGAGTGGTAAGTATTCCGCACAGCACAGGTGATAAAAATAAAATAGCTCTTGGCTACCACTTACTTTTACTACTGAGCAAATTCTATTATGAGCCATAATTAATGTCACAAATTAAATATTTCCTGATGAGCAAACTGGACTACACCACCTGTAGAATAAGAATCATTCTAGAATCTCAGCAATTATCAGAAGAAAAAAAAACAAACCGAGTGTATGAGTCGTATGAGGAGCAGCAATAACTGTCCAATACTGTGTGTCTATCAAGTAGAAAAACTGGTTTTCATGTGACTTTAATAGCCAGTCTCATTATTTCATATTCACATACACAAAACATGTTTATGCATAAATTAGTATTATATTTATAAAGTGACTGAATTTTTAAAAACTATAAGTAGGCATGTTTTGCCCAAGTAGAGGAACACTGTCTATATAAGGTGTAAAAAATAATAAATAACATACATTTTTGAGCACTTTAAGATTTACTAAATGCTTTCCTCACATTAGCCCTGAAAATTCAGTCATTTATTATTAACTCATTTTATAGATGGTTCAGGGAAGCTCAATTAACTTTCCCTACCTAGTAGATACAAAAGCCAGGATTCAACTGCAAGACTCCTTATCTCAAATCCACTAGTCTCCTATAACATAACATAGTAGTAACTCATAGATGACTTACTTTAAGTAAAATGGACCTAAACAAAATCTCATTAACATTTCATAAGTGGAAAACATCCATTATAAAGTAATTGTTGAGTTGTTATCTGTCATGTCTAACTCTTCATGACTGCATTTAGAGTATTCTTAGAAAAGATAATGGAGTGTTTTGCCATTTTCTTCTCCAGCTGATTTTACAGATGAAGAAACTGAGGCAAACAAGAGTTCAGTGACTTGCTCAGGGCCACAGAGCTAATAAGTATCTGAGGCCAGATTTGAACTCAGGAAGATAAGTCTTCTGTACTCCAGGCTCAGCACTCTATTCACTGTGCCATCTGGCATAAATGGATATGTTCCCAAATGGAATGTTTCTAAATACAAAATGGGAAAAAGGGAAAGGAATAAGCATTTATTAAGTGCCTACTATGTGCCAGGCATTGTGCTAAGTGCTGCACAAATCTTAGCTCATTTGACCTTATTCAATCTCCACAACAGCCCTTATGAAGTAGGTAACATTTCATCCCCATTTTACATCTGAGGAAAATGAAGCAGATAGAGGTTAAACTATAAACATATATACTATATAGATATCTATATACATGTGTATTACATATGCATATATGTAACATTATTTCTAAAAGCAGAAAATTAAATACCTTTTCCTGAGGAAATGGTAATTTCTATATACTTATGATCATGAATGCCAAACAAAATTTGTGTGTTTATTTTAATTAAACAGAGAGGAAGACCCAATTCTGCTAATCTAAAATGTATTGAACATCAAAGTTTTACTGAACAGAAATAATTAAGAGATCTTCCTAATCAGCTAATGCTTATCTCACATAGAAATTTAAATACTCTTTTGTTCTTGAATCTGTTAATAATGATTCTAGCTCTTCCCACTTAAAAAAAGTCATATGTCGTATTTGGTTTCCTATATTCAATTCCTTTTTTCAATCACCTATAAAAAGCTCTGCATATATGGTAGGGAACTAAATAAGATTAGCAAGAAAGGTTATTACTGCTACTAAAGATGCCAAATCAAACAATAATTGTAATCAAGTAAGCAGGTGACACATTGACCAGCAACAATCTGATCATATTTTTAGATTTATGATTTATATTCTATGAAATGGGAATGGCATGTTAAACTTTTTTGCACACAAATACCAATATTATTAAAATATTAAAATAATTGTAAAGCATTAAGTAAAAAGGTAATGAAGAAAAAAAGGAGACTAGCATTTCTAGATCTCATACAACATAACAAAGAAGTATTTGATACTTTTTTAAAAAATAGAAAAAGTAATAAATAGAACAGATTAAACACACAAAGCCCAGAAGCAATTAATCATAGTAACAGTGTTTGATAGAACTAAGGACGCCAACTTTTGGACTGCTAAAAAAATTGTAAAGCATTCTGGCAGAAATTAGGTTCTAAATAATATCATACTATTTACTATAATTTGCTGCAAATGACACATAATACAAACATAAAAGTTCTTTTTTTTAATATAAGGAAAGGAAAGGCGATACATTCTCACAACAATGGACAGGGAAAGAATTTTCTTGATAATCACAGGAGACATAATGGACAATTTTGATTGCATAACATTTAAAAGTTTTTGCATGAACAAAATCAATGCAGTTAGAATTAGCAAGGAAGCAGTGGATTTAAAAAGCTTTACAACAAAATTTAATACCTGATAAAGGTATCAATGATATATAAGGAATCGATACATACATGGAAGAACAAAAGTTATTCACCAATAGACAAATGGTCAAAGGATTTCATTAGGCAGTTTTTCAAATATAAGATATCAATAATCATGTGACAAAATGCTCCATATTACTAGAAATACAAACTAAAATTATTCATATCCTCATTTCAAGTCCTACCTCATGCCTGTCAGAACAACAAAGATGACAAGAAAGGAAAATGGAAATTGTTGTAGGAACTGTGGGATGATAGGCATACTAATAAATTGTTGGTGAAGGTGTCAATTGGTCCAACTATTCTAGAAGATAATTTGAAATTATGCCTTCAAATCATTAAACTGTAATTACTCTAGACTCAAAGATATCACTGCTAGCCATGTATCCTCAAACAGGTCGACAGCAAATGGAAAGGACACATATACTTTAAAAAATATTAATACTAACATTTTTTGCAGTAAAAACTAAAAATAAACTGAGTTCCCATCACCTGAAGAAAGGCTGAACAAATGAAGGTATATGACACTAATAGAATATTATTGTAGTCTAAGAAATGATGAAAGAGAAGGATTCAGAGAAATCTGAGGTATGTAATGAAAAGTGAAATTAGCAGAAACAGGAAAAACAGTATTTATAATAAGTACCACATTCTAAAGAAAAAGAATCTGGAAAGATTTAAGATCTTTTTTAAGTGAAATGAACAAGCATGACTTCAAATGACTAATGAAGAGAAGCATGCTTCCCACATTTTGGTAGAGTGGTAATGGATTATAGATGCAGAATACATGTTAAGAAATAGTCAGTGTGTATTTTTGTCTTCATGACTACAAGGGAGAGCTTCCATTTGCAGGGCGATTAGGAGTGAACTGATAGACAGTGATAATAATACAGAAAAATAAAAGAAGAATCAATGAAATACTTAACACTAAAGAGAGCAGTAAAAGGGTGCACAAAAGAGCAGGGAAGTTTTGTTACAATTGTGTTAAGTTAGCATGTAACTTTAAAAATTACACTCCTACAGATTCATAATTTCTAAGTAATTTTCTTGTTCTGCTCTTCTTTGTATATTGAAATGTTGGTGTTTGTTAATGTTTAAGTTTATAACAGGAAAGAAATTTTAAATTTGTTAAAGCAAATAAAAAAGGGGGAGGGGATGAGACAAGCAGTCTAAGAAAGTAAAACTTGTAACAAGTGTCTCAAGAATGGAGGAAACAGAAAATAGTAAGTAATGACATTGTAAACAGTAAACATAAAATAGTAAATTACATTTAAAATGAAAAAATATAAGCTTTCCAAAGTAAAAGCTACTATGTTTCTACCATTTCATTCTAGCCTTTAATAATTATAGTATACGGACAAAATACTGAATTTCTTCTCTAGATTTTTGGTATTAATTATTTACATAAATAATTTAAGTTGGTAGTATGCATTATACTTTAGAAGGAAAAATTAAGCACTGAGAGACTATTCCTGGTAGGTAGGTATTGCCTTGCAAAGAAGACCAATTTTTAGAAGATTAGCTCACTTAAGACAAAAAATTTTATTTTATGAAGGAAACACAGATGTCAGCTGACCATCAAAATAAAGATTCTAATGTACATGAATTGGTATAAAAATATAAAACAGAAGTTTAAAGCAAAGTTCTATCTACCTTTTAAAAAATTCAAACTTGCGTATTTAAACAATATGAAGAAAAAACACAAATTTTACCTTAGATTTGTGACTTTGAGCACATAGCCAGTTTACTAAATTTGAAGATTAATTCAAAACTTTCTGCTCAAAAATCATTGTATTATTTGTCGTTGTTCAGTTGCTTTTGATTCTTCATGACCGTATTTGGGATTTTCTTGGCAAAGATTCTATAATGATTTGCCATTTCCTTCTCTAGCTCATTTTACAGATGAGGAAATTGAGACAAACAGGGCTGAGGGCAGATTTGAACACATATAGATGAGTGTTCCTGACTCCAGGGGTGGGGAATCTGAGGTTTATTCAGTCAAAGGACCGAACTTGAAGACCCAGAGGGCCACATGTGGCCTCAAGGCCGAAGGCTCCCCACCCCTGCATCTAAGCCCAGCACTCTATGCACGAAACCATTTGCTGCCCAATTATGTAGTACCGGGGGAAGCCAGAGCTTAGGGAGAAAGCAAAGCAATGGATATACATTTGAGACATACTGCAACCTTTTTTGAGGAAGCCTTCAAGGTTTTTCATTACACAGTTCAAAATGCAGTTATGACATATATTTCAATATCTCTATAATAACTAAATTTAAATAAGAGAAAAATCTATATTTCCTAATTAATATCAAATATGGTATTTATTTCATGCTAGGCACACAGCTATGTTTCTAGTATAAAAAAAAATTCTATACTCTGCAATTAGGCACAAGGCTTCTAGAGACAAATATTCATTAATTTATATTAAACTAATTCTAAATATTTTGTTTAGAGATAGAGGACCAAAGATAATAAGAATTAACCCATTTTTAAAGCAATCCATTTTGGGGTTACAATTTTAAAGCACTCCTGAATAAAGGAAAGTTCACAATATGATAGAATCTAGCTGTAGAACATGCCTGAAAATTCAATTAACCATAATCATTCGCCAAACATTCCTCGCCACCATTCTGGTACAGGGCCTCATGACCTCAAATGTAAACTATTGCAAAGGCTTTCTGGTGGGTCTGCCTACCTCAGGTATCTTCCCACTTCAATCTATCCTCCCCATTCAGCCACCAAAGTGATTTTCCTAAAGCATAGGTCCAACCATGTCACCACACTACTCAATAAACTCCAGTGACTCCCCACTACCACCAGGATCCAACACAAAATACTTTATTTGGAACTCAAAGCCCTTTATAACCTGCCAATTTTCTCACACCTTAACCTGCTGTGCATACTCTTCCACCCAGTGACACTGGCTTCCTGGCTATTCCACAAATAAGACATTCCGTCTCTCGGCTCTGGGAATTTTCTCTGGCTTACCTCTGCCGTACATAGAAAGTTCTCCTTCCTTATCTCTATCTACTGCCTTCCTGATTTCTTTTAAGTCCCAACTAAAATCCCATTTTCTACAAGAAGTCTTTCCCAACCCCTCTTATTCTAGTTTCTATTAATTTTAGTGTCTTCTCCTAATTTCTTATTTATCTTGTAAATATAGCTTTTTTTTGTTGCTTGTTGTTTCTTCAATTAAACTACGAGTTCTTTAGACAGAGACTGTTCTTTCCTTCTTTCTGCACCCCCAGAGTTTAGCAAAGTGCCTGACAAACAGCAGATAATTTTTTTGAAATGTTTATTGAGTGACAATGACTGACCTTTGGCAAGCTGGTGAAAACTATAATATCCTCAGAATAATGTTTTTAAATGCATAAAATAAAATAGGATTACAAAGGAAACCAATTATAACAAAATGTAGTTATCAAAAAAAACCCAAAATTTTTAAGGTCAGAGACCCCAGGTTTAGAACCTTTGTTCAGTGTGATTGTTACCCTAATCTGATCCAGTCATGGGGGAAGGAGGGTATGACTCCTAAGTGGATCAATCATGGGCTCTTTGCCCTTTATCGAGAAACCACCTCAATTCTACCAAAATGAATAAAATTCCTATTAGAACTTTTTTCCCCCAGATTTCCTCAATGAAAGTGGTTAGCCCTTCGGTGAGGACGGAAAAAAAAAAAGATTTTATTCAGGGCACAGTTTCACAACTGATAATTTAAAAAAAACTGAAAAGGTTTCTTTTTTGGATTAGTCCAAATGCTTTAATATAAGCATTGGTATACTGAGAAAAATGTCTTCTTAGTATTTCTAAAAGAAGAAGAGAAAGGGGAAGTGGTAGTATTTAGTGTGCTCCCATACTATGCAATGTTAACTAATGTTAAAGAATAAAAAATTATATCATAGTATAAATATATATATATATATATATATGATCATCCTATCACTGCTTAGCCCTACCACCAAAAATGAAGGCTGTGCTGTATATATTCCCAAGAAAATAGAATTAAATAAGATAAGTTGATAGTGTTCTAAAGAAAATGCCACTTAAAATTTCATTGAAAATGTTAAATACATTAGTCATATATAGTTGGGATGATTTCATTGAGTTTCTGTGTTCCAGTTTAGAGTGACTGCGACTGCTTTAAAATATAGCAGTAGTTTGTTAAAAATACTAAAGCGTGTTATGAATTGGCATTAAGTGATGAATAAAATAGCTTCCTTACTTTTACTTAATATTTGTCACATGGTTCTTTTGATCTTTGTTTTTCTACAATGTGCTTTTCATAACCTCTTATATTTTCCTTAATGCAAATTTTGTTCAAATACAGTTCAATGGGGGAGAGGGTGTAAGGGAGGAGGGGTGGAAAAGATGGGGGGGAAGTGGATATAGAGAGAGAAAGAGAGAGGAGATTACCATAAAAATACATTACCTAACCTAAATCACCAACTTAAACTCATGTCAGCATGCCTTCTACTCGTTTTAAGAAGAGTTTCAATCATATATGCTCATTCTTTGTGACAAAAAAAGGTATGACAAGAAAATAACGAATCATATTTGTCTGATATTTGGAAGACAGTTAAAAGCATGTAGCCCATTTAGACTATCTTTAATGATAGTGATTAAATATAATTACAATCCATTTCCCATAGGCAATTTATTAACCCTCTTTGGATTATAAACCTCTTTGTGGTAATTTTAGCAACACTTGTTTTCCCATCTATTAAACATTTTAAACTCATATTTTCTGCAGTACTTACCTAGTAGAAGTTGTAGACATATCAAAATATGTTGTTTTAAATTATTAATTTTCTACTTGTGTTTCATAATTTACTTCTATTTCAATGTACTGAGCACCACAAATAATCATGAGTGCCTATCAGTTAGTAAAGAGGAACCTCATTATATAAAAATGATCAAGCCAAGAAATATATTTAAAATAGTCCTTAACTTGAATAAAATATTAAATAAGAATTCATATCATATCTGCTTCCAACAACTGAACTCCACAATCACAGGAGGCATCTGCGAAACAAATAAAATCCAATTTTATAAAGGAGATTTTTTTAGCCCTCCTTTGTGTTTTCTCTTCTAGACAAGCCTACAAGTCTGATGTTTTCCTGCACTAGTACATTAAAAGTAATACAGATACTTTACTGAAGCCACATGGTAACATGAGAATAGTCGCATTCAAACTGCCACAATTGTCACTAACTTTAAATGGGTTACCTACAAGGAACTTGTTGTATGACTTTGGATAAGTCCTTAATGCCACTTGGCCTCAATTTTCAATCCAATTCAATAAACATTTATTAAGTGCCTACTATGGCACTATGCTAAGCACTAAGGATACAAATAAGAAAGAGCAAGACAGTCCCTGCCCTTAAGGAACCTGCAATCTAACAGGGGAAGAGAACATAAAAGAGGAAGCTTGAAAGGAGACGGAAGAATGTACCAAGGGGTACCTGGCATCTTGTTAGGTGGAGCTAAGACCAAACAGAGCTGCAAATGCAAAATACAGTGAACTACAAAATCCAGGTTCTGCCCTCTATATTGGAAGGCTTTGAGAACAGTTTAGTTCTCCACCCTTCAGCACTCCAATCAGGAGGATAAGGGAGCTGGACAGGTGTTGAGTATATCCAAGGTTCAGTTAAATAGTATGATGGAGGAGATTTCTAGTAATCAACTTAACCAGAGAGGAGCATCCTGTTACATGCACTTGAGAAGAATGAAAAAGTTGTACTGTTCACCCTTACATGAATTAAAGGGAGACACTCCATCAATCAGGAATACTGTTTATAGTTCATTACACAAATGAAAGGGGACAAAATAAGATTTTTTTTCTTCCAGGCAATAACCTTACATCTTGAAGTAAATGCTTCAGTTAACGTCACAACAATTTGTCACACATATGATGCCACTACTATCACTGTCAATCCGAACCACTATGATCTATGCCCTTATTTGGGAAAGAGGGGAGGTTTGAAGTTAGATCTAAAGTGCAAGACTATTGATTCATACTGTTAACTGGAAGGTAAAATACTGAAGCTGAAGTTCAAATATTTTGGCTATGTAATGAAAAGAAAGGACTCACTGGAAAAAAAATCTTGATGCTGGGAAAGATTAACAGCAAAAGCAAAAGAGGATGGCAGAGGAAAAGATGGATAGTGTCATAGAAGCAACAAACATGAGCCTGCACAGACTTCAGGAGATAATGGAGGATGGAAGGGCCTGGTGTGCTACAGTCCGCTGGAGTCACAAAAAGTCGAAAATGACTAAACTACTGAACAATGACAAGAACAGCACCCAAAGTACAAGGCTCTCTCAAGCTCAGGGTAGAGCCAAACAAGAGAGAATTTCAATGAGTTTTGATTTACTAATAATTTCTGTAAACTTCCCAATAGTAGAAAAAAAAATCAAACCATGGAACTCCGGACCATTACACTTATGCTGAGCCACTAGTAAGCAAGCAGATTTAAGCTTTCCTCACAAGCAATTAACCTCACATGATTTTACTTCTTCCCATCTCGGTCCTGTCCTATTTCAAAGTACTTCTCTCTTTCTTCTCCTGAGAGAAGGTGGAGTAGAGATATGGACTGGGGGCTAAAGGAAAAATTGGGAAATTTTTACTCCACCCCCAATCAGAAGTGGAAGGCCAGCTAAACAGGAAGTAGCAGTAGCTGATTTGCCTAGGAAACTAGTAACTCACTGGCCCCCAACCTTTATACAAGTAAATCCATGCTGTCAATAACTACAAAGATCTAAGACAGATGAAGTTTTATTACTCTGAGCTACATCTTGCAGAAAATTCTGCTTACAAATTCTCTAGTGAAGCAAAATGTCTTTCTCTTTTAATAGTGTTAAGGGAAAAAAACTTATAGGGAGCAGCTAGGTGCCACAGTGGATAGAGCACCGGCTCTGGAGTCAGGAGGAGGACGTAGTTCAAATCTGACCTCAGACACATAACACTCACTAGCTGTGTGACTCTGAGCAAGTCACTTGACCACAATTGCCTCATCCCAAAAAAAATTATAGGACTTTTCCCCTCTCTTTTTGGGGGAAGAGCTGTGATTATCCTCTCTGTCTATCCTTATATATCAGGGATAATTTCATATAGGCAAATGATTTAAGGGATAATTCAGGCAAAACTTATACAATTTTGTACAAATTATAACTGATTTTTCCACCAAGTTCACAGAATCACAAAAACTGAAGTAATAATAGTAGTCATCTAGTCCATTTTATCTTTAAAATATGGAAATTGAGGCATAGGTGGCAAGGTTGGATTTGAACCCAGATCACCAGAAATTCGATGTTCTTTCTACTGTACCATACTTTCTTCTCTATAATTTTGGCCTTTGGTTTCTTGTAGTAGTAATTAATGATTACTAGGGTTTTCATTACTAACCTGAGAGCACTGTATGTTAATTATGTTAATGTTAATTTGGTATATTTCTATTTACTTGAGGGATATGCAATTTTTTATTCTGTTTAACACTTATCAAATTGGCATTTCCTCATATGTAATTTAAAAAAAAGAGGGTTGTACTTGCAACAGGCATCTATTACATACAGCTTTCTTTTTAATGTAAAATAAATTCAATATATAACTTTCAAAACTACCCTGCATGTCTGTTATTCTTTTAGACTTACTTTTCTTTTTTTCTATGCATTTTTTAAAAAGATGCTTCAATGACTTTTTTCCTTACTTGCTTTTTTTTTTAACCATACCTTAATCTCCCCTATTCCTCCAACCCATGTCCCATTGGGGAGAAAAAAAAAAGGAAAGAAAAACAAAACTAAGAGATTTATTATTAAATAGAATTTGTAAGGTTGAGAAAAATAATTTTCTTGTCTCTTACTTGTATGCCCTTAAATATGTTACTTTTACTGCATGAAATGAGGGGAACCTACTTACCACCTGAGTTAGCCCATTCCTATGGGATATCTTTGACTGTTGGGAATTTTTTCATTCTCTGTACCCTGAATCTGTCTGTATCTTCTAACAATCAGTCTTAGTTCTTCCCTCTGTGGCCAAGCAGAACAAGTCTAATCTTTTTTTTTTCCTTCTTAATAGCTCACATTACAGATCACTAACATGGTACCTAAATCTTTTCTCGAAGTAAAATATTACCAGTTCCTTCAATCTATCTTCATACAGTATGCTCTTGAAGTCATTCCCTTCACAAAGTCTTACACGTTCCCAGAGCGTAAAGAAAGTTAATAAATCCTTGGAGTATATAGTAGATATTTTCTTCTGTACAGGAGCTTACAAATTGTTGTCTATTCATTAGGGATCCTTCCCTTCATCTAGACAGAACTGGAGCACTCTAGAACCTCAAACAGAAAGCTGCAGGAGAAGAAAAGATAATAAACATTTATACTGCCATACTATGTGCCAGGCACTGTGATAAATACTTTTACAAATATGATCTCATCTGATCTTCACAGCTACCCTGTGAGATAGATACTATTACTGTCCCCATTTTACAGTTGAGAAAACTGAGGCAAACAGAGGCTAAATGACTTGGCTAGGGTGATACAACTACAACATGTCTAAGGCCTGAATTGAACTCAGGTATTCCTGACTCCATGCCCAGCACTCTATCCACTACACCACCATCTGCTTAATGAGAATCATATAATTTGTGATATTTTTATTAAATCTAATATATTACTGTTCTAAATCCTTGAGCTAGTTCTAGAACCTTTAGCAAACAAGTTAAAGAGGACAATTAATTCTCTGCTTTTAAACTGTGAGTCAAGGGGCAGCTAGGTGGCACGGTTGATAGAGCACTGCCCTGGAATCAGGAGGTCCTGAGTTCAAATCCATCCTCAGACACATAACACACTAGCTGTGTGATGCTGGGCAAGTCAGTTAACCCCCAATTGCCTCCCCAAAACAAAATAAATAAATAAATAAATTATGCCCTACAATGGAAGAAAAATGAAAAAAATCCAAGAGGTGGGTTCTCCCTCTTTAGTTAGAGGGAAAATGCTACCTTTTCTAAATCTTCTGGCAGTCTTGAGTTCATAGCTCTTTCTTCAGGCCAGAATCCAAAATGTTTCCACTATCTAACACATACAGAACCACTCTGTGGCGGCAGTAAGGCTCACACTAAAGGATACACCTTAAGAAAATCACCCTGTTAAGTCTATTAGGAGTAAATGAAAGATAGACATTTTCCTTGAAAGGTTTCATTTTATCTGATATTTTCTACTTACACAATTCATTTTGAACAATTCCCTCCCCAGACCTATGCCAGTGCCTCACTGTGTTATCGGGGTAACCCTCTGCTTTGCCAGCAGGGCCCAAATTCTGGCAGATCTAATTAATACTGGAAAGATAGAGTGTGGACCCAGTGATGGAAAGTGTATCTTTTCTTCAAAGACTGGCCTACCTAAGTTCAGAGAGGCCCAGCATAAAATTTCATGCAAGATAATGAATTTTTCAGCTACAGCCATTTTCAAAATCTATTAATTAAGTTATGAAAGAACTATGAGCCGAGTCAGTATAGCAAGTACAAATACTTACAGCGTTAAACTATAAGGAAGCATATTTTAACGAAACAGGCCAAATTACAAACTTATTGACTCCAAATGTGATTTTAGCCATCTCAAAAAATATCCCAAAATCATCACTTTGTTTTTAAGGAAAAATATTCAGTTAGAAAAAAGGGTTTCTTGGCCACAACAATTCCACATTCCTTTGTCATATAATACACTAAACAATCTCCTTACAAATTCTTTAGTTTTATTTTCCAAGCCTAATTTCTTCTCTATTGTCTCTAACCCATTTTTTAATAAACAAAATAATCACATAATAAAATTCATAGCACCCTTCATATGGAGCAAGTTGATTAAAGAAAAGGTAAACAGAACCTACTATCAACAAAGATAAACAATTTACAAAAAATGTTATTCACTAAAAAGATGATATTCTTAATCAATACTTTCCCCTGATCACTACTATATAATAAATGTCTTTAAATGTGAAGTCCTTCTTTCTGAGTCACTGCATTTCAGGAGATTACAAGTAACCCATACATTTTTACGCATGCACATTTTTTTGCCCTCAGCCTATCCGTTTCTTCTATCTACACATTGTCTTATGATTTGTCAAGAAAGCTTAAAAATAAAACCTTGCTTACATGAGGGTCAATTATTGACAGTTTAAACACTGAGGTCAACACATTAATTTCAAGGGAAACAAACATAAGGTTTTCATTACTGATTTTACTGATGTTTAAATCATTGATATGCATAATGATTTAGGGGTAATAATAATTTTATGATGTTGATATTTCTGCAAAGTAAATTCATGTGGAAATAAACAGGTTTTTAAAATTTTATTATATCAATCATATCAAATTTTTAAGAATAAAGTTGTTTACTTATTACTGATGACCAAACTATTACTACAAGTCTATAAAGCACCCAAAATGTTAATTTTAAAATTTACCACTGTATAGACATAAAAAATCAAAACAATGTCACTCTATATTTTTATAGCTTTATTCTGATATGACTTATACAAAGTCTCAGTAGATTGGGTCTGATTTCCCATGACCAGCTTAGGTAAATAAAGAAAGGCCCATCACCACTAGGCTAACCATTTGGTGATGAATTCTTTGGCCACAGAAAGTCATGAAACACAATAACTTCAGTACTATATAGTATCCCATCCACATCTGTAGTGACAATGGCAAAGTGGAATAAAAGGTTTCAAAGGATGTTAAGAATCACAAGTTTATTTGAAGACCATCTATGAATTTTTAATTCAGCTGTTGTACACTAATGTCAGGTCTTTTCCCAATGTTTGATAAATAAATGTGCTATTGCAATAACTGAATCATATCAAGCTTGTATTTCTGCTATAAATGAAATTCTAAATCTAGCATCCTTTACACTCAATGGAGAAGAACGTGGTGGGAAAGTGAGAGATGCATGGTGGGTGTGAGCAGACCATAACACATAACAGAAAAAGCACTAAGAACACAAAAAACAAACAAATAAATTAAAGACTGTCATCACAGAAATTTGTGACAAAAAATATGGACTGGTCAAATGCTAAGAAAATGACAGGCAGTCAACATGCTCTACTGGTATCCACCTAACTGCAAAAGAAATCATACAAGGACCCAAGCACATAAGCAACCCTCCTTCTCCCATATCAATCTCATAAGAGAATATGGAAAAAAAATAAATTAAATAAAATAATACAGAGAACATGGACAAGTGTTGCACAATTGGACAGATGAGTTATGAACTGC
This sequence comes from Phascolarctos cinereus, assembly GCF_003287225.1. Taxonomy (NCBI): domain Eukaryota; kingdom Metazoa; phylum Chordata; class Mammalia; order Diprotodontia; family Phascolarctidae; genus Phascolarctos; species Phascolarctos cinereus. Next base: position 183,215,096 of record NW_027556180.1, on the reverse strand, counting down.
ACCTCTGCAGGAAATTTCCACATTACTGAGATCACAGATGCAATTGAGTACTGAATAATCCTTTAGGAATAGACAATAAAAATGTTAAGTTGAAATATGAAAAACTCAGCAGACTTTCATAGTTGTTAAGCTGTGTCCTGTTTACCAACATATTAATATACCAATATATTAACTATAGGTAATAAAGGTAGCATGGTCTAACGCACCCAAAGGGTCAAGCTTGGGGTCAGTATGACCTAGGTACAAGTTCTGCCTTTGCCATATGTGTATATATATATATATATATATATACACACACACACACACACACACACACACACACATATATATATGGGGGGGTTATATGTGTGTGTGTGTGTGTGTGTGTGTGTGTGTGTGTGTGTGTGTGTGTGTATATGAGATGGGTGAATAAAGGTAAGTCTCTCAACCTTCCAGTGCCCATGATAAACTTTTAAGATAATAAATTTCCAAAAGGGTCCCAAATCCCATTGGCAAGGGTAGTTTCTACACCAGGAGTTTTTCACATTAACGAAATGACAAATGTGAACCACAGATAAAATGCATTGGAGACAAGTTTTTGGTTTTTTTTAATGACTAAAATTTCTCTTTAGAGAAGTAAATCCACACACACATATTTTTTAATATATATATAATAGCTACAGAAGAGAAAAAGAAAAAAATTCTAATGGAATTTAATGTAGGTACCCTTGGTAATTGTAAAATATATTCAATTTTCTCTGAGTTATTAATAAGCTTGAGAGCTGGGGACATGGAAGTTTTTGTTACTATTAAAGGCCTAAAAACTGACAGAATGCTTAACCACTGGGACTACATGTTTTAAGAATCAAACTTTATAAAAGCACTTCACCTATGAATAATTATAGAATAATTATAAATGCATCTGTGCTTTAGAAATGAATTTAGTAATTAAAAAATTAGACTACTCATTTGTATACAAATAGGAACTTAGGTGACAACATCTGATTATCCTATTGCCCATAATTTCTTCAGAATTAATGTTGGCAAGTGTAATTTGACATTTGACCATATTTAAATAAACTAAGGTCTGAGATACATATGAATAAACCACATACAGTACATACATTATTATCTCATCTCATTTAGGGAAAGATTGATTTTTTTCTATTTCCTAAATTCAATTGCAAGCTTCCACAAAAAAAAAATAGCAGAAACATCTGTGGAGTTTTTTTCCAGACAATTTATAAATGTCTCATGCAAAAAAATACAAATTCAGGTTGAAATTAGGGCATTTTTTAAAAAAAAAGATTGATTAGGATTTGTGAGTATATGATGTATAATGAAAACTAATGCACCCTCAACAGGACCTTGGGAAGGTGCTTGGTAAAATAAATGAGCTTCAACCCTAATCACTAAATCTTCTTTTGACCTTTCTCTCCAAATGATCTCTTCCTCTAGCCTTCCCCCAACTTTCTCCCAATCTCTCTCTCCCCCAAGCTTACCTCCCAATTTATGCACCTGTGTCAGGCCAAAATTTTTGGTTGGGAATATTTTTTCTATTTCCTTATTATGTACATATACATACTGATGCATCATTTTCATAGAAAAAATAAGTCTAACCTTACATTCTTTTGCAATAAGAGATAACTCTAATAATGCCAACTCAATACTATGAGAATGCCAATTATGTAAATCTTCAAAAATGGACATATGGGTACTTTGTAATATGGTCTATTTTACTCAAGGGGCCAAGACCCTAACATTCATCTCAATTTACTTAGGACTTAAGGCTTAATTTGGACTGTGAACTCAAAATTGAAAAGTCATCAGTATGTTCAATAATACTATGTTAAGTGCTATTTTCTAATGAAACTTGCTTTTTTGCCTTCAAAGTACATTTCTGTATTAGAAAATGAACTTTTAGTAAAGATTTGTTAGATTTTTAAAAATCTATTACTTCAACAGCTTCTTTAAATAATCAGATTTCAAGTAATATGTCAAAATTAACTTTGGGACATTATGAAGATAAAAAATGAAATCAATAGCATGTATGTAATTGACTGAAACTTCTAATTTAAAATACTCTCAATCTTAATTTACCAGTTGTCTGATGGCTCCTGACAAAAAAAAAAAAAGTAAAAACCATCTTAGTGTTTACTGTCTCTAATGGAATCTTCAAACTAAGAAGCAGGAATGACAGGTAGTTGAATTTTGGAAGTGAGAAGAGAAAAATATAATAAGAAATGATAAACTGCATCCATTGATAATTAATTGAAGAATGTTTTGCAATTCACTTCTCATAGAATAACAGTGAGTTTATTTCCCTATTTTATTAACCTTTTTTGGTAAACTTTTTAAGACCCTATATATCAATGGATAAGAATACAAATGAATACTTTAAAACATATTCTTTGCAGTACTTGATTTATACTTCCATGCCTTCCAGGAAGAGTCTAAGGATTAATGAGATGTCAACTGCCACAAGCTTTGACCCCAGGGAAAAAGGTTATATAAAATCTATAAGATATACATACATGCATCCATATGAACACATATATACAAACTTATGTGTGTATGTGTATACATATGTGTTTGTAAACTTCTATTTTACATAATTTCTAAATGAACATATTCTTCACGCCCAAGCAAGACCCACCTTGACCTTAAAATATTGCAGAAAATTTAACTACTCCACTGAAAACTGTGCAAATAATCCAATTCTAGTTACTTTCAAGATGCCTATTTTTTGCTGTTGAACAGTAACAACATTAAGGTCTGATGTTAATTGCCTGCAAATTGCTATAATGTTCATCAAGTATAAACGTGAAATAACAAAAAATTTCCTACAATATTTAACCTACCTTTCCTTTCCCTACTTTTACCCAGAAAATCACTAAATAGCAAAATGTATATAGTCATTATTGCATGGTTTTTCTTTGGATCTGTGTTAAATTGCATTAATTTTTCCAGACATTTCATGAATCTCTTTTATCTTTTTTTCCCACTCTAGTATTATTGTTGTTGTTGTTGTTACTATTTGACTGGATGTGTGATTTCATCAATACAGGTAGTTTCTGGGGAGGAAATTCTGCACAGCATTTTGAAAACCTTAAAACTGCTATATAAATACAAACTGTTGTTGTTATGATTCTTTCTCTCAGTTTTGCCAGTCTAAGAAATATTCAGGAACCAGCATAGAGACCAAAATGTAAAGGGATGAATCCAGTTAAATAAAGTAAAAAGAATGGTTCTTGCTAGGCTCAGAGAAAATGGGAATAAACATACAGGTGATCATTGAACAACATACGAATATAGATAGAGAAAAAGGGGGGAAAAAATAGGATGGGAGAGATGGCAGCAAAAAAGATGAGATCACTGGTAGGTAACCCACAAGTGGCAAGCCATGTGAGAAATATACTTAAAGGTAAGAGTTTAAAGAATAAGGAATTGATGCTATGGGTAAGATGGTAAAGAAAAGATAGAGCCATAGACAAATAGAAGATGAGAGCAAACAAGAAAACAGACATGAGAGAAGGTGAGGTGCATTTCAACAAGCACTAAGGCAGCAGATGAAGTACAAAAAACAAAGATCAAAACCAGGTCTAGAATGCCAATAATAAAACAGATAAATTAATGGAAGTGTAAATGGAGCAAGAGACTAAGGTGACAGAAGGGTAGAAGTAAAGCGAGATAGAGACACAGACAGAAAGAGAGAGAATGTAACTAAAGTAAAGGCCAGAGGTAGATGAAAGTGAAACTCAAAGAAGTTTAAATAGAGACAGAAGGAAATATTACCTCTATATCAACTCTGAGTGATCACATCTGAGAATGAGGTGCTGAGAAGAGAACACATGTCAAGAAAACACTGTCCAAAACATCAGAGTTCACAAGAAAAGGGTAAGAGCACATATTATTTGGCAAGACAGGTAGGCAAAGGTGAAGGCAGAAATAAAAGATAAAAGAATAAAAGACCAAAAGATAAGAGCAGAGAAAAAGAGAAAAAAGGTTGAATATTCATTCCAGGACAACAAATTTTTTTTTAACTGCAACTGGTTTGTGGGGTTTACTGGTACAGTATAATAATGTGGCCTGATTTCTAAATATTTTTACATTTAAGAACTTTTCTTTCTTCCTTTTACCATTTAGCCAAGAGGATTTTCATAGAATCAAATCTTTGGAATGAGAAGAAACAAGAGTTGTCTGGTCATAGGATCACAGATCTAGAGCTATAAGGGACGTCAGAGGCATTCTAGGCCAACTGCCCTCATTGTACATATGAGGAATGTGAGAGCCATGAAGTTAAGCGACTTGCAGAATACAAAGCCAATGTTCTTTCCATGGTTTCACATGAGCAACTGCTTCATCTTGCAAATGCAAAAACAAATGATTTGTACAAAAGCACCCAGCTAGACTATCACAGAGAAAGAACCAGAGCACAGGTCTCCTTGGTTCCCAATCTCAGTGCTCACCACTACACTAATTTAAATCAACTGAGTAAACAAAAATCCTTATTAAATCTTCTCTGAATTCATTACGTGGGGAAGCTATTTTCATCACAGTTGTAGAACAAAATGCTTTAGAAGGAAATTATATCATTTGATTTTTAATCATTTAACCACATAGTGATCATTCATAAAACTTGCCAGTAGTAACTAGTAAATTACTCTAGTATTATAATTTGTTCAAAAAGAACTACTTTCTCTGCTCTTTCCATAGTTGTGACTCAACAATTTTACACTACTAAGGAAGTTCTTTATCAGTAGAGTTGAAATGAGTTGTTTCATGCTTACCAGTTTTTGGAAAGAGTTAAGATAATACATGTGGCACACTAATCTATTTTAAGAATAACTAAAAACTTTGGTCCTTAAAAAAAGGGTATTGAAATCCACTGAGGTTCAACTTGTAAGTCAATAAATATTAAAGAAATTTGGCTTTTAGTTTCCACGTGGACCTTGCTTCAGGGTAATGAATAAAATCAGGCTGCTATCAAGTTAAAAGCATCTAAGCCCAAACATTATTTACTCATTTCCTATTCAACGTCCAGGTGTGACTTGAGAGACTGGTAAAAGTCTTTTGAAAATCTCCCAATAAAGAACTCAGTATCCTGGAAGAATAGTTCTTTTCTAGGTAAATGAACTATAAGGAAATGAGAGTAGTATCCCTTTTAATGTAAGAGAGAAAGGCGGGAGGGGTGAGGGATAAGGAGGAATACAGAAACATTTTGTAAAGCAAATACCAAATTAAACCCCTACAATTTAAATTTTAAAAGGGATGGGTGGAGTAGTTTTTAATGACTAAAATCATGAAACGTATAGACTAATAGCTGTAAGCTGAAGTCTTTCAACCAAGGAGAATTACCTACAGAATTCTCTTTTAAGAAATGTGTTTTCCTGATTCTACAAATCTTTGAGCCTCAGAATTTGCCAACAGTTTGGGTACCTTGTATTTTAGATTTCTTGACATTTGACTATTTGTTGACCTGAATAGGGCAATCCTAAAATGTTTCCTCATTAGTACGGAATACAGAGTTGGGAAACTGTCTCCACCAAAACTGCTAGAATCCTGTTTATGATTTATCTATTAAGGCCTTCTGATTTGCACATCAGCACCCAGCTACTAATTAACATAAGTAAAATTTAAATCCACACTCTCCCTTCTCTAAGTATACCACACTAGGCATTAATCCATATTGCTTCATAATAATTTGAAAGCATTATATAAATGTGAGTTATTTATAAGTAGGTAAATTAGATCAAATATAAACAAACACTACACAGATTATAGACCAGGGCTATAATTAACCTTACAGGTTATTTATCCCAACACACTCATTTTAAAAATTAGGAAAGTGAGGTTGAATGATTTATTTAATTTTGAAACTTTTGTTTGTTTTTTGAGGGGGTTTTGGAAGCAATCGGAGTTAAGTGACTTTCCTAGGGTCATACAGCTAATAAGTGTGAGGCTAGATTTGAACTCAGGTTCTCCTGACTCTACTGCCCCACTTAGCTGCCCTTTATTTTTTGGAGGGGAGACAATTGAAGTTAAGTGACTTGCCCTGGATCACACGGCTATTACATGTCAGAGGCCACATCTGAACCCAAGTCTTCCTGATTCCAAGGCCAGTGCTCTATGCACAGTGACACCTAGCTGTTTCACCCACCCCCTTTTTCACATTTAAGCTTTATTCAATGGAAGCAAACAAAGGAGACACTTTTAAAGAAGTCCCTATTAATTCGATTGATATTAATAAATCCCAGATAGAAGGAAAATTCTGGCAGGAGCACCTCATCCACCAGCCTGTTCTCACCAGGTTGGAAGCATGACCAAGAGCAGGGGTATGCTTTTCTCTCCAGCTACCTGCCATACGTTGGAGCTCTAAAGGGAGGGTATCTACTGATTAAATGGCCCTGGGGGAGTGAGGGAGTAGTCAAGGCTTGGGGATTGCTGGTACAAGTTAGATTCTAACTTAGGAATCTAAACTTGGCTACAGAAGCGGGAGACCCTACAACGTTCTGGGGGAAGCATTTGGGGTGAGGTCATGTATGAGGTCATGGCAAAATCAGGATTCTTAAACACCTCCCCCATGAAATATAAGTATATCAAATATATATGTGTGTATGTGCATATATATATGAGATATATATATATATACGTATACATATATATATATACATATATATATATATATATATATATCTCAACTCTACCTAAAATATTATATAGTATGTAGGTCTTCCCATGAGGAAAGGAACAGCTGGGATTAAAATATTAACTTTACATAACAGGGTCCTCAGGTATAGATACATATTTTTTTTTGTCTAATCCAAGTGACTCACAAACCGAAGTAAAGTCTTTACAAAACTTAAAGCTGTTTAAAAAAAAAAACCTTCTTCACGGAAATGGAGAAGTAGAAAAAAAACAAACATATGGATTAAAGAAGGGCTGTACTATAAATATAATAGTTTTCAGTTGTAACTACATTGGAGAAGAAAGCAAAGGAGAAAAATGATTGATCTTTTTGGTGGCAATTTTTTTTGCTATTTTAATCCAAGGTCTATGCTTTGTCAGAGCTTGTTTGGATTAAAGCTGTTTTACCAAAGTTGCTGCTCAAATATTTCTTTAGATCATTTTTTTCTCATAATGGAAAAATTCTCTATATATTCTCTCCAATGAGCAAAATACCTACAAAGCATTCCTCATAATCCCTCCCCAAAGGCATAATAGTCATATTTCATGATTGTTTGTACTGTCAATAGAACTTTTATACTTCATCTTTCAATCTAGAACTTCTACTTATTGAGATTGTCCATTTTATAACCGTCAGCTTTTCCTGCCATATTTAGATTTCAACATTTTCTGATGATCCTAACAACTCTTATAAAGGAAAAAAAGAAAAAGAAGCAATAAACAGACTACTGCTTTACAATCTTACAGTGACTTTACTGTGACAAATCCCTTAGTTGTAACAAAGTTACAATGTAGATTCTGATTTGTATTTCAAGATGCAAATTGACATAAATCATGGCCCAAGACAATTCATATCAGATTATGTAAGGTTATACCACATTTAAATTAATTCTTCAAATATATGTTTCTCTCCAATCTTCTTTCTAGTAAATTGAATTTAATTCATTATTGAGTTTCTACCAAGTTATAAGATGCTAGGGCTACAACATTATTTGAAAAAAGGTCTTTTGTACTAAATGAAAATTTAAGTTATATGGACTTATGTGGTGGTATAATAAAGTCAAAGAATAGAATAGGGTAGAAATTATGTCTTTTGTAATAGATTTTATAGTAGAACTATTTTTTTCTTTTTTTCCCCCAAAATTGTGTGCTTGGTGAATTTATGCTATTCATTTCACAACATAGTGTATCATCTGCAAATCATCCACAGATTTATATCGAGGACTGATTAGATGACAAGAATAGAGGTAACTGATGGAACAGTGGATAGGGAACTGCACCTGGAGTTGTGAAGAACTGAACATAAATCAGGCCTCAAACACTTACTAGCTAAGTGACACTAGTCAAGCCACTTAACTGCTGTCTGTTGCAGCTTCCTCAATTGTAAAATGGGGATAATAATAATACCTACATCAAAGGACTATTGTGAAGAAAGCATCAAAAGAACCAGTCCGGACCAAACATTAAGTCTGAGGTCAGGAAGTAGACTAGAAGAATAGGCAAAAAAAAGATAAACTGCTTACATTAAAATATGGGGAAATATGTCTCCTCTAAACTCTGTTATCAGGGGTCAAAGAAGAAGTCTATTCAGGCAAGGCCTGGGAGTGATTCTGTTATATCAGGATTATCTTAAAACAAAAATGGGAAGAGAGGATAAGACGAATTCACTGGTAGGAGGAGAAGGGAAAAGAAATGATAATATTTGTTAAAAAAAAAAAATGCTTTGCACAATGCCTGACACATTGTATATAAATGCTTCCTCCCCTCCCTTCTCTTTCCTTAACAGCACATATGGTGCATTAAGGTTTTAAAATATATTATCTCATTTATAGCATTTTCACATGTATTCAGTGTCCTATTTACTTGCCTGGTACCTTCCATTTAATGTAATTTTCAACCACAAATTAGCAGTAGAAGTCCCAGACTTGTACCCTTTGCATCAGGCTAGTCTTATCTGTGACCAGATCCTTTAACGAGAAAGGCAGAAGTTAAAGGAAGGAATTCGTCAGGTAACATGGTAAGTGAGAGAGGCCATGTGTTTATACTAGATTGGGGACCAAAGAACTCTCCCACTTTCTACTCATCTGATGTTGTTCCAAGTCATTTGACCTCTAGGTATCAGTTTTCTCATCTGTATTCATCACCATTATGGAGTCTAGAGGCCATCTAGCTGAACTCTTATCATTTTACAGTTGAGGAAATTACAGATGAGGGAGGTTAAATAACTTGCCAAAGGTCACACAGGTGAAAAGTGAAACAACTATACAACCTGGAGACAGGAAAATGTGACATTTCCCTTTTCCCTTCCTTTCTTCTCCATTAAATTAAACTCTTAAGAGTGAAGAGCTCACCCTGGCAAAGGTAAAAGTATTCTTTTACAATCTTGCTAAACCACCTAAAGAGGCATAACTGATAGTAGCTAGCTGTGCATAACCCCAGTATACTCCTTTAGGTATAAATACGTATACCCTTGAATAAGAAAATCCTGCAAGACACTGATGTATGTTAGTTATGTTTTATTTTTTACCTACCTGGCTTACTAGTACTAATATAATTCTATGTATATGTATGACATCTAGAATACTTGAGAATTTTTTTAATTGAGAAGAATGATTTTACTTAATTTGGATAGTAATAGGAAGGGGTACAGTACAGAGTATAATACAGCCTAAAACTCCCCCAAACAGACCTATGAAGTACACAAACTGAATCCTGATGGAGAAATCCAGAAAAAAGGTCACAGTGAATCGTGTGTACTGCCAAAGTCAGCGTAGACACACAGAGCAGCATGCAGATACTGGGGACAGGGTTGAGCAAGGAACAGGCCACATGAAGCACTCCAGAGCCCAGGACAAAACTGTGCACCAGGGGAAGAGGAGGTTCCAAATTTATAGCAGGGCACCCTCATAACTATAGTGGGTCACTGTGGCTGGGACAAGCACTAACTGGTAGTTTTGTCACCTACTAGCCAGTTCTGGGTTACAGATCAGGACAAGAGTCCTTACCCATTAGGGAGACCTGGGGCAGTGTACCAAGAAAAGAGGAAGTTCAAAAGACATGTGGCTCAAATGCCAGAAGCAAAGCAGGTTCTCAGCTCCAGAATCTAGGCCAAAGGACTAACAAGGGCAGGAATCGCAGGCCAAAGGGGGATCCTACAATTCTGTAAATGAACCAAAAGATCTTTCCAGTAGGCTAATAGGGGATGAGCCCGGTAACATTCTACTGTTACTAAGAATGAAACCAAGGTTAGGAATTTCCAGAGATGGAGGGCGTGGGGGAGGGAAGAATGGAGTACAGAGGTTAGTGACCAGACTTTGCCAACTTTACCTTGGATCAGGCCACTTTGGGCCTGAAAGTTCAGAGGTCCCAAACCTGTGCGTCACACCTTGGACTAACACAACACCCAATACTGCAAGAAAGCAGCAAAAGAACCAGTCAGGACCAAACATTAAGTCTGAGGCTGGGAAGTAGACTACAAGAATAGGCCAAAAAAAAAAAAAGGATGAACTGCTTACATTCAAATATGGGTAAATATGTCTCCTCTAAACTATTATCAGGGGTCAAAGAAGAAGTTTATTCAGACAAGGCCTGGGAGCGATTCTGTTATATCATGATTATCTTACAACAAAACTAGGAAGAGAGGATAAAGAGGAATTCACTGGTAGGAGAAGAAGGGAAAGGAAATGAAAGTTAGAGGAAATTTTCTCACATAATGAGGGTGCACAAGGAGATATCTACACTAACCAGAAGGAGGGGATAGACAGGGAAACGGCCAGGACAGGTCTCATTCTTATCTTAACTACTTAGTCAGAATCCATATGCAGGCGCGCGCACACACACACACACACACACACACACACATACACACACACACACACACACACAGAGACAACACTTAAATAGGAGGGAAAGGAGAGAAGAAGGAAGGTAGGGGCATTAGAGGAAGAATAGATTAAGGGAGACATTAGTTTTAAACAAAACAAACTCTAAGAAGGTACAAAAATATTTACAGCTCTCTTTGAAGTGACAAAAATGAGAATCTGAAGAGTGCTCATAAATCAAGGAATAGATGAACAAGTGATGGAACGCTATTGTTCTTCAAGAAATGATGGAGATGACTCAGAGAAACCTGGGAAGACTTATATGAAATAATGCAGAATGAACTGAACAGAACCAGAACAATTCATACAATGACAACAATGAGGTAAAAACAAACAACTTTAGATGAATTAGGAACTGTTATCAATGTAATGAGCAGCCACAATTTCAGAGAACTAAAGATAAAACATTCTACCCACCTCCTGAGAAAGACAAAGGACTGAGAGCATAGAAGAGATTTTTAAGAGATTTTTTTTTTTGACACGGTCATGGTGGAGATTTGTTTGGCTTGACTATACATATGTAGATATAGATACACACACACACATATGTGTGTGTATTTGCAATAGGGTCTGTTTTTCTTTAGTTATCAGTAAAGGGTTATGAGAAGAGTTGGGGTGAAAGGGCAAGAAGGTAGATTTTTGCTGCTTAAAAAAAATATTTTATTTAAATAATCACAGGACTTTGATCTACCACTTATCCAATAATTCATTCAGAATCTGAGACTGGATGTTTCCAATACAGTATTGCTTCCAACTCAATAATTTTGCTGCTATCCTATCAGTTTTGTTCACATTTTACAAAAATCTTATAGCCCCAAGAGGATACACGTATTTAACAAGGTCTTTATTAATACTGAAAGCAAGAAAAGGATATTTTGGATTCTTCTCAAATGTGCATATTATCAAGCTTCTCTTTTAACAAGTATATTTACTGTTACTCCAAGCACACTTGAAATATGCACATTTGAAATACTGTTTAGTCTTATATTTATCTCAAGCAATTTATTCTTCCAAACTCTCTGGAAAGATTATTTTATAATAAAATACATCTCACTGTAGCCAAGATTTTCAGACATATGGGCATTTATAAAGAACTCTAAATGAGAAATGTCACATAACTGCAACATTTTGCCAAATAACCTTCTATCAAGAAAAAGACGGAATTAGGGAAACCAAGTCTTTGGTTAAGAAATTCTCATACTCTAAACCACAAATGACTTCAGTTATTTTATTTACTTTAGAGGAACAACCAAGAGAAAGAAGTGATTAATATTTGTGGTGGCTGTTTCCTCTTGTTTTATTCTAATATTTTTGCCTTGTTTGGGGCTTGTTTGGACTAAGCTTAGCACTTCGGTAACACATTTTCTCAATATTAACTTGGGTTTCTTAAATATTCTAAAGCTCTTAATATCTCCCTTCTTAGTCATTGTCTGCACATTTAAGTAGGCAACAATTCACATATGGCTCTCCTTTCTGTCATTCCCCATCTAGAGATAAACATACACTTTCCCAATAAATTATCCTATCTTGGTTCTATTCTTTCAATTATCTAGATCCATTTCTTGTCCAGCAATGAAGTTCAAATTGAACACGATATTGCAGCTGCACCTAAATAATATTCATTGAGAAACAGTTTCCCTTTTCAATCATTAACTGTTTGCTAAATATACATTATAACAACACTGACCTTTCTACTGTGACACAACACTGGAAATCTGAATCCAATTTTGCTGCCCACTCACCATTACTTGTTTTTCTCTTCCACCCACTCTCTATCCTTCCTACTTGCCCCCAAGGTCCTTTTTGTATTACTGCTTTCCAGGTTTCTCCTACTTAAAAATCTGGGTTTCTGATTATTTCCCTAAAGACTTAATTTGCATATATGTTTCAAATAAACTAGTAGTTTTCTTCTTATGTAAATTTTTATTGTGATTCTTGTAATTATTTTTAAACTTTTTGGTATTTATGACATTTTCTACATTTACGTTATATCATTTCTTTATTCCTCTGTTTCCCGTTAACAAAGATGTTAAGTCATAGTGTACTTAAAAATGATCTTTAGACATCTCTCACAAAATCGTTACATTTCCATCTATGATTGCCCATGGGTATTACAACTTCTTAACAAGATATTTCACTTCAACAGTGTAAAAATAGAAAACAGCAAACCTCAGACTATCTTTTAAATGTTACACGTTCTCTTCCATCCAGGATAAATCTTAAGAGTTTGAAATGCATGTAAAAATATAAATGAAGGAAGCTAACCTGTGACATCATAGATTTGTCAAAAAGTATTAATATAGAATGTATACAATATACACAAATATAAATATATCCAGAAAAGGAAAACAAGAATGAAATCTCATGATTTATTAAGCCTTAGTAAATGTCAGTGCTTTACAGTAATTGGGTACTATATTTAAAATATCATTATATATAATTATATCACATTTTAGTTATTTTATCTATAAGGAAACAAAATGTCATTAAATACTATGCATATATTTAAAAACATATATGTAATGTGTATATGTAATTAGCATTTTAGATAACTGGCAAAAAGCAAAATAATTTGCTGCTAATTTATACTTATAGAAAGCTAATCAAAAGATACTATGATTTGGACCATATCTATATCTGTCACATATAATCACTGTTAAATTAAGCTCTCTCTACTGAAGTACATATGTAAACACATGCACATATATACAAAATAGCAACTTCTTTGTAAGTCACAAATATTTCTTATTTTGAAGCGCTCATGGGAAACTCACACCTGCCACCTTTAAAACTTTCTCATTAAATCTCAAGAGTGCTGTAATTAGTTTCTTTATCAAACAAACAAAAATACTGAATGAATGTTGCAGACTATACTTGCCTAGATAGCACCCTGAATATGATCTGTCAATCTATTAATCTGATTGATGAATGTCTCAAAATCTAGCCAAATTATGCCAAGTACTTACAGCGATTATGGAACATTTTATCCCTTTTTTCCCATTCCATTTTTACCTGGCAGATGCAACAATTAAATTTTAATACTGCACACTACAGAAAGGTAAGTATCAATTTAGCAATTCTTTCTTAAGAAGGACTGACATGTATAGATCTAATTTGCAAACTAGTCAAACTAACCTGAAGACCTTTTTTGTCTACCTTTTCCCCTTCCCCATTAAAAACAAAAGGTATTAATCACCAGATTTCAAAGGCAGCTGACTGACACTATTCACTGCGTTGTGCATTTTCACTAATGTATAGCTCCATGAATAAGTCTCAAGTCTTATTATTTCTCAGAGTGGACAGACTCTTGCAACTTCCCTTCAACATTCCTCCTCCCCTTAATCCTCCCAAAGACTTATAAAGGATGGCTGAAAGAAAACATCATTGATTAAAACAAAAGTTTCAGGTTTTTTCTAAGAAAAATGGGAACAAAGTGGACATAATAAGACAAGTCATGATTCACAGCCAGCACTGCGCTTTGTCCCTTATCCCTCATCTCAATGAACTCTTTAGTTTGACTGTTGGATAAGAAGACTAAAACACTGAATTTCTCCTAGCAACCAATGTCAGTCAAGGAAAAAGGCGTGTCTGCTCCAAGAGAGAATGGAAAAATTGGGGGTCATACAAAACCAAACACATGTTCTTTTGCATCTGATTCCAAATTGATTATTTGTCATTAAAAAAAGGTTCAATGTTAAACAAACACGCTTCGTGTATTTGTTAACAGTCTATAATTCCTAAATATTGGTTTGTCAACGTTGATATTTTGTTTTTCACAGTTATTCCAATCCCCATTCAAACATCAACAGTTTTTTGCCAATATTTTTTCAGTTTCGTACTTTCCTGAATCTCTCTCAACCTTGTTATGCCTCAGCTTCATCAATTGTAAAATAAGAGGTTTGTATTAGATAACTTCCAGCTCTAGATCAAAGATTCTATGATCCTTACACTCACCTCACTACTTTTTCAATTTCAAAGTTTACAGTCTGCATTCTGTATGTTATCCTTTCATGAGTCATATTCCAAAGTCTGGAAATTTTATCCTTTTGAAGCTAAACTGAGAAAGAAGTTACTTATACCATCTTAGGTATATGCCAGGTTTAGCTGGTTAAGAAGATCAAAATAAGCTCATAGAAGGAAAAGCTAAACAAATTTGTTATTCAGGCTTTCACACAGACACCTCTATTGGCTAGCTCAAAAAATTTTGTTGTTTCCTAAAATCTATCCTATGAGCACTGCAGGCATTACTGTTTTAAAAGTAAATATAATAACAAAGAGAAAATGCCTACATGTGTCTCTGTTACATAAAAATTGTATTTAATAAAAACAGAAGTTATCTAATTGTGATGAGCAGGAAGGCAACTAAAATCCATGCCTCTTCTACAGCAATGTGTATGCAGAAAATAGCCACTTGCTCAAATACTGTCCCTACATGTTCCATATATTAATTTTTTTTCTCATTAAGAATTAAAGATTATTTTATACACTCTACTAATAAAGACTGAACTGAAACACTTAAAACATATTTAACCACAAAATCATCCACATATATTTTTCAGTCAATACACATCAAAGTTTTTCACAAGTCTTTCCTTTACACAGTTCCAACTATAAAACGAAGTTCTTCAAAAACTACATTGAATGATACTCTGAAGATGTTTAATACACTATCAAAATATTTTTCATTCCTTAATTCTTGTCATTTTCATACAATTTTTAAAATATTTCTGGTACTCTTAAATAAAGGGCTCATGTCCAGTTTACATGAGAAAAATGTAAATGGATATAGTGGCTATCTCACATTACCTTTTTAAAAGGTTACAGTCTTTCTACTCAGTTTCTTCGAAAATCAATGTCCGTAATTAACAGAAGCAAACTTTAGGGATTTCTATATTTAACAACCTGCTGCTATCATTTTCATTTTTTGCTGCAGGTTTTTTTATTCCATTAAGTTCTGATTCATGACAGAAATATTATTGGAAAACTGTACTTGTGTTATTAATGTGGATATATTTGAGTACAAATGTATAAAGTATGTACAATTCCAGAGTAAGAGGACTCTCCAAAACTGGGAGCTCCTTTCTGTCTCCCAGAAAAAATGCTGCATTTCAATAAGCTCAGTCAGAATCAGACAGCCATTCTGCAGGGTAGATAATCTGTTACATTTTAAAAGGGTGGGGTAAAATGATCTCTGAAAAATATCACAGGTATTTATGGACCATACCATAGATTGTTAGATTCATCCTAGGTTGATTAGCATTTAGTATTACTCTGAAAATTATGTTCTGCAACTATTATAATTGAGAGTAAGAAACTGAGAGCAGGCCTCTAGTTCAGGAAGATATGGATTCAAGTCCCACCTCTGACAAATATTAGTCATGTGATCCTGGGCAAGTCACTGAATGCCAGATGGTACCAATATGCACTGATTCACAAAGTTGCTCACAGGGAATTCCCTATAATGATTAAATCGCTGATTGGATCAAAAGCCAAGGGGGAAAAGGGATATTTATCTGGGATAATTACTTAATTTTATTTTGGAGATTGGTTACTATTTGTAATAAACATTTAGAATTATAACTGTGTGAAAACGTTATACTAAAGAAATCTCCTTGGCATAACTTTTTTTTCTAAAATAAGAAAAAGTACTTTCTACTTTCATCGCTTATGCATTTTAAATTATTGCAAACAAGGTAAAGGTTTTAGAAAGATCACTAAAAAATGAACCTGGTTTTAAGTGGGTGTTCTGATTTCAACTCGAAAATGGGGTAATTAAACAATCTGAATTCCACTCTCAAGCTGAATTGTCAAAGCTTACTTCCAAAAATCCTGGGAGTGCAAGCTAGGCAACGAGGTCCCACATGAACCAGAATCAATGAGAAGCAAAAAAGAATTGTTCTCTAAACCTTTACAAACCAAAACTTTTGTGTTGCATAAGGTTCTAGTTACAATAGCAATAAAACAGTCACTCCAGGCTGTAACCCAGCTAAGCAATTCTGCCCAGGCCTGTTGTTTTTTCAGCATTAAATTTTAAAATATTCCATTTATCCTATAAAGAAAACAAAAGCACAGTTGATTATTAATTAATGAAAATGGGCTCAGGTAACATATTAATATTATGCAGCCCACACAATGCATTCAGCCTATGCAGATTCCCAAAAGACCGTAATTGGTCCCAATCTATGTTTATAGTTTTAAGTAATTTCTCTAACACCAATATTTTTCTCCCCTAAATTTTACCAGAAAAAAAAAAGATATGGCAAGGTGGGAAATTTAAACTGACCTATTTATTTTAGGAAACTTGCCTCTTGTAGTACTCACATCTCAAAACACCACACTGACTTAAGATCTTTTACCTTCTAGTAAAATCAAACAAACCAAAGTATATTTATTTCCTCTTTTTAAAATTCATCATAAATAAGTAACAAATTAAGTAGGATTGTGGAAATATAAATAGCTCAGACATATAATATAGGGAGAGGCTGAACCAAAGTAAAGAAATATTTATTAGATCAATAGTGGCTAAAGGTTAATGAAAATATTTTCTCCTTTACAATATATAAAGTCTACTCTAGAACTCTAGCATTGTACATATATACAATATAATAACAGATAGATACAATAGCACTTTATATATACCATGTATAGTATATAAAATCTATACTATATATGGTATATAATATATGGAGTGTGTGTATGTGTGTCTATATATACACCATGTGATATAAATCATAGAGATAGCATACCCCATACTACATATAGTATATACCATATACACTATACTATATATGATATATATAGTGCTATCATTTATACTATATATAGTATATGTGCTGCTATTCATCTCTACTATACTATATACTATATATAATACTATAGTGAATATATATTATAGTACTATATTGTATATATATATATATACAATACTACAGTATTGTAGTAGACTTTATATATTACAAAGGGTAAGAGACCATATTTTCATATAGTACTATATGTAGTATATATAGTACTATAGTATTTACTATATACTTGACTATGCCAATAGGAACTATTTTTAAATGACACAAAAAATCAAGTTAATTTAAGTATGCTTCAATGGCTTGGATTCAGTGGAAGAGCCGCACTTGAGGTCTTAGAAGGCCACATGTGGCCTTGAGGCCACAGATTCCTCCCCACCCTGCTATATTATTTGTAATATGTCTCACATTTAATCTTTCCTATCATGATACCACTAATTTAGGAACCATATTTATCCTATAATCAATATCTGATTCATGGGTCATCTATATGATAACATGATTATCAAAGGTATAGTAGCTGATGTGACCCTTCAGCAACATTAAGAATTCATCCTGCTTAAACACCAAATGGCAAACCATGTTCTGCACAGAATGAAGAACATCACAGAAGAAAGTACAAGCTCCCTCATCAGGCATTTAGTCCTCAATAGCTTCAACTTACCTTTCCAGTCTTCTCTTTTACACTTTTCACTGGCTGCCCCCTGGCTTTGAAAACCCTGCCTATTCACCTCTACCGTTTAGAATACCTTGTTTCTTTCAAAATCCCTTAAGCACAACAGCAAGATTATGCCAGGTACAAGATTGTAACTCACAGGTACTTGAGCTCTAACTCCCCAAATTATCCTCCATAATATATGATACATTAAATAATAGTAGAAACAGCACTAAAAATCAGGTCTCCTGCTGCACATGGGCACCTTCTTCCATGGCACCAAGCTATGCGTTGCTCATTCTTCAATATCTGGAACAATGACTTTATACAGAATCACATCATCTTTTAGAGCTAAAAGGAATCTCCAAGGTTATTTGGTCCCACCCATACCCAAAAGGAATTATCAATATAACATGTCTGACAAGTAGTTATCCAGTTTCTGACTGAAAACCTGCCATGAAGGGGAACCTACCACCTCCTGAGGCAGCTCATTCCACTTTTGGACAGCTCTTATATTTAGGAAATTTTTCCTCAAGCCAAAATTTGTCTCTTTGCAACCTCTACACATTGTTTCTGGTTCTTTGAGGTCAAACAGAACAAGTCCAATTCCTTTTCCAGATGATACCCCTTTATACACTTGGAGACAGGTATCCCATTCCTGGAGATCCCTCTTCTCCAGACTAAATATTTGCATTTCCTTCAGCTGACTCATATGACACTAACTCAAGGACTTTCTTCATCCAGAGTATCTACTCTTCAGCTTATCAACATCTTTCCTAAACTGTAATTCCAAAACCTGAACACAAAACTCTAGATGTGGTCTGACTGAGAAACAACGCGGTTTGACTATTATTATTTTTATTATTTATTCCTTGAAGGCATGCTTCTCAAAGCAGCCCCAAAACACCCTAACTTTTTGGGGCTGTCCTATTATATTTAGCTAAAGAACCACTAAGAACCCTAGTTGTTTTCAGGCAAACCACTATCTGACCACACCTTCCCCATCTCATATCAAGTTTTCAGGCAAATCACTATCTACTCCCCATCGTGTACAAAGTTAATTTGTTAAAATTAAACTAACTAAATAAAATAAAATAAAATAAAAATTTTCATCTAATATTAGATTCAACACAGTTTTCTACTTTGTTGAGATCCTTTTGACCTTGACTCTGTTTATCATTGTGTTGTCATTCTGCCCAGCTTAATGTGATGTGAAAATTTAATGATTATACTTCTCATTCCTTTATCCAAACCACTGATAAAAATGTTAAGTAGCACATAGCCAAAAACAGATCCTTAGGCACTCCACTGGAGACCTCCTGTCAAGTTGAGATTAAACCTTAATAATTACTCTTTAAGTATTTCAACCAATCTCAAATTCATGAAATTACATTATTGTCTAGTCATATATTTCCATATTTTCCAACAAAAATATGAGATATTTTATCAAATACTTCACTAATATCTGGGTAAACTACATCTGCAACACTTCCCTGATTCTCTAGTTTAGAAACAGTGTCAAAAAAAGGAAATAAGGTTACTCTCATGGGACTCGTTCTTAATGAAGCCATTCTGGCTTTCTAATCATTGCTTCTTTTTTCCATATGTTTTTACTATCCTTCTCTGGGCTACTGTGTTTTAGAATTTCCCAAGGAATCAAAACAAAGGCAAGTTCGTTGACCTATTATTTGTAAACTTTGTTTTTTCTACTTTTTGAAAAACAGGACTTTTTCCCCCTTTTCTAGCAATATTCTATGCTATGTTAACAGATAAAAAAGAGGCATTTCAAGGTCAATATGGTACCCAATGGCAGGTAGAAAACTGAATCTTGAAAGCATCAGGAAAGTTACTCATTTCAAAAGATTCATATCTGACTCACTATTTGGCTACTTGGACCAAGTGGTAAAAGTTTGGAGGACTGTGACTGGCAGGGAAGAACAGAACAACATTCATAACTATGATCAAAAGGATAAAACATAAAGTTATCATCACCTTTCTATAGGAAGGGAAAAATAATTGTCAGCAATGAAAACATTAGTTTCATACATAGATTCTTTATCTTATGAGGGTGATCACGTAGGTAGAAAGGGTCTATTCTTTTGATCACAGTGAAGCAATGAAAGAAGCTTAATACCTTTTTTTGGACACATCTTTCTATTAGTACTACAAATGGAAGATTTGTCTTTTTAATTACATTTGCTTTCATACTTTGATGTATTTGTAATCTCATAAATGAGTGTACTTCTTCAAATGACACAGATCACAGTCCATTGACTCATGCTCATTCTTTGTGGCACTCATCCTTGCATTCCTATCAGACTGTCTGCCATTCTGGCAGCCTTCTTGTAGTTTTCTTGACATTATGTGGATAATGCTAAAGCTTTTGAAGTCATGGAAGCACATAAGAAGACTCTCTTCAAATTAATTTTTAAAGTTTATAGCCATGATCTATAACTCCCACCTGACACCAACTCGAATTACAAGTTACTCCTGCCCTCCATCTTTAACTTGGGGTGAAGGCAGAATGTAAACAAGGATTAGACCAGGGAAGGCTAGGGAACCTTCTCCAGCTTATAACTATTCTAGGTACTACTCTACTAATTTGTTCTCCCAAAGGTCTTCTGACCTGGAAGCCAAACTACGGAATCTCTTGAGAATAGCTTTAATTCTCCACATGAAGACAAAATGGCTACCATAGCAGTTTGTCAGTCAACCACAAAGCATTTAAGTGTTTAATATGTATATGGCACTGTGTTAAGTGCTAGGGATACCAAGAAAGGCAAAATCATGATCGTTGCCCTCAAAGAGCTCACTTTCTAATGGGGGAGGACAGGTCAGACTTGAGCTACAGAAGTGTCTAAGACCTCCAAGAAACAACTGGGAAAGGAAACAACACTCAGGGTATTTCTCAGCCATGACAAAGTACCTCAAAAAAGGGAGTACCCTTTCTTTTTTCTTCTCAAGAGGAGAGAGGAAGGGGTCTTGAGGGATTCCTGACTTTGATGATGATAGCATAATGAAGTCCTAGAATGAGTATTCTAGAATGAGGAAGATTAAGAAAAAATAATTTATGCCTTTAAAAGTTAGGAAAATGTACATTTACTAATGAATGTAAGTAAGTAACTTCAGAATAACCAGAAAACCCACAGAGGACTATGCCATGTTTTATTAGAAGCTAAGAGCTTTCATTAGAAGCTAATAACTTAGAGGCTAAGTTTTCCAAATATTAATATTCTGCACTACAATACTGAGACATCATTTTGGAAAAGTGTACTGTACCCTTTATCCAAGAACAAGAACAGAAGTATCTACAACTTTTCAGTATGTAAGGGAACCCAGTAAGGCAAACAGTTCATAAAGAATGATCTGCTATTAATGAGTGGTTGCAATATCTACCATGTACACTGTGGACTAGATTTAAACAGCAGTTATGTTAGCAATATGAAAATACTTGCCTTCTGAAAATCTAGGACAGATTCATTTATTCATAGTTATATGTGATATCATTCACTGTCTCATGAAAAGTGTGTTATTATTTCCAGTGAGCACATCAACTATCCAGGACAAATAATGTAGGAGGTCTATGGGACTTTTTGACTCATTAAAAGTCCAAAGATTGAAAATAAGTAAGAACCACTGGAATGGTCCATCTGAATGTCTCCAGACAAGCATAAATTCAAGTCATCTTATAATAATAGCTCATTGTTTTACTAAGTTATCAATTTTGGAAAACAAGCCTATTATTAACTCTAACTCTCTCTCTCTCTCTCTCTCTCTCTCTCTCTCTCTCTCTCTCTCTCTCTCTCTCTCTCTCTTTTGCAAGAGGAAGGGACTAATGTAAATATACATCCCTATTATACAAACACGTAAATTCCAGTCTTTAAGCTCTCCAAAAAAATGTTATTCCATAAATTCCCTTAATTTACTCACAAACTCACACCAGAATTCTCTGTGCCCATACTAGCAAGCATAGCAAAGGTAACAAAGGGCTTCTAGGAAGATTAAATGTTGCTGAGACAGATGAGTGGCAAAGTCTAATTTGGGTTTTACCAAAGCTAAAGAATACACTCCTAAAGAAAGGATGCCTTTAAAAAAAATCAAGAATGTGCTAGGTTTTATATTTACAGTTATTTCTCCCAATTTTTCCCCTTTTCAAGTGTTATTCATGCTTCTAAGGACAAAACATCAAGGGTGTGGTAGAGGGAATAAAAAATGGAATTTTATATACATATCTGTGTGTCCTACCTTGAAGGCTAACAAAATAGGTACATATTTGCATACTGTCCAATTTAAATAACAAAATGTTTTAGGGTAAGGTCTATAATATTCCATACATAGTATCCAGTTCACTATGGATATTCATGTTTGAGATTTTAAGATATTATATAATGAACTGTCTCAAGATTAGAGTGAGCAGAGTTCCCATATTTATAAGATCAATTTTTTTTAAATAAAAAAAATTTTTATCTAGTGCCTAAGAAATTCTTCTAGATTACAGGATCTTTCTCTATTTTGCAAATTTGGCCAACTTTTGCATATTTCATGTTAATTAAAGCTTAATCAAATACAGCACATCTGAATGACAGATCATTTCATTCTCTTAAGAATAAATTTCAATTTTATCTACATGTAATCTGGATTTTATAATAGGAAATTTATGTCTTATAGGCAATCACTAAAAGAAGCACCTTGATTAGTAGGTCAGCAGGGCAAGATACAGAGTCTGCATTAGAGTCCAAAAGTCCAGAAGAAGTCCAGAATTCAAGTTCACCTCTGACAAATTCTGGTTATGTGACCCTGGGTAAACTACTTAATCATTCAGTGACCCAGGCAACATTCTAAGATTGTAAACCGCAGAACTTTCCAGTGGCTGATCTGCACTGAAAGAGGGAGATTTCACAACTAGTATTTCCCTACACCAGTGAAATCACAAGTCTGAAGCTAGCTAAAAACATAAAATAAAAAAGATTTGCCAGGGAGAGGGGGGCAGTTTTTGGGGGGAATATGCATAATACCTTTCTGCAGTAATCTAAGGATAACTAAGTATGTAGGTGAAATATATTTTTCTTCTCGTTGAATTGACTGTAAAAGACAATAAAAATATAGCCTTGTTTAATAAATATTCTGATCTTTCATAATAGTCATATTTACATGTTACAGATGACCACATACAGAACACTACAATGTAATGAAAATAATAAACTGTGGGAATCTATAACAATTCTTGGTTTAAAAAAAGGCTGCAAAGTCCTGTGCCTAAGTTAAAAAAGTAGAAAATGTGAAAAGGATAAATTAAAAATATACATTCTTATAAAATGGTAATGTAAATACAGCTCAGGTCTTATTTTATGAAGGGATCATGTTCTACATTCCCTCCAGAACAGCACCAAAAGTTGAAAGCAGAGTTTGGTTTTTTTGCTTACTTCAGTTTTTCAAAGGAAAACCAGCTTGCTTGCTTATTCTCAAGAGATGACAAAGGGATTCTGAAAAATAGTGTTTTTAAAAGTACATATCTTCTGTAGTTTGGTGAAGCTCTACCATGGTCATATAATAAAAATGTACATATGAATAACTGCTATAAAATTGCCATCTAAATCTATGTATATAATTTGTCATTGAATAAAATTAATATTAGTATACAATACTAACAAGGCCAGTATAACTTTTAGAATGATGGACACTGCTCTAAATTTGAAATTCATAAAGAAAACGTGTAAAAATTATTCTTACAGAAAGATAATTAAGGAGTCAGAATCATAGAAGCTTTGGGCTAGAAGGAAAATTAGATCAATCTGAAGAGGAAGCTGAGGCCCAAGGAGATGAACAGCCAAAGTACCAATTTCCCCAGCTGAATCCCCTTCAATGTCAAGACAATTTTATAACTCTTTGTTGAGCAAAGAAACTTTCATTTCAGCAAAAGCCAGTTTTTGACTCACTTACCCTTAGTTTGCCTATTTTCCTCTTTGGAGTTTTAGTTATAACTTCATCTTCTTAACTCAACCAATAGCATCATATTACCCCACAGTGACATGTATGCCAAAAGCCAGCATCAAACTTAATGATTTGCATAACATGGCCATAAAAACTTTAAAAATACACTTCTTTGCTTTCTATACATATGAAGACTAAGGTTTTGAAAAGTGTTTTGACAAAGCATTGTAAAACCTTTCAATTTCTGCTCCACAAATCACAGGAGATTTTCACTTTATTTCATTCTGAATCTGCTATACAGTAGTAGGCTGGCAAGGTATTAGTTACCTGATTCATCTGACCTCCTCCCTTGTCCTATAAATGCTAAATCAGAACAAAGGTTCTAGTTATGTTTCTCATGGAGAAAAAAAGAATAAATTATGTCTTGCTACTGTCATTCCAGCAAGCTAGTTAATTGCATTTGTTTCATATATCTCCAAACAGCCTGGTACATTAATTATATTCTGTAATATCAAGCTCTTCTGATTCACTCTGTCACTTCCACTGAACACTTTAATTGTATTCCTTCTAGTTACACACCGTTTGTTTTTTTTAAACATATTGATAACTGTGTAGCCTGCACAGTTTTTACATGTACATTTCTGGTATTGCTAACCATAAGATTCGTATGGAGTCTAATTCATTTTTCTAAAGGCTACATGAAATCCTTCTTGCTAAGCTTACGTAGCAATTTAAAAAAAAACCCACAGGATGAATCTCTACATTTTTTCATTTCAACAAGACAAACTTACTAAAGCAACTTACTATACTTTAATTTTAAATGATTAGTTCCAAAACATTTCTACTTAGAACAAGAAAAAACAGAAGCAAAGAGAGTCAACATGCATTGCCTCCTATCATAGGAGCAAAAGATAAGTTGTCCATGACTGCAAATACACATTCTACAATAAATAAACTAATTCATATCACTTCATGTTTATAGGGAGGCCTCCTTTGGCTTCTGATGCATAGGGGTCCTCAAGTAGCAAGCTGCCTGGAGCAAAGTTTGCTCCCACAGACATGCAAAAATGGCCAGTGTCCCACCTAGTGAATTAAGTCAGAATACAAAAGCTACTGCAAAGTTAAAATTGACACTTAAAGGAAAATGAATATCAAGAGTTTGAAACTACTGTGGTCCCCGGAGATAGCTATTTTTCATGAATATTAAAAGATGATATAAAACATTACAATTCACATTATACAACACTGGCAATTACAGTACATAGAATTCAAGTTTTTAGCACAGCATGCCCTAATCCTCCCATTTCTTCATCCTTTTTTGCAAATAATGAATATACAGCCTACTGGTTCTACTGTGTCAATATCAACTTATCTCTAGTCCCTTCATTTCAAAGAGATTCACATCCTATGAATATTGCTTAGAAAACCAAATCTGAACAAGACATAAAAACCTAAGCAACAACATTAGCTCCTTGACAGATTGACTCAATCTAAAGAGAGACACCTACAGCACCTGTTCAAAATCTCCATTGTCTTTGAACACTCCCAGCTAAGCTTTCTATTAGCTAGCCTATTTTCCTGTTAGTCCACTGCCCTGCTGTTTCAGACACAGAAGACTCTCTGCCTACTTTTGAGTTTCCTCCATATTCTCCATGAGCTCTAAATTCTTCATACTAATTTAATAGTGTATGTGCATTCTCCAAGACACAGGTGATACTGATCATCTAGACGTCTATTCTCAAATTCCTAACTCATTTGTACCATCTTCCAAAATGGCAATTACCACATTTGACAAGCCGATAAACAAAAGTTCACCCACTAAAAAACAGAAAATAATGTTAAAAAATGGCATCTAGTCATATATGAAAGATTTACTCTGACATTTCTTTTTTTCTAACCACACTGATAAATTACTATTTGTAGTCACTTTATCAATTTTTTTCTAAACAGGAAAAAACCTTGTTGCAAACATACTTTCAACAGTTTCAGAAACAAAAGCTCCTCCAAACCACCTCCCAAAAGCTCCTGTATCCATACTACATGATTTAATTGAAACAAATCTATTTAAGATGCTCTAATGTTATTTTACATATGTCTCCTATTAGACTCAAAGAAGAACTACTCTACAAAGAAAAATAATAAATTTTGGTTGAGGGTTTTAAACTTACCATAAACCTGAAAATATACAAATCCACAGAGGAGGAGTTGTGTAAACATTAGCAGACACATTCTGACATATTAAAAATGATCCAGATTGCTTAAAATACCAATCCCAGAAAGCAAAAGTAGAAAAATTAGTATCCTTTTAGAAAAGAGGTAGGTCTTAAGTTTAGACTTTCCTAGAAGCTAATTAAAGTAAAGGGCAAATCTCAAGATCAAAAGATGTTGGTAAGGTCTTGAATAGGGCACATTTAGATGCATCCACATAAACAGAAGGAATTCCAAAGGCTGCTAGATTTCCACACTTTGCTTCCTAAATTCCCACCATTCCACCTCAGGTAGAGGAATTATCCAAGTGTATCTAAAACGCAGTTCTTAGAATCCATTCAATCCAAAGCCAAGTTCTTTCTTCAGAAGCCAAGAAGAAAATGGAAGAAAGGGACCTAATTCCTAGAAATTGTTCCAAAAACTTCCCATCACATTGCCGAAAAACCATGGACTTGACAGCTTCTTTTCTTCCCACCCTCTTTCTTTCTCATCCACATTAGTTCCAGGTCCAGTTTTGCTGTTGTGGTTTGGTTTTGGTTTTTTGTTTTGATTTTGTTTTTTACTTAACTTCCATAATAAGAATGTGACAATGCAACATTTTTTGCAGGCGGGCTTGACTTAGGGTTTGTTTTGGGTTTTTTTTTTCTATGCAACCTTTCTCGCACGTTTTTCCCTTTTCCAAAAGAAAATGAACAAGATTCAGAAGGGAAAAAAAACAAAAAAGAAACTGAGGTCTGTAACTCTCAATACAGCGTTGCTAGAGGGAGGGAGGAAAAAAGTAAGTGAAAAGGCTAGGGCTACAGCAGGCTCTGCCCTGCCGCCGCTGCCTCCGCCGCTGCCGCCGCCGCCGCCGCTGCTCCTGCTGCTATGCAATTGTGAATGGGGAGTGCTCACTGGAAGGAGCTAAACTGGATATGTGTGTGTGTGTGTGTGTGTCTGTGTGTCTGTGTGTGTGTGTGTGCGTGTGTGTGTGTGTGTGTGTGTGTGTGTGACCGCGCGCGCTACCGCACGCTTTGGAAAGAGATGGAGAGAGCCGAGAGCGGCGCAGTCCACTGTGTGCTTCTTTCTGCCTCCGCCGCCGCCGCCGTTTGCGCTGCAGATCAGCCTGGAGGCCCGAGAACCAGGCGTCCTTCTCCCTTCGCAGCTGCCGTTGCTGCTGCCGCTGCTGCTGCTGCTAGACGCACAGGAGGAGGGAAAGGCGGGAGAGGAGAATGATAGCAGCTTGTAGTCGGTGGGCCCGAGGAAAAGAGAAGATGAGGGCGTGGACTAAGCTCCTTCCACTTCCAGACTCCACCACATGCCCACTCACTGGGATCTTGGCTGGGGAGGGGGAGGGAAGAGAAGGGATGTGAGTGGATAAAGGAAAAGGGGGAAAAAATCTATTAGGCAGCTATGCTAGGGTGAAAACTAGCGGCGCAGACACTAAATTCCTTCCTTTCTTCCGAGTCTCCTCCCTTCGCCAAACCTCGCCCCTCTCCTGTTGGAGAAAGGTAGAATTTACGTGACTGCTCCTCTCTGCTTCCCATTTAATGAGCAGGTAATTTTCTTGTTGAGTGGTTTCATGGAAGCACTTCCTAATTATTCATTCCCTCTCTACCTGCATATTTCACACACACACACACACACACACACACACACACACACACACGCACGCACGCACACATGCGCGCTCAGGCGCGCAACCTTCATCTTTAAATGAAATGAAGATCCGAAAGGGAAAAACAAAAACCTTTCAAAGGGAAGTATTATCCTTCAACCTTTAGTAAACACCACCTCTCCCTCCCCCCATTTAAAAAAAAAACCCTCCAAGCTTTGGTTTCAGGTAAGATCCATCATTGCTTCTACCCCTCATACTTAGGTAGGCGGGAAATGTAAGGGTCATAAGGTGCTCCTGTCTTTGGCATTTGCTTTATGACCCTTGGAAAGTGAGTTTCAAGTGAGATCACTTCTGTGATCCAAAGGCTTTTTAAGGAAAAAAGATCTCAGGAAAGGGAAAATGCAAAAGTTGGAAGATACCTAAATCCGTCCTCATCTTGAGATGTAAACCTCAAAATTAAATATGTAAAAGGTCTAAAACCCTAGAGAAGTTAAGCAAAAAATCAAGTTTCGCCATTAACTGCTACAACTAATGAAAACCAAAAATGGAAAGGGTGGGGGATGGGGAAGCTGTAATTAAAATAAGGTTTAAAAAAACCCACCAAGCAAATCTACTGGAAGATCAAGGAAGGGCAGATTTAGATCAAAGAGATCCGGGCATACCCAGGGTCTTTAGTGTAAATAGCGTGGATGAGAACACGTGTGATCACAGGCTATCTGGTAGCTGTTTGATGCTTGTGCTGACGATGAGACAGTAGGTTACAAGAACACACACAGGTCCATAAGCCAAGTATACTAGATAGTGAATCTTTAGTTCCCCCTACTGGAACACAGTAGGAAAAATATTTTATACCTGAGGAACAGTCTCTTGTTTGTGTATTTGTGTTGCTATTTGAACTTAATTTTTAAATTTAAATTTTTAACTTAAATTCTAAGTTCCATATATCACCTTCTTTACATAATTTTTCTGCATTGCCTACTATTAAGGACAACAGCTTGCCAATTTAAGATTGACAAAATCTTTTTGTTATAAAATATTAACCAACCGATGAATTCTGTAACCCACAGCTCTCCAAAAAGACATACTAGCTTCTTAGGCAATTCATATGTAATGGTTTTGGAATAGGAATGCTTTGATTGTGTCATATATAATGTGAGGGTGAGGTAGGGGTGACTGAAATGGTCTTAATAATTCTGGTCACAGGTGATAGTATGCTCTTCACAGAAAAGCACTTGGAATGTAAACAAAACAGGAAGTGGGCTGGTAGTCTTGGTAGACATTTGGTACATATCCCAGAACTGAGTATGAGTTGTACTTTCTGGGTGGTCTGGGTTAGCTTGAGATGCAGCAGAGCGTAATAGTGTAGATCAAGTTAAAAGACAATTGCAGTATTAAGATCTATATCAGAGAACAATGAATATAATAACATCAACCACACATACAATAAAAACGTCAACTTCTGACCTCAACTTATATTGAAGGCTAAGGAAAACCCTTAAAACCAGGAAAGTTAAAAATATATCTTTACGCATTTATCTACCATCAACTTCATTTTAACTAAACTGGATGCCATCTTCGGTCACTATTAAGGAAGTAATAAAAAAAAGTAACTGTCTTAGTAAAGTGGAAAAATATCCAAACCACAACTTAAAAATTAAATGTAGATTTGGTTCCAGCACACTATATGTAATTTTTCTCCCCTTCAACAACCTTCTGGATAAAGAAATACGCATGGAACTCTAGACTGTTTTATGTAAAACTTGGAATGGTACTATTATGTACTCAAAATGTGCCTGCTGGATAAATATATATTTTAATACAGTTAAAGAATACTGTGCATAAGAGGCTATAATTAAAAGTAATTTGGAGAAGGTGAACAAATGGTCTTCATTGTCACTGAGTTGGCATTAATAGAGGACCATAATTCATTAATCTCATAGAAATATTCAGAATAGACTATAAAATTATAAGCTTTCCCCCCATTCTGGGTATCTGAATTACTTAGTAGAGATGGAAAACTTAAATCTATTTTTTGCATTTTTCTGATGTCAACCCTAAATTTAGTTGATCTCCCATGCCTTGGAAACATAACATTTTTAACACAGTTATTGTCCTGATCAAATGTGATAATTGTGATTTTTGAAACATATTGTTTGATGTTTCAAATGATAGGACTCCAATATGGAGCTACTTAGGCTAAGTGATCCTAATGATCATAAACATATAAGTAATGAAGGTAACCTATACTTTTCCACTGTCCTGACCCATCCTGACCCTGTATCAAACATATAAATCTCAGCTCCTTCTTGGTCAAGACTCCCTGCCCACTCAGTGGCTATGAGCCAACACCCATTTCTGGAATCCACACTGATTTCTGGAATCCCTGATTACAGTCCGATCTTCACCAAATTTCTGGTCCAGATTAGGAAATTTCCCCACCCAAGTCTGGTATCAATAAAGACCCAGAGAATTTCCCCACCACATCTGGGTCTGATTAGGAGTGTCCCTTCCCATATCTGGCATTGATTACCTGTTCTCCACCAAGCCCAGCTATAAGGTTTAAAACTTCACTGATCAGAACCCACTTTGAGTATGTACTCCCACCAAGATGCTTGCTATAATACATATCTCCCTCACATGAGTGACCCTGGCAGAGTGTGTGTGGCTGAATGTTTGTGTCACCATATTGTGTGTGTATATGTGTACTTACTTTTTTTGCCTACTTACTGCACCAGGTAGTAATAAAGCTCATACTTGTATTAGTTTCCTGAGTAACAGTTTGCTTAAATCCTCAGAACTGGCTCTTTACTCTAACCCAAGCCAAGGCCAAATGAAGCATCAACTAAGGAAGGATTGGATGTCACTCAATGAAATGTGTGCCTGAAATGTGTTAAAAAAAAAATAAAGATTTTTAAAAATATTTTAGTGCTTGATACTACATTATTGATATAAAAAAATCTAGAAAAAAAATCTGTGGAATTAGTCAATAAATGTCATACCATGAGCAATGATAAATACGGTTGTTGTTCAGTCATGTCTGACTCTTTGTGACCCTAGCTGGTGTTTTCTTGGCAAAGATACTGGAGTAGTTTGCCATTTCTTTATCCAGCTCATTTTACAGATGAGGAACTGAGGCAAACAGGGTTAAGTAACTTGCTCAGGGTCACACAGCTAGTAAGTATCTGAGTCTTCCTCACTTCAGGCCTGAGACTCTACTGTGCCACCTCAGTGCCGATGATGACTGTAAAGAATGCAAAGGGGGCAGCTAGGTGGCGCAGTGGATAGAGTGCCGGCCCTGAAATCAGGAGGACCTGTGTTCAAATTTGGCCGCAGACCAAACACTTGACACTTACTAGCTGTGTGGCCCTGGGCAAGTCACTTAACCCCAATTGCCTAAAAACAAACAAAAAAAAAGAATGCAAAGAAATATAATAATGCTTATATGGATTGATGCAGAATGCAAAAAAAAGAAAACAAAAAGAACATGCACACTAAATTTTTTAAAATCTAGACCTGTGATTTCAGCAAGTAAAGGAGCTTGTGGTAGGGAAATTTATAGATGAATGTCTTCTCTGCAACTTATTATCTTAGAGCATTTCCTCACTCAGAGTTTGAGTGACTTAAGTAGGATTGCATAGCCAGTATGTATCAGCAGGACTTGAACCTCAGTCTCCCTGACTTTCAGATTGATCTCACCTATCCGCTGCCTTATACTTGCAGAAAGACAAAAATGACAAAGGAGGAAAATAGCAATTTTCAAGGTTATGAGAAAGCAGGCATATGAATGCTTTATTGATGGAGCTGTGAATTGGTTCAATCATGTTGGAAAACTATTTGGAACTACCAGAAAATTACAAAACTATAGATAAAGGGTTTTTTTTATTCATATTTCTTTGACTCAGTAAAACTGACTAAAGTTAATGGATATAGTTTTTGTTTCTTTTCATCAGTCAGTGAATAAAGTACAGCTGTATGTACAATCATTTCAAAAACCTATTTTATGTTATTAACTTGTTTATCAAGTTTGAGGTTTTCAGGTTTTATTTTATTTATCCTGTAATTTGTTTGGGGGGAGCTATTTTACTGTTGTTATTCTAGCTTATGATTTTACTTGTAGTCTTTCATTAGTTCCTCTTTATATACTTATTGCATGTATCTGTCAATAAGTTATAAACTTAAGAAATCTAATTTTTTAAAAAAATTGGATCATATTTTAAAGAGCCAAAGGATTTATTTAGTTAGAAGAAGACTGTAGTAAATATTTTATAAAGTACTAATGTGGATATGTTAATGACCTAACTCCAGGTAGCCTGGATAAGATTTAGTCTGTTCCCTGACCAAAACCCGATGAAAGAGACCCCAAATTCCTGACCCTCAAACACTCTGCATTTTATAATAAAACCCACATAAATGAAAATTATCAGCCTGTTAAATTTATATTTGCTTAAAGTGATATAGCTATAACAGAAATAACACCTCAAATTGTAAAGAAGCACTGGGGATGTGAGAGCATCCAAAAGAGTTATTTGTTACATATAGGTAAGCTGAGAGAAATTCAGTATGATGTATTCAAGAAAAAGCATGAGCGTAAAAACAAGTAGGATATTGAAAAAATTCAGATTATATAAGGGTAGATAATTATCTAGCAATGTTATCATCATATGATTTTAGGCTTTAGAGCTAAAAGAAATGTTTAATGTCATGTTGACCAACTGCTTTATCTTATAGTGGACAAAGTGGAATCTCAACATAGTGAAATGACTTCCCCAAGTCACATGGCTGATATCAGATCCTATGTGGATTCTACTACAATGCCTTTAAAGAACAATCTCAGACATAAAGTTATAGATTTTTCTAGTATCTGAAGGTCTGTAGTTATAAATTAGGATCCTTTGGAATCTGAACTGTTCTTTTAGATAGAAAGTAAACCGCTACTTGAAAAACCTAGCTTATGTGGTTTCAAATAAAATTTAGTATTCTGCAAAATAAAATTATTTATGTTGTAAATGTATCAAATGCTTCTGGGCTCACTCTCCCAAAGTCAGACAGGCTTTAAAGAAGTAATAAAGGAAAAACTGAGAGGCCTTGTGAGTTGCTAATTAATTTATGAAATTATGAAATGGGTAGGCATGCTTTATTCTTTAGGTACTCACCAAGAAAGAATACAATGGCTTCAATCACACCTTAATAATGCACAGAGGTTTAGGAGTAAAAGGCACAAAAAATACAAAGACAAGAGGCAAAGGGTAGGGAGATACAGAAGCGGAAATCCTTGGGTTGGAGATGGGGTGGTGAGGGAATGTGGGCAGAGTAGGGGAAAAGGAGGGAGGGGAAAAAGTTACCGAGAGAAGCTCAAGTAACCATATATTAGAGTTGGGAGTCTTTGGCATGGACCCAGATGGACATGGAATTAGTGTTAGGGAGGCAAGAGTTTGGGGTCTCATTTTTATAAGGTTTTGGTGGGGAATACATGCGACCTAAGGTTAGCTCATTAACACATCCACATCCTTTCAAAGTTGTCAGCAAAACATTAAATTTTAAAAATCCACCTCATCTCAAAGTTATAAGCACCATTCAGTGTTCTGCTGGTCTTACTGTGGATGTCTGGAGTTTATCTGAGGTTTACATATCATAGGACCAAAGGTCCTAACAGCAAGGCCTGGAAGGATTTCTCTCATTTAGCACATAGTCTTGGGATGTGATTTTGGTTAAAATATAATACATTTTGCAAATTATGTTCCTTTGATCTTTGGGACAGTCTGTACATGACTTTTAGGCTCCCCTTTGCAATCTTACTTCCTGCTATTATTTTATGCTGGCAACTTATAAACTTGCTATACTGGCTAGAAGGCAACGCGGGTTGCCTGGGGGACCAGAACAAGATACATTATTAACCTTGGCAAAAGACTGGATGCAGGGTATGAGAATGAGCCAAGGATCACACCGAGGTTGCCAGCCTAGGTCACTAGGCAGATGGCAGTACCCTGAATGGTAATAGGAAAAAGAAAGAAGGGAACATTTGGGAGGGCAAGAGGAGGGAAATAATGAGGTCAGACATGGATGTGTTGAGTTTCAGATGTCTTTGGAGCATCTAGTTTGAGATGTACCATAGGCAGCTAGAGATACAACGCTAGAGGTCAGCAGAGAGGTTAGGGCTGGATAAATAGATCTGAGAATTGTCCGTATTGAAACGATAATTGAATCCATGGGAGCTAATGTAGTCATTGAGTGAAATAAAATGGTAGAAGAGAAGCGGACCCAACACGGTCCCTTGTGGGACACCCATGATTAGCATGTGTGACCTGGAGGAAGTTCTGACAAAGAAGATGGAGAAGGAGTAGTCAAATAGTTAGGAGGAGGAATAGGAGAGGGTTCTAATTTCACATGACCAAATGCCTGCTAAGCTCCATTTAGATTTCAAACTTCAATCTGCTTCAGCATCTCAAACCCAACACATGTAAACTAGAACTCGTAATCTGTCCTCCTCCATCCCCCAACTACTCCTGCTCCAGACTTTCCTATATTTGTTTAGGACCTCACCATCCTTTCATTCATCAGCTGGTAAGATAGCAAAACAGTCCTGCTGTTATACTGTCTTCTCTTTTGTATGTCAAAGAAAATAATCTTGGACTGAGGAAAAAACAATAAAAATAGCTTAAAAAGGAGTGGAAATCTGAAACAGATAGTATGAAAGTGCTAGCTGCCTTGCTTAGTTCAAGTCACCACGCACAGGCATGCTATTCCATCCCATGGTGCTAAAAGAAGTATTTGGTATGCTGTATGCCGAAAAGTTGTCAGTAACCTTGGATACATTGTAGAGAATGACACAGGAGAAGGCAAAGTCAAACATCCTAGTTTTCAAAAATGACAAGAGAGAGGGGTCTGGAAATTGCAATCCAGTGAATTTGACTTTGCTTGATTGTAAGAATCTAGGACATAAACAGATAGTAAGAAAAACAGTGATCACTGAACGCTAGAATGGCTTTGTAGAGAACAGCTGGTCAATCTAACCTTGCGGGTTTTTTTTTTTGCTTTTAGAGAAGATGGAGGGGAAATCATCCTTTTAAAATAACAGAAACAAAACATAAGTTGCTAACAGTGTACATCTACCTTAAAGTAACATCACCTACAAAAGCAAAAGGCCCAGTGTAAAAACAGGTCTAAGAGGGAATCATAGGAAATAACACCTATCAAGTAGTCCACAAGTTGGTATGATCAAAAAGTATACATGTGATTAATATTAATAACATCTCAAGAAAATATGAAAATGAGTAATGTTAATGTCAGACCTTCCATACTTCAAGGTTGACTCTACCTCTCTAGGGAAAAGCTTTCAAAGCTAATAGACAACATGGGGTCAAGATGTCATAAATTTGGCAACAACTACAAGAAGGATGCTTTTCTATATTTGTACTATGCAGTTCTATAAAATTATACTTACACCACAAATATCAATAACATACTACATTTCATTAAATTCAGTTTATTATTTTGTCAAATTCTTCATTGACACTCATATTTTTATTTGATAATTCAATTCTGATTAAACACTAATTTAAGGCTTTGAGGAGCACGGAAGATGGGAAAGCTTGTAGTTAAAATAATTTTATTATACTTATATGTTCCTTTCAAAATCTATTATCCAAAGTATTCAGGAAAGATTTTTACTAGATAGAGGAGTCTTTTCTTCTTATGTAGTTGGGATTCAGCTTGCAAGTTAATACCTAGTTAATATTCTAATGGACTTCAGGCCAATGTCCTTTTCAGTGGCATATTTACAAAACATTTCATATTGTGTTTCAGGACTTGAAAGGATAATAGCTTGCTTCTTTATATTAAGTACATTTTGCTTTTAAAATGCTTTCACATGTGTTAAAATTAACTTTTAAGTCACCACTTATCAGCCCTAATTTTTATAGTCAGGGAAAAAATGTTATGGTAAGCTTACAATTCCAAAAGCTATCACGGTTTTGAAGTTAATAAAGAAAAGTTTATACTTTTTTTAAATAAATCAAAACTTTTAAGCTGGATTTTTATTTTAGAAATAGTGAGAATCAATTTCTAGAATTTGTAGCTTAAGAAATAATTGCTGAATAGTTTGATGACTTTTAATACATCTAAGTTTTGAATGAATTGATAAATAATACAATGACATTGGTATAATTAATCTTATATCTCTATCTGTGTGGCCCCTCTTTATGAGTTTCCTCTGCTAAATCATTTTTCAACTGTCCCTTACTGTGATTGTACCTTAATGTTCTCCTGAAACCTACTGTCTTCTCTTTTTTATAATTCTCTTTCTCTCCACTTAGGAACTCATGAATTTCCAGGGGTTCACTTATCATCTCTATACAGATCATTCTCAGATCTAGCTATACAGCCCTAGTCTCTCTCTTA
The DNA here is from genome assembly GCF_003287225.1 of Phascolarctos cinereus. NCBI lineage: Eukaryota > Metazoa > Chordata > Mammalia > Diprotodontia > Phascolarctidae > Phascolarctos > Phascolarctos cinereus. The sequence goes on along the minus strand of NW_027556180.1, from coordinate 183,178,964 downwards.
ACTTCCAGTCCCATATCACCAGCTGTTTAATGAACATTTCCAACTGAACATCCATTGGCACCTCAAACTTAAGATGTCCAAAAGAGATCTCACTATCTTTCCTAAAAGCCATTTCTCTTCCAAATTCCCTCTTTTTTTTTTTTGAGGGCACCACACCCTTCCACTTACCCCAGTTTTTAATCTCAGAATCATCCTTAACTCTTTATTTTGTATTACTTCTATGTATATGTGTTGTTTCACCAGAAAGAATGTAAGCGCCTTGAGGTCAGGTTCAATTTTTACTTTGTATTCCCAATACTTGGCATTGTCTTTGATGATTAGTAGGGACTTAACCCATGGGTGTTAATTAATTGATCGAGATTGAATCAATGACTCTGAGTTTACCATAAGATTCTATTAATGAAAAATTTTTTAATGTCTTTCTACTAGTGATGATAGTGATTGAAAAATCAATATTCTAAAGGTGTTTATATCATTACATATTGATAAAAATCTGTAATTCTTGAGTTTTTTTAGAATTTCTCTACTATGTGAATACTTTAACACTTGACATAGTTTTCATCAGCCAAAAATATCCACAAAATAATACAGTAGAACATTTTCTTTTGAGTCTGTGTGTGTTGAGGGGGGTGGAGTTCACTCTGTAAGTTCTTTTTGTAAAGAACTTCTGGTGTAGAAACTTTCTGCACTGTTGTAGATCAGCAGTTCTTGTGTAACTTAGAATATTACATTTATTTCTGAAAGGAAACTAAGACATCATCTCTAGTCTATCCTCCTCATTTTACAGATGAAGAAACCAAAGCCTGAAAGATGAAGTGACTGGTCCAAGGTTTTTAAGTAAGTTAGGGCCTCTCGCTGGAGCAATATTTGAATGAGGCCTACTTAAATTTAAAGAGTTTTAAAATGAAGAAGGTCCTGGATCAGTTCTTCTTGTCCATTTCACCTCCCTCATTGGCAACAAGAACATTTCCAAATGAGGAATAATGTGGTAATCCTGTGTCCACATGAGGGAGAGGAGGAAACCCAAGAACAAGACTTAAGGAAGCCCAAAAAAATCTATTAATATTCTGCATAGTTAATAGTCAGGAGGGCTGGAAATGAGAGTGGGAAGCTACAGTCCTTATTTACAGATGAATGGGGATGAACTTGTATGAAACTTCAATGACAGCTCCTCAGCTTTCCTTTTTCTATTGGAATGTCTCCTCTCTTACATGTGTTAAAGATGCTTCCCTTCTTTTCAGGGTTTCCAGGATAATGACCTGTGGAGCAAGCTGCTATTTATTATCTCTTCTTCCATGCATTCATTTTGGAATGTTTCGGGCCACTAATTGAGGAGAATGACAGTATGGGGCTAGAATGTTAGCTGATTTAATCAAGCTTAGCTAACAAAAGGAATATGGAGGATTTTATCTATGATGCTGGATGTTATGGAACCCTCTGGGCCCTTTATCTGTGAAATTTTTAGGCAGAGGGAGATAGACTGCCATGGATGCGTTTAAGGTTGGAAGAAAAAAGCAAGAGACATCTGTACCAAATCTAAAACCATGTTATAAGGTGGCAATCATCAAAACTATCTGGTACTGGCTAAGAAATAGAGTAGTGGATCAGTGGAATAGATTAGGTACACAAGACACAATAGTAAATGACCACAGTAATCTAGTGTTTGATAAGCCCAAAGACCCCCCTGGGCTGGGGGTCTGGGTTAAGAACTCACTATTTGACAAAAACTTCTGGGAAAACTAGAAAACATTATGGCAGAAACTAGGTACAGACCACATCTTACACTGTTTACCAAGATAAGGTCAAAATGGATTCATGATTTACACATAAAGAGTGATACCCTAAGCAAATTAGGAGAACAAGGAATACTTTATCTGTCAGGTCTATGGTGAAGGGAAGAATTTTTTGCCAAACAAGAGATAGAAAGCATTACTAGATGTAAAATGCATGATTTTGATTATATTAAATTAAAAAGGTTTTACAGTAACAAAACCACTTCAACCAAGATCAGAAGGAAAGCAGAGAGCTGGGAAACAATCTTCCCGGCAAGTATCTCTGATGAGGGCCTCATTTGTCAAATATATAGAAAACTGAGTCAAAATTATAAGAATATAAGTAATTTTTCAATTGATAAATGGTCAAAGGATATGAAAAGACGGTTTTCAGGTGAAGAAATCAAAGCTCTCTATAGTCATATGAAAGAATTGTCTAAATCACTACTGATTAGAGAAATACAAATTAAAACAACTCTGAGGTATCACTTCATGTCTATCAGATTGGCTAATATGGCAAAAAAGAAAATGATAAATGTTGGAGAAGATGTGGGAAAATTGAACACTAAAGCCTTATGGGTGGAGTTGTGAACTGATCCAACCATTCTGAAGAATAATTTGCCCAAGGGGCACCCAAACTGTGCATACCCCTTGATCCAACAATATTAGGTCTATATCCCAAAGAGATCATAAAAAAGGGGAAATGACTCATATGTACAAAAGAAAACTATAGCAGCTTTTTCTGTGGTGGCAAAGAACTGGAAATTGAGGGGATGCCCATCAACTGGGGAATGGCTGAACAAGTTTTGGTACATAAGTGTAGTGGAATACCATCATGCTATAAGAAATGATATTCAGAAAAACCTGGAAAGACAATATGAACTAAGTCAAAGTCAAGTGAGCAGAACTAAGGGAATATTGTACAGAGTAACAGCAACATTGTATGACGATCAACAAGGACTGACACAACTTTTCTCAGCAAAATGTCAAACTCAAAATTTTTTTAAAAAGTTAGAAATTGTCTTCATATATAATTGGAAAAAATAAAATACTGTTGCATGAAAAAAAAGCAAGGAACAATTAACACTTTCAGGATGCTTGCCAATTATAAGTGCCAGGAGAATATTGTTGGGTTATTCTCTCAAATAAGGAATCAAAGACCTTACAGAGGTGCATTGGGTTTTTTTCCTCTGGAATTATGTTCTGAAATGTTAATTCAAGTTCCACAGAAGAGAGGGAATAAATTTCTAATACACAAAGATCTTAACAAGGGAATAAAGACCTTATTTATTAATATAGCTATGCATAAATGTGTATTTTTCTTTAGCAACAAATTTTATTCCATTTATGTTCCTTAGAGTGAGGCAGGATAGCACTTCTTATTATAAACTTCTACACTTCTATTTACACATATAATAAGAAGGGGAATGTATAACTATAAAGGAGTGTGTATATATATATTATATGTATATATATGTAAGTTATATATATATGATATAGAAAGTATATATGTGTATGTATGTATGTATAAAAGAGTATATAACTATAGAGACCAGCCATTATAGAAAACATTGCAATTTGATTTGTTCTGCCATAAACTCTGTAACAGAGCTAATATTTGAACCCACTTTTTCTTCCTTTAAATACATTACTCTTTCTACTTTCAGTCTTTGAAAATTACCTTAGGCACTGATAGGTTTAATGACTTGCACACATCAGCTAATCTGTGTCAAAGGCAGTTTTTAAATAAAGGTCTTCCAAAACCAACGTTGTAGTTGGTGGGTATGAAAAAAAAGAAACACCTAGGGATTTATAAATTAACTCTTCACATTTCCACAACACCAAGTAGGACTGTTATAAGCAAAGAAGTTGTGAAGTAAACCCAGGGCAGCTTGGGCCAACTATGACTTTAGGTGGATTGATCTAAGACTGAGCTGTGGATCCTTTGAGTAAGAAGAGCACAAAAATTATTTTTAGCACTTAGGTGAGGAGCTCATGGACATTCCCTGGGAATCTCCTTGTTGACTAATTTTTAATCTCTTTGCCATCAGCTTTTATCTGCTTTTTCTCTCTAATTTTTTTTTGCTATATAGGGAACTAATTTTATAGGGGACATTAGAATATATGTTTATTAAGTGCATTATTTATTTGAACTCTTGAATTTGGGGTGATTAATTTCACTAGATATGGAACTAGGATCAGGACAAACTGCTTCATTTCAAAATGTAGCTTAATGACCTCATTTAGCTTTTTCTGCTAAGAGATTATTCCTTTGCTCTCTCCCATCTCTCCACACAATTATACACAATATACAAACAATTATACAAACTCAATGCTTTGGCAAAAGTTCAAATGTAATTTGATTGTAGTAAAGATGATAACATGAAATTTGACCTGTTAGTTATTTAGTTATTGTCTTAAAGTGAATGAGTTTCATGAGAGAGAGAGGGAGAGATTCTTCACACAAAAAAATGCTCAATATCTTTAAATACTATATTATCACATACTTCAACATGTCACGTAACTACTGTGGACAATTCTCAATAACTATATGGTAATTTCTTGGCTATATTTTCATTATTTCATTTCAAAGATATTGATTTCTTTGGTATACAGCTGGCATTCAATGAGGTAGAATAATATATCCCTTAATGTACATATACCAGAGAGGTATACTCTTCGAGTCCAAGAAATTCCCTTGATTCCCTGCCAAATCATCACCAAAGCCATCTGCTCAAATCTGAGCTTTCTGTAATTGAATTTTAGCTATACACAACTGTAATCCTAACAGGAATTTTAAAAATCAAAATGTGCTTTTTATTCTTGAAAAAAAGTATAAGGCAATGGGCTTATGATATTGATTAGGTAAAGACTTCATTATATCAACAGGCCACTAATTCTATATTCTTGAATGTGTTCTCATCTATTCATCCAAAAGAAACAAGTTGCTTATTAGCACTTACAATGACTTTATGGAAGTAATCCAATGGTACGTGTAATCTTATTGAACTGCACACTGTTTTATCACACTGAAATGCTAATTTGTTTAGGAACATATTTCTGATTTTCTTCCAATATCCAAATTACCTTTTTTCTGCCCAGTATGATAAATTCTGATCGCCTGTTGAGTACCTGAAGAGAAATATCTTGCAAATAATACTGGGTTTTCTATAGTTCTTAACTGTAGAATTATAGTAAGAGTAAGGAAAATTAGAACTGTACCTACACAAGAACTTTCTTAAATCATGTTGATGAGACATTTATAAAGAGTCAAATTTTGTGCATAACCATGTATATTACAATATTATTAAAATTGAGATGCATTACATGTTTTTAATTTAGAAAAATCAGTCATTTTTACTGTATAGGCATTTTGTAGAGAAATTCTAAACTTCATATGAAATAATAATTAAAAGACAGTGTAAGACATATATGACTTTTTAGAAATCTGGACAGATTATAACCATCTATGTTTGCTTATCATGTGTGATAACAAGTTTGCCAGAGGTGGAGTCTATCCAACATGCTGAAGGTATTCCTCACTTCATTCTAAGGAATCTTTAATATATTTTTTCAAAAACCTGCTTATTCATTACAAATACCCTCATTAGGGAGGGCTTTGATTTGTGTGTAGCTTAGTCTCACAAAAATTTTTGTATAGATGGGAGAATAGGACTATAAGTTATCAGTTACTGATGTACTATGGGTCAGCTCATTTTGTGAGGTCTGTAATTTTTTTTTCTACACATTTTGTATCATCACCTCCTGCAGAGATCTTGTGTACTGATTTCTTAATGCCCTTGTATCTCCTCCATGGTTTATATTTACGTGGTTTACTTTAGCACCTTTACTTATCTTTTTTTTTCTGTTTAGTGCTATTTTAACCTTCCTTGGAAGCATACCTGGGGACTGTGGTGTTAAGATCCATTTTGTAAGTCTTTTCCATTTTTCTTCTGTTTGTATGAGATTTGTTCCATAAGAGTTTACAAACAAGTTTGTACTTAAACTCATTGTTTTCTTTGGCAACTATCTCTGTTTAGAAAGCAAGTCAGCTACAGAAATATGGTCTTTTGTCTTCTTGTTGTGGCATTTAAGTTACATTGGTTAAACTTCCATTTGAAATTATTATTGTCAGTATCAATGTCATTTCTGTTATTTATTTTTCAGTTTTTATTTTCAATTACTTGTTTGAATAATTTAGTTTTCTTTCAATTGTATGTTTTTCTCACTATTCTTTTTGATTTTTATGCTTTAACATAAAATTAAAATTTTAATTTTAATTAAATTTTAGCAAAAAATTAAATTAAATTTTAATTTTAATTAAATTTTAGCAAAAAATTAAATTAAATTTTAATTTTAATTAAAAATTACTCTTCTAACCCCTGCCCCATAGGAAAAAAAACAAAAAAACAAAAAAACCCAAAGCACTTCTAACAATTATGCAAAGTAAAACAAAACAAATTTCTGCATTGATCATGTCTACAAATATATGGACAGTTTATGCTGTGAGTCCATTATCATTCTTTCAAGAAGTAGTTAGCCTGTTTCATCATCAATCCTTTGGATTTATGGTTGATCATTGTATAGATAAGCGTTCTTAAGTTTTTCAAAGTTGTTTATCTTTATAATTGTTATTCTTGTATGAATTGTTCTGCTGTTTCTGCTCACTTTATTTTGCATTAGTTTATATAACCCTTACTGTGCTTCTCTGAAATCAACCCTTTCATCATTTTATAGCACAATAGTAATCCGTTACTTTCATATGACAGCTCTTTTTCCAAAAAAATTTTTATTAATATATAAGCATTTAGACCTCTTATATCCTTCCTTTTGTGAACCACATTTTCCTATCCAATATATTTCTCTTCATATTCACTTCTTCCCACTTTTATAATGAAATACCAAATATCAACATATGTACATATGACTTAGAAAGTCTTATCAAGTACTTGATAGAATTTCTCATTTTTAACAAATAAGGTTGGTGCATAAATTCCAATTATTTTCATAAAAGTATGTGCATGTGTGAGTGTATAGTTTTTACTGTGATATGTGATGATCCAATGTCATATAAAATAATATTTTTGTCTCCAAGTATGCAATAAAATCTACTATATCAACTTCTTCCTTTGCTTCTTCAAGTGGTGCCTCTGAGACATCATCCCATTAAGTTGTAATTTCCTTCCTCAGGTTTGGTTTATCTCAAGAATATCATAATTGATATAATTCAGCTTCTCCAGCAGTATGTCCACTTATTGGTCAATGAACAAGGGACCTTGCATTTAGACTAACTCTAGTCAAATTAAATTATATTTTGGTTCTAAAAACTTTTGATTTTTAGAACATTCCCTCCCCTTTCCCACCATTCTGAGAAGCAAAAAGTGGTCATATAGGGCTATAAAGCCCATTTAAAATATTTTTCTTCATTTCGTGGGTTGCTATGGTCAAAACATTTGATAACAAGTGGCCAGATTGCTGATGATATGCCTCTCTACAATTAGGTTCTAGAATAGACTCAAGATATTATTAAGGTCACACTCAAAGCCTTTCCAACCTGATTGATCCTGTCAGAGCTTATCCTTATTGGAAAAGTCATTGAGAATCTAGGGATACTTCTAAGACAGAATGAAACAAGAAATAAAGTGTTTAAATATCTCAGTCTCAGAAAAAGCAACTAAATAAGCCGGTGATGAAATCCCAAAAGAAAAAATCATAGATGGATATAGAAGTGAATTTTACCAAATAATTAATAATTACATCAAAAACAACAAAAATCATATGATTATATCAACAATGCCGGAAAAGTTTTTGACAAAATACAACACCCATTCCTATTGCAAAACACAAAAAAGCATAGGAATCAATGGAGCCTTTCTTAAAATGGTTAGCAATATCTATCTAAAACTAAGGGCAAGCATTATCTGTAATGAGGATAAACTAGAAGCCTTCCCAGTGTGATGGGGGTGAAGCAAGGATGTCCATTATCACCACTACTATTCAATATTGTATTAGAAATGCTAGCTATAGCAATAATACAAAAAAAAAGACATTGAAGGAATACAAATAGGTAATGAAGAAACAAAACTATCACTTTTGGCAGATGATATGATGGTATAGAGAACCCTAGAGAATCAACAAAAACCTTTTTGAAACAATTAACAGCTTTAGCAAAGTTGCAGAATACTATTAATTTATTATATATAATATATGAGCATTTCTACACATTAACAACAAAACCCATCAAAAAAGAGATAGGAAAAGAAAATCCATTTAAAATAATTTCTGACAATATAAAATGCTTGGGAGTCTTCCCATCAAGAAAAAGTCAGGGACAAGATGAACACAATTATAAAACACTTTTTACATGAATAAAGATATCTAAATAATTGGAGGAATATTAATGTTCATGGGTAGCCCCCACAAATATAATAAAAATGGTAATTTTACCTAAGTTAATTTTCTATTTGGTACCATAATAATTTAAAAAACCCCAAAGATTTATTTTATAGAGCTAGAAAAAATAATAACAAAATTGCTCTGGAAGAACAAAGGGAATCAAGGGAATTAATGAAAAAAAATGTGAAGGAAGCCAGTCTAGCAGTGCCAGGTTTCAAATTACATCAAAAAATGGTAATCATAAAACTACCTGGTACTGACTAAGCGGTGGATCAGTGGAATAGATTAGGTACATAATACACAATAGTAGGTGAACATAGCAAACTAGTGATAAACCCAAAAATCAAAGCTTTGAAGGCAAGAACTCGTTATTTGAAAAAGTTTTATGGGAAATTGGAATGCAATTTATTAGCCAGTAAGCATAGACCAATGTATCATACCATATATTAAAATAAGGAAAAAATTTGTAAATTATTTAGGCATGAGGATTATATCATAAGTAAATTAGTGGAATATGGAAAAAATGTCAGTTTTATAGATAAGGGAAAAGTTTATGACCAAGTAAGAGCTAGAAAGGATAATGGAAAATAAAATGGGCAATTTGATTCCATGAAATTAAAAAGGTTTTGCACAAACAAAATTAATGCAACCAAAATTAGAAGGAAAGCAGGAAAATGGAGAAATATTTTTTACAAGTTTCCTGATAAAGGCCTCATTTCTCAAATACAGTCAATTCTCAACATTCATGCATTTAACTTTGACTTAAGCATTTCTGTGATTTTATTAGTAACCTTGTTTTCACTTTCACATTGGCAACCACACACATTCATGGCTATGTGCAGTAGGAAAAACATGTGAACAAGTTTGTGGAGTGACTGGCATCCTACCAAGGACTACACTGATCTTCTTCACCCTACCACTATAAGTAAAGAGGTCCCTGTCCATTCATTGTATATTTTCATCATTTGCATTCAAAATTCAAGTTTTGTGTTGCAATTATGCCTCCAAAGTGTAGTACTTGGGCAGTAAATACAAGCATGCAAAGTCAGTGATGTGGCTTAGTGAGACAATAAAGGTGTTAGATAAACTTTGGACCAGAATGTCTGCAGCCACTGTTGGCCTAATTACCCAGCTGTTTAGAGACAATGAGGGTACCAGTCCCATCATTGATCACAGACTCAAGGTTATATATCAACTCATCGCTGCTATGTGTCTTTACTCCAAGACCCTTAAGAATCCCAAATGGGGCATAAAGTAAAGGTCACTGATAGATTATTTCAAGCTGATGTGTCATCTATAATTTCCATCACCATCCACCAGTCATGAAAGACAAAGTGCTGGAGGTAAAGTTGAGATGTGTCTTCTAATAGTAGTAACTAAAGTCCCAGCTAACCCTTGATTTTCAGAGGGTGGCCGGGATAAAGAGGTTTATAGCAATGTCTTATGCAGTTATTCAGGTTAAAAAATGTTTCTGTTACCGTTGTTTAATCATATTCAACTTTTGTGACCTCATTTGGGGTTTTCTTAGCATGAACACTGAAGCAGCTTAACATTTCCTTCTTCAGCTCATTTTATAGATGAGGAAATTGAGACAAAGTTTAAGTGACTTGTCCATGGTTACACAGCTAGTAAGTGTCTGAAGCCAGATTTGAACTCATGAGGATGAGTCTGCCTGACTGTTTAGAGAAACTTTGAAATGGCAATTGTCCTCTATATCATAGGATGAGGAGCAGAGAAAGTTTCTCTTTCTCTCTCTCTCTCTCCCCATCCCTCCCTTTCTGAGAGCATATATGGGGGGGGGGACAGAAGAGAGTGAGAAGAGGAAAATTTGAATGTAGCAAAGATTATTTGGGATATGATTGATAAAGGAAGTAACAGATTGGGATATGCAAGAAGTAAGACAAGTACAATTTTTAAAAGGTAATAATTTCTTAGGCTGTATGTATTTGTGTGTATTTATATGTGACAGACAGAATGGCCCCTCTGGAGACAGCTAGTAAGGCACACAGGGAGAAATAACTTTTAATATTGGGGTCACTGACTCACAGTTGTCGATCTGTTTGTGTTTCCTGTGTCTGTGTTATGTGTGTCTCAGAGTCTGTAATTGTGCTCATGGAGCTTAGAAAGAAAAACTGCTAGCAAAGCTGTCTTTCTGTGTCTTGTTAACTAATGTGAACTTCTATAAGTTTCCAGAAAGATTCTCTCCACATTTCTGAACTGTGCCTGAGTTCTTTCCACACCCCAACTCTCCTCTACCTCCTCCATAACTGATTTGTTGTTTTACAGCAAGAAAAGAAGGTCATTTTGATGATTATAGAGAAGCAGATGTGTCAGTGAGAGTGTCAAGGCTTGCACTTTGGAATAGGATGGGCACTTAACCCTTTGATGGCTCATGAAAAAGAGAAAAGCTTTGTGTGTGCTGAGAACCAATCAAAAGGTAATTGAGTTTGACTAGAGCATCTAATTGGATACTAAAGGAGTTGTTACAAACTAAAGTTAAGTACAGGTCAATTAAAAAAAAACAACTTAAATTGGTGTGTGCACCTTGAAATTCGAAATTTTGCTAAAATAAATTATATGATTCCTTTTCATTTTTATCAAAGATTATGTATCTGAATCTTAAGAATTGTCTTGCTTCTTACCCATACAAGATGAGTTTATTTATGAAAGCAACTTGAAAATGTTTTGTGTTACTTTTGTGAAAAATATACCAGAACTGAATTGTTATTAGTATAGACCAATCTGTTCAAGTTTTAATAATTGCTAAGAACCTTTTAATGGGTTTTTGGTGCTTCTATCCTTTAAGGAATACCTGAATTCTAACAAATTGAGAGAAAGAATTATAATGTGATAAGTAAATTAATTTTAAAAAATAATCACTTGAGTTTAAATTAACTATATAGCTGAGAAAGTAAGGTTTTCATAAGTCATAAGCTTTTGTTTAACAAGAATGGATGCTAAATTTTTAAAGGAGAATTTAAGAAGTGAACAAAATAAAAGAAGGCTATAGGGAAGAATTTGAAGATAATAGGAAGATGAAGTCTTTTTATGAAAGATTGTTTAACCATGTTGAAAGGGTATGAGCAAGTATGACACTGTTTAAGTAGAAAGATTGAGCATGAAAATTATCTATGAGTAAATTGATAAGCTCTGGGTTCCTTCTGAGATTGTGGAACCCAGATTTGAGCTAAATTAAATGTGATAACTTATATCAGGTTTCTGCTTTTACAATGTTTGGCAGTAGATTTACTGGAAATGGCAGACTCCATAATATTTAATGATTGGAATAAACAGCCCTTGTATAAAATATAGCACTAAATAATTGAAATTATAAGTTGAGGTCACCTTATTGGTTATGGGTTTGTTTCAGATTCCAAATATATATTACTGTTTATGGTGTTGTTATGTTTCTAAATTTTTTTATATTGTGAAAATTGGTAAACTTTTGTATTAGCTGTATCGAGCAACTTTTTATAACTTGGATGTTATTAGAGTATGAACTAAACAACTAAAAGAAGGTGAAAATTGTTTAAAATCTGTTGTGTTATTTTATCAGCCCTGTTAACTCTGTTTTATAATGTCTTGTAACTGAAATTTAGGAAACTTGATGTTTCCACCTTTGTTACAGTTAAAAACTGTTTAGCTCTCACTTATGAAAGCTTTAAGATTGTTAACTAAGTTATTTTTGGTTATTGTCATAATGTTACCACCTGAATTGGTAATTGAATATTGTGTGTGAAAAGGAGGGAATGAGGTGAAAACCTTATCCATATTGGTTCCATTCATTCAGAGCAGTCCCCCTTGATGGTAAGAGGTGGTGCAGCAGGGTCGGTCTATTCTATGCATGAGGGAGGTGTCAAAGAGCACAACCCACAGCACCTCTGAGGGTGGATGGAATGGGCAGGTAGGTGTACCAGACTCAGCCTCTTCTCTGGGATCCCTGTTGACTCCCCTTATTTTGTAAACTTGCCAGGTTCCTGGAAACCTGGTAAACTTTTATTGCTTATTGCAACTCCATGAGAGTAAAAATAACTGCACCCAGTCCCAAGCTGTGCTTAGTGAAACTTGCCATGTGAAGTAAAAGCTCTTGGGACTATAACTGATAATGTTTTAAGTTTTGAATGCAGGTATAGTTGTTTGATGAATCATTAAGTCAGTAATCATTGAAGAGAAATACCACAAGCTACTCAGAAGGAATGTGATCCTGAACTGTTAGAGGTTGAGATTTGTATCTGGGAAAAAGGCAAAAGGACAACCTTGGCATAGCCAAAGGTTGGATCCTTCTGGCTCAGTTTCCTCATTCTATTACTTCTTTTTGAACAGGAATGTTTCTCTTCTGGCTATTCCTGAATCTGGCTATAAAATGGAATTGTTACTTCATGATTGGCTGTCAACTGTGACTCTTATCTGAAGTCAAACAGAGCTAAGGATGCTTTATCCCGTCATGTGTGTGTTGAGTCTGAAAGACCAGTTTTGATGCTGTTATAATCATGTTCCTGTTCTTCTCTTTTATAGCAGATGTCTTTAATCATAGCAAGTGGTCTGTAGAAGATATGAACACAATGCAAATATGTAAGATCTTACTGTTTTCAGGCTAAATACGTAGTTATTCCATATCTCGAGCAACTAAGTAAATTAGTACTTAGGCTTGTCTTTTGCTATAATTAAAGTTAACTCGATAAACTACAAAAATGTTCTGTAACCTATATTTTTATATAAGGATCAGAACCTTATCTTTCTCCCCTCCTCTGGGAGAGTAGGCATTGAATAATTGAATCAAATTGGATTTTATGGGCCTGAGGGTCTTTGTTAACATGCTTCTTAAGTCTTTAAGTTTAAAAACATAATTGAAACAAACTAAAGTACTGGTCTCTTTTTTTTAAAATAACTTTTAAAATTGGTGTGTACCTCTTATAATTGGAAATTTTGTTATAAATTATATGAGACTCCCATTCATTTTTACCATAGATTATGCATTTGAATCTTAGGAATTGACTTGCTTTTTACCCATATAAGATGAACTTATTTATAAAGCAACTTGAAAATGCTTTGTTACTTCAGTAAATTTGCAAGATATAAAATAAATGTCAACAGAAAAATAAGTGAATTTCCATTTAAAATAACTACAAAATATGTAAAATATGTAGAAGCAATTAACCAAGACACATATAGGAATGATATAAACAGAACTATGAAATATTATTTATAGAAATATAGACATAAATGGAGATTTTTAATATTAATTGCTCATCAGTAAGCTGAGCCAATAGAATAAAAATGACAATATTATGCAAAACAATTTATTTATTCAGTGTCCTACCAATCAAACTACCAAAATGTTACTTTAGAAAGCTAGAAAAAATAATAAACCAAATTAATTTGGAAGAAGAGAAGGTCAATTAATCCAAGGGTAATAATTTAGAAAGCAGGAAGGAAGGGAGTCCAATGGTAATTTGTATCAAACTATTACAAATCATTAACCATCAAAACTATTTGATACTGGTTTTAAAAGTTGATAAACAGATTCAATCCATCAATAAGTATTAATTAAGCAACCACTTTGTGTCAGGAACTGAACTAGGCTCTGGGGATACAAATAAAAAACATGAAAGAAACTATACTTGATAAAATATTAAAAATAAAACAGATTTCGCAGGCAGCAGCAGCAGCAAATAACAACTTCTCCAGCCTTAGCCTGAGGTTATATAGACTAAGGCCAACAGCAAGTGAGCCTTCATTGTCATCCAAGCTGAAGATATGCAGGGTGACCTGGGCAGGCATATCAAACATTTTGAGCAGAAGAGATTCTGCCTCATGTACGTGAAATTTCCTGAGGTCTCAGAGGGACATCTGATGCAACATTATTATACTGACGTGAAGTAGAGGCAATTATTTTTCTCCAGACTATTGAAATAGATGAGCCTAGAGCTAGTAGTAGCCATAATCTTAGCAGACTTGAATGTGGACAAGACAGGCCAAGTGATTCTGGGGGGAGCCAACTCAACTGATTCCAAGCCAGAAACCATTTATGTGGACTTCTGCATTCTATGTGATTTATCATTTATGGCAGTGATTCTGAAAAAAAAAAAAGCTACCTAAAAGGAAATAAGCTTGTGGTTTAATGCTAAAGATCTATATGTCTTGTGCTCATAATTGGGTCTATAAATAAGAAATTTAAAATAGCAATCTTGCCCTTTCTAGTAGCTCTGTGTGTATGTATATGAGATGTGTATGAAAAATAAAGAAAGAGACAGATGGAGCTGGAGAGAGACAGAGACCAAGATAGAGAGGGAAGCATGTTTGTCCATCCTTGAATATAATTTTCCATTGCAGGGCTTGAAAGAAATCAGACATCATTCTTTTCTAAAACAATCCTTCTCAGTAAAGCCCTGGAAATTTGAATACCAGGGGGAGGGGGCAAGAAGTAGTATTATAAATGCTTTTGCTTTCATAGGAAGCTAAAAGAGCTTTGTAACTTCCCCAAAACAATCTGGCTTGCTCTCATCCTCAGGTCATTGGGCACAGATAATTGCTGCTCTGCATTGTCTATCCAGTTATAAATATTCTTAGACAAGCTCCATAGGATATCCTTCCAAATATACATTGAAATCTTGGCAAAAGACATTCACTCTTTCTTGAGTGGATGGCAGGTCAAACTCAAACTTTCATGAATGAATACAGACCTCTTTCAGAAGACTTTACAATTTTAATTCAATCAGCACAATGCCATCTGCAAAGAAGAACATCTGGAGCACCTCACCATCCAAAGGGAAACCTTTGACCTTAACTCTGTGGAGGATGTCTTCCATCACAGTTGGGAATAACTTTGGTGAGGATCCATCTCCCAGGTTTATTCCTTATTTGATATTTATTACAAGAATGGTATTGATTAGTGTTATTTCTTTTGTTACAAGGCCAAGGAATCCTGAATGATTTTTATATGATAATGGAAGACCTTTTGCTGCAAAAGAGTTTGTCAGGCAGCATTTTGTCCTACTGAAGAAAATTTTGGGGTTTTTTTTTTGTATTTTGTATCTTTACATTTTATATCTCATATTTAGTAAAAATGTCATCCATTGTTCAATATCACTTGTAAAGCCTGCTTGTTCCTTACATGTTTATCAAAACTGCCCTTGATTCATGTATAGATGTATAGATGATTCTCCTAAGAATCTTGTATACAGGAAAATAGGCATATAGATTAGTTATTAGAATTATCAAGGCCCAAGACTTTTTCCATTGGCCTTAGTATATTCTCTTGTATATCTTGATACATGATCTACTTTGTATAGTATGATCTTCCAATTGTATTGTTTCTAGAGCAGATTGCCTCTATTTTTGTGCAGTACAATCAAGTTGCTTTTCTCAATCTTTTTTTTCTTTAGAATCATTTATAATGCCTCTATAAGCACATAAGTGACTGATGTTTAGAGTCTTATGAGGTAGTTTCTTTCTCCTTGGTGAAAAAAAAGTTTGTTAAAATGGATTTTGATTTTTTTTTGTTTGAGATCTTTTGAAATCTAAGGTACATAGGCAATTGATGGAAATATATAATAAGAATACTTTTTCCCTATAGATAATGGTTATAGGTTACGAATAGTTTCCAAAAGAAAAAATGAGAGCTATCAATAACCATATGAAAAATTGTTTGAAATCATTAAAAATAAGATAAACAAATTTTAAAACATCTCTGAAGTTCTACCTTGCTTTCATCTAAGGCAAGGCCAGAAAAATTTCAACTCTTACAGTATTTTCCATAATGTCTAATCTCTGTTTCTATATTCCTTTTTAATATATATGTATATGTTTGCACATGTACATATATACATAAGGATGTAGTTTTGCTTCATTAAATTTTGTTATATCAAATGCAATCCATCAGTTATTGATTGCTATAGAATGTGTAAATGCATATATATTTTTATACATAGCTATATTAATAAGGCTTTTCCCTCCTCCTGTTGGGATATTTGTGTATTGGAAATTTATTCCCTCTGCTTTATGGAATCTGAGTTTGAATTCCATACGTAGAATCCCAAAAGGGGAAGAAAGCCATAAGAAACTCAGAGAAGCCTTTGATTCTTCATCTGAGAGAATAACTCAGAGCCATTCTCTTGGAACTTGCCAGGTAACTGGAATTGTCTTTTGCTTTTTTTCTTTCACCCCTAAAACTATATGAGAAGGTCTTCCCTTATTTTCTCAATAATAACCTCATAAAATGTCTGTCTGGGCCCAGATGGCCCCACGACATCTGAAATAGATAAGACTCTTTATATCTCCCTTGTCAACTAACCTTAAGTTAGCCAGGTAACATTTCAGTCACCTATCTTGTCCCTGTCAACCAATAACTTTACTCAAATATCCTGGTGTAGGCCTGTAATTGGAGGTAGCAGATAACAACTTGCTCCTCATCAATTACCACTCTAAAACATCACACCCCCCAAAAAAATTAGAGGGTATTTCTAACAAATGTTAGAGATGGGATTTTTCCTATTCAAAAAGGAGAATTGGATTATCTGTAGAAATGCTACACTATAGCTCTAATACGTACTTGGATTTGAAGACTTGAAAGATCCCACTGCACTCTACTCTCCATCCATTTGGAGATCTACCTACCTCCGGTCCTGCTTTCTGAGAAGCTCTTCCTCTGCCAATACTTTCTATTAGAGGGTAACCATCTCCTTTGTGAGAATAATCCATCAACTTAAGCCAGGGCTGTTTGGACTGAAGTTGTAGGATCATAGATTTCAAGCTATGCCATTTAGTCCAACCCATTTATGAGCCAGACATAACACTGAGAGTTGTTTAATTCTGACACCATAGATTTATTGAATACAAAGATATGGCCTGAGATTCTGAATCAACTCTCCTTCCCTCCCTTCCTCCACCTTATTCTGAAGGTCCTTGGGAAAAGGCTTCATCAGCAAAAAGGTAAGGGACCTCATTGGCCAGAATTTAGTGCAAAACTACAGAGGCAAGGATATTTTGGACTACCAATGAATGTGTGAAGTTATTTGTCCTACTGAAAATACATGTTTCAGTTAAGTTAGTTTTACTGGCTAATAAGAATAACTTGTATAGAGTTATTCTGGCAAAGGAGTTTGGTTTTTAATTTGCATTTCCAAACCCAGAAAATACAGTAGGTCACTAGAAGTCAGTGTGCCAGTATAACTATATTTTGCTGAGTAATTTACCTTTATCAGTTGAGAAATCTGAGGCCAAGACAGTTTTAGATAAATACTTTTGAGGTTGCTTTTAAGAGGTTGTGTTTGAATTCAAGATTTATACCCAGTGATATATTGAGCAAAAAGAAAGGGGTGGGGGAAAGAGGTGCTGGAACTGGTTCTGTAAGGGATACCCAGTTCCTAATTCCCAATTTGGTTCACCATTCTCTTCCTACTTTCTAGACTTAGAAGGGAGAAATGTAGAAATAGCACTTTCTAGGGAGTAGGGGGTGGAGATTTGGGGAGGGGGATGGAAGGGGATGAGGAGGTGGGAGGGAATCTTCTACACACTATTTAAAACAGAACTATCTCTCTCTGTAGCAGGAAAAGTTCAAACAACTTTTAATTTACTGCCTTGAGCCTACCAAGGTCAAAATTGGAATGCTAATGTCACTTCTTTCATGTTAACAAACTCAAAATGATTCTGTCCTCTTCTCCACCCCTCTCCTCTGGCATGGATCATAGCCAAATTAGTTTAATGTTTTGTTTATTTTGTGCTGTTGAATGAGTGATTAAGAGCATGTGTTGTCTTTTCATTTCAATATCAATCCTGAACTAACAAGTTTCTAATATTAGGCCTGCCCCTAACAAAGGCTCAGTGAGATTATGGAAGAAAAATGTGTACTGAACTCAGTCAGTGTAGATGTAGAGCATGGTGAAATGTATACCCTAAAGGACAGTACAGAGCTCTGTGTTTCTACCCTTATGTATGACTGTTGTTGGGCAGATTCACTTGGATCAGGTGGGAGACCAGGTACATCAGGGACAGCCACTCAGCAGGTGTTTCAGATTGATCATTAGGGAACTGTGATTAGGAAACTTGGCCAATCTTGTATACATGAATTAAGCAAAGTTTGTCACATTGATTACGAACAGGAACACCCTGCATTCTTTCCATAAATGAACTGACTAAGCTAGTTATTGGATATATAGAAATGTCACAGTTTATAGGCAGGTCAATCAGTGATAAAACGTGGAGTCAATTCTGTCAGCTAGGGCTTAACGATAAGTTGGTCCTCACAATGTACTTGTGGGACAGTATCACAAAATTTTAGAGGGATGTGTTATACCAACCTCATTTCTTCCTTTTGTACCATTCCTTCCTTCCATTAGGCTCTTTATTCCTCTCCATGTTGCACTTTTGACTCTTCACTTAAACTTTGTATTATGATGCTCCTGTGATGGGTACCTTCCTCTTTCTCTTCTTCTCTTACTGATTCTTTTACCCCTTGTCCCAGCTTTCCAGCTTCCTTGTATGTGTTGTCTTTCCCCATTGGAATTTAAGCCCCTTGAGGGCAGGGATTATTTTTCTTTCTGCTTGCTTTTGTGTTCTCAACACTTAGCATAGTGCACATGCTTAATCAATGCTTGTTGACTGACTAAGGAATAGGAAAGCTGAATTGGAGCTGGACTTGGAGTCTGGAAGAATCTGAATTCAAATATACCTTCAGGGACCCTGGGTAAGTCATTTAACCTTTGATTGCCTCAGTTTCCTCACCTAACCTCTGTTTGCCTGAGTTTCCTTACCTGTATAATGGGAATCGCATTATTACCTACCTCCCAGAGTTGTCATGAGGATAAAATGAGATAATATTTGTAAAGTGCTTTGTGAACCTTAAACTCTATATAAATACAACTACTACCACCACTACTACTAATTGTTTTTTCTACCACCTTAATAAATACCCAGTTCTAAAAGCTGCTTAACTCTGGATGACTAAAATGATTCTGATCAGTTAATCTTGAGGGCAGTCATAACAATGGGAACTTGTGCTAATGCTACTGGAGAATCACCTCCTTTGAGATCCATTCTGTTGGACCGTGAAAGGATCTTTATGGTTCCTATGGTCTATATTAGGCATTAATGATAGAAGTAAAAAAGAATAAGGGGAAAATTTCCCATAATTAAATTAGATTTGTTTCAAAGATAAATGGAGATTTTTTTCAGTAATTAAATTTCTCTCAATTATCTGATTGGACACAAAACATAGTTTTTGTTCTACTCTTTTTTGATCTGGCCTCTAAAAGAGAAGGAAAGAATTACAACTCTATAATATAAAAATTAAAGCAAAAAAATATCTCTTCCTCTTTTCTTCTATGTGCTGACAATATAAGGGTTTGCTTACTATGATTGAGATGAACTTTGTGAGGTGTGGAAAGCTTTTGTGTCTATGGTGTTTTCCTTTTTTGTTGATTGAGCTAGAAGAATCAGAAAAAGTATTGCATCTTACAACAAAACTATCAGGATATAATATATATTTAGAAACTATTTAAATTAAGTATTTCATGCTAGTAGCTATCTAGTTGATCTAATTTTCATTTCTGTAACCAAGATTTGTTGTGCTATGTATGTAAAATGCTTTGCTCAGGCTGAGGCATTTTTTCTTCTTGATGTTACTCAATTTTATTTTCTACAATTGTTATCGTGCTAGGAGTTTTATTTTTAAGACAAGAACAAGTCCCCTACCAAAGTAATTCCTACCTACTCCCAGATTATCACCAGTGATTTGTAAAGACATTTAATTATTTTTAAACTAAATTTCACACGTACTCTAATCATAAATCTTTCATTAGGGCCATCTTATAGTAGAAACCTATCAGAGGTCACAATTCCTAGTTTGATTGTCTGATATTTAAGTGTATATGCGCCAGTATGTAAAGTATCTAACTCTTAACTTCTTTCCTGATTTCCAGTCTCATATCACCAACTATCTATTGGTTTCTCAAACTGCATGCCCCATTGACATCTCAAACTCAACATGCCTACAAAAGAATTCATTCTATTTCCTCCTAAATCCTCCTCTATTCCAAACTTCTCTATTATTTTTTAGATCATGACCATCCTCCCAGACATCAGGCTCACAACCTAAGTGTCATCCTTGACTCTTAACTTGCACTTACCAGACATATGTAATCTTTTGCTAAGTCATGCCATTTCACACCATTTCTTCCATATGTCCTCTTTTCTATACCCACAGGTTGCCACTCAGGTACAGGTACTTATCTCTGCACAAGAAGATTATTGCTATAGCCTTGGATAAATCTTACCAAATAAGACTATCCTGATGACTATCTTAGTCATCTTTTGAAAATGCTAATTAGAAATTTGGTTTGGGGATTTTAAAATTTACTAGTTTTATTTTTGAGAATTTTTCCTCCATGTAGCAGAACTATGAATGTCTCATGCATACCCTTAGCCTCTCATCTCATCACCCATGCCTTCCCACAGCTTCCATTGTCAAACGAGAGGATCATAATCTTATAGCAACTTATTGAAAGCTAATTTGAGCACCAACCCTGGAGTCAAGAAGACCTGAGTTCAAATCCAGCCTCAGATACTTACTAGGTGTATGACCCTGGGGAAGTCACTTAACCCCAACTGCCTCCAAAAAAAGGAGGAAAGAAAAAAAGAGAAAAAAAGGAAGGAAGGAAAGAAAGAAGAAAGAAAGCTAATTTGAAGATAAATTCATTTGAACCTTTTAATGATTTTTTAAAATAGTAGTTAGTAGACAGTGCCTTCTTTCCAACATCTGAACAATTGTGTAAGAATACACAAAGCATCACCCTGAAGCCAAGCATTATCTCAGATCTACTTATCAGTCCTAACCTCTCTTTTTAATCTAATCCAATAAACATTCCAGGCACTTAGTGCTGGGGATACAATTAATAAAATGAAAGTCCCTGCCCTCAAGAAGCTTACAATCTAAATGAAGAGACAACCCTCAGAATGAGGCAGTAGGAGGGAGGGAGAAATACCAAGGAGTATCTTTTCTGTGGAGTTGAAACCAAGCAGAATAGCAAACAGAAAGTGGAGTTCAGTTTCTGTCCTCTGCAAAGAAACATTGAGAAGAGTTTGGTGCTCTGCCCCATAAAGAAAGGTACTGGAAGGAGTCTGGTACTCTGCCCTCTAGCCCTCTAATCAGAAGGCTTAGGTAGTGGCATGGTAGTAAGTTAAAAAGTAATGGGACTGGGAAGGGCATTTTGTTCCAAGGAATTGAAACCAGGGAGAGCAGCAGATGCAAGCAGCCTTCAGTTCCATATCTCCAGCTGCCTCATAGACTTCTCAAACTAGATGCCGCATAGACATCTCAAACTGAATATATCTACAACTGTCAACTGGGTGGAACTGGCCTCTAATCTGTGGGTGGTCAGAGCCAAACAAAGCAGGCTAGAGACAGGAGAGTCAGGAATCAAACAGCAAGTCTCATTTCAAAGTGAGGGAAGTGGCTTGTAAGCAAGGGCACACGTGCAGGAGTCCCTCCCCTAGGGAGGAGGGACCGAGGCAGTGTAGGGAGAACTCAATACTTATATCAATGAGTGGGTAACAGCAACAGTGTGACTAGTTTGAGTTGCAGCAGAACTTCATCCCTGGAACATGGGTACTACAGGTGCTTGTGCAAGCTCAGAGACCATCTGATGCTGGTGTGAAACAATTTTGGGATTTTGCTGGGGCTGAGATCATCCAGAGAGTGAGCACAAGGGATTGTTGTTATGCCAAGCTTGGGACACAACCTGCCTACCTCCCACAGTTGTCATGAGGATAAAATGAGGTAAGATTTGTAAAGTGCTCTGGAAAACAGGGTGTCTCCTAATATCTTGACACAACAGAACTCATTTTCCTCCTATCCCCTTACGTCTTCCAAAGTTCCCTATTATTCTTTAGATCTTCCAGCCACCTAGGTTCAATGCCTAGGTATCACCTTTATGATGGAAACTATGCAAACCACATATAAACAAAGTATGTATACATATACATATGTATATAATTTGCATAGTCTCCATCATTAGACTGTGAGCTTCTTGAAAGCAGAGATTTTATCTCTAACAATCAGCACAATATCTGACATACAGTAGGTGCTTAATAAACGCCAGATGACTGACTCCCACACCCTAGTGGCAACTCCAGGAGCCTTTTTCACTTCAATTATCAATGCCTATGCCTTGTCATCAGCTTTCCTTCCTGAGGATAGGGAAGACCCAAGTTGGAGTACCAACTATTCAAAAATAGTTGAAGCCTATGGGTCTGGAATTACCTGGAATATTTATTACTATGTTGGCACCAGCACCATCACCACCACTATTCATCTGATCTATAGCAGATATCTGATACTAAAGCATTTCTCAAATTTCTCAAAGGGGCTAGCCCCTTTCCTCTCTTAGCAATGAAAACTCAGCATATGGTAAATACCTTAGAAGAGAAGGGAATTCTTAACTTGGTACAACATATGAGAATTTTAATGCTTGTGTTTACTTCAATACTGCTTTGCTTGAAACGTTTTCTCTTCTGGGTTACACAATGTTGGAAATGTTAAGCAGAGAACTAAATGCCCTATGTACCTATTTCTTAAGACTAATAGGGATAGATATAGTGAATGAAGAGCCATGAAAGGAGTTTGAAGAAAAAAAGGGTAGTCCTTTCTTTTGACAACTCTACCCAGTTCAGGGATGGAGATACTCACAGTAAGAGACCTCCCTCTAAGTCATGTTGGCTGCATAGTATATTCACCAAATCTTCATTTCTATAAGCTAGGACACAACCAGGCAGAAACTGTCTTCAATAAATGCCAAACAGTTCTGGAGCTCAAGGTTCCCAAGGGTCTTTGTTGTTTTTGTTGGCTTGTTTGTTTTATTTTTTAAGAGTTCTTCTTCAGTAAAGTTCTTCACTATTCAAATGAATGGGCGGCTTTTTCACATGCTAATGACATAAACCTTCCACTCCCCACCCCTCACAAAATCTGGAGTTAATCAGACAGCTCTGAAAGGGCATCATTCATAGCTCATTTTCTCTGACCTTGCTCCTTATGCCTTAGACACTTACTACCTGGACAAGGCGCTTAATTCAGTGACTTTTGTTCTCACTTCAACTGTGAAATGAAGACTTTGAGCTAGATATCTTTTAGTTTCCCTTTGTGGAAAATGTGGTTGGGAATGTTGTTTCTGCAAATCATTCAATCAGCATGACAGTGCTGGAGTCAGTTTAAACTGAGAGGGAATGTGAGAAATAGTTTTTTATTATTTGCACAAAAGTCAAATGGAACCTAAGGAATGCAATCTAAAGGGCTAGGTGGAAGTTGAACAAAGGGAGTTATATTAGAATAAGAAAAACACTACTGGTGGTGAATACACTAACCTGTGGAAAACCAGTTCTGAGGTTAGGTATAGATTAACACCAAAGGGGGAGTTCCCAAGTAAGGGCCTGCTGTTGATAGAATTGGGATGGAGACTCACATGGGGAAATTAGGTTATTCGGATAGTCTGTTAACCTCTATAGTACCCAGCCAATGAGGAAACAGGGGAAGGAAATTTGAATGGGGAACAGGGAATAAAAAGGTGTGCATTTATTGACACAGTCAAATCAATATACTTAAACATATTTAAATAATTTTTTTTGTAGTACCACATAGTGTTGTAGTGTGGTACCACATAGGAAAGAAGAAAGATAAAAAGTTTTATCCATGAAGCACCTCAGTGAACCCTAAAAGCCAAACTGATTCTATTATTCAAACAATCCAGGGGATATCTCAGTTCATTCATTTCCCCATAGTGATAGCACAATATGATATTATACAAAGACTCCAGGGCCAACAAAAATTTAACTGCTGAAATAGATTATATTATGTCTAGTTTCTGTATTCTCTACCTTCTTTTCTTGTGTGCATCAGGATATGATTATGCTTTTTAGAATTTTGTAACTTCAAGTTCTTTTAAACTCTAAGGGATATTTATGTTTCTGGCTAAGCAATATAGAAACATTTATAAATAGCTACATTAATAAATAAGGCCTTTCTTAGGAACTCTATCTAATTGGAAGTTTATTCTCCTTCCCCTACTGAAGCTGAGAGTTGTATTTCATGGGTAGAATCCCAAAGGGGAAAAAAAAGCAATAAGCAACCCTATGATGTCTTTGATTCTTCACTTGAAAGAATAATTCAAAGCCATTTTCCTTCTACTTGCCAAATAGTTGGCATGTAATTAATTGTCCCTTACTTTTTTTTCTTTCACATCTAAATCTAGCTTTCCTTTCCTCATAAACCGTCCACTGGTACTGGGTAGATTCACAGCACTTGGAATTAGATAAGACCGTCCACATCACCTTTGCCAAATAACTTATAGTAAACCAGGAAACATCCCAGTCACATATCTCATTCCTCCTTGACCAATTACTGTGCTCAAAGATATCAAAGTGTATATCTGGAATTGGAGATAACAGAAAATATCATCTTCATCAATCACTGCCTTGGGACTACTGAAAAGATGGGAGCATCTCTCAAAACATATCAAAGAGAAAAACTTCTATTCAAAAGAGTAATCTTTGGAGTGACACACCACTGCAGTCAGGGTTATTGTCATACTTTTGCCCCAATCTAGGTGTAATTTTGGAAGCCCAAAGGATCCTGCTCCCTTCTTTAGCTGGCTCTAAAGTATATCATTTAACTAATCTCCTTTAGACATGTAAGTATTATGCATGAGTTTCTTTTTTCTCTTCCTAAGGTGGGTGCTTGGGTTTCCACAAATCGTATTTTTGAAGAAGTATTTGCCAACAAATAAAGGAATTGAAGTACACAGAAGAAAGTGATCGTCATCTCCACCTCATTTTTAAACTTCTATACTTCATTCCAGTTGCTACAGTAAATGGCCCTACTTTATTGACAAATTTGCAGAAATGGAAAAAAAAAAGCAAAATAAAGAAAAGACTGTTGGTAAAGCTGTGAATTAGTCCAACAATTCTGGAAAATAATCTAGAATATTTCCCTAAAAGTCACCACACTACGCATACCCTGTGACCAAAGTCATAACATTATTAGGTATATATCCACAGAGGTCAAAGATGGAAGGAAAAACCCATTTGTATAAAAATATTTATAGTAGTACTTTTTGTTGTATTAAAAAAATACTGGAAAAAAAGTGATCTCACATCAAATGAGGAATGGTTGAACAAATGATGACATATGTATGAAATGAAATATTAATGTACTATAAGAAATGATGGAAAAGATGGATTTAGGAAACCCCTGGGAAGACTTATATGAACTGAAATTATTAAACAAGTAAAATAACTTACAAAATGATTAAAATCATACAAAGAAAAATAACTTTAAAAGACTCAAGAACTCTGATCAATGTAATGACCCATTATGACTTCAAAACACTAATGAAAAAGCATTTTTTTCACCTCTTGGCAGGGAGGTGATGGACTCAGGTAAAGGTGCCAATATAGCTGCTGCTTTCTGCAAGCAGTCTGTAAAACTCCTGAGGAATGAAGAAAGCCTAGAGATCCAGATAATAAACTACACTAGAAAGAAGGAATCATCAAAACATTTTGGTATAGATTTAAAAAAGAAAGAAAAAAAGAAACTTGATCAGTAGAGCAGATTAGGTAAACAAGGCCCAGAAGTAATTAAACATACTAGTATCATGTTCTACAAACTCTATTTACTGGGGTAAAGATTCTCTATTTGATAAAAACTGCTGGGAAAATTAGAAAGCAGTCTGGGAAAAATTAGGCTTAGAACCATACTTTACCCTATATACCACAATAAATTTCTAATGGATACATGACCTGAATATAAAAGGTCTTTTCATTAAAAACAAAGAGTCCAAAGAGAGGAGATACCTTTCATGATTATTGCTAGGGGGAGAATTCTTACTTTAACAAGGGAAAGAGGTGATTATAATAGTAGGGTAGGTATTAATAGATAGAAAAAAAGTCTTTGAAGCTAATTCATTTAACTGTGCAAGTTTGTATAATTGTATTAATCTTCAATATTTTTTCAAAAAATTGTAATTACATTTTTTAAAAGCCACCTCAATAATTGGCACAAGTCCAGAGGTTTTTTCCACTGAGTTTTGTACTATCCCACTCCATTTGTTTGAATCAACAGTGGCTTATTTTACTTTTTCTCATCATATCACAAGATTTGGAGAAAACTTCAAGAGGTGATCACACATGTTTAGCCTTCATAATGAAATGTATTTAAACAGAGAGATGGAAAAAATACTCAATTTTTAAAGATTTCCAAGATTAAAAAAAATCCTTAAGTAAACATTTCACTGTTTGACAGCTCTTACCACAAGGAAATTTTTCCTGATCTTACCAAAATCCCTAATGTCACTGCTTAATTGCTCTTGTTCAGTCAATAGTGAAAATGAAGAACAAATGCTTACCAACATTTAGATATTAAGAGATTAAAAAAAAATAGGGCTTTATGACAGGGCCAAGAAAACTTTTATTGCTATAATGCTTCCTATACTAACCTCATCTTCTCTTGCCCTCAATTTCTTATTATGTGTATTAGGGTGTGGTTTTGCATCTTAGAATGTTTAACATTGTGTTATTTTTCCTCACTTTAAGGAATGTAAGAGAATCAATATTTCTTGCTATAGAATATATGCATGCACACATATTTAAGTAAAGTTTTGTTAGGCTCTTTAGGTATCAGAAATTTATTCTCTCTCTATAGAATGTGAGTTAGAATTTCACATGTAGCATTCCAAGGAGGTGAAACACACAAGCTCTTTAATGCCTTTGATCCCATACTTGAGAGAAAATCTAAGGCCTTCTTCTAGCAGTCTCCTTTTATGAATTGGCATGTATCCCTTAAATGTTAATTTTTTTTAATTTTGCTTCATGCTTGTACTTCCAAAAAAAATCTTAGAAAGCCTTCTGTTTCCCTAATAATAATAACCTCATACAATAAAAATATCCACTTGGACCCATATGGTCCAGCAACACCAGGCATTTTAAATAGGAACCATCAGCTCCCCCTTGTCAGCTAACCTTGAATAAATCAGATAACATATCCCTGCCTTACTCTCATGCTCTTCAACTAAAGATCATAAACTTAAAGAACTTAAAGATTATAAAGCATGAATCTGAAAGTAGGTACAGCAGATTATACCCTACTCCTCACCAAGACACCATTCTGGAACTATCCAAAGAGGGAGCATCGCTAACATATGAAAATAGTGATACTTTTCTTATCTAAGAAGGGAAAGCTGGAAAACAATCTTTGGAGTTGTCACATCACCCCAATCTGGAGAATTGGCATACTCTTGCCCCAAGCTGTGCTTAGATTTATAGGTTCACAGCATCCCACTGCCATCTCCAGCAAAATAGTAAAGAAGATTCTTTAATCTCTTTTGTGTATGTAAATCATGAGTGGGCTTCCTTTTTGCCACTTATCCCTTATTTGGGTACAAATAATCATTCATTCTGAAGAGGCATTTGCTACAAATGAAGAACTTAAATGAACAGGAGAAGCTGATAAGTTGTCCTCAGCTTTTTGAAGTTAGGAAGCCACATATCAGTTTCTGAAGTTAAGTTGTCCTTTAGGTTTCAAAAAAAAAGATGACTAAATAAATAAATAAATGAAGCAAACAAATGCTTAACTGGCTTCTAAGCTACAAAAAAACCAACGTGCTAATTTTCTTTATACAATGTAGGTCTTGTCAAGTAATAAGGTGAAGGCTGAACTTAATCCCCCTTTATTTGATTCCATTTTATTATTAGACCTCTCTACCTTGCTAGTGAAGTCATATTTCCTTTCTGCCTTTTTTAGCCTAAGCTCTGATTTTATGTGTTATGTCTTTTATGTAGACTGAATATATTCTTATTCAAAATAGCACTACATAAGAGATGCTAAAAATTAGTAGGGTCTACTTAACAAAAAGATAAGACCAATTGGAGGTTCAGCCTGAACAACAGCTACCAAGCACACAGAAGCTAGTATTGTCTCTTCAGATCATCCATGCCACTATCCAGAACCCTAGGGTGAAGTCAGAGCTCCTAATTTTGTTAAGTCTAGTGGCTAAAGAATGCCATGGTTTCCCAAAAGTATTTGTTATTAGTCTAGGTTGGCTCCCAGGACAGATGACCTCTGGTTAGACAGCTCAATTTAGCCATGAAGTTTGATTTCCACAGCTCTTTGAGTGGTCTACCTAAAATTTTAAGGGGTTTCTGGAATTTCTTGGGTCAGTATACTCCTTAGGATTTGTGGTTGTTTTTCAGTCATTTTTTAGTCATATCTGACTTTTTATGACCTCATTTGGGGTTTTCTTGGCAAAGATACTAGAGGGATTTGCCATTTTCTTGTCCAGCTCATTTTACAGATGAGGAAACTGAGGCAAAAGAGGATTGAGTGATTTGACGAGAGCACACAGCTAGTAAGTGTCTGACACCAGATTTGAATTCATGAAGATGAGTCTTCCTGATTACAGGCCCAGCTCTCTATCCACTGTGCCACCTGGCTGCCCTAGGATTTTAACATGTCATATACACTTAGAGCAAGCCTGACTTTTTTTTAAAAGGGTATCTTAAGACTAATAAGTACAAGTTGAACATATTTAACAGTCATAAAGAGTCAGGTTAATAGCATTCTAGATTACTGGTATATAAAGATGAACCTCTAGTTCTTCCTTTCTAGGATATTTTGGTGCTCTCTTAGGGTTATAAACAGTGTTACTATGCAAATTTGAAAAGGAAGTGATGTAATATTCTTATAAATAGTACAATCCATCTTTATGACTAATATATTCATATTGCTAATATATTCATAATGACTGCAGTCAAGGCAGGACAATTAGAATATTCATAAATCAGAAATAGTTCTTCTTGAACATTTATTAGGAAGTACAGTAATTTATCTTGATTGACACACTATGTTTCAAATACAGGAAAGCATTGACCAAATTGGTAAATTCAAGATTTGTGAAATTCAAATATTTTCATAAAATTAAATATATTATTACTTCATTATTGGCATTAATTCAATTATTTTCAGTTCAACAAACATAAAACACCTTCTATTAAAAAAGATCACATTAATGCTGAAAAGGCAACTAAGAGAACGTAACTACCTCCATTTTTTTTTCCTATTATGCCTACTTTCACACACAGATACATATGTGTATGTATGCATGTGTGTGAATATGTATTTTTGCATATATATGAATACATGCACACACTTAGATATGTAGATATATCCCTCAGTTGAAGCTGTCTCTTAGCAAAGAGGTAGGGGGTAGTTTCTGGATCAGATAGTATGACCACTAACAGGGGAAATAATGAAATCCTTGGCCTGCTTGCCAGAAAATATGGTCCTAGAGGAAGTTGTATGTATATATATATGTATAGAAATATGTATATGTGTATATATGTCATTTATAGGTACATATATGTGTGCATATTGTATCTCTGTATACATAAATCTAAAATATATACATATGTGTATGTATACATACGTATACATACGTAAGTATGTATACGTATGTATACAAATGAATATATTATATAACAATACAGTATAAAGGTGTGTATATATGTGTATAAATTTATAAACTAGAAGTTTATACTTCCCTACTCCCTTGCCACTAGTCAGCTTCAACTGAGGAGCCCAGGAACCATCTGACCTTTTGACCTTTCAACATTGGCTTCCATATCTGATTGACAAGAAGCCAACAGGATAGCTGTACACATACTCCACTGGGAACAATTACTCTGTGTGTGTGTGTGTGTGTGTGTGTGTGTGTGTGTGTGTGTGTGAAAGTGAGAGAGAGAGAGAGAGAGAGAGAGGAGTTCAACCCTTCTCAGTAGAGGCTAGTCTACTGAAGTGCTGTCATGTTTATCACATGCTTTGGTTCAGATTTGAGAGCCCCATTGTCCCAAAAGCAGTTATAATTATTAGATACAAATTTTAAAAGGAATCTTCTACAGATACAATAGGGGCATCTTTAATGAGGGTATAAGTTGGGAAGATTTGGTTTTGATAAGCAGTATTCCTCAGAATTATGTATATTCAAGGACTGGCAATTGGTTATCTTTTTTTTTTAACCACAAGACAGTCTTAAATATATAAAAATATAAAATTTATTGTGCTTATTTTTGGTCACCACAAAAAAGTGCCTCCTCCTAAGGTTGCCTTCCATCTATTATGTACATATCATATGTGTAGGTATATGTATTATATGCATATATATGAGTGTAATGTGATGACATATGTATGTATATATATTTATAACACCATATTTTTACCATTAGAATGCAAGCTTTTGAGGCCAAGAACTTTGTTTTTTCCATCTTTGCTATTCAGCAAAGTGCTGGCTTAGAGTAAATGCGTAAAAAATGGTTATTGATTCACTGATTGACTGCTCTGGTAGCAAAAATAATACTTTCTTGGGGCAGCTAGGTGGTGCAGTGGATAAAGCACTGGACCTGGAGTCAGGAGTTACCTGAGTTTAAATCTGGCCTCAAACACTTAACACGTACTAGTTGTGTGACCCTGGGCAAATCACTTAACCCCAATTGCCTCGCCCCCCCCAAAAAAACCCCACTACTCTCTTGAAGGCTGTCTTCCAACAAGGTGTACCCAATGCAAATACTCAAATTATTCAAGAGACAACCTTGTTCAATCACTGTCTAGTCATAAATGAAGCACAAAGCAAAGAGATAAGATATGATGATATCTCTCTCTCAATATATCTGTGTATCTATCTACTGAACAAAAATACAAATGCAGAATGAATTGGACCTGGAGCTAAACAGGAGAAGAGTAATCTAGATTGCAAAGCTCCCTTAATAAGTCAATGCTCCTCACAGGAAGATGTTTTTAAAAATTAATATCTTACATGCTTCTTTATGATTTCAGACTATGGAATGCTATAGCACTATAGTCTCTGAAAATTGAAAACAAATTATTGCATAGAGGGCAAATGAGGTACATGTAGTGTTTGTGAGCATCAAAGGAACATCAAAGAAGAGTTGGAGTGAGCAGTATCATAAGAGAAATGTCTGAATGAAAAAAAAAAGATGTCCTGATTATTTGGAAAGAAGAAATACTAATAGACGGACAGATTAAGTTTCCATTGATACTGTTGTGATGGCAAGAACAAGGGAGGAGCACCTGAACTGAACTTATGAAAGGACACAGACAAAAATCATGGATGAGTTATAGGCTTGGGTTGATTGGGATCCTTATTGTTGGAGGGAACATTGAAATCAGAGATGACAGATCCATCACAGATCAATTTATATAGCTCTCCTTTTTGTTTTGTTTCATCACATTTCTCTTTTTAAATTTTGAGTTCCAGATTCTCTCCCTTCTCTCCCTCTCCCACGCATTGAGATGGCAAACAACATATCAATAATACATGTGAAATCTCACAAAACATATTTCTATATTAGCTATATTACAAAAAACAAAAAGATAAAGTGAGAAAATTATACTTCAGTTTGTAATCAGAGTTCATTATTTTTCTCACTTGAGATGGATAGAATTTTTTCAACATGAGTCCTTCGCAATTTTCTTGGATCACTGTATTGATCTGAATAGCTATATCTTTTACTGTTGATCATCATTGCAACATTGCTTTTACTGTGTAAAACAATCTCCTAGTTCTCACTTCACTTTGCATCAGTTCATAAGTCTTGCCATATTTTTTATTTTCTTCATCTACTCACTAATCATTTCTTATAGCACAATAGTACTCCATTATGATCACATGCCACAGTTTGTTCAGCCGTTCCCCAATTGCTGTGAATCCCCTCAATTTTCAATTCTTTGCCACCACAAAAAGAGCTTATATAAATATAAATTTAAATAAATATAAATTTTCCTTTGATCTCTTTGGGGTATAGACCTTGTGGTGGCTCTGCTGGGTCAAAGGGTATGCATAGTTTTATAACCCCTTGGGTATAGTTTCTAATTGCTCTCCATAATGATTGGACCAGTTCACTATTCCCCCAACAGTTTATTAATGTACCTATTTTCTCTCATCCTCTCTAACATTTGCCATTTCTGATAGATGGTAACTCAGAGTCATTTTAATTTGCCTTTCTCTAATCAATAATGATTTAAAGCATTTTCTTCATCACTATAGATAGCTTTGATTTCATCTTCTGAAAACTGCTGGTTCATATCCTTTGACCATTTATCAATTGGGGAATAGCTCTTATTTTTATAAATTTTGTCTGTTTCCTATATATTTGAAAAATAAGGCCTTTATCAACAAAATTTGCCACAGATATATTCATATACATATATATATTTTAATATTACTTCATTGTCTATGGTGCCTTTTAGCAAAATACTGTTTCCCTGATCTCACCTACTTCAAAGACAAAAGCTCTTAAATACTTTTTGTGTCTTGGATCCATTTGGCAGCCAAGTGAAGCCTGTCACAAATCCCTTCTCAGAATAATGTTTCAAATTAATAAAACAAACTGCAATGTGTTTTTACTTATTTATTCATCTGTTATCCCCATTTTATTTTTGTAAATACATAACATTTTATTTTCCCCCAATTACATGTTAAAACAATTTAAAACATTTTAAAAAAGAATTTTGAACTCCAATTTCTATCCTTCCCTTTTCCCTGATACGGTAAACAATCAGATATAGGTTATGCATGTAGAATCATTTCTTCATTAGTTATTTTGTACAAGAAGACTTGAATAAAAGAAAAAGAATGAAAGAAAGTAAAAAATAGCATGCTTCAATTGGTATTCAGATAATATCAGTTCTTACTCTGGAGGTGATAATATTGCAAAGGAAACTTTATTGAAATAAAAATGTATATTTAAAAAAACCCTAACAATGGTGCCTAATTAGTTAACTAAATGGCTCCTAAATTAGGAACCCCCGTTCTAAGAAAACTTGAAATGTGCTATTAATCCACCTTATAAAGTATCAGGCCTAGAGTCAGGAAGAGTCTGTGAGTTCACGAGTTCAAATCTGGTCTCAGACACTTACTAACTGTGTGATCCTGGGAAAATCCATTAATCCTGTTTACCTCAGTTCTTTATCCGTAAAACGAGCTGGAGAAAGAAAATCACTCCAGGATTTTTACCAATAAAACCCCAAATGGGGTCACAAAGAGGTGGACATGACTGAACAATCACAGCAAATTCAGTAAGTAATCTCCATAGAAAACCAAAACGGGAGGGCATGACTAAAATTTTTGACAAATTTTCCCCATGGGACTGTCTCTGAATCATTACTACTATTTCCTACCTATCACATATTTTCTTCTGGCTTCATTTATGCAGTTCTTTTCACTGGGTTTCATTGTTCATTATCAAATCTAGCTCAATGATAAAAGTGAAAAGTGTGCCAGTCAGATCATGCAGACCTGAATTCAAATTCTGCCTTAGACACTTACCTGTGTTACCCTAGGAAAGTCACCTAGCATCTCATTCTTAATTTCCTCATCTGCAAAATAGAAATAATAATATTGTGTGCCTCAGAGTGTTGTTTTCAAAATCAAATAAGTAAAGTACTTTGTAAACCTGAAAGCTCTATATCAATGTTATTACGGTTGTTGTTATTAATATAGTGAGCTTGTCTCTATGTGTCACTCAAAGTGAAGTTAAGAATAGATGTATCTTAGGGCAGCTAGGTGGCACAGTGGATAGATGACTGGCCATGAAGTCAGGAGGACCTGAGTTCAAATCTGACCTCAGACTAAACACTTGACACTTACTAGCTGTGTGACTCTGGGCAAGTCACTTAACTCCAATTGCCTTAAAAAAAAAAGAATAAATACATCTCTAGCATCTCTTCCCCACGCCCTTCTCTAAGAGATACTTCAATTCCTACCCGGAGAAGAAGCCGGAGGTTGAGTGCAAAGATTGACCCCTTTGCCCTCCTAAGAGAGAGGGGGTACCAGGCTAGAATTCTTTCTATCTACTTCCTTACATATTATTCATCTAGATGTTGTGATTTTAAGATTCAAGTTAAACTTTTGTTCACTATTTCTTAATGGGGAAAAGATACCCATAAGATAATAGTTCTACAATAAACATATGTAGCAAAAAGCCAAAAATAAAAACAAAAGCATTTATTCAAGTTGATAGCAAAACAGACATCAGAGAAAATATACCAAACAAAACAGGGAAGGAGCTCTCCCATTGGGAGCAAAGTAACTTAGTGCAACAAAGAGAGAGAATCTCAGATCCAACCCAACCACTGATGTAATTTGTTTTTCTTTTTTTACAAGTATTTTTATATGATACATGATTTAATAATTGTTTATATGCTTCTGGTTAATAATCTGTGCTGTAGTTCAAGTGGTGACCCAGTAGTATCCCAGCCAAAGGGTGGAGTACATGTACTTCCCATTCTACCACAACCTGCCTTCCAATAACTCCATAAATGGAGGGATAGAAGAACAAAGACTGGGTCTGAGCAGAGAGCAGCTGGAGTTTGTTTCCCAATTAAACAATACTCACTCCCAGGTGAGCTTCCCAGCTTCTCACATAAAAGACTAGGTATGGGCAGAGAGCCGCTGCAGCTTGTTTCCCAACTAAACAATACACACTCCCAGGTGAGCTTCCCAACTTCTCACTCTTTCCTGAATTAGAAAAAATTGTGAATGACTGATGCTAAGTAAGTTTCAATTATACCTCATAAAGTAATTGATTTTGCATCCTTTAAAATGAATCTCATATAATTGTCTCTTACTGTATGAACCAAAATTCTATGTGGACTGTTTTCTACAAGATATGCATGTGATTTTTGCATTATTTTAGATTTTGGAAAAAAGGAATTACTTCAAATGTTATGATTTGACTAGTATTTGGATAGTTTTATATTAATACAAGAACAAAATCCATTTTCCTTATATGAGTTATACTGTGAGGTTGTTGGCAGTTGTCCTACAGTGCAAAATGTTCCCTGGCAAATTGCTGCTATCTTTGATATTTAACTACTCTATCAAATATAAAATGGATGAATAAAACCTTTCTCTTACCCCAGTGTTCCGATATGACGCTAGTGTTGTTGGTCAGTTGCTTCAGTAGTGTCCGACTCTATAACCTCATGGACCATACTGTCTATGGAGTTTTCTTGGCAAAGGTACTGGAGTGGTTTGCCATTTCCTTCTCCAGTGGGTTAAGGGAAAGAGAGGTTAAATGATTTGCCCAGAGTCACTTAGGTAGTAAGTGTCTGGGATGAATTTGAACTCAAGTCTTCCTGACTCCAGGCCCTTAAACCACCCAGCTGCCCAACATTATTACACTGATCTCAGGGCCTGATTTATTGTTTTGTTGATTGTCCAGACTTGAAGAAATGATAGGGAAAATGTTAATAAACAAAAGCGTGTCACATTTATTTATTTATGCTTTGGTGAAGCAATCAGGGTTAAATGACTTGCCCAAGGTCACAGAACTAGTCAGTGTCAAGTGTCTGAGGCCAGATTTGACCTTAGGTCCTCCTGACTCCAGGGTTGGTGCTCTATCCACTGTACCACCTAGCTGCCCCCATGTTTATTTTTTTAGAGGCAATTGTTAAACATTTACCAGCACACTGCTGCATTCAGTCAATTAAGAATCATTTTTAATGGTCAAATTTAAATCTTATTTTTTTTTTTACTATTTATTATTTATTTATTTGTTTTTTTTTCACTTTGCTTTACATTAAACTTTTAAAAAAGTATTTAGAGGAATAACATTCTATGAAGATTTCTACTTCAAACAAAAAAAAATCACTATTGCTAAAAAAATTCCATTCAATAAAATGTGCTGGAATTTTAAGAAGGGAAGATGGAGATGCATATCAATAAATCTGTGTGTATACATGAAGCTACTAACTGCTACCTTATAATGGCACTTGTAAAACAACAACAACAACACTAAAATAGCCACAATAAAAATGATGACAAAAAAGAACTCTCAATTGGTGATGCAGAGATTTATGAGAGCAACTCCAGAAAGTGCTTTAGAATTGTACCTGTGACTTGTCCAGCATCAGAAGTATAAGGCTTTCCATTAGCATTCTATCAGTTCATTATATGAAGAAACGTTATCACAGAATACACCGAGGAGTTATTTCCTATGGGTATATTTAAGATTCTTCCAGAAGATTTGCATTACAAATTTGTCTATCTTTAAGTCATCCTTTTTTCTTTTTTTTTTCTTTTTTCTTTTGGTGAGGCAATTGGGGTTAAGCGACTTACCCAGCTAGTGAGTGTTGTATGTCTGAGTTCATATTTAAACTCAGGTCCTCCTGACTACAGGGCCAGTGCTCTATCCACTGCACCACTCAGCTGTCCCTAAGTCACCCATTTTCCAGTAATCTGGGTACAATTTTTTTCTTAATGATCATGTTAATTCAAGTCAAAACATGACAATGGCTTTGGACTTAACTTCAGGAAGACATGAGTTTGAATCCTGCCTCAGACATGTACTAACTTTTCTCAGCTTCATCCACCGAATGGGAATGATAGCATCTACCTTATGGGGTGGTTATGAAGATCAAAGGAGATTTTAAAAGTGCTTTGCTAACCTTAAAGCATTATGTAAATGTTAGCTATTATTATTAGTATTATTAGAAGCCATTATGGGACATCAGTAATTTTGGCCTTAACAATAAACCAATAATGATTTGTTAGAATTAATGAACTGAAAATTAGTTTTACCCTTTTTTTTCCTGGGATTTTCAATGGGAACAGATTTAAATGATGCTTGAGTTTCTGAAACAAAATATAGAATAGGGACTAAACTAATTCTGCTTGGCCCCAGAATTCAAAACAAGTGGGCAGAAGTTACAGGAGATAGACAGATTTCAGCACAAAATTAAGAAGTACTTCTTAACAATTATTACAATGATATATTGTCTGGGGATGTAGTGTGTTCTGAAACAATATTCAGTATAAAAAAAGCTAAATGACACGATATTAGGTGGTAGTGTTAAAATAATTTTAAAAATCATGTAATTGAGGAAAACATTTCTGGAGTACATACTAAGAGCATGAAACATTTTTTATAAACTAGCTTTTAGATTTCTTTTCTGAGATTACAACTAAACCCTGGTTTTAAGTTTATATTAATTATTCTAAATATTTGTGTATTTAGGCAAAATCATGACATGAGTAAAATTTATCTTTAATTTCTGGTGACCTCCAACACCAGCCAAGTTCCCTGTGACCTCTTGAACTTTCTGATCCCCTCACTCACTAAAGTACTCCCTCCCAAGCAATGATGAACCATAAGGCACATTACAGCACAAGGCACTTGATTAAAAGGCAGGGGGTGGGGAGTGGAGATTACCAAAAAGAGAAGTAGAGACAACTATATTTCATTCGTATCCTAATTTTGCGTAGAGCCAGCACACCAAATGCCAGTGTAAGAAGATGCTTGGAGAAAATGTCTTCTGGGAAACAGAAATCCCCATACTTCAACCCTTTGGGAACTGCTCTGACCCTGTGTTGGTCTGAGTCCAGAGAGGATCAATCACAGTATGGATTCTGACCATCACAGGATTAGGGCAGTTCCTCAGGAGATCAGTATATAACTTTGTGGGTGTCTGTCCATCAACAGATATTGTCTTCAGTGTTCTCTTTCATAAGGAACGTAAACATTTAGAATAATAAAAATAATGAGCACTCCTTTCTCACTCTCCTTTGCATCAAAACTTTCCTCTCCTACCTCTAATCCTTTTAAATTCCTGCTTCCTCATTTTTCAGGTAAAAACTACCTAAACTGATAAATCAATCCTTGTTAATGCTTTAATGGGGAAAGACTAATCCTCTTTCACTACACTTACCCACCTTCCTTGGTTGTATAGTTCAAAGTAGTGTATTTAATGACGGAAATTTAATCCTGGTCAGATGTTAACACTAAGGTAGCCTGGAAAAGGAACTATTTGGGTGTGAGAAGGCATTAATAGAACATTGCACTCATCAAAAATATGGGCCATGTGGAAACATCTCTTACTTTCCTATGTGGAGTTCTAAACTTGTATGGACATGATATTATTTAGACCTAGAGATGTATTATTTAAAGGACTTATATAATCTCTACTTGTCCATATTTTTCTTTTCTCTTTGCATGCTCCTTGCACTGTCTACTTCCTGAAAGTGTCAATCAATCAATTAATAAACATTTATTAAGTGCCTACTATGTACCAGGCACTGGGTTCAGCACTGGGGATACAAAAAGAGGAAAAAAGACAGTCCCTGCCCTCAAAGAACTTACAATTTGATGTAAGGAGACAACATGCAAACAATATATAAGCAGCAAGCTATATGCATGATAAATAGAAATACTTAATAGAGGGAAGGTACTGAAATTAAGAGGGTTTGGGAAAAGCTTCCTGTAGAATATGAGATTTTAACTGGCACTTAAAGGAAGCCAAGTTCAGTAGTCAGAGAGAAGGGAGAGCCAGAGAAAATTCCCATAGCTGAGTGGTGGAGTGTCTTCTTCATGAAAAGGCAGGAGGCCAACGTTACTGGATTGATTAGGGAGTAAGGTATAAAGAAACTGGAAAGATAGGAGAAGGCTAGGTTATGAGAAGCTTTGGATTCCAAACAGAGCATTTTGAATTTAATTCTAGAGGCAATAGGGAGACACTGGGGTTTATTGAGTGAGTGAGTGAGTGAGTGTGTGTGTGTGTGTGTGTGTGTGTGTGTGTATGACATGATTGGACCTGAGAAATTTCAAAATCACTTTACTGCCTGAATAGAGGATGGACAATTTCAGAAGAAATTTGAGGCAGGTTGAGCCATTGAAACAATGTACACACGAGCTGATGAAAGCCTGCACTAGACTGGTGGATGTGTCAGGAGAGAAGAGGGCAAATACTAGTGATGTTGTAAATATGAAATTGACAAGCCTTGGCAACAGATTGTACTGGGGTGGAGGTAAGATAGTAAGGAATCCAGGATGACTCCTAGGTTGAAAGTAGGAGGTGAGAGAGTTTAGGGGAGAAGATAATGAGTTCTGTTTTAGGCATAGTGAGTTTAAGGTATCTCTTGGACAGTCAGTTTGAGATTTTGAAAGGCAATTGCAGATGTGAAATTGAAGGTCAGCAGAGAGTGTGGGGCAGGATAGGTAAATTTTAGGATTATCCACCTAAGTGGTCATTAGATCCTTGACAGCTGATCAAGATTGAGGAAAGACAACTGGTTTTGGCAACTAAAAGATGATTTGTAACTTTGTTGAGAGTAGTTTCTGTGCAAATGATAGGATTGAAAGCTGATTGCAATGGGTTAAGAGAGTGAGAGGAAAAAAAGTGAAGACATCTACTATAGTTGACCTTTTGAAGGAGTTTAGGTACAAAAGTAAGATGAAATATAATAAGATAGTTAATGGAGGTAGAAGGACCAAGTGAGGGTTGTTTTCAGTATAGAGGAGACATGGGCATATTTGTACAAAGTAGGAAATAGGTCAATAAACAAGGAAAGATTGAAATTAGGTTAAAAAGTAGGGATGACCAAGGGAGCAATTTGTTGGAGGATATGGGATGGAATGGGAATGCTTGAACAAGTAGAGGGATTAGCTTTGATAAGGAGTAAGATCATTTCATCACATGAGACAGGGATGAGTGAGGAGAAACTGGCAGAAAGCACCTGAGTGATAAGAGACAAAGAGGAGGGGAGAAGAGGAAGTTCATGGCAAATGACCTCATTGTTTTCTGTAAAAATATGGGACAAATTTCTCTGCTGAGAGACTATGGAGAAGGGAAGCCATGGGAGGTTTGAGAAGAGATGAAAAATTTACTAAGAGCCTCTATGTGAAAAAAAAATTGGGGGAAAATGGCAGAGTAGGTCAGAAATTTCTAGGCTCTCCAGAATTCCTCCACAAATAGAAAATCACCATGAAATGAACATAGAAGAGCAAAAATAAAGGGGCAAAGCAGTTGTCCTCCTAAGACATCTTGAGAGGACCTCAGAGAAGACTCCAGGGGCTAAGGTTTGGTCTGAGTGAAGTATAAACACCTCCAGGCCAACTCCACTGAATCAACAAACAGTAGGCCCTGAAGGGAGCAGACTAGGCCTCCAAAAATTTCACCTCAACTTTCATATCATTCAGGGCCTCAAGAAAATTTCATGTCAGGAACTTTTACCTCACAGCCTGAGGAACTTTCTCCCCAGAAATTTTTATCTCACAAAGTTTCATCTAATGAACCTGACTGCTGAGTAGGGAAAAAACTGAAGGACCACTGCTGTTTCTAGAAGCCAGGCCTAGTGGTGCTGATGCCTGGCTGTGGCTATGGGTGAGGGGAGTGAACACAAATCCAGTGAGTGTAGTACTGCAAGGAGCAAGAACATTTTTGGGACAGCATGGCTGGGTCTTAGAGGAGGAAGAGAGGAGTTCCTGAAGTTGAACCCCAGGACAGAATTCAGAAAACAATAAGGAGGATCTGAAGCCTAGGGCAACATTACCCACAACTCCGGATTAAAACTTGATGATAATAATATTAAGATGCTAAAAATAAAATGACAAATTAAAAATTAAAATGAGTAAGCAAAGAAAAGAGAACCCGACCACTGATAGCTACTTTGATGTAAAAGAAGACCTGGGTTTATATTCAGAGGAAGATAGTGAGGTTAAAAAAAAGTCACCACTACCCAAAAGAGTAATATCAAATGATCAAAAGCCCAAAAAGAAATCTTGGAAGAACTTAAAAAAAGGAATTCAAAAATCAAATAAGAAAGAATGAGGAAAAATTAGGGGGAAAAAGCAATCCAAGAAAATTATGAAAAAAAAGTTAACCAATTAGAAAAAGAGAAACAATAAAGAAAATAATAAATAATATGATAAATAAAGAAATAATATATAAAGAAATATAATAACTCCTTGAATAATAAATAAAGAAAATGACTCCTTGAAAATTAGAATTGGGCAAGTGGAATCAAATGATGTTATAAGACACCAAGATAAAATAAAACTAGAAAAACTAGAATAGAATCTGAAACATCTCTTTAAAAAAATAACATGGAGAACAGATAGAGGAGAGACAATATAAGTTTTGTCAGACTACCTGAAGGTTATGATAAAAAAATCTGAATGCAATATTACAAGAAATTATTAAGGACAGTTGCCTTGAAATTCTTGAAAAAGAAGGTAAAGTAAAAATAGAAAGAATCTACCAATCAACACCTGAAGAGATCCTAAGAAGAAAACTTATAGGAATGTCATAGCCAAGTTTCAAAATTCTCAGGTTAAAGAAAAAAATATTTCAAGCAACAAGAAAAAAATTTTTAATACTGTGGGAAAACAACCAGGATTTCACAAGGAAAAACAATCAAGTTTTCACAGTAAAAGACCATAGGTTCTTGGAACATTGTATTTTGAAGAGCAAAGCAGCTGGTGTTGCATCCAAGAAGAAATAACTTATCCAGCAAAGATGAGTGTAATCCTAAATAAAAAAAAAATAGAAATTTGAGAAACTGAAAGACTTTCATGTATTTGTAACAAAAGGACCAGAATTGAATGGAAAATTCTATACACGAGATCCAGAAGAAACATAAGGAAACCATTAAAGATTCATTAAAATACAATGATTTAGGTCAAGTTGTTTACTTATGATATGTGACAATGTTATTAATATTAGTAATTATTATTAGTAATAGTATTCTTAAAACTATTATCATTACTAGGGTAGTTTGAAAGAAAGGTTGGGGCTGAGTTGTGTATGATGAGGTGATTCTAAAAAACAAAATTGTGTAGGAAAAGGTTAAAAGGAGAAATTATCTCATAAAAACAAAGTGTGAAAGGAAGAAGTAATACAGAGGAAGGATGTCGGGGTGGAGGGCTGGTAATATTGGAACCTTACTCTCATCCGGGTTGAAGAGGAAACAACGTATATATATATATCTAAAGAGGTTTAGAAGTCTTTTGAAGTACTAGAGAGTTGAAAAAAACTGGAGGATAGGGTGGGAGAGGAACTTTTAGAAGGGTGTATTTATTAAGATTAGGAAGGTGGAGTGAATAGTTGAGGAAAAGGACTTGTAGAGGGGAGGGTAAAATAAGAAATAAAAGGGTAAGGGCAGAAGATAAGGTAATTGGGGTAGGGTGAAAAGGGAGGCCGAAGGAAAATAGTGAGTAAAAATAAGATGGAGGGAAATTCACAAATAGCAATTATAACTTTAAATGTGAATGGGATGAACTCAACCATAAAATGGAAACAGAAAGCAGAATGGATTAAAAATCTGAATCCAACAACATGTTGTTTATAAGAGACACATTTAAGAACGGGAGATACACACAGAGTTAAAATGGAGTGTTGGAGTAGAATTTATTGTGCTTTAGCTGATGCAAAAAAGTCAGGGGTAGCAATTATGATCTCAGACAAAATTATGGATAAAATAGATTTAATTAAAAGAGATAAATCAGGTAACTACATATTGATAAAAGGTACCATAGACAATGAAGCAATATCAATACTGAACCTATATGTACCAAATGCTATAGTATCTAAATTTTTGAAAAGAAGAGTTAAATGAAGTACAGGTAGAAATAGAGAGTAAGGGATTTTAATCTTCCCCTCTCAGAATTAGATAAACCTCACCAAAAAAAAAATGAATAACAAAGAAGTTAAGGAAATGAGTAGAATTTTAAACTAGCTGTGATAGATATCTGGAGAAAATTGAATGGAAATAGAAAGGAATATACTTTTTTTTCTCAGTAGTTAATGGTATCTTTTATAAAGATTGCATTACAAAGACCATATATTAGTACATAAAAATCTTATAAAGACTGAAAAGCAGAAACATTAAAAGTATCCTTTTAATACCATAATGCAATAAAAATATATTTAATAAGAGACAAAAGAAACATAGATTAAAAACTAAATGGAAATTAAGCAACCTAATCTTGAAAAATGAGTGAGTTAAAAAATAAATCATAGAAACAATCAATAATTTCATTAAAGAGAATGACATTAATGAGACAACATACCAAAACCTATGGGATACAGCAAATGAAGTGATTACAGTAAAATTTATATCTCTAAATGCTTACATCAATAAAATAGAGAAGAGCAGACTAATAAACTGGATATGCAATTAAAATAAAGAAAAAAAGTTTAAAATCTCCTATTAAACACTAAATTAGAAATCCTAAAAATTAAAGGTGAGATTAATAAAATTTAGAGTAAAAATTCATTGGATTAATAAATAAAACTAAGAGTTGGTTTTGTGGAAAAAAAACAAGTAAAATCGATTAAAAAAACTGGTAAATTTGATTTTTAAAGGGAGAAGAAAATTAAATCATTAGCATTAAAAATGAAAAGGGTGACTACATCACCAATGAAGATGAAATTAAAGCAATTGTTAGGTGTTACTTTGTCCAATTAAATGCCAGCAGTTTTAATAATTTAAGTGAAATGGGAGAATATTTACAAAATTATAAATTTCCTAAATTAGCAAAAGAAGAAATAGAATATCTAAATAGAGCTATTTTAGAAATAGAAAATTAAGACCATAAATGAGCTTCCTAAGAGAAAAGCACTGGGTTCAGAATTCTATCACATGTTTCAAGATTAGCTAATTCCAATATTCAATGAATTATGGGTAAAGAAGACATTCTATTGAACTCATTTTATGAAACAAACACAGCATTGATACCTAAATGAAGAAGAGTGAAAACAGAAAAAGAAAATTCCTGCTCCCTTACCTAAATCTTGGAGAGACTTTCTAGTAACCATTCTATTGAAGCATCAGGAGCAAAGGTATGATCTTTGAAATGCTGGTGACCTGTTTGCAGCAGTAACTGTGAACAGAGGGCTTCCTGCCAGGGTCAGCTATCGGTGGGATGTGCTGTACATTTTCCTCTTGAGATTCTGACCACAGGGCGTGGAGAGCAGTTTCCTAATTAATGAATTTGGATATGAAGATACAGTGAGGGGGAGCCAAAGAATATTTAGGAATGGCTGGACTCATTCAGTTGGGAATTGTATACATTTCCCACAGGTTCTACTGAAATAGCCAGAGGGAATGAGTGGTAATATTCCAACTTTTATTTTTTGTCCCGTTCATGAAATGAACTCTAATCTGTGGAATGAGGGTGTAGTCCTTTCAGGTTACAAAAAGTTGGGAAAAAAGATTAGAATTTCAAATAAGATAGGGGAAAAGTGATTCAAATAAGTTATGACGTACATAGCCATAGCTTAGATTAAACAGAATCAGAATCAGATCTAACGCACTGAGAAAGGAAAGTCAGATGTGTTCTTTCATCCACAGAGGGAGTAAAAGGACCTAGGAGTAGGAATACTATGAAATTAGAGCAATACCTTATGATTTACACAGAGATTGCATCTTCAGGGCTACTCCCATCCAAGACAACTTGGAGGCACCTATATTTTGCCTATCTTTTCTTATATACCTTTCTGCCTCTAGGGTCAATATAAAGTAGGTACTCCTGTGAAGAGGAATAAACTCTGTTCTATATATACACATGTGCACATAAATAAAGTTCTTTTTCAACACTCTCTAATGATAATATTTCCATGAGATATAGCTTAGAATGATCCTGGGATCTGAAAAGCTATCTCCA
Source organism: Phascolarctos cinereus (assembly GCF_003287225.1). Lineage (NCBI taxonomy): Eukaryota > Metazoa > Chordata > Mammalia > Diprotodontia > Phascolarctidae > Phascolarctos > Phascolarctos cinereus. The sequence continues at coordinate 183,134,301 of NW_027556180.1, read as the reverse complement.
AGAATCACAAGCTCTGTCAGATCCTACTAAGCTAGAAAAGTCTTGAACATGATTCTGTCATGAAAGGAACAGCTAAGGTTACATTTTTGGCCACTGCAATCCATGCAAACCATTTAAAAAACAGTGATATTAGTGGACTGCTTCAGGCAAGGGTATAAACATTAACTGTTACAGGATTCATAAGTGGCAGAGATTCACAGGTTAGGTAACTGTATGCTTCATAAGTTGCACCTCCCAAAAAAGATTTATAAACAGAAGATACATGATTGATATTTTGCATTATTTTAACAGCTGTTGTAATTAAATGAAAGGCTAATTCATAAAGAAAACATTTGTCACCTAAGTAGATGATTCCAGCTTAAAAATTACAATTTGAATGAGGTTATATTTTGAACATAATCATCCTCCTTTATTGACCTGAATGTGTATTGTGCAAAAGTGCTCTGTGTTTTGCATATAAAGATGGTCAGAATGGTGCTTTGGTGAGTTGTTTGATACAGGATAGGAGAAAGATTAGTTCTGATCCAGCCCTACTCTCTCACTCAATTTACTTGTGGCCAGAAATGTGCATTACTGAGGTGGCTGACTAGGGATAGGTGTACAGAAATGAATACTTGAAAGAGAAGAGACCTAAGTGGCATCCATGTTTTATAACTTGCATTTTTGGTCTCAAAAGTACTATGATTTGACCAGTTCAGCTAGCATAAAAATAATAGTAGCATATGTAGCATTAAATGTGAGAGATTATTAATGTAGTAAGACAGCTCATTGGGGGCATAATTTATATAGTTTTCCTTTGATACATGAATGGATGTAGGTTAAATATTCTTGGTCCTTCAGTGACCTTTCAAGAGACATTTCAAGGATACCAAGGAAAAATAAAATATTCTCTTAATACTTCATTCAAAGACAAGGAAAAACTTTAATCTCTAAAACCATGTTAGTTTTCTGCATGGACATCTCATCAAGCACGTATATATACATAAAAGGACTTTCACTATAAAGTGGTTGTACTTTTTAGAGGTGACACTGCCAATAACAAGCACCTAAATGATATTAATCACATTTAAAGAAAAGAAAGAGTTGGCTTTAGTGAAACATTAGCTAACTCCGGTAAATTGATTTTGGTCTTCCTGGTTAATTGATTTTAAAAATATTTCCTTAAAGCTTTTATGGTAAGCCGAATGGAAGGAACAGGAAATGACAAATTTTCTAATTACTCACTACAGATCCAATACAATCCTATTTTGTCTAAAACACGACCTTATACAAAAGACTTCAGTGTTTTTTTAAAGATAATTAATGTAGTGAAGATTATTTGGATCTTAGATTGACTACTGTTTAGCATTCATTAGACATTTCTGGAATTTTCATTTTCTATGACTTGTTGATAGTAGATAAATGAGTTATTCTATAACAGAAGTATAATTAATAGATCATAGCTCTTGTAATTTTTTAAATCTTATTTTTAGATGGGATGTACAAAAATTATGGTCAGTATGCTTGGACCTCTGATTTGATTTTGATATATGCCTTGGGAAAGACAAAGGCAGCTAGGTGGTATAGTGGATAGAGTGCCAAGCCTGGAAGAACATGGAAAGACTTACACAAAATAATGGAGAGTGAAATGAGCAGAACCAAGACAACACTGTATACAATAATAGCAATATTGTTTTAAGAACAACTTTGAGCAAATAAGTCATTTTGACTATTATAAATACCCAAATTAACTATAAATTACATATGAGGAAAGATGTTATCTGTATCCAGAGAAAGAACTGATGAATAGAAGTATGTATAGAATAATTTTACTTTATATGTGTGTGTGTATACATATACATATATATAATATATATATATATATATATATATATATATATACATACACACATACATATACATACACACACACACACACACACACACACACACACACATATATATACCTATTTGTGTCTAATAGTCACCATCTCTAGGGTGGGGGGAGGGAAGAAAAAAAGAAAAAAAGAAATTTACGTGATAACTTTATTATATGTTTAAAAGGAATAACAAATTATATAGAATAGATTTGAAGTCTCATGCACATTTATCTTTTTTTTGTTACACTATATTATAAAAAAAAAACGGACCTAGAGTCAGAAAGCACAACTTCATGATTTCAAATTTGGCCTCAGACACTTACTAGCTGTGTGAACCTGGGCAAGTAATTTAACCCTGTTTGCTTCAGTTTCCTCATTTGTCAAATGAAGTAGGAAAGGAAATGGAAAACCATTGCAGTATCCCTGCCAAGAAATCTCCAAATGAGGTTGCGAAGAGTCGGATACAACTGAAAAGAACTGAACAACAAAATAACAACATTGGGGAAGAGAGAGTGGTTTCAAAAATACAGCTAAGGATACAGCTTTTGCTGACCTTATGAAACAGATTCTTCACTGCCAAGTCCATTTGGTGTTCTGTATTCAAGATCTTAGACAGTTGGATGGCATGGACAACTTCCCAAGACTCCACGTGGGGAAAGCCACCTGGTAAACCCAGACCACTACAACTCTATTACTATACCACAATGAGATCCCAGCTAATGCCAATGGATGTGTCACCTTTTCCTTTCCCCTTTCTCCTTTCTGTTTCTTTCACACTCTCTATCTCCCTATTTCCCCACTAATAGAAACTCTACACTACTACATGATTTGGTCAGCCATCTAACACCAGCAAAGTGTGGAGGGAGGCTGGAGTTCTCTTCAGAACTATTGACAATACAACATCTTTTCACCCCCATAGATCAACTCTACTTCTTTCCTTATTATGTATACTAACATACATACTAGTTCCTGACTCCTAGGAAGTTTTCTTTTGTCTAGATAAAACATCTTCGTTTACTTCAACTGATGATCATATTATAAGAACTCCAGGCTCTCTCTTTGCCATCTTGGATGCCTCTCTAGACCTTTTCTAACTTATCAATGTTTTTAAAATGTGCCCTAAACTGAACACAAAAGTTAAGCATACTCCAATCTGACCAGAGCACAGGAACTATCACTTCCTTATTTCTGAACACTATGCTTCTGTTAATGTAATCTCAGATTTCATTGGTTTTTCTTGGCTATCATACCACAAGGAAGCTCTTAGATCTTTACATAGTTGTTTAGCCATGCCTCCCCATCTTGTACTTATGAAGCTGCTTTTTTGGAATCAAGTGTAAGAAATTAACACTTATCCATATTAAATTTAATCATATTAGATTTGTCTCAATTTCTTAGCTTGTTGAGTGAAAAAATTGTTTTTATTCTGTTACCCAGTGTACTAATTAATCCCTTTCTGCTTTGTGTCATCTATCTATCTATCTATCTATCTATCTATCTATCTATCTATCTATCTATCTATCATCTATCTTATCTATCTATCTATCTATCATCTATCTTATCTATCTATCTATCTATCTATCTATCTATCTATCTATCTATCTATCTATCTACTATGGCAAGTTTGATATCTATACCTTTATTTGAGTCTTACAAAAAAGTGTGAAACAATCCAGACACAAAGATCCTTGGGAAACTCCATTGGAGACCCCAAATTCACATCAAAACACTGATGACTACTATTTGTGTCCAGTTATTTAAATAATACCGAATCTACTGAGGTGCAGCTAGGTGGAGCAAGGAATAGGACATTGAGCGTGGAGTTATGAAGACCTGAGTTCACATCCAATTTCAGACAATAACTATGTGACCCTTGGGAGGTCACTTGACCAATGTTTGCCTCAGTTTCCTCATCTGTAAAATGGAGATAATAATAGCACCTACCTCCCAGAATTATTGTGAGGTTCAAATGAGAAATGCTCAAAAGCACTTAGCACAGTGCCTGACACATAAAAAGTGCTATATAAATGCTAGCTATTATTATTTACCTAATTGTTCTAGTCTTCATCTCTCTAAATTTTATAGAGAGGGACTTAGGCCTGTGATTTCATTGGTATATAGAATTCCTGGTAGGGAAAATTCCTCTAGCAATGCAGACTATTTCCTATTCTGCAATATATTCCTGGGACAGTGAGAGTTTAAACTATTTGCCAAAGGACACATAGTCAGTATATATCAGCTATGACAAACTCTCTATATCTTCTTAAAAAACAACATAGGAGAGAAAAATATGCAAAATAAGATTTAAGCAGCCTGCTCTCTCTTAGTCATCAGTTATAAGCTTCTTATCCATCTTAAGTAATGGTCCTGTTCATTCTTCGATCCTCCTTTTCACAATATAACTTAAAAACTTCTTTTTGCTGTCCTTAAATTTTCTTATCAGCCTCAGTTCATTCAGACTTTTAGTGTTCCTAACAATATTTTTACAGGACTATCTATATCATGCTTTTGTATTTTTCTTCCTTTATCTGCTCTTGCTTTCATCTATGTACGTGTTTTGTTTTGTTTTTTAAATCTAAATCATTTGGTGAGTTCTCTGCTCTTTATCCTTTGTTCAGTTGAGAGAATACAAATAGGCAAGCCCTCCTGTACAAATGTATCTTATTCCTTCTCTGACTCATCACTCCCCAAGGAAACCCTGTCCCTCCCCTCATGTAATAAATGTCAACTTTTGTCAAAGGCAGCTCCCAGTAGCAAAACCACATTTATTAAAATAGTGGTTATGTCCTTCCCACTTCTGTCCTGCTCATTCTCAGGCCCTGCATATCTTGTAAAAACAGCATTATAGTTAGAATTATTTATCTCAGGCTTGCAGTACCACTTGAAAGTGCAAATGACCTTGTCTTCATCCATTATGAATGTCTAATTCTTGTCCAAACATTACTGCCAACTGTGCAAATGAGTACGTCCAACTGACTTCTGCTGTGAGGCTAATCCAGCATTGTAATCAAAGTTTTCTGGTGGGTAAATTTTCCAAGTCACTTAAGGGGAAGGAAATAAAGTGGCTCATATACTGAATGAACTGAGGATCGTTAGGTTTGCTCTCTCCTAATTTTAAAAATTGAATGGGTCTAAATAGCTTAAAAAAATTTTAATGCCTGGAAGAATTGGTTAACATTAATATAATAAGAACTTTAAAAGTGAACAGTTGAAATCATTGAGCAAACTGAATAGAAGTAAATTTTGAAAATTTACAAGCCTGTAACTTACTGGGGGTGAGGCAGGAACAAATGATTACAAATCTATGGTCCTACAAACCTATGGATGGATTGAGGTCACTGAACCCTAAGAAAAAGAACAAAACTGGGTGAGTTGAGATGACTTTTTGAGTTCTAAATTTGCTTAAAACCTAAAGCTAAAGGAAAACAAAATATTGATTATAGATATTTCCTTTTAGCAAGGGTTCACTTTTATAGGCAAGCTTTTAGGAATATAGTTTTAAATTATTAAAGTTTAAAACTGCGCTAAGACTGTTGATTTACCCTATATATCTATGATTAAAGTACACTATCTAATCTGATGAATTTTTCTTTCTCTGCAATCAATCAAAAAGTATTTATTAAACACCAATTGTGTGCCAGCCACTGTGTTAGAAGCTGGGGTTATGAAAAGAAGGAAAAGATAGCCCCTGACCTCAAGAAGTTTACGCTCTAATGGAAAGACAACACTCAAACAAATTTATATAGAGAAAGCACTGTACAGATCAGAATAAATAGGAAGTAATTCAGAAAGGCACTAGAATGAAGAGTTTAACTTTAATTAAGAATTAACTTTATTTCATAATTTTATTGTTAACAAAATAATTAATTAATGCATTTATCCGGATGACTCAGGTCAAAAAAACATGCTTACATAGAAATCAAAGACTAAAGAAGCATTTTTTTGGCTTTCAATTAGCAAGATAACTTTGATTTTGAATGTTTGAGTATATATTTTTCTATGTAAGAAATCAAATTCAATTATTTTCTGAGCTACTAATAAAAAACCAGGATCAATTTTATCCAGTCATCTTATCTACTGAAATAAGTCAACCATGTAAATAATCAGCTATTGTAGCAGGAAAAAATGGATTTTTTCAGTAGTCAATCTGAATGTACATATTGTGAATGTTAAAAATAATAAAATCAGGACTTAACATCAAATTGGTATGTGAACTGGTTAAGTCTCAGAGCAAATATCCTGCATAGTGAATAAATGCAATTTGGATCATTGGCTAAAGGTCTGTATTTTAGAAATATATGCTAGCAAAGCATTCTCAAGGAACCAATAATTGAACAACACCCATAGTTTTATTTTTTTGCTGAAGCAAAGGTTATAATCTCAGATGCAAAATCACTACCATTAGATGACAGGCATCCTCCTCCTCCCTTAACACACACACTTAATGGTATTTTCCTTTTTCCAATTACATGTTAAGATAGTTTTAAATATTCACTTTTATAAGATTTTGAATTGCAAATGTTTTACTCCTTTCCTCCCTCCCTAAGATGACAAGCAAAATGATATAGGATAGGCTGTACGCGTACAATTATATTAAACATATTTCTACATTAGTCATGTTGTGAAAGAATAATCAGAACAAAAGGGGAAAACCATAAGAAAGGAAAAAGAGAGAGAGAGAGAGAGAGAGAGAGAGAGAGAGAGAGAGAGAGAGTGCGAGAGCGAGAGAGAACAGTATGCTTCAATCTACATTCAGATTCCATAGTTTTTTCTCTGGATGTGGGTAGCATTTTCCATCATGAGTCTTTTGGAATTGTCTTAGATCATTATACTGCTGAGAAGACCCAAGTCTATCAAAGTTGATCATCACATAATGTTGCTGTTACTGTTTACAGTGTTCTCTCTACTCACTTCACTCTGCATCGGTTCATGTAAGTCTTTCCAGGTTTTTCTGAAATCCACCTGCTCATTATTTCTTATTGCCCAATAGTATTCCATTACATTCATATAACACAACTTGTTCAGCTATTCCTCAACTGATGGATATCCCCTCAATTTCCAAATCTTTGCCGCCACAAAAGAGCTGCTATAAATATTTTTGCGCATGTAGGTCCTTTCCCATTTTTTTATGACCTCTTTGGGATACAGAGCTAGTAATGGTCTTGCAGGATCCATAGATATGCACAGTTTTATAGCCCTTTGAGTGTAATTCCAAATTGCTCTCCAGAATGGTTGGATCAGTTCACAACTCTATCAACAATGCATTAGAGGGGCAGCTAGGTGGCACAGTGGATACAGAACCAGCCCTGAAGTCAGGAGGACCTGAGTTCAAATCTGACCTCAGACCAAACACATGACACTTACTAGCTGTGTGACCCTGGGCAAGTCACTTAACCCCAATTGCCTAAAAAAAGGGGAAAAAAGCACCAAATAACAATGCATCAGAGTTACAATTTTCCCACATCTTCTCCAACATTTGTCATTTTCCTTTTTTTTTTGTCATATTAGCCCACCTGATATGTGTGATGTGGTACCTCAGAGTTGTTTTAATTTGCATTTCTCTAATCAACAGTGATTTAGAGCATTTTTCATATGACTATAGACAGCTTTAATTTCTTCCTCTGAAATCTTCCTGTTCATATCCTTTGACCATTTATCAATTGAGGAATGGCTTGCATCCTTATTAATTTGACTCAGTTCTCTATATATTTTAGAAATGAGGCTTTTATCAGAAACAGTGGTGGCAAAAATTATTTCCCAGCTTTCTGCTTTCCTTCTAATTTTGATTGCATTTGCTTTGTTTCTGCAAAACCTTTTTAATTTAATATAATCAAAATTATCCATATCTATCTCTTTGTTTGAGATGAGAGGCATTCTTTAAAAAATGGTTTTGTGATTCCAAATGAAAAGCAAATTTTTATAGTGGTAAGAATGCTGAACTTTGAGTAAGGTTAGTGCTGTATTTGACTCTGCATTGGATATGGTCTAGCTATGTGACCAAGGAAAAAGTTATCTAAACTTCTGAGCATCAGCTTCTTCATCTGCAAAATGCAAACGATAGCACCACAGAGCAGATATAAAGATCAAACGATGGAATATATGGAATGTTATATAAATGTTGGCTATTATTATTGTTGTTGTTGTTGTTAAATTTCCTGTAGGTGAAGAATTACAATTATCAAATATATCTAGAGTATTTTTGTTTGTGTTAAATATTTTAAAAGCTACTACCCAGTAACATGACCTCTTCAAATTTTTTACTTTCTTCATATATAAAATGAGGGGATTGGACTAGAAGACCTTTAAGATCCAGTGATGCTATGAATTATATCACTTTACCTTGTATTGTAGTTGTTTCTACTTATCTTCCCTTCATTTGATTGTAAGCTACTTGAGAACACGACCTGTATTTTGATTTTCTTAGATCCCAGCATAGCATTTTGCATATCGAAGGTACTTAATAAATGTTTATGGTTGTTAATTGAATTGAATTTTATTACAATTAAATCTGCTTCAATCACACTCATCTTGCTCCTATTTTACTGAGGAGAGATGTCTTTCAGTCTTTTTATGTTGACCTGCTCAGTGTTACCCTGATTTAGTAGTAGAACCAGAGTACCAGTTCTGTTCACAGCTTATATTTCTATCTAGGACAGAACATTCTTGTATGTACTAAATTTGAGATTCATAACAATCCCATGAAGTATATAATAATGATTATAAATCTAATGCCCTTGTCTTATCTCTCCCTTCACCACCCCCCATTAGGCTCAGAGAGGTTGACTGACTGTGCCTTGGTCACACAGATATTCAGCAGCAAATCCAGGATTCTTCTACATAGCTATTGAAGACCCAGAAAAGAAAGGTTTTGGCCCCTACTTCTTTGGCACTGTTAAATGGTGCAACATTAGAAACCAATGTGATTTTATCAATAGGAATGACATTAAAGAAGAAGTATTATTATCTGCTTTACCACTGTACCTTAAGGACAATGGGATCTTTCAAACTTATGGCTGAAATAAGTAGAATGGGTGCTCTTTGAGAGCAGGGACTATCTTATTTTTCTATTTGCCTTACCAGCACTTAGGCAGTGCTTTGTACAGATGAAGTGCTTAATAAATGATTCATTCATTCATTCATTCATCATTCATCCAAGTCCAATATGCTTTCTACTACCCTATTGTTGATTACTGTGATAAAAACACACAAGCTCTGACTTCCCAATACATTTTTCAGTCTACTACATTCCATGGTGTAGCAACAGCAACTAGCATCTTTCTGGAGTTTAAATTCTTGGCATCTAAAGCAATGCCAAGAAAAAGCTCAGGAAAAACTGAAATCTCAATTCTGAGGAAGAATCTTTGCAGAGTAGGAGTTGGACATTCCTATACTTGAGCAATTGGAGAAATTAGACATGCATGTTGCAATACGTTTTGTTGTAAAATAACATGGTTATTAGAAGTGACACTTTCAAAAGATGTTTCTTATTTCCTAAAATATTTTAAATTTATCTCAGTATCATTGATCAAATGATTGAACAAATTACTGAAAGATTTCCAATGTATATTCTAGTGATGATTGTTTTGTTCAATTGGTATAATTTCTGCTGAGAGCTCTTTAGGAAAAAAAAACAGGTAAAGAAATCCATGTGCTGTTTTAGCAGAATGTTATCCCCAACATATGATGATATTATAGTCAATTCAATTCAATGTGCATTTATCAAATGTGCTGGGGATAAAAAAAAAAGTAAAAGTCCTTGGATTCAAAGTGCTTCCATTCCAGTTGGAGAGGCGAAAACACGTGCATAGACAATGAAAGACAAAGTATATATGGAGAATTAAATGGCACAGTTCATCAAGAACTGGACTTGGAGTCAGGAAGTCCTAGATTCACCATAGTGGTTCAAAATTATTGCAGATACTTGATCAGCTTTGCCCATTTCAGTTGTCTATTTCTGCCTTTTTAAAACAAAATATTATTGTCCCAATCACTTGTCCTTGTAAACTCTTATATCACCTGTTAAGAAAACTATAAAGGTTACTTATTGGTTTGCCCAAGATTTAAAGGCTACAAATTCTATACTTTTTCTTGTTTTCACAGTTGTCCCCAAAACAATATTATTCTTCATTCCTTCATATGCATGCTATTTTATGGTTCTGATTTGTTGTCTGCTTTCTTTTTAATGTTAATACATCTTGATGGTCAATATCTATTTGCCTTCACTTATTAAGGCCTTCTGAATACCTGGACAAGGTTATGTCAAGGCCACAGGTCATCCTTTCTCTTTTTTTCACAGGTCTTCAAGGAGGATCTAGATATTCTTGTACTTTAAGGGCATTCTGTCCTAACTTTGTATGTAGAGGACCTCCTCTTAGCCTCCCTCTCATCAGAGACTTGCAGGAGTCTTTAAAAAAACCAACAACAACCACCTTGAATTGTTCATTACTTAGGATGGTTATGCCTTATTCTTGATATGGCAGCACATCTCCTTAAGACTTGCTGGTAAATGTTTAACAACAACAACAAATGTATGCACAACACATGGTTTTTTTTTAATTAGGCAATTGAGGTTAAGTGACTTGCCCGGGCTCACACAGCTAGCAAGTGTCATGTGTTTTGTCTGAGGCCAGATTTGAACTCAGGTCCTCCTGACTTCAGGGCTAATGCTCTATTCACTGTGCCACCTAGCTGCCCTACAGCACATGTTTAAGTTATATCTGCATAATTAATATTTTTGTCATTACTTTCTTCAGTCTAGGGATTAAACAATAAATCAGCCTTGGTTTTTAGCATTCAATGATTTTCAAGTTATAAATACTCATGATGAAAATTTAACCTGTTTTTCTGAGCCAATTTGAGCTTACATACTCTTGAATCTCCTGCCAAATAGTGCGCTACCCTTCTTTTACGCCCTGAACACAAGCCTTAAGGTTCTATACCCAACAACAGAGTGGGTTCTGGGTTTAATCTTGATATTTAAACCTCTGTAAGACCTAACCAAACTCAGTACCCTAATAAATGATGAAACTTGTTTGAATTGGCCAAATGCTTTACCTCTTGCCCTTAAGAACATGAAATACCTTGCAAGTAGAAAAACTGACGCATATGTGGTACTCATGAGAAGACACATGAGAACCCTATCATCCTGACTATTCATTTCTTCTCATCCAAATTTCCATTTGACTAATGGTGTTACTTTAAAAATTGTTTTTGGACTCTGATGAAGTATGTTAAAGCCTTCCTTTAAGAGGCTCTAGAGACCCTGACAAAAGTCACTGTGGGGTTGTACCCACTCCCTGTTTCCTGCCCATTAGGTTCACATTAAAGTCCATCAAAGAAAGGTAGCTTTGGAACTTCATTGGAAAGGACATTACTTCTGACAACTAACATAGCTGTTAAATGTCAAAAATCTTCAAACACAGGTCCACATATCACATCGTAAAAGGACAGCAGCTCCTACTGAGACTGAAGTTGTAACAAAAGATCAGCTTGACAGTGCAAGTAACCTCTCCTCTCCCTGAAAAGAGGGTATACTACAATGAAAGACCTACAGCCTTAGGAACAAAAGGACTGTGCATTAAACTCTTGTGGCTATTCTTGACTTTTACCCCATTACTTTTAAATGAACTATCCTTCCTGTGTTTCATAAAATCTATTCTTTGAAATGAGACTCCCGGCGTTCAACAACCCTTCCTTGGTTTCTTATACACCTTTATCCACTTTCAATACCAAGCAGGTCAAGAGGGAAGTCAGAACACCACCACATACCACAGCTAAAATTATGTAGAATTGGCCTTTGGAAGAGATCTATTATATGGTGGCAAGGAGAGGCTTGAGGAGACATTAGCTGGGAATGTAGAGTTTACTATTAGTTGGGATTTTTACCTAGAGCCAACTGCATTCATGAAGCGATTCTTCCTAACTGCCATACATTATGGAATAGCCATCTGATAAACAATACTCAAAGGTAGTAGTAAGAGTCCTTCTCCCACTACTCCTCCAATGATTACTCCTTCTCTTAGAGAAAAGATTGCCCTGAGCGCAGATGAGAAATGGGCCAGGCCATCTCACATAACCAACCTCATTGAATATTGCATTAAAAATATGTTCTTTGAAAAAGAATTTGTTAAGAATATGTTCTGGTCTACATATGGGTGAATGGTGATTGTACTGCATTTTGTTAACACCATTTCTTGCCATGTTATTACTATTTCCTAGAGAAATGGAGATGGCTGCAGTTCCTAGTACTTTGAACTGAGATGATATTACTAACTCATTTCTGAATCTAAAAATAGGAAAGAAATTATTTCTAGGGAAATGTTCAGCCACTCAAACCCACAATTGCATCACTTTGGGCAATGTGGCTTCTACGCCCCTTCTATGTGGTTAGAAATGTTGACATGATACTCCAAAGTTTAGTTACACAGTTAATGCCCAGGAAAGAAAGACTGGGAAGAAGGTGAGCATTGATAAATGCTACATGAGGAACTATTCAAGTTATCCTCCATTGACACTGCAGCTTTTACTCCCTGACTAAATAAGATGTAAATGATTGTCTTTAAGATGTGGCCAATACTGCAGTTTTAGTCTGAAATGTACAAAAAGGCTTAGAAAAAGATCATCAGTTAAGACAATTAAAATAAATTACTGGCCTTATGATAGGAGCACAAATGAATCAGCTCCTCTTGGGTTTAGGAGAGTGCTACATCATTTCTTCATGAAGCAACCACATGAGGACTCTACCGTCCTTGTTAATGAGAGAAATTAGCTAAGGCACTATAATTGAGTAGTGCATGTGCTAAGGTATAGGATGCTTTGAATGAGTAGATGTTGATCACTCATAATGACCTCAGAAATCTCATCTAATTTGTGGTAATAGAGGATGGCCTAGATGTTCTCAGGTTGAGAATGCAGTCACTCATAATGTATCTTCCACATGTATAGCCCAATTCAGGGGATCTGGGCTACAACTTAAAGACTCTTGCCAGGTCCCTGGAGAGAATATATATTTGATATCTTATAGCTCAAACCTAGTTAATTCATAGTAAGTGCTCCTGAATTAATGCTAGATATAGTTCTGGTTTCAGCTACAATGTGTTACTTTTTTTTTTTTTTGGTAGGAGACCTAGCTACAGAGCATGATAAAATCTGTTGGACTAATCTAGGAATAGGAAATGCTTTAACTGGGTGAAATTTATTTTAGGACGGTGATAGTTGTACTTAGGAAACTGGTGTATGAAGTATAGATATCTATTTTGTAATATTAATAGCCAAAATTAGTTATACTATCTATTGGCCAGCTAACTGGCAAAATATCACTCTAACTTTTCATTTTCTTTTAATTGGACTAATTTAATCCCAAACCTGTTTGCTAATCTTAATAACCTCTTGGCTGAAGTCCAAAAAATTAAAGAAATGAGGACTCAAATGTATGTTTTACAGAATATATATGATGTGTGGCAGCAGGCTTTTGTTACTGTCCACCACTCAATCACTTTCTATGCTTGCAATGACATAATCCATCATTTAGTTAAGACAGTGTATCAGACTATCATACCATATGACATACTGTTATGGTAAATGAAATGTTACTTCTCTTCACTTAATGTTTTGCTACATTTGCTATATTGGAGTAAGATATAGGAGTTTCCATATTTATAATGGGCCAACTAGAATAATACATTTTGAAGAGCAATGGGAGCAGATGGAGAAAAATATTAAAATTAATGAACATAGGTTATTCTTGGAAAAAATGGAGCAAATAGCACAAAGGGGGAAAGTTGTGGAAGTATATTAAACAAAATCCTCTTTTGTAAGACCAAAAAAATTAAATACTATTTTCTCTTGCTTAATAAAAAATCCTTTGCCTTACTTCCCTATTTGAACATGTCTAGACAAAAGTTAAAAAAAAATAAACTTAACAGAGAGTATTTATTATCTAAATAAAATCATCGCCTTTCTCCACCCCTTAATCAGTGTATTGACCCATTTAAGGGTAAAGTCCTTTCTCTGTTCCATGATGGGATTAGACTAGGGTGCTCTGCCTGCCATTGCAAGTTCCCTATTCCATTCAAGGGAGGCACTCAAACTGCCTCCCAGTTAATTTATCTTGTTTATACAGTTTTATGGGAGGGACTCCACTGATTTCTCAAGAAGACTGGTCTAAAAGGAATGGGATAGAGAGATGGTTATTCATTGTTACATATCTTGGTACCTATAAATGTAACCTAAAATAATCTATGAACATTGACATATTGGATGTAACAGAGAAACTGACATCTTGGACATTTCTTGAACATTGAACATTTCTCTAACTCAGAAATACCTTGGCATTAATCTTAAATAAAATAGTTAATGGAAGATTGTGTTTAAATGCAGAACACAATATTAATATTTTTCTTCAACAAATTTACAACTGAAATTATTGCGGTTCTTCTACTGAAAACTTTTTTCTTAACTTTTCCTTATTTTGATATCATACTTAATTTCTTAAAATGTTTCACCCATAATGCATTTTATTATTTAAAATTGCATTCAATAACTTTAGTACTTTTAAAAATTTGTAAACTTAGTTCTAACAAGCTGAGATGCCTACACACACACACACACTGCATATGTATACATGTATACATAACATATATATTCAATTTACTTACCATTGTCTTATTTCAACTGTTGATAGCTTTCCTCACTATTTCTGTTACACCTTTGCCACCACATTCATTTTCATGAAGTACTCTCTCAAACATCTCTCTCTCTCAATTCATTCTACATCACCAGAATCATATCTCTGATTTCCATGACTTCTTCCATAATAGAACACTTTGTTCTTTTTTCTGTCCGTGGTCCGCAAACTTTTACTTCTTACTTTACTTCTTTACAATCAACTTTCTCCTAAATAACTTTGAAAAAAAGATAGCACTCCTACTTGTTTTCTCTGAACCTTTATTTTCTCATTTTCCCTCTATTATGCAAAATAACAATGTTTGATGGAATTTAGCTTTAAATCCTGAAATATATCAGCTTTGAGTTCTTTCCCCAATTTCTCTGCCACATTTATCCTTTTGCCTTCTTCCATTCTTAGGATTTATCCTCTTTATTAAATTCATCTGACACCAATTAAGCCCTTACTATGTGTAAGTGCTGTGACCAAGAAAAAGGTCACAATCTCACAAGAAAAAAGACACTCTCCACTTTCTAAAATTTTAGATCGAGTAATAACCAGAAATCTGAACTGATCAAAGCATGAAAATTTACAGGGTCTTCCCTTTTAGAAAGACAGATTAAGGTGGAAGGTGGAGGGAGAGGATAAGGGAGGGACTCAGAGGGAAGGTTAGATTAATGATTAAGAGGTAAGGTAGCAGCTAGAAGTAAATTAAATGAATGAGGTAGGAAAAGGCAAATAGGTCTAGAAGGATAGTGAGGAAAAATAGAATGGAATGAAATACACTACAAGTAATTATGACTTTGAATGTGAATGGGATAAATGTACCCATTAAATGGAAACATAACAGAATGAAATAAAAATCTGAGTCCAATAATATGTTGCTTTCAAGAAACAGTAAAAATAGGGACAGTTAGGTGGCATAATGGATAGGGCACTGTCTCTGAAGTCAGGAGGACCTGAGTTCAAATCCGGCCTTAGACCAAACACTTGACACTTACTAGCTGCATGACCCTGGGTAAGTCACTTAACCCCAGTTGCCTAAAAATTAAAAAAAGAAACAGTAAAAATGAGAGCTAAAAAGCTGTATTAGAATTTATTATGTAAAACAAAGCAGGGGTAGTGATCATGATCTCAGATAAAGTTAAAGTTAAAATGGATTTAATTAAAAGAAAACAATTGGGAAACCACACTGTGTGCCACCAATATTATTCAGTAATGTTTCAGACAATTTAAAATAACTAGACAGTACAAAATATATGACAGTATACCTGCTAAAACAGATGTAGAAACTTCATGAACATAAATATAAAATGTTCTTTATAAAAATAAAATTAGATTTTAAATAATTGGAGAAATATTCATTGTTCATGGGTAAGCAAAGCCAATATAATAAAAATAACAATTTTACCTAACTAATCTATTGATTCGATGCCATCCCAATTAGATTACTAAAAAGCATTACAAGTTAGAAAAATAATAGCAAAATTCATCTTGAAGAACAAAAGATTCTAAATTTCAAAGAAACTAAGGGGAAAAAAAGTAAAGGAAGGAGATTTAGCAGTACCAGACTGTACACTATATTATAAGTTCTTATATTTTCTTTAATAAAACCAATGTAGCCAAGATTAGAAGGAAAGAAGAAAATAGGAGGAAAACTTTCATAGACAATCTCTCAGATAAAGGTTTTATTTCTCAAATATATAAAGAACCAAATCAAATTCATAAGATTATGAGTCATATCCCAAATGATAAATAGTCATGGGATATAAACAGGCAATTTTTTAAGTAAAGAAATCAAAACTATACATAATCATATGAAAACTACTCTAAAACATTATTGATTAGAGAAATGCAAATTAAAACAACTTTGAAGTATCATCTTACATATATCAGATTGGCTAAAATGATAGATGCTTTTAAATTGGGAAATGGCTAAATAAACTGAGGTATGTGATTGTGATAGAATATTGCTGTGGTATAAGAAATGGTGAGCTGGTTGATTTAGTAAAACATAAAAAGACTTGAATCTATGAAGGAAGATGCTGTCAGCCTCCAGAGAAAGAACTGACATGTAGAAATATGCATAGTACAGTCTTACATATGTGTGTATACGTGCATGTATATGTATGTTTATAGATATGTATGTGTATGCATATGTGTACATATTCATGTTTATTTATAAACATGAAAGGGAAAGGGAGAGAGAAAAAAATAAAAAGTGCACAGCAGAGAACAAAAGAAAATATAGAAGGTATCACAGAGAAGCTGGGTAGCTTTGAAAAAAGGTATAGTATTTATTACATAGGTTTTCTTTAAAGCAAAATTTATTTTATACTGAATACTCTGTTATGTTTTATTGTGTATGTGGAAATTTTCTTTTTCCTTCTTTTGTATTTAAGTTTTGTATTTAAGTTTAAAATGAATAATTTTTTAAAAAACTAGTTGTAATTAAACTTCTTAAGAAGACCATCTACAATAGGTGTTTTCACTGTCTCTCTTCTCCCTTTCTTCTTAATCCCTTGCAATGGGCTTCTACCAAAACTGTTTTTTTTTTCCAAAAGTTATCATTGATGTATTTTCATTTATTTATTTATTTATTTTTTGGTGAGGCATTTGGGGTTAAGGGACTTGCCCAGAGTCACACAGCTAGTGAGTGTTATGTGTCTGAGGCTCGATTTGAACTCAGGTCCTCCTGACTTCAGGGCCAGTGCTCTATCCACTGCACCATCTAGCTGCCCCCTACTGACATCTTACTTGTCAAATCCAATGGTCTCTTCTCAGTCCTCATTCTTCTTGACATAATAGCAGTCTTTGACAGCGCTGACTATTCTCTTCTCCTTGATACTCTCTTCTCTCTATGTTTTTGGGACCCTAGTTTCTTCTGGTCCTCCTCCTACACATCAGATTCCTCCCTCTCAATCTTCTTTGCTGGAGACACCCTCAACTGTAGGAGTCCCTCAGCATGCTGTCTTGTACCCTCTTCTCTTCTTCCTATGTACTACTTCACTTGATGATCTTTTCAGATTCCATCAATTTAGTTGCTGTCTCTGCACTGACAATTCTAAAAACTACCTTTCCTGCTTGAATCTCTTTGCTGACCTCCAGTCTCACATCTCCAACTGCCTTTCAACATCTTGAACTGAATGTCCAGTAGACACCCTAAACTCAACATAATCAAAACTGAAATAATTATCTTTCCCTCTAAATCACCCCCTCTTCTAGCTTCTCTAATACTGTCAAGGGGACCACTGTGCTCTCAGTCCTACATGCTCACACCCTAAGTGTCATCCTTAACTCCTCGATACCTCTTACTGTTTCCCCATATCTACTCTGTTGCCAAGACCTATTGATTTCACCTTTGTTGCATCTCTTTAGTATGTCCCCTTCTCTTCTCTGATAACACCACCACCCTAGTGCAAGTCCAAATCAGCTCACAGTTGGCCTATTCCAATAGCCTACTGTAGGTTCTGCCTGCCTCAAGTCTCCCTGCTCCAATCTATCCTTCATTCTGTCACCAAAGGGATTTTCCAAAAACACAGGTCCAACCGTGTCAGTGGCTCCATTTCATCTCCAGGATCAAATCCTCTGTTTGGCATTCAAAATCCTTCATAAGGTAGCCCCCTTTCTAGTCTTCTTATACCTTATTTCCTACCACATACTTTTCCATCCAGTGACATGGGTCTCCTTGCCATTCCACAATCAAGATGCTTAATCTCTCAGCTTTGGACATTATCTGTAACTAACCCCCATGCCTGGAAAATCCTCTCTTCTCATCTTCACCTTCTGGCTTCCCTGGTTTCCTTGAAATACCAACTAAGATTCCATCTTCTACTTAATTCCAATGCTTTCCCTCTTTTAATTATTTCCTTTTTATCCTGTATACAGCTGGTTTGTACATATTTGTTTGCTTGTCATCTCCCCCTTTAGACTGTGAACTCCTCACAGGCAGGGAGCATGTTTTATTTTTACTTTCCTTTGGGTTTTTTTTGTTTTTTTTAGGCAATTGGGGTTAAGTGACTTGCCCAGGGTCACACAGCTAGTAAGCGTCAAGTGTTTGGTCTGAGGTCGGATTTGAACTCAGGTCCTCCTGACTTCAGGGCCAGTGCCCTATCCACCATGCCACCTCACTGCCCCTTTACTTTCCTTTGTATCCCCAGTGCTTTTCACAGTTCTTGGTATTTAATAAATTCTTTTTTAAGTCTGACAAAGTATGTGATTGAGGGCAGAAACCATTTTAGTTTTTTCTTTCTATCCTCAGTATAGTAGGCACTTAAATGCTTGTCAAATGAATTGTTGGAACTCTATGACCCAACCATTATATTTGCTAACTACTAGTATCTTCCTAAATCATTGCATGTTAGTTACGTTTTACTTACTTTGAACTTGTTTTATTGTCCTAGTTGTAGAAAATAAATTCCTTGAGGGAAAAGACCGCCTCACATTTGTATTTATATTCCTGGCATGCTGAATAGATTCTTGATTGTTTGGTTTCCATGCTTCAATAGGTATGGCACATTGAAATAAAAAATAAAAAAGAAATAAGAAGTCAACCATAAGAGAGCCTTGGATATGCAGTCCAAAGCCCTTGATTCCAATCCTAGCTCTGCTTTTTATTACATGTGTGACCTTAGACAAGTCTTTTCATTTCTATGGACTCCAGTTTCCTTGTCTATAAAATAAATGGTTGTACAGTGTTGGATCTAAGGCCCTATTCTAACTCAAAATCCTATGAATCATGTTTAAATTAATAACTGTTAATAGATTAGATTCAGTCACTGAGTTAAAAAGACTTTGCTGAAGATGAGAATCCAAACTAAAATTCATTGTTCAGAAAAAAAGAAACTTAAAAGTTTAATTGATTTCTCTTATTTGTGTGGTAAGGTTCATTAATAATTGAAGATCTCCAGTTTGGGGAGAAGTTAAAAGTATATTAAGGACCAGACTTATAGCATTAATAAAAGTTTATTATTTCTTAAATGCTTTACAAAAAACAATACACAGGTATTTGAAGTTGATCCTTTGTGGTTCTGAATAAGACGCAAAATTTTAAGCATTTTATAGTTCAAAATACTAAACTAGTAGTATGTTCACTTCTTTATGGTTATGGTATTTGGGGATAGATTTCTAAAGATTTATCAATATTTAATATTCAAAGCCACAGGAAATTTTATTCCTGTTTGCAGAGAAGTATGCATGTCAACTGTGTTTATATATTAAATATCAATTTGTTCATCACATTTTAGAATACTTGGTATGAAGGAAATGAGTTTAGCATTATGGAAAGTAATATTGCTCTATCATTATCAACTTTTGGCATTCATTTCCTCAAGAAATACTATAAATTATGAAAATAGATTTTAAAAAGTAAATTTGTCTATGATGAAAAATTGTGGGTTGTGAAATTTGAGATTATTTTCAAGTACATCTTAAATTATTTGATCATGATGTCATTAGAAGACAACCACATTTTCCCATGTGAGAGATTAATAAATATAGACTGGACCAGAAAAAGCACAGACCTGAAGCAGTAAGGAATTTATTATGTTTCTGTTAAATGGGGTAATTCCTATTTTCAATATTTAGAAGACCTCATTATACCCCTCAAAATTCCTTCTGAATTTGTTGGCTATGCTATACATCATTGGTCATGATCTGCTTTTCTTTGTACAAGAATCATGTTTTCACAGTGGTTTAAAATATTTCCATTATAATACTCAGAAATATTTTTAATATTTACGGAATTTTGCTGCAGTCCATTGTAAATTCAGAGCACATGCTCTTCAGTGACAAGAACCAGAAGAAGCCTATACATTTTATGAACTGTTAATGAGTCAGTAAACTGATTGTTTTGTAGCCAAAACTTTGTTACTTACTGGCATTAACCGACATTCCAATTGGGATTTCTGCTTGAAACTGAAACTATTCTAATGTAATAATTCAGTTCTTGCCCTACTTTCTCTCCAAATAGAGTTTCAGTTTTCATTTCTGGAACACAATTTAAAGGAAAAAAAAAGAGGCATTGCTGTATCGTTGTTCCTTTGTCCTCATGTAAAGCTCATGCATTTTTCTGCTGGAGTTTGTGCTCATTTTTGGAAACTTGGAAAGAATCAGAATAGCATCTTTAGTGTAAATTGTCAAAACATTGAACATAAATTTAAGTAGTGTCTTCTGAGATTAAGATGACCTGTATGGTTTTTTTTTTAAATCATTCCATGGTTTTAAACATTGATGTGAATCAAAATAGAGGCATCATGACATAATGGATAAAGAGATGTCCTTAAAGCCACAGAGACTTGGATTGAAGTCCTACCTCTGAGACAGTGGCTGTATGTTACTACGCAAGCCATTTAATTTCTATAACACTTCTAGCATGCTCTTGGCAACTCTCTTGAGACTCCAAGTTTCAGAGAAGGTACCAAACAGTAGGAGAAATTCTTCTTTTGGAACTTTGTATACCAGTGAAATCACAGGTTCAGTCCTCATTATTATTAAAAGCATAGAATATAATATATATTTTATCTGCCTTGTGAGGATTCTCTATCTGTACCTATCTATCTATCTCGCCAAATAATAGTGTATATGTGTATATATATATATACACACACACACACAAATACACACACATTAAATTATTCAAATTTTATGTACATATAGTTTGAATGATTAATATCATATACACATATGTATTATTTGAAAACATTATTATTTAAAGCATTTTACAAAAGTTTTTTTTTGTATACAATTGACCAACAATATCAATAGGTCAAACTGAGAGACAGACCTGAGGAGGCAGAGCATTTTAGGCATGACTGTCATCCAGTACAAAGGCTTGGAGATGGGAAATGGAATGTGGTGTTTTAAGAACTGCAAGTAGGATAGTTTAGCTGAATTGAAGGACTTTGGAGAAGGAGAATAAAAGGATTAAAAGGAAGAAAGGGATTAAGTTGTAAAGAGCTTTAAATGTAAACAGAACAGTTGATTCTGGAGGCAATAGGGAGGAGCTAGAGCTCTTGGAGTGAGGCTTTGATATGTCAGCCCTCTCCTTTAAAAAATCACATTGGAAGCTAAGTGGATGATGAGTTGGAGTTGGAAGAGACTTGAAGCAGGGAGAATATTTAGAAGGTTGAGAATATTCTAGATGAGAGCTGATAAAATCCTGAATTAGAATGATAACTATGTAAATAGAAAAAAAGTGAATTATGAGAGCATAAGAAAAATATTGTGAAGGTAGAAATGGGAAGATTTGGCAACGAATATTTAATATATAGATACCTAATAGCATAACATTTAAATACCTAGAGGAAAAGTTATTCAGATTAAAATACTAAAACTATAAGAGTGGGGAACTTTGATGTACTCCTTTCAGATCTAGATAAATCCAAGGAAAAGATTGACAAGACAGAGACCTGAATAGAATATTATAAAATTTAGATATGATAGACCCCAGTTATTATAAAATAGGAATATAAAAGAATTTTTATGGCCTTTAGCTTTACATGGCATCTTTACAAAAATTGTCCATGATTGGGGCATAAGGTTTGCACCAAAAATATAGAAAAGTAGAAATAGTAAACAAAAATTTAGTGATCTTAATGATACAAAATTATATTGAGTGAAGAGACCTTAAAGAAAGAATTTAAAAATAACAAGAGACTAAATAACTTAATTCTAAAAATTGGTGTGTCAAAGAATAAATTATAGAAACAATAGAATCAAAGAAATGACAATGGTATGACAATAAATCAAACATCAGATTCAGCTAACACAGTTCTGAGGAGAAAACATATCTTTAGAGGCTTTCATCAACAAAAGAGAGAAATAACAAATCAATAAATTGTAGGCACAATTAAAAAGTTGTTGAACTTTGAAAAATCTTAATTAAACAACAAAGTAGAAATTTTGAAAATTAGGGAAGAGATTGAAAAAATTAAAAACAAGAAATTGGTTTTGAAAAAACTAATAAAATAAACAGAATGTGAAATTCTCTAGTTACTGAGAAAAGAGATGGTATTTCTCCAACAAAATTTTACAAGAGGACAAAGTAGAAATGCCTATTACATACTAAAAATGTTACAAAACAAACAAATCATAGAGATATTAACTCAGTTTCTTCTAGGTAGAAAACATTGAAATTAAGATTAAATAAAAAGCATGGAAATGTGAATTCTCTTCATGGTTTTGCCATCAACTCCACAATGTGACACTGGCAAAGTCACTTAATTTCTTTATACCTGTTTCCTCTAAATGTAAAAGTCTGAGTAGATAATTTCTAAATCCAAAATCCTCTTTCAGTTCTAAAATACACATTTCTATATATTACACAAAAATACTGTTTTAAAGTTTTTCAATTAAATTGTACTACTGAACAAAAACTGTGAGTTTTATCTGGTATGATGTGAACATCTCCCTCCTCCTCACTACCCACTCAGGTCATAGAAAGTAGAATCAGTGATGAATTTGAGTAGAGAAGGAAAGTGTTTACATAGTGAATGAAAGTTTGTGTGTGTCTCCTTTACTTAGTCTTATAGACTGTCCCTTGTTCTTGAGTGTGTGCCTTTGACTATATTCCAGTATATTCCAAGATAAATGAAAATGAGTTTAGTTACAACAAACATTTATTAAGTGTCTCTTACACAATGCAGGTCACTCGATATGTGCTGGGTGTAAGGGGAATACCAAAATTAAATCCCTACTCTTGTGGAAGAAGTCTATTAGAGGAATAAAACCCAAACATAAAGAGTTATAACATAAAATGAAATATCATAAGTGCATAAGGCATATAGAAGTGCAACTCAAGATCTAATGTTGGAGAGACTCATTACTGTGGATATTCCAAGTATAGTGAATTTCTACAACCTTGTGAACAAACATACAAAGGTAAGAGTGCAGAATACATATGGAAATAATAGTCAAATGTGACTGAATCACAAGGTAGTCTCAAATATAGTTTTATATGATTTATATTGATACTAATGATGAAAATAAATTATGTGACAAAACTCATAGAAGTGGTATAGTATATTTCAACTACAACTTTATATTCTGTGATTTATCTTGTGTTTGGTTTGCTGTTTATTCTTTGTGTACAGCCTCTATTAAGTTTCATGGACCCCTTATTTGATTTGTCAAAGAAAATTATCTTTCTTTCATCCAATTTAATCAAAACCAATCTGCAATAACCATATCATCACTTCTAATATTACCAAAGCAATTTATACAAATTCAGAATAAAAGTCAGTTCAAGAAATATCCTTGATGTGAATTTGCAATTATCTATTTCTACATATCTATAGGCACATAGAATTTGGAGCTGGAAAGAACTTTAAAGAACAACTAATCTCTATAACTTTGATTTTGTAAGTAAGAAAACTGAAGCCCAGACCTACCTGAAGGAGTAGCAGGATTAATATTTGAACTTAATTCTTCTAACACTATTCATTCCACTACGCCACATAATTTATGTAGAGTAAAAAAAAAAAAGAATTGGCAGCTTCTCTACAAATTATGTAGTTTTTGAGAATTACTTAAGGCACTAAGAGGTTAAGTGACTTTTCAAGGGTCACACATCCAAGAGGTGCCAGAGTCAGGATTTGAACCTAAATTTTCTCAACCCGGAGACAGGCTTTCTATCTCATCAGGCTGCCTCTCGGCAAGGTCCCTTCTAGCCCATAAAAACTATACAATTACACTGTTGTTATCTTTAACCTCCTACATAGATTTGTGGCTCTTTGGGGGAAAATTAATAATATTCCTACTGTTTTTTTTCAACCCAAATTTATTGAAAATCTCTTCTTCTCTTACTCCTCCTTTTCTATCTTTTTTCTTCCTTTTTCCCCCTTTTCTTCTTTTTCCTCCCTCCTTCTTTCCTTCACTCTCTCTGTCTACATAGGGAATCCCACCCTTACCTGTGGATGCTCTGCCCAAAGGAATATATATTTTGATCACTGTAACCTTGCCAGATATCTTGGAGTTTATGGGCTAGATTTTTTTTTTTTTTGGTAAGGCAATTGATGTTAAGTGACTTGCCTACGATTATATAGCTGAATAAATGTCAAGTGTCTGAAGCCAGATTTGAACTCAGGTCCTCCTGACTCCAGGGCCTGTGCTCTATCCTCTACACCACCTAGCTGGCCCTAGATTTCTTTTTTTTTTTAGGGACCATGACTTAAACTCAAATCACTCTGGCTCTCATTGATTGTCCAAGCCTCATTTGGTCAATGTTTGGACTCTGATTGATCAGAATGAGTGTGAATAGCAATTATTTCTGTTTTGTCCAGAAACTCTGACATTCTCCCCCTCCCAGATTGAGTTTTTGGGGGGCCTAGGTAAAAGAGGCCATTCTTTGCCTTATTTCTTACCTAGCCTTAATCATTGCATCCAGGGCCATCTCCAGTTATCCTGATCTATATCTTGCCACAGGACCCAGATAACTCTGGAGCAGAAAGTCAGGCTGGTGATTTTGTGCATCCCTACCTCACTTAAATCCAATTCGCTTGCAAGTCATGACACCACCTTAACAATGTCATGGTTCACTTTGAGAACAAGGACAAACAACAATTAAAGGAATACTTTTCATAGAAACAGAGACAAAATGCCTCTAGGTAATGGTTTCTCAAATCATATATAACTAGAAGCTTAGCTGCTATTACTTGAGAATTCCTACGAAACTGGAGTTTGCCCTACAGGAAAGGGAACATATTAGAATAGGAAAAATGAGCTACTGAGCCATATATCTCATTTCTCATCTCTACAAAAATCTTGACAAGAATAATGTACTTATCAAAGGCACCTTTAATGCAGGTATGGGAAGGGAATATATAAGCTTTCACAAAGTATATTCTGTAGCAGACATTAAAAAATTTAAAAAAATACCACTATGCTTATTTGTTGACTATAAAAGGCATTTACTTCAGCAGGTAAATGTTTCCCAGGTATATATTAAAATAGTATGAGATTCCTGGAAAGGGGTAGCGACAGAGATAACTTTATTCCAGGATCCACTGATTGTAAATGTCCAGTGAAACATAAAACAAAGAGATATGCTTGTCAAAGATGTTTACCAATGTCATAGAGCATTTTAGCATAAAAACAGCATGATGTAGTGCAGGCCCACACAACCCGTGGCCTGCCAAAGGATTTTGGGCAGACCAATTTTTCACAAGCCACCCAAAATCCTTTGGTGGGCTGCAGGTTGTGCAGGCCTGGTGTAGTCAGAAAATCCACTTTAGACTCTTATTAGCTGTCTGCGTTTAAACACATGATTTAAACTCTCTGAGCCTCAGTTTCCTTATTTGTAAAAGGAGGGGATTGGACTTAACCTCTAAAGTTCCTTTCAGCTCTAAATTAATAATTCCATTATTATAGATGAGTTGGTGAGGTCCTTCAGATGCTCTTATCTACAGATGAAATTATACTGTTTGAATTAACCTCAGAATATTGTGAAGCTTCCTAAATACATTGTAACTCAAAATATAGTAGTTCAATCTATTCACACACACACACACACACACACACACACACACACACACACATGAAAACCAAATGGATGAAGAATGCTTATTGCCCACATTTTTGTATAAGGTTGAGTGGACATCCTTTTGAATTAACCTATTCATGGAAATATCTTGGACAGACAACATAGGTGGACAGTAACCTAGGCCCTGAAATGAATAGGAGTGTGGGCTGGATTGAATTTGGAAAATTGCACAATATTTTCAAGGATTGCAAGCTCCTTCCTGGGAGAAAAAAAGGTCCATAATTTAAATGTATGTGCTAGTATTTCTTTCACTATTATTTTTTCCAGTGATGCAATAGGGTTCAAAGCATGGAAAAGCACAGATTCTGAAGAAGTAAAGGTGCAGGTCATTCAAAGTATAACTGATACATGGTAGACATTAATAGGAGACAACATATTACCAAAAAAGAATTGCTAGGAGAAGGGGTATAAAAGATCTTATTTATGAAACGGGCTAACCATGCAACCAGAGCAAAGAAATATAACCATGGACACCCCATGCGTGCTACATTAGCAACAATATAATTGCTATCTTCAAGCATTTGAACAGCTTAATTTGTTAGGAGTTAACTTGTTCTTCTTGGTCCCAAAGGACAAATACAGAACTTGGTGGATATTGCAGAAAGAAAAATTTTACCTAAACATAGAATAAAAAGCTTCCAAGCCTTAGAACTCTATCAGTTTAAGTGATCAAATTTTCTTTGTGTTTAGGGAAAGGGAATATTTGGCTTACTCATAAGGGTTGAATCATTTAATAAAGATAAACTACGCAGAGTAAACAGATATATAAGTCCCATCAACCAGGTGGCTACCACCGGGACTTAAGATTTCTGACTGGTATAGATAATAACCTTTCTTGTCCAACTGGGAGGACTCAGTATCATTTCAACCAAAGTCACAGTTAAGTAACCCAATTCTCCTTTGTTAGTGGTGATAATTTGCTGCAGTAGTGATTGGTTAGTATGTAAAAGATCATTCCCATATCAAGTTACATGCTCCCTTGTGCCCCGCCCAGTCTCAGATTAGTTTTGTATCTGTCATGTGCAATAATGCATCTGCTAGTTAGGAAAGATAGGTTCCCTCTCTTAAATTTTGTAGATGGACGGATGGATACCTACATAAATCAACAAAGTTCTTCTACTGCTAATTTAAAGGGATCAGGTTTGAAGAATAAGAGAAATGACATCAAAAATTCCCCCAAACAACTCGCTGACCACTTTTTGGTTAGATAGAGAGAGGCTTCAGTAAACCTCCCAACTTATGTGTATGACTTTATCTCTTTTGAAACTACCTTCAAACTTTAAGATTCCCCCATCCAGTAGTGGAATGGGCTTTCTTGGGAGATAGTAGGTCCATTGATAATAATGATGATGACAATAATTATAATATTAATAATAGCTATCATTTATATTAAAACCTTCTATGTGCCCAGCACCATGCTCAGTGTTTTATAAATATTATCTCGTTCTTTCTTCACAACAAACCCTGGAAGATAGGTGCTATTATCCTCATTTTGTAGCTGAGAAAACTAAAGCAGACAGAGATTAAGTGACTTCCAAGGTCACACAGTTAGTAAGCACCTGAGGTCAGACTTGAACTTATATCTTCTTGACTGCAAGCTCAGTGCTCTAGCCATTGTGCAACACTAGGGGTGTCCAAATAAAGACTGGTGCAACACTAGAGGTATATGAGTAAAGACTGGATGATCACTTGTGCAGTTTGTAGAGCTCATCCTTAGACAACTAAGGGTGTTGTTTTTTTTTTACTAGATGGCTTCAGAGATCCTCTCTAAATTTTTTATTTTATACTGTTTTTTTGACTTTTTGCATATGCTAAAATGATTTATATGATTAAAAGCTATTCATTGCAACTAGAATTTGGGATCATAGATTTTCTATTACTGTTTAATGGTCTCAGGAATGAAAATCATACATTCAAGGTTTTTCCAACTCTGTTCCATTCTGTTTTCTTTGATAGCTGAAGTTCCCTTGATGCCATGTTGTTTTACTCACATGCCTCCACTAATGCTCCATAGGGCAATAGGGTTATAGATTTAGATTTGGAAGAAATCTTAGAAGTCGACTTGTCCAATCCTTCCATTTGACAGTTGTGAAAACTGAATTTCAGAGAAGTTAAATGACTTGCCCTAGGATACCAAGGTAATAAGGGCCAGAAATAGGATTCAAATTGAGGACATCTGGTTCCAACTCCAGGTGCTTTTGGTGATGCCCTGAGCTTCCTCTCCTAATTGTTTTGGTTCCTTGAATAAATGTGATATTCATGCTATACATATCTTTCTACCTATCTACCTACTATTGATCATCTATCTATCTATGCTGAAAGCCTTACATTTTGTTATTTTGGTACATTTATATCTACTTAATAAAGAATACAATATAAAATATCATTTGTAAGGTTGAGAAAAAGAATCTTCTTATCCTTATTATTTGTGTGGCCATAGACAAGTTGCTTCTCTTTAAGCCAGTTTGTGTAAAATTAAGACACTGGACTAGATTATCTCCAAGAACCCTCCCAGTTCTAAATCTGATTTGTTGATTGGTTGATTTGCTGTCATGGTCTTTAAAAACTCTGAAATGTCACACTAGGACAGTACTGTGAAAGTGTGACTTCTGTGGATTCTCTGATAGAATTCTGAAATCCTAGCTAATAATAATTATAAAAATAGTAACAGTTCAGTATTAGTAACATATAAATATATAGAAGGTAAAAAGTATACATCATAAGATGCTCCATTTAAATTAACTATTTTTAATTTTTACAACATAACAGCTGCACAACATGGCCAGCATTAACAGTTGGCCAAAATGTCCCATAAGACATAATGTTTAGGGGGGCAGAGCCAAGATGGTGGAGTGAAAGCAGTGACTTGCTTAAGCTCTCCTCCAAACCCCTCCAAATACTCATAAAAAAGGCTCTAAGCAAATTCTGAAGCAGCAGAATGCACAAAAAGGCAGAGTGAAACAAATTTCCAGCACAAGACAAGATTGATCAGAAAGGTGTATTGCCCTGGGCTGGGAGCACAGCACAGCGCGTGGGCATGCAGGCCAAAGAGAACCTGGAGCAGGCCTCAGAGGACTGAATCGTGGGCAGCTGTGGGGGTTTTTAGACTCCTCAATCCACCAATGCCAAAGACAACTTAGAAGGTCAGTGGGAAAAGTCTGATTCTGTCGGTGCTGAGAAAGGAAGGCAGGGTCTCAGATCCATTCCCCAAGAGCGTGGCCCTGGGGGGGTGGGGCAGATGCTTCCTGAGCTTCTGGCCCACAGACTGAGGGGGAAATCCAGTGGCTGATCAGAGAGGATTGCAGGGATCTCTTTGCCAGTGCCAAGGCAGGAATCTCTTGCTTTGCCCGTATTTGGATCTGGGTCGCAGTTCTGGGTGGCAGTGCTGGGGTTGATGGGGTGTGGCCCAAGCCGAGGTCTTCGCCCCTTGCCCCAAAGGGCATCTGGCTCCCCTTCTGTGTACAGGCCCCAGCCCCTCATCTCCCTTTGAAAGCCTTAGCCTACCTTTTAATCTCATTCAGATACCTTTCAGTTCCTCCATTATCTATTCCTATTGTCTGTTCAATCTCTTAGACATTACAATCTCTGGGAATTCTCACCCAGACCCTTTTGCCAGACCATTTTCCCAGACCCTTCCCTGGATACCCAAAGTATATAAGATCTATCCTGGCCCTCATTCAGGGCTGAGAATCTCATGCTCAAAAGGCTGAGAACCTCTCATGCCCGCTCATCTTTATGGGGGTCACCCGGCTGAGAATCTCAGGCCTGCAAGACTGAGACTTTCTCAAGCCTGCCTGTCCTTACGGGCATCACCTGGCCTATATGTTTTATCACTAATAATCTTTTCCTCTGGCAGAAGAAGATTTGAGTTGAACTCTTTGAGACAGGGCCCGGCACCACGATCTTGGGGTCACAGCAGCACCCCAAAAGTCCTAGACCTCTTCAGGGTGAGGAGGAGCACTGGTGTGGTGGAGCTTGTAGTGGCTGTGGAGAGAAACCCCTCCTCACAGTTACAGGACAGAAAGGAGTACTTGTAGTCACAGGCCAGGAAAGGAATAAACACCTCGCCCCTTATCATACCACCTTGCAAGAACTTAAAATTTAAGGTACCTACAAGTATCTCTGAAAACAACTGTACAAACCCCAAAGCTTGGGACAGTACATTCTCCATATTGGAAGCAGACTCTTACCTTAACAAAGAGTTTAAAACTCAAGTAATTGGCCGGGATTGTGAGCAAGCAGCACAAAAAGAGTCAGACTATATTATCTTACTTTGGTGAAAAAGAAGATCAAAATATACAACCAGAAGAAGACAACAAAGTCAAAGCTCCTACATCCAAAGCCTCCAAGAAAAATAGGAAATGGTCCCAGGCCTTGGAAGAGCTCAAAAGGGATTTTGAGAAGCAAGTAAGAGAAGTAGAGGAAAAATTGAGAGTGATGCAAGAAAATCATGAAAAACAAGTCAACAGCTTGCTAAAGGAGACCCAAAAAAATACTGAAGAAAACAACACCTTAAAAAATAGCCTAACCCAAATGGCAAAAGAGGTCCAAAAAGCCAATGAGGAGAAAAATGCCCTAAGAAGAAAAATGGGCCACATGGAAAAGGACATTCAAAAGATTACTGAAGAAAATACTTCTTAAAAAATTAGAGTAGAGCAATTGGAAGATAGTGACTCTATGAGAAATCAAGGCACAGTAGAACAAATCCAAAAGAACGAAAAATTAGAAAACAATGTGAAATATCTCATTGGAAAAACAACTGACCTGAAAAATAGATCCAGGAGAGAGAATTTTAAAATCATTGGACTATCTGAAAGCCATGATCAAAAACAGAGCCTAGACATCATCTTTCAAGAAATTATCCAAAAAAACTGCCCTGATATATTAGAACCAGAGGGCAAAATAGAAATTGAAAGAATCCACAGATCTCCTCTTGAAAGAGGAGGAATATTGTAGCCAAATTGCAGAGTTCCCAGGTCAAGGAGAAAATATTACAAGCTGCCAGAAGGAAACAGTTCAAGTTCTGTAGAAACACAATCAGGATAACACAAGATTTAGCAGCTTCTACATTAAAGGACCACAGGGCATGGAATATAATATTCCAGAGGGCAAAGGAGATAGGATTACAACCAAGAATCACCTACCCAGCAAAAGTGACTATAATCCTTCAGGGGAAAAAATGGTAATTCAGTGAAATAGAGGACTTTCAAGCATTCTTGAGGAAAAGACCAGAGCTGAATAGAAAATTTGACTTTCAAATACAGGACTCAAGTGGAACATGAAGAGGTAAACAGGAAAGAGAAATCATAAGAGACTTATTAAGATTGAACTGTTTACATTCCTGCATGGAAAGATGATATTTATAACTCATGAGACCTTTATCAGTATTAGGGTAGTTGGAGGAAAAAAATTGTATGTATGTATATGTAGATAGATAGATAGAGGGCACAGGGTGAGTTGAAGATTAAGGGGTCATATCTGGAGAATAAAATTAAGGGATAAAGAGAGGATTATACTTGGAGAAGAAGAAAGGGAGAGGTAGAATGGGGTAAATTATCACACACAAAAAAACAGAAAAGAAAAGTCTCTTGCAGTGGAGGAGAAATGAGGGAAGGTGAGAGGGAATGAGTGAATCTTATTCTCATCAGATTTGGCTTAACGAGGGAGTAACATACACATTCAATTGGGTATGGAAATCTGTCTTACCCTACAGGAAAATAGGGGGAGAAGGGGACAAGACAGCAGGGGGATGAAAGAGAGGAGGGCAGATTGGGAATGGGGGTAATCAGAAGTAAATACTTCTGAGGAGGGACAGGGTCAAAAGAAAGAATAGAATAAATGGGAGGGCAGGAAAGGATTAAGGGAAACAGAGTTAGTTTTTCACAGCATGTCTACTATGGACGTGTTTTGCATGACTGTATATGTACAACCTATACTGAGTTGCTTGCCTTTTCAATGAGGGTGGGTAGGGAACGAGGAAGAGAGAAAATTTGAAACCTAAAGTTTTAAAAATATATGTTTAAAAAAAATGTTTTCACATTCTGCTGGGAAATAAGAAATATAGGAAATGGAGTACAGAAGTCTATCCTGCCCTATGGGAAAATAGAAGGGAAAGGGGATAAGAGAAGGGGAGAGAGATAGAAGAGAGGACAGACTAGGGGAAGGGATATTCAGAATGTATGCTGTCTTGGGATGGGGGGATGGGGGAGATGGGGTAAAAATTTGGAACTCACACTTGTGGAAGTGAATGTTGAAAACTAAAAATAAATAAATTCATATTAAAAAAAGAAATAATGTTTATAGGTCTCTTGCTTTAAGGCTTTAATAGCATTCAGTTCTGTAATGCTGACCACAACATTGTGTGTCCCCACTGATGAAAGAATTTGTTTCTTAACTCTAGCAATTTGCTTTTCTAAAACAGCACATTCAAGAATGATTTTATTAATATCAAGATCTTTTCTCTCAAATGACAGAAGTTTTATATCTATTTTAATGAGTATGAATTTATAGTATATTCAAAAACACACTTGTCAGGGTAAATGCCCACTTCACAAATTAATAAAAAGAAGTCAAGTTTTGCTCAATATGAATTTAAGGAATAATATGAGAAGAAAAAGTATAGTTTCTTTTTAAAATTTTATTTATTTTATTCTGAACTTAAAAAATAAAATAAGCATTTCCATATCATAGTAGAATAGGAAAAAAAAGATGATTATACATGAAACTGCAAATCTATTGTAGAAAAGTTGCTATTTCTTTTAAATATATAATAAAGTTACCATGTAAATTCCTTTTTATCTTCCCTCCCTCTTGGCCCTAGAGGTGACTACCATTGGACACAAATATTATGCATGTGTGTGTGTGTATATATATATATGTGTGTGTGTGTGTGTGTGTGTGTGTGTGTGCACATAGCCATTCAATGCATACTTCTATTATTAGTTCTTTCTCTGGAAGCAGATAGCATCCTCATTCATATTTCCTTTGTAGTTAATTTAGGTATTTATCATAATTAAATAACTCAGTCACCCAAAGCTCTTCTTAAGACAATATTATTGTTACTTTATATAACATTCAGTCGGTTCTGTTCATTTCCGTCTTCATTACTTCATACAAGTATATCCATGTTTTTCTAAGATCATCAAGCTCATCATTTCTTATAGCACAGTAGTATTCCATTACAATCATATACCACAACTTGTTCAGCCATTCCCCATCTGACAGGCATCCCTACAAATGTCCAGTTCTTTGCCACCACAAAGAGAGCTGCTATAAAGATTTTAGAACATACAAGTTCTTTTCCTTTTTCCCTAATCCTCTTTGGAAATAGACCTAGTATTCGTATAGCTGGGTCAAAGGATATGGGTAGTTTAATAATTCTCTGGGCACAATTCCAGAATGTTCTACAAAAGGGTTGGATCAGTTCACAGTTCCACCAATGGTGCATTATATTCCAATTTTTCCACATCCTCTCCAACACTTGTTACTTTACCCTTCAAGCATTTTAGCCAATCTAAAAGGTGTGAAATGATATCTCAAGGTGGTTTTAATTTGCATTTCTCTGATCAATAACGATTTAGAGCATTTTTATATGAATATATATTATATATATTATATATATATATATATATATATATATATATATATATATATATATATATATATATATATAGTTTTAATTTCTTCATTGAAAAGCTACCTGTTCTCATTCTTTGACCACTTGTCAACTGGGGAATGACTTGCATTCTTATAGATTTGACAAAGTTCTTTATGTATTTGAGAAATGAGACCTTTATCTGAAAATCTGTCTATACAATTCCCCCCCCCCCAATTTCTGCTTTCCTTCTGGTCTTGACATTTGTTTCATTTGTACAAAACCTTTTTAATTTAATGTGATCAAAATTACCCATTTTACACCTCACTCTGCTTTTTATCCCTTGTTAATTCATAAATTGTTCACCTATCAATAAGTCTGGTAAGTAACAAGTTCCATGTTCTTCAATTTTTTTTAGTATCTCTCTTTGTATCTAGGTCATATGTCCATTTTGACCTTATCTTGGTAAATGGTACAAAATAAGTCTTTATACTTCTCAAATACAATGTTACTATATTTATTTGCTGCTGCAAATTGTCTACTCTGTTCCACTGATCTACCTTTCTATTTCTTAGCCAGTACCGTATAGTTTTTATAATCACAGTCTTATAATGTAATTTAAGAACTGATATTGCTAAACCTCCTGCCTTTACTTTTTTTATTAGTTCTTTTGATATTCTTGACTTTTTCTTCTTCCAAATAAATTTTGTTATTGTTATTTTTTCTATGTTAGTAAAATAAGTTTTGGTAATTAATTGGGATGGCATCAAATCTATAAATTAGTTTAGGTGAAATTGTCATTTTTATTATGTTGACAATGCCTACCCACGAACAATTTATATTTCTCCAATTACTTTAATCTGATTTTATTTGTATAAAACTTAAAAAAAATTTTGTTTATATAGTTCATGGGTTTATCTTATATTGTCTAGAGTTTATTTAAATGGAACATCTATTATCTATTCTTGCAGAGTTTTGTTTGTGATATATAGAAATGCTGATAATTTATGTGGATTTGCAAAAGTACAGTTTCTTAGTAAAGCAGAGTGGATAAAGAGCTGACCTTTGACACATACTGGCTGTGGGCTCCTAGTCCTTTCCTTGATCTTCTTCCCTATGAAATTTTTGTTTGTTTGTTTTGTTTTTTGGCTAGGCAATGGGGTTAAGTGACTTGCCCAGGATCACATAGCTAGTAAGTGTTACATGTCTGAGGCTGGATTTGAACTCAGGTCCTCCTGAATCCAGGGCCAGTGCTCTATCCACTGCACCACCTAGCTGCCCCTCCTATGCAATTTTTGAAAGTGTCCCTACTATAACTTTTAGGGATCTGTAGTGGTAGAAGGAGTTTTCTTACTAGAAGTGTTTAATTTGTAAGTCCAGATATAAAAGATAATATTAATAATAATAGATGATGCTTTATTGTTTTAAGGTTTGCAGAGCACTTTGCATTCATTATTTTTATGAGTTTCTCATCAACTCATAGGGATTACTAGTAGTGTTGTCTGATTTTATGAATAATGAAAGTAAGGTTCAGAAAGTTTAAGTGACTTGTCCAGGCTTACCCAGTTAGTCTGGTCCTGGGGGGTTTAAATCCTTCATTAAAATAAATTAAATTTAATACTACTAATACAACATAGAGAAAATAAAGACGTAGATAATGACCAATGCTAAATCTCCAAATACAGCATAAAAGTATGAGGAGCTATATTTCTACTGTTTTCTGAAGATCCTCAGTCTTATAATTTTCTATCATTCTTTATCCATGAAATCTTAATGATAGCATTAGAAGTGGAGTAAATAAAGGAAGGGCCAAAGTTCTCAGCAGGAAAAGTCATTCATTAAGTACTTGCTATACCTGCCACAATGGCTTTTACAAATCTTTTCACCCTCCTCATGGCTCACCCACCCTTACTCTCTGAGCTGTTAACACCTATGTTTTTCTGAAAAAAAAATGAGGCCATTCACTTAGGGCTCTTCCTTATCTCACATCTCATAGATGCCTTCTACCACTATCTCCTCCATCATCTCTCATATAATGGAACTTCTTTTTGGCAAGGCAAACTCCTCTACTTGAACGCATTCCATTCCATATTCTGAAACAGATTGCTTCGTTTATTTTTCCCACTCTTTCAATTATCTTCACCTCTCTCTGTTTCTTTACTGCCTACAAACAGGCTAACCTCTCCCACATCCTCAAAAATCCCTTCCTTGATCCATCCACCCCTGCTAGCTATCCTCCTAAATCTCTTCTCCCTTTTTTGGCTAAACTCCTTGAGAAGGCTGTATATAATAAATATCTTCAGGTTTTCAACCTCATCATTCACCAAAACTGCTTTTTTCCAAAGTTACTAATGATCTTTTAATTGTCAAATACAAGGTCTTTTCTTATCATTCAACTGAAATTGAAATGCTTATCTTTCTTGACATCTCTGAAATCTTTGATGTTGTTGATCACTCTATTCTCCCCGATTCTCTCTTCTTTCTGGTTTTTCTTGATACTACTCTTGATTCTGGATATTTTCACTGACCGTCCTTCATGCCTGGAATGCTCTTTTTATTCATCTCTACCTCCTGCCTTCCTCCCAAATCCCAGCTAAAATACCACCTTCTTCAGGGAGCCTTTTCCAGTCCTTCTTAATTGTAGTGCTTTCCTTCTGTTGATTTGTTTCCAGTTTATCCTCTCTATATATCTTGTTTGTACGTAGGTGTTTGTATGTTGTGTTCCTGAGCAGATTGTCAACTCCTTGAGATCAGGGACTATTTTTTTGTCTTTCTTTTTAATCTCCTGCAATTAGAACACTGTCTGGTGTAAATAGTAGGTACTTAATAAATGTTTATTGATTGACTCACAATCCTGTCTTCAAATTCAAGTCAAATCAACAAGTATTTATGATGTGCCAGCCAGTGTGCTAAGTGCTGGAGATATAAAGAAATTTTAAAAAGACAAACTACATACATATATACATATGCTTAATATATACACACATACACAGTATATAAAGAGAAATTGGAGATCAGTAGAGAAAAATCACTTAGATTAAAGGCTTCTTGCAGAAGGGCCTAAGACAGAGCCTTGGGGGATACCCAAAGCTTTCAGGTATGACCTAGATGAAGATCTAGTAAAGGGAACTGAGAAGTAATGGTCTGATAGGTACCAGGAGAGACAAATACCAATGAAACTTAGAGAGAAGAGGATAATTGACATAGTCAAATACTACAGAGAGGTCAAGAAAGATGAGCAGTTTTAGTCGAGTGATGACTCCGGAGAGTCAAGAGGGGAGAGAAGAGAAAAGAAGTGAATATACTAGTTGTAGACCACCTTCTTAGGAGTTTAGTAATGAAAGGAAGGAAAAGATATAGGATAATTAGTGGGGATGGATGGATCAATTGAAGATTGAGAGATATGAGATGCTTGTGGATAACAGGGAAGCAATAAATAGGTCTTCACTGAAGAGGCTTTATAAATTCCATATATTCCTGTATTAACTGTAATTATACATTATACAAGTGGATCATAGTTCATTAGTGCATATGTTTAAATAAGAAATGTTTTATTTTCAATAATAAAAAGAATATGCATGTGACATATCTTATTAGCCTAGAAAATATTTTAATAATGTATGGATTTTATCTCTGTTTTACTATATATGGCTCAGTAAAAAACTGCTAAATATTAATATAGAGAATTTTAATTTAGTTTGTTTGACATGCAAAAAATAACACCAACTAAATGAAATGCATATTTGGGAACTTCAATTTAAAATATTCCCAGGGGATACCTATTTATGCAGGCAGTAGCCTAGCAGTCAGCAGTGATACCATGAAAAAATGGGAACTGGGACATGATCATTTTATAGGAGTCAGTCAGGTTAGGTTAGTAATCCTGATTTAGCAACATAAGAAATAACTAGCCTTTTAAGAAAACAGAAGCTCTATTTAATTTTCAAAAAAAAAAAAGAATAAATTCTTGATGACATGAAGTTGTGTGCTATGTCCCATTCATATAGGTTTTGAATATATTTGTGTGTATAAAAAGTGACTCCTGTTTGCCAAAACCAAATAACCAACAAATAAGCTGATTGAAGATTCAGAGATTCAGCTATAAACTTTGATTGAAATTTCAAAGATAAATACTGAATATAGTGCCTCCTCTATTGCAAAAGGAAAGCAAAGTCACTCTGTCTGTGATACTCCTACAACTTATTCTCACATTCATGGGTTGAATCCCCAGAGGACAGCTAGCTGTTGGCTCAGATTCTGGATGGAATAGTAAGAATAACTATAAAATACTTCTCTTCTATAAACTCAGGGTATACTCTCCCTATACAAAACATCTGTATGAACAGTAGGTAAAAATCTACATAGAGGCATATTCCCTAGGAATATGCATGGTGTAGGGCTATGTTATTTGACAACTTTCCATAATGCCTTTGCATTGCTCCCCAGCAGCCATGGCATTTCTGAGAGGCAGGTTGCTTCAGGGCTTGGTCCGTTTACCAAAGTGTTCCTGCTAGATCACTCTGCTGGGCTTGCTCTTCACATAGCAGCATTAGTTTCCCCCATACAGCTTCCTCAGGATCTGCTTCAAATTTTGGCTGTGATGCTGCTATTGTCTTTCAGAAATAACAAAGACAGGTTAGACCCTGTTATTTTTAACTGCTGAGCCCAGATGCTTTCTCCTCTTACCCTGTTCCTGTCATTGGAAGTAGGTGTTTTGGATATATTATGGCAGTAGCAACATGAAAAGAAGTCCTTGAACTTTAACACAGGATTTTCATTCTATGCATTGGCCTGAGCTCTAAGGTACACCCCTTCTTGGGCAGAAGGTAGGAAAGCAGAGTTTTGTTTTGTTTTGTTTTGTTTTGTTTTGTTTTGTTTTCATTCACTCTAAAATGAAAGAGAGAGAAAGATAAGGAGAGAAAGGGAGGAGGGGGGAGGGAGGGAGAGAGAGAGAGGAGAGAGAGAGAGAGAGAGAGAGAGAGAGAGAGAGAGAGAGAGAGAGAGACAGAGACAGAGACAGAGAGACAGAGAGAGAGAGAGAGAGAGAGAGAGAGAGAGAGAGAGAGAGATCCCTTTCTTCTCCTGTGCTCCTCCAGAGTGTTTCAGCATTTCACTATTATAGGCTGAGTTCTTCCTTAATTGTTAGCTCCTGCTAGAATTGTCCTTGTCTCTCAAACTGTCTTTTAAATATCACCTAGGGGCATGGCTGTTTTCCTCAGCCAATAGGATTACCTCTTCAGATTTACTTGGAGTAATATTACCGCTTCATAAAGAAGTTAACAGGAGCTAACACTTTAATAATACATTAACACTTCATTGTGATTACAGCGTGGATTGGGAGGAAAGGGGATGTATATGGAACTCTTACACTATTGTTTCTTTCCTTTCCCAATCCCCAAATGTGTAAGTTCAACAGTTCAGCCAAGTGAATATTAGAAATAATTGTATAAACAGTTTTTTTGGTAACCAATATTTCCTAGCCAAATATTGTAAAAACATAACATTAGTAATTGGTTCAATTTATTAGTATCACAGACCTTTGTTTGAATTAATATTGTCCCGTAGAATTTCAAGTGTTAGTGGCATGGAGTATCATGATACAATTTGGTTCTATTATTGCGTTTCAAATCTCCTGTATCCTTCGATTAGATTATATCTAATCTAATATGCATGTTTTGGAAACATTGATTAACAGAAATGTGACTATTTCTCTTCTTTCCTTCTTTTAGAAAGTCTTATTTGTTTTATGTAGAGAATTGTTTGCTCTGAATTGTTCTGGCAACAACTATATTGTTTGTGGTAACATAATGTTTCAACAAAGGATTGACTCATTTTTCTTGTTTCATTAACATGTCAATTAAAGATGGAAGTTAATCATATATGTATCTATAGTCATACATAGAAGCATATATAATACATAAATGGATGTGTCATTTAGAACACCATAATTCTGTGCCAATGTTATACCTGAGCATAATTATGTACATTTTATTTTGTTCAGTTTATCTCCATGGAATAATAAGTTTTGCAGAAAGAATTCTAAGCTTCATAACATTATTTATTTTTAATAGTTTGAACTTCAAGGACCTCTACTATTTTAAAATATGTAAAATTTTAAAATTTGGCCATTCTAGATTTTGTTTAAAAAAATCACATATGCATAGTACATGTATGTATATACATATATGCATCTATGTGCACATGCATACACATACACACATGTATGCATGTTCATATGCATACAGAGAGAGAGCACACTGCCCTTATTTCCACAAAAGAAAATTCACTCTGATATTGATATGGAACTATGCTACTCTTTAAAATAGTTTAACTTAGGAGAGAGATGAGTGTACATGTATATATACCCTCAAATGTCCCTGCCAACCTCAGGGATATAATATCCACAGCTCGTATGCTGATATGCTTGTGAGATATTTACACCTATGATTTAGAAGATGAACATTATGATAAAGGTTGTGTATGCTTGTGCACAGAGAGACAAACTAATATGGATAAATAAAATTTAAAGCAAGTATCTGGAGAGAATGTTGAAGGAGCATTGTTTTGGAACATTTTAAAAAAATGTGAGGAAGAACCACCCAATTAAAAGTTGTGTTTCCATCTCAAATTATGTTTGTGTCTTTGTATTTAGAAGAATAAATGCTTATGGTAAAAATGAAATTAATAGAATTTTAAAAATAAAATACTTTCTGTGCCCCATGCCTCCTAAAGTTATGTATATGTATACACACACACACACACACACACACACACACACACACACACACACACATATATATTTAAAGTAATATCTGTATGTCTATATTCAAATACACACATATGGATAAAACAACTTTGAGATGTATTGGATTCATATTTTCTACAAGTTATTTTTTAAATGTAGTTTAAAGAAAAAGAGAGAAAGCAAATTCTAAAGCCCTACTCGTGATATGTGGCATATTACAGATAGTCAAGGAGATCAAAGAGTAATGTCCATACCATTATCAAAGAGAAAAATTGGTCTATCAGAGGAGAGGAGAATAAAGACCACCTTGTACTACTTATTCAGTGGATCTGTGATGTTATAAATGGGGCTATCCCATTCATTGGTACAAATTACAATTCATCCATACCTTCCCAACATATTAGTAAGTCAGTCAATAAGCATTTATTAAGTGCCAACTATGTACCAGGCACTGTGCTAAATGTTG
Source organism: Phascolarctos cinereus (assembly GCF_003287225.1). NCBI lineage: Eukaryota > Metazoa > Chordata > Mammalia > Diprotodontia > Phascolarctidae > Phascolarctos > Phascolarctos cinereus. The sequence continues at coordinate 183,093,434 of NW_027556180.1, read as the reverse complement.
GGGAGACAGATGCAAAAGAACTTCTTGCCCTTAAGGAGCTCACAATCTAATGGGGGAGACAACATGCAAAGAACTAAATAATAATAATAATAAGCACTTATATATTACCTACTATGTGCCAGGTATTGGGCTAACAATAGAGGGAAGGCACTAGAATTAACAAGGATTGGGAAATTTAAATTTAGAAATTTAGCTGAAACTTGAAGGAAACAAGGATGCAGAGATGAGGAAGAAGAGCATTCTAGGCATGAGGGACAGCCAGTGAAAATGCCTGGAGAAGAAAGATGTAATTTCTTGTTAAAGGAGAAGCAAGGAGTTAGTGTCATTGAATTGGAGAGTACACCAAGGTAGAGGGGTAAGATTGATAACTGGAAAAGTGGAGGAATGGCTGGGGGATGAAAAGCTCTAAACAATAAACAGAGGTTTTGATCCTGGAGGTAATAGGGAACCATTAGAATTTATTGAAAACTGTGGGTGGGTGGGTGACATTGTTGTATATAGGCTTTATGAACTTTGGCACTGAACAGGAAGGACTGGGGTTGGGAAAGATGTGTAGATCAACCACTAGGCTATTGCAGTGATCCACGAGCTGATAAGAGCTTACACCAGGGTGTTCAGTTCTTGCCTATGATCTATTTGGAGACTATTTATAGAATCTAAAGAGGAACTACCTTCTTCATTAACTGCAATGCCCATTTTCAAAAACTGAAATGGGTCTGTGGTCTTATTTCTTTGGGAATTCCCTTCAGTGCTGCAGATGACAATCCTCCATACCAGTACCTCCTGTGTAATTCTTGTCACTGTTCTCTCAAAAGCTTTGCTGCAAGAGGTATATCAACCATGCCTCACAAACTTTCCTCACTTTCTCCCAACTTCATGAGAATTCCTGACTGGCCATTTGTCATCCCTAGCACTTGCCTCATGACCAGCCCATCTCCCCACCCCCCCTTCATAAAATTCCTTAATGATGGCTTTTACTCATGTTCTTCCTTCATGAGCCTCTTTTGGGTGCTTTGTAATGTAACAAGTAAGTGCAGCTGGGTGAAGCAGTGGATGGAATGCCAGGCTTGGAGTCAGGAAGACTCATCTTTCTGAGTTCAAATCTGGCCTCAGGCACTTACTATGTGACCCTGGGCAAGTCACTTAATCTTGTTTGCCTCAATTTCCTCATCTATAAAATGAGCTAGAGAAGGAAATGGCAAACCACTCCAGTATCTTTGCTAAGAAAACCCTAAATGGGGTGATACAGATCAGCCATCGTTCCAGGAGCCAAGATGGCAGAGTAAAAAGGTAGTTACTCTCACTCTCCCCTCCCAACCTCTGAAAACCCAGAAAATATAACCCCAGAAAAAAAAAACAACCCTGGAACAGATGAACTAGAAGAAAGATGAGTAACAGCAGTGCAGCAAACAGGTCTCCCAGGGCCTCAGCAAAAATAAGGGAAGCAGCACTACAAAAGGCCCCAGGTGGGTAAGCCCCCTGCAGCATTCATATGAAAGGAGCTGAAGAAAGCAATCTAGAGTCTTCCTAAAATCCCAGCCTTGCTGATTCCAACCCAACACCAGGTAAGCAGTCAGAACCCCACAGCCCCCAACTGTCAACCAGGAGGAGATCCTGAAGCCTAGGTGGTAGAGCAGTCAAACACCACCACCTGGACCTCTGAGTGCCTCAGTGAAGGTGGGGGGAAACAGTGGAAACCAGCTCAGAAAACCACCAGGTGCCTTGGCACTCTACCACAAAGGAATCTCCCAGTGCATTAGCAAAAACGAGGGAGGCAGCATTGCAAGGGGCCCCATCTAAAACGAGCTGAAGAAAACTAAAGAAAAGGAAGAGCAGGCAACCTAGAATTGCCTGAAAGTTCCAGCCTTGCTGATTCCAGCCCAACACCAGGTAAGCTGCCAAAACCCTACAGCCTCCAATTGCCAACATGAGAGGCCCCAGCACACAAAGCCAGTGACCAAGACCTAGGCTCCCAACACAAGAAGCTTGGGTCAGTGCCCTCTGTTCCCCAGCAGGAGAGCTCAATCTCTTTAAAGGCCAGGGAATAAAGAAACCATGAGTAAAAAGAAATGTACCATAGATTCATATTATGAGAAGAGTGAAGATTAATGCAGAAATTCTGAAGAGGACAACATTGTCAACAAACCCACATCTGCAACATCAAAAGGGAATGTGAACTGGTCTGAAGCCCAAAAAGCCTTCTTAGAAGAGCTCAAGAAGGATTTTAAAAGTCTAATTAGAGATGTAGAAGAGTCCTTAAAAAATGCAATTGGCCAATTGGAAAAAACGTACACTGAAGAAAACAAGTGCCTAAAAAACACAATTGGCAAACGGGAAAAAAAATACACTGAACAAAACAAACCCCTTAAAAATACAATTGGAAAACTGAAGAAACAATCTTTTAAAAACTAGAATTGGACAAATGGAAACTAATATCTCTATGAGAGAGCAAGAATCAGTCAAACAGAAACACAAAAAATGAAAAAATGGATGAAAACTTAAAATACCTCATTGGGAAAACAACCGACCTAGAAAATCAATTCAGGAGAGACAATTTAAAAATCATTGGACTACCTGAAAATCATGATGAAAAAAATAGCCTGGACAGTATCTTTCAGGAAATCATAAAGGAAAACTGCCTGAAGTCCTAGAACCAGAGGGTAAGGTAAGCATAGAATGAATACACCACTCACCACCTGAAAGAGATTCCAAATTGACAACGCAAAGGAATATAATAGCAAAATTCCAAAATTACCAGATGAAAGAGAAGGTGCTGCAAGCAGCCAGAAAGAAACAATTTGAATATCATGGAACCACAGTCAGGATTACACAGGACCTTGCAGCTTCTACATTAAAAGACCACAGGGTGTGAAACATCATATTCTCAAGGCAAAGGAGCGTGGTTTGCAGCCAAGGATCAACTACCCTGCAAAAAATGAGTATCATTTTTCAAGGGAGGAGATGGGTATTCAACAAAATAGGAGACTTCCAAACTTTCCTGATAAAAAGACCAGAGCTCAACAAAAAATTTGGTCTTCAAGTACAGGACTCAAGCAGGACATAAAAAGGTAAATGGGACAGAAAGATACAAAATGTTGTTAATAAGGGTGGACTGTTTACATCCCTACAAAGGAAGATGACACTTGCAACTCTTGAGAACTGTATTGTTATTACACCATGTTAAAGGAGTATACATAAAGGGGATGGATATTAGTTGACTTTGATGTAATGATAAAAAACATCTCATCAAGTGGGTTAAATGGATCCAAGTAAGTGGATTAGTCTGATCTCAGAAAACGTACTGAGAAAAGGAAAAGACAGAAAATCCTATTACAGCAGAGGGAAAGAAGGGGTGGGGTGAGTATTGTTTGAACCTCGCTCTCATCAGATTTGGTTCAGGAAGGGAATAAAGTAATCAGGTATAGAAATCTAACTTGCCCTATAGGCAGTGGGAGGGAAGGGAGGAAGGAAAAGGGAGGGGGATCGAAGAGAGGGAAGAAGCAGTAAGGTCAAAGGAGAAGAAAAAGGAAAGGGATAATAGAAGGGAGGAGATACTGAAGGAGGTGGTGGTCAAAAGCAAAACACTAGTGAGGAGGGAAAAGGAGGAAGGAGAAAGAAAAGTATAAACAGGGGGAAAAAGGATGGAGAAAAAGACACTGATAGTAATCATAACTGTGAAAGTTGAATAGCTATCTTTTTTTTCTCTTCTGTTGAGTTTTGTTTCCTCTTTCTGATGGTTCCTTCTATTGATTTTAATTTTTACTTACAACTTCCCTAATGTGAAAATGTGTTTAATAGGAATGTAAATGTATAGCCTATATCAGATTGTGTGCTGTCTTGGGGAGGGTGGGGAGGAAAGGGGAGAAAAATTTTAAACTCAAAAGCATGTGGAAGTGATTGTTGATAAATCAAAATAAATTAATAAAATTTTTTAAAAAAGAAAAAAAAAGATCAGCCATGACAGAAGTACTGTATAAATGTAGCAAGTGCCATTACATGACTTATGTCTAATTATTTCCTGCAATTGACTTTATGAGATTTTGTGCCAGCTCCTAGCCACCTATGACTCAGAGCTGATGGATACACGCTCTGTATTGATGAGGAATCCCTCAGTTAGCTGTTGATCTACAGCATCTGATAATTCACATTTCCACTCCCCACTCCATTTCCAATTATTCTATCTTTCTGACTATGAATTATGTAGCAAGTTGTATGCTTAAGATCTATGGAAGTATGGCCTGGGTTCTCACAACACTGTGCTGCTCCAAATTGAGCATCAAGTTAACTAGATGAGCTTACATTTGGGCCAGCCTTTTCTACTTTGTATTTCCTCTTCTGAGTGAGTGGCCTTGAGATTTTTTACACAGAAAAAACAGGATTTGAGCACATGTAGCAGCTGAACATTCTGGAGAGAAAGGAAACTATTAAGTGCTATTATAGCTATTATTTAGAAATCAAGCTCTTGTCAGCAATTTCTTTTAAAAATTTGTTAAAGTGAGATCTGGTATTTTGTAATTGTACTTCAGCCGAGAGAGAGACAGAGAGAGACAGAGAGAGAGAGAGAGGGGAGGGAGTAATGTTAAGTGTTACTTTAAATTGTACTGCTCAATGAGTGATTCCTAGAGCTTGCATAGATGAGTTACAAACAATCCTATCTGGTCAAAATAAAGTTCTGTTGTGTATACTATTAAATCATATTAATTAATCTTTTCACTTTACTCCTAAATTAATCTGAAACTATGAAAAACTTTATTCATATTAAATACTTTTTGTTCAAAATACCTTTTGGAGCTCCAAGTAACATACAAAGATTTTGAATGAAAGCCACATCCTCTACACATTGCTATTTTTTGTCATTGAATAAACTGAGTTTTTATCAAACAAAGCTGTAATTGTTGATTCAGTGAATTTAAGATTAAATTTGTTGACACATTTACAGTCAGACTTTAGATTATCTTCAGTTTCAAAAGTGAGGGTTCAGATACTCATCTAGTCAAACACATTTGTTTGTACTGTTTTATAGGACCATATTGTATATATAAAATCTCATCTTACTATAAGTATATGCAATTTGCTAGTAAACTTGGGTAAAAAAGTTCAGTTTACACAAGTGTTAAACAATTGAGTGCCCATGAATTAAGATATTTAACATATTTAGAAAAATCTTTCTTGAATGCTTACTATATTCTTTGAGGGTTTAACTCCATTAAAATTATTTTCATATAAATATCAAATATTCATGGAATCACAAACTTGGCAGGGAGCCTAAACGTCATCTTGTCCAACCCATACCTGAATAAGAATTTTCTCTACAACGTAACAGACAAAATGGTCATCTACTCTTTGCTTAAAGGCCTCTAGTTAGCGAGCTCCACTGCTTCCCAGGTTAGCCCATGCTACTTTTAGAAAACTCCATTAGCAGTTTTTTTTTCTTTATGTGAAATTTAAATATATCTCTCTACAACTTCCACCCATTTAGTGCTCTAGAGTTACAAAGAATAAAACAGATCCTTCTTCTTTAAGACAGTCTTCAGAAATATGTGCATAGGTATCATATTCTCCTAAATTTTATGCATTTAAGTCTAAACATCCCCAATTCCTTTATCTGATTCTCATAAAACACAAATTTGCTATATCTTTTATCCTTTTCTAGGCACTCTTCAGCATAACAACATGCTTTCTGAAATGTGAGAACAAGTACTAAACCTAATCCGGTTTATTAAACCTAATCTGATTTACTAAACCACAGATCTGGTGTGAGCAAGCTAAAGTACAGAAGGACTATAAAATTTTTTCAAAACACAATTTATTAATTTAATTTAATTTATTAAATTATTAATTTATCCTGATTACTTTGACTTTTTTTGGCTGTCATAAAACAGTTTATTTTTAAATTATATTTAATTGCTTCAATCAGCAAAACCCTACCATCTCACCTTCCAATCTACCCCAATTGAGAACAAAAGAAAAATGAAACATTGCAAACATGTTTGGTCAATCAAAACAAATGTCCACAATGGCCACATCCAAAAAATAACAGTCCCATTCTGTACTTTGAGTCTTTCACTATTGTAGCAGGAGAGGTGTAGCATATTTCATTATTAGTCCTCTGAAATTGTGGGCTGTCATAATGTTGAGTTCCTAATCGTTTTAAAGCTATTTGTTGTATAACACTGCTGATTTATATTTTTCCTAGCCCACTAAAGCTCCTAGAACCTTTTAAGGTGAACTACTATCTAACCATACATTCTCAAACTTGCACCTATCGAATTCATTTTTGAGCCTAAATATTATTTTATATTTATTGATATTAAATTATATATTTTTAAGCTATGAACCAATATTCTAGCTTAAGAGTTTTTGGATCCTGATACTACCATCCAATGTATTATCTATTCCTCCTAGATTTGTGTTTTGTTCATATCAGTTGTTATGTCATCTAAATTATTAATAAAAAAGATAAACATGAAACAAACAAAAAGGCCTCTTTACAAACTAACATTGACTCTCTAATCAATCAACCCATAAGCATTCATTAAGTGATTCATATAAGCAGGCTATGTGCTATTCACTATGAAGGCCCAAAGTATACAAAGATAAAAGTGAAATATTTCTTTTCCTCAAGGAATTTGTATTCTATCAGTCAAGACAAATGTACAAATAAAAGTGAAGGTATACACACATACCCAGTATATACTTACATACCTACATACTATATATATATGAGATAATTAGGGTGGGGGGAAAGTGCTAACAACTATGAGATCTATTTCAATCCAATAAACATTTATTTAGTGCCTACAACATGCCAGTCACTGTTTTAAGTGCTGAGGATATAATTAATAAAAAGAAAGACTGAGCTGAATAGGGAATATAATTCAAGTATGAGAATAGCCAGTGCAAAGGCACATATATAGAAGATGGAGTGTCACATGTGAGGAATAGCATGAAGGGGAATAATGACTTCTCATTGGATCTGACTATTTATTCAATTAAAAATCCATTTAGCTATATTTTCATCATCGTTTTCGTCATCATCATCATTGTCGTTGTCATCTTACAGCTCTGGGAAGTAAGTGCTATTAACCTCATTTTACCAATGAGAAAATTAAGGTTTAAAGATGTCAAGTGACTTGCTCAGTGTCATACAGATCATAAGTGCCTGAGGTAGGATTTGAACTCACTTCTTCCTGCCTTTAAATCCAGTGTTCTGTCTGCTGTATCATCTAGCTTCTACTCATCTGCCCTACATTTCTCTAACTTATCCAAAAGAATAGAAATATAAAAAAGGGTAATTTTGAGGACTTATAAACTGAAGAATGAAATGAGAACAAGGTTTGTAATAACACTATAAAAACAACTTTGAAAGCTGTAAGAACTATGATCAATACAGTAGTCACTCATGATTCCATAAGACTAATGATGAAACATGCTATTTATTACAGAAAGGTAATAGATTTAGGATGCAGAATGAGACATAAATTTTCTATATAGTCATTGAGGGAATTATTTTGCTTGATTATACACATTTGCTATAAGGAATTTGTTTTTCTTTTCTTTTCTTCCAAGGAGGTGAGAAAGATGGGAGAGACAATATATTTTAGTCATTTTTTTTAAGTAGAAGGTGGAGTTTGCTACCAATGTGAAATATTGCATGTACTTTTAGATGAAACCACTATATTATTAAGTTTAACTATTTGAGAACTATTTATTTAAGGGAAAGGGATCTTTCACAAAGTAAGAGTATTCTGCAAATATTTATAGTGTAAAAACAAAACACACTAATAAAACTTTGGGAAAAAATGGAAGGAGAAATTATCTTTGGCAAAATTTAGATAGACTACATGTATAGCATTCCCTTGATTTACTAATCAAAAATGTAAGAAAAATGAATCTGATATCCCAACTTCTTGATAAATCCATACTTTTAGAATGCCACTTCTTTTCTGGATATTCACTAACTGTCCCTTTAAAAAATTCTAAAATTCCAGCAAAAATATATATCAAATTATCCTTTTTTAAAATCAACTTTTTTCCCCCTTTTTTTGTCAAATGTCATGAAAATAGTTCTTGTCTTTCTCTAGTTCTGTGGTGGATTTCCATTTTCTAAGATCTTTCAAAGATCAATGACAGTAAATTAGTAATCCCATTTGCTAGTACCTTAAAAATACCCTGGAATGTTATTCATTTAGCCATAGGTACTTGAATTCATGGATTTTAACTTCATGTAAGCATTTTTTCTTTTGCTCTTTGCAGTCCAAAGCATATTTTCCTGTGCAGAAAAAAGAAATAATATGAGTTGAGTAACTATGACTGTTGCTGTTGTCTATTTTCATAGCCACATCAACCATGAACAGTGATACTAGTCCTTCCTTTACTCTTATTTCCCCCCAAAATGACTAAAAAAACTCTCTCTCTCTCTCTCTAACACATATCTGAGTTTGAGCTTTACCATTCCTGACAATGTTCTTATAGGGTCATGTCATTCTTTTGCTTTAATTCTCTTTTCCTTGCCCTTACTTCCATTTCATGTATGTATCTTTAAAATATATGTTGTTCAATTTGTTCCTTGATGATCGCCATTTCTTTAGACAATGTGCCCTTTTCTTCCCCATCGTTATTATTTATCTTTGTACATTCAAATTATATACGTTAGAAGAGTGGTAAGTATAGTCTCTGCTAGGCCAACTTGATTGTAGACTTGATTCCAGTTTTAGCCAAAGAGTATCTTATCTGTCTTTTCCCTGATTCTTTTGAAATCTGCTTCCTTAAAATCCAGAGGCTATTTTAGACTCTGTCCCATTTTTTTCCTCCTTTTCTATTACAAATGCAAAAGTAGAATCTTCTTTTGTTTACTTACATAATAATAAATTTTGTGTTAACATTAAATTTCTTAAGTAGACAAGCTTCATGACTCTATGTGTCATCTAAATTTGGTATTTCCTATGGCACATCCTCATCTTCAATGCTAAATATATAATCAATTGACTTGAATTGTCATGTTGTCCAAACCCAATGCAGCTAGGTAGCACAGTGGATAGAGCACTGGGCTTCAAATCAGGAAGACTAATCTTCCTGAGTTAAATCCAGCCTCAGACAGTTGCTAGCTGTGTGGCCCTGGGCAAGTCACTTAACCTTTATTTGCCTCAATTTCCTCATCTGCAAAATGAGCTGGAGAAATAAATGGCAAACCACTCCAGCATCTTTTGCCTAGAAAACCCCCAAATGGAGTTGCAAAGAGGTGGACATGATTAAAAAAATGACTCAACAACAACAACGACAACTAATCCCTTAATTTATCGAAGAATTCTCTTTGAAACATCTCTACCATGCTGTTGGGGGCCATCTCCAGTCATCCTGATCTGTATCTTACCACTGGACCTAGATGGCTCCAGAAGAGAGAGTGAGGCTGGTGACTGTACACAGCCCTGTCTCACTTAAATCTAATTCACTTGCAAGTTATGACATCACTTTCCCAATGTCTTGGTCCTCTTCAAGAATGAAGGACAAAAGACAACATTCAGCCTCTGTTTAAATATTTCAAATGATGAGGAGCTTGTGACCTTGCAAGGTAGTGCATTCCATTTGGTCATAGCTGTAATTCTTAGAAAGCTCTGTCCTAGGCAGTATTTGTATCCCTGTAACACTGATCTATTGGATTTAGTTCTTCATTGTGATGTTCCAAAGAATAACGGCCTGTGGAATTTATAACCCCTTCTCCTTAAAGAAGTTGTCAGTTGGGCATGAGGAAGAAAACATCCCTAAAACCTGGACTATGGAAACAGAGAGTAGAGAAATGGGCACAGCAGAGGATGCTGCCCTGTCTGCTATTTCCATTACTTAATTAAGTTCTTAAAGCCCCATATTATTGTGAATGTAACCACAAGGCATGTGCCCCCCATGATTAGTAAAATATCTCCTTTTTAAATTTAAAAAGAAACATGTAAGTTAGCATAGTCATAATTACCCCCACTGATTACATTAAGCTTAGCTGGGCCCCAAGGCATTGGTTAAGCCAATGCCTCTTAGGCTTAAGTTTTAGATAGATAAACTTAGGTGACCCCAAGGTACCACCCAAGCTTACCCTATGTGTATACCCTAGATAAAACTCCTTCCCCTCCCCTTACCCTTCTAAAAATTGTATAAAAATTCTAAGTTTTTTGTTCACCTGTCAGCCAGCCTAGGCCATGGTCACTTGGTCACTGAGGCTGAAGGCCCTCCACACTGTGTCTGAGGGGAGACATAATCCAGTCTTTCTGATAGTGGGGATGATCCCAAATCCTAGACAATTCAGTCTGTAGCTTTTTCTCCACAGGAGTAAATCTTCACCTAAGAGGGGAAAAGTCACATGGCCTTGCTGGCAGCCTTACAGGACTCTTGTAAGTGCAGACAGCTCAGAGTGGTCTTTCCTAAATTTGGCCTTAGGCATTTTACCCCTGCTGTTACAATAAACATTCTGTATTGAACATCAATCCTGACTGGACCTGAGTCACTTGCAGCACCAGTTTTGACACAGCCCTTCAAACATTTGAAGACTTTTATTGCATAATAGAATCCCAGAATCTTAGTACAAGGAGGAACCTTGAAGTTCATTCAATGCAGAGGATGCCTAAGCAGGATTCTCCTAGATGGCAATTCCCTGGATATGTTGTCTTTTAAGATAGCTTCTAGTTCTAGATCTGATTTTGTGTTCTTATTATCTCTTCACAAATTCTTTCTTCTAGGTTAGTCATGTATAACTATTTCCCCATTTTATGTAATTTTGAAACCTGGCAAGATATTGATTAAGCATACTTTATTGGGCAGCCTTTAATGTGCCATTCTTTCTGATCAAGGCTATACAAATCTCCAAATAAGCAAATGCATTGGATAATATATGCTTATAACTATTATTGCTTCAGAAACTAGAGAACACAGCATTTGATCTAATGTGCCATAAAAAGATTCTTCAAGGGTCATCCTAGAAAGATGGAGGAGTAGGTTAGAAATTTCTAAGCTCTCCAAATTTCCTCCACAAACAGACAGAACAATGCCACAAAATGAACAAAGAGCAGCAAAATTAAAGGGGGAAAGCAGTTGTGTTCCTGAGATATATTGAGATGACCTCAGGAAAGACAGAACCTCCAGGGGCTGAGGTATGGCCCGAGTGGACATTGCTGAATCAACAACAGCAGGCCCTAGAGTCAGCTCTGTCTTCAAATAAACTAAGCCTCAAGAAATTTCACCTCATAAACTTTAGACTCATGGCTTCATGAACTTTCAACTCGCAAACTTTCATCTAATGAACAGCAGACAGATGAGTGGGGGAAGATTGAAGGACACTCACTATTTCCAGAAGCTAGGCCTAGTGAAACTGACTAGACATGATCCCAGGCTGTGGCTGTGGGTGAGGAGGAGGGAGCACCTGCCCAGTGAGTGTGGTATGGTACCACAGGGAGAAAGAACATTTTTGGGACAGTGTGGCTGGGGGACCAAACTGTGGCTGAGGAAAGGATAAGAGTGCCTGAGGTTGGGTCCTTAGAAAGAATTCAGAAAATAACAGTAAGGAAAACCTGAAGTCTGGGCACCATTACCAACAGCTCAGGATTAAAACCTGATTAAAATAATAAGGTGCTAAAGATAAAATAAAACAAAATAAAAATAAAAAATTAGTAAGCAAATGAGAAAGAACACAACTATAGATAGTACTATGGTATAAAGAAGATCTGGGTTCATATTCAAAGGAATATAGGCACTCTCACCTCAAAGAGTAATGTCAAATAGTCACAAGCCCAAAAAGAGTTCTTGGAAGAACTTAAAAAGGCCTTCAAAAATCAAATACAAGAGATTGATTGAGGAAAAATTAGGAAAAAAAAGCAAAAAAAAATTATGAAAAGAAAGTCAACAAATTGAGGAAAAGAGTTCCAAAATCTTAAGGAAGAGAATAACTTTTTAAAAACTAAAATTGAGCAAGAAGAATTGAATGACATTATAAAATACCAAGAAATAATAAAACTGGGAAAAACTAGAAGAGAATCTGAAATATCTCATTAGAAAAAACATTGGCTCTGGAGAACCTGTAGAGGAGAGACAATTTAAGAATTGTTGAACTACCTGAAAGTTATGATTTAAAAAAGTCTCGACCCATTATTATAAGAAGTTATTAAAGAACAAAGTTCTGAAGTGCTAGAATAAGAGGTTAAAATAGAAATTTTAAAAAAATCTGCCATTCACCACCTGAAAGAGATCCTAGGAGGAAAATTTACAAGAATGTTATAACCAAACTCCAAGATAAGGAGAAAATATGGCAAGCAAGAAAAAAAAATAATTTAAGTATTACAGAGACTTAATCAGGATTTCACAAGAACTAGAAGCTTCTATATTAAAAGACAATAGGTCTTGGTACATTATATTTTGGAGAGCAAAAGAGCTGGGGTTGTTTTAATTTGCATTTCTCTAATCAATAATGATTTAGAGAATTTTTATATGACTATAAATATTTTTGATTTCTTCATCAAAAAATGACCTGTTCATATCCTTTGACCATTTATCAGAGAATGACTTGTATTCTTACAGATCTGACAAGTTCTTTATATATTTCAGATATGAGACCTTTATCCGTCTATAAAAATTTCCCCCCAATTATCTGCTTTCCTTCTGACCTTGGCAACATTTTTTTTCTTTGTACAAAACCTTTTTAATATAATCTAAATTATCTATATTACATCTCACTCTGCTCTCTATCTCTTATTTATTTATAAATTGTTCACCTATCCATAAGTCTGATAATAATATGCTCCATGTTCTTCAAATTTTCTTTTAATATCTCTTTAAATCTAGGTCATGCATCCATTTTGACCATATCTTGTAAATGGTATAATTGGTCTACGCCCAATTTCTGCCAGACTGCTTACCAGGTTTTTCAACAATTGTTACCAAATAATGAATTCTTATCCCAAAATCTCAAGTCTTTGTTAAATACAAGTTTATTTTAATTATTTGTTGCTTTAAATTCTATGTCTACTCCATAATGATAATAAGGGATTGGTGGATGGTGGTTCTTCAGGATAAACTAGGAAAGCATAGGTTGGAAATGTTAAAAAAAAAATGATAGTGTTCCTAAAGGAGTTTCCTTTCTTTTAATCTTATACTTTGAAGCTCTGAATACAGTACTTTTGGACTATTTTAACTTCATCTTGTCCATTTAAATAGGTTTTTCACCTGCTATGAAAGCACTGACCATAACTGTTTTATCACATGTAGATAGTAAAACGACTTTTCATGCAAAAATTCTCTAACTTATGCAAAACATAATTTTTAACACCATTATTTATATCTTGATCAAGAAAAACCTAACATATCTCTGCTTTTTTCTTATAACGAAAAAAATCCAAAATACGTTTAGTAAGCCATCAGAGATTAGAATACTCTGTAGCCAGAAATGACATATGAACAGAAAGTTGAAAGGGATTGAAATAAAGAGATGAAGAGAATGAGACCAGCAGAGGATAAAAAATTGATATTGAATATTATTCTTCAAATGTTTTCTAACAAATCGCCTTCCAATTCAATTTATGAGCGAGCAGATGGGTTGCTTTGTAATAATAGTTCTTTCTAGGGTATGATGGCTCTTTGACGTTAGAAGCCAAGATATCTCAGATGACCTCGAACTAATCAAATTAGGTTATTGGAGCAATTTGTTGGTACTTAAAGAGCCTCAAACAAAAACAAAATGTGTCCTTCAAAGACCTTTCTGTGCTTTGTAGTCAGCACAATTTGTTTTAAGTGTAATGAGAAGAGCATCTTTCACATAAAAGAGCTTAACGTTTCCATTATTCATATGAAAGTTTTGTAGTTGGTTATTGTTAACCAGAAGTACTCTGTGTGTGAGTGTGCGTGTGTGTGTGTGTGTGTGTGTGTGTGCACCTAGTAAGGTAGTGATTTTCTCATTATTTGAAATGCTTATATATGAATATTTGTATGAATACATATTTTACACACATTCATATATACACACAAACACATCATCTCTGATTAAAAATAATAAACTATTAAAATTTCATATGAAGAATGGAAATTTCAAACTACCTTTATTCAAACTACTACTTATTTTTTTTTCAGTCAGAGACAAGGTTTATTAAAACATCAATCGAGGTGGGCAAGATTTTAAGAATCTGAGCCTTTGTAATGGGAATACAACTGGCCAGACTCTTAAAGGAATCTGAGCACCTTAATGGAGGCAAGATGGACCTTTTATACAGTAAGACTATGGGAACATCTGGGTGGGAATGGCTGTGGTGACTGGGAGGTAACAGAGAGGGGTCTAGATGGAATTAAGGACTGATGGTCTAGGGTGGGGCCATGTACAGACAAAGAGGGCCACAATGAAAGGGCAGTTGAAAAGATTAACTTTGAAGGGTCAGGTGCCCCAGGGACCTAGACCACATGGACTTTAAGTCCAGGGGCTGTTCCTTTTTGGGGTTCAGATGCCAAACACACAGTCTTTTCCTTTTAGCGGTTCAGATCATCCCCCTGCTCTCTTGTCCCCTTCTCCCCCTATTTTCTTGTAGGGTAAGACAAATTTCCATACCCAATTGAATGTGTAGTAACATTCCTTTTCAAAGGAACACAATGCCAGGAGGATCCCATCTTAGACTGAGGCTAAAATTGTCCTCTCAGCTTTTCCCAATGCAGACATCCCATCTGTATCACATTCTCTCTGAGTGACTTGTGGCATTTCTCTCAGATGGTGGATTATTGACTATTAATTATTGATGGATTTTTATGAGCCCTCAGAAAACTCAAAATAAAATCAGTTATGGTCCCATGAGCTTTTACCTCAAATAGCAAGTTTCACTAGTCACAGCTTAGAGAAAATTTTTCCAAGATTTACATCTCAAATTTAAATTTGTCTTGGGGTAAATCCTTAGATGTCATTTACCAGCTTTAGGTTTTAGCATTAAAACAATAACCAACAATCTTTACAATTTTCATAAGTGATAGACAAATTGTTTTAGCTGTAACCAAATTACGAGAAGTTACTTGACATAACTGATGCAAAAGTTTACCAATTTGAAACTGCAAACAAATCCGTTTCCAATCAGGTAAACTTCAGTTTTGTTAAATGCATTTCCAAATTACTTTATACACAGAATCAGCACCTCATCATTCACATGTTAAAACTACAACTTTAAAAGAGTGGCTTACTCAGGTTTGGAGGCTGGATGGCTTTTTCATCTCTTACTGCCTTGATGAGATCACTTTCCAATACACTTTTACTGACAAGCAGACCAGACTCTTAAGGAATCTAAGCAGATAGACATTCTTATTATAAATGACCCAGAAATTTTGCTGACTGCAAAATAAAGAGTCTTTGAAAGACAGATTTTTTTTTGTTTGAGATTTTTAAGCACCAACAAAATGTTCCAGTAACCTAATTTAATTAATTCTAGGGAATCTGAAGTATCTTGACTTGTAATTTCAAAAAACTGCCATGACCCACAGAGTATAAAAACACACACACACATTCTTTGCGTATTTATCTGTCAAGAGAATCTGAATACATTTGAAAGTTGTTTATATGTGTATATATTCTATATCAGACCTCTCTTTATATATACCTATATGTGATGAGAGAGAGAAGAAGGAGGGAGACAGAGGAAGAAAGAGAGAGAGAGAGAGAGAGAGAGAGAGAGAGAGAGAGAGAGAGAGAGAGAGAGAGAGTTTGAATACATTTGAAATCACAATTGTTAAGGGCAAAGATTTCAGCTACTTCAGTAAGTGTTGCTCTACCCACTTATGTTTGATAGCTCAATAACTCTACTTGCCTAACAGTTAAGGAAACATCTTTGGCTTAATACAAATCTTTATTTATTTAATAAATGTATAAAGCATCAAATGCCAGGGCATCAAAAACACATTACCTATGTGTGAAAATATAAATTAGCAAAAAAAAAAACCCCTATGCTTGCTGTGTAGAATAAACCTAAAAAAAAAATAACACAGTTGTATGGCTGTAAACAATTCAATTGGGGAAAAAAGAAAAAAAACATTAAATGGGAAATACCAGTCCTAGCAAATATTTCAGAAAATTTCCTCAACTAAATTGATATGAAAATGTTCTTTCCTTCAACAACATTAATCAATCATTTAGTATATATCAAGTACATACTTTGTTTAAGGAAGTGTGTATAACCACACATGTACATACACACAAGTCACAGTTTCAAGAAGCTTGCTGTCTAATGTGGGCAAGAAGAAGAGGAAGACTTGTTAAAATAACTTTGGTATTAGGGAGGTTGAGATAATTAGAAGGAAAATGAGCCTAAATCAAGTGCTGAGAGAGATGTGAAAAAGCCCACATTAACTCAAGAGAACAAGATTTTTAGAGAAGGTTGCAGATAAGTTGGACCTTAATGGAAGAGAATGGCTTTCACTGAAAGTGATAAAGAGAGATCATTCAAGGCCTAGGAGGCCACACAAACAAACGCAAGGAAACAAGAGAAGTCAGGGAAAGAACAGGGAAAGAACATTGGTCTTGCTTGGCTGGAATATGAAGAATAAATATAAAAGCAAATTTGAGTTAGAGTGTAGAGAGCTCTGAATGCCAGAATCTAGAATTTATTCTTTGTTCTGTAGACAATGAGAAATCTGTGCAGGATTTTGAACAGTGCATTTACAGCATTGCTGCTGTTCAGAGGTTGTGTTAGGACAGGGAAAGAGGAAAAAAAAAAGATAATGCCTGTTGTCTGGTTGAATACCTGAATGAACATCAAGGGGATTTTGATGGATTTTGCATAGACAGAGGATCTGGCCCTCAGTTTTTCTAGTATAGAGATTCATTTTTGTCATTTCAGCCAGAGATGGTCAGATTCTAGGAAATGCCAGTTTATTCTAAGTAAATTCTGAAGGGAATAATAAACCAGAAAGCCAATATATTAATTTTTTCAATTAGACATATAGTTTTCTGATCATCAGAGCACTGTATTTCCCCATAGAAGACATTCCCTGTTTTGTGTTATAGTACTGAGGAAACCAAATTACTTAATATCAGGTTGTTTGTCAAACATGAAAAAGTTTTATGGGGTATTTCTTCCTCTGCTGGAGATCTGGAGATCCCAACAGAGGATAGTTTCCTACTGACGAAAATATTAGTTTCCACCTACATGCTTTAGAACATTTATCTTCTGTATACTGCTGGATAAAAAATGATTAATTCTTTTTCTAGATTCCATGTAGAAGAGTACATTCTTAGTTGCACTTGTATTAATGTCATAATTTCCAAAATTAAATTTATCTTATAGTACTTACATTTAGATTGCTGTTTCCTTAATGTGATTTTATTAGACACCCTAATCTAACTAGCGGGATTTTTTAAAAAAGATCTTCATCTTAGGTAATTTCTCAAACTGGTTGATTTCATAATCTTATTTTGATGAAAGTTCACGTCAGTTTCAGTTGATTCTGACCTTGTTATTGAGATTTGGAAAATGAAGCAAATGAAGTAATTGCTTATTAAGAGTCTATAGTATCCCAAACACTGACCACATATAACATCTAAAAGCTGTCAATATTTATGATGAAAGTTTTCTAGCTAATAATGTAGACTTGATGAAACCTTGCATATTGAAATGACCAACCAAAATTCCAACAGATTAATTACGCAACCTATCTCTAGATAGAGTGCTGATGGATTTATAGTGCAGATTGAAACATATTTCTCCCTTCATTCCTTCCTTCCTTCCTTTGCAAAGGAAGCCAAAGATACAAAGAAGAAAATCATTCTAGCAAACCATATTTAAAAATTTAGATCCGTGTTGAAATGTTTCTTGATTGCCAGTTATTTAATAATTTAATTTCCTAAAAG
This sequence comes from Phascolarctos cinereus, assembly GCF_003287225.1. Lineage (NCBI taxonomy): Eukaryota > Metazoa > Chordata > Mammalia > Diprotodontia > Phascolarctidae > Phascolarctos > Phascolarctos cinereus. Next base: position 183,075,589 of record NW_027556180.1, on the reverse strand, counting down.
TCTACATATGTTACTTGGAACAACATTAAAAATGAACTATCATCCAAGTATAGGTCTAGGCAATGCTCTAGATATTGTGAGGAAGAGATTCAGATTGGACATATGAGAATGTTTCATTTAAAATGTAAAAATACATTTTAAGAAGGATATATTGCATCCAAGAGAAGCTCATCTATTCATGCCGCTAGCAATTATATATTTTAGAACAAAAATAAGTCGTGCACCTAAATGATAATATGAATCATAAAAATTAAACTTTCAGTGAAGAGGCTATACTTAAATAGTACAGAAGAGGGTAGGAGATCGATGGATTTCAGATGTGGAGCCATTTATTAATTTTGAAAATGAACATTGGAGGGGGTGAAGCCAAGATGATGGCATGGAGGGAGAAACCCAGCAGAATTTTTTCCAATATTCTCCTCCAAACAAATTTAAAGTAACACATCAAATCAAATTCTGGAGTGATGTAGGAAACAAAAGGTTAGGTTTAGACATTTTTCTAGCCCAAGACATCTTAGGTGGTTAGGAGAGGTCTGTGACACTGGGATGGGCACCCTTCCAGAGCATGTGTGGTAGCAACACCAGCAGTGGGTTTTAAAAGAGGCTGTAACAGTAGCAGTAGCTTCAGGAACTTTCAGCTCAGAGACATTATAAGGTAGAGAGGAGTACTAGCACTTGTGGCTACAGGAGATCAGGGGAGTTGGTCATGGTTGAAGGGCTAAGAGGAGCACTTGTACTTATGGCTGCAGGGGAGTAGGGACCCTTCTTGGGTAAAGACCAGAGTGCATACCAGAAGAGCTCTCTCCGGATCATACCGATGAGGTCTAGATTCTTGGGGTCCTGGAACCCTGAAATGGCACAGTGGGCCCTGACTGAAAGAATTTGACCCAAATCTTCTTTCAACCAGAGACAAAGTTTATTAGGGATGGGCCATATAGGCCAGACTTTTAAGGAATCTGAACATTAGTGATACCTGTAAGAATGAGTGAGCATGAGGAAATCTCAGCGTTCCAAGGGGGGCCAGGGTGGATCTTATACACACTCAAATAATTTTGGGTGTTCAGAGAAGGGGCTGGGAGAAAGATCCTGAAGTCAGGGTGAGTTTAAGAAGAATCCCGTTGGGAATATGTGGAAGGTTGGATAGATAATGGGAATAGATAATGAAGGGAACTGGAAGGACGAGGTTTGAATGGGTACGGTAAGATCAAAGGTGAAAATATACTAGGGTCAAAGACTAAACTTCATTAGGTTTTCAAAGGGAGATAAGGAGAGTCTATAAGGAAAGGCCATTGAGTGGAGTATAGCCTCAGGTAACTGTTTGAGACCAGAGTGAGACTGAAGGAAAATTTAAGGGTTTTCTGGGACCTGTAGATAAATGGGATCCAAGTTCTTTTTGGGGTGATGCACAAAGGTCTCAGCTTGGGCCTATATCCCATCAATATCACCTTTGGAACACCAAAACCTAATAGATCCCACAGAACTAGTTCTGAAAATAGCAGCTCAAAAAAGCCTAAAGCTGGGGACAGTGCCTCCCACCACCCTCACCTCAGCCTGGTGAATAGATCTCAACTTTAACATAAAGTTCAAAGTGAAGAAATAGGCTGGAAAAAAATGAGCAAACAAAAATAAAAAGAACTAGTCAGGAAGATCAAGACACAATAACTATAATAATCTACTGTTTGATAAACCCAAAGACTCCAGCTTCTAGGATAATTATGAACTCAGTATTTGACAAAATTGCTGGGAAAACAGGAAAATAGTATGGCAGAAGCTAGCCATAGATCAACATCTTAAACCATATACCAAGATAAGGTCAAAATGGGTACATTATTTAGACATAAAGGGTGATATCATGAACAAATTAGGAGAGCAAGGAATAGTTTACCTGTCAGATCTATGATAAAGGGAAGAATTTATGACTAAACAAGTTTTTGCACAAACAAAGCCAATACAGCCAAGCTTAGAAGGGAAGCAGAAAGCTAGGAAACAATTTTACGGCCAGTGTCTCTGATAAAGACCTCATTTCTAAAATATGTAGAGAACTGAGTTAAATTTATAAGAACACATGTCCTGGGTAGCTAGCCATCACCGAGGGAAGCAATCCTTTTGGAAAAGCTAACAACTAAAGGGCTCTGCAGGTGCTACAGCTACTGAGAACCTAGAGAAAAAAAATTCTAATCACCAAATTCTGGAAATCATCAAATGGTTCACTGGATATTGGTGTAACAATGGAAATAACATGAGAAAAAAATGCATTAGTATCTGTTTTCCCCTTGCACCTTAATAACTACTGGGTTTTTCCATCTGGCTTGCAGCTGAAACTTCCTTATATATGTTATCTTTTATTAGCATATGAGCATTTTAAGAGCTCTTTTCTATTTTTATCCCCAATCCATAGCATAGAGCTTTGCTTTACTGAAGTATTTTTATTCTTTCAGTTTTTGAATATTCTAATCATCTAAGTTCCCCCTCCCCATCCATATTCTATATAAAAATGATCATAATTTGGGAAGAAAATGTTTTCTGTATGTTTAAAATTGTATTTTGTAATTTATTATTTTACGAAAAAAAAAAAGACCTGAAAGCTATTTCTTCAGGGACTCTTTGGCATCATAAGAAAACAAATGTTGATCGAAGAAAAGTTCTTAGCTAACTTCACTGTCTCCTATTAATGTAAAATCAAATGCTTTATACTTTATAAAAATTTAATTAATACTAACAAGGGAATAGAGATGAAAAGCTAATACACAGAAGTTGCCAACTTCACTGAAAGACACTTGTACAGAAATAGATCTGGAGAATATTTTCCTCCCCTCCCTCTTCCCCTCCGGGGAAGCAGACTGTCTTCTCTTCAGTTCAATTCTCTACCAATTGAGTTGCATAAATTTTAGTTTCTTCTTGTGGCAGAAAGGTTATATGTTCAATCATAGCGTGTAGCATGCTATGATTTTGGTTATGCGTGCCTTCTGAATTCCTCTAACTTTTACTTCTATTGTAAAATAGGGATTATTTGAGGATTTTTACAATTAATTTGAGGAATTTTATGGTAATTACTGTAAAACAGCTGCAAATCCATTGGAAGAGTTATTTAAAATATGAATCAAAGTTAATTTAAGACTAAATACAAATAAGCCTCTTTAAATATTCATTCTGCCCACTCATTTTATGACTGGTTTACTGAGTGTTAATCTCCACAGAATTAGAGAGTTTAAAGTAACTTGAAGGATTGTATTATAGGTGAAGAACTGAAGGTCATAAAGATGAAATGTATTGAAGAACACAGAGCACAACAACCTAGAACCCATTCTAATGGGTTTCAATGAATCTTTCCAACCTTTCCATGTATGCTTTATTTTTAGGGATCAAGCCATTTTATTTCAACCTTGCCTTATTATGAAATAGTATAAACTACAGTGATGGGCAAGCAATGGGGAAGAATAGGATTGAAGAGTCCATGATAGTTTACATGCCAAGTTATGTTGCCAAACACTGGTTGATATAAAAATTAATTGGTGGTAGTTGGTTCGTGTCAATTATTACTCCTCAAGTGTACGAATCAGATACTATCTGTGGGGAGCTTTGAATATGTGAAAAAAGTCCTTGTTAAGCAGGATACTTAATCTTACTTTATTTGAAAGGCAATGTAGTACACACAGTACTGCCCTTGGAGTCAGAAAAACCTGGGTTTTAATTTTATCTTTGACACTTAATATCAGTTCAATAATGGGTAAGTTATTTGATCTCTCTGAGCCCCAGTTTCCTCTTTTGGTGGATGAGAGCTATTATGAAGCTTAAATGAGATAATATTTGAAAAACATTCTGTGAAGTTACATAAATAGCAGCTTTTATTATTAATATTAGCATTATTTCTTACAAGGTTGCCAGGAGTCTTTTAAATACTTCTTTAATCAGGGAGAAAAAACCTGAGGATAATATCACTAAACAAAAATTCCATACAATGAAACTGACAATTCCATACAATGAAATTGACAAAATAAGCCAAGCCCCAGTTTGATCACAATCTGTATTTGGGGGGGCCATCATTGATGGACATAGATTTCACATATGCCAATTTTCATTTCTATTTATTATCTAGATGACCTCCCGCTTCTGATAATATCTGATGTTTTTATTCATTAGGCTAACTCAAGTTATTTGCTAAAAATGAATATATAGAAGGATCATCTACTTCCTTTAATTTTTCTTATTCACTTTCTTTGATTTCAAGCTCATGTTGATTATTTCACAGTTACTCAAACAGTAATATTGTGATGAAGTGTTCGCTAAGAGAAGACTAATCAACTGAAATTACCTTTAGGAGACTGTTTCGTCTCCATGCAGCATCTCCTGGAATTTCAGAAGGGCTTTCTAGGGTGTGAAATGTTGTGTGAATCTATGGAGAACATAACATTACCACACCTTAGACAGCTGTTCACACCTTCTTATGGGGCCTGGCCCATATGGGTGTTGAAACTTCACTGTGCATTAATTTTTTTTTTTTTTACTCAGTGTCAGTTCTTGTAACTAAATACTTGGGGAAAATATAGAGGTGTTGTATAGGAATTTTGAAAGACAGCATTTCTCTGTTTCTTTTAACAAAATGATTGGATCATAATAATTCACATTTGTATGGCAATTCAAAGTTTACAAGGGGCTTTAGAGATTATATTTTTAATATACAAAACTTTTACAAGGACAGCCCCTCCATTTTAAACCTTTATCTGCCTCTTCCCAATTAAGTATTCCTAGTTATTACATAGGGATTCCCCAGGTTTCTGAAACTATCTTTTTTTTCTATTCTCTCTACACTCATACTTTTAAATCAATATATTCAGTCTTCATGATCACCAAACCTACCTTTCTAATTGCCTGTTGGACATCTCAATCAATCAACAATTATATGTTAAATGAGCTAGGCACAGGGAATACAAGTGAAAGGAGCTCTACTCACAAGAAGTTTATATTCAATTGGTCCAAATCCTACTTATTTTACCCAGAAACCTCTTACAGTGTAGCAGAGATTATACCTCATGGAACATGCATGGGAATGGACCTACCAGAAACATCCTAGGGATTATACAACAAAGTATCCCAGAAAAAGTCTTCAGGGACTTGCTGTCTTAATGCTCAGTGGCTTGTGCTTTGAAATTATGAATAGCAATCAGGAAGAGCTTATTATGCATCTTGGAAAGTAGTGGATTCACTCTCTTCTTCTCTCTTCTCTTTCTGTCAGGCATAACAAGATTCTTCAAGCTTCTCCCCTGAGGGTCTGTGGCAGGGTTGGTATCCTTTACCTCTTCACCAACCCTGGACTCCTCACCACTGGATAAATGGTGAACTGAAATAATATGACAACTATAATATGTAAGGGCTTAGCTGAGCCTGAGCCTAGATCTTGGGACTCTGGCTGCCCAATTTGTTTTCATTTTTTCCCCCTAAGTACAGCTGATGAAACAATGATTCCATGATGGATGTGTTCAATCTTGGAGGCCACATTAGGTTTCTGGCGTTTCTCAGTCCTCAGTTGGTATAAGAGATACACTTCCACAATGCATTTCTTGGAAAAGAAGACAACCAAAGAGAAGGAGCCCAGTTCAGTCAAGGTTTGCAAAAAAGACATTCAGCTTAAGGGTAGTCATAAAGAGATATGGTGAAATCTAACAATGAAGCAGTCCTGCAAACTTCATTTTCTGATGTTTAAGGCTCAATCTCCCCGGAGAGTATCACAGTGGTAAGAAGTTATTTCCTCCTATTTATAACTTTATTTCAATGTGAACTTGCGAGCCTAGTGAGTATCAAGCATTTCTTTTGTGTGATGGACATAAATAGCTACTTAATATCTAATTTAATATATAGTGAGTACTGGTTTACCCCTTGCATTGAGAAGACTATAAACATGTATCAAAACTTAAGCTTTAACAATTATCCATGGTGCTCCAGGGTGGGAGTATAAAAAGAAATGCTCAAAAGAACATATCTCCTTTTTTCGGTAATCAGATGCCCACCACCCACCCACCTGGTCCATGTACACAGATCAAGAACTGAAAGGAGTTAATGGAGAATGGAGAGGATGTAGTATCCCAGGCCTCTGGGATTAGCAGAGATTATTATTGTTAATTATCTATTCTAACACCAACATCATCCTAATACATATAACTATTGCCTCTCACTCAGATGATTGTAATAGTTTCCAAACATGCTTTCTTATCTTCAGACTTTCCTATACTATTCTACATATTACTACCAGGTTAATATTTTTAAAGCATTGAATCACAAAATTTTCTGAGTTAAAAGGGATGTCAACAGACTTTTAGGGAAATTTATATCAGAAAAAATAATCCCCATACAATGCACCCAACAAGTGGTGATCCATTTTTTCTTGAAGATTTCTAGTGAGGCAGAAACCATTACTTTCTGAGGTCTCCCATTTCACTTTTTGACAACTCTAATGAATAAAGAACTTTTTTCCCCAGCCAAAATCTTGTTCTCAGGAGCTTTTACCCATTGTCCTAGTTTTTATCTCTTGGCTGAAGTAGAAATCAAAATACTTTTCCACATAATAATCCACTAAATACTTGAAGACAGTTATCATGTCTCACTGAAGTCTTATCTTCCCCTAACCAAGAATTTCTAGTTCTTCCAATCCATCTCCTTCTCTATGTTTCTAGCCTCTCATTATCCTAGGTGCTTTGTTCTTATATGCTCTACCTTGTTTAGAATTATTATTAGGATTCTACCAGTGAACACAGGTTGAAGTAAAAGCAAGGCCTCTATCATTCTTGGTAATATATTTCTATTACTGAAGAAAACATCCCATTTAAAAATTTTTCTTTTTTTGCTATTATGTTATAATTGATTTAGCATTGAGCTTATATTTCTAAAACCCACAAATCTTTTTCTCACAAAAAAATCTCTATTCACACCTCTCCCTTCCTGTACTATCGCAGTAGTTTTTTAAAGCCAAAATAATTAATGTACTTTTATCCTTATTAAATTCAATATTATTAGATTTCATCAATTATTGTAGCCTATGTATCAACTGGATCTTTTTGGCTTCTATGCTTTTGAACTTTGTGTCAACTATAAATCTGCTAACCATGCCATCTATGCTTTCTTTCCAAGTATTAGTAAAAATGTCAAAGACCACAAAGTCAGGGACAGATCATAGAGGATAGCCTCTACAGACCTTGTTCTAGACTGGTTTTGAATTACTAATTTCAAATATTTGCAACCAATTATTCCACCAGTTCCTAATGAACATAAATTCACTATGCTCTGGATCTAATTTTCTCCATCTTATCCATAAGGATATCATAGGAGACTTTATCTAATGCCTTACTAAAAATCAGGCATGCTATGTGTCAGTCTGCTTGTCACTCAGTCCCACTTAAATACATGAAGTATCTGTGATTTTGTCAGCATATGGAAGCACTCATGAAATGGATTTTTTTTTGCCATGTTTTTTGCCATTTGTTTATCCAGCATGAATGAAAACCTTCAGTGACTACCCAATTGCTTCCTGAATAAAGTTCAAATTCTTTAGCCAAAGACCTCTTCTCTAGTTTTCTAGACTTATATCCCATGAACACCAAACATGTCTATGATTTTCTAACTATGTATCTTTTCTCATTTTGTTTTCTTCATTTAGAATGGCCACTTCCAGATCTGGTTCAAATGCCAATTCCTTTGATCCCTTTGGCTATAGCCAAAAGTCATAGTTTCTATCCTCTGAACTTCTATAGTACTTGGCTTATACCTCTAATTACACATTCACATTTAATTCCATGTTATAATTGCTTACATGCTTTTTATACTTTGTCCACTAAACTGTAAGCTCTTTCTATTTCTTGTGTATCATTGTATCATCAACAGTGCCTAGCATTGTTGGTGCTTACTATATATTTGTTGAATGACATGTGGGCATAGAGGGATACAGAGAGATATAGAGAAAATATAAATGTCTTTCTAAAAGCCAAACAAAAGGGAAATCTATGAGAAGGCATCGTAATAGAATGTAAAGAACAATGAACATGTAAACAGAGGAGCTAGGTTCAAATCCTACCTCTATTGTTAACTACTTGTATGACCTTTCAAGGACTCACTTAACCCTTTCAGTTTCCTCATCTGTAAAACAAAGGGGATAGACTAAATGACTGACTTCTTTCCATCCTCTAAATTTTGGATTCATTAACCTTTGAACATATAGTACAAGTTAATTATAACAAAATTTGCATTCAGTTTTCCACTACTTTTAGTTCATTACTCACATTACTCTCACTCTGATAATACCAAAATGTATATGATGTTTTTGTGAGTATTGATCTTTCTAATTTGACAAAAAAAAAAGTATGTATAGTCATCTCTCCAAATTCATGGGGGTTAAGGGAACAGGACCCCTCACAAATATGAAGAACTGAAAAACTCCAGACCCCATCCCAAACCTTCTGATCATATTTGTTTAACACACAAAAGAAGTAAAACAACACACTGCACCCATAAAAAAGTTACAGTTTCTATTCAAGAGAGATTAGTATCTCACCATGATGCACAGTCTTCAGAGTTACAGGTGTAGCAATAACAACTACTCTTTGGGATAGAAAATTATGTAACTGAGTCGGGAACACTAGAGAGACAAAGAGGAGGCATTTCCAAAGAGAGTGTGTAGCCTTTAGTTCTTTAGTTCACTGAAACTTTTACAAAATTTAACTGTTTATAATAAATTTATGTATGCATACTTATGGTAGTAAGTGATAACATAGATGAATAATATATAGTACTTATGCATTTATGACTTACTAATTTTTAAAGTTTTCTTTACATATGTGCTGTCATCTGTGATTTTTCATGGTACACCTGCAAATCTCCAAAAATTTCTGTTTAAGTATTGATGGCCAGACCTTGAATAACCAAAACCATGAATATGGAAACTGCCAGTATTGAGAAATGACTGTACATGGATTACATTTTACAAATTTGTTTAAGAATCACAAAAACAGACAAAAGTTGACTGGAGGTATAGCTGATAATTTTAAATTAAACCCCAATACAATTTTGCCTTTGTAACATAGTATCTTGCATATGAAATTTAAGGGGAAATTAAAAACTTAATTTTCCAAATATTTGATAAAACTAGACAACCAATTTGGATGATCCAGGTCCTTTCTTAACTAACTTTTCCCTGAAAATAATTTCTTTAATAGCCTTGAGAATGGTGGCAAAATTCAAGTGTTACAGATGAGGGCAAGTTATACTTACATAATATTGAACCACCCACAAGACCTATGTTAATACACCCACTCTCTGCTCTATAAAGGGGCACTCTGGTCTGGACCCATACATGTGATCAGACTGGGTTCATTCTTGAAGAGTCTGGTCTTTACTAGGGTGGGGAGGGGAGACTTCCTTTTCTGATATACTTTGGCCTATAAAAGTCCCACCCTGGCACCCTAGGGACAAATTATTTAAAACTCAGGTTTTTACTAACATCTAGATTTTCCCAAAGGTGAGAGGGTCAGTAAAAAATGCACTTAATGCAAAATTTTACTCAGATATCAGAAAGGTGTTTTATTCTTTTTAAAAAAATTAATTTATTTTTAGTTTCAACAATCACCTTCATAAGGTTTTGAGTTTTAAATTTTCTCCCCCTCCCTCCCTTCCACCTTCCCCAAGATGGCATACAATATGATATAGGCTCTATATATACATTCTCATTAAACATATTTTCATATTAATAATGTTGTAAAAAGAATTAGAACCAATATGAGGAACCACAAGATGGAAGAAACAAAACAAAACAGAAGAAAAAAAAAGAGCAAATAGCATGCTTCAATCTGCATTCAAACTCCGTATTTCTTTCTCTGAATGTGGATAGCATTTTCCATCCTGAGACTTTTGGAGATGTCTTAGATTCTTGCATTGCTGGGAAGAGCTAAGTCTCTCAAAGTTAGTCATCACACAGTGTGGCTGTTACTGTTCACAATGTTCTCTTGGTTCTGCTCATTTCACTCAACATCAGTCCGTACAAGTCTTTCCACTTGCTCATCCACTTGCTCATCATTCCTTATAGCACAATAGTATTCCACTACATTCATATACCACAACTTGTTCAGTCATTCCCCAATTGATGAGCATCCCCTCAATTTCCAATTCTTTGCCACCACAGAAAGAGCTGCTATAAATATTTTTGTACATGTGGGTTATTTTGCCATTTGTATGTTCTCTTTGGGATACAACCCTAGAAGTGCTATTACTGGGTCAAAGGATATGCACATTTTTATAGCCCTTTGGGCATAGTTCCAAATTGCTCTCCAAAATGGTTGAATCAGTTCACAACTCTACCAACAATGCATTAGTATTCCAATTTTTCTTCTGTTTTGTTTTGTTTCTTCCATCTTGTGGTTCCTCATATTGGTTCTAATTCTTTTTACAACATTACTAATATGAAAATATGTTTAATGAGAGTGTATATATAGAGCCTATATCATATTATATGCCATCTTGGGGAAGGTGGAAAGGAGGGAGGGGGAGAAAATTTAAAACTCAAAACCTTATGAAAGTGATTGTTGAAACTAAAAATAAATTAATTTTTTTAAAAAGAATAAAACACCTTTCTGATATCTGAGTAAAATTTTGCATTGAGTGCATTTTTTACTGACCCTCTCACCTTTGGGAAAATCTAGATGTTAGTAAAAACCTGAGTTTTTACTAACCCTAGAAGTGCTATTACTGGGTCAAAGGATATGCACATTTTTATAGCCCTTTGGGCATAGTTCCAAATTGCTCTCCAAAATGGTTGAATCAGTTCACAACTCTACCAACAATGCATTAGTGTTCCAATTTTTCCACATCTTCTCCAATATTTATCATTTTCCTGTTTCGTCATGTTAGCCAATCTGATAGTTGTGATGTCGTACCTCAGAGTTGTTTTGATTTGCATTTCTCTAATCAATATCAATTTAGAGAATTTTTTCATATGACTATAGATAGCTTTAATTTCCTCATCTGAAAACTGCCTGTTCATATCCTTTGACCATTTATCAATTGGGGAATGACTTCTATTTTTATAAATTTGACTTAGTTCTCTATATATTTTAGAAATGAGTCCCTTATCAGATGCCTTGATTGTAAAAATTCTTTCCCAGTTTTCTTCTTCCTTCCTAATCTTGGTTGCATCGGCTTTGTTTGTGCAAAAACTAATTTAATGTAGTCAAAATTATCCATTTTGCATTTAATAATGTTCTTTATCTCTTGTTTGGTTATAAATTCTTCTGTCCCCCATAAATCTGACAGGTGAACTATTCCTTGCTTTCCCAGTTTGCTTATAGTACCAGCCTTTATATGTAAATAGTGTATCCATTTTGACTTTATTTTGAAATATGGTATAAGATTTTGGTCTATGCCTAGTTTCTGCCATCCTCTTTTCCAGTTCTCCCAGCAGTTTTTTCCAAAGAGTGAGTTCTTATCCCAGAAGCTAGCGTCTTTGAGTTTATCAAACAGTAGATTACTATAGTCATTGACTATTGTGTCTTGCATACCTATTCCACTGATCCATCACTTTATTTCTTAGCCAGTAACAAGTAGTTTTGATGATTGCTGCTGTATAATACAATTTAAGATCTGATATGACTAGACCACCTTTTCTAGCATTTCCTTTCATTAGTTCCCTTGATATTCTGGACTTTTTGTTCTTCCAAATGAACTTGTTATTATTTTTTCTAGCTCTATAAAATAATTTTTGGTAGTTTGATTGGTATGACACTGAATAAGTAAATTAGCTTAGGTAGAATAGTCATTTTTATTATATTAGCCTGGCTTACCTATGAGCAACTGAGGTTTTTCCAGTTGTTTAGATCTGACTTTATTTGTGTGAAAAGTGTTTTGTAATTGTGTTCATATAGTTCCTGGGTTTGTTTTGACAGGTAGACTCCTAAATATTTTATAATGTCTACAATAACTTTAGATGGAATTTCTCTTTCTATCTCTTGCTGTTGGGCTTTGTTAATAACATAGAGAAATGCTGATGATTTGTGTGGGTTTATTTTATAGCCTGCAACTTTGCTAAAGTTGTTTATTATTTCAAGTAGTTTTTTACTTGATTTTCTAGGATTCTCTAAGTATATCATGATATCATCAGCAAAGAGTGATAGCTTTGTTTCTTCTTTGCCTATTCTAAAGGTATTTTATTCTTACACAAAATAAAAATTAAACATAAAAGACTTGAATAGTGCAGTGACAGAATGATTTAAAATAGAATGAAGTAACCTAACTTAAAACTATTGCTATCATCTGCTAGGAAGGTGCTATTTAAACTTCATCAGAAGGTAAAGAAATTTGTAGGTCTCGTAAATAGTCATTTTGCATTTCATCTTGGTTTTGCACTGTCTCCTCAAAGTCTATGTCTTTCATTGTTCATCTTTTCTGAAGAAGAAACTCCCTTTGTAGCCAGTCAAGCTTCGCTTAATAGATCCAGGACTAGACTTTTCAAATCCAAAAAAATCTCCTTGAAGCCTAGAAACATCTAACACCAAACAGGAAACATCAAATGTGAGTTTGAAACTTTGTCACGTGTTCAGGAAATGAAACACAAAGCAGAAATGTAGCTAGGGGCCCAGGCACAAACTTGCCTTGTGCATGCAGTTCTTCTCTAGCTGCTGCATGAGAGCAGCTGTTATGGTGCTGGGATGAGGAAGAGCTGACACTCCTCTATCTTGTACTCGAAATTTCAAAGTAATATGATGCCACCTGGAGAGGTGAAGAAAGAGTGAGCCCAGTGGGAGTTGTCTTTCCTTTTAACTGATATAGTACCATTCCCATTCTGACAACGTCATGGGGTTTAGGAGATCCAAGGGACGCCTTGGGGGTTTCTGCATCAAGCCAAAACAACACATTCTCTTAATGTTGAACTACCACATGGATGGAAGCATCTCAGAAGTTTGTCACACCTTGTAAAGTCCAAATGCTGAATCTCCATGTGCCTGAAATCTCTAGAAGTTCCAAGGCCAAATCAGTTTCAATTACACTTGGTTGTTTAAATATAATAATGTATACAAATTTGAGCTTTATGTTTAAGGTAGTAGATATCTATTGAGGTAGAAGGGAGGTTTGTAAGATAAGGACACTGCGTTAAATCATTTCTCTTATTAACACAGACATAATTATAAAAATGTCATATTGCATTGCTTAGCTTAATGCAGCCATGGGAATATAAGTTTTATATAGATTAACATGTGAGATCCTTGCTATTTAACTGTGTTCTAAGTTGTTGATTCAGGTCTCAGTTTAACTGACTTGGCAGGATAAAGGATTGCCTTAACTACAAAGATAGTAATGTATACAAGGAATATAGATACTAAAATCTGATCCTTGGGAAAAATATTTTTTCTTTAATAGATGATATTGAAATAGATAAAATTTAAATACCATTATAACTATTTTAACATAGTATCTAAACCTCACACAATAATTTTCTTATTTCAAAAGGTGAATAGTACAACAAGATTTCAAGAATACAAATACTTCCTTGGAAGTTGTGGCAATGGGATTTGACTGATATGCTAAAACTTTCCACTTTCAAAGTAACACTCGTTAACAGCCAAATCCCTTTTACAAGTGGACATGTATCATTAAAATGAACTCTAAAGAATTGTTCAGGTCCTCATTATCTCTCCCCTCTGCTATTGTACTATCCTAGTTGGTTTCCTAGCCTTGAATCTCTTCTTTTTCTAGTCAGTCCTCCACATAGCTACTAAAGTATTATCCTTTGTGCGCAGATCTGGTCATGTCATTCCTCTAATCAAAAAGCTTCAGACATCCTATTGTCTCTAGGATGAAATACACACATTGCCATTTAAAGCCCTTCACAATCTTGCTCCAGCATATCTTTGCAGACTTGTTGCACATTACTCAAATCCATGCATCCCATGTTCTACCCATATTCAGCTATTTGCCCTTCCCCATACATAACATGTCATTTCCTGCTCCATGCCTTTGCATAAATTTTATCACCATACCCAGAAGATGTGCCTCCCTCACTTCTAACTCATAGAATCCCTGGCTTCATTCAAGGTTAAGTTCCACTTCCACCTCCTGCAAAATAGTCAAGCTTCTTCCTTTCAGTTGCTAGTGCCCTTCCCTTACTAAAATTTCTCCCCTGGAAGCCAAACTTTAGGGGATAAACTTCCTCATAGTTATCTAGAGTTGAGCATGGAGCCTTAGAGCCAGAAGAAAACTTTAGCACCTATCTCATTTTACAGATGGAGAAAATTGAGGTTGAGGTAGTGACTTATCCAGGGTAAATCAAGTAATAAATGACAAAGGCAAGATTGGAACTCACATTCTCCAACCCCAAAACAGCATTCTTTCAACTGTACCATTACTTGGCATTTACCTGGTATAAGTTTTGTATTTACTAATAAATTTGTATTTACTACGTATATGTTGCTTCTCCCAACACAATATAAGCTCCTTGAGGATAGGGATTGATTCATATTTTTCTTTGTCTTTTGTCACATATCTGATACATAGGGACATATTAAATGCCTGTTTAATTCAATTTAATTGAACTAGTGATTATGTTTCTTCCAGGGAAGTATCAAACATCAGTAATAAAATAATATTATTTTAATTTTTATAACATTTCACCAAAAATGGTTATAGAAAATGACATAAGAAACTATTGTATTTTTTTTTTCTAGATCACATGAACAAGATGACAGATTGGACATTTTCTCTACTAGTCACAACCTCTCAAACCTCTCCTAAACAGAATTATGCACCAAAGATAAAGCAACTTCAGTTGTCTCCATAGTCTAGGATCCCTAGAATCCAAAAAAAGGTTAAAAAAACAGAAATTGCCACTTATACCCTGAGCTCACTCAACAATCCTTCCCAACCTCTCAGGCTATCGGTAGAAAGGCAGCACTAGCAGATCCAAGGACATGACACGAGCTTACATCAAAACTCTTGCTGTAGCTTGGGACACCCTCCCCCCTTTTTCCAGAGTCGTGGAAATCCTGACTCCAAGAAGTGGAAGTTTATTTAGAGCATGACAGCTAGCTTAGCCATAGCTCTTCAGAAGCAATAGCCTGCCAGAAGCTGAAACCTAGAAGCACAAGTGGGCAAAGCTCCCAATTATCTGTACAAGAGAAAACAGACTCTGAACTGCCAGTGCCAAGCCAAAACTAAGAAACAAAGGGAGGGAACAGGTCACCAGGACAAGACCCCATGCATGGGCTCTATCAAGCTTTATGGAAAGAGCACAACATCCAGCTGGTGCCATTTCTGACCATCCAAGAGTCAGTTGGGTCAGAGACAGGCTGATGCCCAGTGTAGGAGGAGGATGAGACACTTTGAGAAACAACTCCTAAGGAAAGCACAGTCCTAGGGGAGGGAATCAGGAAGTGAGTGATAAGTAAAACAATAGAAATGTAACAGAGAATAATTGCAGCAGGCAAGGATACAATAGCAAGAGACTTCTTTCTAAATGTACACAAGGAGACAGAGGTGAAGAAAGAAATCTGGTAGAGGTAACAATGAAGAAGAGGACAGGAGGCATCATGGACAGAACTTGTCAACACCCTGCCTACAAGTGAATTAATGCTTCTTGTGTTGGATTATGAGGAGAGCTAGGTGGTGAAGTGGAACGAGCACTCACCATCTTCATGAGTTCAAATCTTGCTTCTGACACTTACTAGCTGTGTGATGCTGGTTAAGTCATTTAATTCTGTTTGCCTCAGCTCCTTAACTGTAAAATGAGCTGGAGAAGGAAATGGAAAATCACTCCAGTATCTTTGCCAAGAAAACCCTAAATGGGGTTACCAAGAGTTGTACATGACTGGAAAATGACTCACCAGCAATAATTGTGGGATCACAACATGAAGGAGTGCAGAAAAGAGAGGGAGAAAAGCAGGGGTAAGAGAGGAGTGTGTGATGTAATGTTGTAAAATCAAGGGCTAGTGATGAGAAGAAAGCGACCTCCGCAGTCTGAGAAGAGAAGAACCTACAGGGGAGTGGGTGAGGAGGAGGAGGAAGGAAAGATTGAAAAGAATGGGATAATTATAGAGGCAATTACAAAAATAAGATAGGTGACTTTGATTAGTTGAAATTGAAAAGCTTCTGCATACACAACATTAATGTATCTAGGATAAGGAAAA
Organism: Phascolarctos cinereus; assembly: GCF_003287225.1. NCBI lineage: Eukaryota > Metazoa > Chordata > Mammalia > Diprotodontia > Phascolarctidae > Phascolarctos > Phascolarctos cinereus. The sequence continues at coordinate 183,059,438 of NW_027556180.1, read as the reverse complement.
TGGTTGAATGGGAAAAACATTTTTTTAATCAAATTTCTCCTATAAGAGTTTGGCATCCAAAATATGTAAACAATTAACAAATATGTTTGAGATTAATAACCATTACCCAGTATATAAATGGTCAAAGGATATGAACCTACAATTCTCAAAAGAGCAGCAAAGTTTTTATAATCACATGAAAAGAATGCTCCAAATCATTAATAGTAAGAGAAATGCACATCAAAACACCTGTGAGGTTTCTCCTCACATCCTAGAGATGCTAAATGACAAAAAATAGCAGAAGTCAATGTTGGAGAAATTGTGGAAATATAGGCACACTATATATTGTTGATGGAGCTGTGAAATGTTACAATTATTTTAGAAGGTAATTAGGAACTACACAAATAAAGTGACTAAAATATCTACACCCTTTGAACTAGACATTCCATTATTGGGCTTATACTTCAAGGAAGGTTATTGATAAGAAAAAAATCTCCATGTACTCCAAAATATTTATAGCAGAACTTTTTGTGATAGCTAAGAACTGAAAATAGTAGAAGCTTATCATCTGGGGAATGGCTAAACAAATTGTAGTATGTAAATGTAATGTAATATAACTGTGCTCTAAGAAATGATGTGTGTGATTGGAACACTAATGCATTGTTGATGGAGTTGTGAAATGATTCAACCATTTTGGAGAGCAATTTGGAACTATGCCCAAAGGGCTATAAAAATGTGCATACCCTTTGGCCGAGCAATAGAACTTCTAGGGCTATATCCCAAAGAGATCATACAAATAGCAAAAGGACCCACATGTGTAAAAATGTTTATAGCAGCTCTTTCTGTGGTGGCAAAGAATTGGAAATTAAGGGGATGCCCATCAATTGGGGAATGGCTGAAGAAGTTATGGTGTATGGATGTAATGAAATACTGTTGTGCTATAGGAAGTGATGAACAGGCTGACTTCAGAGAAGCCTGGAAAGACCTGTATGGTGTGATGCTGAGTGAGGTGAGCAGAGCTGAGAGAACAGTGACAGCCATGTTGTGTGATGACTAATATTGATGGACTTGACCCTCCCCAGCAATACAAAGACCTAAGACAACTCCAAAGGCCTCATGATGGAAAATGCTTTCCACATCCAAAGAAAGAACTATGGAGTATGAATACAGATCAAAGCATACTATTTGCTATTTTTTTTCTTCTGTTGAGTTTTGTTTCCTCTTTCTCGTGGTTCATCCTATTGGTTCTAATTCTTACTTACAACATAACTAATCTGAAAATATGTTTAATAGGAAAAAAGAGAAATGATATTTGTGACAAATACAAAGAAGCATTGAAAGATCTATATGAATTGACACATCGTGAAATAAGCAGAACCAAGTAAACAATGTGCTCAATAACTACAATACCGCTGATGCAAGGAACGACATCAAAAGAAAAAGTAAAAATGAAGATAAAAAATTATAGGATCAAAAGATTCAAATGAAGAGATATGAGAAGACACTTCTAACCTATCCCTTTGTGAGAAGTTGACAGATGTTACATATCGCCCGTCTTTTTTGTACTTTTTCAATGTATCGATCAATCGTGCTGACTTTCTTCTCCAAAAAAAAATACTGTTTGTCATATGGGATGTCCCTCTGGGAGTGGGAAGGGGAGTACTCTCCTCTCCTATAGGCTGTTATTTTTCTGAGACTATAGAGGTTTCCTTCCCCTCATTGCTAGACCTTGATTTCACCCCAGCACATCCCTTCTTCCTTCCTCCTCTTTCACATACAATCTGCTATTGTAATGTAATCCCATAAGGGATATTATTGTGATGTACTAATCAGAAAATATCAATAAAAACTTATCAAAAATAAATGAAAATTATAAAGACAAAAAATAAACTATGGTGAATAATAATATATAAACCAGTTAAGATGCCAGAAAAAAGATGGGAAAGTTAGGAAGAAGTGTGAAATAGAATGCATTTAATTTATGATTATTAGTAATTTACTTCACCTTAAAAATCATCTAATTTTATATAAGAACTAATTTGACTTTTAGATACATAATTATCATTTTAAATTCCAAATCCTAAATTTGAAAAATAAAGGAGACTAGTGGATAAAATAGAAAAAGAACTTGTCCTCATAAGACCTGAGTTCTAATTTCAGTTCTATGACCTCAGGTAAGTAAATTGTTAAGTCACTAGTAAAATGATCATCAATTGTTATTCACAGTGATATGGTATTTTAGGGTTACCAAATAATTTACTTACATTATCTCATTTAATCTATTCTGTGAGGCTGTTAATACATAAGTTATTGTTAACCTCATTTTGTAGATGTTAGCTTAGTGATTCGACTAAGTTCATGTAACTATAGAAGAAGAATGGTATAGTAGATAAAGCACTGACCTCCAGACCAGCATTCAAGTCCCATCTCTTTTACATACTGGCTGTTTCACCCTAGGTGACATTTAAACTCTCAGTGGTCTAGGAGAATTTCTGACTTAAGTTGTAGAGAAGGTGCAGACTTGTATTAGCATAAGGAGTTTCCTCATCTGGGAGTTCCCTTTACCAATGAATAATTATAATTGACAAAGACAGAAATTGATCTCAGGTATTTTCTGACTTCACGTCTAAAGCTCTTCCTCAATATCATATTCTCTCTCTAGGCATCAATTTATAAAGAGAAATGGTTGAAATAAGTGATCTCTTTTGTTCAGCTCCAAATTCCTATGCATCTACAAGGGAAGAACTTTTTAATAAGCATTTTTCCAGAGTTGATCAGTTAATTTTTTACATTAGTATTTCAATTTCTAGGTTCATAAGTTCTGGGCTGTTTTTATCTATTATTTTCTGGATTATGTTGTTAAGTTTTGTTTTGGTTTGTTTTTTATTTTTTTGTCCTGTCATGTTCTTCTGAGAGACTTGTAGTCCCTAGGCTATCTCTACACATCTTTTTTTCTTCAAGATCCATATGTTTTGCTTGCCGAGTGAGGATATATATTTTTAAATTTATTTAACTTAATTAGATTGTCCTTTACTTCTGTATATTTGTATGTTCAGCTTATTGTTCTCTCTTGTTTCTTTGGTGAGGTTTGTCATTGCACATTCCAGTTTTTCTACACAGCTCATTGTTTTTGTGTGCAGGCCACAAATTATGCTCTCATAATTCTCATTTCTCTTTTGAACCATTCAGAAACAGTGTTGTGGTTCCAAAATTTCCTTAAATTTCACAGGATTCTCTGTCTCATTCAAGGGTTGAATCATTTTCCTTTATTTGGGATCATTTATTCATAGATACTGAACTAATTTATTACATCTAGAGGCCATATTTCTTCCTGCTCTTGATGACTTTCCTGGTGATTTATGTGCTTATGTCCAAATTCTTTGAATTTTCTCCTTCCTGAGATATTTGGTAATTTCATCCTTTTCCCCTCTTATTTTCCACTTTAATTCACTTTCTGAGTGATTTTCTTGGGAGTTGAATCTCAAACAGCTTCAGCCTTCTCTCATACTGGGCAATTCAGGGTTCACCAACCTATATTTCTGACACAAGTGACTTTTTGGGTGGACAGAACTGGCCTTAGCTAAGTACTTTGTCTCAGGTTTAGTGGAATATCTGTACTAATTCCTTTGTTCCTCTGTTCTTAGTGTGGACACCCGCAGTTCAGAGAGCCGCCTCACTGCTGCTTTGGGATTGTCTGGGTTTCTGAGGCACTGGGAAGAAGCAGGGGTAGGATGTGATGTTGAGTTCTATATTAAGCCCTGACAATGGGTCCTACACTTTTCCCTCTGTTCCTGAATGTCTTAAGACATGCTTTGCAACATAGAACACTACTGCTCCCACACTGAGCCAAGCTGTCTATGTGGCCTCAGGGAACTTTTGTAGTCTGGAGTATTTGTGTGGGAAGAGGGGAAAGACCAGAGTTTGGGGCTGGGTTTTGTCTCACCTTATAGGTCCACCAGAGCAGCCTTCCTGCCCATATGGTGGAGTATGGGCAAGGGGTGTTGAGTGAGGTCTGTATAAAAGTTGGTTAATTTTTTTTAAAGTTTCTTTTTGGTTTCTGGGTATTCTAAATCATAGAGACAACTGAAGTTTCTTTATCTTTCCAATAATTTCTGTTTCAGAGAAATCTGAGAGGTTAAGGGAATCAGAGAAAATGTCTAGCACCCATCTTGTCTGTCATATGACATTGAAGTCAGACTTTTTTATTGTTGCATAAATTCATATGTTTTGTCAAAGAATCCTCACATATTAAATATTCATAAGGAAGATATATTAATGTAGAAAGAGACAGAGACAGAGAAAGAGAGGGATGTACTTAAACCTCAGTCAGTTTTAAATGAGAAGTTCTTGTGCCCTAGACCACTTGTACTTGTAAGTTCTCCACAATAGGAAAGCATATTTGAGTATTTGCCTTTGAATACTTTATTAACTTTCCCTTTGTTACTTGCAAAAGCAGTAGTATCAACATTGGTACTCAATGAATCAGCCACTAAATTGGTCTTCTACAATGGTCCAAGATCAATAACTAATTTTGAAAACTGATTAGTTTGTGCCACAGTAGTAGATAGTTACAATTTTGCCAGAGGATATAATCAGCCAGCAAATTAGAAGTATTAGAGCATTAACAATAGGTTGGTAATATGACCCAACTCTACCATAAACTCTTTTCCGCAAAGGATGATTCAAGTCTTCTTAAGCAACTTCACTTACAAATAGAACTTTTTTTATGTTAAAATAAAGCTTAGTTTTATAGTGCTCCTTAGCTTGTTAATAAGAGATGTTTGTAAATGAATTCTAATAAAGCAAGCAAGCTCAGCCTTGGGTGGCTATTAAAGAGGCACAGACATTTTTACATATCTTTGCTGCATGTGAATTCCAGATGTTTCCAACATGAAAAATGTTATCTTCCAACAGTTAATGCTGTACTGCTAGCCATTCAGAAGATGTATATTCCTATTAGAGCAGGGATGTTGCTATGGAGATCATGGTAAAATTCTGACCTAGAAGGAGAGGTGGTGATAAAATTCACTAAACTAGGAAGGTAGAATATCAATTAAGCCAGTAAATGAAAAGGTAACAAAGAGGTAAGAGAAACAAGAACATTTTCTAAAGCTAACATAATAGAATTTGCTTGTATATATTTAACAAGTATGCTTAATTTTTGCATATTGTATTCATATTGGTTTATCACCAAGAGTCAACCAACTAGACAAAATTTGTCCATTTACTTGTAATATAAACGGGCAGTAAACTATTCACTACAGCTTTAAAACCATTCCAAATACATAAGTTATACCTTGCTCTTCATTATCTTTAAGACTAGGATGGGATGGAAGCCTGAAAAGTTGTATGAAATAGGCCTTGCTAAAAAGCTTTCTAATGGTTTGAATTGCACAGTAGCAGTATATCTATAAGCCTATGACTTGAGGCTAAAAATAACATAGCATTCCAAACTAAATTACCTTGTCACAATTGCGTCATTTGTATAAGTATTTGAAATATGCATTTTCACATGCAATCTGATACTTAAGCCTAGGCTGAAAAATAAGTATAAAATATTAAAATCACAGCCTAAATTCTGAAAGGGGCTAATTTTTTTCTACATTTCTGTTCATTGGAAAATCGAATTTGGTTCTATACAGAAGAGTGAATTCTTAGATGAGAAGTAAAAACATAGAATTAAAGCTAAAAATGATCTTAAGAACTTTCTAGTTGAAACCTCTCACTAAAAAAACTGAAACCCAGACAGGCTTCATAAAACCCATACAGGTTAACATAACCAGCTTACGACAGGACTCAGGACTTCCAGTCCAGGGTACAAATATAGACATAAAACTTTTTTTGTGCATTATCACACACACACATATAATGACTATATAGCTGAATTTTGCAACAGTACATCCTCAAAAGCTATACCAACATGGAATCACTAGTTTGCTGGGGGAAATGTGAGACTATGGAAATTAAACGGAACACCTTCTCTCACATCTGTATGAACTTCTTGAAGACTTTCCTATTCAAGTTTGTGCCAATCTGCCCTCTAATATTCATAATATTTTACACGTTTGGGGAGAGATTTATAATATCTTAGAGGTAGATGTATCTGAAGTCTCTACCTCTGATGTTGAGAATTGGACAAAATAAGGCAGAAATCATGGAAACAATTATAATGCTGAAAGACATTTTAGACATATATCCATCCATCTTCTACCTTTGTGGCATTTTTTTTTTTTGGCTAGGCAATGGGGTTAAGTGACTTGCCCAAGGTCACACAGCTAGTAAGTATTATGCATCTGAGGCCGAATTTGAACTCAAGTCCTCCTGAATCCAAGGCCAGTGCTCTATCCACTGGGCCACCTAGCTGCCTCTGTGGCATTTTTCTTACATGAAACAAAGGAAGGATATAGTAAAAAGTTATTTACATTCTAGACAAAGAAAGGCAGTATAGACTACATCACAGATGAAGATATTAAATGAAACAATTCCTAAGATGGATTTGAGAGTGTGGAGATACCATACAAGGAATTATTTATATAGGGGGACATCTAAGGTTTTCCAGCATTTGCTGAAAATATTATCAATAGTTGTCAAAACAATACAGAGACTGAGTAAAGCCTTTTGGGACAGTTATGACTGCTTACTTTGTAGAATCCATTAGTTGCTAATACATTTCCCATCACTGGCTGCGTTTTAGATTTATGAAGTATAATATAATAAAAGATAATTTCAACTTTAATTCCGTCACCTAAGCTGAACATTCTTATATAGAGTAGACAAATCAAGTAGTTGAAACTTACACATAGTTGAATGCTAATTTCTACCTAATACTCAATTGCTAGTTTCTTTTTTCATTATATGCAAATCAGCATCCCTATACTTACAGTGCTTGTTAAACTGTGGGTCAGGACCCCATGGGGTCTGTAAATGAATGTGGGGGTCATGAAAAACTTAGCAACAGTAAAAGGTTTCTGAATGTACAATGACAAAAAATTAATTCAAAATCAAATGTGTAATAAATCCAAGGTGTTTCTGGAAGTGCTTGCCTATTTTGCATCCTGTGATTTCACTGCAGCTTTGGTTCTGAACATACAACATGTGCGCTTTGTACTGCACATGCTGTCATGCCACACAATGCCAACGAATGCTGCCAGAAATACTCAGCTCAGATTTGAGACTATTGTATGTTATGAATTGCAGTGTTTTTACTGTACATATAAAGTTTTCTACTCTTACAGAACATAATACTTTAATTATGGAAAACAAAGACTTTTAATATTTTCCTACCATCATTCTTCAGCATGTAAGTATCAAATTAGTATATCTTTGGATTGTATTCTGTTAGAATGCTTGATTTTAAAAATTCTTTTATAGATATATAAATGTTTAGTTGTAGCAAGTAAAGACAAAAGACCTTTAATAATATTTCTCCACCATCACCACTCTTTCTGTATGTGTGAACATCAATTTTTCAAATTAAGCACAAGCAAATGTAATTTCATAAACTAAAGCTAGTATTTATTTGAGAAATTATTATCAACATTTATATTTGAGGACAAAAATATTTTTTGACAGAAGGGGTAAAAATACTGATGACAATATGGCAGTCTTTGCTACCAGATTGTAGTATACCTAAGTTGTCAAGAAAACAAAAATATGTTTATGTTGAATCATTTTTGCAGTATAGATTTACTTCTAACAATGATGATGGTGTGGGAAAACATCTTTGCTTAATTTGTAATGAAGTTTTGGCTGCAGAGAGCATGATACCAGCCAAACTAAAATTACATATTAATACCAAGCATGCGGCACGCTGCAGTAAATCAAAGAAACATTCTCAATGATTTTTGAAATCTTCAAACAGAGAAAAACGATGTTTTGAGAAATTTGTTACTTTCAATGAAAAGTATTTGCTTGCATCTTACAAAACTTCTTATACAATTCCAAAAACTAAAAAGCCATACATGATAGGAGATCTTGTGTTACCTGCTACTATTAAAATATCAGAAATAGTTCATGAGAAAAAGTATGGTGATGAAATTCATAAAATTCCTTTACTGAATGATACTGTTTCCAAAATAATTTCTGAAAGTAATAATGACCAGTTCCAGCAGCTTATTACCGGCTTAAGGGCAGCCCAAGATGAAACAACTGATATTTCTAACATGACATAGTTGTTACTTTATGTAAGATATGTTTATGAAGGAAGCACACATGAGGAATTATTGTTTTGTCACTCTTTGGAAGAGTACACGTGAGGGGAAAATATATACCTTAAAGTCAATGAATTTTTCACAAATGAAGGTTTACAGTGGAAAAATTGTGTTGGAGTCTATGCAGACAGTGCTGGAGCAATGATGGGCGAGAATGTTGTATTTGTAGCAAAAATTAAAGCAGGTGGCAATGAACATATCACTTTTACTCACTAAATGACCCATCTGGAGGCACTCATAGACAAAAAAATATCCCCAGAGTTAGCTGCTGTGCTTCACAATACTATCAAAATTAACTTCGTTAGAAGCTGCACCCTTAACAGTCATTTATTTTCAAAGCTTTGGAAAGACATGGACTCTGATTACAAAAGCTTATTACTGTGCACAGAGGTAAGGTGACTCTCAAGAGGGTGAAGTTTAAATGGATTATTGAAATTGAAGGATAAAGTTGTTATATTTTTGACTGAGCAGAAATCTGATTTTGTTCATTTTTTCATAATGACTTATGGCTTTCAAAACTGTGGTATTTGTTACATATTTTTGAAAAACCCAATGATTTAAACATGTCACTTCAAGGAAAAAAATTATAACATATTTGTGTTAAAAGATAAAATTTAAAGTTTTACTTAAAAAGGTAACATATGGAAGAATAGGTTGGAAAATGGTTCTTTAGAAATGTTTACAGATACAGATGCTTTTATAATTGAAAATAATCTTCCCAAAGATTTAATTGTAAGAGTTATAATTGATCATCTGAAGTGTCTGGAGACAGTTTCAGAAATACTTCCCTTCAAATTATGATTCTAAAAAATTAAATTGGGTTCATAAACCATGCTCAATTGAAATTTTAAAAACCCCATCAGTCATCTATCATTGAAAGTTCAAGAAGAATTTGTCAAGTTATCAAGCAACTCAGTTTCAAAACTTGAGTTTCCTAAAAAAAATTGTTAAATGAATTTTGGCTTGGGATTAGGACAGAATTTCCTACAATTTCTGAAATGGCCCTTAACACGCTTCTGCCATTTTGTACTACATATTTATGCAAAACAGCATTCTCAGCACTGATGATTATAAAATCAAAATATCAGTCAACTCTGAAAAACTCTGAAGACACTCTACATCCTGCAGCATCAAATATTCTGCCAAGATTTAATTCTTTATGTAAAACAAACAAGCACATCCATCTTATTAGTATGCAAATTTTCATTCATCTTTAATAAATGGTAAAATTATGCATATATCTCAAAGAATTGTTTTAAAAGAAATTTCTTTATGATTTATTCTCAGTAAATTTCAGATTTGTATATTTATTTTATATACCTATATACCAGGGGTCATGTAAAAATATCTTTGGCAAAAAGAAGTCATGAGTGGAAAAAGTTTAAGAAGCCCTGCTTTAGTATACATATGAGGGTAAAAGGAAACCACATTAAATTAATGGCTAACTTCACCACAACTTTTAAACTTTTCCTGACCACCCCATCCCCACAAAATTGTTGAACCCAAAGTTGATCTGGTAGCATTGAAACAGTTAAACATTAAATGTAAAATAGCATACAGGAGAAAACATAGTTAATAAGGAAACATAGTTTTGTTAATCCTCTGGTATTAATCTTTACTTGTAAAAATCTTTGAGGTGCTCCTTTGCATCCCTCAGCTGACTAAAGTCTTTGTATTGCATCATTCAGAATGTCTCTTGGTTTATCCTATTCTTGTGTAGTTACTTCTTTGGTCCTTTTTGCTGTGTAAATCTATAGTTTCTATATAGTTCAAGACTTGGTGTCAGAAAGAGCTGAGTTCAAATCCTGCTCAGATACTGGCTGTATGATACTAAGAAAGTCATCCTCCATCCTCTATCCTATAAAAATGGGGATAGTAATAGCATGTCCCTCATAGGACTGTTTTGAGGAACAAATGAGATAAGTAGGTTACATAAAAGCTATCAATTTACACATGGAGGAAATCCCACTCCCCCTTAGGGCAGAGTGCTAATTGAACTAGAATTGCATTGAAATCATAGGAATGCCAGGAAGCTGATAGCATCTCCCTTTCTACTTAAGGTAAGAGTGTTGGAACATCTGAGAATTTTAAGACTGCTTCCAGTTAATTTATGTATTTTGGTTAGGTTAAGATTGTTATCTCATGTCCTCCCTAAAGCTTTACCTGACAAAGATGAGACAGCAAATACTCCCTCAACCCCCCCCCCCAAATCCATCCCTAGCTAAATGGGGAAATCTCATTGATGTCTTCATTCAGAATTCATGCTAAATGAACTATTTATTTGCATAGACTCTTGCTAAATTTGTAGCAATGTAATCCAAGTGTTAGCTTCTAGATGGCAGACTGTTTAGCTTACTCTTGTTCTTTAACAACCATTCAAATAAGTTAAAACAAGCACTTAGCAAGTACTTTTGATGATAGTTTGCTGGATATAGTTAATCTAGTACAAGGTAAACAGGCTACAACCACCTTTCCTCCTTCAATCTAAGGCTGTTTTTAATTGTCTTCTCTAATAAGATTCAATTTGTACATGACACATAGACTAACTCAGTATCAAAGTTTAAAAAAAGGCTGAATTAAATTTGTCTTTAGTTTATAATGCAAATTAAATGTCCTCATTAGTGACAATATAGTGGATTTTGACATAATGTCATGAAATAGTCCATTTTACTTTCTTTTTGTGTTGCTTACTGTCAGAAATCCATGCTCCATGATTACATTCAAAATAAAATATTAATAACCATCAGCTGACAGGGTAAGATAATGTGTACCAATTCCAATGATTAAATGAAAAAAAACAGACAACTATACAAATTAAATTTTGAAACTGCAAACTCAATTGAATTTGCTTCTTATTGCTGAAAATACTTATTTGACATAATTTTAGAAGCTTGAAGGACCTACCCTTTGAGATATAAGGAAAAATCTGTGTCAAGCCTATTTTTTGCTGAATAGGAGGAACATATTTCAGCCCATGTATGAAAGAAGGCGTTTCCCTCTGCAGACAGGCAAAGCTTTAGATAATTATTCTATCCTATTTTATGGGTGAATTCATCCCATTCACATTCAAAGTCATAATTACCATTTGCCAATTTCCCTCCGTCTTATTTTTACTCACTGTTTTCTTTCTCAGCCTCTCTTCTAATCCTATATTTATTACCTTATATTTTCCCTTTACCCTCTTACTTCTTATTTTATATACCCCTCTAAAAGACTCTTCCTTATCTTCTCTTCCCACCCTCCTAATCTTAATCTGTATACCCTTCTAAAAATCCATCCTCCACTGATTCCTCAGAAACCTCTCTAAAAGTTCAGAAGACTTCTAAACCTCTCCAGAGGCATACATTTCCTTTTCAATCCAGATGAGAATAAAGATCCAATATTACAAGCCCTCCAAAGCCAGTTGTATTTGTTCTTCCTTTCAAGCCCTATTTTTATGAGATAATTGCTCCTTTTTTACCTTTTTCTATGTTTGTTTACCTTTTCCCATATTCCAAATACTAATTATAACTTTGAATGTGAATCTGGTGATCTTATCCACAAAATTGAAATGGATAGCAGAATGGATTAAACATCAGAATCCAACAATATGTTGTTGAGAAGAAACACATTAAAGAATGAGAGAGACACACAGAGTTAAAATGGAGGGTTGGAGTAGAATTTATTATGCTTCAGATAATACAAAAAAGTCAGAGGTAGCTATTATGATTTCAGACAAAATTATGGCTAAAATATATTTAATTAAAAGAATAAACAGGGAAACTACATTTTAATAGAATGTACCACAGAAAATGAAGCAATATCAACACTGAATATATATGCATGTATCTCATATGATTGCATCAATAGGTTTTTTAAAAAGCATTTGATAAAGTTCAATACTTATTTTTATTAAAAACACTTGAAAGTATTGATATAAATATATTTTTCATTAAATTGATAAAAAAAATCTATCTAAAACCATCAGCAAGCATTATTTGTAATTGGGATAAACTAGAAGCCTTCCCAATAAGATCAGATGTGAAACAAGGATGCCAACTATTACCAATATTATTGAATAATTTATTGGAAAGCCTAGAAAGAGCAATAAGAGAAGAGAAAGAAATCAAAGGAATCAGAAAAGGGAATCAGGTGATAAAACTCTTTTTGCAAATGATATGATGATATACTTGAAAAATTCCAAAGACTGGACTAAAAGTTAGTTGAAACAATGATTTTAACAAAATAGCATGATATAAAGTAAATCCACATGAATCATCAGCATTCCTAAACATCACAAACAAAATTCAAGAAGAGACAGTAAAAGATCTGGATTTGAAATAACTCTACAAAGTATACAGTTCTTGGGAGTACACATGGAAAACAACAACCACCACCAAACAAACAAAAAGCCAGTATCTATATAAACAAAACTTAAAAAACCCTTTTTATGCAAATAAAATCAGAGTTAAATAATTAGAGAAATATTAATTGTTCATGGGTAGACGTTTTCAATATAATAAAAATGACAATTTTACCCAAACTAATTTATATACCCAGTTCATCCCAATTAAATGACATACATGTATACCTACATACGTAAATACATATATGTACTGAACTGGAAAAATAATAACAAAATTCATTTGGAAGATCAAAGTGTCAAGAATATAAAAGAAAATAATGATGGGGGGAATGTAAAGGCAAGAGGTATAGCAGTATGAGATCTTAAACTATATTATTAGACAGCAATTATAAAAACCACTTGGTACTGCTTAAGAAATAGAAAGGTAGATCAATGAAATAGAGTAGACATAGAATTACGCAGCAAATAAACACAATAACCTTGCATTTGACAAGTGTAAAGACTTAAAATTTTGAGATAAGAATTTATTATTTGGTAAAAATTGTTGGGAAAACTGGAAAGCAGTATGGTAGAAACTTGACATAGACCAACATTATACACCACTTACTAAGATAAGGCCAAAATGGACACATGACCTAGATATAAAAAAAGATATTACAAGAAAATTAGAAGAATATGGAACATATTATTTATCAGACTTATGGAGAAGTGAATAATTTATGGATAAACAAGATATAGAGAGCAAAGTTAGGTGTAAAATGGATAATTTTAGTTACATTAAATTAAAAGGTTTTGTATAAATAAAGCAAATGTAGCAAAAATCAAGAGAGGAAAAAATAGGAAAAAATTTATAGACAGTTTATCGGATACAGGTCTCATATCTTAAATACATAAATAACTTTGTCAAATCTATTCATATGTGTCTATGTATCTTATTCCTCAATTGATAAATGATCAAAGGATATGAACAGGGACAGCTAGGTGGCAGAGTGGATAGAGAACTAGCCATGAAGTCAGGAGGACCTGAGTTCAAATCCAGTCTCAGACCAAACACTTAACACTTATTAGCTGTATTACCCTGGGCAAGTCACTTAATCCCAATTGCCTAGAAATAAAAAAAAAATTAAAAAATTAAAAAGAATATGAACAGTTTTCCAATGAATAAATCAAAACAAATTAAACTCATATGAAAAAATACTCTAAATTATTATTGATTAGGAAAATGAAATTAAAACAACCTTGAGATATCATTTTATACCTACCAGATTGGCTAAAATGATTGAAGGTCAAAGCAATAAATGTTGGAGAGGTTGTGGAAGAATTAGGACACTAATTCATTGTTGGTAGAATTGTGAACCGATACAATCATTTTGGAAAGCAACCTGGAATTGTGCCCAAAGAGTTATTAAAGTGCTCACACCCTTTGACCTAGCAATACCACTACTGGGTCTATGTTCAAAGATGATTAGAAAAAAGGAAAAGAACCTATACGTTCTAAAATGTTTATAGCAGCTCTCTTTGTGGTAGCAAAGAACTGGAAATTGCAGGGGTGCCCATCAAAATTGGGGAATGCTTGATCAGGTTGTGTATGATTGTGATGGAATACTACTGTGCTGTAAGAAATGATGAGCTCATTGATCTTAGAAAAACATGGAAAGACCTGCACAAAATAATGAAGAGGGAGATAAGCAGAATCAAGAAAATGTTGTATATAGTAACAGCCATATTTTTTTTAAGAATGACTTTGGAGGCAGCTACGTGGTGCAGTGGATAGAGCACCTGCCCTAAAGTCAGGAGGACCTGAGTTCAAATTAGGCCTCAGACACACAACACTCACAAGCTGTGTGACTCTGGGCAAGTCACAACCCCAATTGCCCTCACCAAAAAAAATGACTGTGAGTGAAAAATAATAAATGCAATACCCACATTAAGTATAAAGGATCTATGAGAAAAGAAGCTATCTGTATCCAGAGAATGAACTCATAAAGAAAAGTATGTATAGAATAATTTTAAATTTCTATGTTTACCTATATGGTGGTCATCTCTAGGTGGGGATGGGGAGAAAAAAAGAAAAAAGAAATTTTCTTGCAACTTTGTTGTATGTTTAAAAGTAATAGTAAGTTTTATATAGTAGATTTGCAGTTTCATGAGCAATCATCTTTTGTGTGTGTGTTATACTATATTATGGAAATGCTTGTTTTATTCCATAAATTAACAATAAAAAATTTTAAAAAGGAAAAATATTCTATCCCATTCTGAATGCTGAGAACTTAAAAAAATACTATTCAAAATTATCTAAATTGTTAACTCACTTTGAAAGAGGTATTAGTAATGCAAATATTGTAACCTCTAAATTATCATAAATATAATAAAATAATTAAAACATTAACAAATTTTTTTTTTAAGGAGAGCAAATAGTATGCTTCCATCTGTATTCAGACCTCATAATTCTTTCTATGGATATGAATAGCATTGTCTCTAGTGATTCTTTTGGAGTTGTCTTAGATCCTTGCATTGCTGAGAAGAACCAAGTCTGTCAATGTCAGTCATTGCACAGTGTGGCTGTTACTGTGTACAATGTTCTCCTGCTTCTGCTCATTTCACTCAGCATCAATTCACGAAAATCTTTCCAGGTTTTTCTGAAGTCCACCTGCAGATATTTCTGCTATGTTCTAGGTTTCCACACTTTTTTAAATGCAGAAGAAAAAAGTCTCAAAACCTTGGGCTCACTTTTGTTTATTTGCTCATCTCAAATGGCTGCTAACTTCAGAGTTTTGAATGATTCTAAAAGATTCCCTATAGTCACACCAGATAGAACTCAGTTTCACTTTTGCAAGTGTACAAATTTATACATAGGATAATATTCACAGCATTCTTGATATTATAGGAATTATTATAATGCTGCCAATATGCCATTAAGTTATAATTTGAAGTTCTAGTACTATAAAATACCAAAACTTCTTTGATATATATATATATATATATTTTTAAAAGGACAGAAGTAAGGAATAAAGAAAAAGAAAGAAAAATCTAACTTAAAATTCTGGAAAACCAAAGGAACACTAAGCATATGATCTATTGCTCATCTAGAACTTCATTTTGGATATTTGCTCATATAAGTGTTAGTTATCAAAATCTGATATGAAAGGCTAACATTCATATTTGGAAAATCAAGCACTGGTAAGTTGTATTGCCCTTCAGTACTCTGTAGAAATTTTATTTTACAAAACTTCTTTCTAGGATAACAGCTGTCATAGAGTACATAACACTTTACAAACTTAATTCAAAATGCCTTCTTTAGGAAACTGGGGGAGTTACTGCTCACTGTCAAGGAGTTTTGAAATGCTAAAAATGATTATAGAGAAATGATTGGCAGTTTTAATAGTAAACAAGGAAGGCTTTTTACATTTTTCCTTCCAAGGATGCTGATACAGCTACTAACACAGATAGCAATGAGCTGTGTGTAGTGTCAATTCAAGATAAGCATGTTACAATATTATGGAATAGCATTTTCTAAACACAAACCTAATCTTTGAGAGGCAGCTAACAATGCAGACCTTTGAATGTCAAGAAGAAGACAGACTTAAATGGTAAGCAAAGGGAAAATAAATTGTTGCTAACATAGTTTTTAAAACACACACACAAAAATTAGTTTCTAGCAGCTTCCAATACCTTCTACATTGCATGCACAGAGCAGACTAAGTTCTGTAAACATTTCTGTAGAAGGAATTATTTTAACTCTATTCTCTATTTATCTAAAGGGTACTTTGGACAATCACCAAAAACACCAGATTAAAAATTATCATAACAGGAGTAAAATACAATGCTAGGTTTCTAAATCTGGAGAATTTAAATTTAAAAGACTGACTCATTCTCATATCAGCATGGTTCAGGCTTCAGAATTAATGATTACAATACAATTACTCCAAATATAGATTTCCTAGCTAATTGCTATAAAGTCACACAAAATCATATCCAATTCAATCATTTTACAGATAGAAGATACTAAGCCCAGAGAAAGTAAATAACTTGCCCACAGTCACATAATGAGTCAGTGTCCTAGATGGCCTTAGAACCTGATTTCTAGACTTCTAGT
Organism: Phascolarctos cinereus; assembly: GCF_003287225.1. Taxonomy (NCBI): domain Eukaryota; kingdom Metazoa; phylum Chordata; class Mammalia; order Diprotodontia; family Phascolarctidae; genus Phascolarctos; species Phascolarctos cinereus. The sequence goes on along the minus strand of NW_027556180.1, from coordinate 183,042,808 downwards.
GCAAAGCTCCTTCCACTAAATTATATTCATGTGATATAGTTACACCCCAGAGCCTGTGTGCTCATTGGAAAAAGTGCTGAATCTGAAGTCAGATGGGTTTGATTCCCATCTTTGCCATTAATATTAGTGTGATGGGGCAAATCACGACTTCTTCGAGCCTTACTTGTTTCATCTGTCAAATGGGGTGTTTGGATGAAATTACTTCTAATGCCCCATCTGTCTGTAAATCTATGAACTCATAAATATTTCACCTCCATGGTGGAACTTTGAAACTTTTCTTTTTAGCTTCAACCTCCTATCCTGATGCCTCAGTCATTTCTCTTTCTTCCTTAATCTTCCTACAGCTGTTATTTATTCTTACTATGGTTTCCAGTAATTCTCTATTTGTTTTCTTACAGCCCAACACACACAAACTAACCTCACTTAAATTCCCTCAATAATTTTGTTTGATAGTTTTGGCCAGTTCAATTATACACTGACTGCCCTGGTTTCTAAAGTGGGGAGTGGGTGGGGTAGGTGGCCTGGCCCTAAGAAGTGTGATTAATTCATCAGGGTTGTGGAAAGGGAGTCACATTCCACCCTTTTGCCCCAGATAGCTGGTCATGTGGCTTATCTCCAGCACAACCATACCTATTCTCATCCTGTAACACTCCCCTGTTCTGCTCACTCCTGTTCCTCAATCTCTCAACACCCACTTCCAATTTGTAAGCCCTCTAGAATAGTTATAACCTAATCACTATGCAGGCATGCAAAGCAGAACCAATGTAGGTGCCTTAATTAAATCTACCCACCTAATCCAGAACTCTCACACCCTACTTCAGAAATCATCTCATAACTGTGGCAGAAAGACAGCACCTAAGAAACCTACCCTCATTCCATTTTAATTTTGTGCTGGACAGGATGAGCAAGCATTTATGACTACTGATCTGTATTACACACCTAATCACATTATTTTTCACTCCAAACTTACATGTCTTTCAAATTTTCCTATGTAGAGAAAGAGCCTAAGAATGGTGAGGCCCCAAAGATTGTTAGGGTTTTCTACTAACCTGTAGCATGGGGTATTGTGTAGTTTTAATGGAGGGAGAATTGACATCTCTACCCCCTCCTTCCCCTACCCTTCTCAGAGGGAAGTGTTAATACTTATCTGGAGGTGAAGCAGGAGGTTTGGGCCAACATCACTCTGCTTTCTTCAGACAGAGGGGGTACTGGGCTAGAATTACATTTCTCTGTTGTTTCTTAGATATTGTTAGTTTAACAGATAGGATCAGGTTCAATCAAACTCCTGATCACTGTGTCATTATGAGGGTGGGGGAGTACAGGACCCCAAGCTCTATATAAATGTCAATGTAGATAAAAATAACAAGATTTGATAGCTGATTTGTTACCTGGAATGAGAGAGTGTAATGAGTAGAAAAATGACTATGAGATAGAACAGGGGTGGGGAACCTATAGCCTTGAGGCCACATGTGACCCTCTAAGTCCTCAGGTGTGGCCCTTTTACTAAATCGAAACTTCACAGAATAAATTGCCTTAATAAAAGGCTTTGTTCTATAAAACTTGGACTCAGTCAAAAGGCTGCAAACAAGGACCTAGAGCGTCAGGTGTGGCCCTGAGGCTGAAGGTTCCCCTCCGTTGTTATAGAACTTCCTCCTTATTGGTGAAGGTAAATACCTTCCTCAGCATGAGGGGCAGGGTAGAGGTGGCAAGAGTGAGAAAGCTTCAGTGTTCAACCAGTCTTTTTTGAGTTCCTAGTCACTTCTGGTACTTCTGGCTTCTAGCTTCAAGGGTACCATCTTGTTTTATAACCTCATTGTCATCTCCCACTCTTTATTCTCCCTCATTCCATCTAATCAATCAACTTCATTTTTACATCAACCACACCAACTCTCTACTCACATGATCCTTACCCAAATTTAGGCCTTCATTACCTGTCGCTTATATTATTATAATAGCCTCCTTATTGGACTTACCTTTCCCCTCTCCAATCCATCTTCCACCCACTAGCCAAAGTGATTTTCTAAACACAGGTTTGACTATATCACCCCTTCTCAACAAAGCTTTTTAGTAGTTCCTTATTTTCTCTTGAATAAAGTATTCCATCTTTATCTTATCTTTTTAAAATGTCTATTTTATGTAATTCTATAATGTATATAAAACATTTCATATTATATAATGTAAGCATATGTAGTGTGTAGTGTTATATATTAAATAATATACGTGTGAATACACACATATACATATGTGTATATAGATATAGATATATATACATAGACATATATATGCTCAATGCATGCTCAATTTTTATTTATTCATTTATTTTGCTGAATTCTCAAGCTCTTGCAAATTGGCTTTTGACCTTACCAGATCAGATTTCTCCAAAGGTTACCAATAATCTCTTAAGTGAAAATATAATGACTTTTTTTGAGGAGGCGGAGCCATGATGGTAGTGAAGTGAGTATTTTTGATTAATTTTCCTAAAACAGCCCTCTAAATAACTTTCAACACTAGGGTAGGGGTTGCCTGGGAGCATGGTGCTGAGGAAGCTAGATGGGTTTTGGAGGCAGCTGCACTAGGAGCACGCAGCATATAGGGACTTTAAAGGGGACTCAACACCTGGTCAGAACAAGACTCCAGGGAGACTCCTGTGCTAGTATTCAACCGAAGGGGGCCTTTTGGCATCTCAGTCTGTTACTCAGTTCTGGTTGCAGTTCTGGAAGAGGAGTAGTCTCAGTCCCAGTCATGGTCAGGAGGGAGCATGGGCCCTACCTGGGTAAGAAATAGAACATAGATGAGGAAGGCAGTGACTCTTCCTGGATTAATCTAGTTGGAAGCACCAAAATTTACAGGCCCCCCAGATCCAGCTGTAAAAACAACCACGTAAAAGTCAGAAAATCAGGCCAGACATCCCCCTCACCCTCAGAGCCCTTATCACCCAGCAGAGCCCAACTCTAACACAAAGCCCGAAGTCAAGAAATAGGCTGGAAAAATGAACAAACAACAAAAAAAGAACCTGACCATAAAAAAGCTACTGTGGTGATAGAGAGGCTCAAGACACAAACTCAGAAGAAGACAATGACTTGAAAACATCTATGCATAAGCAAGGCCTCAAAAACACAATGATCTTTTTTTTTGTATTCATCTTTTTTAATCTCTCTGAAATAGTAATCCTCCTGGGTAATTTCTTCTTTGCTTTTCAAGAATGGGCATTGCCTCAGTCAAACTGAGACCTTTTAAAGACCTTAGCTTGAAAAAGCCAAGGTCCCTCACAGCATCCTAGGCCACCTCCAGTCGTCCTGATCCATATGTTGCCACTGGACCCAGATGGCTGTGGAGGACAAAGTGAAGCTAATGACTTTGCAGAACACTCCTTCATTTAAATTCAATTCACTTGCATATCATGCTTTCACCTCCTTGATGTCATGGTCCTCTTCAAGAATGAAGGATGAACAGCAGCAACTGCTCAAATACCTTCAGTAGCTCCTTATTGCTTTTATGATAAACTACAAAATCTTCTGCTTCTAATGCAAAGTCTTTCACACAATTTAGCTTTAGCCTACCTCTCTAGCCTTAGTTCATGTTACTCTGTTGCATGTACTCTACCATCTAGCCAAACAGGCCTATTTTCTTGTTTGTTCTTGAAACTCATCATTCCATCTTCCACTTCATTGCCTTTGCAGAGGCTGTCCGCTATTCCTGGAATGCATTCCTTCCTCACTCATACTTAAAATTCCTAGGTTCATTCAAGGCTCAATTCAAATGCCATTTCCTATGGTATGCTTTTCCTGATCACTTTATTTAGTGTATTAGTGTTCTGTCCTCAAGTCATCAGGATTGTATTTGATTGTTCATCATTTTTATTCTTCCCCACACCCCATCCATCAGCCCTATTTGGGCAGGGACTTTTTTTTTACTTTGTCTTTGTATCCTCAGCTCCTAACAGTTTGTTGTTGCTCAGTTGTTTCAGTTGTGTCCTACTCTTCATGACTCTATTTGGGGTTTTCTTGCAGAGATACTGGAATGGTTTGCCATTTTTTCTCCAGCTCATTTTACAGATGAGGAAGCTGAGGCAAACAAGGTTAAGTGACTTGCCCAGGGTCAGACAGTAAGTGTCTAAGGCCAAATTTGAACTCAGGTCTTTCTGATTTCAGCCCCACTCTATCCATTGTACCCCCTAGCTGCTTTGCATTTAATAGGCACTTAGTAAAGGCCAGATTTAAGTGGACTTGAAAGTCAGAGAAGTGCTAGACTGGGGAAGGTTTTGAATGCCAGGCAAAGGGATTTGACCACTATTCTACAGGCAACAGGGAGTCACTAAAATATTTTTGTTGTTGCTTTGTTGCACAAAAGTGGAATGAAACATCTCGGCTAAAGTCTAATGATTAAAGCTATTTTAAAAGTATTTACAATGTAATCTCAGTCATCATAAATCATAGGGTTTAGAACTGGAGGGACCTTGGATATCAGCTCAAATTGCCTCATTTTACAGCTGAGGAAATTGAGTTTAATTATATGAAATGACTTGTCCAAGGTCACAGAAGTTGCAAATGGCCAAACAAATATTGAAACAAAGATCTTCTAACTCCAAATTAATTGGTCTTTTCACAGCATTATGCTACTTCTCCTTCATGCTCCCAATGAAAACAGAATGGTCATGGATTATTTTCTGGAATATTTTTTAATTGAATCCAGAGGTGGGAAACCTGCAGCCTGGAGGCCGTACGTGTCCTACTAAGTGCTTGCGTGCGGCCTTTTGAATGAGTCCAAATTTTATAGAACAAATCCTTTTATTAAGGGGATTTGTTCTATGAAGTTTTAATTCAGTCAAAGGATTGCACTTGAGGACCTAGAGGTCCACATGTGGCCTTGAGGCAAGAGGCTCCCCACCACTGGACCAATGGCTACCAAAATTTGGAATTGGAAAAAAAAGGGAAAGGACAATTGAATTTTTATGTACTATTTAGTCACATATCATTGCACTTGTGAAAATGAAATCTTATCTTTTAATAATAGGCATACTCTCAGGGTGATAAAAATGCCAGTCCAATATTTGTGGGGATAAAAATGAAACAACCCATTAAGTTTTAAAATGTACACACTAAACATAAGATAACAAATATCTAATAGCTTTAGCTCCAGTATTTAAAGCATTGTAGTCATTTTAATAGCTAAATAACTTTAAAAATATTTTCCATATTGTTTGAAATACTTCATATTACCAAAAATGTATAAGTTACAGAAAATAGGAAATAATACATTTTACCACGTTTGGGAATTGCTAGTCTACAAAAATCTATTTAAAGACTTGAGGGCTACCTTTTATTAAGCAAGTTGCAAAAAACATTCATTCTAGTCAACTACTAATCCATTATCATATAGTTTTTATTTTATTACAATTAACTATGGAATACCACATTTTGAGAAAGCAGCTCTTCACAGATTTTTCTTTCGATGTTCAATTCCAAAGATTAAAACTTAAGTTTTCTTTTATTAAACACAAAATTCCAATCAATCAATAAACACTTATTAAGCATCTACTACATTCCAGGTACTTTTTGATAAATTTTGTTAACAACAGATAAAGGTGCAAGAGCTTGTTATGAAAGAGTATAGGAATTCTAGGTATAATTTTCACTATACAATGACAAACGGAATGCAATTATTTATTGGTTACTTTGTTCTTATGAAAACAAATTTTACCCTGATTTAAAATAAAGTGATTCTTAAAATGTTAATTTTTAAAAATTTACTTCTAGGATGAAGAATTGTTTTTCTTCCATGCACTATGACTTTAATTATACAGATTGTAACTAAATATGTGATTTGTTAGTTTGCCTTCCAATTGTATGAGGTAGTAGGTGATTATGCTGAGTGTCTGAGAAAGGATAAAAAATTGAGATTTCTGAATTCCAAAGCCAGTGCTTTCATTATACCATTGTCTTTCTTCCTTAGGAATGGAGAAGGGCTAAATCCTCCCTAGCTCAATAAAGGAATATTGGACACTTTTTTTCTGGGGACTTGCTACATTTGAATGTTGTTGACTCCTCCTATATGCTTTCAATATTTCTAGAGTTTCTATGATGTGATCTTTTTTTTTTTAAAGAAAATGACTTTGTTTATTCATTTTGCTGCTCTGGATTTCTTTTTTTCCTTTTATATTAAATTGTTTTGATTTATCAACAATCATTTCCATAAGCTTTTGAGTTTTAAATTTTTCTCCCCCTCTCTCCCTACCTTGCTTCCCAAGATGGTGAGCAATCTGATATAAGTTATACATTTACATTCCTATTAAACATATTTTCACATTAGTCATGTTGTAAGGAAGAATTAGAACCAATAGAAGGAATGACAAGAAAGAAGAAACAAAGCAAAACAGAAGAAAAAATAGCAAATAGTATGCTTCAGTCTGCATTCAGACTCCATGTTCTTTCTTTGGAGGTGGATAGCATTTTCCATCATGAGACTTTTGGAGATGTCTTAGATCCTTGCATTGCTGAGAAAAACTAAATCTATCAAAATTAGTCATTGCTGTTACTGTATACAACATTCTCCTGGTTCCGCTTTCTTCACTCAGCATCAGTCCATGCAAGTCTTTCTATGTTTTTCTGAAGTCTGCCTGCTCATATGATGTGATCTTGATATAATTTACACACACATACACACACACTCCAATTCCATATGGATGAAAAAAAACACCTTAGATTTTTAATTAGGTTTTATATTCATTAGAAAAACTCAAGTGATATTAAAAATCTTATAAAATAATATTTAGTTGTAAACAAACCAAAAAAATAACTGCTATAAATCTAGGAAGTTTAGAAACAGGACATATTTGTGGATTGGATAAATTATTGTAACTATTTTCTGAAGCAATAGTAATGAGAATTCTCATATTTTCACAACATGCAGATAATTACAGATTTATAAAGAACAAAGCTACTAAATTTGTTAACAATAAATTCTTGCTTTTAAATCCTTCATATTCTGCCTTGCCTGGCTCAGAGAAACAATGTGAACTCCATACAGTGATATTGTTTTCTTCTGCCTAATGGTAACAGATAAAGATGCTCTGAGATTTTTTAAATTCATCATTTTGAAAATAAATTATTAATCTTATTAATTTATGTTTACATATTGTTAGGCAAAATGTATAGTTTAAATATAATAATATGAAAAGAAACAAACAACTGAATTGCCTGACTGTAATGTATATAGGTTTTCATATACCTTTGGAAAACCATTTTTAAGCCAGATGTTTTATGATATCTAGAATTCTCTGGAGCCATACTTACCTCTGTCCTGACAACTCCTGTTATAGGGCACTAAGAAACACACATATTTTCTCACCATGGGTGAATTTAAGCTCCTTAAGAGCAGAGGCTTAATTTTTTTTGTTTTTTATCCCTAACAGCCTGTCCTATCCCTTATAGAGAGCAATACTGAATAAATTCATGTTGAATGAATAAATGAATCCTAGACCACCTTTTAGTCTATTCTAACTTATTTTTCAAGCATTGCTACCAAAAGATGAGAATCGTATGTCCCTCTAGTACATACATTCTACTTCTACATTCTAATTCCACTTTTCTGAAACCTAGATTTTTTTTTTTGCTACATGGAAAAGACTGGTGTAACATGGCATGTTCAAGTCCTTCTCTTCAGGTTCTCCTTGGGCTTCTTTTCTCTACTGCAATTTGTTTGAGCCTTCTCTGGCTGAATTCCTCCTTTTCCCTCCATTTGTTTGGGGCTAATGATTAAGTCACAGTTCCATTTAACCACTTAACATCAGGTAGCTTTTGCTTAAGAGATAGTTACTTCAAAGATATGGCAACAACAATGTACTAAATCGTCCCCTTGTACCCCTCAATTCCTTAAGTACATACTCTCTACTATATCATCTTAGACTCTGGGAAGAATAAGTTCAACTTAGCCCTCTGGACCTTTTGAACTTACTAGGTGATAGGCTCCATTCTCTTTTCCCAGAACTTCTAAGCTCCTCCCAGAGTACTAAGACAAAGAGAGAGGCTGAAGCTGAGAGGCCTTTATGAATCTCTATACAGCTAATCAAAGAACCAGTTACAGAGTGTCTATAATCTATTCTCTGCAAGGAACTTCCCATGAACATCATCACAATTCTCACAGACATAGGCTTCTCAGGTTCTTCATGTGAAATTAGGTCTTCCTAGGATCTCTGTTTATGTGTTGGATATCTGCTATACCAGTAAAAGGGGCTCAATAACTCTAGGTATGTCATCACTCTAGTCAAGACAGATAATATGCCTTGTGATAACATCCTTCTTTTCAATATCTTCCTTTCAATAAATGGAAATGAGCATGCTTTCTTTTCACTCCTGTCATAACAATTTAATAAATAATTTCTTTATATTTGCCACTGGTTTGCCACTGGTTACATTTAAGTCAAAATATACTACAAAAGCTATGTACTTATAATCAAAATTTACAAATAGGCAAAATCTTCTAATTTTGGATCATTTTATAATCATTGAAACATGGTTGTGAGTAAAAATAAGATGAAGAGAAATTCACAATTAGTAATTATAACTTTGAATGGGGACTGGATGAAATCAGCCAGAAAATGGAAACAGAGAGCAGAATGGATTAAAAATCAGAATTCAACAATTTGTTGTTTGCAAGAAACATTTAATATTGAGAAATACACACAGAATTAAAATGGAGGGCTGGAGTAGAATTTATTATGCTTTAGCTGATGCCAAGAAGGCAGGGGTAGCAATTATGATCTCAGACAAAATTATGGCAAAAATAGATTTAATTAAGTGATAAACAAGGTAACTGCAGTTTTTGAAAAGGTATCATAGACAATGAAGCAATATCAGTACTGAATCTATATGCACCAAATACTATAGCATCTAAATTTTAAAAGAAAAGTTAAATGAATTACAGGTGGAGATAGTTGATAGCAGGGGACTTTAATCTTCCCCTTGCAGAATTTGATAAATCTAACCAAAAATAAATAAGAAAGAAGTTTGGGAAGTGAATAGAATTTTAGATCAGCTAGATACAATATTTGGAAAGAATTAAATGGAAATAGAAAGGAATACGCCTTTCTCTCATCAGTTCATGGTACCTTTACAAAGATTGACCATATATTAGTATATAAAATTTTTTTGATTAAAAACAGAAAAGCAGAAATATGAGAAGTATCCTTTTCATATTGTGATGCCATAAAATTATATTTAATTAGGGACCAAGGAAACATAGATGAAAAACTAATTGGAGATTAAATAAACAATCAATAATGTCATTAAAAGAGAATGACAGTAAAAAAGAGAGAAAATCAAATCACTAATATCAAGAATGAAAACTGATGAAGATGAAATTCAAACAATTATAAGGAGTTGTTTGGCCCAATTATATGCCAATAAATTTAAAAATATAAGTGAAATAGAAGAATATTTACAAAAATACAAATTGCCTAGATTAGCAGAAGAGGAAATAGAATATCCAAATCAACCTATTTTAGAAAAAAAAAAAGAATTGAACAGGCCATAAATGAGCTTCCTAACAGAAAAGTACCAGAATCAGATGGGTTTACAAGTGAATTCTATCAAACATTTAAGGATCAATTAATTCCAATATTAAATAAATTAATTGGAATAATAACTAGAGAAGGGATACTACCAAATTACTTTAATGAAACAAATATGATACTGATACCTAAACTAGAAATAGTAAAGACAGAGAAAGAAAAACATAGATTAATTTCATTAAGAATATGGATGCAAATATCCTAAATAAAATACTAGCTAAAAGATTACAACAATATATTATAAAGATTACACATTATGATCAAGTGGGATTTATACCAGGAATGTAGGGATGGTTTAACATAGAGAAAACTATTAACAGAATTGATTATATCAATAATATAAGTAAAATAAATCATATTATATCAATAGGTATAGAAAAGTCTTTTGATAAAGTTCAACACTCATTTTTATTAAATGCACTTGAAAGTATTGGTATAAATGGATTTTCCCTTAATTGATAAAAAGCATTTATCTAAAACCATTAGCAAGCATTATTTGAAATGGGAATTAATTAGAAGCTTTCTCAGTAAAATAAGGTATAAAACAAGGATGCCCATTGTCACCAATATTATTCAATATCATAATGGAACTCCTAGCAATAGCAGTAAGAGAAGAAAAAGAAATTGAAGGAATCAGAAAAGGGAATCAAGTGATAAAATTATCTCTTTTTGCAGACGATATGATGTTATACTTGGCAAATCCCAAAGACTCAACTAAAACGTTGGTTGAAACAATTAATAATTTTAACAAAGTAATAGGATATAAAGTAATTCCCCACAAACCATCAGCATTCCTATATGTCACAAACAAAACTCTGCAAGAAAATTTAGTAAAAGATGCCTCATTGAAAATCACTCTGGATAGTATAAAATACCTGGGAGTACACATGACAAAACAAAGCAAAAACTACATACAAAATTATAAAAAAAACCTTTTATACAAATAAAATTAGATTTAAATCATTGCAGAAATATTAATTATTCATGGGTAGACAGGGATAATATAATAAGGATGACAATTTTATCCAAACTGATTTATATATTCAATCCAACTTGATTAAATTGCAATAAGTTATATAACTGAATTAGAAAAAAACAAAATTCATTTGGAAAAACAGTCAAGAATATCAAAGGAAATTATGAAAAAAAGTAAAGTAAGGAGATTTAGCAGTATCAGATATTAAACTATATTATGAGGCAATAATTATCCAAACTATCTGGGACTGTCTAAGAAATAGAAAGGTAGATCAATGGAAGAGAGTAGACATAGAATTTATGGCAGCAAGTAAACATAGCAACTTCGTATTTGATAAGTGTAGAAAGTGTAATGTTTTCAGATAAAAATTCATTATTTTGTAAAAATTATTAGGAAAACTGGAAAGCAGTATAGCAGAAACTGGATAGAGACTAATATCTTATGCCATTTACCAAGATAAGATCAAAATGGACATATGCCTAGATATAAAGAGAGATTTTACAAGAAAATTAGATGAACTAAGAACATATTACTTATCAGACATTGAGATGTAAAATGGATAATTTTGATTACATTAAGTTAAAATAAAAAATGTCAGCAAGATCAGAAGGAAAACAAAAATTGGTGGGAAAAAACTTAATCAGGTAAAAATCTCATATCAAAAATATAAAAGACGTTGTCAAATGTTTAAGAATACATGTCATTCCCCAACTGATAAATCAAAGGATATAAACAGTTTTACAATGAAGAAATCAAAACAAGTTATATTCATTATTGATTAGAGAAATGCAAATTAAAAAAACCTTGAGTCATCATTTTACATCTACCAGATTGGCTAAAATGACAGAAGGGGAAAGTTACAAATGTCAGAGGGGATATGGAAAAATTGGGACACTAATTCGTTGTTGGTGGAATTGTGAACTGATTTTGGAGAGCAATCTGGGATTATGCCCAAAGTGTTATTAAACTGTCCACACCCTTTGACCCAGTAATACCACTCCTTGCTCTATTTCCAAAGATGATTAGAGAAAAAGAAAGGGAACTTATGTGTTCTAAAATATTTATAGCAACTCTCTTTGTGGTGGCAGAGAACTGGAAATTGCAGAGATACCCATCAATTGGGGAAGGACTGAACAATTTGTGCTATATGATTGTGATTTAATATGACTGTGCTATAAGAAATGATGAGCTCAACGATTTAGAAAAACACGGAATGACTTGCACAAAATAATGAAGAATGACATGAACAGAGCCTGGAGAACATTGTATACCGCAATAGCAATATTGTGCTAAGAATGAATTTGAGTAAATAACTTCTTTTGAATATTATAAATACCCAAATTAAATTTAAAGGACATGTGAAGAAAGAATCTATCTGCATCCAGAGAAAGAACTAATAAATAGAAAAATGTACAAAACAAATTTATACAACATACTTATTTGTGTCTAATGGTAGCCTTCGCTAGGGTGGGGGAGAAGGGAAGAAAAAAAGTTTACGTGATAATTTTGTTGCATATTTGAAAGGAATAGCAAGTTGTATATAGTAGGTTTGCAGTTTCGTGTGCAATCATCTTTTTTATTTTACTATATTAAGGAAATGCTTGTTTTATTTCATAAATTAAAATTAAATAAATAAATACATATTTTTAAAAGCTGACAACCAGTGAATTTACCTTATGAGTCAGTCAGTGACAAAATTAACTCACAGCAAAAGCATTTGCTAATGTGGTACAATAAAAACAATTGCTACAAAACATTATTTTCCATAAACCTGAATATACTTTCTCACAAATACACACAGTGTCCATGAGAAGAATGAACACAAAGTTAAAGAACATGGGCAGTGAGGTGTGTGCATAGGAAACACACAACTGAAACATCTCAAACCTCAAGTATAGGAAAGTCTTGTCATCTTTTTTTTTTTAATTGTAGTATCCTCACATTTCTCTCTCCACTGAGCTCAGTGTCTCTGCTGGGTCAGCTGTTTAGCCTGACTCTATACATCTGCTCCTCTCCACAGCTCAACGCTCAATGGCTGGGGCTAATTCTCTTATTAATCTAATATTCTTTGCTTCCAAAGATCACTCTATTTGAAGCTGTTTCTTGTTCCCAAGTCTACATGTTTCTTTCTCTATCTCCATTCCCTTTTGGTTGTGATATTTCCTAATTATTGCCTTTTGGGCTGACAAGCTTAGCTTTTTTAAAGGCCACCAGGGGCATGATCAATGTTCAGCAAGTCAGTGTCAGGAAAACTAGCTCGTATTTCATAAAGAGATAAGAAAGCATAGATATATTTTTGCACTTAATTTAATGCAACTTAGTTTGATAGGTCTGACAGAAGTAAAGAAAAGAAAACATACTCATCTTCTCTGATTATTTTAACTGACATAGGCAGTAGGAGTACCAACTCCCCAACTGTACTAGTATTAATTTTTTTTTCTCTCCTCACTTTCCCTCTCATTTTACAAACAGGTCCTGAGCTAGGAATGTGGTAGATTTGAATCAAAGTGGTCATTTGTGCCATTTTTACTTTTAATAACATTTTCATTCTGTTCAATAGACTTTTTCAGAGCCAAATTCTAAGTACTCATAGCATACCCGAGGGCTTTTAAGAATATGATATTCAAAGTCCAACTGTGACCTAAAGCAAATTTATTCTACTCAATTTCAAACCCCTGAAGGCACATGCTGTGAATATGCTAATGCTGCTATAACAAGAGTTGTACAATAGTGCTATAATATATTTTTGAGGGATATTAGGATTGTATCTTTATAATTTGGACCCATAAAGATATCTGATCTCTGAAAGACATTGGCTTATGGTTGTAATAATCACTATAATTATTACAATTCATACTAGCACATTTATTCTTCATTTGTGCTCAAACTAATTTGTTCTACATACAAATTAATGTAAAGTGCTGTCTTTCAGTGGTATGGGTCATTAGAGGTATACATAATGTATAATGCAAGTATTCTGAACTTTAAAAAATGCTTGTTAAGTGTGAAATTATTGCTACCAGAAATCAATTATATAATCTATCATGTATTTTGTTTTGGGCAATCAAAAATTAATTTAAGACATTAGAATGAATTCATCAAACTACACTTAAATTTATTGATCCTTCCTTTGTAAAACTTATTTTTTTACAAAGGCAAACAACCCACCCCTTCATTTTCCCTTAGAAACAAGATCATAAATAGTAAGTGCTTACTGAATTTAATTGAAATACTTCCAAGTGAAAAAAAAGTCTTGATCCAATTTTTATTTTTGGTAAGGCTCTAATATCCAAGATATACAAGCAACTAATAGAAATAAAGACAAAAAGCTATTCCTCATCAGATAAGTGGTCAAAGAACATGAAATAGTACTCAAAAGAAGACTTGCAAACTACTAACTAGCAAATAAAACATTGCTCCAAATTACTAATAATGATAGAAATGAAAATCAAAACCATTCCCAGGGTTTGATGGAGCTGGCTTTAACCAGTTTATAAGCCAATTATTAAATTTTTACTGTGAACATTTATATTGTAGAAATTGGCAAATGCTGCAAAATAGGACTGGATTTGTCATTTTGTTGATTGTCTAGACATAAGAAAATGATGGATAAGATGTTAAAAATGGAGATTAACCTTAGTGTGTCATGCATCCTTTTTTTTTCCCAGAGAGCTGATTGAAATATTTATCAGTACACCACTGAAAACAACTCTGAGGTTTCTCCTAACATCCTTATTAGCAAAAATGACAAGAGAGAAAAATAGACAATGTTGGGAAGCTTGTGAAAAGATGTACATCCATTAATGCATTGTTAATAGAACTGTGATTTGGTCTAACAATTTTGGAAAGCGATCTGGTGTTTGTCAATTGAAGTGACTAAAATGCCATTGTCTCTTGGCCCAGAGATGTGTGCTACTAAGCTCAATGATAAAAAGACAGGCCCTATGTACTCCAAAATATTTATTGCAGCACTGTTTTTAGGAGTGAAGAATTACAAAGTAAATGTCTATTGATGGGAGAATGGCTAAACACTGAATTTGGAGTCAAACTTGGCTTTGGTAGTATCATGGTACCTCTCTGGGATTTCCTTATATATAAAATGAAAAGATTGGATTAAATAATGTCCAGTGTTCCTTTAAGCTCTACATCTATGTATGATTTTATGGTTCTCTGTACCCTCACATAACTATAATCCAAACAAATTGTACTAGTATTTATTTCCCACTGTAGCCTTACCCTAGGGATAGAATCCAGAGTATTGGATAGAATACTGGACTTAGAATCAGGAAGACCATCCCAAGTTCTTCTTAATGAAGTCTTGAATGAGATCAATTCACTTAAAAACTACCTGCTCTGGTTTCTTTATCTGTAAAATGTGGATAATGTTAGCATCTACTTACAAAGTTATTGTGAGGGTCAAATGAGATAATAAATGTAAGATATTTTGCAAACTTTGAAGTTTTTTGTAAACGTTAACTCTAAGAAAAGAGGCACCAAAATATTTGTAGCTACTCTTTTTGTGCAGGCTAAGAAATAGAAATCAAAGGGATGCCCATCAATTGAGGAATGGCTCAACAAGCTGTGGTATATGATTATAATGGAATATTATTGTGTTGTAAGAAATGACAAACAGGATCATTTCAGAAAAGCCTGGGAAGACTTACCTGAACTGATGCATAGTGAAATGAGCAGAACCAGGAGGATGTTGTACACAGTAACATCAATATTGTTTGATAAAGAATTGTGAATGACTTAGCTATTCTTAGCAATACAATTGTGAGAGTTAGGCAAGGGTTAAGTTTCCACAAAGGTAGAATAGTACAGAGGGTTATAAAAACAACGCAAGGAAGCAGTTATACTGCAGGTGGGCTTGGGTTTAGCCAATAAGAAGTAAGCTGACGGTTCCAAGAAGACCCCAAAATCAAGATAAGGGCCAAGCCAGCTCAGACCAGTTAAGGTCAACCTGAGGACACCAGCAAAATGTTATTGCACATGCTTAATGAACTTCATTACTATTAACTGACACACCCCACATAAAATTAGAGCCTCATTAACAGATCATGGGACATATGCTGAGGAAGAGGAACATACCTGAACATATCAGGGGGGAAACATAGATCAAACACATAAAGAAGGTTGTAACCTGGGAAGAAATGGACCAATGCAGGCCTGGGAGGTTTCCCACTGAGACTAGCTGCATAAAAGCACTCTGGCTTTTGTACTCAGGGCTTTTTCCTCCTGAAAATGGGTGGAGCCTGCTTCTGGCCAGAAATGTCTAAATCCCCTGGACTTTCTCTGTAATAAATTTTTCTTGATACTAAATTTTTGGTGTCAAGTGTGTTTCTAACACAATGATCTAAGACAATCGCAAATGACTAATGATGAAACACATACCTGCCTCCAGAGAAAGAACTGATATTGACTGAATACAGATTGAACCGTATTATTTTTCACCTTCTTTCATTTTTTTCCTTTTATTTGAGTTTCCTTGTACAAAATGATGAATATGGAAATGTTTCACATAATTGCACATGTATAATCTATATTTGATTGCTTACCATCTTGGGGAGGAGAGAGGAATAGAATTTGGAACTCAAAACTTTAAATAAAAATGTGAAAAAATTTGAAAAAAAAGAGAGACAGGGAGTTAGTAGCAGGAAGAAAAAAAGAAAGGACCTACCAATGTTCTTTGGTACTTGTCTTGGTTATCCTACATTTGGAATATTGTATCCATGTCCTCATGCCACAAATTAGGAAAGATATTAACAAGCTGGACAAAGAGTGGAGACCATGTCATAGTCATACTGGCTGAAGGAATGACAATATTTAGCTAACAGGAAAGAAATTTTAAGAGGAAATTGAAAGCAATTTTAAAGTATTTGAAGGGTTATCAAGTGGAGGAAGGTTTTAACTTGTCTTGTTTTGCCCCAGACTCAAGAAGTAGAAGCAATGGATAGAAGGTACAGAGGCTGACTTAAATTCCACGTAAACAAATCCTTTAAATAAACATCAGGATTATATACCTAGCATTCCTACAGAGATTATTCTGTGCTAGGCACTGTGTTAAGTGAAAAGGTCTAGAGGTTTGGGGGTGCTGCTGGGAACCCCTGAGATTGCAATTCTGGGCCCTGCTTGCGTGAATTCAACTCAAATATTCTTCCAGACAGAGAAAAAGTTTATTAGAGATAGAACATATAGGGCAGGTAACGCCTGTAAGGACGAGCAGGCATGAGAAAGTCTCAGCCTTTTGGGCATGAGAGATTCTCAGGGTCTGAATGGAGGCCAGGGTAAATCTTATATACTAAAGTGACTTTGGGTGACCAGGGAAGGGTCTGGGAAAATGGTCTGGGAAAAGGGCCTGGGTTGAGAATTCTGATTGGAATGTCTAAGAAATTGAATAGGCAGTGGGGATAGATAAAGAAGGAACTGAAAGGCATCTGAATGAGATCAAAAAGGTGGGGCTAGGGCTTTCAAAGGGAGATAAGGGGAATCCACAAAGGGAAACTAAATATAAGGAAACTAAAATGGGAGCCAGATTCTTTTGGGGGCAAGGGGCTGAGGGCACATCTGGATAAGATCAAAAGGTAGGGCTAGGTCTTTCAAAGGGAAATAAGGGGAGTCAATAAGGAATGAGACCAGAGTTTGAGACCAGAGTAAGGGCTTTCTGGGGCCCATAGACAAAAGGGAGCCAGATTCCCTTGGGAGCAAGTGGCTAAGATCTCGGCTTGGGCCTACACCCCATCATTAAGCACATTGCAAATATTATCTTATTTGATCCTCACAACAGCTCTGGGAGGTAGGCCCTATTATTATTTTAGAGTTGAGGAAATGGAGGCAAATAGAAACTAAGTGACTAACCTAGGGTCACACAGCTAGTAAGTATCTGATAATAGTTTTGACCTCAGGCCTTCCTGAGTCTAGGCCTAGGGTTTCATCCAGTATGTCACCTAAGCTGCCTTATCTTACCAATTATCCTCCCAAGTTCTGAGGCAATCAAAGGTTGCCTTCATTCTGATATTTCCTTGCTAATTATTAAAATTAAAATATATCACCCTTTGACTAGTTCATTAGCTCTGTCCTCCCAACCTAGCTTTAAATTTTTTATTTGTGGAATAAATTGGAGAATCTGCTTTTTGCATAAACTTTCACTAAACTTGCTAGATATATCAAACTGTCTAATTTCCTAAGCTTAAAAAAGAAACAGGATTACTGACTGAATAATTAATAATGTAACAAAGAACAGAACAAATATATTGTGAAAAAGGATTTTTTCTTAGTAATTATAATTTTGGAGACTCAGAGCTTCTCTCATCCTCCTCTTATGCAAAGTTCAGTTTCTTCTTCAGAAGGAACTTAAGATCTAATATAAGTAGGTGGATTCCTGCTCATTGTGTTTCTCAGACAGATTTGGGAAAATGTTAATTCCTTCCCATTGTCAAGACAAGTGATGTGGAAATTGATGTCTCTTTGAGGAAGATTAAGTCACCTAAGTCACATTTCCCAAGACGTCATTTTAATATAGCCCTCCCATTGTGGTGACCAATCAGAATTGATTGGCACCCCTTGAGAACACCTCTTCGAAGGGCATATAGTTTGTACCCCCAATGCCTAAATTGAGCCAGTTCTGGATTGTGACTTCCATGTAATGTATGTCGCCAGCTTGTGAGAGAAATTGAAACACGTAACCTAATTGTCTCTTTCTTAGAAAAAACTCTGTTTTGGAGGTTAATTATACACACATGTTTATACACATACACGTATGTATTTACTGATGAGTTCAGGGTAAGCCCAAGAATGTTGGGGTGCCACCAGAAATGATGGAATGTAGACATGTGAGTCTCATTGTATTGAAAGAAATTCACTTGGACGGTACTCCAAGTTAAAGAAAGGCATTTATTGGAGTGATGCACCCAAGAGGGCCTGCTCCCATGTGGGAGAGACAGAGCAAAGTGGCAGGCCCTGCTCCCCTAAGGGAGGCAGAGCAGTCTCTGCCTCCCATAGGAGGCAAAACGATTGGCTAGGTTAAAGGTCTGACTGGTAACTTCCTGCATCCTGCTAGCTTCATCTGCCTCAAGCACTCTTGTCTGCCTCACCTCATCAATTACGATGTATCTCTTTTGAGAAAGGTGTTTCCTTTCAGTTCAGTTTACTTCGCTGACAGTTTTCAAAATGTCCCTATTCTGAGTAACAGGGTTCAGCTTCACTTACTAAGAACACCAGCTTGAATCCCTACTCATTTTCCTTCTACATAATCTTAAGTGAGCTTCATCAGTGAGAAATAAGATAAGACACCGTGAAGCCATTGCTGGCAATTCAGAGGCATAAGCATTTCAAATGGATTAATCCACTAGAGGAAATCAGCTCTTTTACTTACATTTCCAAAATGAAAGGCTCTTGTCAGAGTATAAGCACATTGGGAGTTGGGTGTGGTATGATGCCTTCTTTCCCAAAAGAGAGGCTTTCTTTTTTCCCCACAGCTAGCTCCTAGTCTTATGCAAATGATTTGACACAAAAGCTGAGAGATTTCTTTGGCTTTCTCACCTTAGAAAATTTCCACACCTTTCTGGGTAAATAAATTTACATAATAACAGCTCACATTTATATAGAAAACTCTTCCCTTGGCAGAACCTGGGAGTGTTAAGTATTTTACAGATGATGCAAATAAAGCTCAAAGAGTTTAAATCACTTATGTAGGATTATGCTGGTAACTAGTGATAGAGCTAAGATGTGAATCCAGGTCTCTAGACTACACAGTTAGGCCTTGCCTTTTTTTCATAATACCATACTGCTTCATAATTAGCATTTAAATCAAGACTATAAGCAAAAACTGACTAAAAGGATTCCAGAAAAGAGGGAGAACTGAGAGTCAATCAACACGCATTTGTTAAGCACTTAATACATGCCAATACTGTGGGAACAACAACAACAAAAAAAACAAAACAAAAAAGGAAAAACAATATATTCCCTAAATTTTCTTACATTGTAAAGGAGACTACAATTAAATAAACAAGTACCAAAAAGATATGCACAGAGTAATTTGGGGGCAATCTCTGAGGGGAAAGCAAAGGCAGCTGGAGGGACCTGCTTCTTGCAGGAGGTGGAATTTGAGCTAAATTTTGAGAAACAAACAAACAAATTAAAAAAAAAAAACAACAACTACCACCACAACAACAGGGAAACTAGGAAGTAGAAGTTACTTGTATAACATTCAAGGTCCAAGAGCCAGCCAGTGCCAAGGCACAGTAATGAGAGATGAAGTATCATGTGTCCGAACAGTCAGTATGCTAGCATAACCTCCACTATTAGCCACTAGTAACTAGATTCCTAATTACATTTAACCACTTGATATCAATTAGCTTTTGCAAAGGGATATTTATTTTGGGGAATATAGATGGATAGAGTTTGGGGCCTGGGGTCAGTAACTCACCTTCCTGAGTTCAAATCTGGCCTCAGACAATCCCTAGCTATGTAACCTTGGACAAATCACTTAATTCTGTTTGCTCAGTTTCTCATCTGCAAAATGAGCTAGAGAAGGAAATGACAAATCACTCCAGTATCTTTGCAAAGAAAACTCCAAACAGACACCAGTGAAACTCAACAACAACTACTACTACTACCACCACCACCACCACCACCACCACTACTACTACTACTACTACTACTACTACCACCACCACTTTGAAGATTAGCAAGACTAAGAGTATAAACATTTCCCCTCCAACACCTTGAAGGCACACTGTCCTCTGTTTCTGGGCACAGTGGAAATGCTTAGCACACTTTCTACATAGTCTTGTTCTCACGAAGTTCATGTCCAAATGTGACACAGCTGCCTGATGAAACCTCCTCTCACTCAAAGCTAGACTGAATCCCTAAGGTTGATTTCTTGAATCCTTGATTCATCCATGCTGGGCTGACTGCAAAACCTAGAATGGATTCCAACTCCCAGACTCCTGAACTCCTAGAGATTTACTCACCTGATCTTTTGAAGTCATAAAGTCTGAGCCTCCAGATTGGGGAAGGACCCAGTCCCTCATTTTGTGAAACAATAGGGCTGCTTTAGCCTCAGAGGAAGGGGGTATAGTTATGAAGGGGAAAGCTTCAGAAGGACTTCCTTTACAACACTGTCTCTCACCAGTAAAATCAGGAGAAGTGATTCATCAGGAGAGCAAATGAAGAGGATGGCTGAAGCTCTGGCCCACAAATTCTTTTTTTTAAGGTACCCTCTACTTCCACCTATGAAGCCAAGTGAAAAGGCTTCTCTTAACCACATGCGTAGCAGACCAGAAGATGTCACAGCATGTCTATGCAAGCTTCAAAATCTCTTTAAGACAGTTCCATTAGTTGTCATCTAATAAAGTCTCTAGCCTCTTCCATGTGGGCATTAGCATCAGAGTCACTCTGTACATATAGCATAAAGATGTAAATTGGTATGTGTGTGCATTTGTCTTCCCTAATGCCCCCATATTGTGATGTTACAGTGGGAGTCTAGAGATTACAATAGCATATACCCCTACCCCTCTCCACATACAAACATGGTCTTTCTCTGAGTTCGGCCCTTTCATTCCAACCTGCCCTCATACTGGTTCCCAGAGATGGATCACTACCAAATAGTAACATTCAATCTCTCTCTGAGTCCTAGGAGTAACACTATTGAGGGGAAATATACTTTTCCCTACTTTCACTCTAGCTCTGGAGCCCCATCAATGTGTTTTCTACCTACACATCTAATCACTTTTTGATCTTAAACATAACCATCTAATAATATGGCAAAATGAATAATATTTTAGGTATTAAAGCAAATACATGAATAATAAATTTTATCACTATGCACATATAAATATGGATCAAAAAATCTCCCACTGATCCACTCAACACCTATGATATAGAGGAGACACTCACATATAGAAACCTTTCATGGAAACTTATGTGGGAGGAAAACTCAATTTGCTGAGTGTAACTCCCAACTCTATACTGCAGACCTCAGTACCATTGCCCTATGATCTTTGTCTCTTTTCTCCTTTCTATAATGGCATAACCATTATAAGCATTTTTCTATTAGCCACACCTTTAAAAAGGTATTGAAATGTATTAGCTCTTTTTTTAATTAAAAATTAGATTATTTTTCCAAAGAAAGAACTGCTTCTCTCCCTCCTTCTATCCTCCCCATCACTACTGAGAAAACAAGAAAAGCTAAACCTCTGTTAAAAGCATGTATAGTCAAGCAGAACAAATTCCTACATTGGCAATTCCCCCCACCCTTAAAGTCTCAGTTTGCTTTCTGAGTCCAGTTCCACTCTATCAGGAGAGGAGTAGCATGTGTCATCATGAGTATTCTAGTCATTCTAGTTGGTTAGCATTCCTAAACCTTTCAAAGTTGCTTGTCTTTGCAATAATGTTGTTACTAGATAAATTCTTCTTCTGGTTCTGTTCACTTCATTCTCTGTCAGGTCATATTAGTTTCTCCAGGTTTCTCTTTAACTGGAAACTTTATAATGTCTTTTACAATAACAATCTCACATTACACAGATATGCTTCAACCCTTTTAGGCATTGTCCAATTGACTGATGCCCCCTTAAGTTTCCAATTCTTTGTCACATGTGTGTGTGTATGTATGTATGTATATATATATATATATATATATATATATATATAATGTGAATATATATATCTAGAATATATGTGTGTGTGTATCATTTGTGTATCCTTTCCCTCTTTCATTAGTTAGTAATGGTCTTGCTGGATCAAAGGGCACACATAGTTTAGTAGATTTGGTGGTATCAAAATGCTTTCCTGAATGGTTGGAGCAGTTAACAACTCCTACTATGTGTCATTTACTTATGACAAATGCCCATAATTTTTGTTTTTATATATTTACATTAATTCCCAATATCTTGAACGTCAGTCATTTATTGAAGAAATTTCTTGCAATGATTTTTTTTCAATTAACAGTTTCCTCCTAATTCTAATTACATTGATTTTGTTTGTGCACAAATTCTTCAATTTTAGGTAAAGAAATCCATTTTATCTCCTTTGATCCTTTGCATCCCTTGCTTGATCAAGACTGTTTCCCATGTCTGTACTGTGGGAGCCAACTAAATTCTACCGACCCACTTTCCTAATTCCTCTTAGAAATATTGAGAGCATTTTCAAATTATCCTTATCTAAAATTTAACTACTTTATTTAAGGAAGCCATATAAAAGGTTAAGAAAGATAACTACTATTATATATCCATTTAAAACTTGTTATAGCATATGGTTTGAAGTATTACTCAAGACCTCATTTTTGCAGATCGTTTTTGTAACTTTCCAAGAAGTTTTAGCCAGATAGGTCCTTAATCTAATAAATGGAGTCTTTGATTTTATTACATGGGATGCTATTATGTCTATTTGCTTATGGGCCTTATATACCTAATCTATTTCACTGATCAACTTTTATTATTTTTAATAAGTAAAAATCATTTTTTATGATTACTGTTTTGCAATATAGTTTGAAATCTGGTACTGCTAGGCTCTTCTTCCCCCTATTTTCTTTTCATCATTTCTCTTGAGATCCCTTATCCTTTGTTGCTCCAGATGAATTAACTTTTTTTCTAGTTCTATAAAGTATATTTTTGGTGATTTGATTAGTTTGACACTGAAGTTATAAATTGGGTTAGATATCATTCTCATTTTTATGATGCTGAAATAGATCAACATGAGCAACTTATGTCTCCTTTACTATTTAGATCTTGACTTTAGATTTTTAGAAAGTGTTTTGATTGACTACCAGAAAATTTAAATATCCTTAGCTATGTTTAAAAGAATTTATATTTTTCTTTCTTCCTGCTGGTTTTTGCTGGTAATATGCATAATCTGATGATTTTGTAGATGTGCTTTCTATACAGCTACTTTGCTGAAGTTATTGTTTCAATTTTTTTAAAAAAATTCATTCTCTAAAGTTCTCTAAGTAATCATCACATCATCTGTTACATTGTATTCTGATCACAATAAACAGTCATCATTTTATGCTGGAGAGCAGTATATTCCAACTAACTATACTCTATGCTGTTTTTTTAAAATTGTATGCACCATTTTCCAATCTCAGCCCACAAATTTCCTCCATCATCATAGCAAAACACCTCTTTCCTTCCAAAAGTCCCAGTGAGTTGGAGATAGATCTCTTTGTAGGTGCCAAAGAACATGGGGCAGTGGCTGGTGATATCATTGCCAAGAGCTGGGGTGAGGGTCTCTGTAGAAAATAATAATTTTGAATAGTCCATGTAGACTTTTAAGTTATGCAGGTAAAGTCACAAATATTAAATAGCCTATGACTGAGAATTTTTCCATATTACCAATCAAATCAGATAATTTATGCATCATCTGATTTTCTTGCTTATAACAAAAAGTCCATTTACCTCCCCACCCCCTTACTACTAATCACCATGGTCAGCACACACACACACACACACACACACACACACACACACACACTTCACACATACATACAAACACACACACACAATGTGGGCAATTCATCAGTCACATGATATACAGATACTTGGAAGGGAGATTGTAATTTATTCAAAACAACTCCATCCATTTTTAGGGCAGACCCACAGCATATTTATGGTCAATTAAATGTTTATTTTGTTCCTATTTGTAATTCCTTAAAGGTAACTACACATTTTTATACTTTTGGGTGAAATGACATTCATCTCTTTCAACTCATCCAAATTCATAGAAGAAACTTTCAATAGGATAAGTATTTATCCAAATAGAATATATTCTAACTGAGAATGGATTACCCATATTCTAAGGATAGTAACAGTACATTTCTCATGAATCAATGATTTCTTCAGCCATGACTTCTACAAACCAGCCTAATGTTTTGGCAAGATACTTGAAAGGATTGAATAAAAAATTTATTAGTGCAGCTTGAAATAACTTTTCCCCTTTCTCTCCGTGGCTTAAAAAAGGGGGATATTGTTTGCACACTGAAAACATAGGTTTTATAGTTTAATGTGGCAATGAATATGTTTGCCAAGAATCACAGTTTTTAATGAGACTTTAGTAGAAACACTGCTGTGTCTTAACTTTCTTTTCTTTCTTTCTTTAAAAAAAAATTTCTGCAGTAAAAATCTCATTAGTTTGGATGTAACAAATGCATTTTGTAAAGCATAAATAGCTTATTGACCAGAAAGCATACCTTGTCATTTTACTTCTAAGGCCATAAAATGAATATTGGGATGAACTTAAATAAGCTGTTAGTGATGTTTAGCACATAAAGCCTACATAAATGATAAAACACAAAATCCATGAGCTCTAAAAAATAAGTTGATTTAATATATTTGAAGTAACACACACTGATGAAAACATAGATTCAGGTTTTAAAAGTGTTAGCTTTGTGCAATCTTGGAAATAGAAAAGGAATCAAGAATAACTTGGCAGGTTTTAGCACATTGTTAGTAATGAGCTTACTCCTGTTCTTAGGACATACATGTATATGTCTATATATTAATATGCATACATATACAAATGTATAAATGTGCACATATATAAAATCCATTTGAAAAAATTCAAGTTAGTATTTGAAAAAGTTGACCTTCATACCTTTAGCTCAATGTCAAATGAAATCCTAAGTAGCTTTTATCCATCCTAAAATGTCACAAAATTAATGAATAATATTCTTTTCAAGATGAAATCTAATATGAATTATGAGAGCAGATTATTAATAATATTTTTCTTTTGATGTCTGTGTGAAATTTTTCATAAATAAAATAAAACAAATGAGTACCACTTTCTCTAAAGGTTACCTTTTAGTTAATATGATTTTATCTATCTATCTATCTATCTATCTCTCTATCTCTTTGTCTATCTATCCATCTATCTATCTACCTCTATCTATAGGACAAGAGGGATACTAGTTGCTACGTGTCTTCTTTTTTTTTTGCCTTATTGAAAAAAAAACCCAACTACTCAGGGCTAACAAGTCTTGTGTCAACTGTGAGAGAGAAAGCTCGAATACCATTAAAATAACAAATGATAGAATGGTCACATAAAGACCAATCACTGAAGCTTTAGTTTCTCTGAAAAACTGGAAAGTACTGGGTCTAGATAGGATCCATAATTATTGATTCAAATGTGTCAACATGAAACACTTTAACAGCTGCTTCTTTGATGCAAACTTGATCTTTACTGAAAGATAATGAATTACACTATGACCCCTCAAATATAGAGTGATTCTGTGTTTATTTTGAAGTTTATTTATTTATATTATTACAATCTTGTATTAGTGAAAACAAAATTTATAAAAACTAATGTAGTAACCCTTTGGGACTCACTTATGTAACAATTCTTTGCACAGACATATTGGATTAGCAGAGAATGATTACTTCGTCCTTCCAATAAAGTTTTAGTAGTAACCCTGTGGAATTGTGGCTTCTAATACTCACAAGTTTTCCATTTGGAGATCCAAATATCAATTAATCAGTTGACTTCCGCGACCTTTTACAAAGAGATATTTATTGAGAATATATAGCAAGATCAAAAGTTGTAAAACATACCTCTAGTTAGGGGGCACACCCTCCTGTCTTCACACACTGGGATTCTGGGGAAAGCGGGCTCAAACTTTAAGCAAAATGTATAGAAACATATGTCACATATAGAGAACATATGTGGTTGAAAGCTTTCTCATCACTTCTGGCTCTGGGGGGAGGGGTCCTTTTCTTCCCTTGTAGAGTCCCAAATAATTTATTCCTTGGTGTGACATTGCCAGCGAGTGAATTGTTCCTTTCCTCAATGGGGTTGTTCATTTCAGGATATGGTATCTTGGTGGACGGATCAATTCACTTAAAAGCTGGCTCAAGCAGGTTATTCCTCAGGGCTGGCTCCACACTGGATGCATCTACTGCTGCTATTTGCTACTGACTCTTATTTCAGAAGGGACCTCTGCTGGTTCTTCTTTCCAACTACAGCACAAGGTTGTACCCTGGTCCATTTCATCTCTGGATACTAATTTACTTAAGATGAGTAATGGATAAACACAAAAGAAAACAGTCACCATGTATTTAGGGACACCTTATAGCTAGGTGGGTAGATAAGGTAGTTGCAACCACTGTCCCTTCCCCTACTTAGAGAGGCATAGCAGTTCTTTCTTACTTGTTGGGCTACAAGAAAGAAATGGAGAGATTATCCTTTTGAATCATTAGTATGGAGACTATTCTATCTCCTTAGCCAATAAAAGGTTCTCCATCACTTTGACCAAAAATAGGTTCACCAAACCTCTCTGTGTTAAATGAAAATCAGGAAGGGAATAATTCCCATGCTCTATATAACCTATTAGGAAATGAAAAAATTTTGCATACTCTACTCTGGTCAATCCCTCATTGTGACTATAAGAAATTACAATCACAATAAGAGTCAAAAGAGTAGGGAAAAAATTCTAAGATCTCATTAATTTGATGATCAACATGCTCATACTAACTGAGAAAAACCATATCATTTACACCATATTTAATTATTAGTGCAAAGCCTTTGACTTATTTTCTCACTCATGGCTTAGTTGGGTACTATATATAGGTAAGCAAAGTGAGAGTACTAGAATGTTTAAATTCCTTATGGAAAACAGTTCTCTATTGAGAAAAGTGTTTTTTTCACAAAATAGTGTTAAATTTGATATAAAATGTAGGGAGTCAGTTAATGCCTACTATGCTTCTTCCTTCTGTGTTTTTTTTCTTCTTCCATGTTAACTGACTGAATGATTCTGAGTTGAATGGATTATGGATTTTAAGTCAAAGAGAACATTACACCAAACATCATTTTAATCTATTTTGTAAATGGAAAGATGTCATAAAATTATATAGCTCCACTAAATGATATCACATCATTTGAACTTCTGTCAGTATAAAATTCTCGATGTGCATTAAGGAGGGAAAGAGACTAGACTTTAAGCTTGAATTTATAGGTCAAATAGAACCAATGGATTAAGGCAATACTTATAAATACATCTTCACCAAACAAGGCACATTGAACCTAACACTCTTAAGGAAAAATATGAAGATTCTGTAAGTTAAGAGACTGGCTTACCAAAGACAACATCTAATGGATGAAAAACATTTAGATTAATTAGTATCTATGCATTACTACTTCAACATATACTTTTGGTGTGGTAAAATGGACATAGATATGCTTTTATTTTTTTAAGGCAGTTGGGGTTAAGTGACTTGCATAGGATCACATAACTAGTAAGTATCCAGTGTTGGGTCTGAGGCCGGATTTGAACTCAGATCCTCCTGATTTCAGGGCCAGTGCTCTATCTACTATGCCACCTAGATGCCCCCATAGATGTGCTTAAACAAATATCACAAGATTAATATTTCTTCATCAAAAATGAAGAAAAAAATGATAGATGTTCTCAAAGTAGGTTAAGAATGAATAGAAATACTTTTTGAACAAACAAATCTCACTTCCTGAATCAAAAACCCGACTGACAACAGGCAGATGTTACTGATTTGGTGAAAATAACGAAAGTGTTTAGCTCTGGACAGAATATATAATATGACTAAGATACAGATTGGAATCAACAGATGCTTTATTGGAAACATCCAAATGAACTTAATCCACAATATGTCAAAAAAGAAGCATCACATACATAGTTTAGTCATGAAAATTTGTTCATTTTACTCAGGAGTTTATGATAGTCATTCAGAATTAAGTCATTAGAAATTTAAAAAGTTGATCAACTTAGCTTATATTAAGTGCCTACTATGTACCAGGCATTGTTCTAAGAGCTAGATTATCCTTACGGACTTGGTCAATTCAAGTTATTCAATGAAGTAGTAGAAAAAGTACAGAATGTAGCATTTCCTTGGCATTTTCAAGGAGATATGGATCTTGGAAGTGAATACCTGTTAGTACAGAGGAAATCCTCCAATATTTCCTTGCCCAGTTCCCAGGAGGATTTTGTCATACTTGGTGACTAAAGAAGGGGGGGTGATATGATTCATAGACTTGTCCTGCTACCTACCACTGTAAGGAATACTGGGCATCAAAAGTCCAGAAGCAAGGAGTGAGCAAGACATGTATAAACCCTGGAAGGTACTCACCATGGAGATTCAATAGAGTTGCAGGCTAGCCATCCCTAAACTCCAGAAGTATGAGGTTTGTCTGGAGGATCCTGGTTTGGTCAAAACCTGTCCAAAGGGCAAGACCCAGTGAGATGATTCTCCATTTCCCTTGTCTCCTTTCTTACCCTCTCTCCTGAGAGGTTATGCCTGTGTGACCAATATCTCAGAAAACTTTTCTCTATTTCTTAAAATTTTGCTTAAACATTTGTTTAAATATTTACTTTGTCTCTTAAGCCTGAAATGTGAAAAACTGTTAACTATTTGTAATAATAATCTACGTGTGACATTGCTCCAAGCTTCCTGAAAGAGAAGGTGGGGGAACAGATTTTGAAGCTGGGATATTTTTGCCACCAATTTGCTGGCTGGAAATTTGAGATGAAAAAGAGAACTTTGGCAACTTTCTAGAAAACAGAGAGAAATTAATTGTCCTAGTATCTCTAGGCCAGGAGATTTTATTCTCCTTTTTAAAAAATAGAAGTCTGGTAAAGCCTATGAACTCCTCAGAATTTTTTTAAATGCATAAAACAAAATGTATAGGATTACAATGGAAACCATTTATATTGAATTAAAGATGCAATTTTTCCTATCACCATTTACAGATGACCAAAAATCTATCCACAGATCCCAAGATCCTGTTGAGAATTCCTTCTCAATGATAAGAAGCAGTGGCAGCAGTGATCTGACTGTGTAGATTTGCCCTGAGATTGGACCTCTGCTATATTCCCCAGACTAAATTGGAGAAGAAAGCACTTCCAGTAGAGGAGCCTAGGGAATTGCTAAAGAGAAAGTCAAGACCAAGGGGAGGAGGTGATGAACTCCCCCTGAAGGATAGGGATGAGTACAAATGACTGACAGAGCTGCTAGCAGCATGGCACTAGAAACATCATTGTCATCTGCAAAAAATTCCCATCTGAAGGATGTCTTCAGGGGACTGGAACTATAGATCAAAAGTTTGCTATTCTTATAGACTATCATATGACAAATCCCTCTACCACAAATACAAGGTCCCAAATATCCTCAAGAATTCAGCAAAATTTTTTTACTAGAATCAAAGATACTAGATAATCAAAGAATCAAAAACTTTCATATAACAGCCCAGACATAAAATTTATCCACAGATATTTAAGAACAACATTTTAGGGGGCAGCTAGGTGGTGCAGTGGCTAGAGCAGTGGCCCTGAAGCCAGGAGGACCTGAGTTCAAATCTGGACTCAGACCAAACACTTGACACTTACTAGCTGTGTGACCCTGGACAAGTCACTGAATTCCAATTGCCTGAAAAGAAAAAAAAAAAGAACAACATTTTAGTCGATATTGCCATATCATTCATAATCTCCAAATGACATGGAAGGAAAAACTTTCAAAATATAGACATTTAACAGAAGAAATTAGAACTGTGTATTTTTAATAGGATAAGGTTAAATGTCAACTTTAAAGTCTTGTTTGCTATTGGAGTTGTCCCAATGTTGCTTTTAGTCAATCTATAGAAGATGAGCTTACCTACAAAATTTTTTATTAAGTTACAAAAAGCAGTCATATCTGCCAGTGCAACAGCTCACACAACACTAAATATACAATAATAATAGCAAGAATAGGAATTTGTCCTTGCACCATTTCTATTTGAACTGTATTAAAAAAGATGAAAAGAATGAGATGACTGACATTAAAAATAAGAACTTTAGGTTTTACTCAGTACTTTACTTACACAATCTAATTTTGATCATCACAAAACTCCTGTAAAGTAAATGCTACCATCATTATTCTTCCCCTTTCACAGATGAGTTGTAAGAAGTTGAGCTGCTTGCCCAGGGTTGCATAGCTAGTTATCCAAAGAAGAATTCAAACCCAGGTCTTTCTTATTCTAAGAATAAGACATTACCCTAACAATACCAGAGTTGATGTTTCTACCTAGAAAGAAAAGGGCAGAAAGTGTCATCTGTTACCATAAAGCATGATGGGGAACCTACAATTCATTACGCCAGAGCTGTTAACTCAGCTTACTTTTGCTTGGCTTTTAGGGTAAGTAGCATTATAACATTACTATAAATATTTGCTAGTACTATTCTATCAGGTGAGTATATTATTCTATGTCATATCTAACATACCTTATTTACCAGGACAGGAAAAGATTTCTTTTTCTTTCCAATGAACATGAGAAAATGCTAGATAATAATGAGATTGCAGAGGACAGAATCATTGGATTGGACTCAATAAAATCATGTTTTTATCTCTAGGCTCTGACACAGCCTTGCACTTGAAAACTGAACAAATCACTCACTCACTAGGACTCAGTTTCCTTATCTGTAAAATGAGAGTGTAGGATTCAGTGGCATAGACTTGGAGGTGACCTTAGAAATTACTTAGTAAAGCTTCTTTCTTTTACAATAGAGGAAACTGAGGCCCAGAGGGAGTAAGTGACCTGCTCAAAATTTTAAATTTATTACATCCTAAGGTCTCTTCTTTCTATGCTTCACGTAGGAATTTGAGCAAATTTAAAACAAATTATAATGTTTACTCATTTTCTTTGCCCAAAGATTTCATCTTTAAAAAAATAACAACAAAAAGAAGGAAGGTTTTTGTTTCTTCAGGTTCTTGGCAGATGACAAAATTGCATTTGTCTCTTTATTGCCCTCTTCACCTTCCCTACTTCATCTTCACTGTATTTATCACTCCTATCACCAGTGAAGATATAAAACAAGTATTTTAATTATTATTCTATTTATTGAATATATTATGATCTTTTGTTATTTTAAAAATTATATACCTTTGAATCTTGTGAGATAAATGTACATTTCTTTTATTTGGGAGCATAAAGTCTGGAGAGCACTGGACTAGGAGGGAGAATGCAGTCTCATATCCTGTCTGCTACTTATTAGCTGGGTGACCACCACCTAAATTAAATTCTCTAAGACATAGGGTTCTCATCTGGCAGATGGAGATTATAATACCTAACTACATAAAAGGTTTACTTGAGAACGTGGGTAATGCTGGAGTCTCTGAAATCTGCTCTGCTCAGACAATATCTGGAGTATGATGTTGAGTTCTTGGAGGAACATTTTGGGAAGGATCAAGAGTGTGCTGCAGTCAACTCAAATTGATTCTAAGGAGTTGATGATAAAATTTTCAGAGTGACCATTTACACCTCAGAAATTAGCAAGTACTGCACAGCAGGCTTGAATTATTGTTTCGTTGATTGTCTAGTCTTAAAAAAGTGATGGAGAACATATTCGTGTTGGTTAAAATTAAGAGTTTTGTGCATTTTTTTTGGAGAGCCAGTTAAACATTTACAAGAACAATTCTGGAAAGGACTTTGAAAAGCTGGATAGAATGCAGGAGAAGGTTACCAAGATGATGAAAGGTCTTGATATTATTCTATAAGAATAAGAGTTGAAGGAATTAACTAGTTTAACCTAGGGAATAGATGATTTACAAGATATTTTAAGTTGTACAGAAATGGGATTAAATTTGTTCCCTTTGGACCCAAAGGATAGACAAGTAGATTTAGATTTAATATCAAGAAATAAATTCCTAACAATTAGAGTTTTCCAAAGGGGAAGTAAAGTGGATTTTCTTTCATTAGAAATCTTTAATAGATGCTTGGATGGCTATTTGGTGTGTTGTAAATGAGATTTCTTTTCAGGTTTGAAATGGATTAGAGGGACTCTGATGTCCCTTCAACCATTGAGATTCTATGATTCTATAATGTGTATAAAGGACTCTATCACCTTTCATTATTATTGTTGTTAGTAGTATAAGGTCTTCTAATAGTCACCAAGTTAAAAAAAATCCTCATTTTTAATGCAGACTCTCAAGGCAGGGGTCAGATATTAGTTTCATTAACAGTGAAATAAGAAAGCAAGGGTTTTTCTTTTCTTGGCTGATTTTTTTTCTATCCCTCTTTCGTGTCAAAAAATATGTTTTAAAATACATTTATTTTAAGATACACACAGATAAACTTCTCTCTCTCACTCTCTCTTCTCCTGTCTTTCGCACACACACACACACATACACACACACACACACACATACACACACACACACACACACACACACACACACACACACACACTCTGTCTCTCCTCAGAGCCTACATTTCCCAATCTATGTGAGGCACCCAGTGCAGCAGATGAGAGGTACTTCACTTGATTAACCTGTTACATCATACATACATACACACACACACACACACACACACACACACTCTGTCTCTCCTCAGAGCCTACATTTCCCAATCTATGTGAGGCACCAGTGCAGCAGATGAGAGGTACTTCACTTGATTAACCTGTTACATCATACATACATACACACACACACACACACACACACATCAAGTATAGAAATAAGTACTGGACTATAATTTCATTGATATTGGGGATTTGCAAGTGAGAAAATTCTACCAATGAAATTCTGTATCTCCTCTGCAACTCAATTTCAGAGAGTTGCCTAAAACACTGAGAAGTTGTAACAGCAAGGATCCAAAAACTAGTGTGTGTCAATGAAGGAACTTGAAACTAGGTCTTCCTGGTTTCAAAGCCAGCTTTATATTCACTGTACCATATTGCCTTTCATCTGTCTGTCTCTCTTTTTCTTTTTCCTTCTCTTAAATGTATATCTTTTTTTTTCTCAATGGGAAAGGTTCACAAGTCATGATCCAATCACATTTGCTACAGCTGTCAAATAAGCAAAAGGCGCAAATTGTTAAGAAGTGAAAACAAACTGCATTCTTCTTTCCTCACCATATGGAGTCTTTTAGTGTATGAAGCAGTAAAAGAAAATATGCAAATGTTGATATGTCCATATGTGGTTGGTGTTAAATTGTTTTCCAGGAGGTTCCTAATGTTGCTGATTCTTCACTAACTCTTCTTGTACTTATCAGTCATTTTTCTGGTTAATAAGAAGCTGAGATTTTGTCCCTATTGAGATACCATCTCTCAGAGTCACTGGAATTTCTGAATCTTCTCAAAATGATATTTTTTTTAAAAAGAAAACTCCATAATTCTCAACAATGACTACAGAAAAGAAATTGCAATTACTGAGGGAGCAAATAGCTACAAACTTAGTGCATAATCAGCAACAGACTATGGAGCTTTATTCTTTATCTTAATGGGGCTCTTGATTACTATACATAACAACATGAAAATGAAAGTCACATTTTAGCAGTGATCCCAAGCTATGGATTTTTTCCTACTATGCATGAATGTTTGTATATGGAGATGAATGCTGAATTTTTCATTATTGTTATGAGTACTTACTTGCCTTTAAGCCTCACTAAAATGTGAAGACCATTTTATAAGCTAATATGCTTCTCTTTATTTTCTTTCAGAAAGAAATTTCTATCTTGGTGAGCTGGTGAGAAAGTGAATTGATGTAAGGGGGAGACAAAAATGGAGGGGAAAGAATATTTTCCCCTTGTCTATTTTAGCTAGAGGATACCCCGTGGAGGGCTGACACTGCAGTTTGGCTGCTTTAAAGTTCAAATATGTTGCTCAATGATGAAAAGACCTGGTGCTTTGGCATGACACACACCAAAATGCTCATCCTTTGTTCCCTTTTTCATCTCCACTATGATGGGGTTGAGGATAGTCTTTCATCATTTAAAAAGGAGATAAAGCTTTGATAATCTCTCTTTTCTTTCAATTCTCCCACGTGACAAGTAGCTACTCTCTTCCTAGACTTTTGCCTCCACCTTGGCATCTTGGGAACATGGACCCAACGAGGGAAACCGCTGCCTTTTCTGGTTCATGTTTCTTTCCTGAGCATAGATGTCTGAAGGCTAATTCTGAGAAAGACATCTCTAGCCATGGAGTCATCCTTGTGAATCAAAGAGGTCAGACCTTCTAGGTACCTCGTTTAGAGTCTAAGGAGATTCTCCACTACCTGGCCTGACTTGAAAGAAGATATGGACCTGAAGGGAATTGTTTAGACAGTGTAGAGCCCAGGTAAAACGTGAAACTTTGATCTGGAGTATCACAAATAATTTCATGTCTTTATGTTTTAATCACAACTACTAAGAGAGTATAGCAATAATATCACTATTGCTGGTTGCTTAAATTTCTATTAATGCACACTTACAAATCTTGTGTGTATTATGCATTTCTTTTGTGTAAGAGAATTAAAAAGCTATCCTATTATGTATATTGAGTATCTATTTGGAGAGATCCTAGATATAAACAAAACCGAAGCTTTCAGAGATTGTCAGATAGGTGAATGAATATTCACATCATCTTGCAGGGAATCTCTACAACACTTTCCGGCCATTGCTTTACCATACTGCCTCCCCTTTGGCCATCATTTTTTTTTTTTTAACTAGGCAATTGGGGTTAAGTGACTTGCCCAGGGTCACATAGCTAGTAAGTGTTATGTGTCTGAGGCCAGATTTAAACTCAACTCCTCCTGACTTCAGGGCCAGTGCTCTATCCACTGCACCACCTAGCTGCCCCAATTTGGCCATCATTCTTATCTCCCCCTACCACAAACTTGAACTCTGCTCCTACCATCTCCCAATTATGAAAGATAGGCTTTAACCTTTTATTTCTAGGAACCAAGCCCACATCTCAATACAGTACTGTCATGTTTGTGCACTTTACCACCATTCCCTGCAAGCCTCAGTTTTTATATTGTCTTCTTCCATTAGAAAGTAATGTCCTCGAGGGCAGGAACTGTTTTACTTGCTTCTATCTATCTATCTATCTATCTATCTATCTATCTATCTATCTATCTATCTACTATCTACTATTTATCTCATTCCTGGTGCTCCAGGGGTGAAGGCATAAAGAAAAACAGAGTTGGAGAAATAGCCTGATGCTCTCTTTAGAAATCTGGCTTCCCTAGGACTAATCTCATTACATGTCTGCATTGAGCCATATGAACAATAATATTTATAGCAGCACTTTTTACTGAATCAAAAATGGATACAAAATGGATATCCATTACCTGGAGAATGAATAAACCACTGGAGTGGGTTGCATTTCCTTCTCCAGTGGATCATATTTATCAAAACTCTCCAGTATGATCTTTTCTTCTTATGTAACCCTCCACATAGGTCATAGTTTCATTGAACCACACAAGCCCCTCTGCCATGACCAAAGTAGTGATCCAGGAGGGTCATAAAATATAATAGAATATAATAGTACTATAAGAAATGACAAAAAAAATTACAGAAACCTGGGAAGACCAGTATGAACTGATGAAGAATGCTACAGAATCAAAAGAACAGCTTATAAGGTGAGTAAAAATAACGGGTCTCCCAACTTCAATGGTTACCATGTCTTCCTGGTATTCAAGATGATGGGCCTCTTAGTTGAGATGGAGAGGGTGCAGTGCCCTCAGACCTTTTGATTTAGCAGAGGGTCTAGTTGCTATATATCAACTTGGCAGACATGTAAGTTTACTAGTTTTCATTTTGTTTTCAACATATATTAATAGCTCTTTAATGGAAACATTGTAAAACTTTGTAGCATGTAAGTTCTGGCCCTCTTTTCCAGAGCTAAGCTACTACATCTGCTTCTCAGGGTTCTAGGGGACTCTCAGGAATTTGTGGTATGTTTCTTCTCTACTATTCTTGGCTCAAGCCCCCACCAGCTATACCATCCCCATTGATAAAGAACAGTGAAAAGCACCCTGGTAGCATCTAACCATTTAACACTCAGTAGTTTTTACAGAAGGGAAAACAATCTTAAGAACAGAGATTGTTTAATTTTTTTTTTGCCTTTGTATACTAAACATATAGCACCTATATATAGTGCCTAGCTCATTCTTTCTTGGATGGGTGATTGAATCAAAATCCTGGGTTTGAGTCTTTTTCTTTTTTAACTGCTAAATATGAATATAATCCTGAGTGGAAAAAAAATGGACATCTGATGAACTGAAGAATTTTCAGGTATTTGTAACAAAAAGACCAGAACTCAATGAAAATGTGATATAAAAGATCCATAAGATATATAAGGAAATCATTAAAGACTAATTATAAAGCTCTGATAAAGGTTAAACTGTTTACTTATGATATATGAAAACATTACCGGTATTCTTAAAACTATTAGCATTACCGAGATAATTGGAAAGCATGGGGTGATTCTAAAAGGGATGGGTTGATTCTAAAAAAGAAAATTTGGTAGGAAAATGTAAAAAGGAGCAATTTTCTCATAAAATGGGATGTGAAAGGAAGAAGTAATAGAAGGGAAACAGGTGGGGGTGAAGGGCTGCTGGTAATATTGGAACCTTATTCTCATTTGGGTTGAAGAGGAAACAAAGTGTACATCTGAAGAGGTTTAGAAGTCTTGTGAAATTCTAGAGAGATGAGAAAACTAGAGGATAGGATGAAGGAGGGACTTTTAAAAGGGTGTAGAGATTAAGAGGAGGAGGGTGGGGGAGACTATAAGGGAGAGACTTTTAGAAGGATAGTAAAAATGATGAGTAAGAGGGTAAGGGGAAAGGAGAAGTTAATAGGGAAAGGGTAAAAAGAGAGGCTGAGAAGGAAAACAGTGAGTAAAAACAAGATAGAGGGAAATTCACAAATAGAAATCAGAATTTTGTCAAATCTATAAGATTACAAATCATTCCCCAATTGATAAATGGTCAAAAGATATGAAGAAGCAGTTTTTCAATGAAGAAATCAAAACAATTTATAGTAATATGAAAAAAAAGTTCTAAATCATTATTGATTAAAGAAATACAGATGAAAACAATCTTGAGATGTCACTTTATACCTGCCAGATTGACTAAAATGATAGAAGGGGAAAGTGACAAATACTGGAGGGGATATGGAAAAATTGGGACACTAATTCCTTGCTTGTGGAGAGCAATCTGGAATCATGCTCAAAGAGCATACCCTTTGACCCAGTATCACTTACTGGATTTTCAAAGATCTTTAGGGGAAAAGGGAAAGAATCTATGTGTTCTAAAATGTTTATAGCAGCTGTCTTTGTGATGGCAAAGAACTGGAAATTGCAGGGATTCCCATCAATTGGGGAATGGCTGAACAAGTGGTGGTCTATGATTGTGATGGAATATTACCATGTTATAAGAAATGATGAGCTCAATGATTTTAGATAAAAATACAGAAAGGCTTGCACAAAATAATGAAGAGAAAAATGAGCAGAACCAATAGAACATTGTATACAGTAACAGCAATATTGTTTTAAGAATGACTTTGAATGAGTAAATTACAATTACGAATACCCAAATTAATTATAAAGGACATATGAAGAAAGACACTATCTGTATCCAGAGAAAGAACTGATATGTTCAAGTATATATAGAACAGTTTTACATAATACACTTATTTGTGTCTAAGGGTAGCCATCTCTAGGACAGGCGAGGAGAAGGAAGAAAAAAATTACATGATAGTTTTGCTTTATATTTGAAAGAAATAGCAAGTTGTGCATAATGAATTTGCAGTTTCATGTACTACAGTCTTTTTTATTGTACTATGTTAAGGAAATGCTTGTTTTATTCCATAAATTTAAAAAAAGACACTCTCCCCCCCACTAAATAGCTGTGTGATATTGAGCAAATCACAATCTCTCTGAACTTCAGTTTTCCCACCTGTCAAATAAGAACTTTTTAAATTATAGGCTTTTGGTAGTGGAAGATATAGTAGAAATTGGTTCATATCTGTCTGTCATCTAATTTCAAGTTTTCTTGACAAAAGTACTGGAGGGAATTGCCATTTTTTTCTCCAGCTCATTTTATAGATGAGGAAACTGAGGCAAACAGGGGTAAGTGGCTTCCCCAGGGTCACAAAGCTAGTAAGTGTCTGAGGCTGGATTCCAACTCAGGTCTTCCTCATTCCAGGCCCTGTATTCTATTCACTGTGTCACTTAGCTGCCCTAATTTATTAGATTCCTTCATTTAACAAATAATGAGTCTGAGGCCCAGAGAGAGAGAGTAAGTGACTTTTCTAAGGTCTCAGAGAATATATCCTTATTACTGCCTATCCCACTTATTGGACAGAGCTGAGATAATATATTTAAAAGCATTTTTATAAATTTTAAAGTGTAATTAAAATTTACATTGCTAATGAACTAATTTCTAGTCCACAGATATTAGAAACAGCAAACTGGAAGACGAGGAAGATGGTGTTGTTACAGCTGGGTACTGTGACACTAAGGATATGGACGGAAAAAAAGCACAACTTGATTTCTGTACAGTAAAATAAGAAATGTTCACAGTGATGACCTTGATCATGAAGGTTAAATTTTATATTGTTCCTTCTGTTTAATTCACTTAATCTCTATGTATCCCAGGAAACTCCCTACATCTGTTAAGGCAGAGATGAGTAAAACATGCTTTCAAATGAAATTTCCTTCCTTGATGAAATCACAGATTCTACATATTCTTGAAGCCTAAGATCTGTTGTTAATATAGACAAGAAAGTATCTAACACATTTTAGAAGCATTTCAGTTGGAAATTATGAAGAAACAAGAAAAAAGAAAAAATAATGCTTGGGAAGATCTTCTATCTAGAAAATTAATTCCTGTTGAAAACTTAATTTCCTTAAGTATTCTAGAAAAGTACCACTCTATATGTATTTTGGCATATTACCTGATTTTGAGGAAGCCCCTGTTATGTGGGGTATGCTAATCTTCTTGGCAATATAAACATTATTTTCCCTTTAAACTCTTTATTTATCCTAATTTGTTTTCTCATTGCATAAAACCTTTGATTGATATTGAATGTTATGTAGTGCATTTTCTATAAATTAGTAGCTTTTGAGGAGAAAATTGTGGAAACCATTGATTAGCTAAAAATACACAAAATTTTACTTAAGACTTGAGGTAGGGGCTCATTGCACATCTATCCAGATAGCCAAGGTTTAATTTTGGCTTGTGGGCTCAGAGCTATGGCTATGCATTTTAAAAAAGTAATATGTATGATTACATTAACTTCCCAACAAAAGGTTTAAATTGGATATGGAGGTTTTCCTTATCTATAGGCTAAATTAGATCATTGTAATGATCAGGTGTGGCTTATCAGAATGCAAGTACCTCATATAAAATTCTCCACCCAAAATAGGAGACTGGAAGGGAGAGGAAAGGAGTGTGATTAAAGGGAAGTCAATGCCCTAAGCTAAGCCCCACTGGAGGAAGTTCACTGAGGTCTAAAAGGAATCAGATCCTTCCTTTTCCCAAAGTGAAGAGGGAAAGTACTTTATGACCAAATTCTGATCACCACTAGTGCTGCTTATGTTACAAACAAAAGGAATTATTCCCAACACAAAACTATGTAGCTTCTTGATTCCAACACAAAATGATGCTATTTGCTATCCAGGGGTCTTCCCCAAACTCCTTCCTTTAATCTTCTTCCAATTATTCTAAGAGAAATGTTGTATCATGTCATGATGTGTTAATCAACCTTTTAGTTGTTTATGGTGCTAATCTACTTTAGTGCTTCTGATTGTTTCCAAATAAGTAACTCATGCCTCCCCTACTGAGTCTGGAAAACTAAAGGCTCTGACATTCACATCCAGCTGAGGCTCCTCAGATGCTGTCCCTCAAACTCTACGGTTGTTCTTATACTCCAAAAGTGTTGCCTTCTCCACCTGTTCACATGCAGATCTAAAGTCTAGAGTAAGTAGTAGAGTATTTGGCAGCCAAGATTCTAACCCATTTGTAGCAGCATCGATTCATCATTGCTAATAACATGGAAATTCTCTGACAATCTATCTATCTATCTATCTATCTATCTATCTATCTATCTATCTATCCATCTATTTATTTTGGCTAGGCAATGGGGTTAAGAGAGTTGCCCAGGGTCACACAGGTAGTAAAGGTTATGTGTCTGAGGCCATATTTGAATGGTGTCCTCTTGAATCCAGGACTGGTGCTCTATCCACTGTGCCACCTACCTGCCCCCTCTGACAATTAAAAAAAATATATTGTTGTTTCATCATGCCTGACTCTTCATGAGTCTATTTGGCAAAGATACTGGAGTGGTTTGTCATTTCCTTGTCTGGCTCATTTTATAGATGAAGGAACTGAGGCAGCAAACAGTGTTAAGTGACTTGCCATGGGTCACATAGCTAGTGTCTGATGTAGGATTTTGCTGAAGCCAGGCCTAGCAGTCTATCCACTGTGCCACCTAGCTTCCCAATACAAAATATAGTCAGGGGATATTTTGTGGTGCTTATGTTGTTGAGACCTTCTCAAATCATCCTTTGGTCAGTTCTCTATTTATATGAATAAGTGGTTCTGCATATGGAGCTTACTGTACTAAAACTTAGCCCATATCATATTGATTTGAGTGAGGACAGATAGAAGCAATCCTCAGCATTATGTTCTGAAGACTCCTTTCTTTCTACAAAATGCTTTTCAATACCCTTTACATTTTCAATTAGGTAAAGAGTGTTTTTAACAATAAACTCATTTTCAGTAACAAGAATACTTTGTCTCCACAGAGTCAGGGAAAGGTGGCACCTGAATTCATTATAAAATGTACTGCAAATATAACTTCAGTTCTGAGCTGGAAAATTCAGACTTTGCTGTAATGCCAAAAACAAAAAACAAAACAAAACAAAACCCAAAAAACCCCAAACCTAAAAACAAAAACAAAAACCCCACCTTTTCCACGTTTTAAAATTTATGTTTACATTAACTTTACTTTCTATAATTCTGAATGCTAAAGCAAAAACAATACAGCATTAAAAAAAACTCTTAAGTATTATCTTGTTATTTTATTCATTTACTAAATTTAAAACTTATCATTTAAACATATTATGGACTTATTTAGTTATTTTCTAATAAATGATATTTGCCTTTGGAGAGTAGTAATTTTGGTGGCACAGTGGATAGAATGCTAGGCACGGAGTTAGGAAGACTCATCTTCCTGAGTTCAAACCTGGCCTCAGACAGGTTGTCTGACCTGAGGCAAGTCACTTACTCCTGTTTGCCTCGGTTTTCTCATCTGTAAAATGAGCTAGAGAAGGAAATGGCAAACCACTCCAGTGTCTTTGCCAAGAAAACCCTAAATTGGTTAACAGAGTCAGATAGGACTGAAACAATTGAGCAACAACAAAAAATAGTAATTTTGGTTAGAAAATATGTATGTTCATATGTCTGTGTACTTATAT
This sequence comes from Phascolarctos cinereus, assembly GCF_003287225.1. NCBI lineage: Eukaryota > Metazoa > Chordata > Mammalia > Diprotodontia > Phascolarctidae > Phascolarctos > Phascolarctos cinereus. The sequence continues at coordinate 183,001,093 of NW_027556180.1, read as the reverse complement.
ATGCCAGAATGTTGCCATGTAAGTGTACATTTTCTTCATATGTAAATCTGTTGGTATGAGTATGTTTAAAGTTACCTTTTTAAATGGCATGATCCATTCATATGTGTGGAATGGCAAGGGAAATGTCTACTGAAGTTGCCAACAGCTGCAGAAAATATACTCAGACACATTAACTCAGGTATTTTCAAGGGTGGAACAGTTTGCTCTGAAAGGTCAAGGTTTCAGATGTGAGTTTGGAGCATTACTTTCTGCCCTTTTGCCTCTTCCTCCTGGCTTTTTATCAAAACTTTTCATTAAGAATGGCAGTAATTAGCCTTGGCATGGACCACTGCTGAACATTTCTATCAAGTTTATTTCCTGTTTATGCTTGAGGTACTTTGAAATTGTCTTTAGACAAATGGGACTTAAAAAAAATGCCCCCCTGGTGCAAAGAATGTAATCTTTGCTGACTATATCATTCTGTTTCCCCCTTTCAACTAAGATGAGTTTTTTACTTAAAAAAATTCTAGAAGAAATTGAGAGGTTTTCTTTTCTTATCTTTTTCCTAATAAGTGAAAAATGCTAAAAAGAGGAAATTTGGGAAGATCTATGGATAAAAGATGGGATCATTTTTATGTTGGGAACAAATCTCTTTTTAAATAGAAAAAATTAAGCTATATAGGATGAAACTGAATATAGCCTACAGTTAGTCCAATCCATTACAATTTTTATCAGTAAATTATGCTTTTTTTTCCCTAACCTGGAGAGTTTTAAAAAAAATTATTCTCTCATATATTTGAATATTTCTTTTTGAACTTTCATCTGAGTCATGTATTAGAAAACAGTAGACCTTTCTGTTTCAGCTCCTGATTCATCAGACTTGACACCATACCTCAGCCATAGTCCCACTCTGGGACCTTTTTCAGAGCAGTGAAGTCTCTTCACCCTGTAATATCCTCACATGATATAGGCCCCCTTCTTTCATTGGTGAGTTTCTCCCAGGACCGACCTCCATTTTAGGGAGAGACCCTTGCCCATCAACCTTCATTCCTATTCTGAGTTCTGCACCTAACTTTTTGAAACCCTATTTCCTGCATGAATGCCTCATGCACCCCTTATCTTTTTTGCTTATATTTGTATCCCCTGAGCATAGCACAGTGCTAGGGAGTAGACTACTGTCAGTGCTTAATAAATGCTTGTTGCCTTGCCCAGTTTATATTGATTGAATAATTTTGTCTGTTAATTACTTGTTATTAATAAAATGTATATAATTCTGAAATTCACCATCCACTAATTCTTATTCTAGCTTTACAAAGAAATAATATTCTTGAAGTTAACTTTGTCAGTTAATGTTTATAATTTTGTATTATTCCACCCCATACTGCACCTCAGGGAATTGTTTTAACCTATAAATGGCTACAGATGGTGTGCCATCTTCTTCAGACATATGCAGCACAAACAACGCATCTCTGTAGTAATCAAAAATCTTTCTCTCTTTCATTTCTTTAAATGGAACATTTCTTGATTAGGCCTAATTTGCAGATTACCTTCACATGGTGTTGCATAAAATCATTAAAATTTTAAAATTAATATAAACAGCTTAGGATCTTAGAGTTGGAAGAAACTGAGAAATTGCCTAATTCCAAGATTTTGCAGCAGAGGCAACTGAGGTATGAGGAAGTCATTTGCCAAGGTGACAAAATTCAGTTCCATTCAATAAACAATTTTTTATGTATCGACTATTTGCATGAGAAGCAGTGTGTTTTAATGAGTATCATCAGGCCTAGGAATCAGACCAGAATTCAAGATTCCCTTCTGACATATTCTGACTCTGGGCATGCTAACCTCTTAGTGAGCTAGGCAACTCTCTAAGGCTGTAAGTATTAGAGTAGACATTAATCTATCTTGGTAGAGGGAGTTCTCTCATTGGGACTTCATTTTGCAATTTTATTTTAATTATTAGAAGACAAGAATGCTTTTCTTTCTTTCTGAAATTTTGACAGTATTTTGAAACATTTATCAACTCAAAATCTTCTCTATATAAAATTCAAAAGTTACCAATGACTTTCCTCAGTGAAAACATACATCACATTTAAAATCAATTAATTATCCAAAACACTTATTAAACTCCTACTGTATTCCAGGTTTAGGGATGCAAAATGCAACAAGGGCAAATTATTCTGCAGACAACCTCCTGTTTAGGAGAGCCAAAAATTTACCTTAGGATATACTAAGTAAAAATAATGACAATGAATATATCTTATGCTGTTGCTATAAATGCCTAACAAGTGTTGTACTACTAATAAATTATATAGTACACAATGCGTCAGTAATTAACTTATAACTATAGGTTTTGAACAGAGAACACACTACTCTTCTTCAGTGGCCTTTAGTTAACTACCCATAAAATTGCTGATTTTTCTTCTTTGGTCACTTAATTTATCTCTTTGATGTTTGCCTTAAAAATTGCCAAGTTTTTTTTTCTTTCTTTGGCTTATTTGCTCCTTTGTAAATTGTCACTGTTTTAAAAGTCTATTTTGTGATTAAAAAAAAAAAGAACATCCACTGACATTCCATTCCCCTTCTTTTTAGGAATTAATGTACAAAAACACAAAAGATTTTTCAGTTCTTCCTTCAGATTTAATGACCTTCAAATTTTTCCAAAGCCTGAAATCAATGGCTATTAGATTAATTTAGAGAGAGAGAGAGAGAGAGAGAGAGAGAGAGAGAGAGAGAGAGAGGTTAGATCAGATCAATAGGGCCTGTGCACGGAAACAAATATTATCCCCTTTACTGGAAGTCCTTTCCATTACCTTAGAAAGGACCTTGTTTTATGCTGGGGGTAATATTTGTGATTCTGAAGATGAAATCATCCACAAGCATTGCAGCTTTTCATTTCTTTGAACAAGTTACTGCTTAGTTGTTAAACTAATATTTCTTGCTTGTTTCTCTTTAGGAGAGGTGCAGATGTTATTGTATTGGAACCTATTTGAATGTCTGCCAAAGGACACATTATTCAAACAATACAGTTTTCTTCACCTTATTTAGGGAGAAATGGATAGAGAACAATTTAAATATTTAAGAAGCCTCTTTGAAGTACATTAGAAATGAAAGACAAGTGGATATAGCTCTTAGAAGACTGTCTCTTAAATGAATACATCTTCTCTATAAAACAGAGAAAGACTATTATCTAAAAAAACATTAAAGTTATCTGAAAGTCTGATTTAAAAGTTTAAGACATTTTGTATTATTTATATGATGAGAATTTATATGTTCCTGAAATGCCTATTTACCCAAACCAATTCAAATCTGTTAGGTGTTCATGTACAAAGTCTCCACAATTTATACTGTATTTCCTGTAATTTGTACTTGTCTCCAAAATGCTTGTTCAACATCTTCATTACGGGCTTTGAAATTACACTTGAAGTGTGACAGAGATTTCTTGCTTAGCAGTTTCTTTAGAGATAAAGAGGCAAGGTCCATATGGTAGGTGCTTGTAAGTAAGTGCTTAATATCTTTGGAGATACTTCCTGGTGGGATGGCCCAGATGTCTTAGGAGAGGGCTGTAATAACCTTCTTCTGAGATTACTTTATAATATGTCTTTAGGATAAGGACATAATGCCCATTTTGCTCAGTACTTGACTATGTTTTATTAGTATGTACAAGCACACATATACACATAATAAAATCTTTCTGCATATATATACATATATATACATATACATAAAGTAAAATACCTACATATGTTTATATGCATGTGTATGCATATGCATATGCATAAATATAGAAACACACATTTGCATGCATATGTGTACACACACATATACATATATATGTGTGTATATATGTATATATGTACACACACACATACATATATACACACATAATGTCCTTAGTCTATTGAAGTTAGTGAAGTTAAAGATTTCACATGTGTGGAAATTACTAACAGTGTAGATCCAAAAACAGGCCAAGTTCAAAGGGGTGCAAAAATATTAAGAAAATAATAAATAGATCAGGAAATTGTAAAGACAATTTCAACATTAACAGGAAATCTTATTAAGCTTGTTTTTATCTCTATTGATACGACCACAAAAGTTTGACAGTTCCCAATCACTGAATCAGTTATCAAAAAAAAAAATCATTCTGCGATATATTTTTCTGTATGTAAGGTATTAACTATAAGGTACATCATAAAGATGAATAAGAGTGAAAAGAGTGATTTTGGCTAGCTAGAATAGAGATAACATGGTCAGCTATCTTTAATTAAATTAACAGAAACTTTCCATCTATTCACCAGTAAATTAAGTCAAATTGATACATAATTTAAACCAATGAATGGACCAATGAGTTGTTTGTGGATAAGGTACTAAAGGTAGACAATCCAGAGGCTCTAAAAACTCTCAACATGATAACAGAAATAAATATTTTGACAGAGTTCTTCCTCAGATGCTATGATAGGATCAGGATCTACCAGATTTCCACACTGTCCCAAACGTCCACCAAATAGATTCTTTCCCTAAAAAGCAAGAAGGTGACCCAATAAGTTGGTTGGATCTGGGGGCTAAGGCTCAAGCAGTTTCCACTTCCACTTGTAGTCTCTGTCTGTGTTGACATGACTACCTGATGATGTAAGGGCATAAAAAGGCCCACTCAAAGGGGGTCTGTACTTTCCAGACTTGGTAGATGTGCATGTGAGTAATTCCACCCTGCTCTGCTGACCAGATATGTTTTCATATATAAGTGAAGGAAGCCACTTTTACTCAACCTGAATGTTGCATGTTTATTTTCTTTCCTTCCTATACTATGCTTAATGATTCAGTAAACAATTTGTTAACTCTTGAATGACTTAAGAGTGTCTCATTTTGTTTCAGTGTTGGATCCATACTACAAAAGGATCTCCTGAATGGGGCCCGGCCTACCAGAGATGTGCAAGTTTCTACGTTAAGTTGCATTCCATACTGTGACACTCTCACTGGGATCATAGATTTAGAACTGGAGAGGAATGTAGAGGTCTATAATCTAGCCCAATTACCTTATTAACAGATGAAGAAACTGAGGCTCAGAGAGGCAAAATGACTTGGTTAAATTCATACATATTACAAAGTAGAAGAGTCAAGATTCAAACCCAAACCCTCAGCATTCTTTTCACCTAAAGTCATTTCATTTCTTCTGTTTACCATCATAAACAGTGGTGAGTGAATTACTAAATACAAGTAATAATTTTGATATGGTTTCATTCTGTGACAGCGATGGTCATGGGTGTTTGATTCCATAGACCCTAGGCTAAGTAAATACACTGACTTAAGTGAAATCACATTAAGCTGTACCCCTCATACTCATTAGTTAGTTCTCTGACAGTTTGCTGAATTTTGTAACATATATAGCTATTTCATTGCTCTCTTTTATTGTCTTTTAAATTCCATGTTTTTAAAAATTGGTATTACTCCAAAGGAATGTGGAAAAGTTGGAGCTCTTAAAAATCACTTTTCAATGACTATTAGAGATATTGAAATGGCTTTTTATGTGGCAAGGCCAAGCATTTAAAGGATCGTTCAAAGCCACAATGAAACAGAATCAATTACAGTGAAGTACAAAGGAAAGGACTTTAAACAGCCATTCATCGACACATAAAACTGACAAATTATTGCTGTGAATCATCCTAATTAATCTTCAGAAAATAGACTGAGACCTTCAGAGAAGGACCTGGTGGCTGGAGGAAGGATTTCTCTAGAGTATGGTGTAGGTTGACTGGTGCTACGAAGAAAAATACTTGTCATAAGCAAGACAATACAAAGGCTGGAATACTGGAGGTTGGAAAAAGATAATTTTTACTGGTGAAATTCACTTTTTCATTCACCATTGTTATAAGTCCAGGTAAACTTTAAGATCTGGATATCTTCATCAGAGTAGCAAACATTCATCAAAATTAAAAGGTTTGGAAAATTTGTTTGCTTTTAGTTTGTTTTGAAGTCTTGTCTCTGTTAAGGAAATGATGAACTCTACAGAATCTATTGAAAAACCAAATAGCAGAATTTTTTTCCCCAGAATTACAGAAATTCTCCAAAAGTAGGGAATACTTCAGCAAGACCTTGCAACCTGCTATGCTTTATGAAAGGTTAATCAATTTATCCAAGAGTTGAAAAAACAGTTCTTCAATAAGCTTGGCACTCATTTAAAACCTATAGAACACCTGTGGGCTGTAATCAAGGCAAGGTATGAAAAAAATGAGCTTTTCATTAAAAGTAGGCTTAATATTTCATATGATGAAGATGTGTCTGAATGATAGACCATTAATACTATGTTAAAAATACAATCTCAGTGCCAAATTCTATAAAATAAATGGTTGCGGTAAAGGAACACATTTATATATAAAGAGTTTAAGATGTAAAACATTGTGAGGTTTGTTGTATAAATCAATAAATTTAATTATTTGTTTGTCCCAGTTAATTTGCACATAATTGTATGAGTTTGTGTACTAGTGTAAGTTTAAGGCAATAATGAGGTTAGATAATGTGATGATTATGAAGAATTGCTCAGTCAATTTTTCAGCCATAATTGACTCTTTGTGACCCCATTTGGTGTTTCCTTGGCAAAGATACTCGTTTGCCATTTTCTTCTCCAGCTCATTTTACAGATGGGGAAACTGAAGCAAACAGGGTTAAGTGACTTCTAGTGGGTGTCTGAGGCCAAATTTGAACTCAGGTCTTTCTGACCCCTTTCCTCTGAGCCACCTAGCTGTTCCTGAGGAATTTCTAACAGACTCTAAACACTAAAGATGTAAGGAAATAGCTAATCCAAATTTCATATCTCCACCAGCACTTAGTACAGTGCTCTGAACACCAGTGGAGTTTAATAAATGTTTATTAAATTGATTGCATTGAAAATAAAAGTTTACCTAGAGTGGGGTAATTAAATGGTAATGAAATAGAAAACATTGAAAATACAATATTATAACATATTTATCTAATAACATATACAATATAATTGGAATCCTTCACAGCCATACAGAAATGAAAAAAAAAGAATTTAGAGATTTTGTTACCTTTTCACCACTCTAAGTGAATTTTTTTTCCAGTATTCCTGAAAGGGGGCTAGATGGATAGCTAGGTGAATCTCTTTATACATCATTTTGTAAATAAATAGTACATACATAAAGAGAGTGTTAGGTTGCATGGAGGCCCTTTTCTGCACAACAGCTCTGAGGAGAATTTCACTTTTAAATTTTCAGTTCACTCAATATATTTTTTCTAAGTGGCAGTTTAATTAAAGTGACTTATTTCTCTGTGTTGCAGCTGATATTGCTACTTTGTAGCTAGAGATAGTCTTGCTTGTTTAATAAAAATCTACAGTTGGAGCAAAGCCAAGATAATTCTTTCAGAGAGTTCATGGCCAGATCTTTATTTCATTGCTAGAAAATCTGGACGGGTTATGATTTGCACCACTTGAAGAAGTACCCACGTTTGTAAGATCATGCATTCAAATAGAGAAGCTTTTTTTTTTCAAAGCATTAAATTCAATTTTGAAAGACATTTACTCCACTAACACACTGCATCTTATCTCACCATAGTTTGGAGGTGTACATAGATTCTCAAAGCCACCCCAATTTATGAAGTGCAGGGGTTAAGTGAGCTTCCACGGTGCAAAGGTTTTTAGGAGCATTCATTGTAACCAAAACTGGATTCAGGAATTGAGCCTGGAGAGAAATGAAGACAAAACTAAAGAATAAAACATTTATTAAATGTTTTCTATATGCAAAGCACTACAAATTAGTGAATTTTGTCCAATTGATGAATTTATTTTTGCATGAATGTAAGGATTTGTTTTAAATAACATAATTCAGAGTCATGAAATATCAAATTCATCATCTTGTCATGTTAACCCCTTTTACTTCACAAGGTATCATATCAGTGTCACAAGTTAATGTATCAGACTTTTGAGATACATAACTAACAAGATAGCATACTAAATATTTTCTTGGGTCCCCATTAACTAGGGATAAAAAAGCCATAAGATGAATTATGTGACAGAATAAGAGTAATTGCAGCTCAATTAACAGGAGAAGACATGGAGAAATCAACAAAGTGAAAGCTTTATGAATCAACACCGGAGAATGATGTTCCTTATTGTGCTCAATTTAAGCACCTCTCCTTCCCCCCACCTCCAGCCTTCGTGCTCCTGTAGGTATGTACAAACCTATGCATGGACTTGTGCCTGAGAGTCACACAGGGATTTTCCTCCTGCTACAGAGACACAGGCTGAATGTTCCACCTCCTGCTGATCTCTGACCCTCCCTTCTATCCCCTGCCCCCTCCTGTTGCAACAAACAATAGATATTTTTAGATCCTTTCCAATACTAGATGCACTTTCACTCATAATCCCAGACTTATGGTTATGGTCAAGAGTCAGAATATTCCTCATGCTCCATTGCCACTTCTAAACTCCCTTTGCTACTATTACCAAGCTACCTCTCGTTCTCTGAAGTATATGTAATTCATATGTATCACTCAGTCCAGGTTCTGATAGCTATTATCTACCAAGCTTTCTCTTCTCCCAAGTTTACTGCCTGTCTCATAGTCTTCCTCTCTATTGCAAATCTTTCTTTCATTCTAGGGAACCTCAATATGCATGTTGATGTTCCATTAAATACCCTAACTTTCCAATTCCTCAGTTTAACATATTTCTATGACCTACTCTTCCGTGGTAGCTCAGCTACACACATGATCTACACACATCTTGATCTTGTCATCAACTACAAGTGTTCCACTTCCAGGTTCATGCTGAATTTCTTTTATCTGATCATACACTTTTATCACTTCTCCTAAACCTATTTGTCCTCATAATCACCATCAATCCTTCCATCCCTCTGACTATACCAGGCCATCATCTCTGCTTTGGCTAGTCTCTGATACATTCTCCTCCTTGATCCCTTACTGAACCAATTCAACTCTATAATATCTTTTACTCTTAAATCTCTTGCTCTCTTGTCCTATTGTGGATCATGCCTTTGCCAAGCCCATAATCCTAAATTAATCTCCACTCCCCCATCTACCTCAGACTCATGTTGCTGAAAGAAATTGCAGAACCATGCTGAATTGGTCTGCTATAAATTTGTGCAACTACGTTCAACTGACTCTTTACTATAGCAGGACAACCCTACTGCTCTACCCTATTTGATTTCCTATCCCATTCACAATAACAGCTATTCCAAACCTTTTCTCTCTCCCAAAAGACTGCCACAATTGTAATGAACTGTTCTATACTATCAAATGGACTGTACTGTCAACCCCCAAACCACCTTCAAGCAACAGTCATTGTAGTTGTTTTTTTTTTTTACATTTATTTTTAATTTATGGAATAAAACAAGCATTTCCATAAGTGTAATAAAAAGATGATCATACATGAAACTGCAAAGCTGTTGCATACAACTTGATATTCCTTTTAAATATGTAATACAGTGATCATGCAATTTTTTTCTTTTTTTTTCCTTTTTACTGTTCCCTCTTCCCTGCCACACCTAGAGACACAAATTAGGTACAAATAGAAATGGATACATGATGTAGGTATAGAGATACTACACGAAAATTGGAAGAACATGGAACATATTGCTTATCAGACTTATAGATAGGGCACACAATTCCAATTACATTAAATTTAGAAAGTTTTAAAATAAAATAAATGTCACCAACACCAGAAGGAAAGCAGAAAATTTTGGGGGAAATTTTATAGACAGTTTCTCAGGTAAAGGTCTCATACCTAAAATATATAAAGAACTTTGCCAAATCTATAAGAATGAGTTATTCCGCAATTGATAAATGGTCAAAGTATATGAACAGGCAGGTTTCCAATGGAGAAATCAAAACAATTTATATTGATATAAAAAGAATGTTCTAAATCATTATTGATTAGAGAAATGCAAATTAAAATAACCTTGAAATATCTACCAGATTTACACCTACCAAACTGGCTAAAATAATTGAAGGGGAAAGCAGTCATTGTGGAATGATGGGTTGGACAATTAATTTATGCTCTGATGAAATCCCTATTTAGTCAATGATAGCCTGGCTCAGGAAGTCCTTCCATACCAGTCGGAGTGGAGCAGATACAAATTTGGATGTATTGATCCTTTCTGACTGTGCCCTCAGTCCAATTAGGGAGAAAGTCTTTGACATTTATCCTGTTTAAGGACCTACTTGACTTCCATAGGACAGCAAATTTACAGCCCAGAGAACTTATTGGGATCATGCAATTTGCCTGAAGAATCATCATAGAAAGATGCACGGACCCCAAGGAAGGCAAAGAAGGCAAGTTGGTGAAAACCATCAGGCAGCAATAAATTGATCCCAGATGGGATAGAGGGCATTAAGAAGCCTCTTCACCAGACCACCCATCTGTAACTTGATGGGAAAGTAAGTGACTAGACCTAGAAAGGAAGATGTGGGCTCCAGGGAAGGAGAATCCTAGACTTGGGCCTGCACTGCTTCTTGATTTATTTCCATAGGTAACACTAAACACCATGGGAACAGATGGAGGCACTCAGATTCCATTCACACTTGTTTAATTTTCTACTTAGCCTTCAATCAAAGCCATCACCTATATGGCAGAGATAACCACACAGAGATGGTATCATGTAGGTGCCCCTGCTTTTCAAAATGAGTCTCTTATTTTTGTATTTTGTTTCCCAGGTACAGTAAAGCCAGCACAACACTGCGTCTGATTCAGCAAAAAGCAATGGCAAGCTAACTCCTTCACCATCTGCCTTGTACATGAATAAGACTACAGGGCTTTTGATATTAATAATGATGACATGAATGAGGGGGAAAGATTGTGAACTGATAAAAACTGATTTGTTGTTATCTAAAATTCTATAGATTCTCAGAGCCTTCCACAAGGCTTCAACTATTACATAGTTGAATGTTTAGAACTACCCCAATTGTGTGCCACCTTTGCAATTAGGGTAATGGGGGCTTCACACTGAGACTATTGCCAGTTGGTATCTGTTTTCCTGCCTTTATGAGTAGCAACAAAGTTTTATTAACTGTTATCCTTGTGTGGCATTGCTCCCCTTTAACCAAACTCTCCTGAACAGTACTTATAAAAGCACTCTTAAAAAAGTTCCTTTCATGCCTGCCATCATCATCATTTTCCTCTCATCTCTGTCCCTGCTAAGCTGATTGAAAAAACCATCCACTCCAGGTGCCTCTGCTTTCTCTCTTTTAAATCTTCTGAAATTTGGCTTCAGATCTCATCATTCAACTAAAACTCACTTCTCCATGGTTACCAATATCTCTTATTAGGATGTCCCACGGATATCTTAAACTCAACATGTATGAAAATGAACTTCTTATATTTATATCCTATCCCAAACAGTCCTCTCTTCTTAGCTTTCCTTTTACTGTCAAAGGTACCACCATAATTCCAGTCACCCAGGCTTATGACCTAGGTGTCATCCTCAATTCCGCCCTCTCTCTCAATCCCATCCCTTTCAATCTGTTGCTAAATCTTGTTGGTTCTGCCATTGTTGTGACTGTTGTATTTGCCCCTTTCTCTTGTTTGGCCTTGCTATCAGGATTCCTAGACTATTGCAATAGCTTTCTGATTGGTCTCTGTTTCAAGTCTTTCCTCATAGTTCAGTTACTGAGACCATTTTTACATGTACCCTTCACAGGACCCCACTTGGCTTCCTTAGGACGGCAAATTGACAGCTTTAGGAACTTCTTTTGGGATTATTCAGCTAACAGTCATCACAGCAGCTGAGGGGCCCCCAAGTAAGGTGAAGAGAGCAATCTGGTGAAAACTACTAAGTGGTAATACATGAGTCCCAGCTAAGATAGTGGGCTAGGGACCTGGAGGAACACTTCCACTTTTTACTTTGGTAAAATGGAGAAAATAATACATGCTCTGTATTTCATAAGGTTGTCATGAAATTAAAAGTGATTACTGAATTACAGAATCTCAGTGTTGAAAGAGACCTAAGCAGACATCTTATCTAACCTATATCTAATACATTATCCTGACCAGAGATTTGTCTTTTCCGTGGGAGTCTCTTGTGAGGAGAATTTACTGCTTGCAGAGGCTTCGTTCTAATAATTAGGACATTTTTCATTATATTGTCTGAATTTCTTTCTTTGCAACTTCCCCAGATGAGATAAAAATATTCTATAAAACTGTTAAGTTCTATATAAATATGAGTCAATATTTTTACTACTTTCAGAGATACAAATAACCAGTGCCTATATCAATTTCATGGACAAAAAAATTGGAAGTCTCATTACTATTTTCCAAAAAAAAGCTTCTGTGTTCCAAAGTATATTAAAAATCAACTGACATTCCTTTATTAAACTGCCATTTAATAAAGTCAAGACCAGCATCCTCAGTATAGACAGTTGTTTACTGATGTTCCTGTGCATATACACAAGAAGCTACATATCATGTATGTATTTAAACTTCTGTTCTAGAGCCACTACTGATAGGCACACTGTAAATGTGAAATGTAAAATAAAAGCTGTTTCTTTTTTTGTTTGTGATATTCAAGCATTTATATCTTGGACACATTCCATACTTTTATACACATCTGTTACTGGGACATATGAAAGGAGTTCAAAGGTGTAGTGCCTACTCATCAAATAGGAATACTGCCAATCATCCAATATGTACTGCAAACACCAGGCATACAGAATCCAGTGTTTCAATAGCTGAAGCTCTGTGATACAGAGTCACAAGAAGAGAGGTCAAGACTTGATTTATGAGCATGAGAAAACCCAGAACATGGAAGGAAGTATGAATTATAGGAAAAAATACCTAGAAATTCCCTAAAAGTTTTCAGATTTCCCCTAATCTTCCAAAACATTAATAATTAATACTTTTGTTGAATTGAACATTTATCACTATTGCCAGAATATTTTGATAAAATTTTTTGTCTCATTAGTGAAACTGATTCAATTGCTGAAACACATTTTAACTCTTCAGTGTTCAATTTAATAGGTAATGCAGATATGCAATCCTTTCTAATAAGAGAAGAGATATTAATATCTCTATAACATGAAGAACCTAAAAATCTAATGCTGCTACTGTAAGTCATGGGTTTTAAACTTTTTATAAAGAAGTTCATCATGTGATTTAAGAATTTACTTTCTGATTTGTGAAGGAAAAACAAAATACACTTAATTTAGCAAAATAATACTTCAAATGGTTGTTTGTAGATCAAATTCATGCAGTCCTCAAACTATTCCTTTAACTACATATAACTACATGTTGTTTATATATGTGGTACCTGAGATCACTTCCCAATTCACAGGGCAAGTTCCCTGAGATAACTCATTCCGGTTCAAGTACTTCTGGTTTTGCACCCAATAAAGAATAGCTTGTGAGATCTCATTTACATGTTTACCTTTGCCTCAGCCAGAAGACAAAATTAATTCAAAGTAAAAAATTTAATAAAATGGCACGGTGAGAAAAGTAGCCACAAAACACTTCTCTCACAAACCCAGGTAATAATCTTCTACCTATCCCTTGGAAAACTGAACAAATAAAGTGGAGCATACATGTACGAGCACACATGTAAGGAATATGTGTTACCAGGTTCTTGTGTGGAGGAGTACAAATGTAGGAAATGTGTTCAGGGGACACACAAATAGGAAGTGTATGACCTGTAGACAGGCCTAGAAGGGTATCCTGTATCTCCTGTGCTGCAGGGTAGATTTCCCTAGCGATACCATTGTTCTGCTTCTTTCAGTCTTGCTCCCTGCTAATCTCCACTGGAAACTGTCTTTTTACTGCACTGGTTGCGGTTCCAAGTTGGTAGACATAGAGACTTCACTGGACATAGTCTCTAATGGATTATGCTCCACTGTATACATTTCTGCTGGACATACATGTCCATGAAAACTACAGTTTCCACTGTATGCTGTTGTACTAGATGTTGCCTGGCGTTCCTTTATCAACAACCTAGATATTGCAGGTGTTGTTATTTGTAACAGACGAATACTCTCAATTCTTCATTGGATCTAAGATGCTATCAATGTGGATATTTGCTACAGCTCTGAAGTTTACTCAGTGCTCATAAATTCAGTGGGAAGCACTTCCAAGTGCAGGTGAAAAGTCAAAGATGAGTTAAGCATTTTCCTATATGTCAGGGATAAAAAGAGATAATAACTCTGAGGCAGATATCCCCAAACTGAGGCTAACATTACTATTAAGTCCCAGAACTCCCAAGGGCACACTGGTACGTGGAAGTGGGGAATTAAGCATAGTAATCCAAACAAAAGCTAAACCTTTGATTATGTGGTTAGGGTGGATTAGAGGTAAGTAAAGCAGTTCAAGAAGCAAAGGAAAAGTATTCAATTACTCCCAAGGGCCAAAGATAAAAAAAAAAGGGGGGGAGATTTTGCGTAAGTTAGAAACACACATGCATGTCTCATTTCTAAAATGAAATAATTTCAACATTATGAAGCCATAGTTGGAAAGGAGTAAAATCTTGGACCACAGTAGCAGGTTAATTTTAAATAAGGGAAATGTTGTGAGTGTGAGCACAATATAGAGCTTTGTTCTTGTGCCCTCCCTTTATGCTGTCATCAGGGTTTGAAATTATGTTAGGTATTTTATTTGTGGATTATAATATCTATAACTCTATAGTTTTGCTACCTATAAAGCCAAAAGAACACAGAAGCTGATTGTGTGTGTGTGTGTGTGTGTGTGTATATATATTTTTTTTTTTTGCTAAAGGAATAATAGTATGTAATAATGACAGCCTACTATTTGCAGGATAGGAAATAATTTCTATTTTCAATGTACCCTAACTCTCTCTCTGTCTCCTCTGTCTTCTCTGTCTGTCTTTCTTTATACTGATATACTGACATACTGAATCTATGTGCACATATATAGTATTAGAGAGTTTTGTAGCCGGAGAGTTTGATGTCTCTGGTAGACACCACATGCATGCATGCATGCATGTATGAATGTATACATATGTGAATCTGTACATACACACATATATATACTGTTGCTGTTGAGTCATTTCAGTCTGACTCTGTGACTCCATTTGAGGTTTTCTTGACAAAAATATTGGAATGGTTTTCCATTTTCTTCTCCAGCTAATTCTACAATAAGGTAAATAGGGTTAAGTGACTTGCCCAAAGTCACAGAGCTAGTTAAGTGTCTGAGTTCATATTTGAACTCATGTCTTTCTAACTTCATATAAACATATATTTACACACATATATGTGTACATGTATATATACATATATATACACATAGGTGTACACACTATAAATTTATACCTACACATATGTGCATATATGTATATATACATATATGTGTACCCATATGCATATTCCTATTTAAATATATTTCTATATATGCATGTATGAACTTTTGGAACTAACATATGTATAAAAAGATGTTAAGATGAATTAAGCCTTTTGGGACACCCTCCGTGTACATGTATATTCAGATTTTATATATATATATCTTCATATGTGTGCACATAGTCACACAGATTATGGCTATTCTTATTCATATATACCACCATACTTGTTATAGCTCTTAAGTTTAAACTAATAATAGCTTGATATCAGTTCATTAATATATCTAATAGTTATAATGATTTAATGTATATGTATATAAGTGTATGACAATTATAAATTTCATATTGTTTGATTTTTTTATTATGGCTTGATAATTATGTTATAATGGTAAGACTCTAATATAGAGTCATTCAACCTAAGTGGTCCTAATGTCCATAGAAACATGCAGGCAAAACAAACAGTTGTACTGTTCCATTGTTAATTCTGTCAGGGGATTAAGGCTTGCAGCTTTTTGATTGGATGAATTCTTGATCTACTACAGGGGCCTTGAATCATATTTCTGCTGAAATTAGTTATATGCACCCACCAGTTTGTGGACCAGATAAAGAAGCTCCACTTAATGGAGCTTCACTATCAATAAAAGACCTCAAGAACTTTCTACCATACTGAATAGGCCTGATTACGAATGCCCCCTCCTGTATCTGGCTCTGATTATCCATTCTCAACCAGGCACATTTTTTGGGCATGTTATTTTGCCACCTAGACCCCAACTTTGAGCATGTTCCCTCCCCAATCTCTCCCTCACTCTTTGGCTGGGGTGAGTTTCTTGCTTGTGGAGACAAACCTCTGTTTACATTGCTGTAGCATGTGAACACTTTGTTTGCCTACCTGCTGAGTTACAAAAAAATAAAATTCATGATTATATCGTTTCCCTGAGGCATTGAGGAATAGATATATAAAGAGGAGGAAAATTGCCCATATAAAGGCACAGGAAATACAGGATTTTAGTAATACTGAAAAAGGTGATTGAGAGAATATCAATGTCTTGTGATGTATGTGACTAATCACTCTTCTATACAAAATCTTTATGAGTATTGCCATGAATTTAGGCAATCTTTGATCAGTGTATTATTAAGAAAATAGCAGGTTCTTGCAAGCACTATTGAATAACTGACCAATGTACCTTTACCATTTTACAATTAACCAAAAGATGTAGAGAATATTCACAATTTGTTGATTATTAAAAACATTTAATTTGGCATATGAGTATTATCTATGAGATCTTTTATAAGGTTTTTCCAACTGTATATTAAAATCATCCAAGATACCTTGAGATATGTAACAATAGATCCTTGTTCTATATTTCTCTGATGATAGGCGTTAGGCAAGGCAGAAAACACAGAGATGAATTCTTGCCAAAACCATTCACCACTTTGAGTGAGGAAATCCAGCACAGAGTCCATCCAATTAGATAAGGAATTCCCAGTAGATGTCAAGATCGTTCTGTTTCTGTATGATATTGTAGTAATTATATAAGGCTCCAGAAAGCTACATAACTGCCTGGAAAAGATCAGTATTCACTCTGGCCTAATAACTCATGAAGAAAAGAGAGAGTTGATGAAGAATATTTACTGCCTATTTCATAAAATGTATTTTGATAGACAATCTATAGAAATTGGCTATCATATACATATGGACGTATGTGTACAGGTATATGTACAGGTGGTATACAGTTTTGATCTGTAGCTGAAACAGAGTAAGAGATAGGCTGGATTACCTATTAGAATTTGGAAAGCTCCTTTAATGACTCCAAGTTTTCCATGAAAACAAGTCTATACAAACTACTGTTTCTATATAGCAGCAAGACATGGAGTATAATAGTCTTTGAAGAATTTAAAATAGAATATCATATGGAAGACAATGGAGAGTACATGGTGGGTGTGAACTGTAATATAAAAACAACAAAAAGCCTCAAATAACAGAAATTAAAAAAACAATCCAAGAAGTGTAAGATAGAAAGAGAAGATGGACTGTTCATTTGAGGAGAAGACATGATATGTAGACACCCAGAGTCATTCACTCTAATGTCAGGAGAAAGTGAAGAAGTTCTTGAGCACCTTGGGTGGAATCCCTACCTCCTCTGGTGAACTTCTGAGAAGATATGGGCAAGTGTCAGACAAATTGGCACAGATGGGAAACGAAATGGGCAGCACTGAAAGTAACTTCCAAATTAGTGAGATCACAGATCCATTTGAATCTATGTGTGTATACACATTAGTCACTTTACATGTAGCATTAGCTTAATTAATGTGTCTTTGTAAGCTGTTTCTCAAAAGTAGGTGATATTATGGACAAGAGATAGAAAGGTTCATCTGATCACCCAACACCCCTGAGTGTTAAAAAGAAAACAAAATATATAAAAATCAACCATAGTCAAAGTTTATTTCTCTTGTGTGTGTGTGTGTGTGTGCGCGTGTGTTTTTGTATAATAGTATCCCCCTAATGTGAAATTAAAGGGTATATTTGTCCTTTAAGATTTTTTTTCTTTTAACAAATGTATACAATAATTAATTATGCAATGTAAATGTGTTTCTATCAGCACAGGTATTCCTTCCAGCTATGCAGACTTCCACTTGCTCATACCTGTGTATCTTGAGTGATTCCTCTACGTCTTCACATAAATTTGTGTGGAGGGAGCCACCCCAAATCCTGTGGACTTCTTTGCAGTCTCTTCACATTATTTTGCAATTAATGCAATAAGAAAAATACTTACTATGTGGTAAATATAAACATGACTGTGGTAGGCTATGGTCAAATGTGTATTCTTTACAAGGGAGGAATAAGATCCAGAGGAGGAAATAGAATTTCAAGATTAAATTCCGAGGCAGTAGTGTATCTAGAAATTTGGCTTCATGGGAAGCAGAGACTACCTGCCAGACCCCATCATATAGACAGGCATTGAAACTTTCTTTCTAGAATAATGAAAGACCTTGCATTAGCGACAGATACCTAGTTAACTCCATGAAGACATGAAAATAAAGCACCTAGTTTAGCAAAGAGTCCTTTGTCTCCTCAGACTTGGTGGGTTCATCATCTCACATGAGTCACAACAGTGGTTATTTGGGTTCAGTCCCTGTTAGGAATAGGGAAACAAGGGAAAGTCACCAAGACTATCAGTATGTATTCTTTTGAGCCTTTCTTTTGGTTTTGCCAGGCAATGGGGTTAAGTGACTTGCCCAGGGTCACACAGCTAGTAAATGTCAAGTGTCTGGTCTGAGGCTGGATTTGAACTCTGGTCCTCCTGACTCCAGGCCCGTGCTCTATCCGCTGTGCTACCTAGCTGCCCCCATCAGTATGTATTCTTGATCTGTGTGTGATAACTGTGCCTTTGCAAGCTAAATAACCTCTTTTTATAACCCTTGCTTGTTCAGTCATTTGTGCAAATACCTGAGCATAGGATGGCTTCTAGCAGCTCTTGGGACATACGGCGTAGCAAGGAAAGTGGTGAAAATGAATTCCTGTTTCGAATAAGGAGAGAGAAAACATGAGGACTCCGTACTACCCCTCATCTGCAGGATTTGGTGATACTAGTTCATAGCGCTTGGTAGCATAAGAACTGTAGTAACTTCTTCTGCCAATTGGACAAGTTGTCTGTTGTGCTGAATGTCAGGGCATGCTGCAGTTATGTGTAGAGAGAAAAAAAAGAGAAGGGCAGGTAGTGTGAATGCCCAGAGATAGAAGATACATTTCACTCATTTTAAAACTTGAGCCTAGCTTTTTAGGTTCAGAAATAGTTCAAGAAGCTGCTCTGCCTCTTATGTGGGGAGAATTTTTCCATTTTGTTCTTTGTGTAACGTGACTGCACGCTCTTAAGTGTTTGTTGTTAATCTGGGTACAATTCCTTTTACTTCTTGCCTTGATCACCAAAAATAAAACAACAAAAAAAAGTGTTTGCATTTTGTCCCACGACAAAAGGAGAAAAGTGAGTGGGTGTATTGTTTGTTTGTTAGTTTGTTTGTTTGTTTGTTTGTTTTTGGTGGGAAGTTTCTAAGCTTCCAAAGTTTTCTCTTTCTTTACATTCCAATTTGGCCGGTTCTTAGTGGAAAGGTAGAACAGCTTTTAATCTGCACAGATTTATAGCACTGAAAACTAAAAAGAGGAAATTGCATGACCCAAAAAGTAAATCAGGCATGGTCTTTATTAATGTGGATTTACAAATTGTAATGGGGGACAATTCCTTCTCTTGCCAGAAAGCAAAGAATGCTTGTTGTTTATTGTACATGGGGACAGAACGGGATGATTTATGATTGAACACCTTTCTTTGTCTTTAAACTACTATCCAAAGAACCAGTTCCCTCAGACCTACAATAGCTTAGAGGTTTGGGGAGTCTCCTAATTCTCAGATCTTTTAATCTGCAAACTCCATTGTTTTAAGGTTAACTTGGTTCTGCACAAAATATTTTGAGAGTCTATTAGAGATTTCCATGAAGATACAACTTTATCAGTTCTTGGGGGAGAAAATGTATATATCATCTTCTGTTGGAATTAGTATGGGAACAAGAAATTGTGTGAATTTTTAACTGTAGAAATTTAGACTTCAGGCATTAGAAAACTGACTTTTGCATTTTTCAAGTTTATTTAATATTATATAAGGCTACAAGGATTTGATAAATTGATGGAATTATTTATGGATCTGTCTGAGCAATTTTACCTCGGTATGAGATCCTAAGATACCCTACCCTCCATAGAGACTCTTTCCTCCTCGAAAGGGTGGTAATATTTAGCAGCTTAAGATAATGGCAAATGGGAAATGTAGGGAATGTACATAACAAAGAACATGAAATAGAATGTAATAAATAATAGCTTATATACTTTGTAAATTATATGGTGGATTATTTATTTTGATATAAATTGATGGTTATGCTCCAATATTTCTTAATTGTTCCATCTTCTAGTCATATAATGTTGAGAAATAGGGCAGAATAATGAAATAGCAGACTATCTTCACATTTCATATATTTTAAAATATACAAGTTTTTTTTTAAAAAAAATCTTAAGCTTTTAATTACTGCAAATATTGATACTGCATATAAAAACTCCTTCTCTTTCCCCTCAGGCCTACATCCTGAACTCCAGGCCATCAAGGAGAAAGAGTCCCAAAGCCGCTAGGAAAAGACTGAAACCTCAGATTTCTCATAAGATTGCTAAACATTTAGACTTTCTACCTTGAGCCACTGATCCCAGTTGAAAAGATGTTTCTCCTTGATTGTTTGATGCACATCTATAGCCTCACAGACATGAAATCATATTGGTTAATTGTTAACAAGTGCCTTTTCTGGGTTTGAATAAATTGTCACGTATTCTTTTTCTTTGTAAAATCCCTGATTGCATTTCTTTTTTATATTTCTTAATTTTTATAATTGCTGTTTGTGCAGCAATGTATTAAACTGAGAAGAGAGGAAAATAGCTAGAAGTTTTCAGAAAAGACTTTATGTAAACTTAATATACAAATGATGGATAGTTTCATTAACTTTTATTATTTTATAACTGTGAACTTTGGGGTATGAATGCAAACTTGAGAAACAACTGCGTCCTAATTCAAATTGTAAACAACTTGGGAGACATAAAATATCGCTTAGGGAGCCCTAGGAAGCAGAGGTGATCATAAAAGAAGTCATGCAGTACCTTCCTAAAATTTGGGTTGAATGGTTGAATATCTATGGATTTACATGACAAGACTATAAATGTGGATCCCAGGTGGAATGGCTTCTCAAAGGCCTAATTGTAACAGAAGTATTAGTAACACACTTTGTAGTCTGCTAAGATATTCTTGTAACCAGAAACTAATCAGATAACAAAGTTTTTTGTATCTTTTAGCAGAGGACTGCATTCTGTGTTCTTACAGATGATTAGGATCATGGAGTTGCCCATCATGATACAAATCAGGAAGCGAAATGTGGTAGGCTATGGCCAAGCCTACACACATTAGAAGGGAAGCAGCAGTCTCTGGAGAGTAGATAGAATTTCAAAAGGAAGTCCCCAAGCTGTGATACAGCTCGAAATTCAAAACAAGTATAAACTTGGAAATATTGCTACATGTAGATTCTGCCATAGAGGTAGGGCACAATGGTTTCTTTGTTTCAGGAATAATGGATTGCTTTGCATTAGTGATAGGGTACTGAGCAACCTCACAGATGAATGAATAATAAAAGCACTCATTGAGGGACCAGGTGGCCTGTTGACTCCTCAGACTTTGTTACCCCACGTGGTCTTTATCATCCACTGTTTAGATGTTGTTTTTTATAAGGAAAAGGAGACATGGAAAGGGCAGGCACTTGCCGAGACTATCAGCTCACATCCTTGGTCTGTTTGTGAGAAGTGTATATTTGTAAGCTAAACAAACTCTTTTGCAGCCCTTACTTATGCAAAAGCAAGTCATTTATGCCACTTTGATATAGAAGTTTAGGACAGCTGCCAACAGCCTCCTTCAATGAGTAACTGATGATTTTTCCAAATAGGAAAAAATAGAAAATAAATTCAGAGTGATGAAAAGAAAAAAAAAACATAGTTCAAGAACATAATCGCCTTATATGCAAACTACATGGCAATCTTTTTGGTTGAAATGGAAAACAGTTTTTCTTTTTCTTAGCTAAATCTGTAGAATTGAGTCATATATGTAATCATATCTTTGCAAAAGCTCTCTATTCACATCATCACACTAGTTCAGATCCTCATCACCTCTCATCTGACTATTGGAATCTTCTAATTGATCTCTCAACACGAAGTCCTTTCCTTTTCAAATGTGTTTTCCACATAGCTGGCAAAGAGATATTCTTAAAGCATAGATCTGATCACAGTCTTCTCCTCCTTAGGATCAAATACAAATTGCTCTCCAACATTTAAAGTTCTTTACAACCTGTTGCCAACCTACCTTCCTACCCTTATTTTACATTATAAAATATTTTATATTATCCTTTATGAACTCCATCTTTTGCTCCCACTGGTCTTCTTGCCGTTCTTCCCACATTTTATTCCATCTTCTGTCTCTTTCTCTGTACACACTGTTTAAATGCCTGGAATGTAGTGCTTCTCTTTCTCCATCTCATTGCAATCTGGTTTCCTTCAGTCCTCAACTTGCATGAGTCCTGTCTTGATCTTCCATAAAACTACCTCATATTCATTTTGTACACATTTATATATAATTGTTTTTCTCCAATAGACTATAAGCTCCCTGGAGGAAGAGACTGTTTTATCACTGTCTTTTTATTCTCATTGTTTGGTACTGTGCCTGGTATGTAGCAAGCTTTTAAATAAATGTTTGATTTCTTTTAATGGAAAAATTACACATATATGTACCTAGTTTCTTTCTTTCTTTTTCTTTCTTTCTTTTTCTTTTTGATAAGGCAATTGAGGTTAAGTGACTTGCCCAGGGTCACACAGCTAGTAACTATTAAGGGTCTGAGGCCAGATTTGAACTCAGGTACTCCTGACTCTAAGGCCAGAGCTCTATCCCCTGGGCCACCTAGCTGCTCCCCCTAGTTTCTTTTGGGACTCAAATAGACTGAAGAAATAAGTTCTAGTATATCAACATAATAGAAAAATCATGTAGAAAACCTTCCATTCGCTATTTAAGGAGACTCTTCCTTCACATCATATAGTGAAGGTTCTAGATATACTTAATCCAGAAATGACACTAGCAACTTATTATGGCTATGTAAACATCTGTTAAAAATATTTTATTTTCTGAAATTATCTCCTTCATGTTACGTCACTGCCTAGGAAAGCATAAGAAAAATCATAGGAAAGTTCATTCATCAAGTATATAGTGCTTCATTTAATGACAATTTATAAATGATAACTACATATCAATGATTAGACATTCTTTTTCCTACCCCCAAAATTTACCGAAGTCTAATGATTAGTTTACATATTTATTTATGTATTTCAAAGCCACAATTACAGAATATGGCATCTTTGAAATGGCACCAAGACCAAGTTAAAGGCATCAAAGATAAAATCGGCTTGGTTTTTAGCATCTCTAGGAAAATGTGAACCTGATCTCTGGTAATAGCAACAGAACGTGCAATTCAATTTATCAGGGACTTAAACCCTTCTTAGATACACAGAGATAACATTTCTATGTCAGAATGTGAATAAATAATAGTTAGATGCCATGAGTCTGATGGAAACAGAAATGCTTTGGACTAACAAGCAGTGACAAGGCACAGGGGCCATGTTCAGCAAATAATATTGTGAAGGGAAAAGGAAGGAATTTTCCCAGAGTTAATGTAACAAACCACATTATCTCACATAACCACACACTTACCTGAATAAGAAAGATCCAGACAAAGCTTCTCCAAATGATTAAACACAAAGATATTACAATCACTTCTGCAGCATAGCATGACTTATGGCTAAACTTAATCAACTAAGTATTTTCCAGGTTTTATTCTGATAGCTTTGCTCATAGAGGTAATTGGTTGTTTTATGCTTATAGAGATCATTCAACCACCAACACAGTGAAACTATTTAGGGGGCAATGAAGCAATGCTAAATTAGATTACATTGCAATGTATTATGCAAGTGCTTTGTGTGTCTTCCTTACCTTCTGCTAGGTTACTTTCCTGAAAAAACTTTGACTGCCTTTAGGTTTTGCAGTGAATCTTGGATTGTCAATAGGATTTTGCTGCTTGCCACAAAACTGACTTCAGAGATCATGTCAAAGGTATGTTAAGACAGGAAAAAGGAAAATACAAAGTCCTGATGACTTTTTTGGGGAGAATAGTCCTACAGAAATATCAAGACTCTTTGATTGCTCTATCAGAAAGAGATTATCATTTACCACATGTAATAAATAATCGATGTAATTGATAGTCATGGATTAGGTAAAGAATGGATTCGATCTGATTCACCTATCTACTCTATATCGTTCTGTAGCTCTAAGTCTCAGGCCCTCCTGACACTTCACCAGATACTTTTCTGGGAAAAAACAAATGATCCAGTAAGAAATAGTTACATATATTGTCCCAGATTTAGGAACTAATTACTCATGATTCTCTTATTCTTCTCTCTCCTATGCTCATTATTAGATCCTTCTTATTCCTTACAGTCCTTTCAACATCTGTTCTTCCCTGCAAAGACTAGAGGGACTTTAGAAACTTGCCATTCAGATATACTGTGCAATAGAGAAGATGGTGGGGTGAATCCCTAATACTGGTATTACTGTGCAAAAAGATTAATAATTGTTCTAGCCAAAACAGTGCACAAAAATTGGAGATTTCACTGCTAGTGTGTAAACACACATACATACATATGTATGTATACACACACAAGTAAATACATAAACACATACATATAGGCACATGCATTTGTATGTGAATGGACATGTGTATGTGTGTGTGTTTATATATTCATGCATAAATATCTTCTATATCTATAGATTCTCTGTCTCTTTCTATCAGAATATGGACCCTGCCTTATGGAGTTTTTGGTTGTTTTATTAAAGTCCTTGACATGGATTTTTAGAGAAAGGTAAATAGTAGTTAGAAGGAATTTTCTATCTACAAGTCATACAGCAATACCAAACAAAAGGATTCTGAAGAGTGATGATCTTAGCAGCTATTTTCTTGGCTTCTGTTAGTAAGTTGGCTAGGTATGGTATTTCATAGCCTTGGCTATACACTAGAAACTTTCAGTATCTCAATGATTGAGATACTTCAGCAGAAGCTTTCTAGTTACTACATATTAGCACTTGGGAATGTAGAGCTAAAGATGGCCCTGATGAGGTGAAACAAAGCAGATTTTAGCTGAGAAAATTTTAGTAACCATAAGACTAATCAAGATGCCAAGCACAGGCATTGTGGTAAGCTGAGAAGCAGTATCTAGCAGACAGCTTCAAGATTATCATAACCACCAGAGGACACTGGCGATATTTGAGATATAAGTTCAGCTGGCCACTCACTTGTAGTGGCCACACTAATTCCTGATGAATGTTCCTTGCTCAAATGTATCCCCTATATGTGTGCCTTCCATACATGCTCCCTGGTCATATGTATTCTTTGTATGAACTCCTTCCAATGGTGGCATGATAAATTGTGAGAGTATGTATACCCTATGTGTGCATAGGAGGTAATTTTTTCTAAACTCTTTATTTATTATGAAGTTTTATTAAATATATTTGATTTATATTCTCTTAACATAGTACCCGAAATGTAGTAGGTACATAATAAATATTTTTTGAATTAGGTTATTGGATTTGAATTACTATGTTCTTTGTATGGCTGGTTCAAGTAAAGACATTGGAAGGGGCTTGTGAGATAAGATTTTGAGTGGTGCTGACCTATAAGAGTGCCTTGAATGTGGGGTAAGTCTTTTGGAAGACAGTGGGTGAAGGGCTACCCTAAGTGTTATAGTTGTTTTGAGGAGGGGGTAGAGTGAGAAGGCCTATATTCAAATTCTAACTCAGGCACCTATTAGCTGTGTGACTTTAAGAAAGGAATTTAAAGTCATTGAGTCTCAGTTTTCTCATCTGTAAAATGGGGATAATAATAGCTACAGCACTTACCTCATAGCTTCTTATTTATATTTTTGCCTTAAGTGTTAACTAGTCTCCAAATTAAAAAAAAAAAAGTAAATCAGTCATTTTTACTTCTTGGTTATTTGCTTTGTAAGTTTTAAGTTTTGTGGAATTATGCTATAAAATTAATTAAATTGTCAATATTCCTTGGCCCAAAGATGTCACTGTTAAACATATGCCCAGAGGAAGTCAAAGTCAGAAAGAAAATGACTACATATACAAAAATATTTAGAATAACACTTTTTGTGATGGCAAAGAATTGAAGAAAAAGAAGATACCCATTAGCAGGGAAATGATTGAAATGAGTAACACAGAATTCAGATAAACATGGGAAGACTTAAATGATTGAGATGGTTAATTTTGCAGAACTGCTTACTTTTTTTTCTTTTTTTCTTCTGTTACAAGACATGTATGTCTGAATAGGGGAGGAAGAGACATATGTTTGGAAATGAATGTGATATAAAGACAAAAGATACCGTATTTTTTAAAAAATCATTGAGGACAGGAAATGTGTGTTCTATTTCCCATCTGGCCATATTCCTATGTCTTCATTTTGATTAAACAATTTGTTAGTACATATTATGTGCATGATAACATTAGGTATTGGGGACATAAGGGGACACAATTATGAGATCCCTTTTCCAGGAATTAACAAACTGAGGATGCATTTGACTTCGGCATGAGTAGTATGACACACGTTGGTTATAAAAGAAAAGGAGAGACGAGGCAAAATGCTATAGGAAAAATTCAAAGAGAGAGAAGATCATTTACATTCCTAGAAAAGTTTGTGCCTATATTTGTTTTTAAAGAATTAATTCCAAGATAGAAACCCAAACCTTAACCTTTTTTTTTTTAGAGTGAGCTCTTTCACAGTCAGAAATTAAGAAATTTAGAAATATTTTCCAGTGATTTTGCTTGAGGAGCACATGGCAAAATACTTCATTGGCCTTGTTGCAAAGCCTGTTCATTAAACAAACAAACAAACAACATAACTCTCATTTTGTGTTCCTATGCAGGTTTGTGATGCTTCCACTGTGGTTATGAAATAGATTCTTTTGACTGTTAATTAGTCATTGGTAGTAGAGCTATGCTATGGAGAAAAAAACCCCAAATTGTATCTCTATCAAGAGTATTATGGTGGAAAGTAAATATCATTCTTCAATGAACTAAATTGATTAAGACCTTTTTAAAGCATCTGAACAAAAACAATCAGTAAACTCAGAATTTTTTTGGTCAACTTTGGGGGGATTTCAAGTTAGTCTAAAGAAAGTTATAAGATGTTCACACAGATAATACTTTTCAAAAAAAAAAAAGCCTGAGCTCAATAGGTCTTTTGAAAAAGGTCACATAATTCCAAGCATTACATATGTGTGAACATCTAACCTAGAAAATTAGTTAATAAATCAACATACCCAACTATTTCTGGAACTGCTTAAAACTTGGAGGCAAAAATCTTCCAGCAATGAAATACTCAAAGAAATTTCCTAGCAATGTCCAGATGGTGATTTATAGACTGTTGAAGTATGATGTTATATGGAAAATTTAGCCATGCTTTGGATCATAAATATCCCCTTATATGAGACTTTAATTATAACTGTAAATTCAAAAAAAAGCACCAAAGCTTAGATTGGGAAGGTAGACCCAAATCTGGATCTGGGAGCTTAACAATCATGTATCTAATTCCTTTATTTTATAGATGATGAAATTTAGACTTCTAGAAATCTCAATTTATCCAATATCAAAAGGCAGTACAAAAAGTGTTCCAGCAAGCCAGCAGAAAGACCCACCTCAGCAAACCAGTGGGAGATCCTGAACCCTGTTGTGGTAGAGGAGGCGAACACCAATACCAGGACCCTCCCCCCAGCCCCACATGCCTTAGCATAGTCAAGGGAAGGGAACTGGCAGACTCCAGCTGCAATCCACCATGTACTTCAGCGTAGTCCTGGGTGGACAGGCATCTTCTGGTGGTGAAACTCCACATGCTTTAGCCTAGCCCAGGGCAAACAGGCATCCTCCAGGGGACAGAGCCCTCCTGCAGCCAACCACCTTCTGCCCCACCCCAGTCAACACAGTACCAGACATGTGGGCCTCAGAGCAATATCATTGCAGCACCAGGTAAACAGCTAGAGACTGCAGCACAAAAAGCCTGAGACAGAGTCCCTTCCACCCTGGGAGGAGAAATCAAATTTAAAAGAAAAGTAAGAGGCAAAAAAAGAAAAAAAAGATGCTCAAAAACACCAAAAAAAAAATCTGACCTTAGAAAGTTATTAGGGTGACAGGGAAGACCAAGACACTAACTCAGAAGAGAACAACAATGTCAAAATGCCTATGGGCAAAACAAACAAAAACAAAAACAGAAAGAACTCATGGAAGAACTCAAAAAGGAGCGTAAAAATCATATGGGAGAGGTAGAAGAAAAAGTGGGAAAAAATGGGAGTTATGAAAAAAGAGCCAACAGCTTGGAAAACTGCTTAAAAAGTAGAATTGGCCAAACGGAAAAGGAGATACAAAAATCCACTGAAATAAACAATTCCTTAAAGAGTACAATTGACTAAATGGAAAAGAAAGTACAAAAGCTAATTGAGGAAAACAATACCTTAAAAGTTGGAATTGGGCAAGTGGAAGCTAATGGCTCCATGAGACATCATAAATCAATCAAACAAATTCAAAAGAATGAAAAAAATGGAAGAAAATGTAAAATACATTCCAGGAAAAACAACTGACCTAGATCCAGGAGAGGCAATATCAGAATCATTAAACTACCTGAAAGCCATGATCAAAAGGAGGACCTGGGCAGTATCTTTGAAGAAATTATCAAGGAAATTTGCCCTGATATCTTGGAACCAGAGGGCAAAATAGTCATTGAAAGAATCTACCAATCACCTCAGCAAAGAGATCCCCAAATAAAAACCTCAAGGAACATTATAGTCAAATTCCAAAACTATCAGGTCAAGAAAAAAATACTACAAGTGGACAGAAAGAAAAATTAAAATATTGGGGAGTCACAATCAGGATCACACAGAACTTGGCAGCTGCAACATGACAGGATCAGAGGTCATAAAGTGTGATATTCTGGAGGGCAAAGGAACTGGGAATACAACCAAAAATCACTTACCCAGCAAAATTAAGCATAATACATCAGGGGAACAACAACAGCAACAACAACAACAACAACAGAAAGGTCATTCAATGAAATAGAAGAACTTCAAGCCTTCATAAGAAGAAGAACAGAACTAAACCAAAAAATCTGACCTCCAATAGCAAGACCCAAGAGAAGCAGAAGCAGGTAAAAAGGGAAAAGAAAGCATAAGAGATTCAATAGAACTAAACTGTTTATATCCATACATGGAAAGATGATACTTCTGTGTCCTTAAAGAATTTATGATCTAATTCTTGAAAGAACTTGTGACCTAGCTCTTTAAGGAACTTATCATCTAGCTCTTTAAAGGACTTATGATCTAGCTGGGAATATAAGGCTAATGCAAAAGAAGTGATTAGACAGTAATAAATAGGACGTACAATTGAGTTAGTAGTTTTTCAGAACAACCTAACATTGAATTAGGACTTAGAGAAGAAAGTGGTCCCTTGGGATTCAGAATAGTGGAAAAAGGCTCCATAGAAGAGAACAGAGAAGGATGGGGAGAATTTTAATAGCAGGAGATGAATGGGGTGGTCATATATGGAGAAAGAAATTAGTAATGTCAGAGGAGCAGTGAGATAATCATCCTGATTTTAGTGTCTGGTGAATGTTGAAGCAGCATGGCAGAACTGATTGCTGGTCTTGGAGTCAGAAAGACCTGGGTTCCAGTGCCACCCCACCTCAGACATTTATTAGCTCTGTGACTGTGGACAAGTCATTTGACCTCTCTGGACTTCAGTTTTCTCAGTTATAGAAAGGACTTGACCTTTAATGCTCCTTCTGATTCTAAATATGTGTGTTCTTCTGTGAGTAGTAAAAGATAACACTGAATAACTGGGATAGGGTCAGTTCATAGAAGCTTTAAAAGGTGGACATAGAAGATCACATAATGCAATAGAAAATAGAATCACTGCCTATCTTTAAATAGGGTAACCAACGTGATCAAAGTGGTACTGTGAGGAAGATTAACGTGGTAGCAATGTGGATTATTACACTGGGAATTAATCAAGTTCTCCTACATATTTAAATTCCTACAATTGATGACAAATTCTTCTCAAAAGAGAGGACTTTGTAACCAAATTATAATGAGTAATCAAGCTAGGAAAATATAAAGTGTTAGCACACACACACACACACACACACACACACACACACACACACACAATGTATATCTCCAAATGTGATTTATTGAAGAATTTTCTTTTCAGTCTCAGGAAGGCTAGAGATGAGGGATACTGAAAATTTCCAAGTCTACATCAGATCAACTCACAGGAGTTGTGAGAGGAGTGAGGGAAGAATAGCGGTTTAAAAGCCGATACCCCAGCTTTCCTTTTTTCTCCCCATAGTAATAGTCTTATCTCTGTTATGTTTTAATATTCCTCACTTCCCAGGAGCTCCATGGCAGTGATTAGTCAGGAAATAAGGTGTTATTTGTGACCTCCACACCTAGACATACAATTTGGGATTTTTGAACATTGTAGCTAACTAGTTGACAGGGAAAAGAAAGGAGAATGAGAAGTGAGGAGTGAGAAATAATCTTTATATGGCTGACTTTTAGCCTGTTCTCATAGATCCAGGGGCTTGTAACTAGAGACTGGCTGACACTACTGCTCTCTGTCTCTGTCTCTTTCTCCACCTGAAGGCTCACAGCAATTTGAACCTCTAGCTAGGCTGAAAAGGGAAGATACTGGAGAGACTCACTTTGGCCTTTTAGGTCCTTGTGAAATCCCACCCAATTCTGACTCAGCAACTAATTAAAAGTCTATTTCTTCACCAAGTATTTAGTGGATAAGAAATAGTCAAAATATCTGCACATACTCTGAAGTGAAGAACAGGATCTCTACATCCTCAAGTAATCAAGTATTTCCAGAAGCAGCTAGCAAAATATTTATGTTTCCAGGATGAGGCTTTCACAGTCTCTGAATACAATCTTAATGTTCTAGCTAGGCTCTGAGAAACTTGGGCAGAGTTCATCCCCTCCCAACCGATCATGAAATGTTAAGGGCCTTGAGTGGCAAAACAAAGAAAAAGTGTAAATGATTGTGGACTGAATGTCTAGTTTTACTCTTAGTTCTCATGAACTAGTCACTAGACTCTAAGACTAGTAAACAGATTAACAGTCTTCCAGGGCCTTTCATTAGGGCTCCATGCATTGGGATGTCTTCCATCTATGAGATGGTCCACAGCACAATTTCTAGGCATTAGGGCAGGAACTTATCCAAGAGTCCAGAGCAGGAAGAAATGAGAACAAAGAAGAAAGAAAAAGACAGTTAGGGGTACAATGTTTTAGAAATCCAGAAAGTTTAAAGAACTACTGCCAGAGAGAAATTGAATAGGAAAGGGATTGAAGAAAAAGTCATTAAATCTGGCTAGGAGTTAGTCAATCAACCAGCATTTATTAAGTGTCTGCTATGTGCTAGGCTTTGTGTTAAGTTGTGGAGATGCAAAGAAAGGAGGAAAAACATACATGCTAAAGGGAGGGAACATCCAAATAACTATGTACACACAAGTTTTATGCAGGGTAAATGTAAGGGAATTCCAGAGGAAAGACATGTGGTAGGGAGGTGGGAGAGGCTGGGAAAAGCCTCTTGCAGGAGGTGAGATCTGAACTGAATCTTGAAGGAAGCCTCAGGATGTTGGGAGACAGAAATGAGGAAAGAGGACATTTCAGGTAAGGGGGCAGCCTGGGAATGAAAAGGTGATGAAGTCTCGTGTTTGAAGAACAGCAAAAGGCCAGTGTTGTCGGATTTTAGAGTAGAGTATGTGGAGCAGAATAAAGTTTTAGAAGACTGGAAGGCTAGAAAGGGACAGGTTTTGAGGGGCTTTAAAAGCCAAGCAAAAGATTTTATAGTTGTTCCTAGAGCCACTGGAGTTTATTGAGTGGGTATTTCAGGAAGATCATTTAGGCAACTGAGTGGAGAGAAACTAGAGGCAGGGAAATTAACTAGTGGGCCATTGCAATAGTCCAGGCATGAAGTGAGAAGGGCTTGTACCAATGTGGTGGTTATATGAGGTGAAAGGAGACATTTAACAAGAGATATTGTGAAGGTAGAATCAAATGGACTTTGCAACAGATTTAATACATGGCGAACACGTGAGTGATGAATAGAGGATGATGCCTGCCTTTGACATTTATAGGGAAGTAAGAAAGAAGGGAGAGTTTGGGGAACAGAAATGACTCAGTGAGAGCACTTAGGCCACGTGGGTAGGTCATTACCCATGAAGTCTTCAAGGCTTGGCTCAGATACTACCTAATCTATGAAGTCTGATCTCACACCTTCACCTGAAACTATGCTCTTTTGCCTAGAACAGTCTGAGAAATGTTACTTTGATTCATTTATATAACAGAAGTATGAGAATCTTACCGTTTTAACTTTTTTATGTAATCAGATCTATCAGATGCTGTTATTTTTGGTTTACTCTTGCTACATCAAATAAATTCTTAAGTAAGGAAGCTTTATTTTGGGATTAATTTGATTGTACAAGATACCACAAAGTATCTTATTTTACCATAATCATTTAAATGTATTCTTCTAAAAACAATTTCAGTAAAAGAACATTTTAAAAGATTTTCTACTTAATATACAAATATTAATTATATTTCAAAAAGGTAGCTCACCAAAGTCAATAATTCATACAAAGAAGAGCTTTTGTATCTGCCAAGGGAATGAAAAATGAAGTGTTGCTAGTTTGATTTATAATGCTGTTTTTGTTAATGCTAAGCAGACACAAGTAATTAAACCCCACAGTATGTTCAAAGAGGAATGTTTAAAAATGTTTGTTAATTATTGTGGATGTGATAGCTATGAAAAAGGGTGAGAAGGCAAAAGGTCATTACAGAAATGAGTTGGCGTATGGCTCCTCTGGTAGAATTTTGCTCAGTATATTGTCCACTTCGCTGAAAGTGACAATAATAGGAATAACTAAATTGAGTACATAGATTCTTAACTAAAACTCCATAATGATATTTTGGAAGAGTATAAGACAGACTCCCTATTTAAGACTTTTAACAATACTAGTAGTCTAGCATTTCCACAATAAGTGTTGTCCTTGGACATCAGAATTTAATTAGGCTATCTTGTATTGGACACCAGATAAAGTAAATGGATAGTCAGCAACCTTAGCTTATATGGAGTAAAATAAATCATAATGTGAAATTTTTTCTCATGTACTCTCTTCTAAACCCAATACAAAATTGGTCTGAGATAAACGGTTTTCATCACATGCCTCAGATGAGCACAAAGACCAGCAAATTACACTATTAATTATACTGAACTATTCTCATTATTCAGAAAGATTAGAATAAAGAATCCAGATAACAGTTCTGTAGATTTTGTTTTCTAAGTATATTAGAAGACTTTTCTAATGACTATAAGGTTTAGGATTATTTGTATGAAACATAAAATATGAACCTGATAGTGGTGTCAGGTAATTGGGAACATGGTATGGTTGATAATATTCTCAAACATTTCTTACATACCATCGTAATGGTTTCTCTGTATAACATTCACAAAGTAATTAACTCAAGGATATGGACTGTCACAATAAATTAAAATAAACTTTAAGGAACCTTTTTTTTAAAAAGGTATTTTAATACATAAATCTATGCTGTGAGAATAAGCTATAGCATAAATTAGATATTTTATGCTTTTTCAATATATAAAGCTATTGCTTAGTGAACATTAATATCATTTACTATTAAATTATATATATATGTATATGTGAGTGTGAGCACACACACACACACACACACACACACACACACAATTTTTTAGATTAACTCTCAAACCAGTGTATGCTACTAAGTAATCTGGTAGGTGATCAAAAAAAAAGAATTATGTGATGGAACTCCTTTTTTATGAGCAGCCATAATTTAAGTAAGTTACATACAGAGTGTGACTAAAAAGTGAACTTTAAGTGAAATTGAACTTTGAGCTTGATTCCCACTGTTGAAGAGTACTGTCATATGATGTAAAGAAAAATTGACTAGTCACAGAGAATATGGGTTCTATTTCTAGCTTTGCCATTTCATATATGTGACTATGGACAAGTCAATTCATATCTCTGGACTTCAAAGTCCTCATCTACAAAATGAAATGGTTAGACTAGATAATTTCTAGGGTTCATTTCCAGATCTAACTTTTTTTTTAATTTTAAGTATATTAGTTAGGGCCCATCAGTCTTTAGAATGCCCCTTCAAAGTAATTCATTCATTAATTCAACAATCATTTTTAAACTCTTACTATGTGTAGAATTTTTTTGCTAGGCTGGGGTAATGGGGAGGGGAGGCATTTACAAAGATGTTTAAAACATATCTCTCTGCCTTTAATAAGTGTGTGCACCAGACGTATATACTCATGCGCATATATTTGTGTATGTATATATGTAGTGTATGTGTATATGTGCATATATGTATATGTGTATACACACATTATATATATACACACAGGCTTGTGTGTGTGAGCGCACGTGTGTGTGTGTGTGTGTGTGTGTGTGTGTGTGTGTATATACTCAACAGATTGTGTTAAGAATCTTAGAAGGATGAGCAATCAGTAATCTACCAAGTTGGGTGATCTCCTCCTACATATTTGTAAAAGTCACCTCTTAATGTTTTTGTGTACAGAGCTTTCCTAGCAGCTCATTCTCCATCAGGGGTGTGGCTTGCTGGCCTAGAAAAACATCCAAAGCTAAGGCAATAGATAGCAAAAGTAAAAATTCCCACAATTTGTTCCCTTTGCCACCTGCTTCTTCTCTTAACAGCATGTTAGTTAGAAGTATAAGAATTCTGCATTCATTTGCCAGAAAGTTGGACACTACTGAAATGACTGAACAGTAACAAAAAAGGTCAGTACCATTTTTCTACTTTTTCCACTGTCCTAAACTTTCTCCCAAAGCACCATATTTAGTCTGAACTAAACTTTTTCTCTCCCTAGAATGAGAAACATCCCCCACCCTTTAAAAAAAATTCTCTCTCTATTTGTTGGTCATGAACAAAATATCCACATAAGTTAACATTTTTACTGGCCAACCTATGTTACGTAGTAAGTAAATGAAATCTAAATTGAAAGTAACATTCTATCCAATTTAATTAAATAAACATTTACTAAGTATCTATATGCCAGGCATATAGATGTGCTAAGAGCTGGGAATACAAAACAAGAAAGACAGTCCCTGCCCTCAAGAAGCTTACAATTTAACAAAGGACCAGACAGCGCACAAAAAGAAGTTCTTTATAGAAACCAAGCTGAAGCTGCTGGTGGAAAAAGGAGTTACCTAGAAAGTTCTGAGCCCTCTGTAAAGGAAGGCTTTGGTTGCCCCATCCTCCAGTCTTTCAATCAGAGGACAGAGGCAACTGAAGGGGTTGAGAAGGTACTGAGTATCAAAAATAGACTCATTTTGCATGGCAGAATAGCATTACAACAAATAAATCTTACCATCTTGATAACTTTGCTAATGCTTTACTAAGATCTATCCTTTGACAGCACTCACCTCTTTGGAACTAAAAATCCCTAGTGCTGTGATTGTAGCAAAGGGCCTACTGGCTTATATGACCTCTGAAAGTTTCTCGTGGTTTATTTCTCAATAACTGTTTGTTTCCACACCTCAGTATCATACCTTTACATGCAAATATGTATGTCTTCCTGACACCTGTGTCTTCCTACTTTTCTTGCCTTAAATATCTTTAGCTCCTTCCTTCTGCTACAAATACTCTTTCTAAAGGAGGGACGGGGCAACCTTGGGAGTCAAATTCACCCTACTTCTTCTGTGATGGAGTCAGCATCTTCCCTAAGACTTTCTTTCCTTTCGGGTGTTGCTGCTATGCTGGGGCTTAGCAGTATTTATGTATATACACATCTGCATATGTACATGTATATAAACATACACATACACATGTATGTATACATTTATATAATAAAATACAGTGGCTTATAGTTCCATCTAAATAAATTTTTTGTGATCTTTACTATAATTTTTATCCTGGAAAATAGAAATTTGGTTTCAAGATATTATTATAAGAAAGAGTTTTGCTAAAATATATAAATTGAAATATGAAAAGACAGGTAACATTCTTCTCCATTAGCAGTCATACTCCTAGCAGAGGGTGAATTTCTTTGTATCCCCAGCTCTTAGGCAGTACATTGTACATAGAAAATGCTCAATAAATTCTTGCTAAGTGATTGATTGATTTAATAGTTAAAACCTTCATTTTTAACCATTTTACATGTTTATGCATTTTGATAGAATGGTAGAACTCATGACTGAAAGTTCTTATATGTGAATATATAATTGAGAACATTTTATTTATAATAGAACCTTGTGTATTTTTCTATTTTTATTATTTGTTGCTTGAAGTTATTTTTTCTCCTCAAGTATGATGATGCACTAAAGTAACAGATGCTCAAAATGAAGTGCTAAAATCACTAATGTTATTTTTAGGGAGTAGAAATTGCAAGTGGTGATGTCTCTTAAAAGGTAATTTAAATCCATGAATAAAGTATAAATAGTACTTTTAGTTTTTTCTACCTATATGAGAGAAGTCAGTAACTATATCTACAGGCTAAGTTGCTTCATATTTATGGGCAAAAATATCTAGGTCACTGAAACTTTGTGATAGGAGAATTATGTGATATTAGTTTAGCTGGGACTCATGGCTATAAGACTGGAAGATCTTGCCATATAGGCTAGTTTTTTTTTCCCTTAAAAAGACATTGAAACTGTTCTTGAGACAGTTCAGGAAACCAAGGCCTATACTGTTGTTATAGTTTCCCAGTTTCTTGATGCAAAAGCAGTTTGGGCTCCTCAGGCTTGACAGACTTTTCACTGCCCTGTAAGGGAGTCAACACACCCTACTCCCTGCATATTAAGAAAGTACATCAAAAGTGGAGGTAAAGGAAGCTGTGCCCAAATGAACCAGTGTTGCCAGTACTATAGCTTTGCTAAATATCCATTCCATGAAATTTTTGAATAAATGCTACCTGGTAATGTGAGCATATTTTTTTTTTTTTGGTTCAGGCCTAGGCCTAGATTGTCCTGCATCAATCCAACCCAATTTATATGCTGTATAAGATAAGATTTGTGTCTGACCACCCCCTCCCAACCATCTATTTCTTTAAATGCTGAACCAAACCAAATACAGCATGGATAGAAAACACACTATAGAATTGTCCCGTAGCTTTAATGGAGGTGAAGCTAGGTAGAGCAGCCAGAGCTTTAGCCCAGATTCTGACACAGAAGTTGGGAAGTTGGCAGCACTTTCCAGGTAGACTATACTTTCTTCCCTTGGAGGTTCCTATGTTTTCTGGGCCTTCATTCCTGCAGCTGTAGAGCAGTGAAAGTGAGCAGGGTCTCATGCTAGCAGAAGAACAAGCTACCCTCTTTCTCAGGCAATAGTCTCAGGGAGCCAGAAGTTTGAAGTGGGTCCTTGGGGCCTTTGGCGTGAACTGGTTCATTCAAGACTTGCTTTCTCTAGACTAAGATCTCACCCTGGGGGTTGGGGGGGGGAGTTGAAGTTGCTGGGACTGGAGTCAGGAAGATCTGATTTCAAATCTGGCCTCTGACGCTTTCTAGCTGTGTCACTTAACCACCTTCTGGATCAGTTTCCTCAACTGGAAAATGGAGATAATATCACTTTACTTTATAGGATTGTTGTGAGGATCAAATGATATAATATTTGTAAAGTGAACAATGGCTGATGTGTAATAGACACTTTAAAAATGCTTGTTCCTTTTCTCCTTCACCTTACCCACTGCTCAAGGGAAGCATTGACCAGCTAGGTGGAGCAGTGCTGAGTGGTGAGTATGGAGTTAGGAAGACTCATCTTCATGAATTTAAAACTGGCCTCAGATACTTACTAGTGGGTGACCCTGGGCAAGTCAATTACCCTGTTTGCCTCAGTTTCCTCATCTGTAAATATCAGCTGAGGTAGAAAATGGCAAACCACTTCAGTATCTTTGCCAAGCAAACCCTAATTTGGGTCACATAGAGTCAGACACAACTGAAACTATTGAATAACAACAAGGAGAAGCATTTCCTTCCTCTCTGGAAAAAGCTATAACTCCTCTTCCAGGTAGCCCAGTACCTGCCAAAGGGTAGGAGTGGGAAGGTAGTATATCAAATGTTTTGTCCCATAAAAAATGAGAATTAAGTTTCTAATTCAGCATCAGGTTTCATCTATCTATTTACTATAGACACCATCGTCATACTGCTTTATTCTGATGCTTATTTGGGTTAAAAATAATACAGAGATTTAAGTATTCTGTACCTGACAAGGCTATTGACCTTTAAATAACTTTATTTGCAAGTCAATTAATATTCAGAATGAAATTCATTCTAAAAAGGAATCGTTCACACACTCAATAATGTACTGTCCACTTAAACACACAT
Source organism: Phascolarctos cinereus (assembly GCF_003287225.1). Taxonomy (NCBI): domain Eukaryota; kingdom Metazoa; phylum Chordata; class Mammalia; order Diprotodontia; family Phascolarctidae; genus Phascolarctos; species Phascolarctos cinereus. The sequence goes on along the minus strand of NW_027556180.1, from coordinate 182,962,712 downwards.
AACCCCTGAGAAAAATTTTAAATAAGTTCAAATCTTTTATTTATGAATTTAACCAACTTATAATTACAAATTAGAAACTATCCTATGTTTATTTATTCAAGAAGTCATCTAAAACAGGATGGAAATGAATGTGTGTGTGTCTGTATATACACATATGTTTTGGTGTATACACACACATTTGTTGTTATTGAGTTATTTCAGTCATGTCTGATTCTCTGTGACCCGATTTAAGGTTTTCTTGGCAAAGATACTGAAGTAGTTTGCCATTTCCTTTTCCAGCTCATTTTTACATATGAAGAAACTGAGGCAAATAAGATTAAGTTACTTGCCCAGGGTCAAACAGCTATTAAGTATCTGAGGCCAGATTGTAACTCAGGTCCTCCTGACTCAACATACCACCTAGCTACTTCATGTATACATATACATGCTTATTTATGTATATATCATCTGTCATCCATCCATCCATCTATCTATCTATCTATCTATCTATCTATCTATCTATCTATCTACCTAACTAAATTTCATATTCTTCCAAAGAGAAGTGGAGGGGACAAGTGGTATGTATCTAGTAATGTCCAGTATTATTTAAATCTGTATTTGAAGAAGGGCAGCCAGGTGGCACAATGGATGAGTGCCAGGCCTGGAATTGGGAAAACTCACCTTCGTAAGTTTAAATCTGACCTTAACCTTGTTTGCCTCAGTTTCCTCATCTATAAAATGAGCTGGAGAAGAAAATGGCAAACCACTGTAGTATCTTTGCCAAGAAAATCCCAAATGGAAATTTTCCCAAAAGAGGAGAGTCAGATACGACTGAAAAGTGACTTAACAACAATAGCAATATTTGAAGAGAACTCATAAAACCTTCCATATCTCATACTTTAAGTGTTTTCATTCAACATAAAAAATAGTTTCCATTATTTTGCTTTATGGCTCATTCCATAGATTTGTAAATAGAATAACTTGAATAGACCTAAAGCTAGGATTCCTAATATTTTTTTTGTGTGTGTCATGGACCCCTTTGATAGTTTGATGAAGTCTATAGACCCCTTCTTGGAAAAATATTTTCAAATGCATAAAATAAAATACACAGAATTACAAGAGAAATAATTATATTTAAGTAATGTTATGAACATATTAAAAATAAAAACAAATTCCTAGACCCCAGGTCAAGAACTATTGATTAAAAAGGTCTCTTTAGGCTGTGATTTTATATAGCAAGAGGATTAGAAATTATGATTAATTATAGACAATGAATGCCAATGATTATTCTCTGAAGTCTGGGAAATCATCAAAGAGATCAAATAGTAAACAAATCTAGGTACAGTGTGTGCTAGTTAAGTGTCACAGTTAATAGTTCTCAGGATTAAAGAAAAAAAAACTACAGGAAGGCAATGATTAGAGACACCTGAAGGTCAATAATTAGATTCATCTCAATTAAAATGTAGTTAATATATTAAAACACTCAGCAGAGGAAAAACATGGTTATAAATAAAATGCAAATCCTTCAGAAATTATATTTTTAAATGTTAAAGAAGAGTTCACTAAATCAAAACTTTTTAAAAGGGTACTTAAAAGTTGCTATGCAGTCTGGTTGGAAGCATATTATATTGAAGATAACATACACACCCATGTTCTCAGTGGAAAACACAATAAAGAAGAATTATTTTGGCTCAATTTAGCAACTCAGGGCTCAGTTCTGAACTTAAGAAATGGTACTTGGCTAAGAAAAAAAAAGTCCTTAATTTCTCAACAGTTGTATGATGGGGTTGGGATCTGGACTTTCCCACAAGGCCAGATCTCTGGCGTTTGCCTAAGGCTATTATAATCCCATCAACTGGCCTTTCATTGTGGCTACACCAAATCTCTCAATTCTCTATTACTCCTAAACTAGCCTAGCCTTCCATTGTCTTACCTCCCTGTGGCCCCTGGCCACTTCCCACCCTTAATCCTAGCTAGACTCCATTCTCCCTTGGCCCTGTGGTCCAGGGCCCTGGCATTCTATTACCTCACTGCCTCCGCAAACTACTTGGCCACTGCTAGGTCCTGCTCCCCCCCAAAAAAAGTCTTTCTGTATGTTAGGTCCATCTTGCCTCCATTAAGGTGCTCAGATTCTTATAATCTAGCCAATAGCTCACTAATGTTCAGACTCCTTAAGAGTCTACCCAATATGACTGATGTTCTAATAAACCTTGTCTTTGGCTGAAAGAAGACTTGGGTTGAATTCTTTCTGAAAGGACCTGCATGTCATGATTTTGGGGTCCCAGCACCCCTAAACCCCGAAACCTCAACAGGTACAGTTTAGGCTGAAAGTATAAGGTTATTTTTCCTTGAACTTAACTGCAGTTTTGGCATGTACATAGTATGTTGGTATGTTATGTAGTAACTTTATTAGTTTTCATTCTAAAATATACAATGTTCAATTCAGACACTGTTCATTTACCTTCTAAGTCTATTGCTAATGTCAGTGCTTTGAAGGTACATAGCAAAAACTAATGGATTCTCAAATAGGATGGAAAAATTATAAACTCAGGAAAAGAGAGACATTAAAGGACATTAAAGGGCACAAACACACTGGTCTGATCATGTGTCCTAATCATTAAAAAGCATTTCCTAGGAAAGAAATCTAAAACATTACAGAAATTGAAGTTCATGAATTATGTATAGCCATAAAAGCCCTTGGAAAACATGGAAATTTCAGGCCTTAAATCATTACATCTAGAGCTACTTCTATTATTTTATTTGTCTTTTAATGAATAATTTGCATCACAATTTCACAATGCATTCATATACTTCCACACAATTTTGCTAAAAAATAAAGATACTGTGTCATAGTTTCCATGTTTGTGCTTTAGTTCTTAGAAACTGGTACATTAAGAATGTGCTGAGCAAAGGTTATTTTTAATAACACAGTGGTTATTTTAAAGTTAGGTTAATTTTATAATATAGCTTAAGAAAAGAACATAGAAATTTTTCATAATAGTTTGCAAATTAACTGAGGAGTCCAAAACATAATGTAATTCCTTCAGGATTTTGTAATGAATGTAGTCAACTTTAGTCTACAAAATTACAGGTTCAGATTTTTGACCATAGGACCTTTTTCACTAAATCAGGTAATCTTGGAGGTTTTTTCAGATGTATTTCATTCATTGGTTTCAGAAAATTATTTTTCTCTCTTTCATTTTGACTTCAGGTGTTATTTTCATTTTTGCTTTGAGGAAGATAGTTCAAGTTCTTTTCAGTCGCTCACTTCTCCCCCACTCCCCCCACTTTAACTCTACCTTGCACAAAAAAGGAATAATTTTAGATGCATAATTTCATCTAAAATGGAGTAGAACAAAATCATAGGGGCCTTTAGTGATTCATATCTAGTCTATCTCTTTCCTAGATTGGCCTTATTGCTTATTTTTAATGGAGATTCAGAATATGCAGTTCTGTTGGTGTGTCACTGAAGCTTATTAATTCTTAGCCTTCTCTTTTTCCTGAAAAGTATAATCCAGTTCCCTTAAATTTTCTTCAAAAACATGACTTTGTTATAACTTCTTTAAGCCCCCCAAACTACTAGAAAGAATTGTCATCAAAATTTGAAATAGTTTAGTTTTATGTCATTAAAATTCTGCCTTCTTTTCACTTCTAGATCAGGATTTACCACTGTTGCAGGCTATGAGAAGAAGAAAAATTGGTGTGTAGTCTCAAGCACCCCAATCCCTTCTTCCTTCTACTGCAAGTGATATATTTTTACTTCTGAATAGGAGAAAAGAGGAGAGAGAGAGATAGTAAGAGTTTCAGTGGTCAAAGGGCAATACATATATATATATATATGTGGAAGCTTGTATTTTAAATAAATGACTTTGGCAGTGTCCAAACTCAGTTGACTGAATCTGACCTTGTCCGCATTCCCAAACCCATGAATTGCTTGAGTCTGACCACACATTATCACTCCCAGCCTCTGACTAATTTTGTAAATTTTCTAAACTCTTACCTACAGAGATCCCCAAGCTTTCTCTATGGACTTTTGCTTGTTATGCAAAACAACTTACCTTGTGAAGCTGTGAGACACCCCTACACCTCTTCCACCTGAAGCCTGCCCATTCCCTCTCCCTAAACCTTTCCTACTTGCAGCTTGGCCTATCCTTCTGCCTAAACCCTTATACTTGCAGCTTGGCTGTTCCTCCTGCTTTAGTACCTTATGTAAATCCTGTTCTTGTCTCCTTCCTTGGGTACTCCAGCACTTTCTGTGTGGTACCCCAAGTTGCAGTTCACTTGCCCTGTTTAAAGACCTCAATTTTATTATATTAGGTGTTTTCTTTTAAATTCAGGTTGACATTGGTGTCAGAAGTGAGATTTGAAGACCCCTGCCTAGTCAACTTCAGCTTTGACCCCAGACACTTGGTACCAGTGGGAATCCTTTGTGTTCCAGTCTAGATTCAATTCAGTAGTTTGATCTGGGTGAATAAGTCTTTCAAATTCAGCACTTGTGTCTCTTTTCACTTGAGTTCCTTGAGCTCTTTAGTCAAGAGTTTGGCTATTTGATGCCTATGGGTAACTTGGTAACTTGGGTCCACTCTGACAGGTTCCCTAAAAAGGGAGACTGCAGTTTGTAATTATGGACCATATGTGGCCACTCTGACAGGGCCCAAAAGGATGGCTGCCAGGATCTGTTTTCAAATTATGGACTATGTGCTTATGAATACTTGGGAAATTGGCAGAATTTAACTAAATCTGACTTGCAACACTGATGGCCACAATAGGATCTCCTTTTTGAGTTTATTTGATTCTATTGGCTCCAACATTAAGGGTCTTTTCCCAATGGTTCCCCCCTCCCAAAGAGGCTCATTCTCTTAGAAAAAAAAAAGATCAATGTCTGTCTGTAGTTGACAGGGTTTCCAGGATGCAGAGGGAGATTTAATTGTGTACACTAAATTATTTTTAATGCTGTTTTTAGTACTGGTTAAGTCTGTCCTTGTGGAGCACTATTTATGTTAAAATGTGCTCTGTGTGTGTGTGTGTGTGTGTGTCCCTGAGTACAGGGTAAGCTGCTTTTTTTTCTCTCTCCCCCCTCCCAGTTCAAGCAGGGGGAGAGGCAGAGGATGAGGGAGCCTGTAGCCAGATGCCCCCCATCTCTTCCCAATTAATTAATTTGAATAAGTCCTTTTTCTTTGTTTTGAACTTTGCAATTCTCTCTGTCACTCAAAGTAGAATTGTCTGAAAGGTAATTTACACAGAGAGGCAGTTAGAGAGTGACTACAGCTTGATTTTTTTTTATCTGCTTTTGAGAAATTTGTTAAAACTTTAATTGGTAATTGATCTCCAATGTTAGAAATTTCAAATCAAGGTTCAATTGAACCCCCAAAATTAAAGTTTGTAGATCATGTTTAATTTAAATTTAGGGAAATGTTTGGCTTCTCAGTCACCAGAATTTTAAGTTGGGAATTATCACCATATGTCTTTAAAAATGAGATTATTGATAATAATTAGCTCTTTTTACAATGCTAACAGTAGACAGGCCTTAGATAAATTGAGAATTATACCATTTGGCAATATAGATACAATTGTAATTGAATTTATTCTAGTCTTATTTTAAGTGAAATACGTATCCTAATAAGAAACTTTTGAAAAGTCAGAATTTTTGTGCTATTTGTTATTAAGATAAAGTATTTAAAAATTTCCTGGATCTGGAAATTTGTTAATTGCATGATCATCAAACAAGCTACCTCAATTTACCAATCTGTAATGGGAATATTTGATAATTTTAGATCAGTATTCTTTAGGGTTATAGATGAAATTGTTATAGATTCAGTTGTTGAAAAGATTGATGTCAAGTACTTGAAACCGCTTATTTAGAGATGCACTAGATATTTATAATGTTTTTACTGTGAATTTGGAATAGCAAGAATATCTTTTAGATATCTCCATCTGTGAAAAGCAGAATTTTAGGATCTTGCCAGTCCTATTAACCATTTAAATCCAGTTCTTTGGTTTTAGTTGAGAATGAAAAGTTACCAAAAGGGAGATTCCCATTCAATTACACTGCCCTGAGTTTTGAAGCCTTAACAACTTAGCCCACTACAAATTAAGTCCTTTGGTGTTTGTGCCTTACTACCTTAGCACAGGGCCTTGCTTATATCATTCATATATCAAGTTTGACCTGGTTTTTTAGAGTCTTTTTAGATATATATTTTTAGAGTATTTCTTAGTACCATCTGGGCATGGTTATAAATTTGTAACAGCTCTGTTGCTGATATGGTATAAGGTTTCATAATGCTCATACCTAAGAGCTGCAAAATTCAGAGGTGGAACCATGAGAAAATTTACAAATCACCTTACAATTGAGAAAGTAAGTTCCACCTACAGTTATTTAACTGCATTAAAGTCATATCTTAAACTTAGTAGCAAAGCCTCTAAGCTTTGTTCTAAATGTTCTAAAAAGGGTTTGGAGTATGGCTACCAGGAGAACTTAAAAGTTCCCTGTGGTATCAATGCTAGGCCATATTGGCTATAGTAAACTTTGCAATATAAGAACTAGGGGAAAGGGCAGCCCCAGGCATTTTGCCCTCTACCCATTCTTTGACTTACTGCTTTGCTACTGAAAGACTTTACCATATCTGGTAAAACTCTAAAATATGGCTGCTGAGGAAATGATATCACTCTTTGATAATTATTCTCAAAGTCAGGAACACTTGAGTTCAAGTATCGTTTCTGGGATACTCCCACTGTGAGACACTGGGCAAATAAATCACTTGGCCTCTCAGTATAAATAGCAAGAAAATTTAAAAAAACAACAACTCTGAAAACTTGAGGCTTGTCTAATAGGCCAGGGAAACTTTTGTTCCACTTAGCCTTGATGCTGTTTGACAGTTTTTCTCAATAGCTCTGTTAAGCAGTTTCTTAATCTAAAGTGTGATGAACACATTTAAATTTCTGAGGGAAAAATTTGGATTTAGAGCATTAAGGAATTTTCTTTTAAGTCTTTATGTAAAGAAGCTTTTGGTCTCCTTCCTTTTAATATGTACTTTACTCTTTTAATGTATACTTTTTTTTCATTATGGTGATAGTGGCGATTATTGATTATTGATTCTAGCAATGAGCACTCCATGAATAATATGGGAAAATACACTCATTGTATTGAAGCCTGAAAGAGCCTACAACTTGATACACTCTATTCTGTTTGGAGGTTTGGAATTTAATATGCACTACATGTGTGTTTGCATCATTTGGCTAATACAGCAGTTTCATGGGGAGGCTGCTTTTAAAATTGATCTATCTCTACACACCAAAGAGGAGGAAAATGTTGAGGTATTCAAGTACAAGTATTAATACTCATCTATCTTTGCATAAGTTCTGGTCAGGAATGATGGCAGAGCCATCAGAGTTGAAAGAACTCTTTTAGAGTTGATGAACTAGATTAAGGCAACATTCCCAGGAAGGCTGTATTTGTTGAAAGCATGCAATTGTTAGCCAGAGTCAAAATGTGCATGGGAAGGACCTTACCCATTCATCCACACTGTAAAGATAATGACTCAGAGGGGGAACAGGAGGAACAAAAGAGGTTTATCAGATATATGCCAAGAGATCACCCAAGGAAGTCAAGAAACAAGAGTTCATGATAAATAAAATTTCTTGTTGTTTAATGTGGCTAAGCTAATAAGCACTCTAAAGCTATACATAAGCATTGATATTTTTGGAAGTATTTCATATAAATCATCTCTTTTGCCTTTTTGTCTCATCTTGCTCAGTATATGCAGGTTTCTAACCTAATGATGACCTGGAACTTTGTTGTTTGAACACCAACCAATCAGGGGGAATACTGAATCTGCTTAGGGTCTGCTTAGGTTCAGAATTTATTGAACTGAAACAAGTGACTTTGTAACCAAATCTGTGAATAATATCATTCCAATTATATGCTATTGAAGTATTATGCACACTAATAATGGTGTGGTAGTTAAAAACAAAATTTACTGTTGTCTTTTTTTTTTGTAAGTTTCAAAGGTATTTCAAGTTTTCAAGTTCCTAATGTTCAAATATTATGATGGCTTTGTGCATTTGTTTGATATTTTTTTCAATGATACGTGCTTAAGTAAGTTTTGTTTCATAATAGGATATTCAACCAGAATTTGTTTTATTACTATCTGGTGTTTCTGTTAAAGCATATTTATACTGTTTTAGCCTCTTTCCTTCCATTAATTTTTTGTTTCATTGCCAGGTTTATTAACTTCTATATACTTTATCTACTTTCTAAATGTTGTCCTAACTATGTTATTATTATGGTAGTTTTAGGCAAACTACATTTTCATGCCAATTGTGATGAGTATTAGAGCCAACCTTAATGAGGTTTTTCTATCTTTATTTTTTCTTTCCTCTCTGAAAGGTATGATTACTCTTACAATTATTTTCTAATGAAAGTGTAAAAAGATGCAACTAAAAAGTATTATATCTTTTATCAAATCAAGGTGAATGAAATTAACTTTCATAAGGACTTTATGTACCAATGACAAATGATTTAAAAGGCCATCCCCTCATTTTTGTTCTAAAGTACATTACCACAGAGGGACTTAGACTTTACATGTTCAAATATTTTCATGTTTAGCAAATACTACTTAAACAACATCCAGAATCTTTCTGCACTTTTCATTTTGAGCATAAAAGGACATTGAGCTTTTATTAAAACTTATTCAAATCAACACTTGACAGTGGCTGGGCTACTAAATTGTGCATCCAAAGTTCTTGTATTATTTCTTTCCTGTACCCTTTGGTTATGCCAGTGATGATGCCTTGTTTGTTACAGCTGACAGCATAGGTAAATAAGTTCTTCATTGAATGCCTTGCAATAATTGAAAATCAAGCACATGTAAGATGTGGTGTTAGATTGTGGGGTTCAAATTTAAATCATTAGTCTTCTTTTCATATTTAAGCAACCTCCTCACCACCAAGGTTCCCTTGTGTCTTACTGCTGGGACTCACTCAAAAATTTTTGAGACCTTAACTATCTTGTTTCTCAGTCATTTCTTAAGAACCCAGAATGAGACCAGTGTACCTTGGAGCTGGAACTGAGAAACCCAGTCCATGGTAAAGGATACCAGCAAGGACATTTTGAAGCTTAGTTCATCAGGAATCACTCCTCCTTTGACTCCTTGACACTTTGGTCAGTGATGAAATTCTAAAATATATCTTGTCCAAGAGGAGACAATGTCAAACTCAGTTGACTGAATCTGACCTTGCCCCATTCTCAGACCCATGAATTGTCTGAGTGTGACCACACATTATCATTCCCAGCCTCTGACTAATTTTGTAAATGTTTCAAACTCTCCCCTCCAGAGTTCCCAAGCTTTCTCTAAGGACTTTTGCTTGTTATGCAAAAAAACTTACCTTGTTAAAATGTGAGTGGCCTCAACTTCTCCCACTACCTGCCTGGTCATTTTCCCAGCCTAAAGCTGTCCCACCATCAGCCTAGCATTCCTCCTGCCTTAGTACCCCATTATAAACCTGGTTCCCAGCCCCATACATGGGTACCCCAGCACTTGCTGTGTGGCATCCTGAGCTGCAATTCACTTGTCCTTGTTAAAGACGTCAATTTTGCAATATTGGCTGTTCTCTCTTGAATTTGGGTTGACAGCAGTATGGCATAGTAGAAAGAGAACCTTAGAGACTCTGATAGAAAATTCTACACTGTCTGATGTGACCACACATTATTATTAGAGATTTCTATACACTTGCAAGTTCTCAGCAAGCCATACATAATCCAAACAAACTTTTTGGCTAGTTTACACATTAAAACAATAACCAAAAATAGCTAAATTATTTTAGTGGTAACCAAATTATGAAAAGGTTCTTGACATAACTGATACAGAAAGTTCACCAATTTGAAACTTGAAACAAACCCATTACCAATCAGGCGACTTCAGTTTTGTTAAATGCACTTCCAAATTACTTTACACAGAGAATCAACATCGCATCATTAACAGTTAAAACTACAAATTTAAAGAGCTTGCTTATCCAAGTTTGGAGGCTAGCTTCATTACCTTGAGCAGGATGTGCTGAACCTGGGAGATGCTTCTAGGCAAAGGTTGCTCTAGGGCCCAAGGCCATTGCTGGGGGGGGCACTTTGTAGCTGCTGCCCCTCCACCCTCCTTCCTTTCCCAGGTGGGGGGAGGGTGAAATCAAAGGTGAGGGGTAAAGGGTGAAACTCTCTTCTCCTATGAGAGGGGTTAACAGGTACCTCCTTGACTGAAGGGAAGGGAGTGACCAGGTTGTACAGGTGTTTCAAAACTCCTGAACAATCAATTGCAAAACCTCCAAAATATGCCAAGATATTTTTAGCTGTTCTAACTTTCCCCATAACCTCCATGAAGGAGGATTCAGAGGTGCAGAGGGAAGGGAGTAAGTAAGCCTCAGGGAACCAAAAAGCAACTGCAGTTTTCCCCAATTCCCTAGCACCGAAGGAATTAACAGAATTGAGCATACATTTTTGGATAGAGCATTCATCCTTGTCCTCTATGCTGTGGAACATGTACCCAGGCCCATGGCCTTGAACCTACCCAGTGGACCGACAGCCTCAGAGTGTCAGGCAGAGTGAAAGACAGCCTAGTAACTATCTGCCTGAAAAGCACCTCCAAGCCTTGATGCTTGGAGAGTGACCCTAACTGCAGAGCAAGAAAGAGGGAGGGGAGGCTTACATACCTTCCAGTCTTGGCTGGAGAAGAACTGGGAGCTAGGCGGTTTCCCTGTATGGGCCACCAAAATGATGCAGTTTAGGGATTCAGGGGTCCTGGGACCCCAAAATACAACACGCGGGTACTGTCTGAAAGAATTCGACCCAAGCCTTCTTTCAGCCAAAGACAAGGTTTATTAGAACATCTATGATATTGGGAATATGCCAAGATATTTTTAGCTGTTCCAACTTTCCCTGTAACCTCCATGAAAGAGGATTCAGAGGGGCAAAGGGCAGGGAGTAAGTAAGCCTCAGGGAAGACCAATTTCTAATATGGAGAGGAAGAGGATAGCTTCTATAGTGACCAAGTGTCATGATCCTTGCTTTAGAATGTTATGTTAAAATTAAGTAAACCTCCTTTTGTTAATGATTATAATTGCTTTATTTATGAAGTCTCAAAATTGTACCTAAATTAACATGGTACTATTACCAGGCCCACTCCTAACACTTATGATTTAATTGATATAGAGAACTTTAATTGATATAGATACTGATGCAGTTTTCCAGCTTCTTTGTGACATAGTGTCTTAGAGGGACACATAAAATACTAAGAGATTATGTGAGTTGGTCACATAGTCTGTATGTCATAGACAAGTATTGCACCTAGTTTAACCTGACTTCAAGACCCCCAGACCATGCTGCCTACAGTAAAGACAATGAATGTGAACCCAGTGATTGATATTGTCCAGGGACCAAACTAAGTTTAGAGAGGTACATAGCTAGGTTGACTTTGGGGTGATGAATTTAGGGTGAGTTTCTATGATCAACTTCTGTTTTTACAACTCTTTCTTCTCTTTAAAAGTCTCCATTGAAAAAAGAAATGTTTTTGGTGGCATATCCATTAGTTCAAATATTTCTTGAATACCTACTACATGAATGGTACTGTTGAATACACAATGAACCACAATAACCCATAGCCCCTGCCCTCCAGTAGCTTGCAGTTTCATTCACTAATATGAAAGCACAAAAAACTTAAATAAAAGTATAAGTCAGTGTGGTGCAGGGGAGAGGACTGTTTTTGGACTCTGAGCACCTGAGTTGAAATCTGGCTCTGCCACATTCTACTGAATCATTTAACCTCTCTGAGTTTTGTTTTTTTGAGAGTGGGGGTTGTATCATCCAAACTCTGAGGTCACTTCCAACTGTAAATTTACAATTGTATGATTCTATGAGGAGATTGTGATTAATACAAAAGAACTCAGAGGAGGGAGATTAATTACTCTGGATTGGGAGAGGTCTGTCCATTTGTGAATTATATGGTACTTGAAGGATGGGCAGAATTTGCATAGGTAAGACAAAAGGAAGAAGGGATGCAAATAAGGTATGAACAAAGGCACAAAACATGTAAAAATATTTTTTTACTTTAGAGACTAGAAACTTATGAGTATTATTAAGGTGAAGACATAGGTATAGCAAAACCTGGCTTAAGAGTCTATGCCAAGAGTGCAAAGAGCAGAAACATTTTCATGCTAGACAGTCTATAAGTTAATTTGTTATTACTAATCTAGCATAGCCACAGAACATTTATTTTTAGGTACTCTCTCTTACTTATCTGTTTAGATCCTGCAGAATTTCTGTATTCTCTTGATTATGGAATGCAAAATTAATTCATTTTCATTTCCAGTATAACCATGAAATATACTGAGAGACAAATATTTTCCATGAAGAAAGAGTTTGGGAAATTGTATTATTCCTATTATCTCATCTTGACCATGAGATAGAGGAGCAAAACCTTCAGTCCTGCAATGAAGAATTCAACAAAGAACCGTTGTTCAGTTTTACATTTCCAATTTAGTGCTAACTTTCAGTGCCCTTGCCAAATGCTTATTAAAAATTGTATTTCACATTAGGTGTTTGAACATAAACTATTTACATAATTTGATATACTAATCTCTAGGATTTTAATTGTATTAATTTTAAATAAAAGCATGAAGTAATATTTAATCTTTGCTATAGGTTGATAATTTTCTAAAAGGTTTATTATCTAAAATACTGAATAATAAAATTCAAAATGAATCAATTCAACTAATATTTTAAAGATTTGAATAATAAACTTGATAAAGCTCAACTTTGTAGTTTCAAGGGAAAGGGGCACAGATTTCTAGTTTTAGTGAAAAACTCATATTTAATAAGTTTTACCCTAAGTATTATGGTCATATGATATTTAGGCTTTATGTTACATACCATAAAAACCCTTTTCAATATTTATGGTCAGTATTCAGTACTAACAAAATAAACTTGTGCTTTCTTAAAATGTGTTGATGATCTTTTAGGTCCTATCAGTCTTCAAATATTTTTATTCTAAACATCATTTAGAATGGATTACTGTGGTTTCAAACAAAGTGTTTCATCAGGAAAAAAATACTGTGTAACTTAAAAAAAATAAGTATGGGAACTAAACTTTTGCTTTCATTGGTATAGAGGACTCCTGTCTCAGAGAATTTCTTCTAACATTTAAAGTTAGCACTTTCCTTCTCTGAAACGAATAGTCTTAAAAAGCTAGCTACAGTATCAGCAGTTAGGTGACTTACCTAGGACCATGTAGCCATTATCTGTCAGAGGCGAAACTTGAACTGAAGTACTTTTGGATCTAGGGTCAACTCAGTATCTACTATACCACACTGCCATGAATATCTTTTGTATGAGAAAGTTAAAAAAAGTTCATGGCCTCAAAACTAAACATGGAGTTAGATGCCCTGGGTCTGCCTCAGGTACTTACTAGCTCTATAATTATGAGCAAGAAACAATCTCTTAGAACCTCAATTTACATGTACAAAATGGAGATAGTAATACTTGTGCTAAGTATGTCACAGGGTGGTTATGTGAAATGTACTTTGTAAAACTTTAATACTATATAAATGTTATTATAATTACTATTATGATGGACTCTGGAACATCTTAAGACCAAGTTTAAGCCAGAGAACCACAAAGAGTTGGAGCAGGGCCATACACTTAAATTCCAGATAACTAAGCCAAAAAACAAAAAAATGGACTGCCCTCCCTCTTTTTTGTCTTTGTTTTTGTTTTTCTTCTATTTATTATCTTTAGTAAGGATAGGAGCAGAAGTCAGGGGAATGAATTCAGGACAAGGTATGTCACTGATGATGATCTTGGAAGTGGTTAGAGGGAAGATCCCTCAGGGAGTTTTGAGAACTATTTTAAAGTTGTAAGGAAAAGAAAGAAAGAAATAGTGTCAAAGTCTATGATACTTCTTGGGACTCAAGTTGGAACACCTTTCAGCATTATCTTCTAAGCGTCCTTGTTGAATCTTTTAAAGTCTTACTTTGTTATCTGTAGTCTTTGGCTGAAAAATAAATCAGTTGTTTAAGGATTTAAAACAGAATTCTTAGTAGTCAAAGATGTTTGGTATTTTGGTGGGTCTCTATGTAGTGAGTGTAATTTTTCTGTCAGGTACTATTAACTTTCTTAAATTTTATCTTTGTCTAATTTTCAGGGTTATAGTTTAGTCTGTCAGGTACAACTTGGTTTGCTAGCCTCTTCCAGAGATCTATTCTATGTTATGCAACACTAGACGTGGATTTCATGAGTTCATTGTTTCTGTTCTATTTGTCTGATGCACTGAGCTCCTGACTTTCAAAGTCAAAAGGACTGAGAGGGAAGGAGGTTAAAATTTTCTGGTGTTATGCTAGAGAGTAACAAATATGACTTGAACAGTGTCAAGGTGGGGTTGGTTGATTTATTAACTCAAGATACAAAACAATATACCCCACACAAATATGTGATCATAGACTAAGTGTTGAAATTACTTGGAATTGTAATGTTACAAAGGAAGAATGGTTTTAGTAGACTGAGAAAACTTGGTTTTGCCCCAGGAGTCGTTTATAAATTATCAAGCTAGTTTAGAACTGGATGACTCAAGAGGTTGGAACAAACTTTGCTTTCCAGTAAAACTCTTGAAGAGTAACCACATGAAGGGAGGGATGGGGAATAGGGGGTCAATTTTAGCCTCCTCCAAGACCTATTACCCCTTTAGCTAGAGAAAGACCTTCAGATCTTTGAAGAGTCTGGAGGATTTTGGACTTCCTAGCTTCTTTACCGTCCTAGCAGCCTCTAGTTCAACTTATACAGTGCCTGCATTGGGTGTCAAAGGTAGACCGGGCATAGGTTCATAGCTCTATGTGTTCAGAGAAGCCCAGCCTCTCTCCCCCCTCTCGCTGCCCCCAAAAAACTACATTATCTCTAAGGAAAATTTATTGAGCTCCCTCACAAATGGGAGAAAAGGACTTCCATAATCCAGGAGCTGTGAATTTCTCCATTACCATGTGAAGTCTCCAAGCTTGGACTTACTTTCCCCAGTACTCTATGTACTTGTGGGAGACTGTATCATAAACTTTTTTGGAAGGATTTCTTAAAATCAACTGTTTTTGCTTTCCAACTTTAGTAAATACTCCTCTCTAAAAGCTACTTATGAATGATTAATGAAAATGATTCTCAAATGACAATCTTCGAGAGAAATACACTAGTGTGGGCTTGAGTCATTGGCATTAAAGAATCACCTTCAATCCTAAAGGATAAACCTGAACACAAGGGGAGGGGTTGCTATCATACCTGAGACTAATATATATGAGTGGGAATTGGTATAAAGGCCTTAGAGCTTATAATGGCTACAACAGTAGAATGAAATGTGTTGAGGAAGAGTCACTCTTTCTAGGATTCATAATAACATGCATCTATATATGGCAACAGACTGGCTATCATCTAGTCTCACACTTTCATTTTACAGATGACAAAACTGTGACTTAGAATGTTAAAGTTATTTGTCCAAAGTCACACTGGTTGTAGATTACAGGATATTTGTGCTGACATTGTCATCAGTGTCTTTATTAGACGTAAAAATCCCATAAATTGGCTTTTGTAGGCATTTACATATGTAAGATTTTTTCAGTTACCAAACAGACAACTCATCTTTTGGTAATAGGGACAATTGAAAGTGGAAGAAGTAACAAAAAGTTTGAGAAAATAACATGTTTGGCCCCTTTGGCAATTTCTAGTATTCTAGATCATTTCCCCATAGTTCAAGGAAAGTCATATAGAATATGTTAATTCAAAATAAACACATTGATTTGTTCTTTCTTTTGGAAGAGTTGTACTATTCTCTAAGGATTCTAGACTTCTTCCAGGTACTGGATATTAGCTTTTTAAAATTCCAAGGTTTATGGGCTATTCACTATATCCTAAACCCAGTTCAGAAATGATTACAATATTTATGAAGCTTTTCTTTGCCCTACTGCACATGAACTTTGCCTTGGCAGAGGTTTAAATATTGACTGATCCATTGCAAAGTGACATTAATTAACCTTTACAATGTTTAATGTGCACTTCAAGTAATCTTGGTTTAACATTACTTCCCTAAAGACCAAACAGTGCTTATGGTTGCCAAAGCTTCTTAAGGGTTAACATCCATGTCAGTGCTATCTCCCTAAGAGTAATCCGGAATAAACTCAGGAAATCAATGATTAAACAGAACTTGCTATTCAGGAAATAAACACCCATTTAAGACAATATATTTTTATTACTATAAGTAAGTAAAAACACAGAAAATTCTTATCTTGTTATTTGTACTTCAATTAATATTAGTATGTAGCTTAGTCTACTACCATTGATGACTGGCCCACATAACTGTAACAGACTTAACACAGATGTAAAGGAAAGCCACAATAGCCACAATAGGGAAAGTTTGAATAATGAGCTAATTTCTTCTACAGGAAGAGCACTAGCAATAATTCTAAGTCATATCGATACGAGTATTTTAACTGCAAGCAAATTTTAATGATGTAAATATATTTAATTCAAAAATCTGTCACAACATATGGCTGGAGTCTCTCAGAGAACTTTGATTGGTAGAGTATAAACAAACCTCCCTCCTATTAAATCATATACACAAGTTGTGTAATGAAAAAAGCAGTGTGCTTATTGAATTTTCCTTCCTTCAAAGTAATTAACTAATATTAAAATAAAATAATATTTCAAAAGTGTTTGAAGATCTCTGTCATTTCCAGCATCATAAGCTTCCTTTATCTTTTGAAGTTGAAACCTGGGGTGGGAGGTAACCCCATAATGTTTTTTGCTTGTACCTATTAGTTAAAAAAAAAGATCCTATGGCTTTTGCTCCCCCTTCCTCCTTCAAATATAACAAAAATCCTTAAAACTCTTTCTAAATCATCCTTTCGTGTTTTGTACCTATTTGACCCTATAGAAAGGACACATAGTGTTCAGGTCCACACAAAAAAATCAGAAGTCATCACAGGTGCCCTCGACTGAACAGGTCTTGCTGTTCAGAACACAAATACCAATTTTTAGATTATGTTCTTGAAATCAAAGGGAAGAATCTATACAAAATACAGGAAAATCAAACCATGTTGTTCTCTGTGGCATCATGATTAATATTTCAGTGACATTTGTGACAAATCTCCAGGTGTTATAATTTTTAATCTTTGAGTCAGGACTATGACATCCATTAAGAAGGGGGAAAAATTGAGACATACTGCTGAGTTACAGACCTGTCATTGTTTCCACCAGGTTTGCATCCTTACAGTCATCTGCACCAACAACCATTCAGTGAAAATTATACCCCTGGTCAGTTCCATTCAGACTGAAACCAAAGGCTGGTCTTGAAAAGACCCTTTCAGATTTACTGTTGTCACAATTAGCTGGACACATACTTTCCATATGTACTATGTTGTATAGAATTTGTATTCTCAAATCTTTCTAGATAATATGTGCACAATCACAGGCATGCTTCTCAACTTCTAATCTATTTCATTGAAAGAAAAATTGTTTTGTAGATTTCACTAGTCATTTCCAAAAGTGTCTCAATGGTTGGGTGAATTTTATCTAGCTTGAATTAGAAAGAAAATATGCAGAACTTAATGGATGAATTAGAAAAAAAATCATTGAAGCATATGTATGTAGACATAATATATTCACTATTATATATTATATGTTACATATACATTCAATCTGTACAAAACAGAATATGTACACACAGAACAAAAGTACAGCAGTACTGATTGCTAGCAGCAACCAACATCATTCAAAATTTTCCTAGGTACTGCAGAAGAATATATTATTATGTGTCACAGAGCATGGAGATAGTTAATGTGCAGTGTCCTTAATTAAATTACCATAAACTATTTCAAAGGTCATAAAGCTAATACACCTGCATTTTTGTTGTCTTTCTCACTTGTCTTGGATATTCAAAAGTGAGAAGGCTTATGATGTTACTAAATGTATTTTTTTTTGGCACAGCTGCAAAAACAAATGAAGAATTATTCCCTTTCCAAAGAAAAGCTTATTTAACAGGTATAGTAAAAGTTGCAAGAATATCTTTAATATCATCTCATCTAAATGCCAATGATTTATCAGTGTTTATAGGTCTATGACAAAAACTAGGAAAATGAAATATGCCATGCTGCAAGGACAGGTGACAGGGGAGATGGGAAGTAGGGTGGGGCTGTGACCCACATTTTGATTCAATACACACTTAAGAAAATTAGGTTGCTTATGTCAGTTTTGTATCCCTCTTAGGTAAATGAAATCTAGGAAAATGGGCAAGATTCATTATCAAGTTACAGAGTTTTCCCACCTATGCATTTTTGTTATATTTGTTATTTTGTTATTGGGGGCATGAAGAGAGAATATTGCATCACCATACTAACATTTTTCTTGTGTTATGTACGAAAATGCCCCATCTCCTGTGCATGAAACCAGAGGTATGCTTAAAGTACAAGGCTCTATCGTACTTGCATTTTAAAATTTTATGATATTAATTATAAAATGTTAGAGCTGCAGATGACCTTAAACTGTAACCCTTGCCTGATTTCATTATTTTATTGAAGAGTAAACTGAGACAAAGAGTTCATTAGTACCTCACAAGGGTTTTTTGTGAGGATTGAGATAATGTTTTCCCCCCGTATGTCATCATTTATATGTTGAACTGAGATATCGTACAAGGTAACAGATGTTTCCATTATCATGCAGTAAATAAAGCATTTCCAGAGCTTTACAAAAATGTCCATCACTCCCTGTGCTTCACACAAATTTCTTTTAATGAATAAATTGATGAATTAAAAATATTTACAATATAAAGGAAAAAGCTTTAGATCTATTTCACTGGTCATCTGGTTTGATGTTTTTCAGAGAGAATTCCTATTAAGCTGCTCCTTCTTGAAACATTACTGATCAGAAAATTATTCCAGAAGGTTAGTACAGTTTGTTATTAGTTCTTCATCTTTTAGTTCAGGTAAGCTATGTATGTTTTCTGTTATGCATTTGTAAACAATGTGCAAACAATAAACTGCTACATAAATGTAAGAATTTATTATCTTTAATAGCAGAGAATGGGATTGGAACCTAATTCTTTGAATGCAAAAACTTTTTGTACCATACCATGCTGGGTACCTTGACAATTAGCTTCATCTTTTGGCATTAGGGCTGTGTGTCCTATCTAAGGACTAAGAAATGTGTCTCCTTTGCCCCCTCCCAGCTGTGACTGTTACAATAAATGTTCTTGATTCTACAGTGTGTGTACCACATGTAACTTAATATCACAAAATAAAAACTTGCATACCATGGGAAGTGGAGTGGTTCTCATATTAAAATATCAAAGTAATATTAAAGAGGTAGTGTTGCAAACCTCGGAGTTAGGAAGATCATGTTCAAGAAAAGCCCACCTTCTGAGACACACAGCCTGCATAACTAAGGACAAGTCACTTAACCTCTCAGTGCTCTAGACAACCTTTCAGACTTAGAGTTGCAGGGAAGCTTCTGACCTATCTTGGTTTCCCAAAATAGTCAGAGTCCCCATATGGGAGGGCTCTATACTGGAGAAATCACATCTAGTCCCTATCCTAATCATTAAAGGTGGAATGGTTCATAGCTGGCTTCAGAAGCAGAAAGACCTGTGATCAAGGCCAGTCTCTCTATATTTGTTGTTGAACTCCTACAATTAATCTGTTGGTGTTCCAGACTAGAGGTTGTAGGGGCAATGCCTACCTGTAGGAAGTAGAGCATTTCCCCTTTAGGGGCTACTTGTTTTAATGAAATTCCAGTTTCAGTCCTATCCCTAACATATACATACATACATACAAATGTACATACATACATTCTCTGCTTGTGCTAGCCTTAAGAATGTTTCTTAAGCAGCTGCTTCTTTGCTTTGCTTTTAGTCTTAGCTCCACTTACTATCTTACTATCTATTATCTTATTATCTGTAATAGATCTATTATCTATTACTATCCACTTTAGAGATGACTGATGTATTCTCTCATGTAAACACACCCCTCCATACCTTGTCCCTGATGAAGAAGCCTAATTCTTTATTTATTTTTGGACACTAAGATTCAGTTTGTAGCTCTGATGTTGAGAGTATAAACCATTTCATAAAATTTTGCTTGGGCTGAGTCTCTTTCTTGATGTATTCAATTTTAATATGTATTTAATTTATAGGAGAATATCATTTTAAAAATCATTTTGAGTTCATTTAAATTCAAGTCTTTTCTTCTCTCCTAATCATATTCATTAGTTTCTGTCACAATCATAGGTAAAATTCTTAAAATACCTATTACTGTTGCAAATTTTCTAGTTTGGAGTTTACATCATCTCTAAAAACAAAAAGAAAAAGAAAGTAGGCTTTTGTTAACTTCAATTGTCTGACACAATTATTTCACATAAAACTTTTCATATTTCTTCCCAAAACTGGAAGTTTACTCTAAGTTCTCAGTTGATTTCTGGAAGTATTCAACTGAGCCAAACGTCTGTTAATTTAACCCCTTTCTGAGGCTGCATCAGCAATTTGTGGTCCAGTAGCAATCAGTACTGATTGACATTCCTTTGGGTGGTGTGTTACCAGAGTGCAGATTTAGGTACTCTTGTCCCATATTTGTACAATTAGGGCTGCTTACAGAGCCACTGGGGAGAACTGAGCCAATATTCTCCTACAAGAAGACACTGATTCACACATAAGCTAACTCTCCACAATAAATCCTGGCATATTTGGGTCAGTTCTGGGATAGCCAATTGTTTTTATTCTTTCTAAATCCTGATGAGAGGCACTGTAGTCCAATGGAAAGACCTATGTAGTTAAAGGACCTGAGTTTAATTCTGGTTCTGCCACTTACTGCTTGAGTGACCTTGGGCAAATCATTCAGCCTCTTTGGGTATCAGGAGTCTTTTTCATTAGTAAAATGAGTGGGATTGGTCCTGTTCCAGTTCTAAATTTTATAATCCTATGATTCTTTGGGAGGGATTCATGCTGTGTAGATTTGGGTTGCAAATATTTCAAAATTCCTGGTCAATAATGGTGAACCAAACTAAATCAAACCATAAAAGAAACAAAAAAACCTTTAAATATGTACTACAATGGTATCATACAAATAAATGACATTTATTTGACTTGAGACACTGATTTCCAGCTTGGTTATGAAAAGTGAGAGTGACAGTCTAACTATCATGTGGCAGTCTCAATTATGGACAATGTTGATATCCCTTTATGAAGAGGAGAGATAAATTTATTTTCAATTTGAATGCAAACTTTCACCTCTTACTTACACTGAGAATGAGTGCTACCAGATGGATTCAGGATTCCAGGTGTGCCTGTGGCAGCCAAACACTTTTACATAGAAGTCATAGGAACTGAAATGTGTGAATTTAGTGTTAAAAGAGGACATCAGGAAAGAGAGGGAAAATATTTACCTGTGGAGTCACACAGAGGTAGGATGGCAGGTAGCCCAGTTGTTTGATCTCTAGGTGTCTACTCCCTTGTGCCTTCCTCCCTTGGGACAATTACCAGCTGGGGCAGTAGATGCTGATGATAGGAACATGAGGAGTTACACTTCCCACCCCCAAACTGATTGGAGCATTCTGGCTGAGAATGTTGCACAGCTGATGGTTTTTGCCTTTTCTTCACAACAGTGTACCTTGCCTATTAAAGAAGGCTTTAATTCTTAGCTCACATACCCTTAACTGTTGTTTCCCCACTTTCTTCTTTCCTTCTCCCCGTTGTGGGAGGGATAGAGGTGAAGGACAGAAGCCAACTCTCTACATCATCACAAGATGCTCAACAGCTGTTTTTTATGAAAGATTTGTTCCTTTATTGCTTACCATTATTGCTATTACTTATGAATCTCTTTCCCTCTTGACATAAACAAAAATCAAGTAGCTGCCAAATCTTTGCTTAGTGTGAAAGATGGCAGCAGGTAGAGATTGGAATATGTAGCTCTTTTTCTCTTAATGAGACAAGAGACATAGTTCACTTTTTCATTGAAAGCTAAGAAGGGGGTAGAAGACACTGGATCCCTTTGAGAGACAGCATACAAACATAAACAACCATATCCTAGAAGGGTAAACAAAACCATTGAAGCTATATGTCATTATTATATTACTGGGGATCAGTACTAACACAAATGAGTACCTTTTACACAAGTGGGATCTAGGAGTTCTTTTCTCTCTCCATGTATTACTACATAAGATGTTATGTTTAAAATGAAACTACATACTCTAGTTATGCTATGAACAGCTATAATATTTTTTAAAAAGTAATAACATAAAAGTACAAATGACTCATTGCATCATTAAGAGGTCTATAAAATACAATGCTAAATAATCCTTTTTGGATTCTTTTAATATTCATGCTCATCCTGACCTCATGAAAACTGATATAAGAAACTACACTGATGACAGTTTTAGATATTCATAATATTGCTAATGATACAAAATATTTTTTAAAATATTCACATAACTACATACTTGAGGTCGGATATATTTTTATTTAAATATCTTGAAACATTTTAATTTTAATTACATGTTGAATTTCAAATTCAATAAATGGAAAATATAGAAAATCCATCTGTTTCTCAATAATAGGTACATCTAGGAATTTCAATAATTTGGTGTTATTATATTTATAATATACTTTGGTTTAGTTGATATGCTTGTGACTTGATATGGTATGACATACTTATGGCTTAGTTGATTTCCTACTTGATTTTTAAAAATAAGAGTAATTTTTGGTATTCAATTATCTGTATGTTATGAATAATTTATTATGATGTAAAACATAGTTGAAATACTATGAGGGTATTTGATAACCTCTCAGAAGCTCACTGCTATATTTGCTGGCTATGGATGTTAGATAACCTGCAGCTAGTTATGTTTTTATCTTGTAGTTACAGTAGTATGTTAATGACTCTGGGAGATAATGTATCTAGATCAGAAGATGGCTCTGCATTTCAAAAGAAATAACTTAATATTGATGCTTTCCTTTGTTTAAAGAACAAATGTTCCTAACAATTGGAATGGAAAAAAAAAAGATATTCATAGGATTATAAGATTTTGAACTAGAAGGGATCTTAGAAGTCATATAGTTTAAATTCCTCATTTTGTACCTGAGGAAAATGAGACTCATAAAGAGGAAATTAATGGTGCAAGGGCACAAAGACAACTAAGTAGCAGAGTTGATTAACAAAAGAGAATCATTAATTCAGATGATTTGGAGAATAGACTTCTTTGGAAGCAAGAAGAGAAAGTTTGTAAACAAAAACTGACAAATGCTAAAGACTCTGGCAGTAGTCAAATAAAAGAATCATGGCCTAAATATAAATTGAGCTTGGAAACACTATAAAGAGTGATCTAGACTGAGGGAGGAAACCTTAATTAATGTTTTAAGTATGAAACTCAATGCTCATATTTTCTCACTGTCTGTCAAAGTGTAAGTATTATGGAAGTTTAAAAAATGGCCTGAATATGTATTGTCAATGATAACTGTCAATGAGAAGCATAAGAAATGAGGGGTATCTAAGATTCTGTGATAATTAAGATAACCACACTATCTGGTCTTTCTCTTACCAAGTAAAATAGGAAAATGATGTGGAAAAGGAGTTTCTTTAGAATTTAGTTTCAATATTATCTGCTGTACATAATTTGGTTTAAACAAGTTTGTCTTATGGCAAAATATCCTCATTCCTAAATGGGTGCTGGACCACTAAGAAAACATATCCCAGATCTAAAGTAACTAATCTTATGTAGTTCCATTGATTTCTTGATATAAAAACAAGTGATATTTTAGTGAGATCCAGGATTGAGTATTTTCCACTTTATTAAAGAAAATAAGTCAAATGAGATAACATACGGAAAATGCTTTGTAAACCGGGCCTTGTCTCTGGCAGTCCTCTGTGTCTGTAGTTCTCCCCTTCCTCATCTCTGTCTACTGCCTTTCCTGGCTTCCTTTAAGCCTCAACCAAAATCTCATCTTCTGCAGGCCTCTTCCAACCCATCTTAATTCTTTTTTTTTCTTTTTGGTGAGGCAGTTGGAATTAAGTGACTTGCCCAGAGTCACACAGCTAGTGAGCATTATGTGTGTGTGAGGCCAGATTTGAACTCCTGTTCTCAACTCCAGAGCCGGTGCTTTATCCACTGTGCCACCCAGTTGCCCCCCTATTTTAATTTAATGCCTTCATTTTAAACTTTATTTCCTTCTTGAGAAGAAAGTTAACCATTATTATAATTTGGTGGGTTTCCCTCTATTTCTATTCAACAAATATCTAGTGGTCAAATTTGCCTTTGAAAACAGAGCTTATGCCTGATTGTGATATATTTCATTATATAATTATAACTCATTGTCCTTACCCCATTAAGTTGTTAGAAATGGTTGAACAATTAACATCTGGTTCATTAAACAAAATCAGCCCCTTGAGAAAATCTTTTTAGGAAACTAAGAAGGAGCTGTTGAGATGGGCAGGTGCTACTACTCTTGTTTTCTATAGATTATCAAAATTACTCTACTCTTAGGGTTACCTAACTTGATTATGTATGAGTAAACCTCATCATTGATAGTGGTTTGCCAAAAAGTGTCATTTTCAGTTTTCTACCACAAATTTTGCAACTCAAAATTATTTAGATAAACACCTTTAAAAGATAAAATGCTAAAAGAAAAGCCAATTAAATAGATAAAGAGAATGAAGAGCCATGTGAACAGAGTGATTTATAAAAACTACACTTAAAGTATTTTTCTGTTCTTTAAATTTATGTGGTAATGGGAAATCAAAGGTTAGCAAAACATTTTGGCAAAGCTATTATGCCATCTTTTTGGTATCAAAATTAAGGTTGGCATTACAATCCAATCATGGTCTTAAGAATAAGTCTTTTATTCAAATCTAGGGTATAAATGAGCACACAGTATTTGATTATGACCATTTGTTTTATTAAAAACCTCCTATTATTCTATTGTTTTAAAATATGAAATATATTAACTATTTGAAATAAGTAAGCATGCACTTCTAGGATTTATTTTTTAAAAGGCATTTTAAATGCATACTTACAAGGTCTTATTTGTTATCCTACTATTCTAAAATAATTCACTGTGAAGTTCATGAATATGGGTTTCATAAGGCTGGTAGAGGTGGTTTGGTGATTGTAGTGGTTGGTGGTGGATAGAATTTATAACACTCTCTTCATTTAACACCCTTCTCTAAGGGTCTGAAGGTTCTTTGGGAAAAAAAAACCTGGAATTTTCTCTCTTTGATCAAATTAAATGGAGTAGAACATACCCTCAAGGCAGTTTTTAAAATAGTGAAAGATCAAATAAAAGCAATTACCCTGTAATTTGGTTGGTAAGGCTTAAAAGAAAGAGCATATTGAGAAACTATTTCAGACTTAAGTCACCACATATAAGAAACAAAACTTAAGCCTAAATTAATACATTCATGTTTAAGGACCTACTAAAACATAAACTAAATCAAGTTGATTCCAAAATTCTACCTGTAGACATAACATGCCCTTTAAATCAAAATATAATACTACATTTGAAATAGGCATTTATTTTATCTACTTTTTTTTTTTAAAAGTAGATGATCAGTGATTTGCCCCCTTCGGATCTTGACTGTTACTTACTATCTGGCTTGTGTCAGTCAAGATCAAGTGAATTAACACAAGCAAAGTGCTTTACAGACATTAAAGAGCTATGTAAATGCTTGCTAGTAATATAGAGCAACTGGGTTACTGGATAAGTATAGTATTGGGCTTGGCACCAGGAAGACTTGAGTTAAAATCAGCCTCCAACCCTTGCTAGCTGTATGATCATGGGCAAATCATAATCTCTATCATTCAGTTTCCTTATCTGTAAAATGAGGATAATACTAGCAACCACCTCCCAAGGTCATTATGAGGATAAAATGTTTTGCAACACTTGAAGAACTATATAAATATCATCATCATCATCACCATTCTGATTAATTATTATTAATCTGTTGCAAGAGCTTAGAATAACCAGCTAAATGGGTAGGAGAAATACTGGATTAGGCCACCTATCATTTTGGAACTTAAGCTTTTTAGTGTGGCACATCTTTTGGACTGTCTTGTCTTCTTCTTCTTCTTCTTCTTCTTCTTCTTCTTCTTCTTCTTCTTCTTCTTCTTCTTCTTTGAAACATTTGTAGGGGGTTAATCCAGGAAGTTCTTAGATCAAATTGATGAAGTGAAGGTGACAGAGAAGTGATTGAATTCCTCTTCATGGGGTATGCTACACGCCCCGTGACAATCTCTGTTAAGAAGATTTAAGCTATTTTTTGGATATTAAGGGATGATATGGTTGGCTCTTAATGTTTTAAGTCACATTCACCCACATTTTGGTGGGTTGGTAGAAAAGGAAATAATTTGCAGAGTGGAACCTCCATGGGAATTATTCTGAAAGTGCTGAACATTTATTCAAGAATAGCTAAGAGTAAAATTAGACCTGGGGTCTTGGAGATTGGCGAGTGGGAGGAATCCTGTGCATTTATATGACTTAACCTTCGGGTAAAGGACTCACTTCTGCTACATATCCTTTTTACCCTCATGACCCAGGATGAAATGAAATCACCTATGAATCTTGTGGCCCCAGGAAATCTTTCATACCTTGATTTCCTAGCCACAGATATGGAGAGGCAGTAATACAATTTCTAAATCCAAGAGATGGTGGCTATGGAGAAGGGCACCATATAGGTGAGTGGAGGTCTTGAAGCTCATCTTTCTAGAGGTTTGTCAAGAATTCCTAAACCTCTGATTAGAAATAAAGCAGAAAATGGGGTGGAGATTTATAGACAATTTCTCAGATAAAGGTCTCATACCCTAAATATATAAAGAACTTTGTCAAATCCAAAAGAATACAAGTCATTCACCAACTGACAGGAACAGGCAGTTTTTCAATGAAGAAATCAAAACAATGTGTAGTCATATGAAAAAATGCTCTAAATCATTAGTGATTAGAGAAATGCAAATTAAAACAACATTGAGATATCATTTTATACCTATGAGATTGGCTAAACTGTTGAAGAGGAAAGTCCTTCAGCGTTGTCTTGAATCATTGTATGGCTGCAAACAACTAAGTCATTCGCAGCTGATCATATTACAATATTGCTGTTACTTTGTACACAGTATCTTTCACTTTCCATCAGCTCATGTTAGTATTCCAGGTTTTTCTGAACTCTGCCTGCTCATCATTTCTTATAGCACAATAGTATTCCATCATAATCATACACCACAATTTGTTCAGCCATTACCCAATTGATGGGCATCCTCTCCATTTCCAATTCTTTTCCACCAGAAAAGAGCTGCCATAAATATTTTTATGCATATATGTCCTTTTCTTTTTTTTTTAAATCTCTTTTGGGATACAATCCTAGTAATGGTATTGCTAGATCAAAGGATATGCATGGTTTTATAGCCCTTTGGGCATAGTTTCAAATTGCTCTACAGAATGGTTGAATCAGTTCACAACTCCATCAACAATGCATTAATGTCTCATTTTCCCCACATCCCCTCCAACATTTGTTGTTTTCCTTTTCTGTCCTATTAGCCAATCTAAGAGTTATGAGGTAGTAACTCAGAATTGTTTTAATTTACATTTTCCAATCAATAGTGAATCAGAGCATTTTTTCATGGCTATAGATGGCTTTGATTACTTCATCTGAAAACTGTTCATATCTTTTCATCATTTATCAGTTTGGGGATGGCTCTTATTTTTATAAATTTGACTCAGTTCTCTATATGTTTAGGAAATGAGGCCTTTATCAGAGAAACTTGTTTCAAAATTTTTTTCACAGTTACTATTGCTAACTGTATTTCTCCCATCCTATTCCCTCACTCTGCTTATTCTATTCTCTCTCTCCTTTCACCTTGTTACTCCTCAAATGTGTTTTGCTTTTGACTACCCTGTCCCCAATATACCCTCCCTTCTATCATCCTCCCTTCTCTTATCCCCTTCCCCATCTTATCTTTCTGTAGAGTAAGATAGATTTCTATACTCAATTGAGTGTGTATGTTATTTACTTTTGGAGCCAATTCTGATGAGAATAAGATTTGCTCAATCCCCCTTAGCTCTCCTCATTTCCCCTCTACAGTAAAAGCTTTTTTCTGACTCTTTTATGAGAGATAATTTACCCCATTCTACTTCTTCCTTTCCCTTTCTCCCAGCACATTCCTCTCTCACCCCTTAACTTTATTTTTTAGATATCATCCCTTCATATTCAACTCACCTGGGCCCTCTGTCTATATATACTCCTTCTAACTACCTTGATAATGATAAAGGTCTTATGAGTTACAAGTATCATCTTCCTATGGAGAAATGTAAATAATTTAACCTTACTAAGTCTCTTATGATTTTCCTTTACTGTTTACCTTTTTGTGCCTCTCTTGAGTCTTGTATCTGAAATTCAGATTTCTATTCAGCTCTTGTCTTTTCATCAAGAATGCTTGAAAGTCCTCTGTTCCCTTGAATATCCATTTTTTCTCATAAAAGATTATACTCAGTTTTGTTGGGTAGATGATTTTCATTGTAATCCTAGCTCCTCTGACCTCTGGAATATCATATTCCAAGCCCTCCAATCCTTTAATGTAGAAGCTGCTAAATCTTGTGTTATCCTGGTTTCCATGGTACTTAAGTTATTTCTTTCCAGTTGCTTGCAATATTTTCTCCTTGACCTGGGAAGCTCAGAAATTACTGGTTGGGATCACTTTCAGGAGGTGATTAGTGGATTCTTTCAATTTCTATTTTACCATCTGGTTCTAGACTACCAAGGTATTTTTCCTTGATAATTTCTTGAAAGATGATGTCTAGCCTCTTTTTTTGATCATGGCTAGTAATTTTTAAATGATCTCTCCTAAATCTATTTTCCTGGTCAGATGTTTTTCCAATGAGATATTTCTCATAGCCTCCTTTTTTCCAAATTGCTCCAAAGAATGGTTGAATCATTATCTTGTTCATTATTTTGTTTGTGTTTTGTTGTTTCTTAATTTCTCATAAAGTCGTTAGCTTCCATTTGCTCAATCGTAATTTTTAAGGAATTATTTTCTTCAGTGACCTTTTGCACCTCCTTTTCCATTTGGCCAACTCTAGGGCTCAATGATTTTAGAAAAAAACTTGGAAAGACTTGCATGAAATAAGAAAGAAGGAAATGGGTAGAACCAAGAAAACATTGTATACAGTAACAATATTATTTTAAGAATGACATTGAGTGAATAAATTATGTTGTCTACTATAAATATCCAAATTAACTATAAAGGACATATGAAGAAAGAATCTACCTGCGTGCAAAGAGAGAACTAATAAATAGAAGTTTGTACAGAATAATTTTACACACACACACACACACACACACCACACAGGCACACACACACATACACACATATACTTATTTGTGTCTAATGGTAGCCATGTCTAGGGAGGGGGTGAAGGAAGGGAAAAAATTCGCGTGATAACTTTATTACATATTTCAAAGGAACAACAAGTTGTGCCTAATAGATTTGCAGTTTCAAGTGCAATTATATTTTTATTATTTATGTGTTTTGGAAATACTTGTTTCATTCCATAAATCAAAAATAAAATAAATAAATAAATAAAAAGAAAAATAATATTAAGAGGTTTCAAAATTTTGCCTCTTTGAGTTAGAACTCTTGTACTTAGGATCAATCAGGTAACAGAGGATTTTTTTTAAAATTTTGGATCTAATAATCAAATTCCTACATCTATGAGTAGCCTACATAACAACTATTTCCCATTGCCCACTATTAACATAAACAGAGAACTCCTGACAAGTTTTTGCTATTTTTACCATGTTCATTTCAGCATGAAAAATGAATTTATAATAGCAATCTCTTATAAATTGATTTCAAAAGCCACTTAGGTTTGTGTGAAGACATAGGGAAATTGAATTATATAAATATCTAGCATATATCTTATTATTTAAATGTTGTTTTCTCTTTAGGATGACTCCTTGAGAGCAGGAACTGTTTTTGCTTTTCTTTGTATTGACAAATCTATTTAATGTCCCTAACATTTTGCACAATGGCTGGCACACTGTAAGTTCTTAAATGTTTGTTGACTGACTTTTATTTCTTAGTATTTTCTCCCTCAAAGCCCATTGTCCATATTATAAGTGGATTTGTGGTAGGGCTGGGGGTGATGTACAATGTTGACTTGGTGTGACTTAATACTAATACTGTAATATACTACAAAGACAGGCCTATAAATATCATTGAATAGAGGATTCTGGAAAGAGGGCAGAATAAGATAGGAAATATTGAGCTCTTTAAATTTCTACCTCAAACAAGAGAAAACATTGTCTCAAAATGAACTTTGACTGAAGAAATACTTAAAAGTTGGAGTAAAGCAGTTGTCATCCTAAGACAACTCAAAAAGACCTCAGGAAAGACTCAACCCTAAAGGTGTGGAAGTTTCACTCTAGTGAAATGCAAACACCTCTAGACAGATGCTGTTGAATTAACAAGCAACAAGCTCTGGGTGCAGCTAAGTGGGTGGCAGCCTCAGCTTCAGGAACTTTCACCTAATGAACAGGTGGGGATCAGACAGCTGAGCAAGGGAAGATTGAAGGACTCCTTGTTCTCATGGAACATCAGGCTAAGTTGTGCTGATGTAGTCTAGGTCTGCAGCTGTGGACAAGGAGTGAGAAAGCTCATGCCCAGTGAGTGTGGTAGCAAAAGGGAAGGGACACTGCAGGCTGTAGGCACTTACAGGAGAGTGGAATCTCAGGTTTTGGCTCCAGAGCAGAGGATTAAACTGAAGTCTGCAGTTGTAGGGAGCAAGATCATTTGTGGTGACAATGTGGCTAGTGGCCCTAGCCATGGCTCAGGGGTGGAGAGGAGTACCACATCTCAAAAAACAGCAGTAAGAAAAGTCTGAATAAAAAAGAAAAAAGTTAAGGAGGTGAAAAGAATTTTAGAAAAGTTAGATATGAGAGACCCAAACAAATAGGGATAGAAAGGAATATATCTTTTTCTCAGTGGTACATGACACTTACATGAAAAACTGGCCACATATTAGGACATAAAAACCTCATAATCAAATGCAGAAAATCAGAAATACTAAATGCATCCTTTTCAGATAATGATGCAATAAAATTATGTGTAATAATGGGCCATAGAGAGATAGACTAAAAATGAACAATAATGTGATAACATACTAAAACTAATGGGATGCAGACAAAGCAGTTCTTAGGGGAAATTTTATATCTCTAAATGCTTACATGAACAAGGCAGAGAAAGAGAAGATCAGTGAATCTGGCATGAAGCAAAAAAGCTAGAAAAGAACAAAATAAAAAGGTCCAATTAAATACCAAATCAGAAATTCTGAAAATCAAAGGAGAGATTAATAAAACTGAAAGTAAGAAAAGTATTGAACTAATAAATAAGACTAAGGGCTGGTTTTACAAACAAAACAAAAAAAACCTAATAAATAGATAAACCTTTGGCTAATTTGATTTAAAAAAATGAAGAAGAAAACCAAATGATCAGTATCAAAAAAAAAAAAAGGGTGAATTTACTACAATGAAGAGGAAATTAAAGCAATGATTTAGACCTATTTTGCCCAACTATATGCCTATAAATCTGACAAACTAACTGAAATGAATGAATATTTACAAAACTATAAAATGTTCAGATTAATAGAAGAGGAAATAAAATACTTAACCCTTTTTTAGAAAAAGAAATTGAAAAAAAATCAATGAACTCCCTAAGAAAAAATCTCCAGGACCAGATAGATTTACAAGTGAATTCTGCCAAACACTTAAAGAACAATTAATTTCAATACTATATATATGTCATTTGGAAAAACAGATGAAGAAGGTGTTCAATTCCTTTTATGACACAAAAGTGATGCTGATGTCTAAACCAGGAAGACCAAAACAGAGAAAGAAAATTATAAATCAATGTTCCTAATGAATATTGATGCAAAATTTTTAAATAAAATATTAACAAAGAAATTATAGCACATTTTCATGAGTATCATACACTGTGACCAGGTCAAATTTAAACCAGGAATGTGGAGCTGATACAATATTAGGAAGCTATCAGCATAATTGACCATATCAATAACAAAACAAACAGAGATCATATGATTACCTCAATAGATGCAGAAAAAGCTTTTGACAAAATACAGCACTGGAGAGTATAAGAATAAATGGAGTTTTCCTTAAAATGATAAGCAGTATCTATCTAAAACCATCTGAAAACATATATAATGGGGATAAGCTAGACACATTCTCAGTAAGATCGGGGTGAAACAAGGATGCCCATTATCACCATTATAATTTAATATAGCACTAGAAATGTTAACTTTAACAATAAGAGAAGGAAAAGAAATAGAAAGAATTAGAATATGCAATGAGGAAACAAAACTAAGACTATTTGCAAATGATCAGAGAGAATCAACTAAAAAGCTACTTGAAACAATAACTTTAGCAAAGTTGAAAGAGATAAAATAAACCCATATAAATAAATCATTAGCCATGAAATATTTATTTTTGCCTGGCTAAAATTGATAAAGCCATAAATGTTAAAAAAAAAAAGATCCTGAATCCTGAAGCAGTATCCCCTATACCTTAAAATTGGAATTTAACTACAATGTCACATAATAATAATAATAATAATAATAATTAATAATAATAATACAAAAGACAAAGAACCCAGCCACAGAGAGTCACTATGTGAACAGTGATCCGGATGCATACTCAGAAGATGATAGTGAAGTTAAAAACCCACACCTACTTCAAAGAAAAATGCCAAATGGTCACAAGCCCCAAAAGAGTTCTTGGAAGCTTAAAAAGGAATTTAAAAATAAAGTAAGAGAGGTCGAAGAAAAATAAGGGGAAAAGTTGCAATTCAAGAAAATCAAGAAAACTATGAAAAAAGTCAACCAACTGGAAAAAAGGGATAAAAAACTTAAGGAAGAAAATAACTCCTTAAAAACTAGAACTGAGCAACTGGAAACTAATGATGTCATAAGACACCAAGAAATAATAAAACAAAATAAAAAAGAATGAAAAAGAGAGGAGGTTGTGAAGCATCTCATTAGAAAAACAACTGATTTAGAGAACAGATTGAGCAGAGACAATATAAAGATCATTGGACTACCTGAAAGTTATAATTAAAGAGTCTAGATACAATATTACAAGAAATTATTAAGTAAAATTTCTCTGATTTTCTGCAATGAGAAGGAAAAGTAGAAAGAGAAAAGAAATTCATTGATCACCACTTGAAAGACATCCCAAGATTAAAACTCACAGACAGGAACATCATAACCAAGTTTCAAAGCTCCCAAGTTAAGGAGAAAATACTATAAGCAACAAGAAAAAATACAATTTAAATACTGTGGAGCTACAATAAGGATAACATGACATCTAGCGGCTTCTATATTAAAAAACATAAAGGCTTTGAACATTATATTTTTAAGAAAAAAGTAGTTGTGTTTACAATTAAGAATCACTCACCTAGAATGTATAATCCTGAATGAAAAAAAGAGACATTTAGTGAATTGAATGATTTTCAGGTATTTGTGACAAAAATACCAGAACTCAATGTAAAATTTGATGTATAAGATCCAGGAGAAACATAAGGTAAACATTAAAAACCAATTATAAGGGTCAAACCATTTCTTTCTTATATAGAAAATGTTATCTGTACTCTTAAGAGCACTTATCAATACTTGGGTAGTTTGAAAGAGCATACATAGATAAAGGCTTAGGGTTGAGTTGAGTATGATGGGATGATTCTAAAAAATAAAATTGGGTAGAGAGAGGTAAAATGGAGCAATTATCTCATGCAAAGACCAGAAAAACTTACAGTATAAGGAGGTGGAAAGTTGGAAGTGCTGGAATCTTATTTTTATAGAACTGGATTAAAAGGGAATAACATAAACATCTAGAAAAGTGTAAAAGTTTCTTAATTTATAAAGAAACAGGACTGTGACCAGACAGGCTAAAGGAGAAACTTTTAAAAGGGTGTGTTGATCAAGAAGTACGAGAGTGGTGGAAAGGATAAGGGAGGGATTCTTTAGTGAGGAAAAGTAGGATTGAAGGAAATTCTCAACTACTAATTACAATTTTGAATGTGTATAGGATGAACTCATCCATTAAATTTAAGCAAATAGGAGAAAAGATTAAAAATAAGAATTTGACAATACGTTGTTTAGAAGAAACATTTAAAAATCAGAGATACACAGTTAAATTAAAGGGCTGGAGGGGTGGAGAATTTATTATGCTTCAGCTAAGGCAAAAAAAAGGAGTAGCAATCATGATCTCAGACAAAGTTAAAGCTAAAATAGATTTAATTAAAAGAGATAAACAGAGAAGCTACATTATGGTAAAAGGTACCATGCAAAATGAAATAATATCAGTACTAAACCTATACGCACCAAATGCTACAGCATCCAGATTTTTAAAGGAAAAATTAGGGGAAGTGGAGAACTTTAACCTTCCCCTCTCAGAATTTAATAAATCTAACAAAAAAAAAATAAGAAAGAAGTTAAAGAGGTGTATTGAATCTCAGATAACCTAGATATGATAGATACCTGGAGATCAATGAATAGAAATAGAATGGAACACATCTTTTTTTGGTGATACATGGTACTTTTACAAAAATTGACTCGCTAGGAGACTACAACAATATATTACAAAGATTATATATGTGACCAAGTGCAATTTGTATCAGGAATGCAGGTTCAACATAAGAAAAATTATTCCTATAATTGATTATATCAATAACAAAAGTAACAAAAATAATATGATTATGTCAATATATGCAGAAAAAATCTTTTGACAAAATCCAAAACTTATTCATATTAAAAACACTTGAAAGCATAGGAATAAATGGATTTTTCTTTTAAAATGATATGAAGCATCTAACAAAAACCACCAGCAAGAATTATTTTTAATGAAGATAAGCTAGAAACTTTTCCAATAAGATCAGGTGTGAAACAAGGATGCCATTGTCATCAATATTATTCAATGTTGTATTAGAAATGGTAGCAACAGCAGCAAGAGGAGAATAAGAAACTGAAGGAATTACAATAGACAATGTGGATTACTGTTACTTACAAGCTACTTCTTTTTTGCAGACAAGATAATGACATACTTGGAAAATCCTAAAGTTTCAACTAAAAAGGTAGTGGAAACAATTTTAGCAAAGTAGCAGGATGTAAAATAAACCCATATAACTAGCATATCACCAACAAACCCTGAAAAAAGAGATAGTAATAGTTATCCCATTTAAAATAACCATAGACAGTATATAATACCTGTGAATATGCCTACCAAAACAAACCCAGGAACTACATGAACATAATTATAAAATACTTTTCATGTAAAAAAGTCAGATTTAAATAATTGGAGAAATATTAATTATTCATGGGTAGTCAGAGCTAATATAATAAAAATGACTAATCTATTTATTCAATACCATCCCAATTAAATTGACAAAAAGAATTATTTTACTGAGATAGAGAAAAATAATAACAAAATTAATTTGGAAGATGAAAATATCAAGAATATCAAAGGAACTAACAAAAAAATGTAAAGGAAGGAAGGAAAGCAGTACCAGATCTTAAACTAAGATAAGGCAGTAATTATCAAAACTACCTGGACCTTGCTAGGAAATAAAAAGTCAAATAATTGAAACAGGGTGGACATATAATTTATAGCAACAAATGACTATATTAAGCTTATATTTGAGAAGTGTTAAGACTTGAGCTTTGGGGATAAGAATTCATTATTTTGTAAAAATTGCTGGGACAACTAAAAAGCAGTCTGGCAGAAATTGTGTGTAGACCACTATCATATACTATTTCCCAAGATAAGGTCAAAATGACTACATGCCCTAATATAAAAGGAGATATCATACAAAAAATAGAAGAACATGGGACATATTACCTATCAGACTCATGGATAAGCAAACAATTCATGAGTGAACAAGAGACAGCACTGTGAGGAGTAAAATGAATAATTTTGATTACATTGAATTAAAAAGTACTTGTACAAATAAAACAAATGTCACCAAAATTAAAAGGAAAACAGAAAAATTCTATACACAGTTTCTCAGATAGAGATCTCATATCTCAAATATATAAAGCAGTTGTCAAATTTAGGAGAATACAAGTCATTCCCCAATTGACAAATGGTCAAAGGAAAAATAGACAGTTTTTCAATATATATATATAATTTGCCTTTTCTAGGGCAGGATTTGGATAGAGTGAGAATTTTTTTTAAAGTGCACATCAGAGAATAAAAGAAGCCATAAGGAAGCACAGAAAAGTAGGTAACACTGAAAATGATGTCTAATATTCATTACATTTTTTTAAAGCAAATCATGTGAAATGTAAATTTTTTATTTTATATTAAATCATCTTTTTATGTTGTACTATGTACAAGGAAATGTTTTTTTTCTTTTTGTGTTTAAGTTTGAATGATACAATTTAATAAATAAATAAATTTTAATAAAAAATATCATTGAGAAGTCAATAAATAATATGGAGTGGAAACAGGTCTCCATTACAAACAGAATAGTTTCCCACCATCACCTGCATATAAATGTGATCCATCAGAAATATAAGAAAAATCAAATAAAAATATCAATAATAGCAATCATTATGATCATTATATGGAAGACAAGTCTACTTCCTAACACTTTCAGTTAATTACAAAAAAAATATAAATAAAATAAAATCAGTCATTACCTGTGGTAACAGTCCACTTAACACTAAACATAGAAATATAGAATAATAACTTGTCTCAAGACTGTTTATATCTTAACTCTATCAAATATAAAAATGACAACAAAAATAAGAATCATCATTATAATTATCATAATAGCTGACATGTTTATTTATTTATTTTTTTAGTGGTAAGGCAATTGGGATTAAGTGACTTGCCCAGAGTCACACAGCTAGTGAGTGATATGCATCTGAGACCAGATTTGAACTCAGGTCCTCTTGACTCCAGGGACAATACTCTATCCACTGTGATGCTTAGGTACCCCAATAGCTGACACTTATCTAATAATTTAAGGTGTTCAAAGTGATTTATATTCATAATCTTCTTCTACCCTCACAACAGTAGTTGCTAACCTCATAGTCTGAATATTATTATAAGGAACATCTGATTAAGAGAGTGAGAAGGTCTCAAGAATAATATTCTGGCAAAGTAGTCACAAATGATTATAATGAAGTACTGAGGAAAGGGTCTAAAATGATGCCTATAATGGAAAAGGGAGGGATTTTCAAGTAAAATTTTGAAAGCTTATTTAGCAAGGATGTAAACTAGGGCATAAAAATGAGATTAAATTAAGAATTGGAAAATTCTTTAAAAGTATCAGGAATGCTGATCAAAATGAAGCAATGTGGCTTATAATGAATGTTAAAGATAGTAAATTGTTTACACTAATCTATGCCGGGGGCAAAAAGAAGAGAACAGACTTCTACCTGGGAAGTATTTATTATGCATCAGGCACTGTGCTAAGCCCAAGGGTACAAAGAAGGGCAAAAATTGTTTCTACCCTCTAGGAGATTACATGATAATGGGAAAAGAGAATAGAAATAATGATGTACATACAGTGTATGTACTGGGTAGATGGCAGGTAATCGCAGTGTGAAGATGTTAGCACTGAGGAGTGCTAGGAAAAGCTTCTTGCAGAAGATGAGATTTTAACTGAGGCTTAAAGGAAGCCATGGAAGCCAGGAGGCAAAGATGAGGGAGAGAAGAGTTTCAGGCATAGGGAGCAACTAGTGGAAACATGAGAGTCAGGAGATGTAAAGCTGTGTGTGAG
Organism: Phascolarctos cinereus; assembly: GCF_003287225.1. Taxonomy (NCBI): domain Eukaryota; kingdom Metazoa; phylum Chordata; class Mammalia; order Diprotodontia; family Phascolarctidae; genus Phascolarctos; species Phascolarctos cinereus. Next base: position 182,924,908 of record NW_027556180.1, on the reverse strand, counting down.
GAATAGCAGGAGGCCAATGTCATTGGATATCAGAGTATGTGCATGGGTGGGGTTGTAAGGCATAAGAAGATTGGAAAGGCAGGAAGGAGACATGTTATAAAGGCCTTTGAAAGCCAAACACAGGATTTTATATTAAATCTTGGAGTTTATTGAGTGTGTGTGTGTGGGGAAGGGAACTGATATGGCCAAACCCAAACTTTAGGCAGATTATTTTGATAGGTGAGTGGAGTGAATAGAATATAGAAAGATTTGAGGCAGAGGAGTTTGAAGCCAGAAAACTATTTCAGTAGCTAAGGGATGAGCTGATGAGAATCAGAAGCAGGGTGGTGCCTGTGAGAGTGGAGAGAAGGAGACATACACCAAAACTGTTGCAAAGGCAAAATCAGCAGGAATTGGTAACAGATTAGAAATGGGAGGATGAAAGAGGGAGGAATCAGGGTCACCATCTAAGTGGTAAGTCTGGGTGACTAGGATAGTGGTTCTCTCAACAACAATAGGAAAATTTGGAAGACATAAAACATTGTTGGAGCAGGGAGGAAGATAATGAATTCAATTTTGGACATATTAAATTTCAGATGTCACCAGGACATCTAGTTTAAGATGTCCAAAAGCAGTTGGAGTTGTGAGACAGATTCAGAAGACAGATTAGAGCTGAATAAATAGATTAGAGAGTCATTTATATAGAGATGATCATTGAAACTATTGGATCATGAAGTCAAACAGTATAGAGGAAGAAGAGAAAAGGGCCAAGATAGAACCACTGTTAATTGCAGACATATGCTGGATAAAGAACAAGTAAAGGAGACTGACAACAGTATCAGACATGTAAAAGGAAGAACCAGGAGAGAACAGTGCCATGAAAGCTCTCTAGAGCTTTGCTCGCTAGAGAAAAGAGAGAGAGATCATCAAGGAGAATGATCAACAGTTCCAAAAGCAGTGGAAAGGTCAGGAAGGATTAGGATTGAGAAGTCTATTAGATTTGACAATTAAGAGATTATTTGTGACTTTAGATAGAACAATTTCATTTGAATGATGAATTTGGATGCATGACTGCAGAGAATTGAGAGAGAAGAAATGAAACAGAAGCACCAATTACAGATATGGTGTGGAATGTGGAATGTGGAATGTGGAAGGTAGATTGGAAATCTACTTAACTCTGAGGAAAAATAGGGAACAATGTCTAAAAATTCCACGGTGATACTTTTTAGCTCAATTTAGTAAATAATTCTTAAAATAAAATGAAATATTTAGAGCTATTGCTAATTGAAATGGGCTACCTTAGAGGTAGTGCATTCTCTCTCACTGGAGTTATTTAAGAAGAAACTGGATAGGAAATGATGCAGATAAGATTCATGTTTCAAGGAGGATTTGAAATAAATAATATCTGAAATCCCTTCTAGAATTTGCATTCTATGAAAATTCTAGAAAGATAATGCAAAGTGCGTGACTGAGATGTTTTCACAATTATTTCTGTGAAATAATACTATGATTCATCAAAATAAAAGAAGTCTGTTAAAATACCAGCCATTCTGAATTCAAAGAAATTGAAGTGGAAAACTATACAGTCTTAATTTATTATATTCAAATATGAATATTTTACTGGAAAGATAAAACCAAGAAAATATGATGACTATTATGAAAATAACTTACAAAGAGATGTGAAACTGAGAGAAACTACTGATGGATAGAATGCAGAAAACAAGCCCAAATGGTTAATACAGGAATTCATATTTGCTTGTAGATTAAATGTATTGAGTTTTATCAAATCTTAAACCAGATCCTAGCAAGTAAAACAGTTGAACTCAGGAAAGGGCATTAAATTGCTCAGTTCATTAAGGTATCATTTAGTGGATTACTGCACCAATGAACTAAATAATGCTCAGGGGAATAGTTCATTGACTTGGAAAGATCTTGCTTCATTTGCAATAGCAAATGTTACAGTAGGTGAAATTGGTTCCCATTACATTTTATTTTCATTTGAGGGGGAAAAGCCACATTGAACATCAAACAAAAAACATTTATTTTACTTTACTAGGATAGACTTTTGGCTTATTTTGAGGTTAATGATATGAACAAAATCATAATGTTTTATTGCAAGCGGAATTTGCTGGCTAGTAGTAATAAAAATCTTGGATTTACAGTAACAAAGCAATTGTATAATGATTTAATCAATACAGATCGGGGCCCATTTGATTGACATAGGAATTTTAAAAAAAGCAGCTGTAGTTGCCCTTTCACATAATCTATTAGGTAGGCTCCTATTTACTTTTTGTAATTCAAGAAAAATGTTAGAGTAGTAATAATGAGATAATAGTATATCATTCATTCCTTCAGTACATGTATATTAAGGAAACAATTGAGTTTAGTACTGGAGAAGATAAAATGTTTATTTAAGATATGGTCCCTATCCTTACAGAGCTTATGCAATGGTCCTCTAAGGAGATTCTTCTCCACTTTTAAGATAGAAAACACAAAAGAAAGGGAAAAAAGATAAATACTGTAGAGGTAATACAGCCTAAAGAAAAAAGTATAAGTCTAGGATTCAGGTGAATGGGGTTGTAGTACTAACTTTGTCATTAACTAGTTGTATGATATTAAAGTAAGTCATACTTATTTGTTCTTGGGTTTAATAATTTTCCAAACTGAGCTAATAATGTTGGTCCGGGTTAACTCATTATTTGTGGTGCAAACAAAATTAGGCAACATAAAAGTTCTCCACAAATTCAATTTAGTTCAAGGTACTTCATTGCCCTCATTAAAAAAAAAAGTTGAAAACCGACATATATTTCAGGAGACCATTAGAAAGTAGGCCATGAAAATACACAATTTCATACCAAACAAAAAGTAAGTAGCATATAACCGACATTAGGAGGGAAGCAGAAAACTGGGAAAGAACTTTTATGACCAATGTCTCCAATAAAGGCCTCATTTTAAAAATATATAAAGAACTGAGTCAAATTTATAAGAATATAAGTCATGACCTAATCGATAAGTGGTCAAAGGATGTGAACAGGCAGTTTTCAGATGAAGAAATTAAAATTTGCTATAGTCATATGAAAAAATGCTCTAAACCACTATTGATTAGAGAAATGCAAATTAAAATAACTCTGAGGTACCACATCACACCAATCAGGAAGATGACAAATGCTGGAGAAGATGTGGGAAAATTGGAACACTAATGCATTGTTGGTGGAGATGTGAACTGATCCAACCATTTTGGAGAGCAATTTGGAACTATGCCCAAAGGGCTATAAAAATGTGCATACCCTTTAACCCAGCAATAGCACTTCTAGGGCTGTAACTCAGAGAGATCAAACAAATGGGAAAGGACCCACATGTACAAAATATTTATGGCAGCTCCTTTTGTGGTGGCAAAGAATTGGAAATTGAGAGGGTGCCCATCAATTGGGGAAAGACTGAATGTGTTGTGGTATATGATGGTAGTGGAATACTATTATGCTATAAGAAATGATGAATAGGCAGACTTCAGAAAAACCTGGGAAGACTTATATGAACTGATGATGAGTGAAGTGAGCAAACCAGGAGAACATTGCAGACAGTAAAAGCCACATTATGTAATAACTAACTTTGATAGCAACACAAAGTTCTAAGACAATTCCAAAAGACTCATGATGGAAAATGCTGTCCACAACCAGAAAAAGTCTGAATTGCAGATTGAAGCATATTATTTGCTCATTTTCTCTCTCTTTTTTTCCCCTTTCTTGTTTCTCCCACTGGTTCTAATTCTTCTTTACAACATGACTAACATGAAAATAGGTTTAATATGAACATATATGTTGAGCCTATATCAATTTACATCCTGTCTTTGGGTGAGGGGAGGGGAGAGATGGGGAGAAAATTTGGAACTCAAAATCTTATAGAAATGAATGTTGAAAACTAAAAATTAATTAATTAATTAAATAAAAATATTAAAAAGTAAGCAGGGGTGTAGTTCTGCTAACCTTACCCTTAGACCTGACATAGGAGTTTATCTTATTTGCATAGCAGTTTCCTTACAGTTTTCCAATTATGGTGACTATATTTTTCAAAACAAAAGTACAAGGCCTCATGAAGGACAATACATTTGCAAAGCTTTGTTAACACTATATTCTGTTTTCTTGAAATCAAGACCATTCTTGAAAAGCCCATTTGTCTGTTTGGAATTCCCTTTAGTTGTTCTAGTACTAGTAAGTGGTACAAAATTACTATATTTAATCTCCAGGTACAACTGATTACATCTCACTGGGGAGTCCCACACTTACCTTAGAAGTTTGTGCATGCTTGATTGGAGAGTATGTCCTGAGTAATTACTAGTCTCTGATTATCAGAGCATCGTTGACCTACTACATATCTCTTTAGCTCTGCCATCCTCTATGGGGCAGTATAGACTCTTTTTCAAGGAGTCTATGGATTTGTGGAACTCTGATCATTATTGGCTTTGAACCCCTACCCTTGTCTGTTCCCATCTCCTTTTGTATATATTGTGTTTCAGTGAGCAAGAGTCACATGACTTTGCCATAATGGAGTGGAAGTAGGTACATATAGTTTTGTGCCTGAAGTGATGCATATTATGTTTTTACTCTTAGCACAAAATCAATAAGCAAATAAATAGTACTTTATCACAAGAAGACAATACATAATAATACACCACATGTATCTACTGAACATCTGCAAACTGCTACTGTCCTAGACAACAGAAATTTCCATAGACATAATATTATTCTGAGTCCAAGTTCTAGCTAACATAAAGCATGTGCTGTCTCATGTGTACACAAAGGAACACAGGAACCCAGTTCACATAGGATGTTTGACTCGTATTTGTCATAGGCTTGTTCTTCAGGTTCAGAAACAAACACTCGAGCCAAGATCTCAGCTCAACCTGTTGTTTCCAACTCAGGAAGGTGGTGGCTTCATTAGTGTTTATGGCTACCATTTGGCCATTAACAGTAATCTCTGAGCTTATTTGGCTGCAGTTGACTATCACTGAGCAGTGTGAGTAAAATTTGTAGCTAGCTTTAGACTGAATAGGCTAGTTAGGTTTCATGATTTAAAGTGCATGTCATGGAGAATGGGAAGAAGGGTAGGCTTAAATGCGTAAGACTTAGTTTTGGGGAATTCTGTATAATTTTACATAGCTAGATAGGTGGTTCAGTGGGTAGAGTACTGGGCCTGGAGTCAGGAACAGCCTAGTTTATATCCACCATCAGACATTTACTAGCTACGAGACCCTTTCCCTTAGTGTCCTCATCTATAAAATGGAGACATTAATAGCTCTTACCACCCAGGGCTGTGAGGAAAAAAATGAAATAATATTTGTAAAATGCTTTGCAAATATTAAAGCACTATATAAATGCTAATTATTGTGGTTGTGGTGGTTATAAACTGGTATCAGGAAGAGACTATAACTCTTCAAGCTTGAGGAATGGTTTATGCCTGTGTGGAGTTCTGAATTAACCTGGTGTTTCCTTACTGATGGGGACCGGAAGAGCTGCACTTGGCAATATATGTCCTTCCAGATTGGGTTAGGATATGTTAGACAGTCACTGAAATCCCTTCTAATTCTCAAATTCCATGATTATCTGAGTGTTAGTTTACCGATATTCGTAGAGCATTTGTTTATATTTAGTAAATTGAGTTATTATTATTATTATTTGCTCTACTGATTTAATCTTTCTTTTTAGTAAATTGTCATTTGAGACCAGTGTCTACCTGGCCTGTAATATAGGCCCAACAAGAATCTCAAAACTGTTGTTACACCCTGTGAGCCTTTCATTCTGACCTTGATTACTACTTTCCTATACCAATGAATCTCTCCTTTCCGCACTGTCACACGTCCAGTGCTTATTCTGGTCCCTCCAAGTACAGAATCAAGGACTTGTAGATGCAGTAAAGGACTATACCAAGTTCACATCTTATGGCAATGCAATTGTTAGAGAATACATAAGAAAGTGTACCTTGGATATTTCTAAATAGCATGATGAGAAGAAACAGAATAAAAACCTGGGTGTATTTTTTGGGGAGCAATTTTAGTTTACTAACTGGAGTAGTAGTCATTTTTCATCCTTCCTCCCTTCCCATTCTATATTCTGACTTATTAGGAAATATTTACACAAAGAAGTAGTTTAGTGGGAAAAAATGGTAATTTTAGAGAGGCAATCAGGTAGGTAGGAAACATTCATGAAATGTTTACTATGTGCCAAACATTTTGCTAAGTGCTGAGGATATAAAGAAAGACCCAAAACAGCTGCTGCTTTTATTGCTCTCATTGTCTACTGGGGGAGATGTACTATGCATATCTATGTACAAACAATATCTATCTATCTACCTGTCTGTCTGTCTGTCTATCTATGTATCTATCTGTCACAAATCAGGGATAGTGAGCTCATGTTCTTCTACAAATCTTGTCCTTCTTACAGATGAAGTAGTGATGGGAGAAATTTGAGAAGATTTAAATGAATTTCAGCCCAAATTGGAAATTTGGGAAGGGAAGGGAAGGAGCTAATATGATCATGCAAAAAGAGATGCATAACTTCCAGAAATAAGAAAGTTGTGGACCCTCTGTACCCTAGACAGACCACATATAAAACATTGAGTTTAATTCTTTTACAAAGTTAGGGGATACTATTTCTAGCAATGTTTTCATTTTAGAAGTTACATCACCAGAAATCAAGTTGATAGACCCTATGGAGTTTTACTATTGTTAACAATAATTACAGGAAGAATATTTCTCAAACATTTATCACTGTGCTTGTCACTAGGAGGAGTTAGGATATAGTTGGGCCAAAAAAGGTGAAATATACATAAAACTTAAGAATTCAAAAAATATAGAATAATACATGACAATATATAATTTGTGGTATAATTATATGGAGTCAACAATAAATACTGTAGGAGTAGTAAAGGAGGAGTTCTTGAATAATAATATTATTTATGGAATAATATGAATTTTCTACATTTTTACAATGCTTCAAAGTTTATGAACCATTTTCCTCAACATTGTGAGGTAGGTAATGAAAATAGTATTATCTTCATTTACAGATAAGGGACCAGGATCAGACAGGTTAAATGACATGTTATGAATCGCACAACTAGTAAATGCAATAGCCAAGATACAAATCAAAGGGTTTCAACTCTTAAGTTTATTTCAGTTTTCACTATACCACATTGCCTCTCTTTCTTTATGGAAAAATGAATCACAACAGCTAAGTCTTAGAGGATGAGGGGGAGGGAGGAGAGAGAACAAGATGTTCCAGGTGGCTTAAAAACAATAAGAGCAAGGTCAGGGAGGCAGGAATGGGTGATCATACCTTAAAGAGGTATATTAGGTAAAGACCTGCCCAATTCTAATACATTCTAACACATTTTCATTCAATGGCAAATTCCTTCAAATCAGGATCATGTCTCATTTCCTTTCCCTTGCCTTCTCTTGCCTTCCCTTCCATTATACCATCACCCTGATTTAATGGTTTAGTAACTCTGTCAAAAAAGGAAATTTGGTTAATCTATTTTGATCTATTTTTGCTGAAGCACACTGTTTATTTGAGATTATTTCTTTGTGAACAGAAATGTTTTGAAATCAGGGAGAGAAATGAGATCAATGCTCCACCTCTTTTCTTCTTCAAACTCAAGGACCTTCTTAAACTTTTTTACTTGATTAGTAGTTTAGTATTTTGATTATTTTTATATAGTTGCTCCAGTAAGAAGAGGTCGAGAGTCTATAAAAGAAGCACTTCTCCAGCCTAAAAATACAAATGGTATAAAACTCATTAATATGGAGTTATTAGTATAGAAAACTGTGCTAGTCAAATCACTTTTTGTATTGGATTCCATGGTTACATGGTTAAAACACATATGATTCTCTAATTAAAATAATAAAGCATTGTTTCAATTGCACTTAAGTCAAGACAAAGACTTATTTATATTGTAGGTTGGTACAATTGATTTCTACTGTGTATTTGTGCATATGCAACAGTAGAGAGGCAATGGATAGTTTTAGAGAAAATTTATATATACTGCATTGGAGGATCAATTTGAAGATTAAGAATTATCATTTACATTGAAATATGCTGCTAAGATGATTATTTTGTAACACACACACACACACACACACACACACACACACACACACACACCCCACTAACAAGCTAACATGAGAACTGTTTTGAACCCATGCTGTCTGGGGTGAAACTCTCTGAATACTCTTGCTTAGATCAGAATTATTACTAAGACATATACTACTAAATTTAAATGTCTTTTGTTCCCCCAGCTGCTATGTTAAGAGAGATTTGATAGCTTCTGTGGGGAGACCCCAACATTCATCATATCACTGGTGTCATATATCTAGATAAGAGCAGAGGATACTCAGTAAGAGCTCCTTTTGTTTTTCCATGTATTAGCCATTTGAACTTAAAATTACCCTGCTCTATCAGAATTTTATGGGAGGGTTTATTAATCATTAGAAAATATTTTTTCTGAAGTATTCCAAATATTCATACTTTTGAAATTAGTTGTTTGATAGAATCAATTATAATAATTTAACCAGTAATATAATGCAGAGACACCAAATGGAATATATTATGAATTAAGAAACAAAGCTTTTTCCCTCTTGATGGAAATCAAATAAAAATGTCAAATAACTGCAATCAGACATTCCTTATATGAATATTCATTGGCAACTGTTCATGGCAGATTTATGAATCTTTTCACCTGCTGTTAGATGAAAAAAGGAAAACATTAAGTTGCCAAATAAAGCTATTAACATAGCTAAAGGAAAAAAAATATATATATGTATATATATATATATATATATATACATATATATATATATATATATATATATATATATATATATATATATATATACATATATATATATATATATATATATATATATATATATATATATATATATATATATATATATATATACAGATGGATGATGGGCTTAGAATTATCCAATCTTATCAGAAGAGAACTGTTTTGTTTTTTATATTGTGAAAACCATTTATTTTCTCTATTTAGATTGCAAAGAGTTCATATTTTAACTTAATAGCTCCAAATAGTATTTTCTTTTATTGGGACTTGTTGCCTGATATAAGACCATGCAAGCAATTATCTTCTCACCTTGTAGTGGAAACATATAGAAAAATTACCTTTAAAGGCATCTTTTTGTGGCATGTAAAATGTCTATGCAATTCAAAAAATTCTTTTTATAGTCTTTATCTAGATGGATAATTTTTTCTTCTCTCAGAGAAAAACATATATAATAATGAAATATAAGAATAGAATTTTAAATAGATGCAGAGGTTACAGAAAACACATTTTCTCTATGGTTAAGTAGTGAGAAACCATATGCAGGTACACATGGCATAATATTGGCTCAGTGAGCTTTACAATAATATATTTAATGCAAAACAATTTAACTCCACTATAAACTCATGAAATCTGGCTTCATTTGTAACATTGTTTGTATGGCACCAGCTTCTCCCCATAGCCTTCCCCTCACCCCAAACATCATGCTTTTCTTTCTTTCTTTCTTTCTTTCTTTCTTTCTTTCTTTCTTTCTTTCTTTCTTTCTTTCTTTCTTTCTTTCTTTCTTTCTTTCTTTCTTTCTTTCTTTCTTTCTTTCTTTCTTACTATTTAACGACATTGAAGGAAGGATGCCTATAGAATGTTTGTCCAAATGCTTAAAGTTACTTATTTTAAACATGTGTGAGTTTCAACTAACTCTTAGAATCCAGTTCACTTGAGCATTCAATATTTTCTTCTTACTGCCAAGATTGGAATGTCATAAACACAACTTCTCCTGGAGCATTTCAGCAATTTCATTTATAGATGCAGTAATAAAGAAAAGAAGCTGTACAAAACCCACACATTGAATAATTGATTACTTCTTCAAACATAGAAAACTTAGCTCCTGTTCAAGTCAGAGAAGAAAATAGCATAATGTATAACTTTTCTTTTCATCTAACTATGATTTTATGAAGGATTTTAGACATATTTAGCTTGTTAAATGTCTTTCAATTAATAATCTAATAATTCTGAAGAATATCTCTACAATAATTGATTGAATAATATAGAAATATAATCATAGGGTCAGAAGAGACTTTGAGTGTGTTAAGAGCCTTTCTCTCTATAAGATTTGTGGAAAGTCATTAGTTTCATCTCTCCACAAGGTGATATGACTAGAGAAACTGATAATCATTTAGAACTGTCAATTGTGCTACTTTGATCAAAATATAGTATTAGATTGGTTATTTAAACTATTCTACCATGTATAGCTGTAGATCACAAAGGTAAACAACAATGTTTAAAATGGACCATATTCTAAATAATATACATTGATAATACAAACAATAAACGATTATATGCAAGAGATAAAATAGGACACAAAATTGAAAGAATATCTGTAGACATATTCTGACTGTATCTTTCATTTTTAAAATGGTTTTATTGATTTTTTTGTTTTTAATCACCTTTCTTTCCAAATATATGTATCCTCCTCCCCTGAGCAATGATTTATATCTTGCAATAAAGATTAAAATTGAAAAGAGGGGAAAACAACTTTAAGAATACTAAGCAAAATATGTATTATGTTTGATAGTATATTCAATATTGCACACCCACAGTTCCCCATCTTTGAAACAAAGGGTAGGGGAGGTGTATTTTCCCAACTTTTCCTGAAGGTCATGTTTGGTCCTTGTTTAATTTTTAATTTTTTGTTCTTTTGTTTTTCATTACTATAGTCAATACGTTTATTCTTTTCTTGGTTCTTCTTACATAGCTTTGCATCATATTTGATATTTCTTATGTCACTAACTCCACTTTCCAACTGTCCCTCCTCTTTTTGCCAAACATCATGTTTTCTTAGAACCATTTTTAGAACCTTTAGAAGAATAAGTATAGAATGCTTATTTCATTACATTGATGTATCACAATTTATTTAGTCATTCCCCTAATTGATGGGCCATCACTTTCTGACTCCACTTTTCACTGAAATAATTAGCCACAGTTCATCTGTGTATCAGCAGAATGGGTAGAAACTTTGAATTATTGGTTATGTCAATCATGGCCATGTATACAGAAAAATTGTGCTAATAGCTGTGATAAAATTAGAGCATAATTTTCTTCTAAGATGGATATTAAACAAAAATTTGCACAACTATTTTCAAAGTAGAGTCATTTCTTGAATATTTTTGAATTTTCTGTATTCTAATCATTTAGGTACATAACTTCAACTTCAACTTTACTCTCTTCTTCACTCTCATAGTTAATCTAAGACATACTGGTTAAACCAGGTCCCTTCCTGTAGAGAAAGGAAATTGGACACATAGTCAAGAACAGGTAGAGTTATTATATGGTTGTTCAGTCCTTTGGATACTATCTGGATAGCATACATTACATTGTATTGGTCTCTTTCCCTGTATTGCCTGGACTATTGTAACTGCTTTCAAATTCATCTTCCTGCATTTAGTTTTTCCTCTATTTCATTTGACGTAAAGTTACAAAAATTATCTTCCCAAGATCCTGTCACTTCTGCTTGAAAATTTTCAGTGGCTCCCTATTGTTCTAGAATTTAAGAAGTAAATCTACACACTGGTATTTAAGGCCCCACATTATTATGATACTGGTTTAAAATAGATTTCCAATCATATTTCACATAAACTACTCTATCTTACTTCACAAACTCTATGTTTCCGCTAATTGGACTATTTATTTCTCTGAATTTGACTTTCTATCCCCTTTTTCTTCTGTGTATTTTAACAAGGGGACCCTTGTACCTGGGATGAACTCTCTTTTTAACTATGCCTCTCAAAATCCTTATCTTCTTGGCAAGGCTCAAATTATTTTTTTTACTTCCTTAGTGAAGGCCTAAACCCTCAGTTGTTAACTGATCTTTCAGTCATTTAGTTTACTTCTACTTACTAATCTGGGTATCAATCAATCAACCAACATTTATTAAAGACTTTCTATATACCAGGCACTGAGTTAAGTGCTAAGGATACAAATACAAATACTCACAGTCCTTACAACATGGAAGCTCTTTAAAGGTAGGGACTTTCTCATTTTCTGCTTTGAATCTGCAAGGTATTATACAAAGCAAAGAAAAAGTTTTTTTGAATTGAAATTCACTTTAGGTCTTCTGCAATAAAATTTCAGTCTCACTTTGACATTCTCTCAATAGTAGAATGTTTCTTGGCCACTTTTGTGTATTTCATTTAATAAAACAAGACTCTTTTCAAAATCAGTAAGTCACATTTATTAAGCACATACTATGTGCCAGGTTCTGTGCTAAGTACTGGGGATACACAGGAAGATTGAAAAAGACAGTCCTTGACCTTGAAGAGCTCATTATCTAATGGGCAAACAACAAGTAAACAATTATATACAAAAATGCTATGTTCAGGATAAATGGGAAATAATTGACAGAGGTACTAAAATTAAGAACTTGGGAAAGGCTTCATGTAGAAAGTGAGATTTCATGCAGGGGAAGGTGGCCTAACAATTTCAGATCTTAAATTGTATTCTAAAGCAGCAATCATCAAAACTGCTTGGTACTGGCTAAGAAATAGAGTGGTGGATCAGTGGAATAGGTTAAATATGCAAGACACAGTAGTCAATGCCTATAGTAATCTATTATTTGATAAACCCAAAGACCCCAGCTTCTGGGATAAGAACCCACTCTTTGAAAAAAACTTCTGGGAAAACTGGAAAAGAGTATGGCAGAAACTAGGCATAGACCCAAATCTCACACCATATACCAAAATAAAGTCAAAATGGGTTCATGATTTAGATATAAAGGCTGATTCTACAAGCAAACTGGGAGAGCAAGGAATAGTTTACCTATCAGATCTATGGAGAACAGAAGAATTCATGACCAAACAAGAGACAGAGAACATTATGAAAAGCAATTTTGATTACATTAAATTGAAAAGTTTTTGCACAAATAAAGCCAATATAATCAAGATTAGAAGGAAGGTAGAAAATTGGGAAAGAATTTTTACAACCAGTTTCTCTGATAAGGGCCTCATTTCTAAAATATATAGAGAATTAAGTCAAATTTATAAGAATACAAGCCATTCCCCAACTGATAAATGGTCAAAGGATATGAACAGAGTTCTCAGATGAAGAAATTAAAGCCATCTGTAGTCATATGAAAAATCAGTATTGATTAGAGAAATGCAAATCAAAACAACTCTGAGGTACCACATCCACACCTATGAGATTGGCCAACATGACAAAACAGGAAAATGATAAATGTTAGAGAAGATGTGGGAAAATTGGAACACTAATGCATTGTTGGTGGAGTTGTGAAATGATCCAACCATTTTGGAGAACAATTTGGAACTATGCCCAAAGGGCTATAAAAATGTGCATACCCTTTGAACCAGCAATAGCACTTCTAGGGCTATATCCCAAAGAGATCATGCAAATAGGAAAAGGACCCACATGTACATATTCATAGCAGCTCTTTTTGTGATGGCAAAGAATTGGAAATTGAGAGGATGCCCATCAATTGGGGAATGGCTGAGCAAGTTGTGGTATACTAATGTAATGGAAAACAATTGTGCTATAAGAAATGATGAACAGGCTGAAAAACCTGGAAAGACTTGTATGTTGAGTGATGCTGAGTGAAATGAGCAGAAGAAAGAGAATGTAATAACAACCACACTGTGCGATGACTAATACTGATAAACTTAACCCTTCCAGCAATACAAGGATCTAAGACATCTCCAGAGGCCTCGTGATGGAAAATGCTATCTACATCCAAAGAAAGACCTATGGAAGTTGAATTGCTATTTTTTTCTCTTCTCTTGAGTTTTGTTTCCTCTTTCTGTTTCCTATTGGTTTTAATTTTTATTTACAACATCACTAATGTAAAAATATGTTTAATAAGAATGTAAATGTATAGCCTATATCAGATTGTGTGCCATCTTGGGGAGAGTGGTGGGAAGGAAGGGGAGAAAAATTTTAAACTCAAAAGCATATGGAAGTGATTATTGATAAATCAAAATAAATTAATAAAATTTAAAAAAAAGAAAGTGAGATTTCAGCTGGGACTTGAAGGAAGTTAGGGAAGCTCAGAGGCTGAGATGAGGAAGGAGAACATCACTAGGCATGGCCTTCAGCCAATGAAAATGCCTGGAGTCAGGAGATGGAGTGTTTTGTTTGAAGAACAGCAAGGAAGCCAGTGTCACTAGATCAGAGTAGAGAGTCAGTAGAAGACTGGGAAGGTGGAGTAATGCACATTGTGTAGCGCTTTGAACACCAAACAGAGGACTTTGTATTTGATTTTGGAGGTGATTAGGAAGCAATGGAGTTTATTGATAAATGATATTATTACACCTTTGCTTTAGAAGGATCAGTAGAGGATAGATTGGAGAGGGAGAGAATTGTGTCAGCTAGACCTATTAGAAGGCTAATGCAATGGTTTAGGCATGAGGAACTCATAGCTTGCAGTGAGTGGTGGGAGTATAAGAGGAGAAAGCGTGACATATTTGAGAGATGTTATAAAAGATAAAATTGATCAGCCTTGGCAACAGATTGGATTTGTGAGGTGAAAGAGTGAGGAGTTGAGGATGACATCTAGGTTTTGAGCCTGGGAAACTGGGAAGGTGGTGGAGAACCTCTACAAATAATAGGAAAGCTTGGAAGCAAGGAAGGCTTCCAGGGAAACATAATTAGTTCAGTTTTGTACTTGTTGAGTTTAAAATGTCTACAGAACATCCATTCTGAAATGTTTAATAGGCTGTTGGAGATGTGAGACTAAAGGTCAGAATAAGGGTCAGGGCTAGACAAGTAGATTTGAGAATAATTGAATCCACAGGAACTGATGAGATCACCAAGTAAAATAACATAGAAAGGGAAGAGGGCCCAGGATATACCTTGTGGTTAGTGGTTAATGGACATAACCTGGATAATACTTCAGAAAGAAGAAGAAGAAGTGTTCAGATAGGTTGGAGAACCAGGAGAAAGGATCATCCTGAAAATCTAGAGAGAAGAGCATGATTGACAGAGTTAAAAGCCATAGAAATGTCTAGAAGAATAAAGATTGACAGAAGATCAATGGATTTATTGACTAAAAGTTCCACACTTGTCTTACTTTGATATAATCTCTTAACCAATTCAGATTTGATAGATGATATACTGGGGTTATGATTCCAGAGTCCATCTAGCCCAACTTTCCTCATTTTTCAGACGAAAAAACTAAAACTGTGAGTGATTTAGTGACTTGCTTGCAGGAAGGTAAATTATACAAAGCTAAGATGAAATTAGAAGCTAAGTCCTTCAATTCCCAATGTAACATTCTTTCTATTGAATTATGTGACTTATTCTTATAAGTATTATTTTAGATTATCCTCTCTTTTCCTTTAGAGTACTTGTGTACAACATGATAATACCTTTCTTTTGACTTCTTTTGATCTCAAGCACCTATTTCCCTTGAGCTGACATTATTTTAAAAACTTTCCTTTATGCAAATAGAAATCATTACTACATACCTAGAACATTAATTTTTTCAAAGAGGCTTTTCCCCAGAAAACTGGGTTAGTACAGATTCAGCTACTGGAGAATCAAGAGTAGAACATAAATGGTATATAATCTTAGAGCCTCACATCATTTATTTAATGGTCATTAACTTTCTCCCCTCCCCCCTTGTTTTGATAGACACAGCACAAAGAGACTAGGTAATATGCTTCAGAAGGTAGGTGGGAAAGGGAGACACAATACACATCTTTGGGGAATGAAGGGATTGGCCAGATGCTTAGATTCATTTGAAAGGTCAGAATGAAGCTAATGGGTATTAACAACAGGGCTTAATAACAAAATACAAAAGATTTGTAGTTAAGAAATCTGCAGTTATCAGTGGGTTTGATTTTGTCTATTTATTACAGCTATTTTCCCCTGCCCCTTCCCACATCCAAGTAAACATTTGAAAAATCAAAATAATCATAAAGGTAAATTTTAAAACATTGGTGAATTTCTCAGGCTAAGTATAGAGTTATGTATGTGATAATCACCCACTCATACATGTGTAATAAGAACTTACAATGAACAAAGGATTATGTTAGGGGTGGGAGGCCACAGAGATATGAATCTTTCCCTTTCTACTTTTTGCATTTGTTGCTGCCTACTAGCTGCCCCCCTTCAACTCAACAATAAAGCAACAAATACTTCTTAAGCACTTCCTATGTACCAAACACTGTGATAAGCACTGGGAATACAAATAAAAATTACAAACAGCTCTTGCCCAAAAGGAGTTTACATTCTAATGGAGGAGAAAACATACATGCATGGATAGATACAAGATATATATAAAGAGTAGATGGAAGATAACATTAGAGGGTTTAAGGCATTAAAATCTGGCGGGCCAATGGCGGCAACTTCTTGCAGAAGCCAGTGTTTAACTTGAGTTTTGAAGGAATCCAAGGATTCTAAGAGGTAGAGATGAGGAAGGAGAGCATTCTTTTCTTTATATTCACAATTACCGTCTTACTTCAAGTACATATGATATCTTGCCTGCACTATTATAATACTTAAATGATTTTCCAGAAGTGCTCGTATGACCTTGTCACCTCTCTTTACTCAGTAAATTCCAATGGGTCCCTATTAATTCTATGATCCAACATAAAATCCCCTGTTTGACATTTAAAACTGCTTTACAACCTACAACCTATCTTTGAAGACTTCTAAAATTTTCCCCCCTTCACCTTACACCTTCACACTCCATAAATGTAATAGAATATCATTATGTCTAAGAAATGTCAAGAGACAATTGCAGAGAAAACTGAGTAATATGAACTGATGAAGAATGAAGAAAGCAGAAGTAGGAGAGTAATTTCAACAAGTCCAACAATGGTGTTAAGAAAAACAGATTCAAAAAAACTTGAGAATTTTGATCAACCTAATGAGCAATTCTTGACAGGTGATGAATTCAAGGAACAGAAAGATATACTTGGGAACATGGCCACTGTGAAGATGAACCATCTTTGACCATGCTTATTTGTTTCAAGAAGTTTTCTACCTTCTCTATTTTAAATTGTGGGGGAAGGAGGGAGAGGGGATGTCTGTGCACATGTGTGTATGTAATTAGCAATCGTCACTCCAAAAAAGAAATCCTTGAGACATTTAAAGGAATGCACAAACAACTGAAAGAAGTTCAGAAGCAAGCAGATATAAGCAGAGCAGTTTTGATGCTAAAATCTTCTAAATCTTTTTGGGAAAAAAAGTAAGTGGAAAGGGGTGGAATTATTTTAGATAACCTTTTTATCTCCTGTGTATATAGAAATGCTGCATACATACATATATATATATATATATATATATATATATATATATATATATATATATATAATATATATATATATATATATATACACACACACACACACATATATATTTATGTTCTGAATGAATATATGTAGTGTGTGTGTGTGTAAATGTGTGTGTGTGTGTGTGTGTGTGTGTGTGTGTGTGTGTGTGTGTAAATGGAGGAAGAATGTATAGCCAGAGCAAGGATGATGGCCTGGGGAAATAATAAGAGTGTGGGAGGATAAGAGAGCTTAACAAGAATGAAGAATAGTTTTAGTAGGAATAGGGAGAGATGGAAAGATAAAGTTTTATAATAAAGGAATTTCAAAATTCTTGGCATTGAAGCAATTGTGAACCAATTGTGGGTGATGGCAAGATCAAAAATATTTCTATCCCTATGTATAGCTGAGATAAACTGGAGGAACAGATGATGAGAACTGAGTAGGCTTGGTAAGCGGCTAAACTATTAGTGGTTAGACTATTCCTACACCATTGACATATTTATTGAAATCCACTTTACCCTCTATTCTCCTTACACTATCATCCTATATCTCTCCTAGTTTTCATAAGAAAACTCTTAGGAAAAACTACAGAATCTACTCTTGTTGACTCCACTTTCTCTACTCTCATTTATTTCCCAGTTACTTGAAATCTGACTACCAATCTTATCACTTAAACTTATGACTCAATAAAATAATTAAAAAAAAGAGGATCTTTCCTCAGTCCTCACACTTTTGACCTCTGTACTGAATTTGTCACAATTGATCATCTTTTCCTGGAAAATTTTTCCTCTGAATTTTTATAATGCTCCATTTTTTGTTCTTCTACTCATTGGAGCACTCCTCAGTCTTGGCTGAATTATCATTCATGTCTCACTCTCAACACCCAAGGCACTGTCCTAGGATCTCTTCTTTCTGCACTATCTTGGTAACCCTATCAGCTTCAATGGCTTTAATCATCTTCTATGATGATGATTTCTAGATATTTATGTTCAGCCTCAGGCTTTTTCTTGAACTCTTGCATATATCACCAACTGTCTATTGAATATTCCAAAATGGATCTCCTTTAGGCATCTCAAATTCAACATATCTAAACTTGAAATCTTTCCACCAAAACCCACCCTAATTCTGAAATCTTCTCTATCTGTCAAGGGTATCAATGTCCTTGTAGTCACTCAAGTTTGTAACCTTTATATCACACTTAACTTTTCAACTCATATGTAAAATAAATTTCCCAAACATTATAGATTCTTCTTCCACACTATCTCTCACATGATGACTTCATCTTACTCACTTAGTCACTACTATAGACGAGGCCTATGTCACTTCTTCCCTGGACTATGGCAGTAACCTCCTAATTTCACTCCTTACGAAAATTTTTCCCCCTCTCCAAACCATCTGCTATAGAATTACTAAAGTGATTTTCCTAAAACAGATCTGACAATATCACTCCTCTACTCTATTCAGTAATCTCAATTCACTACCCTCAAGGATTGTAGCAAAAACAGTCTCTTTGGCATTTAAATTTTTTTACAATCTGGCTTCAACCTATTTGCAAGGTTTGCGCATTAATTCCCTTGATTTAATCTATGTTCTATAGCTGTTCTTTCTGTTCTTCACACACTACAATACATCTCCTATATCTGTGGAATGCTTTGCACTAGCTGTTTCTCTTGCCTGGAAAGCAGTTCCTCCCTATCCTTACCACTTAGAACCCCAAATTTTCTTCTAAGCTCAATTCAGTTGCCTTTTAACTTGCATTTATTTTGCATATACATGCTATCTGGAGATATGCTATCTCCTCTGTTAGAACACAAATCCTATAGGTATAGAGACTGCTTCATTTTTGTTTTTATATTTCTAGAGCCTAAAACAGCTATCATGACTTTGCTAGACTATCTTCTGATTATGTCAGATTGTATGTCTGGCCATACACTTGAATGCTGTGGTTACAAAATGGCTTGCTATTTCACACAAAACCCACAGGTTGTGACTGAGTCTCATCAGATAATATGATACAATTCTTATATATTGTCATTTAATTAATTTCATACCACAGCTAGAAGCATTCTAAACCTTCTTAGGTTGTACACACAGTTTAAATCTTCTAATTGATTGATTCAATAGAGATGTCCTCAGCTGATAAAGGTATCTTGATTTAATGTCTGATCAATTACTTTAATTGGTGGTGGATTGGTTGGTTGAAAAAATTAACTCTTATTCTTACATCTACAATATATACCATTTCACCCTCATAACTTTAATAAGCACCTTTGTCTTCCAAATCTAATATGTCCAAATACCTTATTAGGTATTTGTAAGGACATCTATTGATGTCCTATACTTATTTCAAAATGAAGATATTTAAAACTAAATTAATTACCTTTCTTTCAACTATAGTTCATATCTAGCTTAACTGGTTCTCTTCTGTAAATGGTACCATCATTGTCCTACTCAAACTAGAAACTTAGTTTGAGAGTTCAACCTCCATAATGGCAGGGACAATGACTTCTCCTTATCCCCTTTCCATATACTTTTCAAATGAGAAATCTGATATAACCTAAGTAAATTACATAATGCTTTTGAATATATGGAATTGAGAGTTTTACCCTTTCTTTCACTGACTTTTTGACTTCATGCAAATTCTTTCATGTGTATATATTTTAATTATAAGCATATGTATTAAATATGGTAGGGGTGTCCAGGGATTGCATTGTGTGGTGGAATGAAACAAATGAAACAAAATGAAACAAAATCAGAGTCAGAGAAAACAAATAAATTGTGACAGAAAAGACAAATGGAAAGAAACATTGGTTTACCAATATGTTTTTTGCAAGTTTTATATTGGGGCACTATCAAGTAGTGAAGTGAATAAAATAGTAAAGTTTCATTCTTTTTAAAAATATATTTATCTATTTCATTAAATATTTCACAATTACATGTAAATTTTTTAATAATCATTCTTTTATGATTCTGAGTTCCAAATTCCCTCCATCTTGTCTCTTCCCCCTTTCTCAGAAGGCAAGCAATTTAATATTGATCATACTTATGAGGTCATGCTGAACATATTTCCATATTAGCCTTATTGCAAAAGAAAACACAGAGAAAAAGGTAAAATAAATAAACAACAAAAAAGAAAGTAAAAATACATATGCTTTGATCTGCATTCAGAATCAATCAGTTCTCTTTCTGGAGGTGGACAGCATTTTTTCATCATAAGTCCTTTAGAGTTTTCTTGGGTCATTATCGTCATCAGAGTAGCTAAGTCTTTCAAGTTGATCATCCTTACAATATTGCTTTTACTGTGTAAAATGTTCTCCTGGTTCTGCTCACTTCACTTTCCATGAATTTATAAAAGTATTCCAGGGTGTTCAGAGAGCATCCTACCCATCATTTCATATTGCACAATAGTATTACATCACAATCATATGCCACAACTTTTTCAGCCATTCCTCAATTGATGAGCATCCTCTCAATTTCTGATTCTTTGCTGCCTCAAAAAGAGCCATTATACATATTTTAGTACAGATACGTCTTTTCCCTTTTCTAAAATTTATTTTATTCTGAACTTAAGAAATAAAACAAGTATTTCCATAACATGGTAAAATAGAAAAAAAAGATGATTTTGCATGAAACTGTAAATCTATTATGTACAACTTGCTATTTCTTTCAAATATACATTAAAATGTAACGTTTCCCCCCCTTTTTGCCCACCCCAACCCTAGAGATGACTTCCATTATATACAAATATGTATATATATGTATATATACAAACATGTATATATAAGTAAATATATAAGTATATAATGTAAGTATATAATAAATATATAAGTATATAAGCATATATAAGTAAAATCATTCTATGCATACTTCCATTAATCAGTTCTTTCTCTGGATGCAGATAGTATCTTCCTTCATAGGCCCTTTGTACTTTATTTGGGTATTTATCATAGTCAAAATGACTTAGTCACTCAAAATTGTTTTTAACACAATGTTGCTATTACATTACACAACATTCTCTTAGTTCTGCTCATTTCACCCTTCATTATTTCATGCAAATCCATCCATGTTTTTCTAAAATCATCAAGCTCATAATTTCTTATAGCACAGTAGTATTCCATCATGATCATATACCAAAACTCCTTCAGGCATTCCCCAATTGATTGGAGTCCCAATTTCCAATTCTTTGCCACCACGAATAGAGCTACTATGAATATTTTAGAACATATGGGTTATTTTTCTTTTGCTTTAATCATTTTTGGAAATAGACATAATAGTGGTATTGCTGGGTGAAGTGGTACAGGCAGTTTAATAAGTCTTTGGGCATAATTCTAAATGCTCCTCAAAATGGTTGCATCACTTTACAGTCTAATTAGTGCTCCATTTTTCCACATCCCCTTTTCCACATTTGTCACTTTCCCTTTCATTCATTTTAGCCAATGTAATAGGTATGCAATATGTCAAGGTAGTTTTAATTTGCATTTCTCTAATTGATAATGATTTAGAGAATATTTTTGTGGGACTATAAATTGGTTTGATTTTTTCATTAAAAAATTGCCTGTTCATATCCTTTGACCATTTATCAATTGGGGAATGACTTGTATTCTTAGAGATTTGAAAAAGTCCATTTATCTTTGAGATATGTGACCTTTATCTGATAAACTATTTACAAATCCCCTCCCCCTAATTTTCTGCTTTCCTTCTGATTTTGGCAACATTAGTTTTATTTATACAAAAGCCTTTTTAATTTAGTGTAATAGGAATTATCCATTTTACACATAACTCTACCTCTTATTGATTCATAAACTATTTACCTATCTATAAATGTAATAGGTAACATGTTCCACGTTCTTCTAATTTTCTTATGTTATCTCCCTTTATATCTAGGTCATGTATCCATTTTGACCTTTTCTTCACAAATGGTGTAAGGTATTAGTCTACGCCAAATTTTTGCCAGATTTCTTCCCAGCTCTCCCAACAATTTTCACCAAATAATGAGTTCTTATCCCCAAAGCTGAAGTCTTTACCCTTGTCAAACACAAGGTTACTACAATCATTAGCTGTGTAAATTGTCATCATCTCCCTGATGTCATGGTCTTCTTTGAAAACAGACAACACAACCTGTGAGTAGTCCGAGCTGCCTGAATAGAGACCCAGCTTGCCAGTTCCAGTTGGGTAACTCAACTCATTGTACCCTCTGCCTCTCTCTCCTCCTCTCCCCTTTATTCTCCTTTTTCCTCTCCCTTTCCCTCTCCCTCTCCATCACATTCTCCTCTCTGGGGCTTACTGGCTAGATTTCTTTCTCAAAGACCAAGCTTTAAACTCAGTTCATTCTGGAGCTCATATATTGGACAACAATAGGTCCCTGCCCAAGCACCACTTCATGGTTCTTTTTTGGGCCCTCCTTGCTCAAAATTGATGTAAATAACTAACTGTCTCTCTTTTGGCCAGCAACAATGAAGGTCTTCCCTTCCCGGTTTTTTTTTTTCATTAAAGGGGCCATTCCTTGACTCTCTTCTTAAAGAGAGTCATTGCATCCTGGGCCATCTGCAATTGTCCTGATGAATATCTGGCCACTGGATCCAAATGGCTCTGATGAAGAAAGTGAGGCTGGTGACCTTGGACAGCTCTCCCTCACTCAAATTAAAGTCAATTGCAAGTCATGTCATCATTTCCCTGATGTGATGGTCCTCTTTGATGATGAACGATAAACCCAACAACAACCTGTAAGCCTACCCTGTTCCACTGATCTCCCTTTCTATTTCCTAGCTAGTACCAGATAGCTTTGATAGTTGTTGCCTTATAATATAGGTTAAGATCTGGTACTGCTAACCTTCCTTTCTTTGCATTTTTTTATTAGTTCCTCTGATATTCTTGACCAATGAATTCCAAATGAATTTTATTTTTTTTCTTATTCAGGAAAATGATTTTTCAGTAATTTGAGGTGACATTGAATATAAAAATTAGTTTAGGCAAAATTGTCATTTTACTATATTGGTCTTGCATGCCAATGAACAATTAATATTTCTCTAATTATTCAAATCTGATTTTATTTGAATAAAAGGGTTTTTTAATAATAATTTTGTTCATATGTTTCCTTGGTATGTTTTGGTAGGTATACTCCCAGATATTTTATACTTTCTAGAGTTATTTTAGGTGGGCATTTTTTCACATCTCTTCTTGCAGGATTTTGTTTGTGACATATAGAAATGCTGAAGATTTATGTAGGTTTACTTCATATCCTTCTACTTCTCTATAATTATTGCTTCAACTAACATTTTAGTTGCATTTATAGGGTTTTTCAGTGTATCGTCATAACATCTGCAAAAAGAGATCATTTTATTACCTCATTCTCTATTCTGATTCCTTTTATTTCTTTTTCTTCTCTTTTTGCTATGGCTAGGACTTCTAACACAACATTGAATAAAATTGATCAATGTGGGTATACTTGTTACACACCTGATCTTACTGGTAAGGCTTCTAGCTTATCCCCATTAGAAATAATGCTTGCTGATTGTTTTAGACAAATGCTTTTCATCAATCTAATGTATTTAAGGAAAATTCCATTTATACCAATGCTTTCAAGTGTTTTTAGTATAAATGAGTATTGTGCTTTATCAAAAGCTTTTTCTCCATCTGTTAATATAAGCATATTATTTTTGTTACTTTTGTTATTGATAGAATCAATTATGTTATTAGGTTTCCTTATGTCAAAACATCCCTTCATTCCTGGTACCATGTAGTGCTGAATAAAAAGTGTATTCTATTCCTATTCAATTATTTCCAGATTAAACATCTCTCATATCTAGTTTATCTAAAATTCTATTTGCTTCCTTGACTTCTCTTTTTTTTTTAAATTTTTGCTTAGATTTATCTAGTTCTGGGAGGGGAAGATTAAAGTCTCCCAGTATTACAAGACTACTTTTTCCACCTGTAATTATTTTAATTTTTCTTTTAAAAATTTAGATGCTTTAGTATTAGATTATTTATTTTCAATCTATGCTTTCACAGTTCTTTACTAAATGTCATTTTTATTGTATTATGATCTGAAAGGGGTTAATTTAATATTTCTGCTTTTCTGCATCTGTTCATGAGGTTTTTATGCCTTAATATATGGTATACGTACATACATACATACATACACACACATACACACATGTATTTCCTTTTGATTCATTTTTGATGTGAATGAGGTTCAAGGATTGCCCCCCCTTTTTTTCCCTCCACTATAAAAACTCTTCCTTGTGTATGTCTTTTATGTGAAATAATTTCCCCCGTTCTTCCTCTGCCTTTCCTATTCTCCCAGGGCATCTCTCTTTCTTGTGTATCCTCTTTTTTTTTTTACATAATTGACTCACTCTCATCCTCTTTCTATGCAGAACCCTTCTAATTGCCCCAATAATGATGAAGTTCTTAGAAGTTACATGTATCATTTCCTCAAACATAATTTTATTGAGTCTTTTTGATTTCTCTTTCATGTTTACCTTTTTATGCTTCTCTTGAGCCTTATATTTGAAAGTCAAATTTCTATTCAGCTCTGGTCTTTTCATCAGGAATGCTTGAAATTCCCATATTTCATTAAATATTTATTTCCTTTAAAGGATCATACTCAGTTTTGCTGGGTAGTTGTTCTGTTTATATTCTCAGCTCTTTTGCCTTCTGGAATCCCATATTCTAAGTCCTCTGGTCCCTTAACATGGAAGCTGCTAAATCTTCTGTGATGCTGACTGTGACTTCATGGTATTTGAATGATTTCTTTCTGGCTGCTTTAGGTATTCTAGGAGCTCTGGAATTTGGCCAAATGTTAATAATAGTTTTCATTTTGGCATGTCTTTCAGGTACTGATTGGTAGATTCTTTCAATTTCAATTTTACCTTATGGTTTTAGAACATCAGGGAAGTTTTCCATGGATAATTTCTTCAAATATAGTGTCTAGGCTCTTTCTTTGATTATGACTCTCAGGTAGTCCAATAATTCTAATTATTTTCCAGGTCGCTTGTTTTTCTGATGAGATATTTCACATTAAATTTTTTCCCCATTCTTTTAACTTTTTTTTTCTGGATGTCTCATGAAGGTATTAACTTTCCATTACCCAATTCGAATTTTAAAAGAATCATTTTTCTCCAGTGAGTTTTCTTACCTTCTTTTCCATTTGGCCAATTCTGTGAGGTGTTTAATTTTTTCATTTAATTCTTCCATTTTTTTTGCCTCTTTTTTTTTACCAATATTTTATCTTTTTGCCTCTTTTACTAAACTTTTTTTTTATAATTTTCTTCCTTTGATTTCATTTACCTATTTTTTCCTCTCCCACTCTAATTTGATTTTGAACATAATTTTTTAGCTGTTCTAGGAATTCTTTTTTGGGCTTGTATTCAATTTACATTTTTCTCTGTGACTTTCCTTGTAGCTGTTTTCAACTTTATTATCATATTCTGAGTTTGTGTCTTGATCTTTCCTGTTGTCATAGTAATTTTTTTTTCCAATTAGGTTCTCTTTTTTTTTGGTTATTGTTGCTCTTCTGTTTTTTCACTCTATTTCTTGATTTTGAACTTTGTGTTAAAGTTGGTCTCTGTTCCCAGTGTAATGGGGAAGGAGCACTGTTTCAGGCTTTAGGCTTTTTCACACTGCTGCTTTCTGAGCTATGGGGTTTGGAAGTTTTCAGTGCTTCCAAGGTGGTGTGATCTGGGGAGAGGTGTGGTGACTACTTTCCTGGTCTGTACTCTGGTCCTTATCCAGGAAATATGCCTGATACCTTAGGAGTACAACCAATACTGCTCCTCAGAGCCCCTGCTTCCTTGGAACCAAAAGAGATATTGTTCCCCAGAATCCCTAATCCCTTGTGATCCAAATCAATACTCAGCGCTCTCACTCCCTCTTGAATGAAAGTCTTCTTTCTGCCTTTGAACTATATCCCAGAAATGAGTATAGGCAATGGAATTGCCAAAACAGCATCTGGTTCAGCATCCAGTGCTAGCACAAGGATCCTCTGTAATCTCTTTTTGCCCAGTTTACAAGTCTCCTTACATATCTGGCTTGAGAGTTCCAGAACTTGCTGCTGCATCTGTTGCCATCACTTGATCCCACTGCTGGTGTTTTATCCACATGGGCTACAGGCCAGCCTCTAACCCCATGTTACACCCGAAGTTGTTTTGGGTTCAAAGAATGTCTCATTCTGACCTTTTGTTGACTACTGCTCTTTAATTCATTTCAAGGTGCTATTTTAAAGTTATTGAGAGAGGAATGTTGGAAAAGCCCAGTTGAGTGCTTTCTCTGCTTCACTATTTTGGCTCCACCATGGAAGTCAGTAGTTCTCATTTAAGAAAACTTTGGTTCATATCTGAGGCACCATCTGTGGGCTAGGGCAAATCAACTAATTTATCTCAGTCTAATATTCCTCATATGTAAAATGAAGATGGCAGTAGTACCTATCTCATAAGTTTCTTATAAGAATCAAATGAAATAACATAAAAGTGTTTTTGAATGTTAGAGAGCTATATAAATGCTATCCTCCTCTTTCTCCTCCTCCTCTTCATTGTCAAACATTTCTATAAGAACCTGTTAGATGTATGATATTATAGTAAACTTGAATAAGCTACTATCAAAAGTGAATCCATTTAAATGCTTAAGAATAGTATTCTAAATTATTTCACTTTTGAGAAATAAATGGCCGCAGAACTATCTAATGGCTAGGTGATAATGTAGTTTTACTGTTCAGAAAATAATAACATAAATATTATTTAATCATTACTTATTTAATATCAATAATTAATAATAAAATTTATTATTAAATATTTAAAATAATAAAATTTAAAATTTCAATAAAAAATTTTAAAATATTGTTTAAATTCTTCTGCCTTACTTAGGAATTATTTAAGAAACATTTAAAATAAAACCAGAATAAGAGTTTCTTAACATAGAAAGAATATTGGGAAGTTTCTCCATTTCAATTTAATGATCTTGAATTGTTCTTTTTTTCCCTTCAAATTATATGCATTGTCCTAATAGAAGAAAATACTTATTCAGCTTCTCAATCCTTATAAAAAGAATATTGTTTTGAAATTGAAAGTTTATAGTGATTTTTTTGGAGGAAAGGGAATGAATAACCCTCTCTTTTGTGAAAAGTCTTAAACTAGCAGCTAATTTTGTGTTTCTCATTTTGGATAACTTTTTCTACTTACAAAATTCCTATGCAATAAGCAGGAGCTGTTAGAAGTATCATGTCATTATTTCCTTAATAAAAATATATGTATTTGAGAAAAAAAATGTCATTGAAGCAAATCAACAGAGTAGATGTTAGTATGTTTAAAATATATAGCCAAACAGATTCATTATTCTAAATTGGCCCTGCATTTTCTTTCGTAAAGTAAAATGATTATTGACACAGCCTGAGTGGCCATTGAGAATTAATAACCTAGTTGTTGCCCAATTATCTAATTAAGTTCTGGGAAAAACCTGAAACATGAGGTCGGGTAGCAGCTGAACTGAATTACAGAAAAAGCTGTATTGGTCAGAGTCTATGCTTTGAAGATTTCACATATTATGACTTATTTTTTTCCCTTTACCAGATAATCCCACGTAAATTCATGTATTGAAAAAAAACTGATACTTAACAGTGAATTTTAGAAGGCATATGTAATGAAACTGTAGACAAGTAGGAATATTCTTGTCAGATCTGTCAATCTTTATCAGTGCTTTACCTTTTGTGATCTTGGGCAAAGCTAGTAAATAGGTAGTGGAAAGTTAAAGATTAAATGAATGAGATGAATAGAAGTGTCCTAGTTACATTTGCCTCTTTCATTGCTATTTGCACTTGGAGTGGCTGACTGAGAAGAACTGATAGAAGCAAAACTAAGGCTTTGGTGCTAGGCTAGTATTCATCACTTAATGCTGGCTAGATTTACTTGCTACCTATGTAAACAATGTATAGTGAGAGTTGCAGTTTCCTTTCTATCCAATTGGATAAGTTCAAGATGGCATCAATCCCTCCAAAGGGGAAAAAAAACCCTCTTTAAATGCTCATATTAAGGTGAGAAAATTCAGCTTCCTAACTTACAGGAGTGAGATACATGGAATATCTGTCTACTTTGTGGGTTTATTGTCATTTTTATTAAGCCCGAAGGTGAAAATCATGTCACTCATGTACAAACTCTAGAGTAATTTCCAATTATGCATCTCTTCCCTCTGAATTCACATAGATAAGAATATTTACATGATAGTATAAATCAGAGTAATGTTGCAGAAGCGTGCTAATGATTAACACCCACATTTTAACTTATGTGACTTTCTGGTACAAGACAAAGGGGGTTAGAATCTAGAGCAGTTAAACCAGTTGATGAGCTCTAAGCAAAAAATAAAGAGAAGGAGGATTGCTGGAACTGATGATCATTATAGTGGATAAATCAGAATTTTTATTTCTTTTTGTAGATTTGAAACTTGGACCAAATGTACGACAATATTTACTAGGAATATACATATAGTCTTATCCTTGTGTTCAACAAATCAGCTTCTTAAGTACAAGATGAGGGTGATATAGCTAGACATCACTGCATGCCCAATATGACTTAACATATGCCTCTAGGGTTTTGCATATAATACTATCTATATGCAGCTTATTTCCCCAGACTTATTTCAGATTACTCCTTTTCATACAATTTGTGTTTAAGCAAAGCTGATTTTTTTTTTTGCCATTACTTGAACTCAGTATGTCTTCTTCTCCTACTCTCTTTACACAGGCTGAATGCCTCAGGATTAGACTTCACTCTGTCCTTACCACTGCTCTTAGAATATTTAACTTCTCTGGCCTAGCTGTACCAGATCTAAAATAGTATTGTAAAGCAGCAATCATTAAAACTATCTGGTACTAGCTAAGAAATAGAGTGTTAGACCAATGGAATAGATTAGGTACACAAGACACAGTAGTAAATGTCCATAGTAATTCTAGAGTTTGGTAAACCCAAAGTCCCCAGTTTCTGGGATAAGAACTCACTATTTGATTAAAAAAAAACTGCTGGGAAAACTGGAAAACAGTATGGCAGAAACTAGCTATAGACCAACATGCACTGTATACCAAGATAAGTTCAAAATAGGTAGATGATTTAGACATAAAGGGTGAGATCATAAGCAAACTAGGAGAACGAGGAAGAGTTTACCTGTCAGATCTATAGAGAAGGGAAGACTTTATGACCAAGCAAGAGATAAAAATCATTATAAGGCATAAAATGGATAATTTTGATTACATTAAATTTAAATTTTTTTGCACAAACAAAACCAGTGCAACCAAGTTAGAAGGAAAGCAGAAAGCTGAGAAAAAAATTGTACAGAAAGAATATCTGATAAAGGCCTCATCTCTCAAATATATAGAAAACAGAACCAAATTTATAAGAATACAAGTCATTCCCCAATTGATAAATGGTCAAAGGATATGAACAGGCAGTTTTCAGATGAAAATCAAAGTCATATGAAAAAATGCTCTACATCATTATTGATTAGAGAAATACAAATTCAAACAACTCTGAGGCACTACCTCATACTCATCAAATTGCCTAATACGACAGGAAAGGAAAATGATAAATGTTGGAGAAGATGTGGGAAAATTGGAACACTAATGCATTGTTGGTAGAATTGTTAACTGATCCAACCATTGTGGAGAGTAATTTGGAACTATGCTTACAGGGCTACAAAACTATGCACACCCTTTGATCCAGCAATATTGGAGAGATCATAAAAAAGGGAAAAGGACTTACGTGTACAAAAATATTCATAGCAACCCTTTTTGTGGTGGCAGAAATTGAGGGGTTGTCCATCAATTGGAAAATAGCTGAACAAGTTGTAGTATATGAAGGCAATGGAATGTTGCTGGCTATAAGAAATGACAGGCAAGCAGATTTCAGAAAAACCTGGAAAGACTTACATGAACTGATGCAAAATGAAGTGAACAGAAATAGGAGAACATTGTATATATTAATAACAACACTCTAAAGCTCTTCTGAGCAATACAATGAGCCAAGACAATTCCAAAAGACACATGATGGAAAATGCTATCCACATCCAGAAAAAGAACTGATAGATAGTTTAATCTAACATAGATGAAACATGTTTTTTGCTTTGAGGTCAATTTTGCTTTTATCACTTTCAACATATATATATATGTATATATATAAATTCTTTCTAATATTTAAACTCTAAAAAGATAATTTGGGTGCAGATGAAAGCATACTATTTTCACTTTATTTTTTCATATTCTTTCCCTTTTGTTCTGTTTCTTTTTTCACAACATGACTAATAGGGATATATGGTTTACATGATTGCATATAAATAAACTATATCAAATCACTTACCATTTTAGAGAGGAGAGAGAGGAGCCTTCTTCTTAGAAACAAGGAGAAAAAGGAGGGAGAAAATTTGGAACTTAAAATTAAAAAAAAAGTGAATGTTAAAACTTGTCTTTACATGTAATTGGAAAAAAATACTATTTAAAAGGAAAAAAAAGAATATTGGTGCCAGAGATGTTTCTGGCAATTTCTTTATAATGCTATCACTTTTAATATGTAAAAATGTGACAAAACCAAATTGCCTAGCATGCATTTATGTATTTAACCTAATGAATATGTACATAGTGTTCTGTCTGTCTCTGTCACTATCTCTGTCTCTGTCACTCTCTCTCTCATCTAACATAGATGAAACATGTTTTTGCTTTGATGTAAATTTTGCTAAAAAGATAATTTGGGAAGGCCATTCTCTTGGGTACATGTTAGTTGTTAATTTAGAATTATCCAGGGAAGTAGGCAGGGCTAAACATTGTACAGAATTGGCCTGAACTGGATTCTTGCCCATTCACTGGTCTCAGGGCATGTCTGATTGTTCACATAAAACAGAATAGTATAGGACAAGGAAACAGGGTTTTGGATGGATGGAGAGAATACCTGTCTGAATCATACCATTCAAATTAATTAAGCAAAATTTCAGAAGTTATACCATTCCTACAACTCAAAGAGTCTCTCTCTTCTTTTAAGATGCAGTTTATGCATAAATTTCTTCTTGAAGACTTTTCTGATTCCACATTCCCCCTACATCATCTGCTAATGTCCTCCCACCCAAACTAATTTGTATTTAAATACTTTGTATGTATTTGAATGTCTTAACTTTATACTTACTCTATATTTTTATAGAACAGAATATTTAATAGAATGGAATAGAATAGAATAGAATAGAATAGAATAGAATAGAATAGAATAGAATAGAATAGAATAGAATAGAATAGAATAGAATAGAATAGAACAGAATAGAAGGGGGTTAATATCTACCCCATTGGGATGTAAATTCCTTCTAACTTGGAATAGTTAAATTCTTTGTACTTGTTCTTAGCAGAGGGTAGGAACTTAATACAGTTCCTATTAATTAATAAGATTAGGTTTGATTATTTACTAAGTACAGCTGGAGTCATGAAGATAGGAGTTCAAATTATGGCCTCAGATGCTTAATGTGACCCTAGGCAAGTCACTTAGCCTTTTTTATCTGTGTCCTCATCTATAAAATAGGTATAATAACAGCACCTACCTCCCAGGATTATCATGAGGATCAAATGAGATAATAATTGTAAAGTGCTTAGCACAGTGCCAGACACATAGCAAGTGGTATTTAAATATCCACTATTATTGTTATTATTACTCTGATTAGCTAATGACCAGTGTTCTTATTTATAAACCAGGAATAACTGCTTTCTCATAGAGTGTTCTTAAGTTTAGTGCTTGGTAAATTATAATGGATATTTACTTATGACTTATTATTTCCTTCTTAAGGTTGTAGAGGCATAGGACATCAGAGCAAAAAGTGACCTTAGATATCACCTAGTCTAAACCTTTATTTACCATATGAGGAAATAGACCTACAGTAATGGGGGAATACTGCTGAAGTCATACGATTAGTAGTGGCTAAACTGGAATTTGAACTCTGGCTTCATGATGTCAAATTTAGTGTTCTTTTCATTATAGTACCACACTCATTCAGTAAGAATTATTAAAGACTTACTGTGTATAATATATTGAGCTATTTTGACTAGAATGTGGATGTTGTGCTCTGTAATTCTTCCCTTTTAATTTTTGCTTTTTTCCTTCTTTGTAACAATTATTTTAAAATTTTGAACAACCAATTTGCTAAGGAAAATGTTTTTTTCTTCTGAATTTTGTCAGAGAAAAGGAGTTGGTGAGTCCTTAGAGACTGCTGTTGACATTGCAGGGTCATCTATTTTCTAGAAATGTTGCTGGAAAAGAAAAATTAGACCTCTTAGAATGAAATTTATTGAGGTCAACTGTGTCCACTGATGTCCCTATCACATTCCTCTCCCTATCCTATAGCTTAGAAGAGATTTTGTAAAAGGAGCAAGTAGAATTGCCTAAACTCTGAAAGACCTTGTAAATTATTTTAAATATTATCAAATATTTTATTTCTTATACAAAGTAATAGGATGATTTCTAAGTGTGTTTTTGATGTACATATCTATAATTAGCTTATCTGAAAAACATGATACATTTGGATGGATCTTCAAGGAACAACTCAACAATTATACCTATTTGTGAAAATAAAAATAACTTCTATGACAATGTAAATTTAAGTTCTCAAAGGTAGTGATGTGAACCATGAATATTAATATTAATTTATTTCATAGTAGTGAGCAATCCATTTAATATCAATACATCTACAAATCAATTAATAAGATTTATTGAACATTTGCTATGTGCTAGATGCTTGGACTATAACTACAAAGGTTAAAATAAACCTTATTCTAAGGGAGTTGACAGTTTTTCAAGGAAATCACTGTCTACCTATCTATCTGTCTCTGTCTGTCTGTCTATCTTTTTATTTGTGCAGAATAAATGTAAAGAGAATAAATGCAAATACATTCAAGGTAGTTAATTATAAAGCAGTTGGAAGAGGGCACTAGCCATTAGAGGATTAAGAAAAAGTTCATGTGATTGTGGTGATGGTGCTTGCGCTAACTTTTAAATGAAGAAAGGACATAGATGATGTAAAAGAAAAGAGGGAGGGCATTACAGAAATGGGAGGGGGGAAGCTGTGCAAAATAAAGGAAATTGGAGATATACAACCATGGACAAGGAATAGAGAATTCAGTTTGTTCAGATTATAGAACATGGGGAGTGGTGTGATGTATAATGAGGTTAACAACATAGCTTAGGATGACATGTTGAAGAGCTTTAAAAGTTAAACGAAGAAGGTGATAGAGAGCCACTGGACATAAATGAATAAAGAAATAACAAATTTTTGTTTAAGGAAAAATCACTTAGGTGAATGTATGGAAACTGGAGTGGAATGGGGAGAACCTTTAGATGAAGAGACCATTTAGGAGTACGCTGCAGTAATCTAAACAGGAGGTGATCAGGGCCAGATGAACTAAGGTGGTGGATTGTGTGAGTAAAGAAAAGTTTGATGAGATAAATAGGGAAGTAGAAATGGTGAGATTTTGCAACTGATCATGTATATGGAGAAATAGAGAGTGAGCAATTGAAGATGATGTTATGGTTGTGATCCCTAGAAAGTGGAAAAATTATGGTGCCTTAGGTA
The DNA here is from genome assembly GCF_003287225.1 of Phascolarctos cinereus. Lineage (NCBI taxonomy): Eukaryota > Metazoa > Chordata > Mammalia > Diprotodontia > Phascolarctidae > Phascolarctos > Phascolarctos cinereus. The sequence goes on along the minus strand of NW_027556180.1, from coordinate 182,891,021 downwards.
AAAATATAGAAGCCTGGAAGAGAAAGGGGCTTTTGGGGAAAGAAATTCACTTGTGTTTTAGGCATTTAATTTGAGATGTCTCCAGGACATCTAATTTGAAATGTCTAAGAGGTATTTGATGGTGTGGGACTGAAGTTCAAGAGAGAAATTAGGGCTGGATATATTGATATGAGTCATTTGCATGGAGATTATAAGTAAATCCAGGGGATCAGGTGAGGTACACCATGGACAGAATATAGAAAGGGAAGAGAAAACAATCAAGTATAGGGCTTTAGGGAACATCCACATTTAAAGACTATGGTATAGATGATTAACTATCAGAGGAAACTAAGCCATGGTTAGATAGACAGAAAGAAAACCAGGAGAGACTAGTATCTCTAAAATCCAGAGAAAAGAGAGTATCAAGGGGGAAGAAGTGAACAATGCAAAATACAACAGAGATGAGAGGGATGAAGGCTGAGAAACAACCATCAGGTCTGGCAATTAAGACATCACTCTTTAACATCGGTAATGACAGTTTCAGTAGAATGCTGTGGTACGAAGCCAGATTGAAAAGAGTCCTACATGCTATGGAAAGCTCTCCAAAATAAATGTTTTCTCACCTTAGGTTCTGCTGTTGTAATTTAATCAACAAGGTTAAATTTCCTTTACCTGTTATTGATAGACCTTTATTCACAAGAAATTCCTGTCTTTCTTGTATGGTTTATGTAAATGTTTAGATGCTTATGAAATACATCCACATTTGGGGAATGGAATGTGGATGATAAGTTAGATATTAATGAAATCTAACTTCTCTTTTCATATATCTTTCATATTGCCAGTGCAATTTTCTCTCTCTATCTCTCTGTGTCTCTGTCTCTGCCTCTCTGTCTCTCTTTCTCTCTCTCTCTCTCACACACACACACATCAAACACCCCTGTCCCATATTTTTAATTCTTTTTAGCCAGATTCTGACTTAATATTGCTGTGGTGAAACATGCTTTCTTCTAGTTTTGGACAACTGACAGAATATTTCAAAGTACTTTCCTTTTGCTGATGCTGCTAATTACACAAATGCATGTGTCATCTTGTTTAGACTGTAGATTCATCCTGTTTTGACTATCATATTGCCCTTATGCTGTTCTCACAGTTGACAGACTTCAGCTGGTACAAACTGTGTCTTGGATTCTAACTGTCATCAGCCACAGCAAATAGACAACTTGACTTCTGGTTTATCTAGCTGCCAGACATGATTTGATACCAAATCCCCTTTTCTAATCTTTTTTTCAATGATATTCCTACTTTGAAGATTTGGGAATATTTAATAATTTCCTTTCTTTTCTCATAAGTGTCTGTGTATGTGTGCATAAAAGAGTGTGTATGTGTATATTTATGTGTTAATATATATATACTTGTATATACATGTATATTCATACATACACAAGTAAAAACATAATAACAATACACAAATGACACAAATCAGTCATTTTGTTACTTTGCATTGCATTAAAATATTTTATGAGATTTTTAAAGTGTTGGGGTAGGGGAAACAGCCTTGAAAACTGGCACAGTATTTCACTGCAAGTAGAAATTAGGGCTATGAAAAATAATAATAATAACTGATATTTGTATGTAATATTAACATTTGTAAAACTTTTTTATTCATTATTACATATGGTCCTTACCTCATCAATGTGAAGTAAGTATCATAGGCATTATTGTCCCCATTTTAAAGCTCAGAACACTGAGGTTTTGAAAGGTTAAAAGGCTTACCCAAAGTTACATAGGTGGTAAAAGTCAAAGCCAGGATTTGAATCCAAATCTCTAGCAATTTTTTTCCAGTGGTCTTCCAAATATTCCATAGCACCTTTCCCTAGTTTGGACATTCTATAAGTATTTTTCTGGCCTTTACCCATCCTAGTACAGGCCCTTATGAGTTCTATATGTTTTACCACAAAACTTTTTTAGATAATTTTCTTAACTTTCATCTCTCTCCACTCCACCTCAATAACTCATAAAGTCTACAAATTATTGCCAAATTGTTTTGTAAAATACTTTTCTCATCATGTCATTTCCTTGCTCCGAAAATGTAAGGAGTTTCCCAATATCTAAAGGATTTTTCTGTGACTTGAATTGAAGGCTCTATAATTCAAAATTCCCTCTCCAAACTTTTCTCTCTTTCTGTCTAAGAATCTTCTGCTCCAGTCCATCTGCCATTCTAATTATCCATTGAACATGCCATGCATATTTTAACTTGCAAATATTTCCTCACAGCGTTTCCTTAATTTGGAACCCCCCTTTTCCTTCTTTTGCAGCTATTAAAAACTAACTCAAGTCAAAGCTTAGCTCAAATTTCAGTTTTTCTATGGAGTCTTGAACACTGAAGCCTTGTGGATCTTTTCTTCCTACACCCATTTGGCATTTATCATATGCTGCTTTATTTTATTAGGTATTATGCATGTATGTTAGATTGTAAAGTACTCAAGATGAGGAGTCAATGTCTTGTAATTTGGTGTGAGAGTACGAAAAGGTGACAGAACTAATTTCTACTAGTGCTTCCTCACAACATGGGTTAGGTAATCCTTTCCTCTTTATCTACTAGAAAAGAGAATAGTTTTCCCTAAAAACTAGTGGGTAATGTGCCTCACTGCAATTATGGTGGTCTAAATTTAAGCTTATTCCTTCCATGTAGGCTGAATATGTGGGAAAGAGTGAACTAGGTTCTTTAGGGGAATGTTTTTGTATTAATTATCTTTATACCATATTATCTGAGAGTAGTAGTTAACTGCCTTCTCAGGACCCAATCTAAGTTGGGAAATGCTATTTTATTATTTTTTTTTCAAAAAGCTGGTACAACTTATTTTTTCCCCCTGCATATTTTTTTCTTGAAATATAGCTCTGAAAAGACAGACTTCTAAAAGCCCATTGTGTTTTATACAGAGCATCTTGACTCCATCTTAAAATCCAAACCATTCTGGCTTTCATTAAACAGCCAATAATAGCCCAAACCCATGCCTCTGTGGATCATTGTTTAAGGTTTTTTTATTTTTTATTTTTATTTTTTTTAATTTTTAATTTTTAAATTTTTTTTATTTTTTCCTTATGATTTTGAGTTGAAAACTTTTCTCCCTTTTCCTCCCCCCCCCCCTCCCCAAGATGGCTCACAATCTGATATACATTTACATACCCATTAAACATACTTTCACATTAGTGAAGTTGTAAGTAAAACTTAACACCAATAGGAGGCACCATCAGAAAGATGAAACAAGGGCAGAGTGAAAGCAGTGACTTGCTTGAGTTCTCACCCAAACACCTCCAAATACTCATAAAAAATGGCTCTAAACAAATTCTGAAGCAGCAGAACCCACAAAAAGACAGAGTGAAGCAAATTTCTAGCCCAAGACAACCTGGATGATGATCAGAAATCCCATGCTGGGAGCGCAGTGCAGAGTAGCGTGGGCGCACAGGCTGCAGCAAACCTGGAGCAGGCCTCAGAGGACTGAATTGCGGGCAGCTGTGGAGGTTTCCAGACTGCTCAATCCACGAATACCAAAGACAACTTATAAGGTCAGTGGGAAAAGTCTGTTTCTGTCGGTGGTCAGAGAGGAAGGCAGGGTTTCAGCTCCATTCCCCAAGAGCATGGCCTTGGGCAGGGGCAGCTGCTTCCCAAGCTTCCAGCCCACAGACTGAGGGGGAATCCAGGGGCTGATCCCAGAGGGACTGCAGGGATCTCTTTGCCAGTGCTAAGGCAGGAATCTCTTGCTTTGCCCGTGTATGGATCTGGGTCACAGCTCTGGGTGGCAATGCTGGGGTGAGGAGGAGCGCTGGTGTGGTGGAGCTTGGAGTGGCTGTGGAGAGGAACCCTTCCTCACAGTTACAGGACAAAAAGGAATACTTGTGGTCACAGGCCAGGAAAGGAGTAAACACCTCTACCCTTATCATACCACCTTGGAAGAACTGAAAATTTACAGGTCCCTACAAGTATCTCTAAAAACAGCTGTACAAACTCCCCTAAGCTTGGGACAGTACATTCTCCACATTGGAAGCAGATTCATACCTTAACAAAGAGATTAAAACTCAAGTAACCAGCCAGGATCATGAGCAAGCAGCACAAAAAGAATCAGACTATATTATCTTACTTTGGTGAAAAAGAAGATCAAAATATACAACCAGAAGAAGGCAACAAAATCAAAGCTCCTACATCCAAAGCCTCCAAGAAAAATATGAATCAGTCCCAGGCTTTGGAAGAGCTCAAAAGGGATTTTGAGAAGCAAGTAAGAGAAGTAGAGGAAAAACTGGGAAGAGAAATGAGAGTGATGCAAGAAAATCATGAAAAACAAGTCAACAGCTTGCTAAAGGAGACCCAAAAAAATACTGAAGAAAATAACACCTTAAAAAATAGCCTAACCCAAATGGCAAAAGAGGTCCAAAAAGCCAATGAGGAGAAGAATGCCCTAAAAAGAAAAATTGGCCAAATGGAAAAGGAAGTCCAAAAGATTACTGAAGAAAATACTTCCTTAAAAATTAGAATAGAGCAATTGGAAGCTAGTGACTTTATGAGAAATCAAGACACTGTAAAACAAATCCAAAAGAATGAAAAATTAGAAAACAATGTGAAATATCTCATTGGAAAAACAACTGACCTGGAAAATAGATCCAGGAGAGAGAATTTAAAAATTATTGGACTATCTGAAAGCCATGATCAAAAAAAGAGCCTAGACATCATCTTTCAAGAAATTATCAAGGAAAACTGCCCTGATATATTAGAACCAGAGGGCAAAATAGAAATTGAAAGAATCCACAGATCTCCTCCTGAAAGAGATCCCCAAAGGAAAACTCCTAGGAATATTGTAGCCAAATTCCAGAGTTCCCAGGTCAAGGAGAAAATATTACAAGCTGCCAGAAGGAAACATTCAAGTACTGTGGAAACACAATCAGGATAACACAAGATTTAGCAGCTTCTACATTAAAGGACCACAGGGCATGGAATATAATATTCCAGGGCAAAGGAGATAGGATTACAACCAAGAATCACCTACCCAGCAAAACTGAGTATAATCCTTCAGGGGAAAAAATGGTCATTCAGTGAAATAGAGGACTTTCAAGCATTCCTGATGAAAAGACCAGAGCTAAACAGAAAATTTGACTTTCAAATACAGGACTCCAGTGGAACATGAAGAGGTAAACAGGAAAGAAATCATAAGAGACTTATTAAGATTGAACTGTTTACATTCCTGCATGGAAAGATGATATTTGTAACTCATGAGAACTTTGTCAGTATTAGGGTAGTTGAAGGAAAAAAATTGTATGTATGTATATATAGATAGATAGATAGAGGGCACAGGGTGAGTTGAAGATTAAGGGGTCATATCTGGAGAATAAAATTAAGGGATGAGAGAGGATGATACTGGAGAAGAAAGGGAGAGGTAGAATGGGGTAAATTATCTCACAAAAAAAAAACAGAAAAGAAAAGTCTCTCACAGTGGAGGGGAAACAGGGAAGGTGAGAGGGAATGATGAATCTTATTCTCATAGGATTTGGCTTAAGGAGAATAACATACACATTCAATTGGGTATGGAAATCTGTCTTACCCTACAGGAAAATAGGGGGAGAAGGGGCAAGAGAGCAGGGGGTGATAGAGAGGAGGGCAGATTGGGAAAGGTAATCAGAAGCAAATACTTCTGAGGAGGGACAGGGTCAAAAGAAAGAATAGAATAAATGGGAGGGCAGGATAGGATTAAGGGAAATAGAGTTAGTTTTTCACAACATGTCTACTAAGGAAGGATTTTGCATAACTGCACATGTACAACCTATATTGAGTTGCTTGCCTTTTCAATGAGGGTGGGTGGGGAGGGAGGAAGGGAGAAAATTTGGAACTCAAAGTTTTAAAAATACACGTTTTTAAAAAAATGTTTTCACGTGCAACTGGGAAATAAGAAATACAGTAAATGGGGTACAGAAATCTATCCTGCTCTACAGGAAAATAGAAGGGGAAGGGGATAAGAGAGGGGGGAGAGATAGAAGAGAAGGCAGACCAGGGGAAGGGGTAATCAGAATGTATGCCATCTTGGGGTGGGGGGAAGGGTGAGAAATTTGGAACTCAAAAACTTGTGGAAGTGAATATTGAAAACTAAAAATAAATAAATTTATATTAAAAAAAAGAAAGATGAAACAAAACTCAACAGAAGGTAAAAATAAGTGATAGCAATTCAATTTCCACAGTTCTTTCCTTGGACGTGGACAGCATTTTCCATCCTGAGGCCTCTGGAGATGACTTAGATCCTCGTAATGCTGAGAAGGGTTCAGTTTAACAATCTTGGTCATTGTATAACGTGGCTGTTATTGTGTACAAAGTCCTCTTGGTTCTGCTCACTTCACTCAGCATCAGACCATATAAGTCTTTCCAGGTTTTTCTGAAGTCAGCCTGTTCATCATTTCTTATAGCACAATAGTATTCCATTATATTCATATACCACAACTTGCTCAGCCATTCCCCAATTGATGGGTATCCTCTCAATTTCCAATTCTTTGCCACCACAAAAAGAGCTGCTATGTATATTTTTGTACATGTGGGTCCTTTTCCCATTTGTCTGATCTCTTTGGGATATAGCCCTAGAAGTGCTATTGCTGGATCAAAGGGTATGCACATTTTTGTAGCCCTTTGGCCATAGTTCCAAATTGTTTTCCAAAATGGTTGGATCATTTCACAACTCCACCAACAATGTATTAGTTCCAATTTTCCCACATCTCTCCAACATTTATCATTTTCCTGTTTTGTCATGTTGGCCAATCTGATAGGTGTGACGTGGTACCTTAGAGTTGTTTTGATTTGCATTTTTCTAATCAATAATGATTTAGAGCAATTTTTCATATGACTATAGATGGCTTTAATTTCTTCATCTGAGAACTGCTGTTCATATCCTTTGACCATTTATCAATTGGGGAATGGCTTGTGTTCTTATAAATTTGTCTTAATTCTCTATATATTTTAGAAATGAGGCCTTTATCAGAGAGACTGGTTGTAAAAATTCTTTCCCAATTTTCTACCTTCCTTCTAATCTTAGTTGCATTGGCTTTGTTTGTGCAAAAACTTTTCAATTTAATGTAATCAAAATTATCCATTTTGCTTTTCATAATGTTCTCTATCTCCTGTTTGGTCATGAATTCTTCTGTTCTCCATAGATCTGATAGGTAAACTATTCCTTGTTCTCCCAGTTTACTTATGGTATCAGCCTTTATATCTAAGTCATGAACCCATTTTGACTTTATTTTGGTATATGGTGTGAGATTTGGGTCTATGCCTAGTTTCTGCCATACTCTTTTCCAGTTTTCCCAGCAGTTTTTTTCAAAGAGTGGGTTCTTATCCCAGAAGCTGGGGTCTTTGGGTTTATCAAATAATAGATTACTATAGTCATTGACTACTGTGTCTTGCATATTTAACCTATTCCACTGATCCACCTCCCTTTTCTTAGCCAGTACCAAGCATTTTGATGATTGCTGCTTTATAATACAATTTAAGATCTGGAATTGCTAGGGCCACCTTCCCCTGCATTTCTTTTCATTAGTTCCTTTGATATTCTGGACCTTTTGTTTTTCCAAATGAATCTTGTTATTATTTTTTCTAACTCTATAAAATAATTTTTTGTAGTTTGATTGGTATGGCACTGAATAAGTAAATTAGCTTAGGTAGGATTGTCATTTTTATTATTAGCTCGGTACCCATGAGCAACTGATGTTTTTCCAATTATTTAGATCTGATTTTATTTGTGTGAAAAGTGTTTTGTAATTGTGTTCATAGAGTTCCTGGGTTTGTTTCGGAGGTAGACTCCTAAATATTTTATAATGTCTACAGTAAGTTTAAATGGGATTTCTCTTTCTATCTCTTGCTGTTGGGCTTTGTTGGTAATATATAGAAATGCTGATGATTTATGTGGGTTTATTTTATAGCCTGCAACTTTGCTAAAGTTGTTTATTATTTCAAGTAGTTTTTTACTTGATTCTCTAGGATTCTCTAAGTATATCATCATGTCATCTGCAAAGAGTGATAGCTTTGTTTCTTCTTTGCCTATTCTAATGCCTTCAATTTCTTTTTCTTCTCTTATTGCTAAAGCTAAGGTTTCCAGTACAATATTGAATAACAGTGGTGATAATGGACATCCTTGTTTCACCCCCGATCTTATTGGAAATGCTTCTAGCCTGTCCCCATTACATATAATGCTTGCTGAAGGTTTTAGATAGATGCTATTTATTATTTTAAGGAAGACTCCATTTATACCTATGCTTTCTAGTGTTTTTAATAGGAATGGGTGTTGTATTTTATCAAAAGCTTTTTCTGCATCTATTGAGATGATCATGTGGTTTCTGTTGGTTTTGTTGTTGATGTGCTCAATGATGCTGATAGTTTTCCTAATATTGAACCAACCCTGCATTCCTGGTATAAATCCTACCTGGTCATAGTGTATTATTCTTGTGATAAGTTGCTGCAATCTTGTTTAAAATTTTTGCATCTATATTCATTAGAGAAATTGGTCTATAATTTTCTTTCTCTATTTTGACTCTTCCTGGTTTAGGTATCAACACCATATTTGTATCATAAAAAGAATTTGGTAAGACTCCTTCTTCACCTATTTTCCCAAATAGTCTATATAGTATTGGAATTAATTGTTTTTAAATGTTTGATAGAATTCACATGTAAATCCATCTGGCCCTGGAGATTTTTTCCTAGGGAGTTCATCAATGGCTTGTTCAATTTCTTTTTCTGAGATGGGGTTATTTAAGTATTTTACCTCCTCTTTGGTTAACCTGAGCAATTTATATTTTTGTAAATATGTATCTATTTCACTAAGATTGTCAAATTTGTTGGCATATAGTTGGGCAAAATAATTCCTAATTATTGTTTTAATTTCCTCTTCCTTGGTGGTAGCTTCGCCCTTTTCATTCTTGATACTAGTAATTTGGTTTTCTTCTTTCTTTTTTTAAATTAAATTAACCAAAGGCTTATCTATTTTATTGTTTTTTTCATAAAAACAGCTCTTAGTTTTATTTATTAGTTCAATAGTTTTCTTAATTTCAATTTTATTACTTTTTCCTTTTTAAAATTTTTTAATATTTTTTTGTTTCCCCCAATTATATGTCAAGACAATATTCAGCAATCATTTTTTACAAGATTTTGAATTCCAAATTTATCTTCCTCCCTCCCTCTCTCCCCTCCCTTTTTCCAAAAATGGAAGGCAATTTGATACAGGCTATATATGTACAATTATATAAAAACATATTTCCATATTAGTCAGAGTTGTGAAAGAAGAAACAAATCAAAAAGAAACACACACACATGCACACACACACACACACACACACACACACAAAGTAAGTGAAAAAAGTATGTTTTAATCTGCATTTATAGCCCACAAGTTCTTTATCTGGTTGTGGATGGCATTTGCCATCAAGAGTTCTTTGTACCTGTCTTGGATCATTGTGTTGCTGAGAAGAGATAAGTCATTTATAGTTGATCATCACACAATGTTGCTGATAATACGTGCAATGTTTTCCTAGTTCTGCTCATTTCACTTTGCATCAGCTCCTACAAGTCTTTCCAGGTTTTTCTGAAAACTGCCTGCTCATCGTTTCTTATTGCACAATAGTTTTTCATTACATTCATACGTCACATTGTTTAGGTTTTACGGCTTAGAATAATTGTAAATAGCAATTTTTTTGGTTCTGACCAGAAGCACTGACCTTTTGCCAGTTGTCTTGACCATTGTTTTGGCACTGGATTTTGATGATTCTTGAGGAGAGATTGTGGCTGATGACTTCGTGTAGCTCTGTCTCACTCATAACCAATTTACATGCAAGTCAGGACATCGCCGTTGTGATGTCATTGGTCCTCTTGGAGAATGAAAGATGAACAACAACAACAACAAAGAGAGACAAAAGATCCTGAGACTTGATTGGTCTTGCTTTCTTGATGCAGCTTTCTTCACCTAAAGGCATATGTGGAGTTTGAGATGCCCTGAGTTGGTGGATTTCTGAAGATTACTCCAGTTGCCAAGTTCTTTACCATGCTTTGTCCTCATGACCAGACGCATTTCCATATGGGGCTAAAGGAGCTATGTTTAGTGAAGCTAGGTACCACTATATCATTATCACTTATTATTTCTGTTAAGCCAAAGTAAATCTGATTTTATTAACTGTTCAATGACTTGAAAGTACTCCTTTTGTCCTAAGATCAAACTTGAACTAAGAGAATGCTGACATAGAAGAAGGTATGGTAGAGAAATATAGAAAAATTAACTCTAAACTTTTATATTTTCTAGCATAATACCTTTTACACTGGAAGTAATTAATAAATATTTCATTTGACTCAAGGAAAAACAATCCCAGAGAGATTAAATAACTAGTCCAAGGTGACAGATAATAAATAGCAATAAGCAAAAAAGGCAGGCATCACAGTCTCACATTTTAACTTAAAATCCATCATTCTTTCCACTATGCCACATTGCATATACATATATGATGTTAATAACTGTCATTGAAATGCAATCTCTGGATAGCCCTTCCATGTTGAAATTTAATTTAATTATTATTTATTAAACTCTTACTCTGCACCAGCATTTTGCAAGGTTCTTTGGAGTACAAAGACAAAAACAAATCCCTTCAAAGGGGTTGCATCTTCCTGGAAGGATACAAGACATAAATAAATAAGGGAATACAAAATATATACAGAATAAATACAAAGAAATTTGGGAGGGGACACTAACAACTGGAGAAATCGGTAAAGGCTCTTGTAGAAGGTGCACTGAAGCTTAGTGTTGAAGAAAGGAAAAGATTCAAAAAGGTACAGAATGGGAAGGAAGAGCATTTCAGGCATGAAGAGACAGTATATGCAGATGTTTGGAGGTAGAAAATGAAGAGTACATTGGAAACATTAAATAGATCACTTTGACTTTCACACATAGAGTGTGAAGGGAAGGAAACAAGCATTTATAGAGTGCCTACTATGTTCTAGGCACTATGCTAAGTACTTTTACAAATATTAACTCATTTGATCCCCATAACGACCCTGTAAGGTAGGAGCTATTTTTCCCATTGTAGAGTTGAGGAGACTGGAGCAAGCAGAGGTGAAGTGACTTATCAGGGTCAGATAGCTAGTATGTATCTGGGGCTAGGTTTGAACTCAGATCATCCTGACACCAGACCCAGCACTCTATTTACTGTGCTGTCAGCTACTTATTGTGGTGTGGAAAACAGTCTAATAACATAAAATAGGATGAAGCCAGATTAAAGAGCATTTAAAATACCAAATAGAGGCATTCATTTTTATTCTTGAGGTAACAGGGAGCTATTAAAGTTGTTTGAGCAGAAGAGTAATAAAGTTAGACCTATACTTAATAAATATTAATTTGTTTTTTATTTTTTTAATTAAAATTTTTTAAAAAAATAAATATTGATTTGGTAACTATATGGAGGATGGAGAGAAGAGGGTAGGCAGTGATAGCAGGATCGTAATTAGTAGGCTATTATAATAATCTATGTGGCTCAGTTCTGCCAGGCCTGGAGTCAGGAAGACTCATATTCTTGATTTCAAATCTTGTCTGTTTGCCTCAGTTTTCTCATCTATAAAATGAGCTAGAGAAGGAAATGGCAAAGCACTCCAGTATCTTTGCATGGATACCAAAAGAGTCAGACATGACTGAAAAATGACTGAACAACAACAACAAATATGATAATGTAGACTAAAGATCACGAGAGCCTGAATTAGAGTAGGAGCCTTAGGAGTCAATAGAAGAGGACAAATGTAAGAAATAATGTAGCTTTGAGTACAGTTTGGACTATATATTTGTTTTCTCAGGATGCCAAGTGATTATTTTCTTCTGGCCAGAGCCACTTGAGAGACTGTCTACAATAAGCATTAGAGAGGTTGACAGCACCAAAACTATCAATTTTTGAAGTACTGAAGAAAACTGATTGGCTAATTTTCATTGTAGCATCTCAGATTTATTTTCTTCTCTGTTTTTAGAAAATCGCTGCTATGATTTTTTCACTTTCTGTTCTAGAAAATAAAACCTCTTGTTAATGTAAATAACTTTACAATGTATAAGTACATGCATTAATAAAGTATGGTATAAAATATTTGCATCTGTAAAATATTTTCATCCATAAACAAGTAGTCCAGTTACTAGATACCTATATGAAAAGAAGTTTCTTTAGTAATCCTGCACAATGTTTTGCTTTGCTAATTTTAGAACAGAGGAACAAAATAATAAATATAGGATAATAATATGATTGAAGTGAAGAAGAATTTATTAGGTTTATTTTAGATTAACATTATTACTTAGGTATAAGCTTATAGAAGTTGTAAAAATTGGATAAGATAAAGTAACATAGATTTCTTTGACATAACTTTCTAGTAAAGCAACATCTAGCATATGTTACCTAAGTTACTGTTACTATCTAACATATTTTTAGCAGAGTTTTCAGAAGGGAAACAACAGTTCACCCATCTAGTCTTACAAGCAGTGGTAGTTACTAAAGGAGCCAGTATCCCTATATCATTCAAACCAACTCTCATAACATAGCAGAGGATACAAGATATGGTGACACTCTCAGAGAAACCTCCCAGTAAGAGGCCATTCAAAAGGACATACAACATATGTATTCACATCTTTAAAATTCATCACAGCAATCAGGCAGTTAGAAAATGAATAATCTTTTTTAAAATGAGAATTAGAAGGGAGAAAAAGAGTAAGAAGTTGGTGTAATATAACCTTTGTAGCTTATGATTTATATTCATAGGCATGGAGTATGTTAAGCATTGAACCATTTCAGGAGAGGAACATATTTAAGTGAACAGTGTTTCAGTAAATTGGACTCTCTTGTGTAGCTGCTGTTTTCACAAGCTGTTATTTGATGAGGGTCAGCCCGAGAAACCACTTCTTTTTTCAGACTATTTTATAATCACTATTACACATCATGCTGAAAAATAAGTTACTTGAGACTACCACCTATTTTAGGAAAGTGAAAATGTCTGCCTGCCTGAAAACAACTCTCTCCAAATGGCTTTTGGTGATAGGTTAGCATCCCAGGCAGTGTAATTCAACTGCTCCAATGAATCAAAGAAAAGGGGTAGCATCGTTTTACAGACTGACTCTACTTGACATAATTGAGATGATTAACTTGGCAAAGAGGATAATGGGTGAGATTTTCCTCCTTTTGTTCAGATCAATTTGTTCTCCCAGTTCTTCCTACGAGAGCCCTCATTTCTCATATAATTTCATTTTAATCTCTTGTTTCATTTTCTTAAGCCACTCTTGGAGTCTTTGTGGCTGAGACACTTTTTCTCTTTTTGTACCTGTTGTAGATTTCTTGCTTCCTCTTGATGTATTTCCTGACATCTCTTGATCTCCTTGGATCATGTTGGGTCTGAATTCTGCAGTCTTCAGGTCCCTCCAGATCATTCAGATTCATAGAACTAGGGTTTTTTTGGTCACACTGGAACATCTTTTTCAATGCTGGTGAATTCCAGGTGTCTGTGGATGCACTTGACTTCTGTCTTCAGAGCATTCCCAACCTCTTTCTCCCTGGAGCATTACTGGTTAGTGTGGCTCTGTGTGATCCTGGAACATTTCAGGTCAGAGTGGTGGCAGGTTTCCTTATCATTTATTTGTTTTTATTCTTAATTAATTTGAAGAGTTGGGGAATCACTAGTCCAGCAGGCTTGTGTTTTTGTGCATTACTGGGCTGACTGAAGGTCCTTACTATTTCTTTTTTTTTATAATCTATGGAATAAAACATGCATTTTCATAACAGTACAATTAAAAAGAAGATTGTGATGAAATTGTAAATCTACTATGCACAACTTGCTATTTCTTTAAATATAAAACAAAATTATCGTGTAAATTTCTTTTTTCTTTTTTCTTCCCTCCCTCCTGTCATAGAGATGGTTACCATTGGAGGCAAATATATATATATATACACACACACATATATACACATATATGTATATATATACACACACATATACACACATATATGTATATATATATACACACACACATATATGAAAAATTATTTCTGCACATACTTCTATTTATCAGTTCTTTCTCTGGATATAGATAACATCTTTCTTCATATGTCCTTTATAGTGAATTTGGGTACTTACAATAGACAAAATAACTTATTTACTCAAATTCATTCTTAAAATAATATTGCTGTTCCTTTATACAATGTTTTCTTGATTCTGCTAATTTTATTCTTCATTATTTTGTAGAAGTCTTTCCATGTTTTTTCTAAAATCATTGAGATCACCATTTCTTATAGCACAATAATATTCCAAAAATCACATACTCAAGTTGTTTAGCCATTCCCCAGCTGATAGGTATCCCCACAATTTCCAGTTCTTTGCTATCACAAAGAGAGCTTCTATAAACATTTTAGAACCCCAAAGGTTCTTTTCCTTTTTTCTCTACTGATCTTTGGAAATAGATCTAGAAGTGGTACTGCTTGGTCAAAGGGTATAATTCTCTTTCTATGTAATTCCAGATTGCTCTCCAAAATGGTTGGATCATTTCACAATTCCACCAACAATGAGTTAGTGTCCCAATTTTTCCACATCCTTTCCAACATTTGTCACTTTCCACTTCTATTATTTTAGCCAATATGAAAGGTATAAAATGATATATCAAGGTTTTTTTAAAACCTATATTTCTCTAATCAAAAATGATTTAGAGCATTTTTTAATGTGATTATAAATTGTTTTGTTTTCTTCATTGGAAAACTATCTGTCCTTTGACCATTTATCTACTGGAGAATGACTTGTATTCTTATAGATTTGACAAATCTTTATGCGTTTTGGATATAAGATCTTTATCTGATAAACTATCTATAAAATTTCCCCCCAATTTTCTGCTTTCCTTCTAATCTTGGTTACATTTGTTTTATTGGTACAAAATCTTTTTAATTTGATGTAATTGAAATTATCAGTTTTGCACTTGACTTCATTCTCTATCTCATTTATTTAGAAGTTGTTTGTCCAGCCTCAAGTTGATAAGTAATATGCTCCATGTTCTTCTAATTTTATTGTAACATCTCTCTTTATATATAGGTCATGTACCCATTTTGATCTTATGTTGATAAATGGTGTAAGATATTGGTCCATGTCCAGTTTCTCTCTGTTTTCCAGGTTTTCCAACAATATTTTTTTTACCAAATAATGAATTCTTATCCCCAAATCTTAAGTTGTTGTTATACTTCTCAAAAACAAGGTTATTATGTTTATTTGGTCCTGTAAATTGTATGTTAATTGTATTCCATTGATCTACCTTTGTATTTATTAACCAGCACCAGATAGTTTTGATAATTACTGTGTTATAATA
This sequence comes from Phascolarctos cinereus, assembly GCF_003287225.1. NCBI lineage: Eukaryota > Metazoa > Chordata > Mammalia > Diprotodontia > Phascolarctidae > Phascolarctos > Phascolarctos cinereus. Next base: position 182,875,671 of record NW_027556180.1, on the reverse strand, counting down.
TAACATAAGATCTGGTGCAGCTAAACCTCCTTCCTTTATACTTTGTAAAAATTAATTGCTCTGGTATTCCTGCCTTTTTGTTTTTCAAAATGAATTTTGTTATTATTTTTTCTAATTCAGTAAAATGATTTTTGGTAATTTAATTGGGTTGCTGTTGAATATATAAATTTGTTTGGGCAAAATTGCCATTTTTATTATATTAGCCCTGCCTATCCATGAATAATTAACATCTCTCCAATTATTTAAATCTGATTTTATTTGCGTAAAAAGTTTTTTTTAAAGTAAAATTTTGTTTATGCAGTTCCTGGATTTGTTTTGGCAGGTGTACTCTCAGGTATTTTATACTGTCTAGAGTTAATTTAAATTGAGTAATTTTCACTATCTCTTCTTGAAGAGTTTTCTTTGTGATATATATAGTGATTTATGTGCATTTACTTTATATCCAGCTACTTTACTAAAATTATTGATTGTCTCAACTAACTTTTAGTTTAGTCTTCAGGATTTTCCAGTGTATCATCATATCACCTGCAAAAATAGATATTTTATTACCTCATTTCCTATTGTGATTCCTTCAATTTCTTTTTCTCCCCTTATTGCTATTGCTATGATTTCTAATACAATGTTGAGCAATATTGGTGACAGTGGGCATTCTTGTTTCACACCTGATCTTATTGAGAAGGCCTCTAGTTTAGTCCCATTATAAATAATATTTGCTGATTATTTTAGATAAATGCTTTATTAAAAGTCAATTTAAGGAAAAATCCATTTATACCAATACCTTCAAGTGTCTTTAGTAGAAATAAGTGTTGAACTTTCTTAAAAGCTTTTTCCACATCTATTGATATGATGATACAATTTTTAAACTTTTATTATTGATGTAATGAATTACTTTGATAGTTTTCCTTATGTTAAACCATCCTTGCATTCCTGGCATAACTCCCATTTTATCAGAATGTGTAACTTTGTAATATATTTTTTCTAATCTTTTAGCTAGCATTTTATCTAGAATTTTTGCAAAATCATTAATGAAATTGATCTATGATGTTCTTTTACTGCATTTACTTTTCCTGGTGTCAATATCATATTTGTTTCATAAAAGGAGTTTGGAAGAATCCCTTCTTTCCCTACTATTTTAAATAATTTTTTAAAAATATTGGAATTACTTGATCTTTATATGTTTGATAGAATTCGTTTGTAATCCAATATTGTTTTAAGAGAAACTTTGAGTGGCTAAATCATTTTGACTATTACAAATACCCAAAATGAATACAAAGAAACTCTAAAGGAAGATGCTATGTGCATACAAAGAACTGATAAATAGAAGTATATATATAGAATGACTATATATTAGAAATGAATATGTACCTACACACATACACATATGCATGTGCATGTATGAATGTAGATAAATATTTGAATCTAAAGGTAGCCATGTATAGGACAGGGATGAGAAGGAAGAAAAGAATTTTTTAAAAAAGTTACATAACTTTATTATATATTTAAAAGGAATAGCAAGTTGCACATAATAGATTTGTACTTTCATGTGCACTTTTTTGCTATTCTACTATGTTATGGGAATTTTTTTTATTTTTTAAGTTCATAATACATTTTTAAAAAAGGCTATAAGCCACATGAGATGAAGTCAAGTACTGTTCAGGAAACATGTGAGAAGAAATCAACAATGCATTTGCAGCCAAAGTAATAGGCAAAAAAAGATGTATTTGCTAAGTAGATTTTACAGTGGAAAAATGAGAGGAAAAGGGTTAAATACTGATACAAATTATCAAAAGTTATCTCAGTGTCATACTACAGATTTTCTGGTTTTGTAAATTTTGTGTTCCACTTTATTTAATTGCCTCCAAAGAACAGTAATAATGAGCCCATAACATCAGATACTGAAATGAGTCAAAATATTTGTAAATGCCCTTTATAAAAGGTTGGCCTTGAAAAATTAAGCTGATTTGCATTTCTCTAATCAATAGTGAGTTAGAGCATTTTTTTCATGTGGCTATAGATGGCTTTAATGTCTTCATCTCTATTGATTAGAGAAATGCAAATCAAAACAACTCTGAGGTACCACATTACCCCTATCACATTGGCCAACATCAGAAAACAGTAAAATGATAAATGTTGGAGAAGATGTGGGAAAATTGGAACACTAATGCATTGTTGGTGGAGTTGTAAAATGATCCAATCCTTTTGGAGAGTAATTTGGAACTATGCCCAAAGGGCTACAAAAATGTGCATACCCTCTGATCCACCAATAGCACTTCTAGGGCTCTATCCCAAAGAGATCATTCAAATGGGAAAAGGACCCACATGTACAAAAATATTTATAGCAGCTCTTTTTGTGAAGGCAAAGAATTGTAGATTGAGAGGATACCCATCAATTGGAGAATGGCTGAACAAGTTATGGTATATGAATGTAATGGAATATTATTGTGCTATAAAAAAATAATGAACAGGCAGACTTCAGAAAAACCTGGAAAGACTTGTATGGTCTGATGCTGAGTGAAGTGAGCAGAACCAGGGGAACGTCGTACACAGTAACAGCCATGTCGTGCAATGACTGATCTTGACAGACTTAACCTTTCTCAACAATACAAGCATCTAAGATATCTCCAAAGGCTGCATGATGGAAAATACTATCTACATCCAAAGAAATAACTATGTAGTTTGAATGCAGATCTAAGCATACTATTTGCTATTTTTTTCTTCTGTTGTGCTTTGTTTCCTCTTTCTGGTGGTTCCTCCTATTGCTTCTAATTCTTACTTACAACATCACTAACATGAAAATGTGTTTAATAGGAATGTATGCGTATAGCTTTTTTTCAGATTGTACGCCATCTTGGGGAGGTAGGTGGGGGGAGGGAGGGAGGGAGGGGGAGAAAATTTAAAACTCAAAAGCTTATTGAAGTGATTGTTGATAAATCAAAATAAATTAATTTTAAAAATAAACTGGATATTTAAAAAGGAGTTTTAAAAGTTATAAAAGAAGAATTTTGAAAGTTCTTTTGAAAGAAATTCAAACTCACTTTGAAAGACATTTTATTTATACAACGTAATGTATGAAACTACAGCTCAATATGTATTCTCACCTTTAGACTTTCAAACAGATCTCTCACAACAACACATTTTGTCTAAGTGTTAATGTAAATAACACAAATTGGCTTTTAGGATTTGTAAAAATCAGTAATTAGGAGAACTTCTGTTGCCAAGATGGCAGAGTGAGGAAGGAACCCTATGAAGCCCTCCTAAATTCTCCTGTAAACAACTAATAAACCACCTCAGAATTGGTCTAGGAGCAGGGAAGCAGCTTGCTAACCCAGCAGGAAAGATCTTTATCACTTGTGTGAGAGGGGAATGAAGTCTAAGAGCAATAGCAGGAGCCAGCCTCACAGCAGGGTCCTGCAGCAGGGCTCTGAGTCTGGGGCAATCCAACAGTGAGGCCTCACCCTCCTGCAAACCAGCAATCACCTAGGCAAGTGAGCAATCTGTGCAGCACAGCAAGGCCTGAACTGAGTGACCTTACCTCCAACACAGTTCATCAGTGGGGATATGACCTCGTTGCTGACCAGTGGTGAAGCCCTACCCTGACTCTCATCAGCAGTGAGACCCCACCTGTGGGGCCTACCAGTAGTGAGGCCCTGTTAACAGAGCAACCCAGTAGCAGGGCTACAGCCCCTGGTCTGCCCCAGATCTCTCCTACAGGGCCAGCCATCAGAAAGACTATTACCATAGCAGCAACAATTGAGCAGCAAGGCCTCACCCCTGGAGCAGGCCAGTAGCTAAACCTCACACCCAGGGGAAGCCAATGAGGAGGTCCCACTCCCCAGTACAAGCCAGAAGAGAAGCCTGCTTTCAAGAGAAAGCAAGCAGCTAAGCCCTGAAACCCAGTGAAAGCCAACAGTAAGACCCAGAGTCCTAGCACAAAAAGCTTTGGACAGTGTAGGACCAGAGCCCAACTCTCAAATAAAAACAACAAGTCACAAAAAAGGGCAGGAAAAAAGAAGCAAAAAAAACACTCAAAAAAAGAGTTTGACTATAGAGAGTTACTATGGTGATAAGAAAGATCAAGACACAAACTTAGAAGGGGACAAAATGTTGAAATGTCTACATGTGAAGGCTCAAAGAATAATGTAATTTGGTCTTAAGCCCCAAAAGAATTCCTGGAAGAGCTTAAAAGAATTTTTGAAAGCAAATTAGAAAATCAGAAGAAAAAAGGGGAGAAGAAGTGAGAATAACATATGAGAATAATGAAAAAAAAGTCAATAGCATGGGAAAAGATTTAAAAAAATTACCAAATAAAACTACTCTCTAAAAATAGAATTGGCCAAATAGAAAAGGAAATACAAAAGTTCACTGAAGAAAATAATTCCTTAAAAATTAGAATTGAACAATTGGAAACTAACGACTCTATGAGACATCAAGATACAATAAAACAGAATCAAAAATTTAGAAGAGAAGAAAATGTGAAATTTCTCATTGAAAAAAATAACTGACCTAGAAAATAGAACTATGAGAGACAACAGAATAATTATTGGAGTACCTAAAAGCCATGATAAAAAAAATGCCTGAACAACATCTTTCAAGAAATTAAAAAAAAAAAAACAACCTGCCCTGATATAATTGAACCAGAGGGAAAAATAGAAATTGAAAGAATCCCACCAATCACCTCCCGTAAGAGATTTCAAAATGAAAACCCCCAGGAACATCATGGCCAAATCCCAGAGCTCACGGATCAAGAAGAAAGTATTGCAAGCAGCCAAAAAGAAACAATTCAGATATCATGGAGCTATAGTCAGGATTACACAGGATTTGGCAGCTTCCACAGGGCTTGAAATGTGATATACCAGAAGGCAAAGAAGTTAGGATTACAACTAAGAATCATCTACTCAGCAAAATTTAATATAAGCTTTCAGGGGGAAAATTAATATTTAGTGAAATAGAGCACTTTCAAGCATTTCTAATTAAAAGACCAGGGAAGCATAAAAAGGTTAAAAAAAAAAAGAAAAAGAAAACATAAGAAATTCAGTAAGGTTAAACTGTTTATATTTCTATGTAGCAAGAAAATAAAAACAATTAGAGGTTCCTGAAGTTTGTGATACCAACCCCTTGGGGATGCTGGAATGTTCCAGAGGCATAGTAATAGTCTTGGATGCAACTGGGGGGTGTTGAATAAAAATAAGGGAGTGGTAGAAGAACAAGGAAAGGACAGAAGAAAATTTTGAAGAACCATTTATATGTTTCATTTGTTGTGTAACAGAGCTAAAGTCAAAGTGATTATATTATTTTCTAAATAAACACAGAAAATGCAAGTTATAATCAATGGTCAAGTCTGCTGACAGGTCTTAACAAGCAAGTGTTGGCAGGCGAGCATATAGCACATTGTTGGGAAGTCCAGCATGCATTGGCAGGAATATGTGTGTGTAATGACTTCTTTACAATATGGTACTATATGGTTACATTATGCAATATTGCATCATCAAAATTTCAATACAGGGAAAAACCCCACAAATTTACAATAAATTATTAAATTTAAGATCTGTCATTTAAAAATATTTTATATTTTTTGAAATGATGCAGATTTCAAAAAAAAACTGTTAAAAGTTAAAGAAAGTAGATTTCCAGGGGGATGCTGAGGAACTTTTTTTGAAAACGGGGTGGCATGCCAAAGAAGTTGGGAACCTCTGAGTTAGAAAGAGTATATACATGTACTCCTGACATGACAGAGGGTGTGGATATAAGGTGACTTTGATGGGATAGTATCCCAAAAAACAAAACAAAACAAAGGAGTGAGAAGGAAATTGCACTGGAAGAAAAAGGAGAGGGGAGATTGAATGGGGTAAATTATCCCACATAAAAGAGGCATGAGAAAGATATTATAATGAAGGGGAAGATGGTGTTGGTGGTAGTGGGCCAAGCTTAAATCTTACTCTCATCAAAATTGGCTAAAAGATGGAATAACATACTCAATTGGATATAGAAATCTATCTTACCCTATAAGGAAGTAAAAAGGGATGAGGATTATAGGAAAGGAAGGGAGGGCTGATAAAAAGGAGGGAATATTGAGGAAGGCAGTGATCAGAAATAAAACACTTGTGAGGAGGGAAAAGGTGGGGTGCAAGAGAGAGGAGGGGATAAACAAGAAAAAATAGCATGGAGGGAAGTACACATTTAGTTATCATACTCATAAATGTAAATGAGATGAACTTACCATAAAATGGAAGTGGATAGCAGAATGGATTAAAAACCTAAATTTTACAATGTATTGTTTACAAGAAACACTTTTGAAGCACAGAGATACACACAGGGTAAAAGTAAGGGACTGGAGCAGAATCTATTATGCTTCAGCTGAAGAAAAGAAAGCAGGGGTAACAATCATGATCTCAGATAAAATAAAAGCAAAATAGATCTAATTAAAAGTGGTAAAGAAGGAAACTATATTTTGTGGAAAAGTATCATAAACAACGAAGTTATATCAATACTAAACATATATGCATCAAATGGCACGGCAACTAAATTTTTGAAGAACCAAATGAATTTCAGGAGGAAATATATAATAAAACAATACTACTGGGGCACCTCAACTTTCCCCTTTCAGAACCGCATAAATGTAATTTAAAAAAAACAAGAAAGAAGTTAAGGAGGTGAATAAAATTCTGGAAAAATTAGATATGAATGATCTCTGGAGAAAATTGAATGGGAATAGAAAGGAATATACCTTTTTCTCAGCAGTAAATGGCTGAGAAAATTGACAAAAATGCACAAAAATTGACATGTATTAGGACATAAAAACCTCACAACCAAATGCAGAAAAGCAGAAATAGTAAACATATTCTTTTCAGATCATAATGCAATAAAAATACATTCCATAATGGACAAGAGAATGAGAGACTAAAAATTAATTGGAAATTAAATAATCTAATCCTAGAAAACAAGTGAGTCAAAGAACAAATCATAGGAAAAATCTACAACTTCATTAAAGAAAATAATGAGACAACATACCAAAATTTATGTGATTCAGCCAAAGTGGTACTTAGGGGAATTTTTATATATCTAATTGTTGACATCAGTAAGGTAGAGAAAAAGCAGATCAACGAATTGGGCATGCAACTAAAAAATTAGAAAAAGAAAAAATTAAAAATCCTTAATGAAACACCAAATTGGAACTACTGAAGGAGAGATTAATAAAATTGAACATAGGAAAAACATCGAACCAATAAACAAAACTACAAGTCAGTTTTACGGAAAAAAACCCAATAAAATAGGCAAACAATTGGTTAATTTGATTTAAACAAGGAAAGAAGAAAATCAAATTATTAGTGTGAAAAATAAAAGGGGTAAACTTATCACCAATGAAGAGGAATTAAGACAATTGTTAGGATCTATGTTGCCCAATTATTTGCCAATAAATTTGATGATCTAAATGAAATGGATGAATGTCTACAAAAATAAAAATAACCCAGATTAACAGAAGAAGAAATGAAATACTTAAATAACCCTATCTTAGAAAAAAAAATGAACAAGTTATCAATGAACTTCCTAAGAAAAAATCTCTAGGACCAGATGGATTCACAAGTAAATTCTACCAAATATTTAAAGACCAATTAATTCCAATACTATGTAAACTATTTGGGAAAAATTAGCCAAAGAAGTAGTCCTGCCAAACTCCTTGTCCCAATACAAATTCCTACACAAATACAGTGCTGATACCCAAACCATGAAGAGCCAAAACAGAGAAAGAATATTGTAGACCAATTTCCCTAATGAATATTGATGCAAAAAATTAAATAAAATACTAGTAAAGATAATACACCAAGAATCACATATTATGACCAGGTGGGATTTATACCAGAAATGCAGGGTTGGTTCAATATTAGGAAAACTATATGCATAATTGATCATATCAATAACAAAACCAACAGAAATCATGTGATTATCTAAATAGATGCAGAAAAAGCCTTCAACAAAATACAGTACCATTCATATTAAAAACACTACAGAGCAAGTTATATTTATCTAAAACCATCAGCAAGCATTATCTGTAATGGCAATAAGCTAGAAACCTTCCCAATACAATCAGAGGTGAACCAAGGATGCCCATTCTCAGCTCTATTATTTAACATTGTACTAGAAATGTTTGCTATAGCAGTAAGAGAAGAAAATTAAAAGAATTAGAATAGGCAATGAGGGAAAAAAAACTATTACTCTTTCCAGATGATATGATGTTATACTTAGAAAAACCTAAAGAATCAACTAAATAACTACTTGAAATAATTAACAACTGTAGCAAACTTGCAGGATACAAACTAAACACACAGAAATCATTAGAATTTCTTGATGTGGCCAACAAAGCCCAGCCGCAAGAGATAGAAATAGAAATTCCATTTAAAATTACTATAGATAATATAAAATATTCCAGAGTCTACCTGCAAAGACAAGCCCAGGGATTATATGAACACAACTATAAAACACTTTTCACACAAATAAAGTCAGATTTAAATAATTGAAAATATATTAATTGCTCATGAATAGGCTGAGCCAATATGATAAAAATGATACTTCTACTGAAATTAATCTATTCAGTGCCATACCAATCAAAACTATCAAAAATATATTTTGTAGAGGTAGGAAAAATAATAACAAAATTCAACTGGAAGAACAAAAGCCCCAGGATATCAAGGGAATCAATGAAAAAAAGGTGAAAGAAGGTCTAGTCATAGCAGATCTCAATCTGCATTATAAACAATAATTATCAAAACAATTTGGTACTGGCTAAGAAATAGAGTGGTGAATCAGTGGAATAGATTAGGTACAGATTTTTTTATAGTAAATGACCATAGTAATTTAGTACATGATAAAAAGAAAGATCCAAACTTTTAGAACAAAAATCACTATTACTTGACAAAAACTGCTGGGAAAACTGGAAAATGATATGGCAGAAACTAGGCATAGACCAACATTTCACACTGTAAACTAAGATAAGGTCAAAATGGGTACATGATTTACACACAAAGGGTTATACAACAAGCAAATTGAAAGAACATGGAATAGTTTATCTCTCAGATTTATAGATAAAGGAAGATTTTAGGATCAAAAAAGGTAGATAGATCATTAAAAAATGTAAAATAGGTAATTTTGATCATATAGTGATATAATATATAATAATATATATTTTCAATTATATAATTATGTAGAGGGTCAGCTCTGGGGAGTTGGAGGGCTTAGGCCAGCCCGGGTCTTACCTATAGTTTGTATTAAGCCCAACAGCTGTGAAACTCAGGATGTCAGCTCACCACCTCCCTGTTCCATCTCTTGAGAACAGGATGCAGGAAGGGAGGAAACGGATAGGGTACAGGACAGGATGTGGGAAAGAAAGTAACAGACAAGGTACAAGGAAGTAAGGAAATCACTTAATTGGGTTTGTGCTTTTCATGGAAAATAATGTTACTATTGCTTGATCCAGTACCATATAAGCCTGAGCCCTCAGATCAGTAAACGAAGTTTGCTCTTCACATCATCCACCTGGCCCGTGATTCTTTCTCTCTTCACACTCTGCTGGCATCAGACCATGGCCATGGATACTGGAGCTCGTGGCATAATTATATAAAATATTAAAAAGTTTTTGTACAAACAAAATCAATGCAACCAAAATTATAAGCAAAGCAGAAAACTGAGAAAAAAATTGCAGTAAATAGCTCTGATAAAGGCTATATTTCTCAAATATATAGAGAACTGAGTAAATTTATTAAAATACAAGTCATATCCCAATTGATAAGTGGTCAAAGGATATGAACAGGCAGTTTTCAAAAGAAGAAATCAAAGCGCTCAATAGTCATATGAAAAAATGTTCTAAATCACTATTGATCAGAGAAATGTAAATTCAAACAACTCTGAGGTACTACCTCACACCATCATAGTGATTAATATGACAAAAAAGGGAAATGTGGGATGTTGGGGGGATGTGGGAAAACTGGAAAACTAATGCACTGTTTAAGGTAGAGTTGTGAACTGATTTTACCATTCTGGAGAGCAATTTGCAACTATGGCCAAACTGCTATAAAACTGTGCATACCCTCTGATCCTGCAATACCACTGCTAGGTCTATATCCCAAAAAAATCCAAAAAAATGAGGGTGGGGGAAAGGATCTGTTTGTACAAAAATATTTATAGCAGCTCTTTTTGTGGTAGCTAAGAAGCAGAAATCAAAAGGATGCCCATCAATTGAGGAATGGCTACACAAACTGGAGTATATGATTTTAATGGAATATTATTGTGTGGTAAGAAATTACAATCAGGATGATTTCAGAAAAACCTCAAAAGACATTTATTAACCAATGCATATTGAAGTCAATCATTGTCCACAGTAACAGCAATATTGTTCAGTGCAGAACTGTGAATGACTTAGCTATTCTCAGCAATACAATGATCCAAGACAATCCCAAAGGACCAATGATGAAACATACTATCCACCTCCAGAGAATAGAACAGATATTGTTTGAATACAGACTGAAGCATGCTATTTTTCATTTTCTTTCTTTTTTTTATTCAAGCCTTGTACAAAATGACTAATATAATAATATAATTGCACATGTATAACCTATATCTGATTGCTTACTGTCTCAGGGAGAGGAGAGGGGAAGGAGTGCAGAAGAGATAGCACTTGGAAATCAAAAGTTTAAATAAAAATGTTTTCAAAAATCAGTAATTTGGTTTTTAAAACTCCTAAACTAGAAAAATAGGTTATTGGACTCCTAAAATAGTAAAGCTAAGAAAGATCATTACATACACCCTGAGTTTGTGACTGCTTGTTTTGTTACATGTCTTGAAAGATAGTTTGTGATAGCTTGACAACTCTCACATCCTTTTTTTCCTCTTATTTCCAAAATATACTGAACTCAAATCTCATCTGCTATAGGAAGCCTCTCCCAACTCCTCTTAATTCTAATGCCATTCCTTCTCTTATTTATTTCTTATTCATCTTATATATGGCTTGTTTGTACAATTTTGCTTCTTTGTGGTAAAATTTTTAGCTCCTTGAGGGCAAGGGATGTCTTTTTGCTTCTTTTTGTACTCTCAGTGTTTAGCTCAGTGCCTGGTACAAAGTAAGCCCTTGAGTAAATGTTTATTGACTGACTGGCTGGCAATATACACCAGTGAGTAAAACAATAAAAATGTTATGAATATAAGATCATCTTTGATTTATGAACATTCAACTTCAGAATATCCATTACATATATCTTGTATGCTTGCTTTTGTAATCCTGTGTGTGGCACTATAACTAACACATTGGAATTACTTGAATGTTTTTCCTTTTCATTCCTTCCTTCATTGATTCAAACAGGCACTGAGACTTCCTTTCCAAACACTAAGACCACCAGAAATCCCCTGCTTACAGTTGTCTCTGGGAATACTAAATTCCTTCCTGCTTGCTTAACTTAACTTCAAGAGATTAATTATGAAATAATCAGGATTTAGCTATAGATATTCATTTTAATTCACTCCCTCTTTGTAGTCACATGGATCACACCCTTTTATTTTGCATTTTCCTTAACGAAAGATAAATTTCTATTGAAGCAGCAAGAGGGGTGACTAGAATGTCAAACTCAGAGTGAAGACCCTTTAGCCAGATAGGAAGCATGACAGAGTGAGAAAAGAAGTGGCTCTGGAGTCAGGGGACTTATGTTCCTCTTAAGAAACTACCTTATCTAAGTCATTTAACCTCCTTGGGCCTCACTTCCCTCATCTGTAAATTGAAGGGTTTAGATTAGATAGTCTCTGAGGTTACTTATAGCTCTAGATTCATACTCCTATCACCTTTCTGTCCACAATGCCCACCTCTCTTCAGTCCAGTGTTTCCCCATTTTTGCTTACCTGGCTTCTATTAGGTAACAAAATTGTGTTTAGGGTATTAGGTTAGAGATTACTGTAGAATTCTTTGCTCCAACCCATGGGAAAAGACAAGTTATAGTGAGGGCAGTGGCACCATGTTCTTATTGCTCAGCTAGGCTTGTATGAAGGCTGAACTTGGATGGAATGAGGACTCAAGAACATAACTCCATCAACCATGGGATTCTGGAGCCAGTATAGGAATATTTCTGAGCGCTCACCCCATGTAGTTATTATCTGACTTCTCACTCAGGACAAAAAGAGCTCATACAACCAGAAACCTTAAGTGAATCAGAAAGAGAGATTAGATGTAAGATAGAAAGAAGCAATGGGATGATATTATTTTTGGGATGTCAGGGAAATTTCATTGCCTTGTAAAGAAAAACATGTTGCATTTTTCCAATGTGTGTCTAAAAAAATCCCTGTCTTCATTGATAAGCATATCATTAGTTGTTTGAAACACCTGCGTTAGGGAAAAGAAAAACTAGAAGTTTTGAAGTAAAATTAGACATGCTAAAGAAGAAGTACAATAATCCCTTAGGAATTTGCACAAATTCATTAAAAAAATCTTTTTACAAACTTCCATTTACCTTTGCATCCTCCCATAATTAAACCGGCTTTCCTCAAAGAACCTGGCTTTCTTTCAATATTGTATTATTTTTTCAATTTTGCTATTTCAATGTGTCAGGAAAGAAAGCATGTGTTATATTTAAATATGTTTATCTGCTTCAGGGGAAAATAATGCTAAAGATTATTAAAATTTTCTAATTTTATGGCTATTTTAGGATGATTAATTTTGACATTTACTCCATAAAATTAGTAATAGTCCTTTGCCTCATCATAGTATATAGACCACACTGGTTTCTCAAAGGCTAAGTCAGGAGAGTTCAGGAACTGATAATTACTACAAGTCAGGAAGGCTTAAGGTATAAGCCTAAAGACAAATTTTGTCTCTTCACTCCCAGGACCGGTTTAGCTAAGTTCAAGAAGATTCATCCCCAAGGTTGGCCCTAGAATGATAAATTCTGTAATCAATTTACAGGTGGTTATATTTGTGATATTGTCAGTACCACTACAACTATTAGATAAACCTTAAATAGTGATTTTTTAACATAAAACCATGGAAACACAAGAGGGTTTTGAGTAGGTTTCCAGGTACTGTAACCTTGGGTGGGGATAAAAAACCCTTCTTTTCAATATAAATATTGAATTTTTAAATATCATTTTATGTATTTAAAAACATTATTTTGAGAAAAAGTCCATAGGCTTCACTAAGACTACCAAAGAGCTCCATGATAGCAAAACAGTTAAGAGCCTTCCTAAAGTGTCAGAACCTCAAAAAGACTGATTTGTCCATGACCCCCTAGTTAGCAAATGTCAAGATACAGGATTTGAAATTAAGTCTTCCTGAATCCAAGTCCAGCACTCTGCCCACCATCACACCTTACTTCTTTTAAATCTTGAATACTAGAGTGAAGTTTTAACGTGTTGCCATTTAGGAGACTAATCTTGATCATAGCATTCTGCTCTTAGGTTTGTGACTGCCTTTAAATAGAACTCAAGGAGTTTCCTAATACACACACACACACATATACACATTCACATACGTATATGTATATAAGTATATATTTGTGTGTATATATATATGTATATATATACACATACATGTCACTCAATAAGCATTTACTTAGTGCCTCATCTATTGTGTACTATACAATAGTGAATGCTAAAAAGCTATAAGAAGGAAATAGAAGGCTCTTAGTCTACTTTTAGAGGAAAAAATGGGTCAGAATATAGCTATGTTTAGGAAGAAGATGGAAGCTTTGCAAGCTTCATTGATAGGGTAAAATAATGAATCCTGATATGTTTTCTTTTGTTGGGCTCTAGGGTCTGTTTTTTTAAACAAGCAATTTAACTTCATTTTGTTCTGCTATATTAGAGAAATAGAAATAGAGAACTGTTGATTTTTATCTCCTGTATTGCAACACTTTATTGAAAAGCTTTTATTGTCAAACCTTAGTATTCTTTCTTCTGAATAATTAATACCAACTTCTTAATAATTTACCTGAATTGGATGACATTATCTGTAACCTGAAATGAGATTTAGATTTTATATAAAAAATCCCTAATAGCAGTGGTTGCTAATATTCTGCAGGGAAATTCTTTACTCTCTTCTAAGATTTAATAACAGACTGCTATTTTGAAATTTAAGGATGATTTAAAATTTCTGCCTTTAGGAAAAAGAGTAGACCTGATAACTTCTCTAGTTGCCTTTCAGGAAGACATATGACTTTTAACTAAGATCAGAACTACCTGGCTAAACTCAGAAAACCATTTGAGTCTAAAACTATTGTACTTTTAAATGGAAAGTTTCAAAATGCATTAAATGATTCAAATAAACTGAAGCTAAGTATGCTAAAGCTGTATACCTGACTCAGAGGTGAAACAAAACTTAACCTGAAGTTGAATCTGTGATTTTACAACCATTCAGCTAGCTGAAACACTGCAAAGGGACAGGGCCAAACAAACAAAAGGGCAGCTTCTTCCATGTACTGAAATGCTGTAAGTTAATGTGTAGCATTTTTTAGTGCTGCCCTCTTGAAAGGTTCCAACATACAAACATTCAGTTTGAGTATATTTAAACAAGCTGTATTTGAATTCATTCCAGACTTTCCATTTGCAGAAATTTAAGACTATTTGTATTCAGAGAACAACATAACATGGGACAGCTGTTTCTGCACTTCTATCCTGCTTGTAGGATGCCTAAAAACATTTGCTAAACATGATATAAATGAACATCATTTTTTACAATCTAGGGGATGCCCAAGCTAGGTAAAATTAAGAACACCATGAAATTGAGTTTTCCCTTTTCTGCAAATTTTATTTAATTTTTGTTATAAACTTATTAGTCATTAACAAATACAAACAAGTAAATAAACATTCAAAATAAGGATAAATATAAGCCTGCCAGAAACACTTAGCACTTAGAACAAAATCTTAGGAAACTAAGGAACAAGTAACACATTTGTTCTGCATCCTTTTCCAAATCTTCTTGAATGAAGTTCCAGTCCAGTCCTGTCCAACAAACATTTATTAATCAATACACAACACAAGGTGCTGTGGAAAAAGTTAAAGCTTTTGGTTCTTATCTCTTTCTTTTAAAAATTTCAAATGTGTGGGGGCAGTGAAAGGAAAAGAAGAACAAAGTAAAAAGTGTGCATGTGAGAACACAAGAAAATACAAGGAAGCAAAGAAAAGATGGACAGCTCTCAACACAATGTGTAGTGTTTATGATATATGCTTTCTTGAAATGGAAATTTATTGTATATTTTGAATCTCACGTTCTGCTGTGCACATGGCAATGCTTTTTGTTCTTTTCTTATTTTGTATTTAAGTTTCAATATTTAAGTTTATATTATGTTTCTTTTCCTTTTCTTATTGTGTATTTAAGTTTTAGCGTTTGAGTCTAAAATAAAAAAACCCTTCAAATGCAGGGCAGCTAGGTGGCACAGTAGAGAGAGAACCAGCCCTGGAGTCAGGAGGATCTGAGTTCAAATCAGACACCAGATACTTTCTAGATGTGTGACGCTGAGCATTTCCTCCCTCCAAAATTAAAAAAAATAAAAATTTCAAATGAATAGCCGTAGTTATTGCTTTTATATCTTCATATAATCTTCCCATGTTTCCATGTTTCCATGGTTTCATGTTTGACATTTTTATAGTGCCACATTATTCACTAATATTAGCATACAATGAGTTATTCAACCATTCTCCAATTGTTGAACATATAGGATTGTTGCCATTTTTTGTTATTGTAGCTACATATAACAGATGAATATTTTTGCATGCTATTAATATTTTGGTACTATTAAACCTTCCCCCATTTTTATTTTTTTGGAGAAAGTCCTAGTAAATGAATCATTGGGTAGAATAATTTTTTTTAAAATCTTACCACATATTGCCATATTTCTCTCCAAAATCTTTGCAACTATACATCAGTTCCTGTTTCTCCAAAGGTGGATATAAAATACTTTGCTTGTTTTTTCCTATTTCTACTGTTTTAAGAGATTTTTATTGATATCCTGATTTAAAATTCTCTTATTCTATTTTTTTTTTAAATTTGAGCACCTTTTCATATGGTTATCAGGAGTTTGTCTTTTCTCTTTTGAGAATTATGTCCTTTGAGTGGGGGAATAATAGAGGGGAGGGCAGATTGGGGGAGGGGTAATCAGAAGTAAAGATTTCTAAGGAGGGACAGGGTCAAAAAAGAGAGTACAATAAATGGGGGGTGGGATAAGATGAAGGGAAATATAGCCAGTTTTCCATAGCATGACTACTGTGGAAATGTTTTGCATGACTACACAAGTATAACCTGTATCAAGATGCTTGCCTTCTCTATGAGGTTGGGTGGGGAGGGAAGAAGGGAGAAAATTTGGAACCCAAAGTTTTAAAAACAAATGTTAAAAAAAATTGTTTTCATATGCAACTGGGAAATAAGTTATAAAGGCAATGGGGTATAGAAATCTATCCTGCCCTACAGGAAAATAGAAGAGAAAGGAGATAAGAGAAGGTGGGAGGGGATAGAAGGGAGGGCAGATTAAGGGAAAGGGTATTCAGAATTCATGCTGTCTTGTGGTTTGAGGAGGGATGAGATGGGGAGAAAATTTGGAACTTGAAATCTTGTGGAAGAGAATTATGTGTTTGATCATTTTTCTATTGGATAGTACATATTTGCTTTCTAGAGATGTTTACATTTTTTGTAGATTCTGAATGGCAGGCATTTACTTAATATGTTTTCTGCCAACATTTCTCCAATCTGATTTCTTTTTATTTTAAAGGTTGTTGATATTTGTGATACAAAAATCCATTTTTGTGTGTGTGTGTAATCAAATCCATCACTTTATTCTTTTTGTTTGATCCATAGTTATGGCTCGTGTGTTGTTATTTTTTCTTTGACTGTTTTAACTGCATTTTTTCTCTCCTACAATTGTTCTAACAGAAGTCAATGCAATAATGCTTATATCTTTATTCAGATGACTCTGGGGGAGAGATTGAGGCTCATGACTTGGCATAGGCCTGCCTTACTCAAATCAGTTCATGGGCAAGTCAAGATATTACCCTCATGATTGTCATTGGTCTTTAAGAATGAAGGACCAAAAACAACAACAATCCTAACAACAATCCATTCTTTACAAAATTCCTCTATCATATTAATAAATATAAAGGCAGCTTTTACTTGGACTTCCCCTTTATCAAGTCAGTAAAATAGCATTTACTAAGCACTTACTATGTTTCAAGTACAGTGCTAAGTGTTAGGGATTAAAAAAAAAAGTGCATGCCATTTCCAAGCAGTTCATATTCTAATGAGGAAAACAATATGCAAATAGCTATGTATACATGAGATCTTAAAACATTTTTTTAATCTCCAATTTGGAGTCAGGCACTGACATTAAGGGGGAACTAGGAAGGCTTCTTAGAGAAGGTATGATTTTAAGTGAAACTGAAGAAAGCTAGTAAAATCTGAAGGTGAAGTTGAGGAAGGAAGGAATTTCAAGTATGGGGAATAATAGCCAGGGAAAATGCATAGAATCAGGAGATGTAGTTTCCTGTGCAAGGAGCAGCAAGGAGACCAGTTTCACTAGATCATGGCATATGTGAACTGGAATAAAATATGAGGAAACTAGTAAGGTAGGAAGGAGACAGATATGAAGTCTTTTAAAAGCCAAAAAAGAGGATTTTATATTTGATCCTAGAGGTAATAGGAAGCCATAGTAGCTTATTGAGTAGCAGGCAAATATGGTCAGACCTGTGCTTTAAAAGGAAGATCACTTTGGCTGCTGAGGGGACGATAGAATGAAGTTGGGGGAGATAAGACATGGAGACCAACCAGATGAAGGCCTTCACCACAGTGAAGTGGCAATGTCAGAGGAGAGAAGGAGGTATGTCCAAGACATTGTGAAGATAAAATCAATGTGGCTTGGAAATACATTGGATATGGATAAAAGAGAAGAAGGAATTGAGAGGGTCACCTAAGTTGTAAGTCTGAGTAAATGGGAAGATGCTGGTATTCTCATCAGTAATAGAGAGGTTAGGGAAAAGTTTTGCTAAATTTTTAATTCAATTCAATTAAACAAGCATTTATTAAGTGCTCACTAGATGCAAGTTTGGGGCAGCTAGGTGGTGCAATGGATAGAACATTGTCTTGGAGTCAGGAACACTCATCTTCCTGAGTTCAAATCCAGCCCTAAACAGTAGTAGCCAAGTCCTATTTGCCTTAGTTTCCTCCTCTGTAAAATGATCTGGAGAAAGAAATGGCAAATCATTCCAATATCTTTGCTAAGGAAACCCCAAAAGGGGGTCAGAAAGGATTGGACATGACTGTACAATAAAAACAAGATGTGAGGTACTATGATTCGTGCTGAATTTTAAACTATAAGGTTTTGAAGTATAGACCTTGGGTATAGATTGTCATGCAAGGACCATTTCAGCTAAGTGTGGAGAGATTTATCCCCCAAAAGTGGGATACCAGGCAATGTGTTTTTTTCCACTAATTAAACCATCTAACAAAGCATTGTGGGTTGAAGTTTGCATTGGTGGAGGGAATACACAAGGAAAAAAAATCATGGAATCCATGAAATATGGAAAGATATCTGTAGCTAGGAAATTCATTGCCTTCAAATGCTGTTTCCTTTTTTTATCTATAAGCTGATACTGTGCAAAATTCACTATTTCACTTAGAGAAACCCACTTCTCTGATCAAATTCATTCTTACAATAGTGCCTACCACGTGCCAAGCACTGTGCTAAATGCTTTACAAATATTAACTCATTTGAAATCTTTCCAAATTTTTCAAGACCCAACTCAAATCCTTTAGCTGACCAACCCAGCCTCTACTCTTTCTTTTCCTTTCTTTGAACTCCAAGACAGTGGCCCAGCTCAAGCAAAAATAAAAATCTCTACCTACCATCATTAAACACTTACTATGTTCTAGATACTACAGTTGGGCTTGGGAAACAGAAAAAAATAGTTCTCCTCAAGGAACCTATATTCTCTCAAGGTGAGAAAACTGATATGCATATAAGGAAATGGAAAAATGCATACAAAGTTAACAAAAATTTCTGGGAAGTGAAAGTAGAAGCTGGAATTGAGGAAGAAGACAGGTCTTACCTCCAAGATGGTGGATGAGTTGAATTTTAAAAAGAGCTATAGATTCCAAGGAAAAAGGGAGAGGAGGGAGTTTATTCTAAAGATGGAGACCAGCCTTTGCAAGGCATGGAAAGAGTTTATGGAATATTATATATGTAGAGTAGCTAGCAGGCCAGTGTGTCTTAAAAGTAGTGTGTGAACAGGAATAATGTATAATAAGATTAGAAAGATCATTTAGAGAGTGTTTGTGAATGGCTTTGAATCCCAAACAGATGAATTTTTACTTTATTAGAGGCAAGAGGGAACCACTAGAGTTTTGGGAGCTTTTGGTTGACGTTGGCATATCTAAATTTTAGGAAAATCACTTTGACAAATATGTGGAAGATGAATAAAAGAAGGGAAAACTTGAAATAGCAAGAACAAATTAGGAGGGTATCACAATTTTCCAAGTGAGATGGAATGAGGACTTAAACTAGGAAGATGTGGCCTATGAATGGAGAAACAGGATTTGAAAGAACTGATCATGCCATTCCCTAATTCAAGAAATTCTAAACAGTTTCTATTGATCAAATATAAGTTTCTCTGGCAAATTCTGTCAAAATTTGGCCATAATTTACTTTTTGAATTTATTATAGATCGCTCTGATTCTGTCCTAAATTTGCATTTTTGCTGTTCTTCAAACAAAATACTCCATTTCTCATCTTCTTGCTTTTATATTGGCTGTCTCCAATTCTTTATGTAATAGGGCTTCACTTTGCACATGCTCTGATCACTTAACATGGCAGCATCAATATGGAAGACATCAGGGTCATGTTTCTGGGACATGACACTGAACATTCCCTGACCATGAAAACTTTCTTTCCATTGCCTGTGTGGCTAGAGATGTCTGGGTCTTTAAAACTACCAGATTGGAATGCTCTCTTTCTCTCTCTCTCTTCTTCTTCTTCTTCTTCTTCTTCTTCTTCTTCTTCTTCTTCTTCTTCTTCTTCTTCTTCTTCTTCTTCTTCTTCTTCTTCTTCTTCTTCTTCTTCTTCTTCTTCTTCTTCTTCTTCTTCTCCTCCTTCTTCTCCTTCTTCTCCTTCTTCTTGTTCTTCTTGTTCTTCTTCAGGTGTTGTCCACAAAAGCAAAGGTCCTGTTCACTCACAGCACAGCTATCATGAATTGAATGCCTGAGAAAAAATTTGTTTTATTGTTTTCACCAGGATTGAGATTTTAATTATGTTGTGGTTTGTATATGGATCACTATGTATCTCTTTTGAATAAAAAAGTCATCTTTTATGGAACAACATCTTAATATTTTCACTTCTAGGTTATCGTAAAAGAAATTTAAGACTGTGTTGCATGCTTATAACTATAAGCCAATATAGTTTTTATGATTGTCAAATGAGGAATCTCACAGAAATGTCATTTGAAATGACTGGTTATTAGATGGTTAAAAATAAGCCAAGTATCAGAGGCTATTTGTGCTCCATATCTTACTCGGATTCAGAAAATGCACCATTAACATTTTATTTTAAATGGTACATTTAAATTTTATGTTTAAATGCATGTGTTTGGGGGTGGAAGGGTCATTGCTAACATAGACCTTTCAAAATACTTTTTTTTAGGCAATTGGGGTTAAGTGACTTGCCCAGGGTCATACAGCTAGTAAGTGTCAAGTGTTTGATCTGAGGCCAGATTTGAACTCAGGTCCTCCTGACTTCAGTGCCAATGCTCTATCCACTATGCCAACTAGCTGCCCCCCACAAAATACTTTTCTATACGCATTAAATCTTTCTACTGTTTTAGGGTAGAGTTTCTACTACTTTAAATAGGCTGTTTTAATAATAATAAACATAATAACAATAATAGTAACAGCAAAATACTGTTTTAAATACAATTTTAAATAACAATAAAGAAAAATGCCCACACTTGAGCAAATCTTTGAGTGTTACCAGAAATGCGGATGTGACACTGAATTTTTAAAAGGAACTCGAATCATCATTCACTTTTGAGACACAACAGTGGGACAAATTAGATGAGATTTAGAGGGTTACAGAGACAAAGAAAAAGGCAATCATTTATGAACTAGTTTAGAAATACTATGTGTAACAAGAACTATGATGGAATACATAACTGAAATGAATAAGAATAAAAAAAGCTTCTACACTATTCAATAAAATGTTGTCATTTTCATACTGTGAAATAATTTTTAAATAGTGTATATCTTTTTAAAAGTTTTCTAATTTGGAATTTTTCTTTAATAAGGCTTAGCTAACAACAGAGAAAAGGAATTAATATGACTTCTTTGAAATGCTAATTGAATTCTTATCTGCAAACCCAATATTTGCTTTGTAGAGCTCTATAAAAGAAATTTAAAATCCATAGGCTTGATGAAGTGATAGGGACATTCCTTTAACTAAATCATTAAAATTAAAGTCTTTTTTAATCTGAGTATATGTTAAGTCCTACACGAAAAAAACACTATACACAAATACATAAAACATACACAAACTGGTTCACCATCATGATTTTTCAGATGACTAGTTGTGCATTTTATCCGTGTTTTTCTAATGTTTAACTATATAAATTCACCAGTTTCAGCCAAGATTACAAGGAAGGCAGACACTTTTGTGTGTGTGTGTGTGTGTGTGTGTGTGTGTGTAGGGGATTATAAATAGTTTCTCAGATAAAGGCCTCTTTCTCAAACATATAGAGAACTTTGTCAAATTTTTAAGAATATGAGTAATTCCCCAGTTGATAAAGGGTTAATGGGTATGTAGAGGTAGTTTTTGGAAGAAGAAATCAAAACTATATATAGTCACATGAAAAAGTTGCTCTGAATCATTATTGATTTAATGCAAATTAAAACCATTTTGAGATGCCATCTCCTACCTATCAGACTGGCTAAATAATGGAAGGGGAAAATGGTAAATGTTGGTGGGGATGTGGAAAAACTGGATCACTAATACACTGTGAACTGATCTAACCATTTCAGAAAGCAACCTGGAATTGTGTCCAAAGAGTTTAAAACTGTGTATACACTTTGATCTTACAATACCATTGTTGGATCTGCTTCCCCTGGTGAACAGGGGAGAAGGAAAAGAACTTATATGTTCTAAAATATTTATATCTATTCTCTTTGTGGTGGCAAAGAACTGGAAATTGAAGAGATGCCCATCAATTAAAGAATGACTGAATTAATTTTAGTATATGATTGTGATGAAATATTACTGTACTATAAGAAATGATGGGCAGGTTGATTTTAGGAAAACATGGAAAGACTCACATGAAATAATGAAGAGTGAAATGAGCAGGACCAAGCGAATATTGTATACAGTAATAACAACATAGGTTGAAGAATAAATGTGAATGGCTAAGCTATTCCGAGTAATATGAATATTCAAATCAACTACAAAGGACCTATGAAGGAAGATACTATCCACCTCCAGAGAAAGAATTAATATATGGAATTGTGTATTTCGTAGTTTCACATATATATCCGTGTCAAATGTTGACCTCATAACAATTCCTATGTAACAATTCCTTGAGCAGCAAAACCCACAAAAAGACAGGGTAAAATAGTTTTCCAGCCAGAGACAATATAGAAGATTGGCAGGAAAGGTCTGTCACACCTGGGTGAGAGTGGCACACAGTTCAACAGCACAGAGAGGGCAGCAAACCAGGAGCAAGCCTTAGGAGCCACCAAAGCAGCAGTAGCAGTGTCTACTTCTGGAGCTCTCAATCTGCACATGGTAAGGGGGTTTAATGATTTGATCAGAAGGAGAATATGGTGGTCTCTTTACAGCAGTGGGGGCAGGACTCTGTGACTTTGCCCATACTCAGATCTAAGTCTTATTCCTGAATGGCAATTCCAGGGTGAGAAGGAACACTAGCAAAGCAGAGTTTATAGCTGGAGTGCAATGAGAATGCTCATCATAGTTGCAGGATGGAAAAGAGTGCTTGTGGTCACTCACAAACAAGAGCACAGGCCAGGAGAGTAGGAACAGCACCTCTTCTTAGATCATACCACCTTGGAAGAACTGAAATTTTACAGGCCCCTAGAAGTATCTCTGAAAACAGCTATACACAACCCCTGAAGCTTGGGACAGTGCACCCTCCACCTTGGAAGCATAGCCCTACCTTAACAAAGAGTTAAAAGTCAAGAAATAGACTGGAAAATGAGCACGCAACAGAAAAAGAAAATTCTGACCATAGAAAATTACTATGGTGACAAGGAAGATCAAAACACACACTCAGAAGAAGATAACAAAGTCAAAGCTCTAATATCCAAGACCTCAAAAAAAAAATGAATTGGTCTCAGGGCATGGAAGAGTGCAAGAAGGATTTTGAAAATCAAAAAAGAGAGGTAGAAGAAAAATTAGGAAGAGAAATGAGAGTGATGCAAGAAAATCATGAAAAAAGAGTGAACAGCTTGGTAAAGGAGGAACAAGAAAAATACTGAAGAAAATAATAGCTTAAAAAATAGCATCAGCCAAATTGGTAAAAAAAAAAAAATACAAAAAATACAAGGAGGAGAAGAATTCAAAAGCAGAATTGGCCAAATGGAAAAATCCAATGAAGGAAAAAATTCCTTAAAAAGTAGAATTGGCCAAATGCAAAAGGAAGTACAAAGGTTCACTGAAGAAAATATTTTCTTAAAATTAAGAATGGAGCAATTGGAAGCTAATGACTTCATGAGAAATCAAGAAACAATAAAACAAAAGAATGAAAAAAAATGGAAGACAATGTGAAATATCTCATTGGAAAAACAACTGACCTGGAAAATAGATGCATGAGAGATAATTTAAAAATTTTTGGACTACCTGAAAACCATTGATCAAAAAAAAGAGCCTAGACATCATCTTTCAAGAAATTATCAAGGAAAACTGCCCTGATATTCTAAATCAGAGGGTAAAACAGAAATGGAAAGAATCCACTGATCATCTCCTGAAAGAGATCGCAGAATGAAAACTCTCGGGAATATTATAGCCAAATCCCAGAGCTCCCAGGTCAAGGAGAGAATATTGCAAGTATTCAGAAAGAAACAATTCAAGTATAGTGGAGCCACAGTCAGAATAACACAAGATTTAGCAACTTCTACATTAAAGGATCGGCAGGCTTGCAATATGATATTCTGGAAGGCAAAGGAGCTAAGATTATAACCAAGAACGACCTACCCAGCAAAACTGAGTATAATCCTTCAGGAGAAAAATGCATATTCAGTGAGATAGAGGACTTTCAAGCATTCTTGATGAAAAGACCAGAGTTGAATAGAAAATTTGACTTTCAAATATAAGACTCATGAGAAACAGAAAAAAGGTAAATAGGAAAGAGAAATCATATGGGACTTAATAAGGTTAAATTGTGTACATTCCTATATGGGAAGATGATACTCGTAACTCATAAAAATTGTCTCATTATTAGAGCAGTTAGGAATACATATAGGCAGAGAACCCAGGTGTGAGTAGAATATGAAGGGGAGATATCTAAAAAATACAATTAAAGTGTGAGAAAGAGGAATGCACTTCAAATTTCACATAAGCAATAATAAAACATGATTATCACAAAATATTCACTGGAAATAGTCATATATAAATGAAGAAATGAAAGGGTGGGGTTAGAAACAAGTAGCACTAATTTCTACCTATTTTTCCAGATAATTATGTATGACATATATACTTAGATTTCCTTGGTTAATGGGTCTGACTTAAAAAGTAACAACTAGTTTTGCTGCCCATAAGAAAAGCAGCATTGGGAAGCCATTGAAAGCATTTTACTTGACTAGCCACATGGTTAGAACTTTGCCTTAGGAATATTATTTAAGAAACTATAGAGAATGGATTGGAAAGGGGAAGGATTAGAGAAAAGGCAATCAGTTACAACTCCATTTCTATTGTCCAGGTGATAGGTGACAAAGACCTAAACTAAGGTGTTGACAACATGAGTAGAGTTAAAGAGATAAGTATAATAGATTTTATGACAAGACTTTCAAGTAATTAGATGACTGGGTAGGTTTTGAGTTGAAGATGATTCAGAAATTACAATCACTTGTAATGGGAAGGGTAGTGATGCCATTAATAGAAAAAGTGATGTTTATAGGAAGAGCAGCTTTTGGGAGGAAGATGATGATCTCCATTTTGGACATGTTGAGTTGACATATCTATAAAACATCTAAGAGAAGATGATTATGGTGTGGTACCAGATTTTAAAAAAAAAGTTAAAGTTGGAGTCATATGAGTAAAAATGATGCTCAGGCTCATAGAACTGATGAAGGCAGGAAGGAAGAGAGCACAGAGGGAGAGGAGAGGAGGGTCCAGAAAAGAACTCTCAGGACACTTATAATAAGTTGTCAGGAAATGGATGATGATCCAACAAGAGAGACTGAGGAGATGATAGATGGAAGAATCAGTAAAGAACAATAACATAGGAGACAATAGAGGGTAGTATCAAAGAAGAAAGAGTAGTTTACAGTACAAAAAGTTAAGAAGAGTGATTAAGACATATAAGTTGATACATAAGGAAATGATTTTAATGTATATAAGTACAAAAGCCATTTCTTAATAAATAAATCATGAAAGGAAGAAGTCAAAACAATCAATAAGGATTTTGAAAATTCTCTCAATCACTAATACTCAGAGAAATGCAAATTAAAAGGGTTGTGAAATTCTGCCTGGCATGCATGAGATTAGCAAAAATTATTTTTTAAAAAGGAAAATGACAACTATTGCAGGAGCTTTGAGAGGACAAAAACACTAATGCACTATTTGTAGAGTTATAAAGTGGTCCAAACACCCTAGAAAGCAATATGGAACTGTTCCCTAAAGTTGCTGAACTGTGCATATGCATCCAGCGATACCACTACTAGACCTGTACTCCAAAGAGATAAAAGGAAAATGATTCATACAAACAAATATATCTGCAGTAATCCCCTTTGTTATAGACATAACTGGATGCTAAGGGTCTGGGACATTTAACAAGAGCTAAGAAGGGTCATGTGTTGCAGTAGAAAGTGTACAGAGTTACATATATATTTGTGTGTATATATATATGTATATGTGTATAGATGCTTTTTTTACAATGGCGTAGAATTAGAAACTAAGAGAGGGGCCAATCAATTGGGAAATGGCTTAAACACATTATTGTACATGAATATTTTGAAAAAATATTGTACTATAAAAATGACAAAAGAGATGATTTCAGAGAAAACCAAGAAAATGTATATGAAGTGATACAGAGTAAAGCAGGCAAAACCAGAATAATTTATACAATAATAGCAATATTACAAAGGAAAAACAACTTTGAAAGACTCAAGAACATCAATGATAAAGCATGCTGCCCAACTCATGAGAGAAATGTGATGGACTCAAGTACAGAATAAATATACATTTTTGGATGCAGCCAATTTTTTTTTTGTTTTCACTATTCATATTTAATACAAGAGTTTTTCCCTTTTTCCTTTTTTTTCTCAATTGAATAGGTGGATAATGTGCAAGGAGTGGGGAACTAGGGATAGGATTATTTGAAAAAAAGAAACAAATGAGGGTAATTAAAATGATTTTTAAAAAAATATGCCAGAGACAAGGAAAGCCAAAAGGAATCACAGATGAGGAAGATAGCCTTGAAAGTAACATTTTTGAATGTATTATACACTTGAAAAACAAGTTCCACATAATATTTGGTTTCATGGACAATCCTCTACCATGTATATAAATACAATAAAATGCAATACCATAACAATACAACCACAATACAATCTGTCATGTATGTAAAAGTATTATTTTTAGTTTATGCTTGTCAAGTTCATAAATTTTTATAATTAAAAAAGTTTCACAAGTCAAGTACAATGAAGACCGAGAAAAGCTCACCAGATTTATTGATGAGCTTGTTAATAACTTTGAAGAAAGTAGTTCATTAAGGTAGTAGATTCAGAGGCTGGATTGCAAGTGTATGAGAAGTGAGGAAGTAAAGGTACAATAGCTTGAGCAAGTGGCCTTAGCTTTGTTTAGTTTCATGAGAGGTTTAAACAAAGACCTGGGTTCCGAATCTATAGGAATTGGTTGTTGGGAAACTAGTTCCAATAAGAACTTTATTATTATGCAACACAGCAAAGGGGTGGGGTGGGAGCACGTTGGGGTCAGGCACAATCCAATATGAATTCTCCTTCTTGTGAGCCTAGGGATTTCCCTTTTCCCTGGTTGGATCCCCATGTAGTCACATCTATTTAAGCAAAATTTTCTTTCTTGTCTCTTATTATCTCCACTATTCCTTGTGTAGTTAAGAATCCGGCCCCCCCCCCAAAAAAAGCTAAAGCTGTTTCCTTTGTATGATAATTTCCCCTAACACTCAGGGAAATGATGACAAATGAATTTCTTAGTAAAGTAGGGAGGTAAAGACATTGACTGAAAGCAGGGCATAGTAGGGTTGCTCTTGGAAATCTGAACAAAGAAAACAAGATTTGTAGTAGTCGCTGAAGAAAATGGGATAAAGAAGAAACATAAGTAAAAGGAAAAGAGGGAAGCAGAAAAGTACAGAAAGAGGAAGAGAGGAAGAAGGGAAGAGAAAGATATATAGATAGATGATGCATAGAACATTTTTTTAACATTTCCTAGATGCCAAGCACTATGTAACTGTACTGACCGCTAGAGACACAAAATACGAGCAAGCAGAATTGTCCCTGTCCTTAAGAAGCTTACATTCTAATTAGGGAAGACACACAAAAGTGGCATTGGAAGGAGGGCAGTGCTTAAAAGTGTCATGGTGAGGAGACAGCCTGAAGGGGATGAAGGCCTGTGTCTCAGCAAGATAAGAAGAAAGTTCACCTAACTCATTTTTCTGGTCATACATTTCCTTACTACTTCAGTCATCACTGGAAATATTCAGAAATCTACTTGTGCCCATCATGCATATTTTGAGTCACCCACAAATTTGATTCCTTAGTGATTATAGTGTTCCAAGATTCACTACCATAAAGCATCATTGGGAGAACAATTGTTAAAAAGAAGGATCTTTGCACCAGGGAACAGTTTGGTATAATTACAAATACTGTGCAATTTCCCAAAGATAATCAATCTGTTCTCTTTCTTCCTCTTCTTGGCCCAACTCACTGTCCATCTGCACTGTTTGTTCTAAATATATGAAATAATAAACTGTTAAGGTTTAGAGTTGGGAGAGATGGTTCAGGTGTGAAAGAATTCGCTTAGACCTTCTCTGTAGCCATTGGGAGCTTTATTTCATCAAAGCTTCACGGACCTGAGGTTAACAAGGAGCTAAACAAAGGGTACTGATATAGGAAAAGAACGAGGTTTATATAGACAGAAAGCTGTACATCCTGTAGGAAGATGATGTATTTTTAGAGTTTCATATGAGAGAGGAAGATGGTTGTCAAAACAAGGAAAAATTGTGGTGACACTGGATGAGGAAGATAAATGACAGGATAAGGGAAACAAAGGCAATTCTTTTGGTACAAGTTGTATTGCACTTCAAGATAAAGGGAGAAGGACTTCTCAAGTTTCAGGATCTCAAAGTACAGAGTGGGCTACAGAATGAGCCTCAAACCCCTTCAAGGGCCTGGGAAAGTAACCTTTAATGGCTATTTTTTATCCTAGGGCACTCTTGGCCCCCACATCAATACTAACAATGAGAGATAATAACTAGCTAATTGGGGTCACTAATAGAAGGTATGTATTTTTTCTATAGTGATAAAATTTGGAGGAAGAGGGAAAGATCTTAAGACCAAAAGCCTAAGTGATCTGACTATGACTCATTGGTAACTCTCTCCCCTCAAGGATCATGACTCCTGATTTGATATAAAATAGACAGTATACTGCACTAAAAATGATGCACTAAAAACCACAAAAGTAAGGCAAGCTTATCACAACATATGCTTTGCAGGACAAAGTTACTTTAATTAATCTTAGCAGCCTAACTGAAAAAAAAAAGGCAGTAAAAATTACTTGTCCAGACTGCTTGTCTTCATTGTGGGCAGACAGGCCTGCATGTTGGCAATTGTTCAAAATGATTATAAACAGATTAATGCTTGACATTATAGAAAAATGCACATGTTTTAGAGGAATGAAAATCATGTCAAAATGTGATGAATATCATGCTATCACCTGACAGTTACGGCCAATATTACAGAATGACTCACATACTTTGGCTCATTCCACCACATTTATTCAAGTGAGGTTTCCTGACAGCAAATATCAACTCACTGGACAGAGTACTCCACAACACTAACAATTTATAGTTTGAACTCACTTGAAACATTAACTAGAATTGGAAAGGCCTTTTGTCTCTGTTGTAAATATATGACATCATACAGCATTTATGTGTAGAGTGCCACTGACAATAAAATTCTGGATCTGTAAACAAGGCCTAATCACTTTAGAGAAACATGTTTCAGCTGCATAAAAACTATTTAGCTCTATCTCTTTCCTTTTCCTCTTTATTTTGTGTATATATGTATCTAATGGAGATGAAACAGGTAAAACAGGGTTTTAAGCTAACTAGCCAGGGTTCATACTGACAATCAAGAGGATTTCCTAGGGAAATCTGCAGACAAACCCATTAATATTGTGTGAAATATTATTCAGTTCTTCACAGCTACAATCCAGGGGAGGAAACCTTGTGGAGATGGAATCCAGCAACCTCTTCTCTGAGTGTTGTACTCCTTGCTTTCTCAGCAGCCACAGCTACTGAAGACCTAGAAAACAATAGTACCGCCAAAGTCCTTGGCACTGACAAGTGTTGCAGTGTCAGAAATTGATACAGTTTTACTAGTGAAAATAACTTCAAAGAAGATGTATCACCATGCATTTTGTTGCTGTATTCTAGGGAATCTGATTTGCAGCTGAAAGCTCCTTTGTATTTTGTCTTGCCCTTTTAGAATGTGTGCTCCTTGAGCATAGTGACTATCTTGTTTTTTCTATTTATATACCCAGTGCTTCAACCAGTGGTCTGCCCACAGTATGTGTGCCCTTCCTTCCTTCCATTAATCCTTTCCTTCTTTCCTTCCTTCCTTGCTTGCTTGCTTCCTTTCTTCCTTTCTTCTTTTGTCAAAAGAATGGGGCAGGACTATTTAAGGCCTTTCCCAAATGTATACCTGGGTTTAATTTAAATCTGAAAAGTCATTATAATTTTGCTTCCTCAAGAAAAGTACAGACTTAGGGGGAAAATAGCTGAAAGTAACTGTGGAATGGGAACAACAGGCTGAAGTCTAAATAAATTGTGATAGTTATAACCAGCAGATTTCAGAGTCAGGAAGAAGAGAGAAAATGGTATGTATTTGTTTGACATTTTAATATTACACCCTTATTAGCTGCTCTTTCATCTCTGAAATGTTTGACATCTAATTTAACTACACAGAAAATAGGCCATTTTGTCTAGCCTTAAAAAGCAAGTTAATTTAACATCGAAAAATCAGAAAGACATAACAAATAGTGAATATTGCTACTATTTTTGTAACAGAGAAATAGCTGAAATCAAAACAGAATACTTTCGACATATAATCACTTATTTCAGGAATCTTCTCCAGTATCTTTAATGGAGGTTGTAAACCTCTCAAGTTGATTTAAATCCTTGTCTATTGTGATGTATGTAATTTAATAACAATTTACTTGGGTGCCTTTTTTGTTGAACACGTAGGTATCTGTGGAAATCTGAAGTTCAAAAATTGCCCAATTAAACCAGTTCAAATTCTCTCTTCCCATAATTTATTAAATCGTGATAGCTTAATGGTGTTTCCAAATTTTTAATTTCCCAGAGGCAAAAGATATTATTTGTATTATCTCATCTGAAAATGAATATTAACACATATTTGCCACTAAATAAACCACATCTGGAACAATCAATAGAAAGTGAAGAGTCAGTCACCGACTTTTTTATGATATTTTTCATTCACTATTTCATATGACATATTTCATTCACTATTTGGCAGAAACTTCAACTCTACCTAGATGACCTTATTAAATGATTCTGTCAGGATAGGTAAATTTATACAAATTTGAAGATTTTATTTTCCCCAAATTTAAGAATTCCCTTTGAC
Source organism: Phascolarctos cinereus (assembly GCF_003287225.1). NCBI lineage: Eukaryota > Metazoa > Chordata > Mammalia > Diprotodontia > Phascolarctidae > Phascolarctos > Phascolarctos cinereus. Next base: position 182,844,608 of record NW_027556180.1, on the reverse strand, counting down.
CAAGTTTTTCTTTTCTTATATCCTTATTTCATCTTCTTCTGTATTAAAATTATGTATGTATTTGTCATATACAGTTACTAGATCATGATCTCCCCGACAGCTGGGACCACATCCTAACTAAACTTTATATTTGCCCCTGGCCAATAATGCAGTGATCTCCATCTATATGTGTTTAATAAATGTCAGTTAAATTCAATTAGATGTCCTATTCCTACCCTCTAAATTAGGTAGCAATCATTTACCCTTTTTTCTCTATATTTCTCCAACCTGCACTTAAGTTTCTCTCTCTTATTTCCATTCATCTCTCAACCACTGAACTGATTTTTCTATATCTAACTCCATTTTATAAAAAATTTACCCTAAATATCTTTACTTGCACTTGAATTTGCTGAACCAGATTCACTGAAGTCAAGTAGTTGTCTACAATATTTGTCACCTACCTACTCCAGATTTAGATAGCATCCTTTCTTTCTATTGTTCTCATCTGTGGGAGAGCATGCCTTTTGTTCTCCCAAAAGTTCCTTTAGTAAGATCTGTGTAAGGCTGTATGGTGTAATGGAAAGAGAATAGTTTACCCATATGCACAAAAATATTTATTGTAGTCCTTTTTTGGTAGAAAATAACTGGAAACTAAGAAGTGGCCATTGGGGAATGGCTGAACAAATCATAGTATTTTGTATTGAAATACTGTTATATCATAAGATGGTTTCAGACAATACTGGGAAGAGTGAAGTGTACAGATCCAGAACTATAGCTTATGTGATAGTAACATCATTGTAAATACCAAGAATTTAAAATATTTAATATTTCTGATCCATTCAATGACCATCCATGTCTCCAGAGGACCAATGATGAAGCAGGCTTCATGTCAGAGAAGTAATGAAAACAAAATGAAGAATGAGTGATATATTTTTGGATATATATTTTGTTTTGCTTGAATATAGACATTTGTTACAAGAGTTTTGTATATCTTTTCTCTTTTATTCCAATGGGAAGGTGGAGGTGGGAGGAAGAGAAAAGAAATGCTTACTAATTGAACGATTAAAAAAAAAACCAGCTAGAAATTGTATTCTGCTGGAAAACCCTATAAGAATTCAATATTACCTCCATACGACAATCACCCAAATGACTTTATATCGTGCTGGCTCCACTTCAGCATCATTACAATCTTCTTCTCCCCTTGTTGCATAAGAACCTTGGACTCTGCCCATGGGACTCTGCATGGGTGAGGTTTTTTTTTTTTACTTATCCTGAAATAACCCTCCATGCCATTCCCCAGCCGACTTGAAAATATGCTACCTCCTCTCGGTATCAGCCCCTCTTTGTGAATATATAAAGGATGTTCCCCATTAAAACTCAACCCCCTTGAGGGAAGGGGTTATCTACCTAGTTAGTTAACTATCATTTGTCATCCAGTTGGTTGGTTAGTTGTTGTCTTTTGTTCTCAGAGTACCAAAATGACATCACCAGGTTGGAGATAAGGTACAATTGTCCGACTGCGGCTGATCAGACCAATATAAACTTGGAAGGTTCTACCACAGGTCAAATACAAATAGTCATATGAACATATGAAGTGGACATATTTCTAAATTTATACATCTCATGTTTCTTTTGAGCTACTGCAATTCTGCTTTGCTCATAGAGATAACACCTTCTTTGAGGCGGGCATGACATACTGGTCAGTCCTGTGTCAGTTTCTCCCATGTCATGCAATTGATTCCAAGGTTTTCAGAAAGACCTTGAGAATGTCTTTATATAATTTCTCTCGACTTCCATGTGAGCATCTGCCTTTTGTTAGCTCTCCATAAAATAGTTTTTCAGGCAAATATACATTTGGCCTTTGGACAATGTCTCCAACTCATCAGAGTTTCACTCTCTGTAGTAAAATTTGAATGCTTGGCAGTTCAGTTCAAGAAGGGACCTCAGTATCCAGTACCTTATCTGGCCAGATGATCTTCAGAATTTTCCTAAGACAATTTAAATGGAAGTGATTCAATTTCCTGGCATGGCACTGTTATACTATCCAGGTTTCACAGGCATTGCAATAATAAACTCAATACAATGGCTCTGTATACCATCAGTTTAGGAGGCAATCTAATACTACTTCTCTATCACACTTTCCTTTGGATCCTCTCAAGCACTGAGATAGCTCTGGCAATGCATTCAGCAACCTCATGATCTATGTGTACAACCCTGAAAAATATCTTGCCAAGGTAAGTGAACTTATCCACAGCGTTCAGTATTTCTCTATTTGCTGTAACAGATCTTTCCACATGCGGATGGTGTGGTGCTGGCATGGTGCTGGCTGGTAGAGAACCTGTCTGTATTTTCTTGGTGTTAGTTATTAGGTCAAAATTAGCACAAGCAGCAGAGAATGGACCTATACTTTGTTGTATCTCAGCCTCAAAGGCTGCATTGAGTACACAATCATTTGTAAACAAAAAAATCACTACACCAACTCTCTCTCCACTTTGGTCTTGGCTTGCAGCCTTTTCAAATGAAATAATTTACTGTCAGTGAAGTAGCTGACCTTCATGCTATTTTTATCCTCATTGAAGGTCTCCCAACAATATTGCTGAAAACATCGTGCTAAAAAGCATGAGAGCAAGCACACAGCCTTGCTTCATTCCACTGATGACAGAGAAAAAGCAATAGCATCATCCATTATCCAGAACCTGGGCAAGTATACCATCATGAAACTGAAGTACAGTACCGATGAACTTCTTTTTCCAGACAATCAAATTTTACATAATTTTCCAAAAGTCCTCATGACTCACAGTATCAAAGGCCTTGGCCAGATTAATGAACATTGTGCACAGATCTCCATTCTGTTCCTGGCATTTCTCCTGGAGTTGTTGGGCAGCAAACACCATATCAACTGTTTCTCTGTCCTTTCTGAAGCCACACTGGCTCTCAGGCAGATGACCATCTTCCAGGTGAAGAATTAGCCTATTATGGAGGACTCTGGCAAAAATCTCACTAGCGATGACTAAGAGAGAGACTGTTCCCGTCACCTCCTGATTGGCACAAGACAATTGATTTCCTTTACCTTTACAGAGATGGACAATGGAGGCATCTTTGAATTCCTGAGGAATAACCTCTTCTTGCTGTATAACCTGGAAAATTTCTGTCTGCTTTTGTATGAGCAGTGGATCCCCTACCTTATAGATATCAGCTGGAATAGAATCAGCACCAGGTGCTTTGCCTCATGAGAGGAGCCTAAACCTCTTCTTCAGTTGAAAGTTTGGCTAAAGAGGAACTGACTTCAGAATTGATTGATGGTAGTTGGTTGAGAACAGTATAGAAGTTATAGAAGTGTTCAGCTCACCTCTCCAGAACTATATCTTTATCACTGATCAATGTGGCTTCACCAGCACTGAGTAGTTGAGATGCATCATAGGTCTTTTGGCCATAAGTAGCCTTCAGGGCATCATAAAAGTGCTTTGGATTGTTACTATCAGCATAAAACTGAATTTCATTTCACTTCTCACTGAGCCAAGAATCCTGCTTCCCTCTAAGCCAGGGGTGAGGTGGCCTCAAGGCCAGAGGCACCCCACTCCTGCAAGTCTAAGCTTTGCTTGCACTACACCTTTGATGTAGTTAAATGCTTCCTTTTTAAAGAAGGATGAACTATCCTGCTGGTAAACCCTGTGTGGGATTCTTTTTTGTTTATCAATTTCTGAATTTCTGCATCATTTTTGTCAAACTGATCTTGATATTTGTGAGTGTTCTGGTCCAGATGGGTAAATGACATGCTGTATGCCAACACTCATTGCACACTCCTTTTCTGTTCTGTTGTTGCCAACTGTGTGTTGCCTCAGCTTTTCCTCCAAGTTAGCAACAAACTGTTATCTCTGGGAGAAGCACTCTAATCCATCGACAATGTCTTCTGCTTGTTGTCTTGTGTTGCCTTGCCTTGGTGCTACTGCTTTGGTTGAATGTGAATATTTAGCTTAGAAAGGATAAAGTCTATGATCAATCCACACATCTGTACCACATGTCACCTTGGTCACTCTCACATCTTGTCATCTCTTCTCCTTACAATGACATAGTCTATTAAATGTCAATATTTGATGCTGGGGTTCATCCATGAAGTTTTATTGTACTTAGGTAAACAGAAGACAGTATTGGTAATGAGAAGGTCATGAGATGTACAAGTCTTGAGTAGTATATGACCATTGCTGTTGCTGTTGCTGACTCCATTCCTCCCAAGAACTTTCTGCCATGGCTGATAATCTGTGCCTACTCTTGTACTAAAGTCACCAAGAAGTGTAAGTTTGTCCCCTTTCAGTACACTGATGATGAGGCTCTCCAGGTCTTCATAAAATTTTTCTTTGACTTCATCAGGGTTTGTCATGATGGGAGCAAATGTACTAATGATGGTGCCGTGGTGCTTTCCTACAAGTGGCAGTTACATTGTCATTTACTCCTTTTGGTGGCTTTTGGCTAGAGTAGTTTTTATCCCAAATCCTACACCTGTTTTATGGTGTTCTCCTTCACTTCAGCCATTCCAGAGAAAAACACATATCCAGTTTTGACTTCAGTAAGCTGGCTTTCATTTACCAGCCTTGTTTCACTTAGGGCTGCTATTTGGATGTGATATCTGCTGACTTCTCTTGCAACAAGAGCTGTTCATCTTTTAGGTCTATGGATGTCATGTTTTCCAAAAGTGTGGGTGAAATAATTTTTGCAAAAGTTTTTGCACAATATTTTTGTGTTTCAACCACGAGGTGGGCTTCACATCTGTCATGTTAAGCAGGGCAGGGTTAGATGAAGCAGACAATTTTTAGGGCACCTTTTCTAGCCGTTCCTCACACTAAGAGGTAGTCCTTTAAAAAAAAAAGGGGGCTGCTCAGATATCCACGGGGCTGCTGAATCCCACTGCTGCTTCAGTCCAGTAAGAAGACAACTATATGGTCTTGGACCCCAGTGTGCATGGTTGTGATTATAGCTCCGAGGGTAGCAACACCTGCTTCTTCTTTGCTTGCTTGTTGCCACAGAACTTTACAGTAGGTAAAAATGGTAAAATGGTCTTTTGCTTCACACATAAATTGAATTTAAGTGAGGCAGAGCTGCCAAAGTCATCGATCTCATTCTTTCCCAGAACCTTTGGAGGCCAGCGATAAGAAAAAGTCAAGGCAACTGGAGATGGCTCGGGATGCAGTGTCATCTTTAATGTCTAGCCAAGCTCTAAGCACTCTGCAATGTCTACCTCAGCTTCCTTCATGACTATTGGACCATATTGTTCTCGTCTACCCATTCTGCTGAGGAAAGTATTCACATGCTGGGGGTAGACCTTCTCCCCCCAACTCATCCCCTCCCTCAGGTACCCTCAACCTGGTTTAGCCCATTTGCCAAAACAGTTTACCAGGTGTGGCGACTGCACATGCTACAGCTTCTGGTAGCCACGGGTAAGAGTTGGACAAATTAAGTGGACACCAAAGGTGGAAAGCAGCCCTGAAGAGGGCTCAGCAGCCCCCATACCAGAAGTATTAGTTTTTCCTGAACAAACTTTTTGCAGAACCCCTACAGTTCAATTTTTATTCTTCAGAACCTGATGACAATCTTGTTGGACCAATACATAGTGAGCATAAATACCTTCAACATATTACCAAAAATGATATATCCTAGAAGTAGCATAAAATATATAACCCAGGACATTTAAATTTAAATAAGAAAAGGTCCAATCACATAGGCAGAATCAGGAATAACAAATAGGCAACCCAGTGGAGAGTGTTACTAGAGCTTAGGGAATGATAAAAGACCTATAGAAAGGTCTACAGAACATTGCTAAGGAGTTTTTATGGGCAGACATGGATAAGAATAACATAGGAAAAGAAGACATGCTGGATCACAGTCTTTGATATGATACCATTGGAGGCTGTACCCACATCAATGAGATCACAGATAAAGTGTATTGAAAGATAAGGTTTTGTGTTTTCTTTAGTATCCACATTACATTGTTGTATCATATTAATGTTAAAAACCCCCACCCAGCTGGGCTTGAACCCAATATTAAAGAAACATTTTTGTTTGGCTTTTTCTGCAGCAGCCACATTATACTGTTGTGTCACATTAAAGTAACACTACCCCAGAGAGAGAGAGAGAGAGAGAGAGAGAGAGAGAGAGAGAGAGAGAGAGAGAGAGATGGGCTTGAGTGATTCCTTAAAAGTTACCCCTTTGTTACTATATATGTGTAGGATACAAGGCTCTGGATTGGTTTTGACACTTCTTGTGGGATACACAAATCCTGATGGGAGAGAGATTTGAGGAGACTAGACAGAAGTAGAGAGGGAGAGATAAAAAGCAAAGATGAAAGGCCTCCTCTGCAAGGCAAGCCTATGGACAAAACCAGCCCCCAGACACATCCCTTCATTCTAAGCACCCTCAGAGACTGTTAAGAATATACTTCTTTTTTTTGGCAATTGGGGTTAAGTGACTTGCCCAGGGTCACACAGCTAGTAAGTGTCAAGTGTTTGGTCTGAGAGCAGATTTGAACTCAGGTCCTCCTGATTTCAGAGCTGGTGCTCTATCCACTGAGCCACCTAGCTGCCTCAAGAATAGACTTCTTGAATAAGATTTTTCCTTTCCTCAGTTGAGCTGAGATTTTGTCATTTTACTCTTGAATAGAAGAGCCCATTTAATCTGTGTATTCTATCATCTACACTAGTCTGCATAATTTCCAGTTGATTTTAGTTTTACTACTTCCTTTGATTACTGTACTGGCTTGTTATTTATAATTGTCTTTTGTGCAACAAATATTTGGTGGAAGGGAGCTAAATTGGCCTAAAGTAAACTAAATATGATGTTCCCAATCCGAGGCAGAACTACTTTCAACCCTGAATGACAGTGGTTTTATCTTAAAATCCTAAAAGACCATCATACCCCATAGAATATAAAGATATAATCCTAGCCCAATACCTCTTTTGGATGTAAGAGAGTGGAAGAATAAGTGTCCAACCACATACCATAGCTTAGAAAAGTAGTATATGCTTACCATTCTATTACAAATGTACTAAATCTAAATATTCATTCAAGTATCTTCCCATTGTATTTAAACAGCATAAAGACATCCCCTTCCCAAATTTAAAATACTACACATTTTACACATTTGAACTCTTTGAAAAACAATAACAACAACAACTGGTATCTGCTCATTAATTTATTCAAAACTATCAGCTTGTCCACCTCATCATGGAATCTCTATTTAGTAATGAAACACTGATTAACACTGATTAACTGATAGATCACTGATTAAAAAGGCTCATTAAGGAAGTAACTTATATCTTATTAATAAACAAATTATCTACCTTCCATAAAACTGAAATCAAATAGTCCAAAGACAAAAATGAATTCTTTCTAAATAAATTTCAGAATTTAGAGATCCTAATGTCTTAACTGCATTTGTGCAAAGGAATACATAATTAAAAATAGCAGCTTGCTATTATAGCATTTTTCAGCATCCAAACAAATTTATAAGCAATAATCTATTTACTATGGGTGTGTATATACATGCATATATAGATATATGTGTACATATATACACACACATATACACATGCACATATATACATATACACACAGGTACACATAGAGTCAGCATGACAGAGTGAACTGAGAGGTGGTCTCAGGGTGAGAAAGACATGGGTTTACAACTTTCCTTTGACATGTACTGACATGTATATGTGTGTGTGTATGTATATATATCTCCACATATATACATATATATATGTACATATACACATGCACATAGACAAATATATATAATTAACAAAGCAATAAATTCTGTCAAGTTTTTATTTTTATTGAGTATCTCTCTTATTAGACTGTTAGCAACTTAGATATTAGACTGTTAGAATAGATATGACCTTGTTACTCCTGTACTCAATATATTCCAGTGACTCCCTATTGCCTCTAGGATGAAATATAAACTTCACTTTTCTCTTTCTTTTATTTAACTTTTAAAGGTCTCATAAACCTGGCCCTATTTTACTTTCCCATATCATTGTACCATAGTCTTTTTCCTGTATGTCACACTCCAGGCAACGTGGTGTTCTCTGTCACAAATTCTACTCCATTTCCCATCTCTAAATATATTGTATTGACTGTACTCCATGTCTAGAATCCTGTCCATGTATTCCTTCCATAAAATCCTTTGTTTCACTCAAGACACAGTTAAAATATTATCTTCTACATGAAGCCTTTTCTGATCCCTTCCTACCTACCACATATTATATGATATAATGTTTAGAGCACTGGATTGGAGTCAGAAAGAGAGGACTCAAATTTTGCTTCATATGTTTCCTAGCTGTGTGACCCCTGGGCAAGTTGTTTAAACTCTCTGGATCTCATTTTGATCATTTGTCAAATGAGGGGTTTGGAATCAATAATCCTTTAGAGTTCCTTCTAACTCTAAATCTATAATCCTATGATTTATTTTGTGTTTATTTTGTATATACTTACATTTGTACTTATTTCCTTTTCCTGATACATTGTAAGCTCCTTAAGAATGGAGATTGTTTCTAATTTTTTCTTTATCTCCCCAGGGCTTAGCCTGACATGCAATAGGTGCATAATAAATGCTAGTTGATTGATTAGCTTCTTAATCCATTTTTGCATTCCCAGGACCTAGTAAAGTCTCTTGTGCATGAATAGATATTCTTTGTTCTTACTTCATAGACACTAGAAAAATCTAGATAGATACTAGAAAATCTACCCAAGATGTGGTATTCCTTCCTGAATCTTTTAATATTCACGGTACGTCATTTTTTTCTGAGAATATTCTCTATGACTATAGTGAATACCTTTTATGAACATATATAGTCTTCTTTCATCTTTCACTTGATATAAATAATCAAAGGATCATTGAACAAAGTTACTCTTTATATCTATCAAGGAATATTGCATAATTTTAATGTATAATGGGAGATACTTTGTTGGAGAATAGATTTTCCTGCCATGTTTTTTTTCTACTGAGTTGACAACTTTAAAAATAATTTCCAACAGCTTCTAACATAGATTTTTTCTGGAGTTAGTACGTCTGGTCCAGATTCTCTTCCTATTTTTATCCCACATGCCAATTCCAATAACTCACATATTATCTTTTATTCTAAGAGATCAAATGCAGTGGATCCATTTTCAATACACTATTCTTAGAAAATCATTCTTTGAAAAAAAATGTTTTCCTGCCCCCAACTTCTTCTGTGTAAGTTCTTCCAGGGGAATATGAATTTCTTCAAGGCAGGGACTAGTTTTCATTTTTCTTAGTCATCAAGCACAGTTCCTTGTACATAGAATGCATTTACTAAATCTTGGATGGTTTGTATTGGGATGATTGAGGTTGGCTGAGTTCTGGCTCACTCGTTTTTACTTTTATCTCTTTTCACAAATTTGTGAGGCAATGTTGCTTTGTAATCTTCTACTATCCTCTTTCATGTTTCATAAGTTAGCTTATATTCTTAAGCACTATTGTCCTTGGTTTCTATGTCTCCTCACTTGACAAAGAGATTATGTTTTTTGACAAAGATGGTTTCTGGGCTCTTTTGTTGAGCTTTCCTTTATGGCAATTGCTTTCATGGCAGTTAAACTTCTATCAAAAACAGTGATTATCAGAAGCAATGTCTTTACAACATTCATTTCTCATTTTCAGCTTCAATATGCCATTTGAAAAGACTAATTCAGTGTCTTCCTCTCATCTTTATTCTGATTTGGTACTGATTTTGCCCTTTGCTCTAATTTATCAATGTCCTGCCTTAGAAATGACATAAGTAACCAAAGTTTTCTTCTCTATTATATTCAATTTTATTTTTGTGCTTATTGCTTACCATATCTAGAATACTTAGAATTCTTTTAATGAAGAAAGTAGTCATTGAAGCATAAAGATTCAGAATAGTCTATTAGCCTTTGGCTCCTTTCATTTTTTTTTATTCCTGTACCATATTTTTCACCTTTTTTCCTGCTTCTTTCCTGATGCCATTTTTACTTTGTAATCTAATATCAAAGTACATTTTGACTTGGTCTGGAGAACCTTCTAAAATATTCTTTAGAGTTTTTCCATCACTTAATCCTCTCCAATAGATACTGTCTCATAAGCTAGAGTTATCGTTAAGATAGCCTTTATGTTCATCATATACAGTGCCAAGTAAAATATTCAACTGTCTCATTAAATGATCTCAAATGTTGCCATTGGCTGTACAATGAAGTAAAGTTTTGCATCAAATTTTTTTTTGTTTCTTTGAGAACTTAGTAGTCATCCTTTAATTTTCCTGGAACTTCCTTATGTCTTTTGGTTTCTTTCATGAAAATGTCAATATTGATGTATTTCAGTTCCTCCAATAGTATATCATTCATCATTGTTATCATCGTCAACGATTTCATTTTTAGAATACCAACAGCTAAATTGATGTTTGTATATGGTCTAAAAACTGTGGTTCCTAGCATCTTTTGACTTCTTAGCATCCTTTCACCATTCTTCAAGAGCAGAAGGGGGCTATGCAAGTTGGCCCATTTTGCATTTTTCTTTGTTAATTATCAGGCTGAAAGAATTCATCATAAGCCTTCTGGACAGCAAACTCAATCTGTCTCTGTGACCATACACAAACCCTTTACAACTTGGAAAAACCTGAGAGAGCACAGTTCTACTAACACTTTAACACTACTAAGACTTTAAATAATAATAATAATAATAGCATCTTAATGTTTGCAAAGTGCTTTACAGATATCTCATGTGATTACTGCAACAACTCTGGGAAGTAGATGTTATGATTATCCTCATTTTGCAGTTGAGGAAACTAAGGCGAATATGTTAAGTGATTTGTGCAGAGTCATACCGCTAGTAAGTGTCTAATTGGATTTGATCTGAGGTGTTCCTGATCAGTAATACAGTGATTTAAGTGTATTGTTTTCATTTTAAGTATAGGAGTAAAAATTTTGTGAAGACAACAAAATCTTAGTCAGAAGTAAGGTAAATAGAGAACTGCTTATTGGGAATAAATGGGTCTGTCATATTCTGTACTAGGGAGGGCAGATTTGGATTATTCTGTTCAATTCTGGGTGTGACTTTTTAATAATTGCATTAAAACCGGAGTATATAAAGATGAAGTGACTGGAATAGATATGAGAAATATCCTGCGAGATGACTGAGATGTGGAGAGAAAAAGGGTTTTGGTGAGAACAAAAAATAAATTTAGGAAGGGTAAGGAGTAAGGAGTGGTGGAATGATAGGTTATGCTTTGATACAGGGATTTGGGGATTATTGACAATTGAAAGTAGAACACTGTAGATTTGGGTAATGATATTGTTACTATTTTATTTAAACATTTTTACTGTACAACTACAAGCTTTTTCTAATCTACATGCAGATTCAGAGCTAACATTCTTCTGTCTAAAGGTATTTAACATCTTAGAAAATACTTTAATAACTGTCTCTGATAAATCAGTGCTTTCATGGGTTAAAGAAATAGTTTGATGCTGATTCTCAATTTCAGTTACTTAATAAACTTTCCAAGTAGGTGGTTAATAACATTCATCAGTAGGTGTTCTTATCAATGAACATAACTGTAGGGAGTCTTTTACATGATGGTCTATCAATGAACCAAGATTGCTGAAACTTTCATTAAATGGAAAATAGGTTTTTTTTCCTCTTCAGACTTTCATATAGGTTAATTTCAAGGACAAACACAATTGGGACTGAAAACATTACAATGTGATAACTAATTTGTAGCAGTATCCTATGGTGCAAGTACAACTAAAAGTACAAATCTAGCAGTTTTAGCTTGAGGTAAAGATTTCATCTTTAGCTTTCTGAGAGGGAAAAAAACCCCTCTAATAAATGGTATTTGCACAGAACTCTAATGTACCATTCCAAATTTAATCTGACCATTTACATGATCATTTAGATAAGTATGAATCTTCACAAACTTGCCTATTTTTTTGAAATCATAAAAATAAGAATAAAAAAACCTTCATTGTAAAATGGAATTTTAAAATTCCTATCCCTAACTTTAAAAAAATGATAGCTGTACCTTGCCACAAATTAGAGTTTTTATAAAAATGGTAATTTCAACTGTGTTAATCATATAATCAATTACCCATAAATTATAGGCCAGTGCTTATCCATTTTAAAGCAGATTTATATTGTTCCATAATCATATTACATTTTGTTGCAGCATGATAACTATCAGATTACTTCTTTTCATCAAATGAAGGGGTTGTGCTTACTAGTTAATCTATTATGCTTCTGCCAGTTCTAACGTACTGTTATTTTGTCCTTCTGTGACAATAGTTTAATGTTCAACTAGGTGGTACAGTAGATTGAGCTCTGGGCCTATAGTCAGGGAGACTTGAATTCAAACCTAGCCTCAGCTACTTACTACCTTTATGATCCTGGGGAAACAATTTAAGCACTATCTGCCTCAGTTTCCTTAATTATAAAATGGCACCAATAATATCTTCTACCTCATAGGGTTGTTATAAGGATCAAATGAGATAAAATTTGTAAGGTGCTTAGAATAGTGCCTGGCACATAATAGATGTTTAACCAGTGTTCACTACATTCTCTCTATATCTTTTTTAAAATAAATATTAATTGTATCTTACATTTGTACAGCAAGTTACATATTTTAGAAGTATTTTCTTCTGTATTATTTCATTTTGTCCTCAAAACAACCCAATGAGGCTTAGATTCTTGTCATCTAGCCACAGCTCAGATTCTTATAATCTAGCCACTGCTTACTCATGTTCAGACTCCTTAAGAGTCTGCCCAATATGATGGATGTTCTAATAAACCTTGCCTTTGGCTGAAGAAAAAAAAAACCAACCCAATGAAATAGAGGATATGCTATATTATTATTTACACTTATATTTGCAGGTGAAAGAAATGAAGTACAGTGTATTTAAGGAATGAAGTTTCAGACTTGTCAGCAATTAGCTTTGTGGACTTAGGCAAGTTAGTTGGTCTCTCTTTAAGTTTTCTTCATCTGTTTGTGATTTCCCATAGCTCATGGAAGCAGACAGGCAAAGAGTTGCTAGAGGAAATCCAGGAAAAACATACTGTAAGCAAAAAAACAAAAATAAAAATATGCCCAAAGGCAGAAAACCAGATAAAAGAAAAGGGCTGAAGAAAAGTTTCACATAACTCATGCCATTTTTTCTCTCTCTAATCCAACTTTTTTCCAATCTGACAGCCATTTGACATTAGGTCAATATCAGAGGTTAGGTGTGTAATGGGGACTGGCACAGGTGTCTGTATCTTCCCATTTGAAAACACTGGGAAATCTGCTTCTGGGAGAGGAATAAAAACTTACAGTCTTGGAGAGACTGTGGAGTATATGAGATATTCTGAAATTGATTTTAGTTTGCTAATCACATAATTAGGAAAGGCTTCTCTGTAGCAGGAACTTGAGGTGTTTTCATAAAGTCCTTAGTTGGCCTCAGCCGTTAATTCTCTTTGATTCATTAGTTTGGCTATTTGATTTTGGTGGGTCTCTCGGACTCTTTATATCTCAGGTTAAGGGTCAATGCCCTATTAAGAGTCTTTGGGGCATCTCTCCTCTGAGGCCAGGTGGTCCTGTGAATATTGGCCGGTTCTTTGCCTACATTGTATTTGTTCTTTTCCATTTTAGCTAAAAGGGGGATGGCATCTTACACCCCAGCATTAGAGTTTCATAGCCACCTTGGCAGTGTTACCCCAAGGATCTTCAGGACCTAGACTAGTAGTAGTAGTAGTAGTGACAAGGATTTATGTGAAGCGATGATACATTTGGAAGTTTTCTTAGTGGAACTAATGCGATATAGAATCTGAATTATGTTTGATCTTACTCTTACTAGGGACTAAGTTGGTACGAGGAAAAGTGTGCCCCAGAAGTATTGTGGGGAAATATTTCTACTTCGGTTCCAGTTTCAACTTTGAAATAAATATCTCTTTGTAAAAACCAATTGATGTTAGGTGGTTAAATGGTACTAGGGTGTTAGTCACAAGAACATACTAGTGAGGACTGTAGCTGGTTTAGGCTCAAGCTGTTAGTATTAGAAAAGAGATACCTCTAAACATTTTGAGGAGGAGATGTAGCCAACTTGACTCTGATAGAATGAATTACTAGAGAGTACTTGTTACACTTGCTAATAGAAACTTCAAAGAAGAGAAATAGGAAAAAGCTGAAGAATTAAGGAAGGATGGAATGAAAGAAGAAAAAATAAGGAAAAAAGTAAGAGAGCAGCTAATATTGTTCAATCCACTTTATCTTATATGAGGGCTATAAAAGATAGGAAATAAGAAAGAAGAGGGAAGATTAAAAAAAAGCTACGCAACTTCTGTAAGGGGTAGGATTTTGAAACATTTCTATATAAGATTTGTTGTGATGCTCTGTTTCACAGAGGACAAGGGTAGACTAACAAGAAGATTATGTGAAAGGGACCCTGATTATTCATCTAATTGGTATAAAGCCAAGGGGCACATTTATAGTAATTCATATTCCAGGAAGCAAAGAGTTTGACATGAGTAAAATCTGATTTGTTTCAGAGATAATACTAAGAGAAAAAGGACCAATACCGCTATGAGAAATTTTTGGTAATTTCTCTGTAGAGTCTAGTGCAAAGATAATTCTCTTTATGAATGAAACCATAGATACAGGAAATTCTGTGACCTAGTTAACAACATATTATGCTATTTCAACATTTTACTACACATAAGAAAACAAGTTTGGAATTTAGGAATACTTTCTGTCTCTGTGTCTCATTTTCCTCATCTATAAAACCAGATGACCTCTGAGGTTTCACCTGATCTAAAATCTATTATTCTAGTATTATTATTATTCTAGTGGACTGAAATAAAGAAAAATGTTTTCATTATGGGTAAGAAAACTGAAGAAGGTCAAAAGCAATGCATTCATTGGAAGTTCAGCAAGAAAACAGCTTGGTTGACATGGCTATTTCAGAGAAGAAAGTGGTAGAGAGGAGGTATGGGAGGGAAAAAGAGGAGTGTGAGGGAAGGAGATAATAGGCTCTTTGTAGATTGAACCCAGGTCAGTATAATTAATAGAATTAGGACCATAAGACGTGGGAGGAGAAACAGGATCTGTGATAAAGAAAAGAAATAGGATATGTCAAAGGCAGAAGAGAAAAGAAGGTGATATTCAAAGGAACCACTAAAGAAGCAAATACATTTAGAAAAATATGGAAAAAACACAACTCAAGATGGAAACACATAATCCAAATAGGCCAAAAATGAAGAAGAGTAGAGGTAAGAATTATAGGATTCAGTAGAGGAACTGGATACAATTGTAGTACAAAAAACAATATTGAATACCAAAGGAGAAGCTTCTTATTTGAAAAAACTGAGTTTAAAGATGAGGAATATATAGAGAAGTGAGATATTCCTCCACCATGAATGATATAGATATTTTGGTTGGATGATGCGTAATTGTAGATATAAATCAGAAATTTATGAAAATGTATGCTCCAGTAAAGCAATGGTCTTCAAAGCGTGATGTGGGAATACCTGCGGGGGTCCCTAGGACCTTTTCAGGGGGTCTATGAGATCAAAACTTTTTTTATAATTACACTAAGATGTTTTAATTCCTAATGTGATAAATATTTATGGATATAACCCACATAAGCAAAAGGTCTTTGGGGAGTCCTCAGTCATTTTTAAGAATATAAAGGGGTTCTAAGAAAAAAAAAGTTGAGAACTGCTGCTCTAAAGTACTGTCACTGGGAAAATTAAAGATATAATAGTCTGTAAAAGAAATGATACTGTTGGGAAGGGATTTGGATTGCATCTTAGAACTGATGCCTTAGCACAAGCATCTATTTCTGAAGAGAATGCAAGACAATCATTTTATAATTGCATTTGTTTGGACAGGATAACTGAATTATTCATGAGATGGTACTGTTTCCATATAGCATTATAGCTGATTTTTGGCTTTTTGAATAGGCCACCTTTCATTCTAAAGATCATTTCTGATGTTCTATTCAGAAACCATCTACCCTTTGACATCATGCATAAAACATTCTTCCTTTCTTTTCCTAGAAACCACTGTAATCATATTGTATAATGCAGAAGAAAAAAATGCTGATTGAGAGAGGATCCTGGCTCGGCAACTTACTATTCGTGTTACCCTGGGCAAGTCACTTAACAATAGCTAGCATTTATATGAGGCTTTAAAATTTATAAAATACTTCATATATGTTATCTCATTTGATTCTCACACCAACCCTGTAGTATATAAGCTGTGTTAGCCCCATTTTAAAGGGAAGTGAGGTATAGAGGAGGTG
The DNA here is from genome assembly GCF_003287225.1 of Phascolarctos cinereus. NCBI lineage: Eukaryota > Metazoa > Chordata > Mammalia > Diprotodontia > Phascolarctidae > Phascolarctos > Phascolarctos cinereus. The sequence goes on along the minus strand of NW_027556180.1, from coordinate 182,828,336 downwards.
AAGTGACTTGCCTAGGGTCACATAGCTAGAGTCTGTAATTGAATCTATTGTACCATTTAGCTGCCCAACGTCTGGGCCTCAGTTTACATACATGTAAAATGAAGGGGATAGACTAAATCAGCACAAGGCCTGCAAGTTTCAGAACCAGATTAAAATATAATTGGGAAATATTTAACAAAATCAATAAGAATGCAATAGAGTGCAGATAATGTGGTTTTCTTAGTCAATATGCAGCCACAAGGATCCTTAAATATGGATTAGTGATCCTCATTTTTTTACATGAGTTAAACACCAGTGGATTGGATGATCTCTAAAATCCCCTCTAGCTTTAATTATATGATTGTATCTTAAATATGTCTTAACTCATTTAGCACATTTACCGAGCACCCTCTCTGTGCCTAATGCTGAGTAGGACATAAAAGTAAAACAAAATATGGCCATAGCTATCAGGAGGTTAGAGTATGGTTGAGAAAATCAAATTGGCATGCATAAAATAATCATATGACATTTATATACTAAAGAAATTTTTATTCTATTAAATCCTACTCTGATGTCTTATTGGAATGTGGAGGTGGTCTTGGTTTCTCAATGATTATACAAATGAACTGTTAGCTCTAATTGGTTCTACAGTTTTTGGAAAGGCTTCAGCTATAGTCCTAGAAATAGACTGAATCTATTTTCTACGGACCAACCTAGATATATATGGAAAGGTATATCACCCATGGGCTGGCCAATTGGTAATTTTTTTTTTTGGCTATGGCAAACTATGACTCAAAGAAAAATACCTGATGGCCCTTAACATTATATAGTCTTCTTCCATTCTTAAAATGATAGTAGCAGGAAAGGGTCTATGAGTTCTAAGAATCAGTTGAAACTTTTATTTGATTAGTGATACTTTATATGCAAAATCTTTATCTAGTTAGTGGATATATTATTGAAAGAATTGAAACATATAAATCCTGACATTCTTGACATAATTGAAAGCAAAATGAAGAAGGAAGTGGCAACTAACCAGAAGGATAGTAATCCTCGAGAGGCAAAGAAAGCACTGAAGTAGATTTCATTATATGATCAGAGGCTATCAAAAACATTATTTCATGAGATACTTGGTTAACACATATTGCAATACTAACAATAAGCATTTGCAAAAATAAAAAAAAAAGATTACCAGGACAAGATTGCAGCTTATGCAACAATGTTTGTTGTTGAGGATAAAGAGATAAAGAAATACTATGAAAAATTTGTTAAGACCTTCTAAATTAAATCAACGTGTACTCTGATACTTGGTGAATTAAATGTAATGGTAGAAAAGGTGATGATGAAGAGGGATACATGTGAAAACATGGTTCAAGAAGAAAGAATGAGAGACTGAAGACTTGTAGATTACACTGAATCCCTGCTCCTTTATATTATGAATAATTTACCTGAGAAAAGAAATGGTAAGCAAAAATAACATTTTAATAAATAGTAGATACAAACCCATAATTAATGCAGATAAGATTTCTTATTTATTGATTCAGCTGTCTGTATAGTCAGACCATCCACTAGTCAGAATTAAGGTCAGAAATATTAAAAAGAAGAAAATAATGATAAAAAGAGATGGCATACATTGAAATAAACTCCATCTGGAAGTATTAACTCTTTATTAATTACTTAACTGTTTCATTTTCAATGAAAAATTACAAATGGACAGCAGAAATTACATCAACACTGATAATAATAATTTTATAAAGTTTAACCAATGTTAAATAATTGCCGTAATAAGGAGATCAAACCAGCCTTGAAAACACTTTAGTCAATAAACTTTTGACACTTACCAGAGAACTCTGGATGCCAAAGGCAACACTTGGTGAGAATATAAATTCATTTATAAAATCTTATGAAAAAAAAAGATGATAGGCAATTATAAGTAGTATCCTTTTATAAAGCAGAGATAAGCAGTGAAGGGCAGAACCATTTTAGCTAAAATTTAGTAGTACTCTAAAGAAGAAAAGTTATCCCTTGAACATTTAAGAATGAAAATGGAAAAAGTAAAAAAAATTGAAAAATAATAAAAGTTATTGTAACAAACTTTCTTTACTGAGAACAATGGAATCATCACAATTGGATCCTAACATCATAGCTCTGAGTTTGCTTACATAGGAGTAGAAATGGTGCTAAAGAAGGAAAACAGTAATGGAAAAAAACGGCTGAATTGAACCAATTGTTTGTAGAGGAGATTCATGCTGGAGTCAATAAAATTGTGAAGGGTATTGAAGAATTAATATACAAGATATCTGAGGGAGATAAAGATACCAAAGTAATGGGAAGAAAATCTCAGACCTTATTAATTGTGTAAAAGGTGATTCAATATGTTCCAATCCATATGCCTACTCTCCCACTTATACAAAATTTTTATGAGGGTCATCAGTACACAAATTGAGGTCATTTTCAAAGAAGGGATTAATTCCCTCAATAAGAGGGAACAAGTAGGCTTTTGCAAGTGATATTCAACAGTGAATTATGGAAGAAAAAAACCATTTAATTCCATAAAGCAAAATATTTCTTTATTAACAAGGTGTCTCTCATCTATATATTAAATCACTTAGTATTCCTTGGAATCTGTAATAGCAGAAATAGCCTGATTCAACTACTTTCTGATCATAAACTTTAGTTAAAAAAAAAAACATGGATGTTTGCCAAAAGTATTTGTCAGTGTGATAAAGGTGATCCAGATCAGAGTACAAGATGAAGGAGGGGGACTCTTTATAGTTGGTGAACCACTTTTGATGCTCCTTTTCATAGACATCATTATGCTCATTGCAGTAAGCTCTGGAACATTGCAGAACCCTTTGGAAAAGATACATAATCACTGAAAGGAGTTTGGTTTGATCATTCACACAACAGTAGATGAAAAATTTTCATACACAACAGTCTATGAAAAATGTATGTTGCCCAGATTACATTATGCACTTGGATGGACAATCTATAGCCCTTTCCCAATATTGCTTATATGTCAGTAACAAACAGTACAGATGGATAATGAGGTTGGCTCAGAGTTGAACCAGAGGAAGAGAAACGATACAGATTGTTTTTAGGAAATAATAGAGCTTTTTTTAAATAATCATAAAAAACGAAGGTACACCTTAATCCTAACATTCTAGTAGAGTTGTTGAATGATAATGAGACAGGAATGCAAAATTCTCCTAGGAGAATATGACAAAATAATGTAGAGGTGTAAGGTATATGCGAACAGGCTGAAATGTAACCAATGAGAAATTTCTAAGAAGAATAGGTAAAAGATGTCATCAAAGAATTGTATGATAAGGAAGAAAAAATGGCAAGGAATTGATGCAGATGGGATCTGAACCCCTAAAAGGAAAATACCATGTTTTGGGGATCTGGACTTCACAAAGGAAAAGCCCTGGTCTTTCCCAGGTGGCCCAGGTTCCTGATGTTTGCTCTGGAGAAACCGGCCTTTCCTAGTTCTTTAACTGTCCTTATGTTGTGGCTTTGACCCTGTCCCAATCTTCAATTCTGTTACCTCTGGCCCAGCCCAGTGTTCATTGTCTGTTACCTCTGGGCCACTCCCCTACCCTTAATTTCATCTACACCTCTTCCTCATTTGCCCAGGCCACTCTGCCCTTCCAGGTCCTTCTCTGTCAACCTCCCAGTCACCCAAGCTACTGGCCACTCATTGGCCACTGTATATAAGTTCCATCTTGACCACTATTAGGGTGCTCAGATTCCTTAAGAGTCTAGTCAATGGCTCAGATTCAATCTGGCCTGCTTCCACTGGAGATACAAATGCTCAAATTCCTGAAGAGTCTAGCCAATGCTTAGATTCCTGAAGAGTCTGGCCAATATGGTGGACTGTTAGACTCATACCCACCCTCTATTAGTATTTTAATAAACCTTGTCTTTGGCGGAAAGAAGGCTTGGGTCAAATTCATTCAGATAGGATCCCTGTATCACTATTTCGGGATCCTGGCACCTCTAAACCTCAACAGAATAACAAGTGGGGAACAAAAGTGTCCCAGATGGTACTCTCATAGTGCCAGGAAAATGTGTGGAAGGACTTCTTCACCTTGGGTGAATAGTCTGTGATAAATTTTTGAGAGGATACAGACAAGAATCTTATAGGACAGACAACCATGGATGGATTACAATCTCACTCAATAGACAAAAATTCTAAAATTGATGAGATCACAAACCTTGGTATTTAAGAAGAGTTTAGACATGTAACAGATCAGGGTGAGATTATGTACAAAGAGAAGGCTTCATTGGAATTGGGCCCAGAAGAATCAGGGGAATTTGGAGGTAGGGAGTAAGGTGGAGAAACATAGCAATATGGAAGGAATTTCACCTCTCTAGAAAACCTAGAGAAATGCCTAGAAAAATTAGATAAAAAACATGGCTTCATTTAACTGAATTATTCCCCTTCTTTCATAATAGTTTAGACTTTTGTAAATAGATGATAGATTACACAGTGATTGAGTATAAGTAATAAGTGGGTTCTGATCCACTAAGTTAACTAGAAAGTCAATTGATCAAGCAATAAACATTTATGAAGTGCCTAATATGTGCTAGCCACCATGCTAAAAAATTTGGGATACAAAGAGACAAAAGACAATCCTTGTCCTCAAGACACTTATAGTCTAATGACAATAAGCAAATCAAATATGTACAAAACAAGCTACATATAAGATAAATAGGAAGTAATTGAGAGGGAAGGCATGAGATTTTGGAAGGTTTGAGAAAGACTTCCTGTAAAAGATGGAATTTTATTTTGTACTTAAAGGAAGCCAGAGAAGCCAGGAGGTGAAGGTGAGGAGGAAAAGCATTCCAAGCATTTAGGGCAGCCATAGAAAATGCCTGAAGTAGAAAGATAGAATGTCTTATTTGAGGAATAGCAAGGAGGCCAGTATGACATGGAACAAAGACTATGTGGGGAGAAATAAGAAAGACAGTGGAAGAAAGGTGAAAAGAAGGTGTGAAGAGAAGGGGAATTTATAAAGGACTTTGAATAGCAAATAGAGTAATTTGAATCTGATTCTGGGAGAGATATTTGAGAATCACCAGCATAGAGATGGTAATTAAATCCATAGGGGCTTATGAGATCATCAAATTAAATAGTGTAGAGGAAAAAAAGAGCAGAGCCCAGAACAGAATCTCAGAGAGGATGAACTGGAAGAGTAGACAGGGAAAGAGACTGAGAAGATAAGATTACCAAATTTTAAATAAGTAGCTGTAGCACTATTCTGATATATCCTTAATGTCATGGTGAACAGGCCTCGCCCACAGCTTTCAGAAGTTGAAGTTAAGGCTTGTAGAATTTGCTTAAATGTGGTTAAAAGAATGTCAGACTTCATTCCAACATTTAATGACTTAGTTTCTAGGCTAAATACATGAACAATAGAACTTTCACCAATAATTTGGTATGCATTCTTTTTTATATTACTGCCTATATTTTATAAGATTGTCATAAAATTTTAATGAAAGTAAATGGCTGGTCATTCCAAAGTAGATTTGAAAAAGGTGGTTGAAGTGGAATATCTTGCAACAAATAACATATTATTCAGAAACAGAAATGACAATTCTAATGTGAACATCTATAATTCTTTCTCATAATTTCAAAAAAACTTATTAATTTTTACAGGGTTATCTTTTCTCTTAATTTAAATTTCATATGAATTTTTTTCTTCAAATACCATTCCCTCTTACAAAAACCATCTGTAAAATCAATAGTACAAAAAAAAATGGAACTCAAATGTAGCTAAATTTAGGACTTATTTACCTTAGAGTCTGTTTTTTAAAGTTAAACCTGAACTGGTTTAGTATGGTCTTAAGCCTGCAAAAATTAAATCTTTGCAATTTTAATTATCCAGAGCATATTATTTTTAAAAACGCTGCCAGAAAAATTCTATAATTTTTAAAACTTTTTTTGCTCTTAAAACAGTATAAATAAATATATTGAATATACAATTTTTTTTAAAAAAATGAGTTTTAAACTTTAATTATTGATCCAAGCAAAACATTAGGAAAAATTATAAAGCTGACCAATTCTATCTCTGAGACAGCCTCATCACACCCTTCATTGTCCCTCTCACATATACTTCAGTGTCATCATGGTGACTCCTAGAGCCATGGTGTTCCTCAATTGCCCTTAAAAGGCAATACAACTTTTCATAAATCTTCCTTCTTTTTAATAGTGAAAATCTATGTATTTTATCTCATTCTTTCACTACTGTTTTAATTCATTCTTCTGAGTAGATATATCATACACACTGATAAATACATGTTAAGTAGTTTAAGGAGAGCAAGAACTCTTAACAATTGTGGAGATGAGGAATCTTATGTTGGAAGTGGTACTGTAGGTGATCCTTGAAAAAGGGAAGAGAGGGAAGAGCAAGCATCTACTTACTAAGCAACTAAGATGTTCTGGACACTATGGTAAGCACTTTATAAAAATTACCAAATGCAGAACAGGGGAGCAGCAGTCAGACTTTTTTTTCCCAACTCCTCCTTTTAGCCAGCTTTGGGGTTCTGGCTCCTATTCTACCCCTCAGTTCTGAGTGGTGGAAACATTTAAATTGCATAGGAAAGGACAATCTGAGGAGCAAACTTTGCCTCAGGCACTTGCCTCTTTTCACCACTTAAGTTTATTGAATCTTGAATTTATAGCCTGGGGCAAGCCTCAGACACTTAATACTTACTAGCTGTGTGATCCTGGGCGAGTCATTTAACTCTATCCACTTACCAAAAACCAAACCAACCAACAAACAAAAAAACAACAAAGAGTTTAAAAGTTAAGTAATTGGCTGGGAACACGAACAAATTGTAAAAAAAGAAAGTCAGATGGTAGAATATTTCTTTGGTGACAAAGAAGATCAAAACATACAACCAGAAGAAGACAACAAAGTCAAGGCTCCTATATCCAAAGCCTCCAAGAAAAATATGAATTGGTCCCAGGCCATGGAAGAGCTCAGAAAGGATTTTGAGAAGCAAGTAAGAGAAGTAGAAGAAAAACTGGGAAGAGAAATGAAAATGATGCAAGAAAATCATGAAAAACAAGTCAACAGCTTGCTAAAGGAGATCCAAAAAATACTGAAGAAAATAACACCTTAATAGCCTAACCCAAATGTTAAAAATGGTTGATAAAGCCAATAAGGAGAAGAATGACTTAAAAAGCAGAATTGGCCGGATGGAAAAGGAAGTCCAAAAACTCACTGAAGAAAATACTTCATTAAAAATTAGAATAGAGCAATTGGAAGCTGGTGACTTTATGAGAAGTGGCGACATTGTAAAACAAAGCCAAAAGAATGGAAAAATAGGAGACAATGTAAAATATCTCATTGGAAAAACAACTGAACTGGAAAATAGATTCAGGATAGATAATTTAATAATAATTGGATTATCTGAAAGCCATGATCAAAAAGAAAGCTTAGACATCATCTTTAAGAAATTATCAAGGAAAACTGCCCTGATATTCTAGAACCAGAGGGTAAAATAGAAATGGAAAGAATCCACCAATCTCCTCCCAAAAGAGATCCCCAAAGGAAAACTCCTAGGAATATTGTAGCCAAATTCCACAGTTCCCAGGTAGAGGAGTAAATATCTGTAAGGGAAACTGAGGAGGACAGATCCTCCCCAGCCCACTGTGTAACTATCTCATGACCTAACAGTGTAACTGCCTCATAACCTGGCATAACGATAGATGGGAGTTACCATGCATGGCTGGAGGTGACCATGGAGATGAAACATTAAATAACCAACAAGCTATGTTACCTGGGAAAGCAATATATCTCAAGGAACATTTTTCTTGAGAAAGGCGTGTAACTGTCCAAGGAATTGATCACTCCTTGGATATTTACACAACAAACAGGTATTTTGGGGCTCTGATCAAGCCCCAACTTTTGGTAAAGATGTGTGCATGCTTGGACATGAACCAAGGATATGTACACAAAACAAAATATCAGGATAGTCTTTCCCTGGTTTACATAGATATAAAAGGGGTCATTTGGAAAGGCATTGTTGGAGATTTTGATGTCAGAGATAGGGACACTGAATCTCTGTTGTGTTTAGAAGTGGACCATGTGCACAGCTTCTGCTGTGTCCAAGCGGGACGCTGCTCCGTTGGACTCCCTGACCAGACCTTTGGGCCACTATCCAGTCTCTCTGGTCTGTTAGGTATTTGAGCTCCCCTGGTCAGTGAGTGTGTACCCTTTCTTTTCTTATTTTTACTTTCCTTTATGTTGATTATTACTTATTACATTGAATGTTATTCTTACCTTTATTGCTTGTGTGGTTTTTAATCATTATTAATCAGAAATAAATGTGATTATGTTATACTGAGAATGTGTCATTATATCTTGAGATCTGAACCTAAATTTAATCTGTGAAGTATGCAATCCTTTCAATTACATTATCACAAGCAGCCAGAAAGAAACAATTCAAGTGTTGTGGAAACACAGTCAGGATAACACAAGATTTAGCAGCTTCTACATTAAGGAACCAGAGGGCTTGGAATATAATATTCTGGAGGTCAAAGGATATAGGAGTACAGCCAAGAATCACCTACCCAGCAAAACTCAGTATAATCCTTCAGGAGGAAAAATGGAAATTCAGTGAAATATAGGACTTCCAAGCATTCTTGATGAAAAGACCAGAGCTGAATAGAAAATTTGACTTTCAAATACAAGGCTCAAGAGAAGCATGAAGAGGTAAACAAGAAAGAGAAATTGTAAGGGACTTATTAAGGTTGAACTGTTCATATTCCTGCATGGAAAGATGATATTTGTAACTCATGAGACTTTTGTCAGTATTAGGGTAGTTGGAGGAAAAAATTATATGTAGATAGATAGATAGATGGATGGATGGATAGAGTGCACAGGGTGAGTTGAAGATGAAGGGCTGATATCTGGAGAATAAAATTAAGAGATGAGAGAGGGTTATATGGAGAGAAGGAGAAAGGGAGAGGTAGAATGGGGTAAATTATCTCATATAAAACAGACAAGAAAAATATTTTACAGTGGAGGGGAAGCGGGGGAAGGTGAGAAGGAATGAACGAATCTTATTTTCATCAGATTTGGCTTAAGAAGGGAATGTCATACACACTCAATTGGGTATGGAAATCTATCTTACCCTACAGGAAAATGTGGGGGAAGGAGATAAGAAAGCAGGAGGGATGATGAAGGGGAAGGCAGATTGGGGGAGGGGGTAACCAGAAACAAACACTTCTGAGGAGGTGCAAGGTCAAAAGAAAAAATAGAATAAATGGGGAGTGGGATAGGATTAAAGGAAATATACTTAGTTTTCTACAACATGACTACTATGAAAGTGTTTTGCATGACTACACATGTATTACCAGCATCAAGTTGCTTGCCTTCTCAATGAGGGTGGGTGGGGAGGGAGGATGGGAGAAAATTTGGACCTCAAAATTTTAAAAACAAATGTTAAAAATTGTTTTTACATGCAACTGGGAGATAAGATATACATGTAATGGGGTATAGAAATCTATCCTACTCCACAAGAAAATAGAAATGGAAGAGGATAAGAGAAGGGCAGGAGGGAATAGAAGGGAGGGCAGACTAGGGGAAGGGATATTTAGAATGCATGCCATCTAAGGGAGGGATGAGGGACAAGATGGGGAGAAAATTTAGAACTCAAAATCTTGTAGCAATGAATGTTGAAAACTGAAAATAAACAAATGAATGAATGAATGAATAAGAAAAAAAATCATATAAGAAAATAAGAAACTAAAAACAGCTGAAAGAAACAGATAATTGTAGATGCAAATCTTTGCCTTAGCTAGAGAGGGAAGGTAATTACATGTTTCCTGTCCTGTAGCTGATCTTAGGTCCAACCCATTTGAGCCTTATACCTTTTCTGAGGATTTTGAATAGTCAAAGCAGCTGAGAGAGTTCTAGCTGAATTTATAGACAAGTTTTAACTTCCAGGTCACATTGGAATTTAGTGTCCATTTGAAGCACCTGTTAGAAAATCTTTATCTCCAACCATGTTGGTCTATAGCTTACTATACTTCATCCTCTCCAAACTGAAACCAAATTTCCCACTGAGCTACTTTAGCTACTTTAGCTCAGTGCCACCCTCAATAATCACTAGACTGTGTGAAAATAAAAACTCCTATGAACTGTTAAAATGGAAGAAACCCCAGGTCCAAAACATCCACGGTGAACCAGAGTCTGATCACAGTTTATAAAGATTATAAATGCATTTATTGCCTGAGAAGAAGAAGCTTGCAAACTGGAGCTATGAGACAATATCCATATCTGTTTGAAGGGGATTTGAAAAGGGTGAGGTATTCATACATTTTGCTAAACACAATAAATTAGGAAGTCAGGTGGGAAGTGGAGGTCTAAGAGGAAGATATCTGTAAATACAATAAATCAGAAAGAACAGTGTTTCTTGCTCTTTAGATAAGTTGGGAACCAAGATGTCTGCTTCCCCTTAGATAAATAAGAAACCAAGATGTTTGTTTTTCTCTCTAAGCTGGTCAAGACCCATTCCAGCAGTTGCAGGCATCTCTGAGTTCAGCTAGAGTTTACAAAGGATCACTGGTATGTCAAGCAGCCCTGGGCATCAGAAGTCCTACTGTTAGATTACTTGTGCAATTCCATTGTCTCATTTACCTGTGTGAAAGGGAAGCACTAGCATATGTGATACAAGCATTTAGTACAAGGATTACAGAGCCCATGTTCACAATACTCATGTCACATTTATATATCATCACTGAAATACTCAGGTTACATTTATATCCATAATATTTAAAGAGCTTAAGGCAACAGGAAATAAGAGTTGGAAGTATATTTCTCTGAAGAGTCAAAAATCTACTATAGATAGTGAAGTATCTTCTTGAATTGCATTTATTCTATATAGCTTTGCAAAGACATGTCCTTTTGCAAAGGGTAAAAATAGAATATTTGAATGCATAATTTAATTCAACCAAAAATATTTTAAATAATAGCTTTGCTTGTGCCACCAAATCATTTTATTTTGGATTTTAATCTCCTGCTTAATTTTTATTCTTTGAAATAAATCTCACCTGAAAAAAAAACACCAAGTGTCTAATTGCACTTTTGGCTTTTTAAAAACTGTATCCATTACTAATATCTTCTTTATGTTTTATTCCTCTAATTCAGTTTCAAACAATAATCAGCAAAAGATTTTAGTAATCCAAATTAGTCTTTGTTTTAGTATTTCTACTTGTGCACAATTTTCTATTTTTTTTGCTAACAATTAATAAGTTTATGGCTCTGTGTACATGAGGGAATAATTGATATGGTGTCATGAATTTTCATTGCATTCATTGATTTAGTTTACATGGCAACAGACAACTAGAGTGGCTTATTAAATATGGTTCTGTGAGATACTCATCACATTAGTATATGGAACAGCAAGGGTTCTGGATGTCTGAATGGTGATTTCAGCATGTTCTTCTAGCCAATAATAATTCCTCAATAGGTCAAGGATCCACTATTTCATTTGTATGGATAGTCCCTTTATCAATGAAGAGGCAACCCCTTTGTTAGTTGTTGTGGGAAAAAAATCATTATCTTTGACAGAAAATTGTTAATATATACAATTGTTAATACAGTTACAGAGATTGTTAAGACCAAATGTAATATTAAATGTAACTACCTAGCAATGTCAGAATTCCAGTAATGTCCTTGAATTACTACCCTTAATATACTGTCAATTAAGTTGAGCTGGACCACACCCTAAGTCCTTCCCTGGAATCTTACCCTGTAAACAAAGCCAGCTTGAGCTAACCCAGATTCCAAAGTAGCTTTTAATGTCCTTGCCACTCTTCCATTGGGGTTCATGACACAAAGGGCAAAACAATCGGAATGAAGTAGTTTTCCTTGACAGAATTGATAAGGGCTACTGGGGTCTCATTACCAGACATATGGAGACCTTGCTACTTCGTACTACCTCTTCCTCCTTTTCTCCTAAAAGTATAAGAACATTTTACTGTGAGTCTCTGGAGACATCCCCCAGGGTGGCAGATTTGCTACCCTGTTATCTCTATTAAAGACCCTTTATTCCATGTAGGACTCCTTTATTTCAGGACTTGACACCTCATACTCAAACTTTTTTGTGAGAAGCTACAAATTTAGGTATGTTGGTTTCATATGGATAGATATATAATCTTTACTCAAAGCTTTTCAGTTTAATACTAGCTTGCATAACCTTTAGAACCCCAAGATCAGCTCCCCACCATGGCAAGGTATCAAAGAGGTATTTAATAAATGTATTTATTTGCACTCTGATTCTCTGGCTCTGGGTATGTGATTCTTAGTACACTTACCTGCTCCCTTCATATTTCCACCACCACTGGCCTACAAAATTTGTCCAGAATTGTCATCACCAGATGCTAAAATCCAGCAACATGAAATGAAAAAAACACTTGGAAAAGCTGAGTTTGAATTTTGATTCGACTACTCACTAGATATGTTGCAAGTTACTTAATTTTCCTAAACCTTAGTTTCATCTTTAAAGGGAAAGGGTTGAATTACAAAGATAACTTCTGAGACTCCTTCCATTTCTATAGAAATACACATCTGAACTGGGAGGAAAGGAGGGAAAGGGGAAGGGTAAGAGGGAAGAAGAAGAGGAATGGCAAATTCAAGTCATAAAAAAACCAAAGAGAAGTGTAGTAAGCAAGAAGTGTTTATTTCATCCAATCTGATTCTATTTTTGTTTCCCTCACCTAAATCCTAGTCACAAGGGAATTTCTTTCTTTTTGAAGTCCATAGTGAAACTCCAACAAGTGCTGGAAAGGATATATAAGGATGTCATGTTATCTATGGGAAGCTGGGTCTCAGTGAACTCATGAAGATGGAAAATGGAAAAAGGAAAAAATAAGTTTGTTACCATTTGGGGAGAGCGTAACACCTCTGGGTGGGAAAATGCTCATTATTGAGGAATGAATTCAAGTAGGTCATCATCATCTGATCCCTGGGGATCAGACATCTGGTACAGAGGTGGGGTGGACTGAAGGTGGGCAAGTAGTGGAGAGTTAAGAGGATTCTGGGAAGATGGCAGAGTAAGTCAAAAAGGTCTGGGCTCTTCAAATTTCCTTTCTAAAAGGATATAACATTTCCTCAAAGTGAACATAGAGCTGCAGAAAAAAATAAAAGTTGGGGTGAAGCAGTTGTCTTCCTAAGACAACTTGAGAAGACTTCAAGAAAGACCCAACCTCCAGGAATGAAGATTTGTTCTGAGTGAAGTGTAAATACCTGCAAGCAGACTGCTGAATCAACAAACAAGAAGTCCTGGGAGGAGCTCAAAGGCAGCCTCAGGAACTTTCATTTCATGGACAGTATGGGGGTCTCAGAGATGTTCCAGAGCTTCTACTGTAAGTAAGAAGGAGTGAGCACATACCCAGTGAGTTCAGTAGCAGAGGGGTGGGGATCCTGTTGGCTGAAGGAATTTGAGGGATAGCAAAGTCCCTGGTGTTTGTTCCAGGGCAGAAGGGAGAGTTGAAGTTGGCAGACACAGGAAGAACTGCAGGGAACAAGAGCATTTGTGGGACAGTGTGTCTGGGGGCTATGGCTTAGGGGTGGTGAGGAGTACCCAAGATTGCCCACTCTACCTCCCAGCTCAGAAAATAACAATAAGAAGGACATGAGGCCTGGGACACCATTCCCCACACGTTGGACTAGAACATTATTATAAATAAAAATGGGTAAACAAAGGAGAAAAAACCTAACTATTGACAGCTACTATGGAGATAGGGAAGATATTGGGTTCATATTCAGAAGAAGAGAGTGAAGTAAAAAAAAAACCACTCCTATTCCAAAGAGCAATGTCAAATGGTCCAAAGCCCAAAAAGAGTTCTTAGAAGATGTTAAAAAAGGACTTCAAAGATAAGATAAGAGACAGAGGAAAAACCAGGGAAGAAAATAAGAACAATGCAAGAAAATCAAAACAGTTATGAAAAAAAAGTCAACCGACTGGAAAAAGACACCCAAAAACTTTAGGAAGAAAACAACTCCTTGAAAGCTAGAATTTGGCAAGACACCCAGAAATAATAAAACAAAATTTTAAAAAACTGAAAACATAGAAAAGAATGTGAAACATCTCATGAGAAAAATAATTGATCTGAAGAACAGATTGAGGAGAAACAATATAAGAATCATTGGACTCCCAGAAAGGTACAATAAAAAAAAAAAGACTCTTGATACAATATAACAAGAAATTATTAAAGAAAATTACCCTGAAATCCAAGAATAAGAAAGTAAAGCAGTAATAGAAAAAAATCCACTGCTCACCGCCTGAAACAGGTCCCAGGAGGAAAACTTACAGGAATAGCATAACCAAGTTTCAAAGCTACCAGGTTAAGGAGAAAATATGAAAAACAACAAGGAAAAAAAATGCAGAGCTATGATCAGGACCATATAAGATCCAACAATTCTACATTAAAAGATGATAGGCTTTGGAACACTATATTTCAAAGCGCAAAAGAGCTGGGGTTGAGACCAAAAATAACTTACCCAGCAAAGTTTTATATAATCCTGAAGGGGGAAAAACAATGGACATTTAACGAAACTGAAAGACTTTCAGGTATTTGTGACAAAAAAGACTAGAACTAAATGGAAAATTTGATATAAAAGATCCAGGAGAAATATAAGGTAAATACTAAAGATCAATTGTAAGGGGCTTAATAAAGTCAATCTGCTTGCTTCTTTTGTATGAAAATGTTATCAGTATTCTTAAGATTGTTGTCATTACTTTGGATAGTTTGAAAGAAAAGCTTGGGCTGAACTGAGTATGATGAGGTGATTCTAAAAAATAAAACTGGGTAGGGAGAGGTAAAAAGGAGCAATTATCTTCCAGTGCTTCTTAAACTGTGGGTCACAAACTCATTGGGAAAAATCACAATGACCAAAAATTCATTAAAAATCAAACACGTAATGAGTCTGAGGTGTTTCTGGCAGACCTTGCCTGCATTGCATCACACAACTTCACTGTAACCTTGGTTCTGGACACATGACAAGCATACTTTGCACTGTACATGCTGTCATGCCCACACAGTGCCAGTGAATGCTGCTGAAAGGTGAAAAAGTGTTGCAAGTGGAAAAAAATTTCAGAAGCTCTGTCTTATACAAACAAGACATGAAAATAAGAACTGATACAGAAGAAGCAAGTGGGTAAGGAATGCTGGTAGTGCTGGAATTTTACTGTCATCAGAAATGGGTTAAAGAAGGTACAAGACATACATTTAGAAGGGTATAAAAATATAAATTTATGAAGAAACAATAGGGCATAGAATAAGGGAAGGACTTTTAGAAGGGTGTGTAGATTAAGGAATAGGAGGGCAAGGTGGTGATTAGAAGTAAATTAGATGAGTGAGAAGGAATAGGGCAAATAGGACAAGCATGGTTGTGAGGAAAAATAGGATGTAGGGAAATACACAACTAGTAATTATAACTTTGAATGTGAATGGGATGAATTTATCCATAAAACAGAAATAGATAGCAGAATAGACTAAAATCTGAATTCAGCAATATGTTGCTTACAAAAAAAACTAATAAAAAATGAGAGATACACAGAGTTAAAATAAAAGGCTGGAGTAGAATTTATTATGCTTCAGCTGATGTTAGAAAAAGCAGTGGTAGTAATCATGATCTCAGACAAAGTTGAAGCTAAAATAGATTTAATTAAAAGAGATGAACAGGAAACTCCACTATGTGTCACCAATATTATTCAACATTGCTCTAGACCATTTAAAATAACTATAGATAGCATAAAATATCTGAGAATACTGCCAAAAGAGAATCGGGAACTACATGAACATAATTATAAAACACTCTTTAAACAAATATAGTCAGATTTAAATAATTGGAGAAATATTCATTGTTCATGGGTAGGCGAAACCAATATAAAAAAAAATTACGATTTTACCTAACTAATCTATCAATGCCATCTCAATAAAATTACTAAAAAAAAAATTTTTACTGAGTTAGAAAAAAAATAACAAAATTCACTTGCAAGAGCAAAATGTCAAATATTAAAAAAAACTAATAAAAAATGTAAAGGAAGGCAGTTCTGCAGTACCATACCTCAAACTATATTATAAGGCAGTAAACATCAAAATGATCTGGTACTGGCTAAGAAAAAGAAAGGCAGATCTCTGTAATAGAGTAGACATACAATACATGCTAGTAAAGGATTATAGTAACCTTATGCTTGACAAATACAAAGATTTAAGTTTCTGGAATAAGAATTCATTATTTGGTTTGAAAAAATATTGTTTGTAAAGTTAGAAAGGAGTCTGGCAGAAATTGGGCATAGACCAATATTTTAAACCATGTGCCAAGATAATTTCAAAATAGATACATGACCTAGACATAAAGGGAGATGTCACAAGAAAATTAAAAGAACATGGGAAACATTATCTACCAGACTTATTGGTAGTAGAACAATTTATGAATAAACAAGAGATAGAGACCAATCTGTGGTGTAAAATGAATAATTTTGATTATGTTAAATTAGAAAGTTCTTACATAAATAAAACCAAGATTAGAAGGAAAGCAGAAAAACAGGGGGAAATTTTATAGTCTCTCAGATAAAAGTCTCATTTCTCAAATAAATAAAGCAATTTGTCAAATTTATGGTGTTCTCCAATTGATAAATCATCAAAGGATAAAAACAGACAGTTTTTTCCATGATGAAATCAAAACCATATTTAGTCATATGAAAAAGATGCTCTAAGTCATTATCAGTCAGATAAATACAAATTAAAACTACTTTGAGATATCATCTTACATCTATCAGATTGGCTAAAATGATAATTGCCTTTTAATTGGGGAATGGCTAAACAACTTATGATATATAATTGTGATGGAATACTACTCTGTCACAAGAAATAATAAGTTGGTTGATTTTAGAAAAACTTGAAAAGACTTGGACCTATGAAGGAAGATGTTAATTTCCAGAGAAAGAACTGACAAACAGAAATATATCTAGTATGGTCACAATGCATACATACACACATGCACACACATGTGTGTATACATATGTATATTTGTGTATATACATGTGTCTATAAATGTCAATAATTGTAGCCTTCCTTAAGGTGGAATGGGGAGGGAGGGAGAAAAAAAAAAGTGCAGAGCAGAAAACAAAAGGAAATTTAGAAAGAATCACAGAAAAGTTTGGTAGCATTGAAAACAATGTGTAGTATTTATTACATAGTGTTTTTTTTTAAAGTAAGCAGTCTGAAATGGAAATTTATAATTTAATATTGAATGTTCTCTTTATTTTCTGCTGTGTCCATGGAGATGTTCTTTTTTTTCCTCATTTTGTGTTTAAATTTAAAATGAATAAATATTTTTAATTTTTTAAAAATTATACCCACATAGTCATTAAATTGGCATTTTCTTTACACAGTCATAACAATACCAGGTATCATTAGCAGGATGTTGGAATGAAGAAATGATTTTTTTGACCACAACCATCTTGAAATTTATCTACTAAATTGTAGAGGTATGTGTATATGTCTTGCTAAAGAGAGTACCCACTCTAACATTAAAAAAAAAAAGAAAGAAAGAAACAGAAGAACATTAAGTGATTTAATCTGGGAGGAAATTTTGGTGGAAGCAATTATTTGTTTGAAATTGAATAGGAATGGTTATTCATTCAAACAATTCATAATTGTATTTTTTTTTCTTTTCAACCAGTTGTGAAGAAATATAATATGTTCAAACTCACATTTCAAGGATACAAAAATGCAAAAAGGCATGCGTTTCTATCTGACTAATATAAAATAAAATCAATTTTCTGGGAAGTTTATTTTATGTTTCCCTTTATAAACTCAAATAGAGTACTTAAGGGGGAAGTATGATATTGTAAGCTATGAAAGAATCATAAGGTTCCTCATGTGCTTGAAGGTTTTAGTGACCGCTTTACTTAATAAATGACATTCCTTTTCTTTGACATTCTATTTTTTAAATCAAATTTGCTATTCCCTAAATTGGTTGGAAAATCTAGTTTCATTTTGTATTATGCCCTTTGTCCTTTTTCGCTTATAAACTCCACATTGATTTCAGTGAAGCACTCACTAAGCTTATGAACTTGGGCAGCTTCTTTGAAAACAAAAAATGAGCTTGCTTGTAATCCTGTTTTCTCCAAGCATTCCTCACACTAATTACTGTATCTGCAGTACAACAACTGAAGGGCAGGAAGGACTAAGCATAACGTTAGAGAAGACAGAAAGCGTGCTTCTGTGTCCACTACATCCTGGGAGCAAATACAACACTATGTCTTCTGCTGATTATCTCCCGTACAATATGTAACCACCAGTCATTAACACTGTAAAGAACTGGAAGTTTAATTTGGAGTTGCCTATGAAACCTGGTGTCTTATATAATGGAATCCTAGGCTATTAAATAGTAATTTCCTTTATTCTAGTTCAGCAAAAGAAGTCATTAGGATGTCTTTTTTAATGCTTTTAAAAGCTCTGGAAAAAAATCTGGTGTGTTTTTTTTTTAACAGAAATATATACACAGTAGAATATCTGATTTCATAAATAGGCTGAGAGCAAAAAGATAAAGGGGGAAATATCCAAACTTAGGTCATATTCTGTACCTAAACTAATGAATCTTGTAATTAGTGTAAAGTAGTGGTTGTGTTCTGGTATATTGTGAAGATTTATCAAAAATGCCCTACTAGCATGCATCACACCAGAGTCTGACTTGATATTTCCTAACTCTCTAGCAGCTGCTGATTATTTAAGGTACCATCAGTCAGTGAACATAAAGAAAGGTCCACCTGTACTAATCTGTTACAAAGCATCTGTGTTTGACTCTAAGGTTCTTTTGATTTTCACTTGTAAATGTCCTTTGAGATCATCTCACTTTCTGTGAAGATCATTGAATTGTGCTGTATCAATATCACTATATCTGAAAAACTGTTAGATATTTTAGCATCTACAATAAATGAGTTTTTAAAGAAATTTGCATAATTTAGATTTTTATAACAGCTATTTTTTTTCCTTGCTTACAATAGTTCTCAGTATTAGGAGATTTGATTACTTACAAGGGGTAAGCCTTTATTTGGGATTTTAATTATATTAAAATTGTATGGAGGTTGTGGCCATGTCTATTGCTATTAAGGGATTTAAAGTTAATCACATAAATGTCAGCAACTGGAGGTAGATTGATTAATCAGAAATTTTGGGGATCACAACCCTTTTTGTTGGGTTTATTAAAAATGGAGGGTTGGTCTCAGACTCATCTTCTATTATAAAGGTCCAGAGAGAACACTGGGCACAGACCAGGAATCACAAATGTAAGAACAAGTCTGCATCCTGAATTTATCAGTCAGTCAATAAGCATTTATTAAGCAGGGACTTGCTTGAGCTCTCCCCCAAACCCCTCCAAATACCTATAAAAAATGGCTCTAAACAAATTCTAAACCAGCAGAACCCATAAAAAGACAGAATGAAATAAATTTACAGCCCAAGACAGCCTTGGTGGTTAATCAGGAAGGTATATCATGACAGCCAAGGAAAGAAGTGCAGTTCAGCATGGGCATGCAGGTGAAACAGGCCTCAGCAAACCTGGAGCAAGACTCAAAGTGCTGAATCATGGGCAGCTGTGGTGATTTCCAGACTTCTCAACCCACAAACACCGAAGACAACTTAGAAAGCTAGTGGGAAAATTCTGTGGATGCTTGGAGAGAAAAGCTCAGTCCCAGCACCAGTCCCTGAGCTCAGCCCTGGGGCAGTGGCTGCTTCTGGAGCTTCTGGCCCACAGACTGATGGAGAATCCAGTGGATAGTCAGAGGGGGATTGCAAGGATCTCTCTTCTGGTGCAAGATTCTCTTGCTTTGCCCATGCTTGGATCTGGTTGTAGTTCTGGGTGGCAGTCCTGGGGCAAGGAGGAGTGCTGGAATGGTGGAGCTTGTAGTGGTGGTGAGGAGAAAATCCTCCTCACAGTTCCAAGGCAGAAAAGAGTGCTTGCAGTCACTCATAGATAGAGCACAGGTCAGGAAAGGAGTAAACACCTTGCCCCTTATCATGCCACCTTGGAAGAACTGAAAATTTACAGGTCCCTAGATGTATCTCTGAAAACAACTGCAGAAAACCTCCAAAGCTTGGGATAGTACATTCTCCATACTGGAAGCAGACCCCTACCTTAACAAAGAGTTTAAAACTCAAGTTATTGGCTGGGATTGTGGACAAACAAGGGCACAAAAAAAGTCTGACCATAGAATCTTTCTTAGATAACAAAGAAGATTAAAACATACCACCAGAAGAAGACAACAAAGTCAAAGCTCTTACATCAAAAGCCTCTGAGAAAAATATGAATCAGTCCCAGGCCATGGAAGAGCTCAAAAAGGATTTGGAGAAACAAGTAAGAGAAGTAGAAGAAAAACTGGGAAGAGAAACAAGAGTAATGCAAGACTGGGCCTCCTTCCTACAATCATGCTATTGATAGGAATGGGAGCTTTCACCTTCTCCATTTCCATTTTGAATCAGGTTACCTCTTCTTAGGCATCCTGGTAATACCTCAGTTCTGTGAGGCTGCCATTTTGATGCTGGACTTAATTCAGACAGTCAATTAGTTTAGCTCACTGTTATTTAGAACTCCCAAGCTCAAGAAATCTACCAGCTTTAAGTTCCCAGGAACTGGGATGAGTGGCATGCATCATCATGCCTAGGGGGAAATAAAATTCTAATAGGGAAGACAACATACAAATAACTGTATATACAAGATATATGTAGGGCCAATGGAAGGAAATCTCAGAAGGAAGGCAGTGGAATGGGGTGGTTGAAAGGTATATTAGAAAGGGTGCACTTTTCTTGCTGAAAGTAGAATTTTAGCTGAGTTTGAAGGGATTCAGTGTAAGGGAATAACCTATAGCCTCAAGGCCACATGTGGCCCTCTAGGTCCTCAAGAACAGCCTGTTGACTGAATCCAAACTTCACAGAACAAATCCCCTTAATAAAAGGATTTGTTCTATAAAACTTGGTCTCGTTCAAAAGGTCACACCCAAGGACCTAGAAGGCCACAGGTTTTCCAACTCTGAGTGAAGCCATAAGGTAAAATGAGGAGGAGGAGCATGCTAGGTATGGGAGACAGCCAAGGAAAAGGTTCAAAGTTGAGAGGTGGAATGTCATGTATGAGGCATAATCAGAAAGCCAATGTCATTGGAATAATAGACTATGTTGTGGGAAATAAAACATAAGAATACTGGAAAGGGACTAAGTTTTAAAGGGCTTTAAATGCCAAACAAAAGATTTTTTTTAATCCTATAGACAATAAAAAGCCACTGGAATTTATTGAATAGGTGAGCAACATGTCTGTGCTTCAGGAAGATCACTTTGATAAGTGAGTAGAAGATAGACTGGAAAAGGGAGACCCTTGAGTCAGGGGGACTAACCAGTAGGCTTTTGTATTAATCAAGGGGTGAAGTGATAAAGGCCTATACCAGGTGGTAGTTGTGTGAGAAGAGAGAAGTAGACATACAAGAGATATTATGAAGGTAGAAAAGACAAGATGTATTAATTGATTGAATATGCATAGTGGGTGAGAGTGAAGTTTTGAGTATGACATTGAGTTGGTAAGCCTGGGTAACTGGGAGGATGATAGTGCCTTCAATGGTAATAGGGAATTTGGGAAAGGAGAGGTTTTATTTTTGGGAAAAGATAATGAGTTCTATTTGGGGCACATTGAGTTTGAGATTTTTATGTGACTTCTGATTCAAGATGACAAAGGAAATTGGCTATTATTGATTAATTTGATTTATTTTTAATTTGATTATAGGATTTCACTCCCTTCTTTAAGAAGAGCTAGCCTTAAGCTAAACCAGACTCATAAACATAGTCTCTTAAGTCTAGGTTGACTATTGATATAATGAATAGGTAGATCAAGAAGACTTTATCATTTGATAATAGATAAATTAGAAGAATAAAATAATCATAAGATTATAAAGTTTTTCAAAAAGCTAAATTTCCCTTTCTAGTAGAAATAGAGGTTGATCAAAGGCTAAGTCCCTCTTTCTAACAGAAAGTGAGGTTAGCCAGAGGCTAAGTTCATTTTTCCAGTCTTAGTGTAGTCATGGACTCTGCTGAGGAAGATTGGTGACTGCTAACCACTGACCACAAGTTGCCCTTTCCCAGTACACATGGACTCTGCTGAGGAAGATTGGTGACTGCTAACCACTGACCACAAGTTGCCCTTTCCCAGTACACCTTCTGGTTACAAAAAGTACCACCTGGAGGAAAGCATGTCTGCTATAGTATTAAGAAAGTCTAGGAGATGATAACTAGTCAGTTGACCTGCCTTGTCCAATACAATTATATTTAAAACTAATTTCTGTAATTTTTACAATTATCTTTTTTTGTCATAAAAACCATCTCTGTAAATCACTCCTTGTCTCTGACTTCTGAGAAGTCAGGTGACTTGGTTTAATATGAAAATGCTAGCTATGCAAATTATAGATGGCTTTATAACTTTGTCCTCAGTTTCTTTTTTATTTCAGATAATCAATTTTAACACTTGCACTGAGAGATGCAAGACTGAATGCTGGAGTGTATTCATGTATATGTAATCACACATACACACTGTATATACACATATACGTGTGTGTACACACACACACACACACACACACACACACACATATATATATACCTATAAAGGTCATAATGGAACTTGTTTGAGCAGACGAAATAAACATTGAAGATATATTGAGAGGAAAGAAAAGGACCCAGAACATAGCTTTAGAGGGCTTGCACAGTTAGGGACATTACCTGGATGAAGATTCAGCAAAGAAGAGTGAGGAGTGATCCCAGCAGGAGAAATAGGAGTGAACAATATCAAGATAGAGATAGTATGCAGAAGAGAGTGATCTACAGTGTCAAAGAGAACAGAGAGGTAAAAAAGTTTTAGTAAAGGTCATTAGACTAGGCAATTAAGACATTATTGGTAACTTTGCAGAGAACAATATCACTTCAATAATGAAATCAGAAGCCAGAGAGTAAAGAAAAGAGATGAGGAAGAAAAGAGGAATCTTCTGGAGAATGACCTCAATTTATTCCTTCAGGTATCAGCCAAATTCTTCAAATGAGAGGGTGAGAATGTGACTTTTCATGGGAGACTTAAAGAGGGTTGTAAAGGTTTGCAACAACTTCTGTGGTGCATGAGATAATGAATCAGTTAGGAGGGTATAAAAAGATTACCTTGCCTCACTGAGGGCCTGTTTGATATTACATAATAACAGTTTTAATAGATTTAAAATTTTTAATTTTAATTTTTAATAGTTTTGTGATTTTGTCAAGCAAAGCTCTACAGCATGTGAATAGGAAGGAAGGAAGGAATGGGAATAATGAAACTTTAGTTTTGGCAAGGCTTAATTGTCAATAGGATATGGGCCAAATGATTGCAAGTGTAAAACAACATATATATGTATATATACATATATATGTATGTATGTATATATATGAACTAGCTCAACAAAAGGTGAAAATAGAGAAAGGAGGAGAGCGAGAGCATAGCCAGTGCAAGGGTGATGGTCTGGAAAAGAAAAAAAGGGGCAGAGGAAATGGAAGTTCCACTGAGAATGAAGAATAGGTTTAGAGGTCATAAGGCACAGGGAAATGTGGAATAATAAAAGAATATGATCAGGTAAAGGAATTTCAGAATTCCTTTTTATTAAAAAAAAAGTTAACAGAACTCACGTTGAGAATCCCCATATTAGTTGAATTTGTAATGGTTGAATAGCCAGGGCCAAGAAATTGTCATCATATTTGCAGGTGACACAAATCTGGGAGGCATAGATGCATAATAGATGACAGAGCCAGGATAAAAAGAATCCTCACAGGCTGGAACATTGTACTGAACTTAAGAAGAAATTCAAAAGGCATAAAGTCTGACACAAGAGTGCAAAAAATTATCTCACAAAGAGAGTAATAATAATAATAGTAAGCTTCAATAACAGTACTTCAAGGTTTTCAAAGTCCTTTACAAATGTTATCTTTTTGATTTTCATAACGACCCTAGAATTTAGGTTATCCTCATTTTTTACGGATGAAGAAACTGATGTGTGGAGAGGTTAAATGATTTGCCCAGAGTCACACAGCTAGTAAGTGTCTGCAGCTTGATTTGAACTCAGGACTTTCTTACTCCCAATCCAGTACTCTATTCACTATATGGCCTAGCTGCTTCCAGAAGCCATGGATAGGAAAGGAATACTTAGATAGAAGTTTGCCACCCCCACCCCCAATAAAAACAGAGCTAGGAGTTTTAGTGGAATTCAAGGTCCATATGACTCAGCAGTGAGATATAGATGCCGTAAAAAGCAAATAAAATCTTTTGTTGAATTGAGAAGGTTATAACTTCTGGAAAAAAAGGAAGCAACAATTCCTCTGTACTGTGCCCTGGGATCAGACATGAAACATTGCATTCAGCACCATAGTTATAGAAGGATTGATAAGCTGGAGAATATCCAAAGGAAGCTGACCAAGACATCCTCGTCATAAGAAGATTGGTTGAAGGAAACAGAGATGTTTATTCCAGAAAAGCGAATTTGGGTAGTGGGTGGTGGATACTATAGCTGCCTTTGAGTAATTGAGGGGATGCCATATGAAAAAGGAAGTGGCTTGTTCTGTTTGACTCTAACAAGGAGAATCAGGAACAAATAGGAACAAAATGCAAAGAAACAAATTTAGAGTTGATTTTGAGACAAAAATTCCCAAACCCCCTAAAATTTAGGGCTGCCTAAAGTAGAATGAGTTATTTTGGGCAATAGTGGATAACACTTCATTAAATCCTCAAGCAGAAATTGGTTGACCAATTGAATATTGTAAGGAAGTTTCCTTTCAAGTATAGGTTGGAGTAGCTGTTTTTTTCTTGCCATTTTGTAATTCTGTGAAACCAGGAATCTATTAATGTAACACTATGGGGAGACAAAGAAACACACTGAGAAATATAGAGAAAGACTAACACAATGCTCAGGACAGAGCCAAATTGGCTGCCTGCCTTCTATTCTCCCATTTCTCTTCTGATTTCTACCTCCATGCCTTTATACAGGCCATACCAGGTGTCTGAAATGTCCTTTTCCTCATTTCTATCTCCCAAAATCCTCCATCTCTGAGAAGCCTTGCCAGATCTCTCAGGTCATTAGTGTCTTCGGCATATTACCTGCTAGTTACTCATCTGTGTGTATGTGCAGTATCATCACGGGGAATATAAGCTCCTTGAGGGCAGAGATTTTGTTTTTAGGCCACAGCCCCTAGCACCATGACTCATACACAATGAATGCTTAATAAATATGTGTAGCATAGTGTTGAATTTATGTGGATAAAGATCGAACAGAATGAGAGAGTGTGGAGAATTTTCAATCTGCATTGCTATGTGGGGAAGCCATTTAGTCATTTAGTCAACAAGCATTTATTAAAGAGTTTATTTTGTGTAGACAAAGTGCTGAGTGCTAGAGATACAAAGCAAAACAAAACAAAACAAAAAAAGGCCCAGGCCTCAAAGAGATCATATTCTAATAGAAGAGAAAAAACAGAAATTACAGCTACTGAAGAAATCATGACTCCACCAAAAATATCAGAGTAATAGTTTAGGGTTAATAGTGTTCTGGGATAGGATTTTTGGAAGATGGTGGAACAGGTCAGAAAATTTCAAGCTCTCCAGTTTTTGGCTACAAACAAGACAAACAAAAACAAACAAGAGTTGGGGCACAACAATGATCCCCCTGGGACAATTGAAGAAGATCTGAAGAAAAATCCCAGGATGGAGGTTTTGTCCCTGTGCAGTGTGAACACCTCCAGGCTAGTTCCACTGAAACAGCAGGAGGCAAGCTCTGGAGCTAGCTGGGTTGTCAGGTAGCCTCAGCCCCAGCCACAGAAATGTTCACTCTCTAGACAGTGTAGGGAGTTGAACATTTGAGTGGGGGCAGAGTGAGGGAACCTCTACTAACAAGGATTGCCAGACCCAGCTATGCTGCTGAGATGTGTCTGTGGGTGAGAAGGAACTGGCCTACCCAATGAGTGCAGAAGCAGTGAGGCTGGGACACTGCTGGCTGTGGGCAATTACCAGAGGGCAGAGTTCTTGATTTCAGTTACTGAAGGAGGATCTGAGGCCAGAGGCACCATTCCTCATACCCCAGCACTAGAGATGATTAAAATAATAAGCTGTTAGAAATAATTTTTTTTAAAAAAAGAGCAGGCAAAGGAGAAAGAATGCAACTATAGAAACTTACTATGAGAATAGAGAAGACTGGGGTTCATCTTCAGGGGAGGGTAATGAAGCAAAAAAGGCCTTTCCTACATTAAATGATCACCTGTCCAGAAGAATTTATAGAAGAACTTTAAAAAGACTTTAAAAATCAAATAGAGGGATTGATTCTTATTTAAAAATAGGAACAGTCCCAGAAAAACAAAAAGATTATGAAAAGAAAATCAGCTGGAAAAGGAGATCCAAAATCTTTAAGAAAGAAAATGATTCCTTGAAAATTAAAATTGGGCAAGGAGAAGTCAGTGAAGGCATGAGACTAAAAAATAATTTTTAAAAATACAAAGAAGGAAAAAAACTAGAAAATGTGAAACATCAAACAAGAAAAACAACTGATCTGGAGAACAGATCAAGAAGAGAAACCATAAGAATAATCAGACTTCTTGAAAACTGTGATCAAAAGATTCTTGATATAATAATGCAAAAAATAATTAAAGAAAATTGTCCTGAAGCATTAGAACAAGAGGGAAAGTAGAGATAGAAAAAAAATACACCAGTCACTACCTGAAAGAGATTCTATGAAGAAAATCTACAGGAATATCATAGTTAAATTCTGAAACCTCCAGCTCAAGGAGAAAATAGGAGCAACAAGAAAAAAAAATCAAATGTGGCAGAGCCACAATTAGAATCACACAAGACCTAGCAGCAGCAACACTAAAAGACCACAGGGCTTGGAAATTACATATTGAAGAGAAAAAGAACTGGGGTTGATGCTGAAAATATCATGCTTATCAAATTTGAGTATAATCCTGAGTCAAAAAAAATGGATATTCAGTGAATTGCCAGCTTTTCAGGATTTTGTTGCAAAAAAAAATTTGAACTTAATAGAAAATTTGACATACAAGATCCAAATGAGCTATAAGGTAGACATCAAAGAGTAATTGCAAGGGACTTAATAAAGACAGACCATTTACTTTTATATGAGGAAATATAAAAAGTATGTCTAAGATTGTTATTAGTAATTGGATAGTTCAAAACAAAAAGATTGGGATAAACCTGAGTATGATGTAATTCTAAAAAGAGAAACAATTTAGGAAAAGGTAAAAAGAGTAATTATCTCATACAAATGAGGTGTGTGAGGAGAGAACTGACACAGAGGAATTAGATGGGGGAGGAGGGCTGATAATTCTGGAACCCTATTCTCATCAGGAATGAGTTTAAGAAGGATTTGTGTGTGTGTGTGTGTGTGTGTGTGTGTGTGTGTGTGTATGTGTGTGTAATAAATCAATAAAAATAAAATATTACTCTGTTAAAATAAATGAATAAAACTTAATTCTGGTTATTATGGGAAAATAATAGCTGAATGATTTTGTATAAAACTTTGTGAAATCTATACATTAAGGGTTATATTCCAATATGAGGATTCTTTTTAGTTTTACTGAAGACAGGTATTAGGATATTTCCTTGAACAGTTAATATTTTATGTTTTATCACAGAATTAAAGCTAAATTGTCTTTGACTCTGAAAGAAAATGAAATAATTTCTGCAGGAGTTATTTGACAATAGAGTCAGTTAATTATGGAATATTTTATAAAGAGTAGTTCAGCAAATTCTCATATTATATTTTGAGGTTAAAAGAATAATATTTTTAGGGGAGTTATGTCTCTGCTCCAAGAGACATTCAGACATTTTAGCTGTTTTATAGCTCAAGGAATAAAATTAGCCTGAGTTTCTAGAAGAATATCAAGATAGATTTGCCAATAATTGCAAATTATTGGCAATAACATAATAAGACTGTACTGTGTTATGATATTTACCTATACCTTTGAAAATTTGACTCAGAAATGGTGGAATAACATATATAATTTACATCATATTGCTTTCCATCTAAATGAATGGAGGATGAAAGAAGGGAAAGAATGTGAAACTCAAAAATTTTAAAATAAATGTTATAAAAAGAAAATTTTTAAAAAGGAAAAAAGGAATGGTGCCAATAATAGTTATCAGACACAGCTCTAACATCAATTCCAGTTTCTGCATGGTCTGAAAGAGGAAGGGAAGGCAAGAAAAAAGACATGGCAATTGTATAAATGAATGAACCAAAAAAGAGCCAAAATCAGGGTGAGAAGTGTTGAAATAAGGAAGGAGGTAGCAAGGAAGAAAAGATCACCACTGTGAATGAGACTGATAATGATATTTCTGTTTGTTAGTTTGTTTGAAAGATTATATTCCAGCATTACCTGAATTCTTTTCCATCTTATCTTCCATCTTCTCTGCCAAAACCAAAATGTTCCTGATCTCAGTTTCTAAACTAATAACATAATTTAAAAGCGTATAATGAAGAACTTTATGACCATGGGATGATGCTCTTAAACATTAAGAATATATAAGGACAACCATTCTAATAATCTGGTCCATCCAACCATTAAAAATACCAGACTTCTTTTTATTCTTAATCTCTGATATCAATCTATAGCGCCATTACAGCAGTTATTTGTGTATGTGCTTTGTACCCACATTAGATTTTAAGCTCATTGAGAGCAGAGTCACTGTCATATCTATTTATCTACATATCAGTACATAGCACAGTATTACATATATGGCAGGCACTGAAATGTTTGGTGAATGAATAAGTGGATGACTGCTATAGAACACTTCACTGTGTTGGTTGGTTGGTGGAATATGACCTCTAGAGTTACCCATTTAGGGTCTAAGACCACTCAAGCAAACTCCCATTTAGCACAGGTCTAATACATGACTAAACTAGTGCTAAATAAATCTCTTAGTGTAAGACAGAAGAAAGGAAACTTTAATACATTTAGCTAATGTAGACTTAGAATATGGTCTGTCATTAGAACTGTGATTTGGTCACTTTACATAAGCTAAAGTATTACCAAATATCATCGAGTGTAGGAAATACAGGAACATATATTTTATCGTGATATGTATAATACAGTTAAAGTCATCTGTGAAACACATGATTTTTTTCTTAACCAAATTTTATAGAAGAAAAAAACTTGACTTAACATATATAAAAATGTACAAAAATTGCAATTGATGGGGGTTAGTATCCACATTTTTAAAGGCTTTTGTCATGTCTCAAAATTGTGTCCATTACATTTCAAAACCAGCTCTGGTATTTCTGCTCAGTTCAGCAGAAATCTCATATGCACTAGCATTTTAAAATTAAAGTCATTTATTTAGCAGATGAAGAATTAAAGTTATTACTTACCTCATACATAATTCTACAAGTCATCCTGGCAGCAATCATTCTGCTCCATAATATCTCCTTTAAAAAAAGTCAATAATCTTTTCATAGTGGATAATAACTTACACAACAAATGTGAAAAGAGCCTTCATCTACTTTGTGAAATCAGCCCAATGTCTTTTGTTAAGTATGTATGATTTCAAATTAGTATAAAATGGCAGGCTAGCCAGATTTAATTAATTCTACTATTTAATGCCAAAAATTCCATTAGTTCCATTAAAAGTTGTTAACACAGACTGTCTTATGTTTTCTAGTGAAAGCAACCCTCTTTTTAAAAGTAAAGATCATTTTGCAGGACTAAAAGATTCCTATTATGGTTACAATTCCTTTAAGTCGCACACTTTTATTCACAACATCAACTATAAAGAATTTGCTTTCAAATCTATTGGTAGACTATTTACATCTGGCACAATGTGATGAATAAAAAAAAGTTAGGTACCTGTCCCATGTATTATAATTTTATAGAAAAATGTAAATGTCAACAAGCACTGATTTAGCACTTACTACATTAAGCATTTATGATTCAAAGAGAAAACCAAAACAGCCTTTACCCCAATGGAGAGATACAATACGTACATATGAGTAGTTATATATGAAACATATACAAATCAAATAGAAATCTAACATGGGTTGACTTGCTTCACTCTCTGAAGGCCAGTCTGGTTATATTTTATTCACACCCTCTACCCCAGGATTCTCTTATATCTTTTGGAGATTGGAGAAGTCTCTTTTTTGCTACTGACTTAAGACCCCTGTTATTATGTTCCCTTCCTTTTGGAGGGTCTAGTACTTAGCACCCTAGTTTCATTTCACCAAGCAACATCAGATTAGTTTTTACAATGGGATATTTGATTCAAAGATAAACAACAGCAAACATACAATTATTTCTCTCCAATACTTCATGGGCATAATCCATGTTATACCACCTCACTCTCTGAGGAAGGTAGGAGAATTAGGTTCACAGTTTAGATCAGTTCTGAAGTTGGAGTATTATTCACATCTAGTTCAAGTCTAAAGTCCCTCTGGGCTAAGGTTCCCATTATAGACAGGTCTGGTTACATAGGCAATGGGTAAAGACTGCTCTAAGCCAAACTATAAATGTCCACACAGATGTCAATTCTTTCTTTTCCCCCAAAAACATGTCCCCAGAGTCATCTGAAAGGGTGATGCCATCTTGGAAAGTCTAGACATGCACTAAATTGTTGTCATAGAAGATTACTTTCAAGAACAAATATTAGCATTGGAGTGGATGAGGAAAAGCTTCCCATAGTAGGTGGTACTTGAGCTGTCTTAAAATTAAACAGAGATTCCAGGAAGAATTGATGAGGAAGGGAGATAGTTCCAGGCATGGGGACGGCTAGATAAGCACGCTAATATTGCTATACCATAGAGAGTATAAATAGAGAATAATGTGTGAGAAGACTAGGAAAGTAAGAAAGGAGCAGGTTATAAAAAAACTTTAAACTTCAAACATAGGCCTTCACATTTTAATCTTAGAAGAACTAGGTTTTCATTGGAGTTTATTGAGTAGGGTTTTGGGGTGGAGCATAGTCAGACCTGGGTTTTTTTTTTAAGAAAATTACTTTGACAGCTACATGGATAATGGATTTGAATAGAGAAATATGAACCGGAAAGATCAAATAGGATGCTATTGCAACAGGTCAGGAAAGAGATGATGAGATCTTAAGCTAAGATCATGACCATGTGAATAGAAAGAAGGGAAGATATGCAATAGATAATACAGAAATAGAAAATATGAGTTTTGTCAATTGAATAGCTATATAGGATGAGTAAGACTTAGGAGCTGAGGAAAGATTAACGCTGTGAACCCTGGTTATTGGAAGAACGGTAAGGTACTTAATTGCAAAAGATAAGTTTAAAAGAGGTTCCAATTTTGGTGGAAAAACAATGAAGTATCTTTTAGAAATAGTAAGTTTGACATGCATGAGACATTCAATTTGAAACATCTACAAAGCAGTTTGTGATGAATCAGGCATTGAGGACAGAGAATGAGTTCAATATATAAATTAGAGTAATTTCCCAAGGGACTATAATTGAACACATGGGAATTACCAGGTGGGACAATATAAAGAGAAAAGAAGAGAGCCATGGGGTATTACATATGTAGAGTGAATGACATGCATTACGATGATGAAAAGGAAACTGAAGAGGAGTGTTCTGACAGGAAGAGACCCAAGAGAGGGCCATCTTACAAAAGCCCTGAGACAAAAAAGTTTCCACAAATAGAATGTGGCCAATAGTATGAAATGCTGAAGAGAGGTCAGGAAGGATAACTGTTGAGAAAAAGCAATTAGCGTTGGCAATTAAGAGTTTATTGGTGACGTTGGAAAGAACACTTGCAGTTGACTGATGAAGTTGGAAGCCAGACAGTAATATTGTAATTTACTACTGAGATTGAAAGTTGAACTGAGAGCAAATGGCAATGATGGCAGCAGCAGAGTCTAGTCAAATTTAATATTATTACTCTCCTTCAGATTGACTCTTATGACTTATAAAGAATGCTTTATAAATGTACTAAATGATAAAGAAATGAATATTTCTTATATTAGCAACCAAATTTATATACAGGACCCAAAGATCCACTTTTTTGATTATTAATAACAAATTAGTAGTTCAGCTATTAGTAAGTTTTTTTCTCTTTTTATTATTTTCTTATGAAGGACTGATAATGAGACATTCTTCTTTTTTAAATATTTTATTTTTAGAAAGAGAGATTGCAAAGGTGGGATAAGAGGTAACACAATAATGATTTGAGGTACCTGTTATCCCAGAGATACCTTCCCTTTAGATTTTCCCTCAGCACTGCAATCCAGTTCAATGGATTGTAAAGATTTATCCAGTAAGTACAGCAATCAGGAGACAAGTACACTTCTTGTTGACTATCACTCTTTTTATTTTTTTTTGAAATTCTGTAATTCTTATTTATTAATTTATTTATTAATTTATTTTGATTTATTAATAATCACTTCCATATGCTTTTGAGTTTAAAATTTTTCTCCCCCTTCCTCCCCACCACCCTCCTCAAGTCAGTACGCAATCTGATATAAGCTATACATATACACTCCTATTAAAACATATTTTCACATTAGTGATGTTGTAAGTAAGAATTAGAACCAATAGGAGGAACCACCAGAAAGAAGAAACAAAACTAAACAGAAGAGAAAAAAATAATAGCAAATTCTTCTCAATCTGGAGTGGGACCCCAGTCAATTAGGAGAATTTATTTCTGCTTAAAGGGTAAAGAGCATCTAATCTCCATGAATTCTGGCCCATTGTTCAACTCAAATAGGACTGAGTGGAGAATGGATTCTTTTGTCTATATTGCCTGAGTTGGGAGTGGTCTGGCTTGAGATGAGTCTCTTTGTCCAAAAGAATTGACATGATCAGAGTCACTTTCCCTAGTCCCCCATTAGAATAGGACCCCTTCTCATTATAATATTAATTCTTTCACTAATTGTTAACCAATCGTAGTTGATTTCTTCTCATCAGGGACAACCCTTTTCTAAAGGTATTTATATATTCAAATGGCCTCCATACGGGATCTTTGGTTTTAAGAGAACCATTGACCTCAGTTTATTGATTATATGCTACCCTAATTAAAAATTGACTATTAATTACACAGAAGCCATGTCTCCCAGACTTTTCATTCATCTCATAATAATGAATAACTTATATACAACAGAGGATAATAAACCCATCATATTTTTTCTTATTTAATGGCTGAGTTAAAAAAAAGTCTTGAAAAGTTAAAGTGATTGTCTAAGATCTGTTCAGATAAAGCCTATGAGGCAACCAGGTCTCCTAACAACTAGCACAGTGTTCACCTCTTTAAGTCCACTTATACACATGCTGTGCTTTTTGACAATCTTTTACTCAATTCATTGGTCTAGCATTACATATACTATATTTTTAAATGCTTGGATACTATCACAAATATAACTTCCATTAATATTAGTTATTCCACATTTGAGAAAGATGACTGAAACAAATTCATTGGTCAAAACAAAAATAAAGTAATTCTTGTTTTACCTTACAAAAAAATTTCTATTCATCTCACTCCCTTTAATTCATCAAGAGCTTAATTCCTATAAAGTTTCTTTTTTAAAACTGACAAGATATGTACAATTAATACATTATCATTCTGATCATCAAACATATATTTAGTGCCATGTACAAATGCTCCACTACAGTTCTACTTCAATCTCTTATCATAGTGTAAAGGAGGATCTTTTTTTGTGAAAGCATATGTGGTAGACTATGACCAGGGTTGTGTTGGAGCCAGGTTAAACAAACTTATGAGTTTTGATTGTTAACATTTACACTTTGGAAATTAACAAATACTATAAATCAGGGTTTGACATATTTTGTTCATTGACTAGACTTAATAAGGTGATGGAGGAAATGTTAATAATGTACATTGAATCGAAGTGTCATGGACTTTTTTTTTCAGAGAAATGGTCATTAAATGTTCTTTAGTACACTACTGGCTATAGCCAAACCAATACAACTTTATGAAGGAAGAAGCAGGTCTAGTGAAATAGCTATGATTTCAAGGGAGAAGCCCTCAGGCTGAAGTACAGATAGGATTCTAAGATGAGAATCCCAAATCACTGGGAGTTAGGAATGGACAGTAACCTCTGCCATTTATACATTTAGATTATAAAGGTTCTTTGTTTCAAGCATAATGGAAGGCTTTACACTGATGGTGGAGTTTCTACCTCCTGCCCACTCTGTCTCTCTATTAAAAAAAACCCTCATCATGGTAATTCCCTAGCTTCTTAGACCTGTCAGATTCTCCAATATATGTTTGGCTATATTAGCTACCATTTGAACTTTGTCTAGGTGAAGAAATAAAAGAGACAAAAGAAGGCTTGGCATGCAAATGAATGAGAACCAAAATCAGAATTACCAATTGCATATCTTTGCTTTATGTTTAATCACTGTATTCCTATGGTCCAAGTAAATTTATGCATTTTTGCTTTCTAAAGATCAACCTAGTTAAAATCAGAAAGGATCATCAAATTAGCTGTAAGGCGATGATGATTTTGTAGTAACACACAAAGGCCATTTACTGAGATATAGAATAGTGATAAGCATTGATGTCTGGAGGAACCACACTGAAAAAAATCACAAAGTAATGAAGCACAGAAATAAGTGAAAAGAACTATACTAGACCTTTGAGTCTAACAAAGAAGATAAAACACAGTCCCTAACCTTAAGGAGCTTGTAATCCCATTGGAACAGGGTTAGATTTAAAAATAGCAAAAAAACCATGTGCAATGTTATCTGGGTGGCATAAATGAATGTAACAGGAATTCAGATGAGAGAACTTACTGATGATAAAAGCAGTTGGTAAAGTTTCATGGCAGAAGTGAGACTTGAGAATTTTATAAATGAATATTAAATATATAGGAGAGATTTTCTTACTTAAGTGTTTATAATATATCACATGATTTTTTTTTCTTTAGTAAAACTGTTAGGTAACTTGCAAAAGATTTGATGCAAAGATTTCCAAGTTCCTTTTGGGTTTAGCTTTTTCAAAGGTATAAAATAACTGGAAGGTCTAGTTAATATAAATGAACAATTATAAAGCATTGAGGTAATCAATGCAATGGATTTTGTCAAAAGATCAATAATTTTCATCAATTTTTCCCTCAAAATGTTAATGATATGCATGGCATTGAATTGAATTGATTCCAAAGAAAGTAAACCCGTGATTTTAATAAGTCCTGTATTTGGCATTTGTTATGCAACTGTGGCAAGATCAATTTAAGCACTGATAAGGATAATAAATTACTGATAAGCATTAAAAATAATTTTCCTTAGGTATTATCTGTTAGCTGTTGTCTTAGTGCACTTCCTCCATATCATTCAATAACAAACATATTTTAAAATGGTATTCTAAAAAAATCAACATTTTGTTCATAGTTAGCTTTTCTATGGATTTTGATGAAATTCCTTTTGAATATTTTAAAGTATGTCATATAGCTAAATCTTACTATCATCATAGAAAGATTTTTATAATTGAATTTATAAAATTATTTTAAAGTAAAGTACATTATTCAAAACCTGTTATGTTCTCATATCTATAAAGCCAGTTAGCCAGAGGATAAAGGGAAATTTTATATCTAAGCATAAGCACAAAATGTCTAAGCAGAGGCATCATAACCCCATTTTATAGCTGGAAGAATTGAAGAGAAAATGCAATGGTCATAATCAGATCTAGATTATGCCTTAGGATACAGAGACTTTTGTTGATTAGACAAGATTTTTGGAGTCTTTGAGAACTTCTGTGGTATTTATAGTTGTTCTGCTACAAATTAGAATTCTTCTAGTCATTTATTCCAACACTTCTGTGACATTAGCCCTCTAAGTACCTCCTCAATCTTTTAATCTCTTGCTAGCAGGAGAGACCATTAGCTACATGTACATAGCTTTTCTGTTTTCTCTTCTTCTCATCTTCTTCTTGTTGTTACTGTTAATTACTTATGAATGTACTAAAAATATAAAATTAATTCAATATTCCAATATCAACACCATAAAAAGGTCTTATAACTGCATAAAATCGTGTTTGATTGGAAAAAATAAATGAAACCATTGTATATCCTAAAATTTGTCAAGTGAGTTATATTTAGATGTATTTATTAAATCATGGAACTACCAAGAATCTTGAAAGGTCATCCTTTCCATCTATCTGAATACAAGTAGAACTTTAGTAATCCTATTCCAGGAAAAAAAAAAATGAGTTGGTTGCTTTTTGACTTAAAAGTACCTGTAAAAATATATTCCACATACTTTACTGGGAGTTTATAATATATACATTTTGCTGGATCTGTGATTTCATCGGTATGAGTATTCTACATAATTTAGCGGTTCAAAACTTTCTGTTTTTATAATCTTTTGTGATTCATACTCATGTTGTTAACTATTTATATTTGCAAGACACTTTCTAGGCACTGAAGATACAAACTTAACTATGGCAGGGTGCCTATGCTCAGGAAACTTAGAGTAAGGGAAAGGCACATAGAAATGACTACTATAGTATGATCATCAACTTCTTCATTTGTAAAATATGGCAGTTGGATTAGATGAACTTGAAGGTTGTTGCTGGTTTAAAATCTATCATCTTATAATAAGTGTGGAAGCGAAGTCCAAGAAAAGTTCTATGAAGTTAGGAAAGATTTTAACAGGTAGGGATGGAGAAGGACTGGTAGGCTATTCTAGACATGGAGAAAAGTGTAAAGAAGGGAATAGATATGGGAAAAGGAAAAATAAGAATTGGAGTTGGGGGCTAGTTTGTTTTGGCTCAAGTGTAGAAAACATTAAGGAAAGCAGTGTGAGATAACACTGTCAGAAACTCAGGTTATTAGCAGCATTTGTAAACTTTGGCATTTTCCCATACTATGGTGAGGGGATCTAATACTCAGCTAGGGTTAGGAAAACAATTGCCAAAACTACTCAATAAGTTTCAGTTTTTCCCCTCATTTTTCCCTCATCTACCTTTTTTGCCAAAGAAAACAAAGTTTAAATGGAAGTCAAGGGAAGTAAAACCAACATGGTGAATTTGCACTGGTAATGAATGCAATATAACAATTATTTGATATGGTGTTGAAAAGATATAGTCAAATGTAAGCTGGTTCAATTCAAATTTCAACATGACTAAAATTTGTATTAACACTGTCATCAAATTGTCCAAAATTAAATGCAAATCCGTCTCAAAAATTAGTGTTGTGTTGTTTTTAGTTTTTAAAGCATGAAATGATATCTCCTCATAAATATATAATCAATTTGAAGGAAAAACCAGCCAGAGAAGTCAAAACTAGTTCAGACAAACACAACAGAGATAGCTTAAGAAGAAACAAAGAAACACAAACTAAAATGTTCAAATACAAAACAATATGGTTCTTTGTAAGTATCACTGGGATTCTAAGGCTCTAAATCTAATTGATGAAGAAAGACTGTTCTCTATAAATAACTGCAGATAGTTTGAATAAAAATACACTGAGATGACATCTTAAAAATTTATATGGGGGCAGCTAGGTGGTGCAGTGGATAGAGTACCAGCCCTGAAGTCAGGAGGACCTGAGTTCAAATCTGGCCTCAGACACATAACGCTTACTAGCTGTGTGACCCTGGGCAAGTCACTTATTTTGCCTAGCCAAAAAAAAAAAGACTGAACAAAAATTTATATGTAGGTGGTGTTGTCAAGACAATGCTTGAAATGTACACACACACATATATATATACATATACATATGTACATGTATGTATATATATATCTTGGATAGGTTTTGTAGATGGAAGGCCAGAACTGAGAACTAGTAGTAGGAACCTGGACTGGATTTTTCAACTGATTGGGTATATGAGTAGCCACTACAATTCTAAGGAAGAAGAAATAATTCAAAGGGCAATGAAAAGATGAATAGTAAGCGTATTTCAAATTGTATCATGCTATTATCTGTGGCCCTGTAGGAAGTGCATGACCAAAACATTAGGTTATGAGTAAGAGACAAAATGTAAATAAATGAACACACACACACACACACACACACACACACACACACACACACAGTCTCTAGCACATCAGGTAGTTACTCTGTGGGGGTGGGGGGGTGCAGTGGCTTACCATTGACTCCTAAATAAATTATTAAGTCTTGATCATGGTATTCCAGGCCTTCTGTCCAACTTTAACACAATGATTTTCAAGCAGAACTCTTTTTTAAAAAAAGGTAATAACAGTCACACCACTTTTCATGAAATAATCCAAGCAAACAAGTTGCTAGCTTGGATTATTTTTCAAATCAAATTGAGAATTTATTACAATTTTAAAAAAACACCCACACAAATCTTCAAAATACAGTAAAATCATGTAACATGCAGAGATATATTTTAAACAAAATCTTGTAAATTTTTCACATTGGTAAAACACAAATAATAACCATAACATTAATATTACTGCCTTCACTATCACATTATTTTGTCTGTTCCTTCTTGCTCCCTGATAGGATTTCACACTTATATGCCAGAGGCATGCTTCAGTACTTGAAAAACTTTGGAATATTCTAACTACTTTTAGGCTGAGTATCTTATGGTTTGATGTCCACTATGACCCCCATTTTTTTAAACTGACAGTCTTAAAGCATTTATGAAGGTCACTATTTGGGGAAATTTAAATATTTCCATCACATAACAAATAACAGTGTTCAAAGCAAATCTGGTTTGTATTTACAAAAATAAAGCATGATATATCAAGTATTTACTTAGAATAAGAATAGATGAAAATCAGAGTATGAAAAATATAACAGCAAATACAGATAACTTAAATAAAGGCACGGTGAAATAATTCACTATGTTTGTTCGACATAATATGGCCTGAAAAAGCAGAAACTCAGAATGGTTTAACTCTGAGGGATTGTGATAGAATAAAACATAATTTAAAGTTATAGTGTAATTTTTAGAATAGATAAAATAGCTAGAAAATCTCATCAAGCTCATTCTATTTAAGGAAAATAATAAAAGTTAGTCCCTCAAGTCAGACACCCTAATGGTGTGCAATATTGCATTCCATTATTGATTAAAAGGCTCTAACCTTGACATTTCATTCATTAGATCCATTTCTCATTACACGGAAACATTCAACATTTATCAAATTTATGTATAGCTTTTCCTCTCAGTATGTATACTACTATACTGTCTTTGAAATATCTCTCTCTCTCTTTCTCTCTCTCTGTCCCTAACCTTACCTTATATATACATATATGTATATGTATATATAATGTGTGCATATGTATATATATATATATATATATTTGTGTATATGTAAAACATGTATATGTGTGTATATATACATAACATACACATATACATTCACACACACTATGTATATATATGTATACACACATACTTTTCTCTAACTGCTTTTTATTGTCAGTCTCAAATGTTTATCAGAAAACCCTAAGGGGCACTCAATTAAAGCAGGTATTATCCTATCCTTCTTTTTTTTGTGACTAGATACTTTGGTAGCTTGAAATGGAAATCTTGGGTGTTACCTGAACTATCCCATACAGTGAATACTAAACAATATCAGATCACTTTGGAGGGGGGGTAGATAAGAAATTTCTTCTCTAGTGATAGCGACAAAGTAGGCTGGAGGACTTTGCCACACCAATTCTCTTTACAACAACAATTTTATACATAGTGAAGAAACTGGATGGCATCTTATGGCTTAGTTTAGACTATAGGGAACTGAATAGTATTTTCCTGCCCATCACTGCAGTAGGTCCTGATTTCATCAGTGTGGTGGGCCAGGTAGATCAGGATCTGTTAACTCTGTGATTTAGACTAGTTAGGAGTTTTCACTTGGGAAGGAGTCTATTCTACTTTCATCATCCTTTCACAGGGCTACCTGAACTTTCCCTCATAATCCCATAGCCTGTTGGGAAGATATATGAAAAAGGCTTCCCTTCATGAGGAATTTAAATGCATCATTGCCTTGATGATTTATTAACTGGGCCAGATAAAGTCATTGGGAAGGCTAAGTCTCTGGATTGGATGGTTATGAATAGGAAATTGGCTCCAAGAAAATCTTGGGTCCAGCCAAGACCAGTAAAGTCTTTTGCAAATACAGTGTATAAGAAGAACCCAGATGATTTGGAATATAGTTCAGAATGAACTATTGATTCTTATTTCCCCACAATCCAAAAGAAATTATTGAAATTTTGAAGTTCTAGATAGCCTACAAATCCCAATTGGGTATTATTATGACCCCTATTTACTGAGTCACCCAGAAGGCTACCTGTTTTGGGTGAGGTCCAGAACAGAGTATAGCCCTGGAAGACCTAAGGCATCAGTTTCTCCCCTAGGGTCCTCATTAGCCTGAGAGGCTTATATTTCTGGAAATCTCTCATCACAAAGATTAGGTAGAGCCTTTAGTAGGCACACAGAAAATTATGCAACCATTCTGAATGGGTCCACTACAAATTTATATTACATATCCTCAACTGGATCCTTACTCCTGCGAGGCAATCTTGCCTCATATTTTACAGAAAAAAAAAAATTGAGGCCATGCATCGTAAACTCCCTCTTCTGTTCTCTTCCTCATCTCCTATTACTCAGATGCCTTTAGCCTCTATCTCCTCCTTCACCCCTGTATCAAATGATAAAGTGACCTTACGCCTTACCCAGGTTAATTCCTCTATTTGTTCATGATCTCATTCCAATCCATTTATGTCAGTAGATTGTCCCTCTGTCATTTCTCCTCTTTTACTTAATCTTTGGTCTTTATCTACTGTATCATTCCCTACTGCCTACCAACATGCACACATCTCTCCTACCCTCAAAAAACGCTCTCTTGACCCTTCCATCCTTGCTAACTATTGTTTTATACCTAACCTGGCCTTTGTAGTCAAACTACTTGAAAAGGTCTTCTACAATAGATGTCTCTACTTTTTCTACTCTCACTTTCTTTTTAAGCCCCTATAATTTGGCTTCTGACCTTATTATTTCACTGAAATTGCTCTCTCTAAAATTATTAATGATCTCTTAGTTGCCACATCCAATGGTCTTTTCTCAATCCATATTCTCCTTGACTTCCATGTAGTCTTTGGCACTGGTGATCATCTCCTCCTTGATACTCTCTTTTCTCTAAGTTTTTGGGACACCACTCTCTTCTGGTTCTCTTCCTTTTATATAAGTATCTGATCACTCTTCCCTCTCCCACAAATGAGATCCTCCTCTTGATAATGCTCTCTAAACATAGTTGCCTATGAGAGTTCTGTCCTGGGCCCTCTTTTTTTTTTCTTGCTATACTATTTCCCTTGGAGATCTTACCAGCTGTCATGTATCTCATCTCTCTGTTGATAAAATCAAGCCATCCAGACCCAAACTCTCTGCAGATCTCCATTCTTACATCTCCAATTGACTTTCAGACATCTCAAACTATCCTCTAAACATCCTAAACTCAATTTGTCCCAAACTAAACTCGTCATTTTCCCTCAAACCTTCCCCCACACCTTCCTTGTTACTGTAGAGGGCAACAGCATCTTCCCCAATCCTTCAGGCTGGCATCTTAAGACTCATCTTAGGCACCTTAGACTGCTCACTATCTCTCAACACCACCACCACTCCAATGTCCAATCTATTGCCAATAATGTAAGGCCTATCAATATCACTTTTGCAATATCTCTCAAATATCTCTTCAGACACTGGCCCTACTCCAATGAAAGCCTTCATCACTTTGTGCCTGGGTTGTTTCAATAGTCTGCTAATGTGTCTGCCTGTCTCAAGTCTCTCCCCACTCCAATTCATACTCCAAACACCAAAGTGAATTTCCTAAAGCACAGTTCTGATCATGTCATTCTTCTATTCAGTAAACTCTGATACCTTCCTATTGTCTCCAGGATTGAATAGCAAGTGCTTTCTCTGGCATTCAAAGCCTTTCATAACCTTGCTTCCTCTGACCTTTTCAGTCTTTTTATATTTTATTCCCTGCCACATACTCTTCAATCCAGTGACATTGATCTCCTGCCTATTCCAAGAACCCAATACTCCATTTCTTGACTCCAGACACTTTATTTGCTATCCATCATTTCTGGAATGCTCTCTCTCTTCAGCTCTACCTACTGACCTCCATGGCTTCCTTTAAGTCCCAACTAAAATCCCATCTTTCACAGGAAGCCTTTCCCAATTCCTCTTAATTCTAGTGCTTTCCCTCTGTTAAATATGTCCTATTAATCCTTTATATAATTTGTTTTATATATATATATATGTGTGTGTGTGTGTGTGTGTGTGTGTGTGTGTGTGTGTGTGTACATATATTGCATATTGTCATAAGATTATTAACTATTTGAGGTCAAGGGCTATATTTTGCCTCTTTTTCTGTCCCTAGCACTTAGCATAATACCTGGCATATAGTAAATGCTTAATAAATGTTTATCCATTGATTAAGCAGACGATGCAAGATCATACTACCATCTTTCACCCAGAGTTACCTGTTATGAGTTGGATGATGAAATACGGGCTCTCTAAAGTGGTGATTTTATTAGGAGACCTCTGTTGTTACACTGAAATGGTACATTCAAGATCAAGTCTATCTGACCCCTCAGGTATTAGTAGCCCTCAAAAAATCCTCACTTGGGCCTCAAAAACAGGTTGTAACTTCACCAGAAACTGAGGCTTCTAGTCCAAACCTCTTCTGATATTTCAATAGGCTCTATCTATGAGGACATGGCTCCTGAGGAATACTGTTTTATCTGCCTTCCTAATGGCTCTGTCCATTAGGAGAAAAATGGATAAAACTGGACTTTAATAGTCATTGATCTGGTAGCAGAGTATACTAAGGGGAAAGGAGGTCCTGACAATTCACCCTGAATTTTAGGTCCTATGACCAGTATGGTGGACTATCATTTATAGTCTACATGGCTGGTATTTGAGAAGGCCTTGAGGAATGGGGCAGTTAAGATATTTATCCATACTGACTACTAGACAATAGCTATGGGTCTCACAGAGAGGTTTAGAATTTGAGGGAAAAAAGGCTGGATAAGCAAAGGATCTCCTCTTTGGCATCAGGACAAATGGAAGAATTTTCCTGATGCCTCTGACTGAATAGAGTTATTTGTGGGACATATCAATATCCATCAGAAACATCATACACCCTTGAAGAACTGAATTAGCAAGTTTTTACCATTATCAAAATAGAAGGGGTTGAGAACTGGGTCTAGCACCACAGCAGCAATCAGCAAAGTTCTCACAACATATTCTCCTTTCTTAGCAGCCCTTCTGCACCATTACCTCTGATCAGGAGATCTTTTTTATCTTAAAAGAGTCTCATTGCTATCAAGGAGGTGTTTATCTTCAGACAGCATTATAGAATATTGGTATAGGTTTTTGAAACAACAGCTTTGTTCTTGTGGCCTTGACTTTCTTAATTGGGTGGCCTACATTCCAGAATCTGTATTCTAAACGAATCAGCAGTACTCCAAAAAAGGGGAATGCTTTCCATTTCAACAGTTTCTTGGTTCTGGCCTACAGGAAGACTTACATGATGAGGGTAATCTGATTTTATATGTAGTCCTGGTCTTGGGTCCATTTTGTTCCACTCATTGAATGGAAGTACCTGAGCCTCAAGATTTCTGTTCCTTCAAAGAGCTTTGTATATCATAAGGAAATAGCTCAGGTACCATTCACCTGGCAGTTCTTTTTTGGCTACACTGAGAATTAAAGAAAAGGGACTAGAATCCATTGTGGGGACAGTCCTGATCCCCCAGATGTTATTTGGGGCCAGGGACCAAGAACAATTACAAGTGAATTAATCATCATGAGATATTTTAGGTATGGTACCAGAAAACAGCCCAAAATCAAAAGGGAGACTTAGCATTAAAAACAGAGGAATATAAGAAAAACAAACAAAATCACCAAGATTTCAGGAGAAAAAAATTAAAAACCTAGTGCACAACAGACAAATCACCAGAGAAGATACCA
The DNA here is from genome assembly GCF_003287225.1 of Phascolarctos cinereus. Lineage (NCBI taxonomy): Eukaryota > Metazoa > Chordata > Mammalia > Diprotodontia > Phascolarctidae > Phascolarctos > Phascolarctos cinereus. Next base: position 182,784,374 of record NW_027556180.1, on the reverse strand, counting down.
AAAATTAGAAAGGAAGAAGAGTAAAAAAAAAGACATTTACATATTTCTAAGATCTCTAAATAAATATTGCAAAACAAAAGAAAGTGAACAAACACCTAATGGAACACAGAACTCTATAATTCCCAAGAGAACAGAGAACTGCAGCAGGATGTTCCAGAATATTGCAAAAGAGAAATCAGAATCTTAAGAAAAATTTAAAGAGCAGATGAGACAATGAAGGAATAAATCTGAAATATCACAAACTAAACCCTGAAAATTCTCTCCCCTAAGGTGAATTAATATATTTTATAAATGAAAGGGTGCATAAAAGATGAGAGGAGATGTGTAGGATAGAGTAGAATATGTGTTATACAAAATCAAGATCATGATAAACAATGAAAGGAAGTTGACTCCCATAGTTCCTCAACAAGAGAAATGGCTACACAAAAATGGGTGAGTGAAAAAGAAAGGAACTGAAACAGGAAATGAAATGACAATGTATCTTTTGCATGGGAGGAGATGGTTCCATTGAAGAAAACTTCCTTAGAGGGAGAAATGTCTTTAGTGATTGAACATTTGGACATTATAATGAATCTAATTTGCAGGGCTAGCTCATAAAGAGACTACTTGTGAGAGAGTGTTGTATTTTCAGAGACAACAACCAATATAATTAATCATATTAACAATAAAACACCCTGAACAGCATGATCATCTCAAAAGAAGTAGAACAAGCCTTTGGCAAAACATAACACTCATTTATACTTAAAAAAACAAACAAATAACAACCTTATAAATTGTAAGTATAGTTGGATTGCTTGGCGGCACTATAAAAAGTATAAACCTGAAAATAAAAGCAGACCTTATATGCATGGAGATCCTCTAGAATCTTCCCCAATAAAGATCTAAGGATACCTACTCTTTCTGTTATCATTTGATATAGTTCTATAAATTCTAGTCATCGCAACATGTCAGGAAAAAATTAACAGCATAAGGATAGGCAAAAAGGAGATATATTTATCCCTATGTAGTCATACCTGATGGTTTACTTTGGAAGTCTTAGGGAATCAATAAATAAACTAATTGAGAAAATAAATTGCTTCAGCGAAGTTGAAAACCACAAAATAAATCCACAAAATTGATAGAATTTCTATATAATAATAAAATCCAAGAAGTATTAATGGAAAGGAAAATTCCATTCAAAATAACTACAAAAAAACATGATATACTTGGGTATGAGTCAACCAAGCACATTCAATACTTTTCACAGGTTCAATTACAAAATATTCCTTAGAGAAGTAAAGAACTTATATGGTTGGAGGTAAAACTACTTCTTATGGCTGGAAAACAACAATATAATAAACATGATAATATTACTGAAGTTAATTTATAGTTTTAATGCCAAGCCAATTAAATTATAAAAAGGTTACTTTATTGAACTTAAAAAAATACACAACAAAATTCATACATAGGAGTAAAGGATGTAGAATATCAAAAGAAATAATGAAAAAGGTAGTAATGAACATTTTCTACACTTCAAATTATTATAAGTTACATTTCATTTTTGTTATAAAAAATTGAAAAACAAATCAATAGAATAAACAAGAGAGACACAGAAATAATTTAATTCAATAATCCAGTATTTGATAAACCCCAAAACATAAATTACTTGGCAATGAGTTCTTCATTTATAAAAAATGAAGCAAAATGGGAAAGAAATCTGGGGGGGAAAAGCCATATTCACTAATAAATTAAAAATAAATATATCACCTTAATATAAAAGATCACATCATTGCAAAAATTATAATAGATACAGGTCTTATACCATCTATAGCTATGGGTAGGAGACAAATTCTTAACTAAACAAGGGATAGAGACAATTATAAAAGATAAAAAGCTAATGTTGATTACATGAAATTGAAAAGCTTTTGCACAAACAAAATTAATTCATCAGATTAAGAAGAGAAGTGGTCAACTGAGGGGAAATTTTGTGTCATATTTCTTTGCTGTTTAGTATTCTATAAAGGAAAGAAAAAAATAAATGTGCATATAACACACACACACACACACACACACACATATATATATATATATGTGTGTATGTGTGTGTGTTAAAGTGCTTTGCATCCCTTAAAGTGAGATATATATCCATACAAACTATTATGATGACAATGATGATGATGATATTGCTGATAACTAAAAGAAACATATAAACCTAAAAGCCATTCTCCAATAGATAAAGGGTCAAGAGATAAGAATTGACAGTTCTCAAAAGGAGAATTAAGACTATTAACAACCATTTGACATTTCAACTCCTACCCAGCAAATTTGGAAAGATGACAAAAGACAGATAGTCAATGTTGGAGGAGTTGTGGAAAGACAGGTATGCTAACGCATTATTGCTAGAGTTGTAAATTGATACAATCATTCCAGAAAGCAATGCGGAATTATGCAAATAAGTGGATAAATTATCCATTATCTTTGATCCAGAGATTCCACTGATAAACACATACCCCAAGTAGGTCAGTGATAAAACGAAAGGTCATATGTGCACTAAAATATTTATAGCATTACTTTCTGTGTTAACAAAAAACTGTAAACAAAGTCAATATTTAAATAAATTGTGGTACGTGACTATAATGGAATATTACATTGCTTTAAGAAATGACAAAAGTGAGGAATATAGAGAAGCACAGGGAAGACTTCTTACTCAAACTGATTCAAATGAACTAAATACAGCCAAGAAAATAATATACACAATGACTAGAAAATAGAAAGAACAGCCACCATTATACAATTGAAAATGAATGTTTCAAATCCAGCCTGAGACACTTAACACTTACTAGCTGTGTGACCTTGGGAAAGTCACTTAACCCCGATTGCCTCACACTCCCCCCCAAAAAAAAAGCAAAAAAAAATGAATGTTGTGGGGCAGTTAGCTGGCATAGTGGATGGAATTATGGCCCAGGAGTCAGGAGTTCAAATCTGGCCTCAGAGGCTTACTAGCTGTGTGACCATATGCAACCTCAATTAACCTCAATTGCTTCCCCCCACTCTCTGCCAAAAAAAAAAAAAAAAGAATGTTGCAAATTTTCAAAGACCAAGCTGCTAAAGATGTGTATGTTTGTCTCTCTATGTGTGTTTGTGCGCTGTGTGTGGGGTATGCACATTTATGTGTTTGGACATTGTGTGGAACATTGCATATATTGCCAAATATTTTTGGTGTATTGATTAGTTTTCTTGATTTTTTTTTCCTTTCCTGTTTTTTCTCTTAAACTTCTTTGTTATGAGGGATGATGCTCTGGGAGAGGAAAGGATACAGGAGGAAAAATAGCTAGTGTAAAAGCAAAAGATATTAATATAATTTTATTTTCTAAAAACTCATTAGTTTTTATATGAAATAGAATCCTCCATGCTCTAAGAACTTCAATTTTTTCTTTTTATAAACATCTACACTTTTCCCAATTGATTCAGTTCAAATTTAGATGAATGAGATTGGGGTTACATATATTTAGTTGTAATAAAATATATTTACATAAAAAATCATGCTACATTACTATCTATTAAGGATTTTAGAAATTGTTATATCATTTATTGACTACTACATAATATGTAAGTATACTTCCAAAGAACAGCATCTCATCATATATGCTGAAGTTTTTATGTAATTTTTATTTTTGCTTCCAATATGATATATACCCATGTGTGTATACACATATGTATGTATATGTGATGCATAAATCAGAAATTATAGAACACGTTTTAGAACATCATTAAAAGTTCAATTTCTCAACTTCTTGTTTTTAAAAGCAGTACTCAAATTAGTTACAGAGAAAAAAACAATAATAGATGAGGGAATTTTTTTTAAAGCATAAAAAAAACCCTTAAGGAGAAATTTTTTAAAAAAATCTATCAGTGTATTTTGGTTCCATTTAATTCTTGCCATCTTTTTATAACTGCTTGTATTTAATTTGTTGCTAACGGACATGTCCTTTCAAAAATAAAAATAATGAAAATTAAGATAGTAAAGCTGGGAGAATATATTTATCCACAGGTCCCTTATGCCATTTGAAACATCATTTAGGTGTTTTAAGACCAGTAGAGGTCAGTTTGTTTATGAAAGTGTGCTGGATTTTTCTTCCTCATAAATTTTTAGTTGATTAATCTTCACCTTAGGGAAGGTATTCAGTAATGCTAATTATGGCAGAAGGTTGTTTTTTATTTGCATATCATATGCTTACATGGATACAACTTTTTCTACACAAACTTTCCTCTCTTCTTCCATGAAAGAACAAGAGGGAAAGGAAAAACAACAACAACAACCAAGATTATAAAGACAAAATGAGATAAATTCCAGTATGGTCAGGAAGACTGAGTCATTATTTTAAAATTTCATTATTTCATCTTCATATTTTCTTTTTTTTTCTTTTTTTTTAGGCAATTGGGGTTAAGTGACTTGCCTAGGGTCACACAGCTAGTAAGTGTGTCAAGTGTTTGGTCTGAGCCCGGATTTGAACTCAGGTACTCCTGACTTCAGGGCTGGTGCTCTATCCACTGCACCACCTAGCTGCCCCTTCATATTTTCTTAATAAAGCCCAATGATGTAGTAGTATAAAAAATATAGCTGCCTAAGTTTTCAGAATATGAATACTTCTTCCAGATCAAAATAACAAAATTGATGTTTAGTTTGTATATTTATTTCTTTTTTTCACTGTTTCCTATACTTTAGCAATTTTGCTTTTTCCACCTAGTTTCACAGAGGCCTGACAAAAAAATGAAAGTAGCAATTTTTGAAAGACATTAATCTTCCATGGAAAATGCCAACAAATATTCAAAATTGTGCTTTCAGAAACTTAATATAAATTGGAAGCAGGTTAGTGACAGGAAACTTCAACACAAGAGGTCTGATTGATACTATTGCATTCCTGGAAGCAGACCACTAAGCCACTGAACAGATAAGAGAAAACTATCATTTATTAAAGAGATCTTTTGTGTAGCCAGATAGCTGCTTAGAAAAAGAAGTTTATGGGATTTCACAGAGATTACTTTACTTACCTACCTCCACACTTCATTACCAGAGGTAAATTTCAACAGTATTTTAGCTACATGGAGAGTGGCAACAAAGGAGTCTGTAGATGGAAGATTGATTTTTAATAGCATCTTGTATTTGAGCACTCAGACAATATAAAAACATAGTTCAGAGGCTAAGATGACAGTGATTGCAAAACAATCTCTTACTCTGTTACTTTGGCACACATCTGCTCCAAAGCGTTCTTTTTAGTTACAGAATTGTATGCTTAAAATAAATTATGAAATAGGTTGATGGAAATGTGAGCTAAGGATAAAATCATAGAATCTTAGAACTAGCAGGAACCACAGAGGTCATCTGACCAGTCCTCATCTGAATTATGCATCCATTCTAGTAAATAAGAATCTTCTTGCTCTCTATTAAAGATAGTAAGTATTTCACTACCTCTTTAGATTCTTGTAACCTCTGTCTTTTCATCCTACTTTTGCTCTCTGGAACAAGTTGGATAAGTCTGATCCCTATTCCACTTGAAATGATTTCACATGAAATAAGGAGGCTTAGCTTTTGACTCTTGCCTTCTCTGTGCCTTAATCTACTTCCTCAGACTGAGGCAAAGAGGATAAGGAAAGGTTTTCCTGATATAGGAAACATTCTGAACAAAGTCATATAGGGGAAATAGTTCTTTCTTCTAGAAACAGAACAGTGGAGCATAAAATTTATGTGATGACACGAGTAGAAAAATATGGTGGTGCCAGTTTGTATAGGGTCTTCTAAAAAAAGACAAAGGAATTTGGATTTTGCTCAAGAGAAAATAAGCTACTAAAGATTTTTGAGCACCAGAGTGAAATGAACCGATCTCTGGAAGGGTATAACTTATTCAGAAGGAAAAGATTAGGTAAAAAGGTATGGTTTAATAGTACTTTATATCATGAAGATATACCAACATGATAAAAATACATGAAATCAGAGATGTAAGATGAATAGCATTTGGGTGAGCATTAATCAAAGGAGAAAGAAAAAGTAATAGTGTTGGGAGGATACAAAAAACCACCCATCTAGAAGGAAAAAATGATTAATAACCTTGGAAAACAGAAAACAAAACTGAGAGAGAGGTAGTATGTGATAGGGGAGTTTTCATTATATAGATATCTGCCAGAGATAGAGTAGTTGTTAAGTTCTTGATTTGCCTTAATGATATTTTTGTTCTTCTTTTAATTATATTTAATGCTTTTTAAATTCTTTTTATTCTTTAATGATATGTTTATGCCCAAAGGTGGAGGAAATAATGAGGTAAACTGATTCTGATAACCAGCCTGCTTTTGACTTGCAAAGGAAAACTAGTTGACTTAGTAGAAATGACAGGAACCTTGGGAGAAAATGATCACTTTATATTAAAGCCTGTAATTGATAAGGAGGGGAAAAAGTTGGCATCATTTGAATCAGGCCCTAAATGGAGGCTGGGAAATTTTAAAGCCTTCACAATTTTAATGGCAGAATCTTATCACCTAAAATTCCATGGTCAAGAGGGGAGGAATGCTTGTAACCTCCATCCATCAATCCTACTTTTGTTCTCTAGAAGTGGGTTGGACCAATCTAATCCCTCTTCTACATGAAATGAGGTGATTTCATATATGATAAAGAGGCTTACCTTTTGGCCCTGGGTACTCTAACAAAATAATTTAGCATTTCTGTGCTTCAATCTGCCTCCTCTGAGTGAGGCAACATAAGACGATGGTTTCCAATAAATATATTATTATAATACAAATGAAAAGGATTCTGATGATGAAGAAAAGGAGACATAGCAAAAGATATAAATGTGGATGCTTACTTATTATGTTCAAGGTACTGTTCTAAGTGTTATGAATATGAATACAAAAAATTTAAAAGTTCTTTTCCTCAAGAAGCTTATATTCTATATGAGGAGAAGGGGAGGCTTTGATCTGGAACTGCCCTTAGAGGTCATTTGGTCCAACCCTCTTGTTATACAAATGAAGAAACCCTAGATAGTAATAGAATCAAAATTTGAATCTGTATCTTCTGACACTATTATAATCTTTCTACTGCATCATATTGCCTCACAAATAAAATGAATGTAGAGTACAAAGTATTTTTAAGTGGTAGGGAGTGCTAACAACCTGAGTAGGGAAATTAGGAAAGGCCTCAAATAGGAAATGACAAGTGATCTGAACCTTTAATAAGGATTCTAAGAAATGGATGTGAGTAGGTAAAGCATTCTAGGAATAAGGGACAAATTGTTCCAGAATCCAAAGGCAGGAAATAGAATGCAAGGAAGGAAGTCATGCTGAAATAGGGAGTGGGTAAGGGAGAGCAAATAGTTGTAAAGGCAATTGTAAAAGAATTCATTGTTGGTGTCATGAGAGACAGAACTGTTCTTCTGAATGATAATAATAGATGAAGAAGAGAAAGTAGTAGTTAACTTTTATTTTGCTTGTTTTCTCTACTGAGAGTGATCTTCAGACTGAAAAGAAGATCAAAAGAGGTTAATAAGAAATAAATCCCAAATGGGGAAATGGTAAAAGAATGCCTAGCTGCCCTCAGGAAGTTCAAGTCAGGTGAATTACATACATTACAGGGAAATTAAACAAATTATGTATATTATTACTGAAAGGCTGTCAGAAATTTTTGGAAAGCTGTGGTGATTGGAACCTCAGGATTGTAGATGAATTAAATTATTTTTTTAAAAATTTTTTTGAAGTAAAGGGATATATTCTTCAAACTGTAGTCTATAAGCTTGATTTATCTTTCTGGAAAAAAATTAGAACACATTATTTAATAGATGGTTTGTGAACATTTAGAAAAGGGAGCCGTAATACTCAAGAGCCAGTATGAGTTTAGCATATACCATTTCAAATCCCATCTCTGACACATATTGATCATATAACTCTAAGCTAATCACTTAACCTCTCAGTGTCCTCAGGCAGTTCTTAAAGATTATAAATTGTAGAACAGTTGCTGATCTATTGGTAGAAGGAATTTCCTTACTTTTGGACAAAAGAGATGTGAGTTGGATCATTTAGAAGAATTCAGAACTGTATGTTTACAAGTCAACAAAGAAGAGTCAGGACTAAAAGAAGTCTGGGGAAATCAAGGTAAAATTTTGCCATTAATAGTCTTATTCTAGTTTTGCCTGAAGCAAAGTCAACCTATAAGAATGGTCAGGGTTTCTATATTAAATTTTTTATACAGTTACTCTTATAAAAATATCCCTGCTATGGGTAGTTGAGATAATGAAGTGAGAATTCTTAGTGGCAAGAACAAATTCCATTTTTTTTTGTTCTGACCATGAAAACCAACAAAATAGTGAAGAAAACTGACAAAATAGATTGAAAAAGAAGTTGTTAAATATTTAATGAAAATTTAATATGAGGTCTCCAGTGAAATGGCTGAGGGAACTGTGCAATTTTATATTTTTTCTAATGACTTTGACAAAGGCATAGCTAATATATTCATAAAACTGTATTCAGGTATAGGTTGGACTAGATGGCTATGCCTTTCCTTGCTACTCTAAAATTCTGTGAAACCAGGTCCTCTCAGGGTGAGGCTAGATAGGAAGTCAAGGAAACACACTGAGAAGTCTCAGGAGGCTTTTATTCCCTTTGTCTATTTGCAACCTGAATAGCTAGTGTTGTTCATTTGGTGCGGATAAACCTAACTTTCTTTTTTTTAAAGGGCTTCTCATACCAAGGTGAATAGGTGAATACTAAGCTTAATAGATTTTATAATATGCCAATAATTGTTGGAGTATTCTGTGGATGTGACAGTGTCTTTCTCTACTTGGTATCCCAAAATCATTTCAGTGCTTTTCTAATCTGCAGTGGTAATAATACGTGAAAAAAAGATTTTGTGCTACCAAGCGCTGATGTTTATAGAGTTGGCCAACATAGAAGTACTGAAAATGAATTGATTTTCTTTAACAGTTCACTGTACGAAACCTTTTTTTGACTTATATAGTCTCTAAATTACATGAAATTTTTGACATGCTTTCTGTGCTTCCTGAGGGCATTAATATAAGTATTTTATAATATATTTATTTATATTTTATTTATTATTTATAATTTTATTTATATTATTTATAACATAATCAAGATCATTTTGTGAAAGAGATACATTTTCAAACTTGAGCAATGGATATGCACAAGGATTTTTAAATGACACAATCCTATCTTCTACAATATTTCTCTCTGCTGAGATTTCCTTGGGCTAGAGTAACATAGGAGACAAGGGACTCAGGGTACCAGGGATGTTGTTCATTGGTTCTATAATTCACCCAAAGCCAAAAAGTAATTTAATTCCCATAACTGTTTTGCGATGGCTTTTCTTTCCATTTGCATTATTGTAATCAATTTTTTTCCTGGTTCTGTTTACTTTTCTTTGCTTCAGTTCATGCATTCTTATGCTTCTCTGTATTCTGTGAAGTTATGTTTTCTCCCAGGACAATTAATATCCCATTACATTCATCTACCACAAATTGTTCTTTTGAGAACTAGTTATATACATTGGCCACTTATCTACTAGGGAATAGCACTTGCTCTTAAATATTTATTTTGGTTTTCATGTAGCTTGTAAATTAGAATCTTTTCAGAGATATTTAATGTGAGGCTTCCCTCTCTCCTTGAATTTATGAGGTCTCCTCATAAAGTTAAATAGTTCAACCTAACTGCTAGTTAGGGTGTTAAAAAATTTTAAAAATCTTGTAAGGAAGTTAATCTGCAAACTTCAACAAGCATTTGCTGAGCAGTCAACTACCTAAGTTTTCAAATAATAAGGGTAATCAAATGTGAAAATCATCCTCACTTGTGAGATAATTGAAAATGCCATGCTTAATGCACAAGTATTCTTAATATCAATCATTCACTAAAAGGGTTAGTATTTTTGTTGATAGATATGAGTTACTACAGAGTAGACAAGTTGAAAGCACACATCTAATGATGCCAACCATTTTAGAACTGATTTTAAACACTTTTTGTTTTTACATAGAATTATTGTAAATTATTGCTGTAAATTGTCATTCCCATGTGCTCACACATTCATTTCCTTCTCTAATATTGATATCTATGGATCCCTTTATATGCTTTAAAAACAATGTGAATAATATTTCTGTCATGTGGTATCATTTCCATATGGTAAGATATATAGTCTAGGTTCCATTCCTATTGCAACCAGCAATTAGATGATGGAGTCAGGATGAAAACTTAAGAATTCTATAGTCCTATATCTATTCACAGAGCACTCAGCTATGCTGTCACTTCTACTAGAGAGTAGTGACTAATATTAAGAGTGATTTATTGAAAGCCATTACCTATTGTTCCATTAGCCATATATTCCAATGGTGGCTACTGCCTTTCTTAAGCAGTCTTGCTGCTTAACTTGTCCAACTTTCATTCCCATTTTAAAAGAGTGAACTGTTTCTTCTTACACCATTTAACACAATGAGCCCCAAATGCATAAACAACCTCTATATTAAAGGTCACACTATTAAAAAAAAAAAGGTAGATGAGAGCTAAATCAAGTTGCCTTCATAGCTATGGCCAGAGGGAGAATTCTTAGCCAGAGAAGGGGTAGAGGCAATCACACAAGAAAACAATTGCAATTAAATGACATTGGAAAGCTATTGGAAAAATTCAGTTAATCCAAGAAGGATATGAGGAGACCTCATAAATTCAAGGAGAGAGGGAAGCTTCACATTGAATATCTCTGAAAAGATTCTAATTTCCAAGCTATATGAAAACCAAAATAAATATTTAAGAGCAAGTGCTATTCCTCAGTAGATAAGTGGTCAATGTATATAACTAGTTCTCAAAAGAACAATTTGTGGTAGATGAATGTAATGGGATATTAATTGTCCTGGGAGAAAACATAACTTCACAGAATACAAAGAAGCATAAGAATGCATGAACTAAAGCAAAGTAAACAGAACCAGGAAAAAAAATTGATTACAATAATGCAAATGGAAAGAAAAGCCATCACAAAACAAAGGAAAATGAATATTATGAAATTATAAACCTGTGTGACCCCAAAGAAGAGTTATGAGGGGAATCCCTTCATTGCAAAGGTGGGGGACTGTTGTAGAAAGCCTGAACTGGTTGATGTGCTGGTTAGTTTTGCCTAACTGCTCCCTTCCCCTGCCTTTTTTTTTTTTTTTTGCTTTGCTGTCTTTGTGGGCATAGTTGTATAGAGAGATATACAAGGAAATGAAAATGATGTAAAAAAACCTATCAATAAATCATTTGAATAAATTACTATAAAACTCTTAAGTGTTTATGAATAACATACTACCTTCCACAAATCATAGAGTTTTGACAAATTACAGGTTTGTTTAAAGTTTTAAAAAATATTTTAGGGGTTTTATCATATTTATAATTTACCCATTCTGTTGGAAGGAACATAGACCAATGATATTTTTCTTGTTTCTATAATTCAAATAAAATGTCTATTTGTCAGTATTTATCTTCCCTTAATATTTTGTATTATATTTTTCCTGACACAATAACATCAAATATTCATTTTCCAAACCGTCTTGCTGCTTTGTTACATTTTCTTTTGACTTATATGTTTATCTCATGAGAATTAAAATGGAAAAAGCTCTATTTTAACCCAAGTCAAGTTCTTAGTCCAATGACTTTTTTTTAAGTTCTCATTCTTCTACAGCTCTGTAGTATTTGACGCTGTTGACCTTCTCCCCCTCCTGGTTCTTCTCTCCTCTCTGGTTTTTGGTGACACTGTTCTTTTTTATTTTCCTCCTATCTGACTTGGCACCATTCAGTTACCTTTATTAGACCATCACCTAAACTCAGCTCCTGATTTTGGGTATATCCTAATTCTCTTTCCTGGGCCCTATTCCTCTGTTCCTCTATATTCTCTGGTGATTTTGTCAGCTTCTAGTGGTTCACTGATCATTTCTATTCAAATAATTCCCACACCTATAGATCTATCAATGCTGTCTTATTTTCTCTATTGAACTCTACTGCTTCACCATCATTCCTAAATAGGTACTGGATTTTACAAGCATCTCAAACGTAACATGTTCAAAATAGAATTTATTATTTTTCTTAAAAAAATCCTGCTACTTTTGAAATTAGCTATTTCTTTTGGGGGAACTACCATCCTTCTAGCCACTCAGGTTTACAACCAGTGTGTCACATTTAACTCCACCTTCTCTCTTGCTCCATGTGCCTAAGAAGTTACAAAATCTTGTCAGTTTTTCCTGTAAAACATTTCTTGCATCTGCCCCTTCTTTCCATTTCCCACCGTCCTAATTCAGGACCTCATAACCTATCACTCCTACTGTTGCCGTAGTCTCTTTATTCATTTTCCTACCTCAAGTCTTTCACCTTTCCACTCTTTCCTCAGCTCAGCTGCCAAATTAACATTTCTAAAGTACAGATTTGGCCATCACCATTCCCTGGCTCATTAAACTCCAGATGCTTCCTATTACCTTTATGACCAAATACAAATATCTCGGTAATTACAACTTCACAATTAATTTTATGATACATTATTCCCTGTCACTCATTGAATCACAACCAAATTCACTTACTTGCTGTTCCTCACATGCTGCATTTCATCTCCCACTTCCGTGCCTTTGCTTCGGCTGCATTCACTGCTGACCTCTGCCTTTCAGGGTCCCTTGGATCTTTCAAAGCTTAGGCCAATCATTAGCTCATGAGACTTTATTTTATCCCTTTAGTTACTATGGTGTAAAAGACGATCCGAGTTCATATTCAGAGTAAAATATTGAGGTAAAAAAAAAAGACATTGCTCTACTCCAAAGAGCAGTGTCAAATAGTCACAAGCTCAAAAAGAGTTCTTGGAAAATCAAATAAGAGAGACCAAGGAAAAACTAGGAAAAAAATAGAAGCAATTCATGAAAATCAAAGAAAATTATGAGAAGAAAATCAACCAATTGGAAAAGGAGATCCAAAATCCTAATGAAGAAAATGACTCCTTGAAAACTAGGATTGATCCGCTTCTGGGAGCCAAGATGGCACAGTGAAAAGGTAGTCTCTCTCACTCTCCACTATCAAGCTCTGAAAACCCAGAAAATATCACCACAGAAAAAAAACCCTGGAACACCTGAACTAGAAGAAAGACAGGGGACAGCACTGCAGCAGCCCAGCAAACAGGTCTCCCAGTGCCTTAGCAAAAATAAGGGAGGCAGAACTACAAGGGGCCCCAGGCATATAAGTATCCTGTGGCATTCATCTGAAAGGAGGTGAAGAAAACAAGCTAAAGGTTTCCTAAAGCCCAGGCCTTGCTGATTCCAACCCAACACCAGGTAAGCTGTCAGAGCCCTGCAGCCTCCAATTGTGAAGAAATCCTGAAGCCCAGGTGGTAGAATGGGCAAACACCAACACCTGGACCTCCAGTCAGTGAGGGTGGGGAACCGTGGAAACCAGCTCAGAAAACCACCAGGTGCCTCGCACTCTACCAAAGGAATCTCCCAGCATTAGCAGAAAAGGGAGACAACACTGCAGGGGCCCCAGGCAGATAAACACCCTGCAGCACCCATCTAAAAGGAGCTGAAGAAAGCTAAAGGAAAGGAAAAGCAGGCAACCTAGAATTGCCTGAAAGTTCCAGCCTTGCTGATTCCAGCCCAACACGAGGTAAGCTGCCAGAAACCTACAGCCTCCAATTGCCAGCATAAGAGGCCCCAGCACACAAAGCCAGTGACCAAGACCTAGGCTCCCAACACAAGAAGCTTGGGTCAGTACCCTCTGTTCCCCAGCAGGAGAGCTCAATCTCTTTAAAGGCCAGGGAATAAAGAAACACCATGAGTAAAAAGAACAGTACCATAGATTCATATTATGAGAAGAGTGAAGATCAAGACAGAAATTCTGAAGAGGACAACACTGTCAACAAACCCACATCTGCAACAACAAAAGGGAATATGAACTGGTCGGAAGCCCAAAAAGCCTTCTTAGAAGACCTCAAGAAGGATTTTAATAGTCAAATGAGAGAGGTAGAAGAGTCCTTCAAAAATACAATTGGCCAATTGGAAAAAAAACACTGAAGAAAACAAGTCCCTAAAAACACAATTGGCCAATTGAAGAAGGAAGTACAAAAACTAACAGAAGAAAACAATCTGTTAAAAACTAGAATTGGAAAAATGGAAACCAATGTCTCTATGAGAGAGCAAGAATCAGTCAAACAGAAACAAAAAAATGAAAAAATAGATGAAAATAAAATACCTCATCAGTAAAACAACTGACCTGGAAAATTGACTCAGGAGAGACAATTTAAAAATTATTGGACTACCTGAAAATCATGATGAAAAAAAGAGCCTGGACAGTATCTTTCAGGAAATCATAAAGGAAAACTGCTGAAGTCCTAGAACCAGAAGGGAAAATAACCATAGAAAGAATACCATCACCACCTGAAAGAGATCCCAAATTGACAACCCAAGGAATATAATAGCAAAATTCCAAAATTACCAGATGAAAGAGAAGGTGCTGCAAGCAGCCAGAAAGAAACAATTTAAATATCATGGAACCACAGGACACTTGCAGCTTCTACATTAAAAGACCCAGGGCATGGAACATGATATTCTAAGGCAAAGGAGCTTGGAATGCAGCCAAGGATCAATTACCCAGCAAAAATGAGCATCATTTTTCAAGGGAGGAGGTGGATATTCAATGAAATAGGAGACTTCCAAACTTTCCTGATAAAAAGACCAGAGCTCAAAAAAAAATTTGATCTTCAAGTACAGGACCCAAGAAGGACATAAAAAGGTAAATGGGACAGAAAGATACAATATGTTGTTAATAAGGGGGGGCTGTTTAAACCCCTACAAGGGAATATGACACTTGCAACCCTTGAGAACTGTATTGTTATTACACCTTGTTAAAGGAGTATACATAAAGAGGGTGGATATTAGTTGACTTTGATGTAATGATAAAAAAAAATCTAATCAAGTGGGTTAAATGGATCCAAATAAGTGGATCAATCTGATCTTAGAAAATGTACTGAGAAAGGAGGAGGCAGACAAGGGTAAATTACATTACAGGAAAAGACAAAAAATCCCATTACAGCAGAGGGAAAAAGGGAGGGGGGAGCATTGTTTGAACCTTACTCTCATAAGATTTGGCTCAAGAAGGGCATAACATAATCAGTTAGGTATAGAAATCTAACTTGCCCTATAGGCAGTAGGAGGGAAAAGGGGAAAGAAAAGGAGGGGGAAAGAAAAGGGAGGGGGGAAAGAAGGGAGGGAAGAAGCAGTAAGAGTAAAGGGGAAGAAAAGGGAAAGGATAATAAAAGGGGGAGGACTGAAGGAGGCGTGGTCAAAAGCAAAACACTAGTGAAGGGGAAAGGAAAAAGGAAAAGAAAAGCATAAATGGGGGAAAATGGAGAAAAAGACACAGATAGTAATCATAACTGTGAATGTGAAGGGGATGAACTCTCCCATAAAACGGAAACGGATTGCAGAATGGATTAAAAACCATAATCCTACAATATGTTGTTTACAGGAAACACATTTGAAAAAGAGTGACACATACAGGGTAAAGGTAAAAGGCTGGAGCAGAATATATTATGCTCAGCTGAAGTAAAAAAAGCAGGGGTAGCAATCCTGATCTCAGACAAAGCAAAAGCAAAAATAGATATAATCAGAAGAGATAAGGAAGGAAACTACATCCTGCTAAAAGGCACCATAGACAATGAAGTAATATCATTACTAAACATATGTGCACCAAATGGTAGAGCACCCAAATTCTTAGAGGAGAAGTTCAGGGAGTTACAGGAAGAAATAGACAGCAAAACTATACTAGTGGGGACCTGAACCTCCCCCTCTACTAGATAAATCTAACCACAAAATAAACAAGAAAGAAGTTAAGGAGGTGAATAGAACATTAGAAAAGTTAGGTATGATAGACCTCTGGAGAAAACTGAATGGGGATAGAAAGGAATATACTTTTTTCTCGCAGTACATGGCACATACACAAAAATTGACCATGTACTAGGGCATAAAAACCTCACAATCCAATGCAGAAAGGCAGAAATATTAAATGCATCCTTTTCAGATCATGATGCAATAAAAATTATATGTAATAAAGGGCCATGGAAAGATAGACTAAAAAATAATTGGAAACTAAATAATCTAATCCTAAAAAATGATTGGGTCAAACAACAAATCATAGAAACAATCAATAATTTCATTCAAGAGAATGACAATAATGAGACAACATACCAAAACTTATGGGATGCAGCGAAAGCAGTTCTTAGGGGAAGTTTTATATCTCTAAATGCTTACATAAATAAAATAGAAAAAGAGAGATTAATGAATTGGGCATACAACTAAAAAAACTAGAAAAAGAACAAATTAAAAATCCTCACTTAAACACCAAATTAGAAATATTGAAAACCAAAGGAAAAATTAATAAAATTGAAATTAAGAAAACTATTGAACTAATAAATAAAACTAACAGCTGGTTTTATGAAAAAAAATAAAATAGATAAACCTTTGGTTAATTTAATTAAAAAAAGAAAGAAAAAACCAAATTACGAGTATCAAGAATGAAAAGGGTGAAGCTACCACCAAGGAAGAGGAAATTAAAACAATAATTAGGAATTATTTTGCCCAACTATATGCCAACAAATTTGACAATCTTAGTGAAATGGATACATATTTACAAAAATATAAATTGCCCAGATTAACAAAGGAAGTAAAATACTTAAATAACCCCATCTCAGAAAAAGAAATTGAACAAGCCATTGATGAACTCCCTAGGAAAAAATCTCCAGGGCCAGATGGATTTACATGCGAATTCTATCAAACATTTAAAGAACAATTAATTCCAATACTATATAGACTATTTGGGAAAATAGGTGAAGAAGGAGTCTTACCAAATTCTTTTTATGATACAAATATGGTGTTGATACCTAAACCAGGAAGAGTCAAAATAGAGAAAGAAAATTATAGACCAATTTCTCTAATGAATATATATGCAAAAATTTTAAACAAAATACTAGCAAATAGATTGCAACTTATCACAAGAATAATACACTATGACCAGGTAGGATTTATACCAGGAATGCAGGGTTGGTTCAATATTAGGAAAACTATCAGCATCATTGAGCATATCAACACCAAAACCAACAGAAACCACATGATCATCTCAATAGATGCAGAAAAAGCTTTTGATAAAATACAACACCCATTCCTATTAAAAACACTAGAAAGCATAGGTATAAATGGAGTCTTCCTTAAAATAATAAATAGCATATATCTAAAACCTTCAGCAAGCATTATATGTAATGGGGACAGGCTAGAAGCATTTTCAATAAGATCGGGGTGAAACAAGGATGTCCATTATCACCACTGTTATTCAATATTGTACTGGAAACCTTAGCTTTAGCAATAAGAGAAGAAAAAGAAATTGAAGGCATTAGAATAGGCAAAGAAGAAACAAAGCTATCACTCTTTGCAGATGACATGATGATATACTTAGAGAATCCTAGAGAATCAAGTAAAAAACTACTTGAAATAATAAACAACTTTAGCAAAGTTGCAGGCTATAAAATAAACCCACATAAATCATCAGCATTTCTATATATTACCAACAAAGCCCAACAGCAAGAGATAGAAAGAGAAATCCCATTTAAACTTACTGTAGACATTATAAAATATTTAGGAGTCTACCTCCGAAACAAACCCAGGAACTCTATGAACACAATTACAAAACACTTTTCACACAAATAAAATCAGATCTAAATAATTGGAAAAACATCAGTTGCTCATGGGTAGGCCAGCTAATATAATAAAAATGACAATCCTACCTAAGCTAATTTACTTATTCAGTGCCATACCAATCAAACTACCAAAAAATTATTTTATAGAGTTAGAAAAAATAATAACAAGATTCATTTGGAAAAACAAAAGGTCCAGAATATCAAAGGAACTAATGAAAAGAAATGCAGGGGAAGGTGGCCTAGCAATTCCAGATCTTAAATTGTATTATAAAGCAGCAATCATCAAAACTGCTTGGTACTGGCTAAGAAATAGGGAGGTGGATCAGTGGAATAGGTTAAATATGCAAGACACAGTAGTCAATGACTATAGTAATCTATTATTTGATAAACCCAAAGACCCCAGCTTCTGGGATAAGAACCCACTCTTTGAAAAAAACTGCTGGGAAAACTGGAAAAGAGTATGGCAGAAACTAGGCATAGACCCAAATCTCACACCATATACCAAAATAAAGTCAAAATGGGTTCATGACTTAGATATAAAGGCTGATACCATAAGTAAACTGGGAGAACAAGGAATAGTTTACCTATCAGATCTATGGAGAACAGAAGAATTCATGACCAAACAGGAGATAGAGAACATTATGAAAAGCAAAATGGATAATTTTGATTACATTAAATTGAAAAGTTTTTGCACAAACAAAGCCAATGCAACTAAGATTAGAAGGAAGGTAGAAAATTGGGAAAGAATTTTTACAACCAGTCTCTCTGATAAAGGCCTCATTTCTAAAATATATAGAGAATTAAGACAAATTTATAAGAACACAAGCCATTCCCCAACTGATAAATGGTCAAAGGATATGAACAGACAGTTCTCAGATGAAGAAATTAAAGCCATCTATAGTCATATGAAAAAATGCTCTAAATCATTATTGATTAGAGAAATGCAAATCAAAACAACTCTGAGGTACCACATCACACCTATCAGATTGGCCAACATGACAAAACAGGAAAATGATAAATGTTGGAGAAGATGTGGGAAAATTGGAACACTAATACATTGTTGGTGGAGTTGTGAAATGATCCAACCATTTTGGAGAACAATTTGGAACTATGCCCAAAGGGCTACAAAAATGTGCATACCCTTTGATCCAGCAATAGCACTTCTAGGGCTATATCCCAAAGAGATCATGGGAACACATGTACAAAAATATTCATAGCAGCTCTTTTTGTGGTGGCAAAGAATTGGAAATTGAGAGGATGCCCATCAATTGGGGAATGGCTGAGCAAGTTGTGGTATATGAATGTAATGGAATACTATTGTGCTATAAGAAATGATGAACAGGCTGACTTCAGAAAAACCTGGAAAGACTTATATGGTCTGATGCTGAGTGAAGTGAGCAGAACCAAGAGGACTTTGTACACAATAACAGCCACGTTATACAATGACCAAGATTGTTAAACTGAACCCTTCTCAGCATTACAGGATCTAAGACATCTCCAGAGGCCTCGGATGGAAAATGCTGTCCACATCCAAAGAAAGAACTATAGAAGTTGAATTGCTATCACTTATTTTTACCTTCTGTTGAGTTTTGTTTCATTTTTCTGATGGTTCCTCCTATTGGTTTTAATTTTTACTTACAACTTCACTAATGTGAAAATATGTTTAATAAGTATGTAAATGTAAAGCCTATATCAGATTGTGCACTGTCTTGGGGAGGGTGGGGGGAGGAAAAGGGAGAAAAATTTTCAACTCAAAAGCATATGGAAGTTATTGTTGATAAATAAAAATAAATTAATAAAATTTTTTATAAAAAAAGAAAACTAGGATTGAGAAAGAGGAAGCTAATGATATTATAAGATACCAATAAATAATTAAAAGAATGAAAACACCAATAAATAATCAAAAAAATGAAAAAATAGAAGAGAATGTGAAACATGTCATTGGAAAAAAACTGATCCAGAGAACAGATCTAGGAGACAAAATATTAAAATCATTGGACTACCTGGAAGTTATGATAATAAAAAAAAAGAATCTTGACATATCATAAGAAATTATTAAGGAAAATTGTGCTGAAATTTTAGAACAAAAGGGCAAAGAAGAAATAGGAGAAAAAAATCATAAAGTAAGGCACTGTTAAGCTTTCTTCCTTTCCTCTGTTTTTAAAAAAACATTTCAGTGGAGATTTTTAATTTTTTTTTAATTTTTAAGATTCTTTTTCTTTTTTTTTTCAAATTGTTTTTTCCTTTAAAAAGTAATCCTGTGGTAGTTTTATTGGTATGGCATTGAATAAGTAAATTGGTGTTGGCAGTATTGTCATTTTTATTATATTAACTTGGTTTATCTAGAAGCAATCATTATAATTTTAATCATATAGGTATATTTTTATTTCTCTCTAAAGAAATCTTTTTGTAGCTGTATTCATATAGTTCCTGAGCCTGTCTTGGTGGAGAAACTCCCAAACATTTTAATGTGCTCTATTTATTTTGAGTGGAATTTCTCTCTCTTACTGCTGCATTTTGTTTTCAATAAAAATACATTAAAGAATTCATTCCTATAATTCTAAAACTAATAAAGTCAAATTATCTATCCAATAAATGGAATTTTATATAATGTTTGTTATCAGCTGAATAATTCATTATTCCATTTTATGCTCATGGTCTTTAATTAACTTACTGACTCAGAGGTATGATACAGCTAATCCATTCATTTCCCTAGGCCAAAAAAATAAATAAATAAAACATGTGACTAGGAGAGTGAAAGGTTAGGAGTTTATTATGAAGGAATTTTTAATCAGAAGAGAAGCCAGCTATTTGAGGTTCTCTCTACCTTCACAATTCTAGAGACCAGATTGAACAGTGATTAGTAACACCTGTTTATCCCTGCCCATTTCCTGAAGCACTTGAAACAACATGATATTCTCACATGTCAATTTTTGGCATTGTTTTTGTACTTCTATTTTGAAAACATATTTTAATAGTATGTTTTCATTAAGTACTTATCTATTTACAACTGTTTTGATGGCTCAACTAACTAGTAGTAACCTGAAAATTATGTTGTAAGTACAGCAGTGAAGACCAAATCTTCGTAATTTGGAGAGAGTCTAATGGATAACATGGAATAATGAAAAAGGGGCTGGATTTAGAGTTGGAAAGCCTGGGTGTGTATCTTAACTCTGGCACTTACTATATCTTCAGAAAGTCATTTAACATCACTCAGCCACCATTTATTCATCTATAAAATGAGGGCATTAGATCAAATCACTTCTAAGAGCACTTTTATGTCTATGAGGCTATAATTTTAGGATTTTGAAGATTATTTCCTGCTCTGTTCTGTAAATTGACATCAAAATTTGTATCTTGCTTAAGTCCATGTCCAACATATACCTTTCTATCCATGGAGCAAAAGCAAAGCAGAGAACCATTACAAATATTCCTTATATAACTGAATTTTGAAATTGAAATTTATATTGAAGATATAGTAATTGAAGAGACCTAGACTAACTCTAATCAGTGAAGATCATTAATAAGACAGTTGTCTATTCTTTATCCTTTTACTTGGAAAAAAATGCCCTTATTAGGGACATTTTAGGCCATATTCAGACTTTGCAGTATTTTCTTCTATAACTCTCTAATGTACTTGTATAATATTATTTATTGAAGCTCTCTGCTTTGCTGCCATCTCCCTCTATTCTACTGTACTCTAAATTCCTTGTGTCTTATCTCAGCTTATTTTCCCCTAGCATCTAGCATAATGGAATCTTCATTTAAAAAGTTTGTTTTAATTATACTTGTGGTAGTACAGATGGAAAATGAGAGAAGAATAAGAGAAACCGCAGGGGAAAGTTTATAAAAGGTTTAAGTTCAATACCTAAAACGTCATTTAAGAAAATTCTCAAATTAGAACTTTTACAAATGTATTGTCCTCCTACATTGAGAAGACAAAAACAAAATGACAGCCTTTCTAGAGTTAATGTCTAATCTATGTGACACTAGTCACAGGGGCCATTGAGATAAATTATTTCCACTTACTACTGATTTTTACTTAAGTATATACATTTATATACATATCTGAAAGATGGAAAACTACTTATTTGTGGGCTACATGGGCTTAATCAAGGACATAATTTAGGGCCATTCAGAACCACAGTATCAATTTATTTTGAAAAAAGAGTTTATAACAATGTAGATGTAAAATGACCTCTAAATGAAACAATGTAAAATGAATAAAAATAATTTTTTTAAACGTTCCTGCTTTCATAAATCTAAAAAGACCATGGGATTATAGATAAAACCCTTCATTTTATAAACGACAAAATTGGGACACAGAGAGGTTAAGTGAATTGCCAAGTTCATATAACTAGTGAGTATCTGAAGCAAGATTTGAACCTATCTTCTTGAATCTGAATCCAATAAACAATTTACTAAACTACACTGCTTCTATCAAAACAAAAACAAAAACAAACAAAAAAACCCACCAAACCCCCAAGAATCTGATTTTATTTACACATTTCCTTATTTTTATTTTTAATTTAATTTCCTTAGCTTGTTAAAGCTTATAATAGAATAATAAAATCTAAGAGATGGAAGGTATCTCCAATTTGTTTCTGAACAAGAATCTCTTTTATATCATACTTGACATTCTCCAATGATAATGAATTCAATACCTCATGAAGCAATACATTCTGTCTAGTGATGTAGACTACACCAGGATTGTGGTAGTGCCGGAGGAGAGAAGGGGAAATAGGCAGGAGATGTTACAAAGGTAAGAGTCATTGTTTGGTTGTGATTTACACACCACATCCTAAGAGGAATTATTGAAGGAAGTGGAATGACAAGCATTAGGAAAGAAGGTTAAATAGGAAGTTGATAGCAGTGTGGTATAGTGGAAAGAATATCAGAGGTGGAGTCAAAATACTAGGATTTTTGAGGCTCAGCTTTGCCATTTGCTGTGTGTGTGTGATGTTGGGCAATGTATTTTAATTTTCGGATTTAATATTCTGTTATTTATTTAAAATTAGGCCTCTATCAAAACAAAAACAAAAACAAACAAAAAAACCCACCAAACCCCCAAGAATCTGATTTTATTTACACATTTCCTTATTTTTAATTTTAATTTAATTTCCTTAGCTTGTTAAAGCTTATAATAGAATAATAAAATCTAAGAGATGGAAGGTAACATTCATTTCATCTCTAACAGCTCATGAACCTATGAAGGACTTAAAAGACTGGATTTTTTTTTCTCATATCTTTCAAATGACAGGACTAGAATCATAGGGCAGATTTAACACAGATTTCATCTAGATGTAAGAAATAATTTTCTAACTATTAGAGCTACTTAGTAATGGAATAAGCCCATCACTAAATATTAAGTCAGGATGGATGAGAACCTGTCAAAGTTGTCTTAGTGGAGCTCTTAGAATGAGTGTGAACTTGAATGAGATTACTCACTTTCAAACATTTTTTTCATGACACTGTCAATATAAAAAAGTACTCAGATTTCCACATGATTTTCACACTATTAATATCCATTTGTTGAGAAAATTAATGATTACAAAACTTCTATAAATTTAATAATATTTTAAAGTAAGTTTATATTTAAAAATAAATCAATATCAATATGCATTTGAAAAACAGTAACACATGTATGGGTGAGGCATCATTCGATCTGCAGAAGCTATGCTTGTTCATTTATCATAATGAATAATAGTGCATTTTTATTAGAATTAAAGAACAAAATGATAATTCTCTGTGTTCATATGGATTCATATACCTCTTGCAATGATGAGTGGTGTTGAGGAAGACTGTAATGGATATCTAAGAGATCCCTTTAAACTTTGTTACCGCAACTAAACTACCACTCCACCCACATTCCCTTCTATTTTATTCAATCTTACATAATATTCTTTATTACTTCTCTCCTTCACTCAAAAGTAGTCACTTATTCTCTCCTCATTGTTCTATGAAGTCCAAATTGAAGGACTTCCCCAACTGGACCCCAATATACCACGTCTGACTTATTTCTTACTAATATTCTTAATGAAACCTAAACTCTAGCTTAATTGAGATACAGTAATTGATTTTTCTTGAACCTGGTTTGTGCTTTTCCTCCTCCGCACTTTTTACTATTCATATTCCTCATTCATCTTGGAATACCCTTCCTCTCCTCAACCACAGTCAAAAATATTACTTATTCTTCAAAGTTTATCTCTAATGTTGCCTCCTCCTTGAAACATTTTCTAACCTGAGTGATCTGTCTCCTCTGTACAACTATAGCACCTTGTACCCATCTCATTAAAACTGTCACATTTTCACCACATAGTACAGTTATGTCTATGTGTCATATGTCCCCAAGGACCCTCCTTGAGGTCAAAAACTATTTTTAACTTACCTTTGTGTCACTTAGTCCACCTCAAACAACAGGAGGTACTTGACAAGTTTGTGTTGAATTAATGAATAAATAACAGATTAGTCTATGAATATTGATTGAATAAAAAAAGCAGAATAAAAGTCATCTTAGCCTCCAGCAACCAAAGTGATATTCCTAAAACACACATTTGACCATTTCCAGTGGCTACCTTTTGCCTCTAAGGTTGAATACAAAGTCCTCTGTTTGACATTTAAAGCCCTTTACAGATTTATTGTACGTAATTACTCTTCACTCATGCCATTGTCCAACCAAAATATCCTACTCCCCATCTCTGATATTTAACATTCTCATAGAAGAAATGACATTACATCTTGAAATTAAAGTTAGAAACAGAAAAGAAATTAATTGCCTCTATAGCATGCCTGGAGTACATTCACCTTTGCTTCTTAGAATCTCTAGGTAATTTCAAAGCTCAGTTCAAGTGCATTTCTTAATTTCTGTATCATCTGGAGCTTACCTAACTAAAATTACATTCAATTTGATAATTACATATTGTCTATTTACTTATATGTATGCTTTACACCTACTTATATTTTTCCCTTTAAAAAAAAGGTAAGGCTGCTTTAGGAGGGGGAATATTTCATTTTGGTCTTTGACCCTCTAGTTCATGATACATCATAGATGTTTAATAAATGCTTGTTGATTGATCTTCTAAAATATTGGGAAGAAGAACTCTTAATTTTGGGACAATGTGCCAAAAGCAAAAAAGAGAAACAAACAGACCCAGGTAGACAACAAAAAGACAAAGACAGAGAGAGAGAGAAAGAGGTGAATTGGAAAATTGGAACACATGAAGGTATTTGAGTTTACATTTATATGTATGACATTGGTAACTATACAATTTTTCAATATTCTTTATGAGAAAAACCGTGATCAGTTCTTCCCAAGTCCCTCCCACTCTCACAGTACAAAGGTATTGGAACACTCCTGTTTACTTTGAAAGACTGGAATCTGTAACACAAGTACAAAGAGGACACAATTTTCTGAAAGAATCCTGATATTCATGTACCTTATTAATAGTTCAGATATAGAAAAGTATTCAGGGTGTTCCAAAGGTCTTAGTAGGATTTTAAACTTTAAAAGGTACAAAGTTTTGGGATACTCTCTTTAGGGTAGTAGGGATGGTAAGAATTTACCATTTACACATTTGAATTAAAGCAAAAGAAAAATGTTGTACATGAAAAAATTACATATATGTATGGAAATATATATGTAATGGAAATCTATTCAGATGACTACATTTTTGGAGGTGAGATAGTTACTTCCTTCTAAATATTATTTTACTTAAATTCAAAATTTTCAATTAAATAAAACAATAAAAATAGCAATTTGACCAAATACATGTACTTAACAAAAATAATTCCTATCAAGGTTATGCCCACTTTTGAATCATAATATAATTCAATAGCAAAGTACTATTTTACAAGACCGTTATAGAATTAGTCAAGGTTGTTGATTTAGTCCTTTGTCTCTTCTCAGGGAATACTGAGTAAATATTATGTGTTTCATTTTAACCAATAAATATTGCATAAAGTTGGACACTTTTAGGTTAAACTACATTATCAACAAGCTTTGAATGTGGCGTAATGTTCATCTGTACTATATTATATATATATATATATATATATATATATATATATATACATATATATGTATATAACATGTAATCTCCAAAGTTTACAAGGAATTTATAAAGAATATATAATCTATAATGATTGTCTTACCCAATTCAAAATCAGTCTTTTTTTTAAACTCTCTAGAAGTAAAATATCCACACATTTGTGGCATTTTGTGGCAAAAGTATATATTTTGGTGAATTTTATAGGTTAGTACCCTAGTCCTACACTTTCATTTCATTGCATAATCACTGATTTATCAAAAGAAAAAGACAAGAAGAGAGGACTTGGGTAGTGAAAAATTCTGAAATTACAAATGTGTGGTTATGTGTTCTTACTAATCTCATGAATAGGTAGCATACTTGATTTTTCTGTAAATATTGTTATGTCTTTCTTTGTTCCATATTATTCCTATCAAAAAGGGAAGTAATAGAATTCTTATAGCTTTCTTGAAAGCATAAGAGAAAATAGTCTAAAGACAGTTAATGACACTAACCAAAATCTACTTTCAGAAAAATGTTTAGTAACAGAAGCACTCAGAATAATAAACTGAAATCTCCCCATAGTATTTGTTGTTATAGAGATACAGCATTTATGTAGAATTTTATGAGTCTCTCTTGAAAGCAATTTACTTACTTTCAATTCTCTCCTGCCCCTGTTTCTGATTTTCTCTGGACTTCAAAACCATACTTCCTGTATTCCTGGCTCATTTTGTAATTTTCCTGAGCTACTGAGACCTCCTCACCCTAGAACACCTTACCATCCCTATGGCCCATGGAATTTCCCTTATGCAAGGCCCACTCCCCTTCTCCCATTTGTGAGTTCTTTCTAGAACCTTAATTTTGTGGAGAGGCCCAGGCTGGCCTGCTTCCCTCCCCCTATCCAATTTGTTTCTGACTCTCTCTAGACTTTAAAACCATACCCCCTCTACCAAGGGCTCATCCTAGAATTTTCCTTAGTGCCTAGGGCCTCCTTGCCCAAGAACAGGCTATCACAACTGTGGTTCACTCACCATGGAATATCTATCTGCAAGTCTGCCCTCCCACTTCCCATTTGTGAGTTCTTCCTGGAGTCTCTATTTTATGGAGGGGTCTGGACCAGCCTGCCTTTGGCTCCTATTTCTGACTTTTTCTGTATTTCAAAACTGCTGCCTTGTTCTGAGTGACTTTAGCCTCTTTCCCCTGCCCTCTTTCAATTCCCATTTTTGTATTTTCTCGTGTTAGATTGTTAGATCCTCAAGCGCAAGCAGAGTTTGTCTTTCTTTTTTGTTTATATTTGTATCCCTATTGCTTAAAACACTGCCTGGCACGTGCAGGGCCATCTCGAGTCATCCTGATCTATATCTTGCCACTGGATCCAGATGGCTCCAGAGGAGGGAGACTGGTGACTTTACACAGCTCCCCCTCACTTAAATTCAGTTAACTTGCATGTCATGTTATCACCTCCCTGATGTCATAGTCATCTTAGAGAATGAAGGACAAACAACAGCCTCTGTGAGTAGAAATAGGAGCTACCCCATTGAGGACCCAACTGGAACTGGTTAGCTGGACAACACAGATCTTTCTTTCTCCTCTTTCTTTCTTTCTTTCTTTCTTTCTTTCTTTCTTTCTTTCTTTCTTTATTTCTTTTTCTTTCTTTCTTTCTTTCTTTCTTTCTTTCTTTTCTTCCTTTCTTTCTTTCTTTCTTTTTCTTTCTTTCTTTCTTCTTTCTTTCTTTTTTCTTTCTTTCTTTTCTTCTCTTTTTCTTTCTCTTTCTTTTCTTTCTTTCTTTCTTTCTTTCTTTCTTTCTTTCTTTCTTTCTTTCTCTTTCTTTCTTTCTTCTTCCTTCCTTCCTTTCTTTCTTTTCTTCTTCTTTCTTTCTTTCTTTCTTTCTTTCTTTCTTTCTTTCTTTCTTTTCTTCCTTCCTTCCTTCCTTCCTTCCTTCCTTCCTTCCTTCCTTCCTTCCTTCCTTCCTTCCTTGCTTTCTTTTCTCTCCTCTCTGTCCACATAGGGTATCATACCCTGGCCTGTGGGTGCTCTGACCAAAGGAATGAAAATTTTGATCTCTGAAACCTTTTTTTTCACTAATCCCTGGCTTAAACCCAGCTCACACTGGCCCTCATTGATTGGCCAACAGTAGGTCCCAGGTTGAGCACCAGTTGGTCATTCTTTGGACCGTGACTGGCTTAGAGTGAAAATAAATAGCAACTGTTTCTGTTTTGGCCAGAAACTAGAGTCTTCCCCTGGCAGATTGATTTTTTTTTGACTAGGTAAAGAGGCCATTCTCTACCTCATTTCTTACCTAACCTTATTCACTGAATAGGCATTGCCACAGTCAAACTGCGACTTTAGATTAAAAAGGCCAAGGTCTCCCACTGCATCTAGGGCTATCTCCAGTCATTCTGATCTATATCTGTCCACTGGTCCCAGATGGCTCAGAGGAGACAGCTCAGGCTGGTGATTTTGCACAGCCCTCCCTCACTTAAATCCAATTCATATGCAAGTCATGGCATCACCTCCCTGATGTCATGGTCCTCTTTGAGAATGAAGGACAAACAACAACCACAGCCTGGAAACATAATAGGCATTTATTAAATGCTTATTTCCATTGACCTTTCCTTCTTTACTGAGCACTTTATAAAGACTATCTCATTTGATCTTCACAACAACTCTAGAAGATAAGCAATATTATTATCTGCATTTTACAGTGAGAAAATTGAATCACAAACAGGTTAAGCAACTTGGTCATAGAGCTAGTAAGTGTCTGAGGCCAGATTTCAATTCAGATTCTAGCACTCTACCTATACTATATAACTGCCTCTATAAATTCTTTTTTCCTTCCTTCCTAAAAATGCTTCATTATAGGGCAACTTTTTTGGAGTGGATATGAGATGCCAATTTGAGTTTTCATGTATTTATAGTATCCAAAGATAGAATTTTTGAAGTGGAAAAAAATACTGATGTTAAAACACTTTCTGCATCCTAGCCCTGAAACTTACTAGCCATGTTAACTTAGTACTTTCCTCATACATAAAGTAAGAAAACTAATACTTTCTTTACTTACCTTTGAATATGAGCAATTCATAGCATTAAAATTACTTAGTTTGCAGATGAAGAAACTGAAGAACAGAGAAGGTAAGTTATTTTCTCAAGGTCATAGAGCCAATTAGTTGCAGAACTGGGATAAACTCAATGTGGTGTAACTAAAATGTAATGAAAATGGTTTCCATAGTCCACAGTCTCATTGCTTGATAGTGACATCTGAATAAAATCCTGATCTATGCTATCATATACACAGATTTAACACTTTTTCTCATTTGAGGGAAAAAATAAGCAAAATCTCTTATAAGCCACTGTAGCAGGATAAGTCTCTGAGCTCTGAAGGGTTAGTGGAGGATATCTTTTTCTGCACCAAGATTCTAGTCATGATCTTACACTGTCATAGACCACCTTGTGCCTAAAATGGGCCTTCTCCTGTTTGTGTCTTCTTTCCTTTCATAGAGGCTTGTGAGATATCAAAAGACAGATGACATTTTTCTCTTTCTGGCATTTGAGCACGAGCATCAGAAAACAGCAGAGACAGGTTGATAATGGAGGAGGGGGAGGGGAAAGAGTAACAGAGAAAGAGAGAGAAGGAGGTTGAGAGAGAGAGAGAGAGAGAGAGAGAGAGAGAGAGAGAGAGAGAGAGAGAGAAACTATTTGGCATTGATCAGGCTGTACTCAGAGGGCAGTTAGGTGATGCAGTGGATGTAGTGCCAGACCTGGAGTCAGAAAGACTCATCTTGAACTCATTTGAACTCATCCCGAGTTCAAATACAGCCCCAAACACTCAGTAGTTGTGTGACCATGGGTAAGTCATTTAAACCTGTTTGCCTTAGTTTCCTCATCTGTGAAATGAACTGAAGAAGCAAATGGCAAACTATGCTAAGAAAACCCTAAATGGAGTCATGAAGAATCAAATATAACAGCAAAGTTGCAAATGCCCCCATGAAGCTTGTATACTAGCCTCTTAATTAGTTATAATCACTTTGTAGCTCTTTGTTAACCTTTTCGGTTTAGAAATAAACCTCCCTTTTCCTTACTGGATTTATGTTTGTAATCTAGGTACTTGAAAAAAAATTTCTCTTCTCCTGATAGAAAAACTCCTTAAACTAGATCCAAACAGAATTTTTCCTCAGGAATTTGAGATGGTGATGGAATTGGAATACGAAAGACCCTAGTCTCTTGTATTGTCTCTTGAGGTGACAAATAACCACAGAGCAATGAAGCCAGCATAAATTTTGAGAGCAGATAATAGATAGGGATTAGTTAAAGAAGAGAGCTCCTATGGTACCAGCCAAGCAGTATTAGTCTATCTGTTGGGCTAGATAATGCAAGTTAGAGGAAAAAAGATTACACTTCACAATATAGCCAAATCCTTTGGAAATGGAGTTTTGTGACCTCTCAAGACTCAAAGTTACTCTAAGACTAAAAGTTGCAGAAAAGATGCTAATATATTTTGATATATGGACTTCTCACAGGTGAGTTTTCCATATTGCTGAAATCACAACTCATTTCTTATTTCATTAATAAACTCTAAGATATGTAGCTAATATAACTGCATTCACTTTGACAATGACAGCTTTACCTGGGTTATCTTAAAATATTTGTAAATAGTGTTACCTTTATGAGGACATGTTAAAATAATTAGCTATCATTAACTATTACTATTGCAAATAATAAGTAATTCTCATGCTCCAAACCGATAAGATGTACTTTTCTCCAACAGAAATAATGACAGAAGGCAATTCATGCATTTACCAAGCTTTTTGTAAGGGCCAATGTGGCCTGTAATCCTGAAAATTCCAGTTCATTTCTCAGTTAGATATAGGCTTTCTAATTCATGACTGATACAGTACTTCCTGTGGTAGAAGGATGTTCTAGATCCACTCTCACGCCTTCTTTTTGGTCAGTGATAAAAATGAAACATTTTAATTATTTATTGCAGAATTTCTATTTTCTTTTTAAAGAATTATAAAAGAATGCAAGAAAGCATGAAAACTCCAGTGATGTGTGGCTGAGTTTTGTAGTACATTTTCTCCTTTTTTTAAAGTTATTGAACTTGGAGAAATGTATCCTCTTTCATATATTTTTATGATTTAAATCAATATAAAACTTTAAGCAAATTGACTTTAAATCAGAGGCTGTATTGATTTAGGGAAAAGAATTGTATTTAACAACAACTTTCCTTAAGGTAATTCTGTATAGTTGAAATCCATAAAAAACATTTTTAAACTTGCTCTAAAAACAGTTTTTGACATTTTTCTTCCAGTTATACATAAAATGTTTTAGAAATTATTTTGATACAACAAAAAGCAGTGCATCTAAAATGTAATCAATTTTATTCCATCTAATTTATTTAAATAAGGCTAACATGACTTTCTGGAAATAGTAAAGAAAATGTGAAGTCAGGGTATATGTATGTATATGTGTGTGTGTGTTAATGTATTTGAGTATATACGTATATATATATGTATATATATACATATACATATACATACATATAAATCATTTCTACAAGCATATACATGCATGTGTGTAAACCTGGGCAAGTTACTTAACCCTGCCTGTCTTGGTTCCACATCTGTAAAATGAGCTGGAGAAGGAAATGGCAAACCATTCTAGTATCTTTACCAAGAAAACCCCAAAAGGGGCCATGAAGAGTTTGGACATGACTGAAAATTGACTGAACAACAAAAAAAACCAATCCATGGAACAGCTAGGTAGCACAGTGGATAGAGTGCAGTGCCTAGAATGAGGAAGCTCATTTGTGAGTTCAAATCTGGCCTCAGACACTTATTAGTTCTGTGACTCTAAGCAAGTCACTTAACCTTGTTTACCTTAGTTTCATCATCTGTGAGATAAGCTGGAGAAGAAAATAGCAAACCTCTGCAGTACCCTTGTCAAGAAAACCCCAAATGGGGACACGAAGAGTTGGATATGATTAAGAGGACTGAACAACAACAATTAAATCCCCTATATTCACAAGTGATCCTATTCCATATGGCCTTCTGCAACAGATTACTTCCTTTATTATTCTCATTCTTTTGCAAATCTCCAATCTCTACCTATCTACCTATCTCTGTTGTCCATACCTAGAATGTAATATGCCTTGGAAACCAAATACTGGTTTTTATTACAAGAGGAAAAGTCTTCTTGTCCCAATCAAGTGTGATATGGTACCTCAGAGTTGGTTTGATTTGCATTTCTCTAATCAATAGTGATTTAGAGAATTTTTTCATATGACTATAGATGGCTTTAATTTCTTCATCTGAGAACTGCCTGTTCATATCCTTTGACCATTTGTCAACTGGGGAATAACTTGTATTCTTATAAATTTGACTTAATTCTCTATATATTTTAGAAATGAGGCCTTTATCAGAGAGACTGGTTGTAAAAATTCTTTCCCAATTTTCTATCTTCCTTCTAATCTTGATTGTATTGGCTTTGTTTGTGCAAAAACTTTTCAATTTAATATAATCAAAGTTATCCATTTTGTTTTTGTAATGTTCTCTATCTCCTGTTTGGTTGTGAATTCTTCTGTTCCCCATAAATCTGATAGGCAAACTATTCCTTGCTCTCCCAGTTTGCTTACAGTATCAGCCTTTCTATCTAAATCATGAACCTATTTTGACTTTAATTTGGTGTACAGTATGAGATTTTGATCTATGCCTAGTTTCTGCCATACTCTTTTCCAGTTTTCCCAACGGTTTTTGTCAAAGAATAAGTTTTTATCCCAGAAGCTGGGGTCTTTGGGTTTATCAAATAATAGATTATTATAGTCATTGACTACTGTGTCTTGCATACTTAACCTATTCCACTGACCCACCACTCTATTTCTTAGCCAGTACCAAGCAGTTTTGATGATTGCTGATTTATAATACAAGTTAAGATCTGGAATGGCTGGGCCACTTTCCCCTGTATTTCTTATCATTAGTTCCCTTGATATTCTGGGCCTTTTATTATTCCAAATGAATCTTGTTATTATCTTTTCTAACTCTACAGAATAATTTTTTAGTAGTTTGATTGGTATGGCACTGAATAAGTAAATTGGCTTAGGTAGGACTGTCATTTTTATTATATTTGCTCGGCCTACCCATGAGCAGCTGATGTTTTTCCAATTATTTAGATCTGACTTTATTTGTGGGAAAAGTGTTTTGTAATTGTGTTCATATAGTTCCTGGGCTTGTTTTGGTAGGTAGACTCCTAAATATTTTATAATGTCTACAGTAACTTTAAATGGAATTTCTCGTTCTATTTCTCAGTGTTGGGCTTTGTTGGTAATATGTAGAAATGCCCATGATTTATGTGGATTTATTTCTAGCCTACAACTTTGTTAAAGTTGTTTATTATTTCAAGTAGTTTTTTACTTGATTCTGTAGGATTCTCTAAGTATATCATCATGTCATCTGCAAAGAGTGATAGCTTTGTTTATTCTTCTTTGCCTATTCTAATGCCTTCAATTTCTTTTTTTTCTTTTATTGCTAAAGCTAACGTTTCCAGTAAGATATTGAACAACAGTGGTGATAATGAATATCCTTGTTTCACCCGAATCTTATTGGAAAGACTTCTAGCTTGTCTCCATTACATGTGATGCTTACTGAATGTTTTAGGTAGATGCTATTTATTATTTTAAGAAAGACCCCATTTATTCCTATGCTCTCAGAGTTTTTAATAGGAATGGCTGTTGTATTTTGTCAAAAGCTTTTTCTGCATCTATTGAGATGGTCATGTGGTTTCTGAGAGTTTTGGTGTTGATATGATTAATTTTGCTGATAGTTTTCCTAATATTGAACCAGCCCTGCATTCCTGGTATAAATCCTACCTGGTTATAGTGTATTGTTCTTGTGATAAGTTGCTGTAATCTATTTGCTAATATTCTTTTAAAATTTTTGCATCTATATTCATTAGGGAAATTGGTCTATAGTTTTCTTTTTCTGTTTTGACTCTTCCCAGTTTAGGTATCAGCACCATATTTGTGTCATAAAAAGAATTTGGTAAGACTCCTTCTTCACCTGTTTCCCCAAATAGTCTATATAGTATTGGAATTAATTGTTCTTTAAATGTTTGATTAAATTTGCTTGTAACTCCATCTGGCCCGGAGATTTTTTCTTAGGGAGTTCATCAATGGCTTGTTCAATTTCTGAAATGGGGTTATTTAAGTATTCTACTTCCCCTAATGTTAATCTGGGCAATTTATATTTTTGTAAGTATTTATCCATTTCACTAAGATTGTCAAATTTATTGGCATAGAGTTGGGCAAAATAATTCCTAATTATTGTTTTAATTTCCTCTTCCTAGGTGGTGGATTCACCCTTTTCATTTTTGATACTGGCAATTTGATTTTCTTCTTTCTTTTTTTTTTAAATTAAATTAACCAAAGGTTTATCTATTTTTTCATAAAACCAGCTCTTAGTTTTATTTATTAGTTCAATAGTTTTCTTAACTTCAATTTTCTTAATTTATCCTTTAGTTTTCAATATTTCTAATTTGGTGTTTAATTGAGGATTTTTAATTTGTTCTTTTTCCAGTTTCTTTTACTTGTATGCCCACTTCATTGATCTTCTCTTTTTCTATTTTACTCATGTAAGCATTTAGAGATATAAAACTTCCCCTAAGAACTGCTTTCACTGCATCCCATAAGTTTTGGTATGTTGTCTCATTATTGTCATTCTTTTGAATGAAGTTATTGATTTTTTCTATGATTTGTTGTTTGACCCAATCATTTTTCAGGATTACTTTATTTAGTTTCCAATTATTTTTAGTCTATCTTTCCATGGTCCTTTATTACATATAATTTTTATTGCATCATGATTTGAAAAGGATGCAGTCAAGATTTCTGCCTTTCTGCATTGGATTGTGAAGTTTTTATGCCCTGGTACATGGTTCAATTTTTGTGTATGTGCCATGTACTGCTGAAAAAAAAAAGTATATTCCTTTTTATCCCCATTAAGTTTTCTCCAGAGGTCCTAACATACCTAACTTTTCTAATATTCCATTCACCTCCTTAACTTCTTTCTTGTTTATTTTGTGGTTAGATTTATCTGGTTTAGAGAGGAGGAGGTTGAGGTCCCCCACTAGTATAGTTTTGCTGTCTATTTCTTCCTGTAACTCCCTGAACTTCTCCTGTAAGAATCTAGATGCTGTAGCATTTGGTGTGTATATGTTTAGTAATGATTTTACTTCATTGTCTGTGGTGCCTTTTAGCAATATGTAGTTTCCTTCCTTATCTCTTTTCATAAGATCTATTTTTGATTTTGCTTTATCTGAGATCAGGATTGCTACCCCTGCTTTTTTACTTCAGCTGACACATAATATGTTCTGCTCCAGCCTTTTACCTTTACCCTGTGTGTGTCACTCTTTTCAAATGTCTTTCCTGTAAGCAACATATTGTAGCATTATGGTTTTTAATCCATTCTGCTCTCTGCTTCCATTTTATGGGAGTGTTCTTCCCATTTACATTCACAGTTATGATTACTATCTGTGTCTTTCTCTCCATCCTTCTGCCCCCCATGTTTATGCTTTTATTTCTCCTTTCTCCTTTTCCTTCCTCACTAGTGTTTTGCTTTTGACCACTGCCTCCCTCAGTCCCACCTCCCTTCTATTGGTCCCTTCCCTTTTCTTCCCCTTTATCCTCATTACTTCTTCCCTTCCTTCTATCCCCCCTCCCCTTTCTTTCTCCTTTTCCCTCCTACTGCCTATAGGGCAAGTTAGATTTCTATACCTAACTGATTATGTTATTCCTTTCCTGAGCCAAATCTGATGAGAGTAGGGTTCAAATAATGCTCATCTCCCTCCCTTCTTTCCCTCTACTGTAATAGGTTTTTGTGCCTTTTCCTATAATGTAATTTACCCTTGTCTGCTTCCTCCTTTCCTTTTCTCTCAGTACATTTTCTTAAATCAGATTAATCTACTTACTTGGATCCATTTAACCCACTTGATTAGATTTCTTTTATCATTACATCAAAGTCAACTTATATCCACCCCCTTTATGTATACCTCTTGAACATGGTGTAATAACAATACATTTCTCAAGAGTTACAAGTGTAATCTTCCCTTACAGGGATGTAAACAGTTTGCCTTTATTAACAACATGTTGTATTTTTGTGTCGCATTTACCTTGTTATGTCTCTCTTGAGTCTTGTATTTGAAGATCAAATTTTCTGTTGAGCTCTGGTCTTTTTTTCAGGAAGGTTTGGAAGTCTCCTTTTTTTTTTTTAATTGTTCACAGCTTAACATTATTTTTAATGCAAAATTGAAGTTTAGTGTCTCTGAAAAGTAGGAGCCCTGATGCAACTGCCTTGTTGTCCATTTGCTTTTGGCATTGGTCCAAAAAAGCCCATTGGTGTATTAAAACTGAAAACGGTCTGTTCCTCATTGCTGTTCAGAAACTTCACCAATTTCCTTAAGATTTCTTCCCTTTTTTTCCAGTCAGTTGCCTGACAAGTTGAGGTACCATCTGACAGCTGTTTAGGTATCTCAGGGCATATTGATACTTATCTCCTAGAAAAGGGTGTTGTCTTAATTAATGTTTGCAAGGCACTTACAGATGTCCAGATGAAAGCCATTCTGGAAGAGCAATGCATTGCCACATGGGACAAGCAGCTTTTTTTTTTTTGGTTTGCATTTTTATTTTTTTCAATATTAATTTATTTATTTTTAGTTTTCAACATTTACTCCCACAAGTTTTTGAATTCCAAATTTTCACCCCATCTCCCCCCTCCTCCCACCCCAAGATGGCATGCATTCTGAATACGCCTTCCCCTAGTCTGTCCTCTCTTCTATCTCTTTCCCGTTCTGTTATCCCCTTCCCCTTCTATTTTCCTATATGGCAGAATAGACTTCTGTACCCCATTTCCTGTATTTCTTATTTCCCAGTAGCATGTGAAAATATTTTTTAAACATGTTTTTAAAACTTTAGGTTTCAAATTTTCCCTCTTCCTCCCTCCCCACCCACTCTCATTGAAAAGGCAAGCAACTCAACATAGGTTATACATGTGCAGTTATGCAAAACATGTCCATAGTAGACATGTTGTGAAAAACTAACTCTATTTCCCTTAATCCTATCCTGCCCTCCCATTTATTCTATTCTTTCTTTTGACCCTGTCCCTCCTCAGAAGTATTTACTTCTGATTACCCCCTTTCCCAATCTGCCCTCCTCTCTATCATCCTCCTGCTCTCTTGTCCCCTTCTCCCCCTATTTTCCTGTAGGGTAAGACAGATTTCCATACCCAATTGAATGTGTATGTTATTCCCTCCTTAAGGCAAATCCTGTGTGAATAAGATTCACTCATTCCCTCTCACCTTTCCCCATTTCCCCTCCACTGTAAGAGACTTTTCTTTCTGTTTTTTTTTTGTGAGATAATTTACCCCATTCTACCTCTCCCTTTCTTCTTCTCTGAGTATAATCCTCTCTCATCCCTTAATTTTATTCTCCAGATATGACCCCTTAATCTTCAACTCACCCTGTGCCCTCTCTATCTATCTACATATACATACATATAATTTTTTTCCTCCAACTACCCTAATACTGACAAAGGTCTCATGAGTTATAAATATCATCTTTCCATGCAGGAATGTAAACAGTTCAATCTTAATAAGTCTCTTATGATTTCTCTTTCCTGTTTACCTCTTCATGTTCCACTTGAGTCCTGTATTTGAAAGTCAAATTTTCTATTCAGCTCTGGTCTTTTCATCAAGAATGCTTGAAAGTCCTCTATTTCACTGAATGACCATTTTTTCCCCCTGAAGAATTATACTCAGTTTTGCTGGGTAGATTCTTGGTTGTAATCCTATCTCCTTTGCCCTCAGGAATATTATATTCCATGCCCTGTGGTCCTTTAATGTAGAAGCTGCTAAATCTTGTGTTATCCTGATTGTGTTTCCACAGTACTTGAACTGTTTCCTTCTGGCAGCTTGTAATATTTTCTCCTTGACCTGGGAACTCTGGAATTTGGCTAATATTCCTAGGAGTTTTCCTTTGGGGATCTCTTTCAGGAGGAGATCTGTGGATTCTTTCAATTTCTATTTTGCCCTCTGGTTCTAATATATCAGGGCAGTTTTCCTTGATAATTTCTTGAAAGATGATGTCTAGGCTCTTTTTTTGATCATGGCTTTCAGATAGTCCAATAATTTTTAAATTCTCTCTCCTGGATCTATTTTCCAGGTCAGTTGTTTTTCCAATGAGATATTTCACATTGTTTTCTAATTTTTCATTCTTTTGGATTTGTTTTACAGTGTCTTGATTTCTCATAAAGTCACTAGCTTCCAATTGCTCTATTCTAATTTTTAAGGAAGTATTTTCTTCAGTAATCTTTTGGACTTCCTTTTCCATTTGGCCAATTTTCTTTTTAGGGCATTTTCTCCTCATTGGCTTTTTGGACCTCTTTTGCCATTTGGGTTAGGCTATTTTTTAAGGTGTTATTTTCTTCAGTATTTTTTTGGGTCTCCTTTAGCAAGCTGTTGACTTGTTTTTCATGATTTTCTTGCATCACTCTCATTTCTCTTCCCAGTTTTTCCTCTACTTCTCTTACTTGCTTCTCAAAATCCCTTTTGAGCTCTTCCAAAGCCTGGGACTGATTCATATTTTTCTTGGAGGCTTTGGATGTAGGAGCTTTGATTTTGTTGTCTTCTGGTTGTATTTTTGATCTTCTTTTCACCAAAGTAAGATAATATAGTCTGACTCTTTTTGTGCTGCTTGCTCATGATCCCAGCCAATTACTTGAGTTTTAAACTCTTTGTTAAGGTAAAGTCTGCTTCCAATGTGGAGAATGTACTGTCCCAAGTTGTTTTCAGAGATACTTGTAGGGCCCTGTAAATTTTCAGTTCTTCCAAGGTAGTATGGCAAGGGGCAAGGTGTTTACTCCTTTCCTGGCCTGTGACCACAAGTATTCCTTTCTGTCCTGTAACTGTGAGGAGGGTTCCTCCACACCACTGCAAGCTCCACCAATCCAGCACTCCTCCTCACCCAGCACCGCTGCCAGAACTGTGCCCAGATCCAAACACGAGCAAAGCAAGAGATTCCTGCCTCAGCACTGGCAAAGAGATCCCTGCAATCGCTCTCTGATCAGCCACTGGATTCCCCCTCACTCTGTGTGACTTTTAAAATCCTTCTTGAGCTCTTCTAATCTCGGGAAGCAGCTGGCCTGCGCAGGACCACGCTCTTGGGGAATGGAGCTGAAACTCCACCTTCCTGTCACAGCACCGACAGAAACAGACTTTTCCCACTGACCTTCTAAGTTGTCTTTGGCACTGGTGGATTGAGAAGTCTGGAAACCGCCACAGCTGCCTGAGATTCAGTCCTCTGAGGTCTAATTCAGGTTCACTGAAGCCTGGGCACTGCGCTGTACTCCCAGCCCGGCGCGATACACCTTTCTGATCAATCATCCAGGTTGTCTTGGGCTGGAAATTTGTTTCACTCTGTCTTTTTGTGGGTTCTGCTGCTTCAGAATTTGTTTAGAGCCATTTTTTATGAGTATTTGGAGGGGTTTGGGGGACAGCTCAAGCAAGTCACTGCTTTCACTGTGCCATCTTGGCTCCGCCCCTCCAGAAGTCTCCTATTTTGTTGAATGTCCATCTCCTCCCCTGAAAGATCATGCTCATTTTCACTGGGTGGTTTATCCTTGGTTGTAATCCAACCTCCTTTGCCTTACAGAATATTATATTCCATGCCCATGTGTTTTAATGTACAAGCTGCAAGGTCCTGTGTAATCCTGACGGTGGTTCCATGATATTTAAATTGTTTCTCTCTGGCTGCTTGTAGTATTTTCTCTTTGACTTTGTAATTTTGGAATTTGGCTACTATATTTCTTGGCATTTTCAATTTGGGATCTCTTTCAGGAGGTGATCAGTTGATTCTTTCTATGGCTATTTTACCCTCTGATTCTAGGACCTCAGAGCAGTTTTCCTTCATGATTTCCTGAAAGATACTGTCCAGGCTCTTTTTTTCAGTATGATTTTCAAGTAGACCAAAAATTTTTTAATTACCTCTCGTGGGTCGATTTTCCAAGTCAGTTGTTTTACCAATGAGGTATTTTAGGTTTTCATCTATTTTTTTCATTGTTTTATTTCTGTTTGACTGATTCTTGCTGTCTAATATCATCATTAGCTTCCATTTGCCCAATTCTAATTTTTAACAAATTGTTTTCTTGTATTAGATTTTGCACCTCCTTCCCCATTCGGCCAATTGTATTTTTTAGGTACTTGTTTTCTTCAGTGTACTTTTTTTCCAGTTGGCCAATTGTATTTTTTAAGGACTTGTTTTCTAGAGTTAATTTTTGTGCTTCTTTTTCTAGGTTATTCACTCTCTCTTTCATACCTCTCATTTTTACTTCTACCTCTCTCATTTGACTTTTAAAATCCTTCTTGAGCTCTTCTAAGAAGGCTTTTTTGGGCTTCATACTACTTCATACTCCTTTTTGAGGTTCCAGATGTGGGTTTGTTGACAATGTTGTCCTCTTCAGAATTTCTGCCTTGATCTTCACTGTTCTCATAATATGAATCTGCAGTACATTTCTTTTTGTTTATGATGTTTGCTTATTTCCTGGCCTTTAAAGAGATTGAGGTCTCCTGCTGGGGAAAAGAGGGTACTGACCTAAGCTTCTTGTGTTGGGAGCCTTGGGCCTGGTTACTGGCTTTGTGTGCTGGGGCCTCTGATGTTGGCAGTTGGAGGCTGGTGTTGGGCTGGAATCAGCAATGCTGGAACTCTAGGGTAATTCTAGGATGCCTGTTTTTCCTTTCCTTTGGCTTTTTTCAGCTCCTTTCAGATGGA
Organism: Phascolarctos cinereus; assembly: GCF_003287225.1. Taxonomy (NCBI): domain Eukaryota; kingdom Metazoa; phylum Chordata; class Mammalia; order Diprotodontia; family Phascolarctidae; genus Phascolarctos; species Phascolarctos cinereus. The sequence continues at coordinate 182,743,834 of NW_027556180.1, read as the reverse complement.
TATTGCAGGGTGTTTATCTGCCTGAGGCCCATTGTAGTACTGTTTACCTTATTTTTACTATGGTACTGGGAGACCTGGTTGCTATAGAATGCTGAGGCATCTAGTGGTTTTCCATACTGGTTTCTACTGGTTCACCAGCCCTCACTGAGGCACTTCGGGATCCAGGTGTTGATGTTTGCCTGCTCCACCACTAGGGTTTCAGGATCTCCTCCTGGTATGCTGAGGTGAGGCTTTCTGCTAGCTTGCTGGGATGTCTCCCCTTCTGTACTGCTGCCCTTCCACCAAGGAAAGAGGGGCCTTTCTGGTTAATTCCTCAAGCTACCTGGGCTACAGAACTGCTGCACCCCATCTTTCTTCTGGTTCAGCTCTTCCAGGGTTCTTCCTTGGGCAATATTTTCTGGGTTTTCAGAGGTTAATACAGGAAGGTAAGAATGACTTACCTCTTGTTCTACCATCTTGGCTCCTGGACCTATCTTTCCACAATTCATTCTTCTTAATGGTTCTAGAATAACAATTTGTGTAGCACATCAATGAAATAACATGAAATTTATGTGAGTCTTTGAACCTATTAGGTTCTTTGAGAGGCAGAGTAAATACATGGGTGACAAAAGCACTTTAATAAAAAAAAATACTAGTAATAAGCATAGCAAGTAATCAGTTTGGGGAGTGTCTGCCATCATTACATTGTTATTCATATTAAATGGGAACATCCTGTCAAGCTCTTTGTATTACATTAATTCTATTTATTGTAAAATCATTTGATAATACTTCAACCACTAACAAACTCAGCTTCTCAAGTTGCTGAACAAGTTTGAAATTTTTAGAGAGCTCTGGATGACTGAACTCTGCATTAAGATGGTAGTGACAAATTATATCACAGTTAATGACTTTCTTAGTGATCCATTTCTGTTTCAAACAGAGAGAAAAAAGATTATTTAGAGGATGGAAGCAATGGGTACCTAAGACTGAATACAAAATAGTTATGTCATCCTCTAAGAATATCATGAAGAGTCCTAAAACTCAGAAAGAGCTGAGACCAGAAAGAAAGAGCTACATATCCTGGGAGGCAAAAAGAAAAAAGATTCTTTTTTTAAAGTATAACTGTTGCTTGGGGACACATTAAGTGCTTAATAAATGTTTGTTGACTGATAAGCACAGAGAAATCCTAGAGGAAAGTATTTCTACCATTGCAGTCTACATGTGTTCTCTAAGTTAGAGAATTATCCTGAAGCACTAAGAGGTTTTGACTTGCACAGTCATATAGACAGCATGTATCAGAGTCAAAATTCGAACTCAGACCTTCCCAACCACTTGATCTATACAGTGATTTAAGTTTTACAAATCATTTTACACACTCATTTAATTTCATTTAATCCTCAGGATAGGCTGATAAGGTGAGTACTCCAGGTGTTGTCTTCCTCAAATAACTTACTCATGTTCACATAGTTAGCAAAAGTGAGATGCAGAAACTGAGCCTATGTCTCCTTGACTCCCAAATTCAGCATCTTATCTATTATTTGATTGATCAATAGATCAGAGATTTTGAGTAGAAGAGACTTTAGGGGTCATCTATTGCAATCTCTTCACTTTATAGGTGAAGAAATTGAGGTCCACAGAAATTAATTGATTTCTACAGGGTTATGCAAGTGGAATGAAAGAAGGCTGAAATACTCAACACTTATTTGCTTCTTTTTTCTCCTATCTTTAAAAGAAATTTCAGACTGGGAATGACAGACAGTCTTCTAACCAAGATGGCTACCTGAATGGGTGGTAGATTGCCCAGCTCCCATGCTTGTTCATTAGTAAAATTATGAAAATTGTAGCAGACTGAATAATGATGAAAAAATCCAAATGGAAACTATAGTAAATGACTTAAACCATCCCATAACTGCACATAAAGCCAGCTGCATGCTGATGGGAATTAGGAAAGTGGACTTATAGCAAAGCTATCACTAGAACATACAAACAATTCTAGTCTTCTTGGTATGACAGTTAGAGACATGCATAGCTTGAAAGGCTATGTCTGGAAGAAGCAAGAGCATGGATTCCATTCCACCATTCCCAAATCCAGGTGGTAGCCATGAAAGCCTTGGGGACAGCATCACCAGAACAGTGTGCTAGCCATCAGATTCAGGCCCAAGAGCTTTAAGGTCATAAGGACTATGTCCTGAGATACTATAGAGACTCTGAATCTCAAGGATCCAATGGTACTCAATTTCAAGAATTAGAGGTCATCACAGAAACATGGGTGACTCAAGCCAAAACCAGACAGAGTCAACCACTTCATCCAAAAGCAGAAGTCACAGCCTGGCCCCAATTCATGAACTAAAGTTGCAGATATAAGTAAATTAAATGAAGCCCAATATAAAAAGTTAGTCAGCTAGATGGCACAACAGGCCAGGTGATGCAGGGTATTGCCCATCAGCCCTGGAGTTAGGAGGACTTAAGTTCAAATTTGGCTTCAGACACTTACTAGCTGTGTGATCTTGGTCAAGTCACTTAACTTAGTTTGCCTCAGTTTCTCACCTGTAAAAATGAAGTGGAGAAGGAAATGACAACTCACTACAGTATCTTTTTCAAGAAAACCCAAAATGGGGTCACAAAGAGTCAGATACAACTGAAAAACAACTGAACTACATTAAAAAATTATTATAGATTTGGAGTCTCCCCCAAAACAACAATTGAATAACTCCACAACTGCAGACAGTCTCAAAGGACAAAGAAAATCAGATTTTCTACAAGGACAAAGTGAATATTGAGAATTATTAAAGCAGGAGAAATAATAGGAAGGACAGAACCTAAAATGATTAAGAGGAAATTGAAGTCCAAGACAGTGAAATGATGGTAGGATGCTACAGTTACCCCCAGTAACAATAGACCCAGGAGAAATACCTTTCAGGATACTGCATGTACTTGCAGATGTGATTACTCAACAACTAATGTTAATCTTTGGGGGTGGGGAGAAATGTGGCATATAGGAGAGGTAGCAAAGACCAAAATGGTAGAGACTTAACAGAAAGAGAAGAGATTAAGAAGATGTGACAAGAATACACAAAACATATAAGAAAGATCTTAACATCACTGATACCCATGATGGTGTGAGCCACACATATTGAAGAATGAAGTCAAATGGGCCTTAGGAAGCATTCGTAACAGTGAGAATAGTGGAGATGATGGAAGTCCGACTGAACTATTTAAAATCCTAAAAGATAATGCTATTAACATGCTGCATTTGATATGCCAACAAATTGGAAAACTCAGCAGTGGCCATTAGATGAATAAAGTTCAGTATACATCCCAATCCTAAAGAAGGACATTGTGAGGAATGTTCAAATTAGCAAACAATTACATTCATTTCACATATCAGCAAGGTTATGCTTAAGTTTCTGCAAGCTAGGCATCAGCAATATTTGAACTGGAAATTACCAGAAGAACAGACTGATTTTCAAAGAGGCAGAGAACTACAGACCAAATTGCTCACATTAGCTGGATCATAGAAAAAGCAAGGGAGTCCCAGAAAAAACAACTAATTCTGCTTCATTGATTACACTAAAGCCTTTGACTGTGTGGATCACAACAATACGTGTCAAGTCCTCAAAGAGATGGGAGTACCAGATCATCTTACTTGTCTCTTGAGGAGTCTGCATGCAGGCCAAGAAGCAAGAGTTAGAACCACGCCTTGAACAACTGATTGATTTAATTGGATATTGTCACTTTATTTAACATAAATGTAGAGTACGTCATGCAAAATGCCAGAGTAGGCAAATAAAAAGTCAGAACTAAGGTTTCTGGGAGAAATATCAATAATCTCAGATACGCAGATGATACCACTCTGATTACAGAAAGTAAAGATGAATTAAGAAGCCTCTTGATAAGGGTGAAAGGGGAGCATATAAAAGCTAGCTTGAAGCTTAACCACAAAAAAACTTAAGATTTTGACAATTGGCTCCATCACTTCCTGGCAAATAGAGGTAGAAGAAATGGAATCAGTGTCAGATTTTATAATCTTGGGCTCAAAGATCACTGCAGGTGGTGACTGTAGCCCTGAAATTAAAAAAAAAAATCTCGCTCCTTTGGAAGGAAAGCTATGGTAAATTTGGACAGCATTCTAAAAAGCAGGCACCATCTTTTTGACAAAGGTCCATATAGTCAAAGGCATGGTTTTTCTAATAGCAACATATGCCTATGATAGTTGGGTTATAAAGAAAGCTGAATGCTTTTGAAATGTTCTGCTGGAGAAGACTTTTGAGAGTCCTTTGGACAGCAAAGAGGTCAAATCAATCAATAGTAAAAGAAAATAATTTAGACTATTTACTGGAAGGTCAAATATTGAAGCTAAAGCTTAAATAATTTGGCCACAATGCAAAGGTGGGACTCATTGGAAAAGACCCTGATATTGGGAAAGATTGAAGGTAAAAGGAACATGGCACAACAGAGAATGAGATGAATATGTAGTGTACTGGAAACAATGAATATGAACTTGGACAGAATTTGAGAGATAGTCCAGGATAGAAGGGCCTCACATGGGGTCACTAACAGTTGGACATGATTGACTGAATACACAACAACAAATATCCTAGTTTTCAAAACAAAAGAGGCTACTTCTTTAAATAGAAGATTTTCTAACTCAAATATGGTAGAACCAGAGTTCTTAACTTTGATCTTGGTCAAAATTATAAAATGTTTAATTAAAGGAGTAGTTTGTAAATATTTAGAACTGGAAGAAACATCAATAAGAGCCTGTAAGAATTCACTGAAAACAAATCATGATAGAACAGCTAAATTAGCCTCATTAATTTTTATAAGGTTTCTAGACTGTTTACCAGATGCAATATGGCATCCAGTATTGGGCATGGATTCAGGAAGACATGGGTTCAAATGCCATCTCTGACTCTTTTTAATTGTTTGATGTTAGGTTAATCACCTAATTTCTAGTTACTTCAGCTGACAACCTTATCTACTAAGTCATAGGTCAGATTTTATCTGTATTATTATGAGCATTTTTTGACACTGGGAGTCTATCAATGAGGATGGGATCATAGCTCCTTATACCCGAATTTTAGTTGGGCATTTGATAAAGATACCTATGAATTTGCAAACAAGATATATCAATGGAGATCAGAAGATAGTCTACCTGAGTGTTTTGGGAACTGTTTGGATGGCTGTACCACAAAATCAATGAGTTAACATCAGTCTGGAAAGAGAACTTTAATGGTCCAGTGATCTGTCCTTGACTTTGTAATCTTCAGTATTTTTTAACAGTGACTGGGATGAAGGCATTAAATAACATACTTATCAAAATTACAGATGACATCAAGTTGGAAGACTATATAAAAACATCTTAATAGAATAAAATCAATAGTCAGAAATAATGATTTATTAAAGATAAAAAACATTTATTATTTTGGTTTCAAAAAATCAACTGCATTAGTATAAGTAAAGAATGTATGATAGAAAATATTTTGTGGAAGAAAAAAGTTATAGGTGTTATTAGTCATAGCAGACAAAAAACCACAATGGATCTTGGGCTTCAGTGCTGGAATCATAGTATCAGGAATGAGGGAGAGGATAGTCTTTCTTGTACTTTATGTTGCTCAAGGCAGCTAGACTGATGAAAGGATAGAGTACAAGAAGACCATATTATATGAGGGTTAGTTGAAGGAATTGGGCATATGTAGCCTGGTGAAGGTAAAACTTAGATCAGATATGCTAATTATTTTCTGGTATTTGAAGGGTTTTAATGTTTTGCTTGTTAAAGGGTTTAGACTTACTCAGGGAGAAGAGCTAGAAATAGTGAGTACAGAGAAATAGATATTGACCCTATATAAGGAAATCATTTCTTGATGATTAGAGCTATTCCAAAGTACAAAGTGATGCTTCAGAAAGGTAATAAAATGAATGACTTGTCCCCAGAGGTGTGATGGATCTACCTTATACTTGTTTGAGAAAGAAGACTTTTGAATTTTCAGCATAAACATTTATACTTCAAAAACAGACAAGTGCTACAATCCAGGGCTTGCTATACTATTTTGCTGATTGTCTAGACTAAAGAAAATGGTGGAGAAAATGTTAATAATACAGATTAAAGAGTATGTCATACATACTTTTTCCTCCAGAGAGCTAGCTGCTAAACATATATCAAAATGCCTTTTTTTTTGGTTTCCTGTTTGAGGTTTTCAGGTAAAGGCTGGATTGTCACATACTTATCAGGAATGTTGTATGGATTATGTGAGATGGCTTCTGAAGTCTTTCCTATCTTTTGAAGATCTGTGATTTTGAAAACTAGGATGATTCATCTCAGGAAGTTAACAAATGCCAGCTCACATTTATACAAAACTTTGCTCCAACAATCCACTAAAGCAGATAGTTAAATCCTCAACTTACAGATTTTATATATGAGGAAACAGGTTTAGAGTGCTTAACTGATTTGTCTGGACATTTGATAGAAATAATGAAGCATATTTAGAAAAGCACAGATTCACAGATGGGTTGAACCAGATGAACTCTGCGTTTGCCTTCAACTCTGAAATTTTTCTATTGTGATATGTAGTATTCAAAAATCTGACTCAATTATGCAAATGTATGCCTGAACCTAGAAGGTGGTATCAGTATGTTTCTAGTCCCATGGGAAACTTTCAAGTTTATAGTCTATAAACACTATCTATACACTAATATGTGAACTGTTTAGTTGCATATATTAAAAAAACAGACCAAATATTATAATATGCTTTGAAAAATAATCAGATTAACCATAAACCAGAAGAAGAAATAGATTTTGCCTTCTCCTGAACCAGAAAAAAAAGTCAGAAAATTGCCAGAGGCAGCAAGAATTAAAATCAGTTATTAAAATTGGATACCTAATTTACATTCTAGGAATTGGTTACTTCCAGAACAGGACTTCATAGTCAAGAAAATTTGTGATTTCTGTTTCAACATATCCAGGATCCAGAGTTATGCCAATAGAGAAGAAATAAAACATAATTGCCAAATAAATGTTATGATACCAAATTTATTGGTGAAGGTAATAAATGCTGGGATCTATTTGCTTTGGAAGTATGGGAAGAAAAGAGTATTAGGGATTGAGGCTTCTCTCTTTCAACTGCCCTAAATGTATATACATATACACATATGAAACGTGCATATATAATATATGCATAAACCATATTCTATACTCATGCATGTTCATATACCTATATGTGTGTACATATATGTACATGTGTACATCATATATTATATGTGTGTATATTTATGTGATAGATCTCCCTTGAGCACTTCAGATAAGAGATGGTTGATGGTGCCAATAAACTCATCTATGTAATATCACCAGAGTCTCTGAAACTTCCTTTATACCTATGAGATCTGACAAACTCTAAGGGGTTTCAAATTCTGCCTTGCAAGAACTGATAAATATTTCACACCTCTTCTATAAATAGTAAATCCCCTGGTCATTTCTTATAAGACATATTAGCCCTACTAAATAATGACAAATGCTATCACTCATAAAAGATACCATGCTTACTAAAAGCTACGTGTATTTTTAAGTTGTGCACCAACTTCACCGAATATTAGTTATTTTTTCTTAAAAAACCTTTTCTAAAGCATCCCATATTTAAGTTTTATATCAATATAGACACAAATTATATATCTTAATGAAGCAAAGAATGTGCTACTAGGAAGACTTATACCATAAGCTGCCAAGGCACAGGTCTGACAATCTCCTCCATTGTTCAAAATCCTGTAGGAACTTCCTGTTTCTAATTGTATGATAAAAAGTCCTTACCCTGGCATTTAAGCCTTTCTATAATTTGACTTCAACATATCTTTCCATATTCATTTCACATTATGCCCCTTCATAAACTTTATATATTCTAGAGAAATTGGACTACAAATTGTTCCTTGAATTTGCTATATCCTACCCTTCACATATGCATGAAAGACATCCCTCATACCTGGAATGCATTATCAGTTCATCTGTCTTTCTGAATACTTTTCTTCTAGCTCACATACTAACTCTTCCATAATACTTTCCTTAATTCCACCAGTCAAAAATATTCTTTCTCTTCTCAGATTTTTTTTCAGCCAAAGACAAGGTTTATTAGAAGATCTGTCATATTGGGCAGACTCTTAGGGAGTCTGAACATTAGTGAGCTATTGGCTAGATTTTAAGAATCAGAGCAGGGGCTAGATTTTAAGAATCTGAGCCTCAGATTTTCTTAAAGAACTTTGACCTCCTCCTTTACCTCTACCATATTTTACCTCAGAGAGCTATACCACTTACCTCATAAAGATAGGTTATATCTCTTTTCATAGAACACAATCTTTTTGATAGCAGAGACTATGTAATTTTAAACCTTGTATTCCAAGTACCTTATATATAGTAATTATTTAATAAATATTTGCTTTAATTAAATTAACCCTATGACTCTAAATTCAGTGCCCTCTTGTATTCTGGAAAGGAATTGGTAATAGTGAATTCAATATTCTTTCAATGAAAATTTCTACTACTGTGGTAAAAAAATAGGAAACAATATGAGTTCAGATTAAAGAAAGACAAGACTGCTAAGAAATACAGAGCTATCTGAAATACAGTGCTGAGCTAGAAAAGAAGTGGGATAATAATTTTATCAGTTCAACTATGATCGATGTTAAATATTGTTAGATGATATCAAAGTAAACTTTTCTGCAGAGAATTCATGGTTAACAAAAATGTATTTCTGAGTAACTGTTGTCAAGTCATTCAACATCTATGAGTCCATAAAATAAAAGCATTGGTCAAGATGATATAATCTATCCTCTAATGATCTATGATTTTCTGGCTTAAAGATACTTTCAGAAGTACGAGAGTCCTTACTTATGGCCTTGCTTTTACTCACTATCAAATTCAATACAAAGCCCTCTCAGAAAATTTAAATGTGAATCTAGGCACTGAAAATCAGCCCTGCAATATACGAAATGGTATAGTGCTGTCATTATTTATGTGACTTATTCTTATGAGAGTCATAACAGTGTGAATATATTAAAGTACAACTGTCATACCTTTGCAGGAACTTTTCATTTTAATAAGTAAAAATATCATAACAGTGAATGGATTGCAAAAAGGAGGACTTATTGTTTTCAGATTCAATTTAAAAGGATATTTTTATCATTGCAACCAGTTTTGGGCTCCAATTGAAAACAATTACAGAATGCTGCTAATTGTTTCACCTATTTCTTCTGGGAGAACATATTTACTGTAGGATTATTGTAAGAACGGATTGACAGAGCTCAAGCTGTTAAATTGAAAATAAATAAAGCAACTTGAGGCAATTATAAAAAATAATACGTAAATATTGTATAGCTAGTGGAATGATTTTAGAAGGGTGAGGTAGTTGGGAAGATCAACTAGCCAGAAAATAACATTCACTATGATAATACTTATTTTTAATATATATTCTCATATCTATATAGCATATTCTAAATATGCTATTTAACAAAACAATGCCATGCCAATTAACATATTTGGAACATTTGAATAGACCACAGAGAAAAGTCAAATTATACAAATGAGAAGGGAAAATATATTGTTAAATATCTTTTGGCATATGTGTTTTTGTATATAGAGACACATATTTATCTATCTATTATCTATTTGTCACCTCTTTATCTGTATCTGTGTCTATATCCATGCATGTACATGCATACATAAATATGCAGATATGCACTTCTAAACTATGAATATTTTGTATGAACATTTTTGTCTGCCTTTATTTTACTTTCTAAGATAGACTACCTTGATTATATGTTGGATTGAATTATTTCTAGGAAATAAATAGCAATAAAACTACTTAATCCTTTTTTTAGTAATACTAATTACTTGACCTCAAGGGAGATAAATGAAATTTTCTTATTGTTATATGTTTGCTCTTCAACATAAAAATATCTTATTAGGGATCTTACATGACTGTCTAAAATGAACTCTGCATGTGCCAAACAAATTCATATTGTAATATTTTGGCAAACGTTTTGTTTAGAAACAAACAAAAGGAAAAATGCAAATTCCAATTTAATATTGATTTATGGTTGTGATCATACAAAAATAAAATCAATATCCTTAGTACATAGGAAGTGTCCATGTTTTCAAACAAGGTTTGGGAATTACATCACACTTAGTATAGAGAAGTCCTAGAGAATTGTCTGAAGCATATACGTAGAGTTTAAATGATTTGACCAGAGTCTAGCTCTGTAGTTAGTATGAGAAGTATGATTTGAACCCATACGTCCCTGATTCTACGCTTATCATTCTCTCTACTGCCTATGCTTCCTCTTAAAAGAACATATTGTTACTCAACAAATAATAATTGATACATTTACTTCCATTCAATATGAAAGGTATTATTTTAAGAACTGTAATTATTTTTCCATGTAATAGTGAGAAATGCCATGTTGTTATAGTGAGAACAGTGAGTTGTCAGATTAAAGCACTGTGCTAATAAGGCTGATGTACATAGAAGACATTCAATACATGCTGAATTGAATGAAACAAATGTTTTGGACTCAGTCCCTACACAGCAGGACAATTAAGCATTTATTGAGCCAGGCACTAAGACGGTAAGGTAGCTTGTTCCAAAAATGTTTGATATTGTTTATGAGGAATCTAAATAAGAAAACTTGGATGGATAAGCAGAAAGTTAGTATCCTATTGAAATAAAAAATAAAAGATCCTCCTGTTAAAAATGAGGATGTTTTTCACATTGACCTCATAGAGTTATTATGAGGTAAACACTTTAAAGAGTATTAAAAAGAAAACAATAACAACAAAAATATCATAGCAATAAAATGAAAATGTTATTTTTCTTTCAAAGTTAAAAAGGATAGTTAAAAAGTAAAATATCAGAATCCAAAAAGAACTGGACAATCTAAAGCAATTGGACTAAATATAGCAAAATCAAATTTTAAAGGAATAAATATATTTTAAACTATTATACATATGTTAAATGCACAACTGCATGGTAGAGATTGCATGATTAGACAACACTTCATTATTGCAAATTAAATAATGTAACATGACAGCAAAAAATCAAAGGGGATCTTAGATTTCATTATTATATAGCCTTTAGAATAAAGGAAGTTATAACTCTATTATACTATACCTTGGTCACATCACATCTGAAGAATCACATTGAGATCTTCATCCCACATTTTTGGAAGGAAATTGATAGGCAGGAATATTTCCAGAAAAAGCTGACTGGGTTAGTGAAAGGATTTAAAACCAAGGATTAGTTGAAAGAATTGGGGATGTTTAATCTTGCAAGGAGAAAGCTGTAAGTGATAGGATAACTGTCTTCAAGTATTTGAAAGTCTGTCATGTGGAAGAAAGTTTGAACATGTTTTGCTTGTTCACAGATACTAGAACTTGGAATTGTGGGTAAAACTTGCAGAGATATTCTATCTCTTTGTCTCTATCTATCTACCTATCATCTATTCTTCTTTAACAAACTTGCAGAGATATTCTATCTCTTTGTCTCTATCTGTCTATCTATCTATCTATCCATCCATCTATCTATCTATCTATCTATCTATCTATCTATCTATCATCTGTCTATTCTTCTTTAACAATCAAAGCCAGAAATGGTATAGGCTGTCTTCAGAGACCTCATGTGATATCTTCAAGCAGAGAGGTTGGATAACTGCTTATTTAGGATATTGTAGAAGATAATCCTTCTTTATGTATGGGTTAGACTAGAAGACCTCATAGCCCTTCCAACCTTACAATCTATTACAAAGAAATCCTTGTAAATTATTTCTGTAACTTTTCCTCTTTAAATGGTCTATTTGCACATTTAATTGATATACTTGGAACTAATAATCTTCTATACTTATGAAAACTTATCCAATGATATTTTTAAAGAAAACCAATAAGATCCATTTAAAAATATGGACAAGAATTACACTTTCAAATTATTTACCTTTATTTGAATTTAAAAGATATATTCAGAAAGTCTGGACCTCATTGTCCAGTAGGCTTTGCAGCAATATTGCTTCATGTCTTTTTCCTCACTGTTCAGTTTCTTCTCCATAGAATTTAAGAATCTTTTCACAGTAGGTTCCTTCTTTATTCTTTCGGTTTATGTTGCAAAATTCTGCTTGTCCCACTAGGAAGATACACATTATTCTGAGCCTCTTATCTATGTTAATGCACAGTCAAAAAATTCTAAGCAAAGTCTTTTACTATCTAAATCTAAAAAAGCACAAAACTTCCTTCTCTTATGGCTAAAAGCAGAATGACTAGCTGCCTCTTTTTTGGTTCCTGATATTAAATGTAAAACACATTTCGAAACACAAGTACAAATTTTGTTAGGGTAAAATAAACCTTAATAGACAATGATTAGGATACACTTTGTATCCTACCCTTCCTAAAGATCAAAGGGCTGATTTTATAGTACTGTCAGCTTTTTGGAAATGAAAAGTCTGCCAACATCTTGATTCTGTCAATTAAAAAAAAAAGGACAAATGTGACAGCCACAGCCATAAATATTCTAGAATTATAAACAATCTGAAATTTTTAAAGTAAAAGTTTTGTCTTTGAAATTTATACCATTGACTTATGAAAAGTATAGTTGTCTTAGAAATGGGGCTTTTAAGGAAAAGATAAAATGTCATTATACAGAATCAATACAAAGAAGAATCTAATCCAAAGAAACAAACTAACTAGCAAATAATAGGGAAGTTACCAGATACAGAAAAACCTGCTATATGTGAAAAATAATTAATGGTAAAATATTTCCCTAAAGAATGATGATGATGATGATGATGATGATGATGATGATGATGATGATCTTTGTACAACATATTACTAGGGCAGTAAAATTGGAAAGCCAAAGGGCATGTCTGAAACTTGCATTACTTATAACAAATGAGAAACTGTATGTGAGAGACAAATTGCCATGTGTTTGATCCTCTTTTCCCAGAAGCCAAGGCTATAAATTACGTGTACTCAAAAAGTTGAAACAGAAATGCTTTCTATAAAACAGAGGAAACTCAAGAAATGTTTATATTATTACTATTAATATATTATGATAAAAATCAGATATTCTTCATAAGACTATTAAATTACTTGTAGAGAAAATAAAAGTATGTTTAAAACAGTTATTGCCTCAACCTTATAAAGAGAAGTGATATAGTCTAGGGGTGGGGAGAAGGCAGATGCTGGAGGGAAGGAGTCACTAGTACTCCAGTGTTTGAATTTAATTTCAAGCACATAGAATTCAACTAAACAATTTCTTTTCTCCACACAATACTAGTGATTTTTATTTTATATTTTAACTGGCTTTGTCGTCTACATAGAAACTTATTTTTTTCTCAATGTTTTTTCTTTGTCAGAATAAAATTGCTTTTTAAGAAAATAATATGTGAGAAGAGTTGCTTTGAATACAAAATATTTAATAGCTAGAATACTGTGGTAAAACAGGTTGTAATACTGTAAGCTACAACTGAAAAACTGGTATGCATTTTCTCCAGGGCTTTTACAAAAGAATATGTGTTATCTCAATATACTGATATATTATTTAGTCATGTGCTGTAACTAATAGGACACCATGGAAAGGTTTTAAAAAGGGGATTTTAGGTTTATAGTTTTAGGGCTAGAAGTGACCTCAGAAGTCATCTAGTCCAACATCTTAATTTTGTAAAGGAAGCTCAGGCTCACCTATGTCAACCTGTCATACTGCTAGTAAGAAAATTTAAATCTAGATCTTCCAAATACGAGTCTAGCAGTCTTTTCATAACACCAACACTATAATAAAAAATTCCATTAAAAAGTACATTAGACTGAGATAATATAGAAGGGCTTTTGTTGATTTTCATGTGAATATTGTGAACATATTTTCCAAAAAAAAAGGTTTTTAATTAAATTGTGGTTATTTAAGTTTAGCAGATTTTTACTTAAAATTAACATATATCATTTTTCTACTCATTGAAATTCTTATATTTGGTATCAGTTTCCTCCATAATCGAGTGATCTTATGGTCAATTACTCTCTATACTACAAAAAAGGAATAGAAAAGAGCCAATACAGAAACTTATTATCCAAATAAGATTTATCAACACAAGGTTGTTTACAATTCATGGGGGTTTCAGGGGATGCAGGGCATTCAGATCTCCAAGATGGTCTCAGAATAATAGGTATATTGATATGGTAAGGATTGTATGGGGAGAGAGTATGAAATGCACAGGGTAGCATTTCCAAAGTTAACTTCCCTGCTTTTTTTTTTCAGGAAAGTGCTCATCTCTAATGTGTTATAGCTTTTTTTTTCTTCCTTTTCAAGGATGGCTAGACAGTAGTTGGTGGGGAAGCATAGTGCTATCAAAGAATCCCAGACTTTGAGATTTGGAAGAGACCTCATCAGCCGATTACGCACAAACCTGACTCAAAAGATATCCTTACTATAGCATACTTCAAAAGTGATTGTGCAGTCCTTGCTTGAAGACCTGTAAGAAAGGGGAATCCATCACCAGCTTATTCCAATTTTTCACATCTCTCGATGTTAGAGTGTTTTGCTGATGTGAAGACAAAATACACTTTTTTTTACAGTTACTCATTTTTCCCTGGTTCTGCTCTCTAGAGAAAGACAAAAAAATATATAGTCCTCCCTCTATATGACAGCCTTTCAAATACTTTGAAGAAAGATTTGGTCTTTCTTGAGTCTTTTCTTCACCATGCTAAAGATTCTCTGTTCCTTCAATCAATTTTCATATGACAAAATGGGCTTTTACCATCCCAATCGTCTTTTTGTGGATTGTTTTCATCTTATCAATTTCCTTTTTGAACTGCAGTACTAAGAATTCATAGTACTGAAAAGAGCAGAGTACAGTGGGATTATCACGTCCTTATTCCTAGAGACTAGTCTTCCCAATACATGCCACAATTTAATTAGTTTTTGTGGCTGTTCCATCATAATGCTGACTCACATTGAGCTTGTACGCTAATACTCCCAAATATTTTACAGAGTGGCTGCTATCTAACTAACCATCCATCTCTTTATCATCCTATATTTCTGTAACTGATTTTTGTGCTTCCATTCATTTTTATGTTTATCTCTATTGAAATCATCTATTAGATTCAACACAATGATCTAGCCTAAGATAGCTTTTTGATAGTTTTGGATCTTGACTCTGGTACCCGCTGTACTTGCTATTCCTCGCAGGTTTGTGTTATCTGTGAATTTTATAAGCATGTCACCTATGCTTTTTATGCATGTTGTTGATAAAAATGTCAACTATCACAAGGTCAGGTTCTGGGGTCTCATTAGAAAGGTTTTACTGCATTGAAATTGAACCATTAGGAACCATACTTTGAAGTCTGGAGATAAAACCAATTCTTTATACACTTGATTATATTGTTGCTTAATCCATATCTTTTTATCTTTTCCAAAAATATTATTTCTTCTTAAAAGCTCTAATCTAATAAACTATGTCCAAGACATTCCCTTCAAGTAGTGGCTTCTTGATCATGATCTATTTTTGATGCTGTCATACTTACTCCTTATTACAATTTCCTTTGTGTTTGAATGTTTGCAAATCATCTCTAATAATCTGTTACAGGTGTTTCCTACCCCCCACCCCCAGGAATAGAAAACAAGATACCTGGAACATTTTTTGCAGATGCTATTTTCTTCCCCTTTTTCTTGGTACCCAGATTTATGCTTCGTGATTTTTTTGAGTATTATAATTGTTTGGGGAGGAAGTCAGTGAAAGGGGGTGGAAGTGAAGTAAAGTGAAAGTATGACACCTCATTTCTGATTTGAGAACTGTTCTCAAAGGAGTTTACTCTCATGGCCATGATAATAGTTAGAATGAGAAATTTTCCTATAGTTTAGAAACTCATCCTCCATAATAATAGCGGCCATTAGTTCTTAGCGGACTAAATGGCAAAAATGAATTAATGTACGAAAGTTTGCTAATGGCCTGAATTAATCATTTAACTCTTAACTCTGCCCACTGTGAATTATATGATAAAGCAAACAGTTAAAATTCACTCATTATCTTTTTCTTAATTCTTCATATACTGGGCAGTATGTGTCAAGAAGATGGATCAGCAAGCCACTAGGAGTGGTTAAAACAGGCCATGTTTCATGGGGTTATGCTAAAAATAAAATAAAACTGCCATATAAATGACCACTGAACAATTGACAGTTTGTTTTGAGAGGTCATGGTACTCAGCTGAACTTCCCTCTGACCTGCAATAAAAGTTTTCCTAACTAACTAACATGCTCCAAAGGAAAGTTCATCAGGTGGCCCCTTACAACATAACATAACTGGTTCCTCATAATAACAGCAAAAGGTATTTTTTGGTAGAAAACTCTATCTCTGTTTATGAAAAGTGAATTGCCCTTGTCAAATGCACATTAAAGCAAAGAATATTAAAAATTAAGCTTGCCAAAATACAAGGCATCCCCACAAAGTTTAAATCAGTCCTGCCTACAGTTACCAATATCAGCCCTATGTTTTTTTTTAATTGCTTCTCAGAAGACTAGGATAAAAAGAATATGCTTCAGACTCTCCTCATATACAGATTCCAATGAAAAACAGAGCTAACAAGGGAGACAAAAAAAATGCTTGTTAAATTTTTTTTTGTCAATCCTCCTTACTAACTCTAATTTGGCCCATATTAATTTCTCTCAGGTATTTGATCCAATATGTATTTTGATGAATTTCTTTAATACACTTGCTTCATTAAAACTCTGCTTTTTACAATTCCTTTTGCTAAAGTGTTAAAATGTTTTGTCTCCAACTTAATTTTTCCAACATGTTTTGTATTTAGTAATTTCCTAATATGCTATCAGAAATAGGCTTGGGGAATGGATTTTGGGAAACATAGAGTTGGATGTCAGAGGAGAATATCAATAGAGTCATCCTCATGGTCTCCCTTATTAAAAATACTTTTATTAAATCATTATTGTTGCATAAATAATGTATTTTATTGAAGAACATGGACAAGAATCACAAGGGATGAAAAGACAAAGACGGTATCTGGATCTGAATCCTTATATTGACAAGGTCACAGATCTATTGAAGTGTATTAAAGTACAGAAGAAAAAATTTAACAAAATATTATTATTATTATATGATTTTCTAAAAGTATTATGAAGATATTAAATGTTTACATGTATATGGGAAAATCTACATACACACTTTTTTGACACTTTCCATGTTTAATCAAGTATTGTGTTTAGTGTCATCTGAAAGGATTTTTGCCTAGGATGGCTGCATGAAGACAGCTCCCACATGTCTACTTCAGCAGAAAATTTAAAATATAGCAAGGTGATTAATAATGAAAAATCCAATGAGAAACTACAGTGATTTCTTCTACCCCAGAACTGTACAAAAGTCAGCTAGAAACCCATTTTTTCTATCACAAAGGGAGTGTTAAAAAGCAGTGCTATCAAAGGCAAGTAAAGCAGCCTTCTCTGCTATCTTTTGAGCTCTGTGTCTAGAAGCAGCAAGATTGGAAGGCTGCACAGAAATCCCCCTGTCACTTCCTGAAAGAAACCACAAAAAGAAAAGTCCCAGGAATTCTCATCTTCCCTGTTAAAGAAAAGAAAATACTGAAAGCGCACTGAAATGAGTTGAAGTACCAAGGATCATAGAATAGCACAAGACTCAGCAGCTTCTGAATAAAATTTTCTGTTGTTTCTACAGTTTATTCTTTGGGCTGACGCATTCATTAGCATTATATTATTTAGTTGATTTTAGGTTTAAATTATATTTCAAATGCCCTTTAAGTATAATTGCTATTACACTGAGGTAATTTTTCTGCATTTGTTTGCAAATGTTATATGCTCTAGTACATCTTCAATTTTTCTACAGGTACAATGCAAAATTAGGAAAATTCTTTTGATTCCCATTTAGTAATTGCCAGACTTTCACCAAGCATAATGTTTCTAGTGTTTTATTCAAGTCCAAAATTTCTTGTTTATCTTTTTGTTTGTTTTGTCTAGATTTAAAAGGGCATATTAAGCCATACTGAATAACTGCTTTTGCTTTGTTGTCTCTTTCTCCATGTAGTTGATTAACTTTTTCTTAATGTATTTATATTTGATTCCATTTGGAGCATATTGATATGATTTCATTATCTAGAGTTCTTTTCTGAGAGGTAGCATGGAGTAGTCCATAGAGAGGGAGCCTTGTAGTCAGGAAGCACCAGAATAAACTCCCATATTTTACACATATTGGTTATGTGACCCTTAATTCTTAATTATTTGAGGTTCTGGCAATTTTCTTAGCCTCTCAGAGTTTTAGGTCACTGTGATAGTAAATTGCAGAAAAGATGACAACTTGAATGAGTAAAAGAAATTTATTTACTAAATTTCCTTATTTTCCTTACTCAATTTCCCTATATTGATGAAACCTGAAGATTAGTACCTATCTCCATCCCTATTCCTAAACCTCCTTTAATAATAATTTTACCCTGTTTATGTCTTTAACCATGTCTATTTTATGGCTGCTTATTTAATACTATGATTGCTATTCATATTTTTATTCATTTTATATATAATACATTGTGTGCTAGCCCCTAATTTTAATTGCATACAATTTTTTACATTTCAAACATTGTTCTTGTCAATGACATATTGTTAGGTTGCTTTCTAATTCATTCTTTTTGTTTCCCTCCCCAGTTCATATCCTTTTTTTCAATAGGTGAACTCATCCTGTTCATTTTCATGATTGTGTTTCTTGTGTTTTCATCTCTATTCTATCCTCTTATAATTTTGCCTCTCTTTGCCCCCAAATATCTCTTAATTATAAGAAAGCAAATAGAGTATAAAGGAAATATTGTCAATACTGGTTATCTATAGTTCAAATATTCTACTCCCACTCTTCTGGCCCTTTTTTCTTTATCCCCCCAGACACCAATCATTGGTTATTATATTTTAAAAGTGGTATCCTTTCTCTTAAACTCCCCTTATCTCTTCCTTTCCCCTCCTTTTTTCCTCTTGAATTTAATGCAGTTCTATATCAAACTCTGTGTATATACATGTATTCAAATATTCCTTGTTTAGTTCATAAAAGAATGAATTTTATGAGATGTTCCCTTCCCTCTACCTCCAGTTTTGTATACTTTTTTTCTAGTACTACCTCTCATTATGAGAAAACAAAAACCTCACATCTTCTTTGTTTGTTAACTATTCCACTTTCCCTCACTTTTCTTTCCTCTCTTAAAACCCACACGACCAAATGAAACCACACCAAAGGCCTATATTTATCTTTCTTCATTCCTTTTGTGATCCTTGAAGACAATGGCATTACTTTGCTCAAATCTACTTGACTTTCTATGTTTCCTTTGTCTCCTGTGTTTCCATTTCAAATTTTCTACCAGCTCTTGAAAATCAAGAGTGTTTTCAGTTTTATAAAAGTTCCAAATCTTCCCAATCAGAATGACTAATAATGTTTGCAGTATCCATATATGTAAAATTAGGATAATAACAGCACATAGTTTCGTGGGTGGTTGTGGGGATTAAATAAGATAACAAATGAAGCACTTGGCAAATCCTAAAAGTGAGGTAAAAATGCTAACTAGATGAGGTCTTCTTGTTTTCCTTGAAGACAAGTCAGCTTTAGAGGCCTTAGCTTTTGACTCAAGTTCTTATCAAGTAGCAAGATAAGATAATAGGCATGTAAATGCACTGGGAATGCAGTATCAATACAGGCATTGAACAGGTGATACCGCTAGAATTTGGAGAAAAGAAGACACACTTTTTAAATTGAAGTTTAGAATCAACTTAAGATCCTGAAAGATGATTCGTAAATGTGCTATTGATGAAAATAAAGTGCATTTGAATCCTGTTAAGAAGCTGAGGTATATACCAAGTCCACATAAAGGATACTATTTTAAACTTTAAAAACTCATTAAAGTCAGATCCTGGGTTCAAATCTTACCTTTGCTGCTTACTGTGTGTATTACTTTGGACAAGTTGCTCAACCTTTTCTGGGTCTCAATTACCTAATTTAAAATAGATCATTCAAGTTGATGGCCTCTGGTATCCAGCTCTAATGCCATAATATTATGATTGTGGCTACCTAAAAATGATCTGGAAGATAGCAGTCTGACGGTAACTACCACAATGTCAGGAATAATCTTGATAAATGCAATATAATCCAAGTCTTCCATTATTAGAAATTCTCCATGAAAGTGTTATGTGAAAAAGCAAAACAAGCAAACAAAGAGAAGCTAACTATTCAAATATTTTCATAGCGATTTTGAATAACTACAAAGAACTGGAAAGATATTCATGCTAAGTAGAATAGTTAAATAATTTGTGATGCATTTGTGTAATATAATACTATAATTAAGATTAGCAAGTATGAAGAATACAAAAATGTCTATAAAATAATACAAAGGGAAAGAAAGTCAAACCTAAAGTATAGACTATATACTAATAAAAATGAACTGGGAAACAAAGAAAAAGAAAAATGAATGAGAAAGAAAGGACAGGTATTTAATTACAGCTTGCTGAACAAGTCTAAAATTTTGTGAATTAAAATTAATTTAAATGCAAATAATGACTATGCAAGTTTATTTGGCTGTGTTCATGTTCATTGTTGAGGGTTTGGGGGTTTTTTTGGTAATTCAAAAATAAGCATTATCCATCAATGATGCTGCAATCACAAGAGACCTAGTGTAAGTAGACAGCATTATCTTGACTTATTTTTTCTTAGTATCTCTTATTGCCACATATAGCACATTATGATTCTATTGCTTTTTCTGGGAAAAAATACACATCTCAATTTGAAAATATTAAATACTTGCAACAATTCTAGAGTCAATTATGTAGCACAAAACACATTAGTGGACATGTTTGTGGGTGTTCGTAAAGTCAAAGAACATCATTCCTCAATTATGGAAGTCAATATTCCAAATGTACTTAGGGCACACAGCTGTTTCATTTTTAATTGCCATTTGTGACCTGTCATCAAGGTACAGCCTGCTAGGTAAACAAGTTTTTGATTATTTGAAGCATGTATATAGAACATCTGCTGATTTTCTTTCCTGTTTCAGGACATCAGCCAACATTTAATTTTGTGGCAAAATATCTAATTGCTTCAACATACTTTGGAGTGTCACATATACTTGACAATGTATGTGAAACACTTTTCAGATTTCAAAGTCCTATATAATTGTAATTTTTAATTGTATAATAAGTATTGTTCTTACCATTATTGTATGTAAAACAGTGCTGAGATTCCTGTCATGATAATGCATACCAATTTCTACTTAAATTCTGAAGACTAAATAAAATACCAGAGAATTAGAAATCTTCTATTGAACTAGAAGGCTAGTGAATTTGAAGACCCATATCCCAAATGGAGCTCAAGGGCAAAGCAAGAGAAGTTGAATTCCTAGAAATATACACAAATCACTTTCTGAAGTATGAATTGCAGGTAACATAACTGAATTTTTCACAGATATTCCAGGATTTAAACTTCCAGTTCATTGTTGTCCTTGTCAATTTGACAACTCTGTATAATGGCCATACTGTAATTTCCTTTAGAGGTTTCAAGTTTCATCAATAATTCAGAGTTGAAGGAGATATTTATTCTATTCCACTTATTTTGCAGATAAGGAAACTAAGGACAAAAAGAGCTTGAGTGACTTTTCCAAGGTTATACAGAGATTCAATTCCAGGTCTTAGATTCAGTGTTCTTTCCACTGTACCTGATGGTCATTACAAACTTTCATGCCTGAATAGGGAAATTTAAAGCGATCAATCTTGTATTACTGAAATTTGAAATATTCTTTTGCCAGGAACAGTTAGAAATTAGACATGCCAAGGCCTGGTGAATGCAAAGTCTTAAAAGACTAAACACTAAAGTATAAAAGTTATCATTTTGCAAGAGACATCAAATAGACAGCCAACTATCATTTCATTTAACCTTCACAAAAACCCTGTGAGATGGGTAGGTGGTGCTGGGATCATGATCTTCATTTTTCAGGTGAGGAAACTGAATCCTAGAAAGGTAAAATGATTTTCCCAAGGTCATACAGGTAGTGAAGTGGCAAAGTTGCAATCTACACTCAGTTTTTGAATCCAAATTTTATAACCACAACTGCTTCCTTAATAAATTAAAAGAACAAATCAATCAATAAACATTTAATAAGCACCTACTATGTGCCAAGCACAGTGCTAAGCTCTGGAGAAACAAAAAGAGGTAAAAGACAATCCCTGCCTTCAAGAATCTCACAGTCTAGTGGGGGAGAAAAGCAAATCATCATTGGAAACTGGAAATAATTAAGAGAGGAAAGGCACTAGAATTAAAAAGGGGTTGGAGAAGACTTCCAGTAAAAAAAGGGATTTTAGTTGGGAGTTAAAGGAAGCCAGGGAAAGTGGTAGGTAGAGATGAGGAAGAAGAGCATTCCTGACATGGAGGGCCACCAGGAAAAAGTGTCTGGAGATGAGAGATGGAGTGTCTTGTTCATGGAAAAACAAGGAGGCCAGTATCATTTGATTGGAGACCATGTGGTCAGCAATAAAGTATAGGAGTCTTGGCCTAGATTACAGGGGTGGGGAACCTATGGCCTGGAGGCGACATGTGACCCCAAGGCTGTTCTGCAAAGTTTGGATTCAGTCAAAAGACCACACTTGAGGATCTAGAGGGCCACATGTGGCCTCAGGGCTACAAGTTTCTCACCCCTAGAGAATCTGTTCATGTACATGCTCTCTTCAGATTTATGCCTACCATGATTCATTTCAAGAAAGAAAGAGAGAGAGAGAGAGAGAGAGAGAGAGAGAGAGAGAGAGAGAGAGAGAGAGCTTACCTTTTCTCAAAAAGTTTTGGGGAAGGCTACAACATTGACTTTTTGTCATATATTCCATCACAAAACAAGCTCTTAATGCTGTCTCTCCTCCTACTTCCTGTAATATATTTAAAAGCTGTGTCTGTCTTCTATGTGATAGTGATATTGCTCCTTGTGTTAACATGTTTGCAGTTCCAACTCATTCACCAACTAAAAGGGTTTTTGTTGCCCCTCAGGTAGCCAGTAGCAAACAATTTGAAGTTATCCATACTAATTCTGAATTTTCATAAGCAGGCTTACCAATTCTCTAAGTAGGTTAGTGCCAGGCATGGAATATTGCATATGTAGAATGACTGGACTTTCATTGTCTGGTTCCACCATTATATGAGAAACAAGGTTGGGAATAAAAAGTGAGACTCATTATATATTTTTAAATATTTAAAGCCAGAAAATATTCCTTATTATTAAATAAATAACCAGTGCCCTCTTTCTGAAAAATATTTGAACAGCAGACGTAGCTAATCGATGTTTAGAAGACAACCGAGATACTATATCTAGATAGTTCAGTATCTATCATGTCTTTCAACTTAATGCCTCATATTAACCTGATGTGTAAGATATTAGATGTGTGACCCTGAGCAAGTCATTTAACTTCTATTTGCCTCAGTTTCCTTATCTGTAAAATGGAGATAATGATTGAGCTTTCCTTCCAGGGTTGTTGTAAGAATCAAATGAGATAATAATTGTAAAGTGCTTAGCACACTGCCTGGGGTATAGCAAGTGTTACACAACTGGTAGCTATGATGATGATGATGATGATGATGATGATGATGATAACGCAAAAGCTCTTTAAGTACCATGGTACTGTATATTTGAAGGCCAACATAGTACAATTATTAACTGCAGGGATCAATCACCAACATGAGTTAAATTATTAAGTTAAAAGTAATAAAGTGTGGTGCTAATAGCATATACTAGAAAGAGAATTCTATTGGAAATCATTAGACCTGTCTTCTGCTACTAATTCCCTGGATGGTATTGGATATATCTCTAAATTTCTCTGGGTATCAGCTTCCTCATTTGCAAAGTGATAGTTCCACATTAGATAATGTCATCTACCAGCACCAAAATTAAAGGAAACTAGACTATGTTGAACAGGGAAAATGATGAGGGAAATCAACATATGAATGTTGGGGAACGGGGACAAAAGGAAGAAGAGATCTTAAAGAAATCTTTGTAAAGGGCCAGAATTGCATTTCCTAGGAACATAGAGGCAAAAATAAAATAAAGTACCACCTTTTAAAAAATAAGCCTATTTCATTGGAATCAGTAACTTCTGGTGAGGTAAGTCCCTCTACCAATTCAGATCACCACATATTCTATAGTTTAGGCTTATAGAGAACTTTCTGGGTTGGCTAGAGGTAAAGTGACTTTTCCAGACTCAAACAACTGGTATGTGTTAGATACAAGACTTCAATCCAGTACTTCCAAGACCAGTTCTCTATTCTATACTCCAGAATCACTCTCAAGTAAAACTTAATCTAAAGGTTCATAGCTTGGATTTGGGGCTGACAGTAAGGGCATGTGAGTCAAAATTTAAGGAAGAAAATTCTGATGATAAAATAAAAGTATATGGTTTTATGAAATTTTAAAAAAACTTTCTCCTAGAAATCACAAAGAAATATAAGGAAGACAAAACAGTAGTTATTAATAGAAATAAAAATGTCGTAAAATCATTTGGAAAACCTAAATATCATAAGGCAGATTAAGAAGAGAGATTACCCTAAACTTAAAATAAAAATTTTAGGCCAAAACATCACCAAATTAAAACATTTTGGGGCAATGGGAAATTTTTGGAATTTCTGAGCTAACATAAATTCAGTATACCATAGTTTGGGAAGAAAACTCACTTTTATGATATAGAATTTTATTACTGCTTCAAAATTAATTACTTGCAGCTCAGATTCTTAAAATCTAGTCAATAGCTCAGTAATGTTCAGATTCCTTAAGAGTCTGGCCAATATGGTGGATGTTCTAATAAACTTTGTCTTTGGCTGAAAGAAGGCTTGGGTTTAATTAATTCAGGCATGACCCATGTGTTGTTATTTTGGGGTCCCAGCACCCCTAAACCTCTAAACCTCAATAGCAGAAGTTGAATGGGAAAATGAAAAAAGGATCTGAAATACAAGAGGAAAAACATGGCCTTGTTAGGAAGCTGGCAAGTGGAAGAATGCCATGCCAAGATGGGCAGGAAGGGTAGACTCCCTTCTGAAGAGGAGGGAGAACTTGATGTTTTGAGGAGAAAGTAATGGCTTCTCAAACCTGGAAAGACTTACATGAACTGATGCAAGGTGAAGCAAACGGAACCAGGAGAATGCTGTACACAGCAACAGCAATATTGTACAATGAAGATCTGTGCATGACTTAGCTATTCTCAGCAGTACAATGATACAAGACAATCCCAAAAGACTAATGACGAAGCATCCTGTCTGTCTCCAGAGAAAGAAGTGATATTAACTGAATATAGACTGAAACATGCTATTTTTCACTTTCTTTCATTCTTTTTCTTTTATTCAAGTCTTCTACAAAATGACTAATATGGAAATATTTTACATGATTACACATCTATAACCTATATCATTGCTTACTGTCTCAGGAAGGAGAAAGGGTAAGGGAGGGGGAGATAGAATGAAAAAAATTACTTGCCTGATCATCCACTTAATACTAATAATATTAATAGCTAATAATAATAATAATAATAATAATATAATGATAAGCCAAAAGACCTGGATTTCAGTTCTCCATTTCATTACCAAAGCAAAAATTCAATCTCCTCTAAGTACAATATCTGATTAAAAATTCAATCTGATGGTATTATGTCTTTTGGCTCTATGGTAAATCAGATTTATATGTTAGGTAATTCACGTCTATTCTCTATGCTCTAGTAAAAGAGATGAAATGAAAGGCTGTGGACACAAATTCTTAATGGTACTACTAGATTTTTCCCTTTCATTTTCTTAAGGACTAAAAGGGATGAACAGGATGTTAAAATCATAGAATATTCTCAGAACAATATCCATAAATACCAATAATTATAGATTTTACTTTTCTTATGTTCTCTAGGCTCTAATCTTTAGTAGCCTATTATAATGAGTGATACAACATCAGATACTTTCCACATGACACTCATTTATCATACTCAAATTATAGACCATAGGCCAAGATTCTGGTCAAATAGGATTTAGTTTAAATAATGCAAAAGCAACCACAGGAAATGTTGTGATAGATGTCAAGGAACACAATGTCCATGTTACTGAACTAGACAGCACACACACACAAAAGAAGACATTATAGCCCTAAAACTTTAATCTTCCCACCTCGTAGTATTAGGAAGTAAATCACTCAGTCAATCACCTCTGAATTTGTATGTTAATTATAGGATCACAGCTTTTTTATTTTTAATAAAGGCATTGTGCCAGCTGCTTGGCAGATTAGTGACTTTTTCTTGGAAATTCAGCAAGTTGTTTGCCAGGGATTCAAATAAGACACAGCAGGAAGCCTTATTAATCTGGGTTTGGGTCTCCAGTCACTGATTAGATGTAACAGGAAGAGGAAATTTTCCTTCTATAGTTGTAATTACAGATAGGGAATTCTTTTTTAGCTCTCCATATTTTACTAATCATTTTGTTAATATGAAATTCATGCCTTTCTATCCCTTGACAATAAAAGTCCAAGCTTGAAGGAAAAGCATTCTTTAGGAACAAAGGATGGTGTAAGGCTACCTAAAGCAACTTGTGCTTCACAAGATTAGGAATCACATCTCTTCTATTTTCTGTAAAACACTTACTATACTGTGGACACCAAAAGTGATGAGACAACTCACCCTAATTTTGAATTAATGAAATATTAAATAGTGAGCTTCACTAAAACTGTGACTCTAATTCCTAACTGGTGCTGAAATAATAATAAAATAGTGTTGCCAATAATAAAATTATTGGCATTAAAATAGTTCATAAATAGTGTTGCCATTACTGCTAAATAATGGAAACTGTGATGCATTTGTATGTGCAGTGATGTCCTAGTATTTCTGGTCAGAATTTTTATTATGGGAGATGCAAAAAATTGAGTAGAATCTGCTAGATATATACCCAGGAATTTTATCTAATTGAACTAAAAAAGAAGAGAGCAGTTTTCCCACTCACCCCCACCTCTTCTATGTCCAATTTCTGTCCCTAAAATTTCTGTTTTCTTCCCTATCATAAGTATACTGATAATGTGATGCAACATAAGGATCTACCCAGTTTATGCTACTCTTTCTTGTTTCCATCTGAAAAACCCAGAATTTCCTTAATAATTACTTAAAACAATACAATTGGAATTACTTTGCTACTCCTTTAACCCCTGCTAAAGCTGTTAGCTCTTTTCTATTGAAGTCAACCATTTCAAAATTATTTCTCTGAAACATAGCATTTTCTTTTAAAACACAAAGAACATAACCACTTTTACTCTATCACAGAATGTTAACTTCTAAGACAAAATGTAACACTCCCTCTGGGGCTACTTTCCTAACTTTAATTCTCATTGGCTTGCTGGGGTCGCAGATGGATTTGACTATTACTTCTCAGTTTTCTAGAGGTAATTTCTTAAGGGTTAGAGGTGTCTTCCCCCTCTACTATTGTCTTCAATATCATTTAACCAATTGAAATCTCCCTCATATCAATTAACAAACTAACGTCAATCAACCTTTACAAGGTTATTGGAGGGCAGCTAGGTAGTACTTTGGGGGTTAGGCCTAGAATCAAGAAGACTCATCTTCATGAATTTAAATCTATCCTCAGACACTTACTATCTGTGTGACCCTGGGCAAGTCACTTAACCCTGTTTGCCTCAATTCCTCATCTGTAAAATGAGTTGGAGGAGGAAATGGCAAACCACTTTAATGTCTGTGCCAAGAAAACCCCAAATGGGGTAGTGAAGAGTCAGAATGACTGAAATGACTGAACAATAACAACAACTTTACAAAGAGATATTTATTGAGAAGATGTAACAAAGTCAAAATGACCTTCGCTTCCCGCACCCTAGGACCCACTCTCCTACATTCATACAAAGTACAAGGGAGAGTGGGTTCAAACTTAAAAAGCATATGTGGCAAAACAAAAACAAACAAAAAACTCACAGATTCTGTTTGGCTGGGAGTCCTTTTGTCTTCTCCTTGAATTTTCATGTAATTCACCTGGGTTATAGCTCTTTTCTGGGCTCTGGGGTGAAGATACTTGCACAATCATGAAATTGCCTTTCCTTAGTATATCTAGTGTGTTCATGGTTCCCCATGCAGATGATGCCATCAGCCAGGAACTCTTTTACCATTGCTGGTAATCACATCTTCTTATGTTTCAAAGCTTGAAGTTCTTCTGGGCAAGGCAAGTAGGGAATAATAACAATACTATGTATAATAGCTAGCTTTTATATAGTGCCTACTATGTGCCAGGCACTGTGCTAATTGCTTTACAAATATTAACTCATTTGATTTCCACAACAACCTTGGGAGGTATGTATTGGTATTTTTCCCATTTTGTAATTGAATTGGCTGAGACAGACAAAGATTAATTAAGTGACTTGCCTAGGAACACAAAGCTAGTAAGTGTCTAAGGTTGGATGTGAACATAGGTCTTCCTGATGCCAGGCCTAGTGCAATATCAGAAATTCTCTCCTCCCATTCCAAAACAATTCCTTTCTATGTTTTGTCTGGCATAACTCCACAGCTAGATTAGACTGATCATAACAGATTCTGAATTAACTTGCAGTCTTATCCAAAATCCCACACCATGAAAATGATTCTTTTCAATCAATACCAATACAACTCCCTTGTCACCTCATTTCATCCAAGGATACAAGTATTTCACTCCTTCCAAACTGATTAATGATTTTTTCATACTTATTTTATATTTTTGAATTATTTTAAAGTGTTTAGGAATTGTTCATACTACTTTAAACCTATGATTGCTTTTATAACTCAAAGAAGCTTTTCACTTAAAGAAGATATCAGGGAATAAATCAGAATGTTAGTTAAAGTAATTGAAGGAGGGTGGTGTGATAATTGATATAATACAGAAGTCTAGGCCTTCAGTGTTTAATTAGAGTAGGATAGAACCTTCCCTTATAGAAACCCTCTCCTTTCTGCCCAATCAGATCACATCCACCAAGTTGCATTTCTTCATGAAGGCTGACATGACTGCTACAGCTTATGTTGATCTACCTAGTCTATTAATTACCTATGAAAACATTTATTTTTTGGAAGCAATTAGAGGTATGTGACTTGCCCAGGGTCATACAGTTAGTAAGTGTCTGAGGCCATATTTGAACTCAGGCCCTTCTGATTCCAGGGCCAGTGCTCTATCCACTGGCCTACCTAGCTGCACCACTATGAAAACTTTTAATTAAATTCATTTTTAGCACACATTTAATTCTCTGTGCTAGGCACTTGAAATAGAAAAACAAAAACACAACAGTCTCTGCTGCATATCCTTTGTTTCAGGCATTATTGCCAAACTATATATACAAAGTCTTATGATTTGGGTCATCAAAGGCTAATAAGATTAATTGAAAGAGAAAGACCTAACAACTAACATCAAACTGAGAATAATGCAGATGATATTAAAATGCTTAAATTTATGCACAATTAAAACAAAGGTAAAATTGTTGCCATAAATGAACAAAACCAAACAAAATAATTTTATCCTGCCATCTAAAGTACTGGAGTTATAGGCAAGTTAAATAAATAATAAGAAGAAATTAATTATTTTTTTTAAATTAAGTACAAACTTTCAACAGATTCTTTGTATTCTGATATAATTACATTGAATTAGCAAAACTGAATTTAGATTTGCTCTGCTTATAATTAAATGCTGACATGTTTATTATGCTTTCAAGAAATAACTATACAAAGCAAAAGGATCGTAGAATGTGATCAAAGTTACTTAATAGTTCAGTTTTCATCATTTAAAAAGGAGACTATCCCTACCCCTGCAAATAATAACCACTCAACATAGCTTAAAAATTTCAGTGTGGACAATTACCACTCACACAAGTTACAGTAACAAAACTCTTTTTAACTTGGGGTAAGTGAAAATTTTCCTGGTCTACAGATTTTGTCATGTATTTAAACAAACTTTTTTTTTTCTGAGTTGCAAAGAAGAGAATGCTGTTAACTGTATTTTCCATTGCAATGCTGTTATGAACAATGGCTTAAACCTCAATGATCACATCTTCCATTTGATCTATCTTATGGTTATAATTTCAGTTCATTGTTGGAAGTCATTTTTCTGTGGACTAAGACAAGTATATTTTTATAGATCTTCTACCAGTACTTGTACTCCAGGAATTAATAAAAAATTAAATCATAAGTAGTCACAATATTTGATAATAATAGTTGTCACTGACTTTTTTAGGCTTATAGATTAATATCACAGCAAATCCAGGGAATTTTCTTAACTGTTTTCTAGAACCATCCAATAAAAATAAATTTTATGGCTATTTGTATCTAATGGATAGTGCATTGGGATAAAAACTGAAACTGTTATTTATTGGTATAGTGATCTCTTCTACCAATGCAGGACATCAATTTCTGTACAACTTATTGTCTTAAAGAGTTACGTAGAGTTCTGAGAAGTTAAGTAACTTGCTGAGGGTCATGAATCCAATATGTTCAATGATGGTACATAAACCTTGATGTTCCTGACTAAAAAGCAAGCTGTTTATCCACTATGCCATACTACTTAAGGTGATTTAACATTTAAACAATGGGACTTTACTTTCTTATATATTAATTTCTCAAGTCATATATACTTTCCCTTTATCTTCTTCAAACATAGCTTTCTTTTTTGGAAATCTATTGTAAGATTATATTACAAGATTTTAAATTTTAAAATATTTAAAATACATTGATATATTTAAAGATCTTTAGAATGTTTATATAAAAGCAATAAACTGAATGTTCAGTTGAAAATACTAAATATTTTAGCATTATAATAATACTGAGATCCAAAGCAAAGTCAAGTATAATCATAAGCAAATTGTTGCTATCAGACAAACTTTTCATAAAATGTAACAATTCAGCAATGTCAAAATATATCTTTTACTTTCTGCAGTTTTATAATCAACCATATTAATTTTTTAGCTACCAAGAATGTAAAAAATGTTAGGCTTGGACAGAAAGCAGTGCTGTCTCATCCTCAGAGGCTAGAGGGAAAGAAGAATTGATAGGTGGACACATAAAAAGGTTTTGAGCTATAAAAGAGTGCAGATGAGGGAACTCATGATGAATGACCTTAATATTCTCTGTAAAGTAAAAAAGCCAATGGGTTGGGGCTATAAGGATTGAAGGAAAAGATTTAGAATAGCCACTGCAAGGAATATGATAAGAAGTCAGTCAAAAAGTAATAAATCCACTAGAAAGATAGACTGAATTTGTTGTCAATTCAGTCAGCATAGTTTGTGACTTTTTTTTTTAGGCAGCGCTTAGCTGCTGAGGAATGGAGGTGAGGAGAAAGAAGATGCTTTTAGAGACTCAGAATTTAAGTTTAGTAGAAGGGTGAAAGGAAAATCAGGAAAGGGATTAAATAGGGTCAAGACTATCAGAACAGAACTGAAGTAAGAACAGTAGATATGAAGTAGGAGAACATGAAGGGTTATATCACTATAATATTGGAAATCAAATTTAGGAAGAGTGAAATAGTAAAAGAGATTATAATCATAGAGGGAAATTTTAGATTTTAAAATCTTAAATGTGTTACAATTCAATTTTAGGTGATCATGAAGTCTAAACTGTGGCTGGCAGCTAGATGACTTAGTGGATAAAGTTCTGGGCCTGGAGTCAAGAAGACCCGAGTTCAAATCCAGCCTTAGTCACTTACTAGTTGTGTAACCTTGGGCAATCCACTTAACCTCTGTTTACCTTAATCCACTCGAGAAGGAAATGGCAAACCACTCCAGTATCCTTGCCAAGAAACCCCCCTAGATACTATGGTCCATGGGGTTATGAAGAGTCAGATATGATTCAACAATTGAACATCAGCGAAAAAAAACTGTGGCCACCTATATGGCAGAAGGAGATAGTAGTTATGAGAGTTAAGGACATGGAGGGACAAAAATCAAGGGGTTAGAAATATTATCATTGTCATTACTACAACCACCAAAGAGAATAGCAAGGTAGAATTGATGAATATGCCATACACTGAAATTATTGAAAAAAATAGGACAGCGTTTTGATAAATGGTAAGAATTTAGTCAAGGTAACAAACTGGATGCGGTGATGAATGGCATTGAAAAAACTTAATGTGAGAATGTGGGAAAAATTTTGAGTTTTTTAGCCTTTGTGATTTAATGCACATAAGAGAAGGGAAAGTTAGCATTAGAGAGAATATGAGGTATGTGGAATCTTCTAAGAAAAAATAGTTTCAGTCAGTGCCTCTTTCAGAATGGTCTTCTTCAGTCAGGAAGTAAAAAAAAAAGTGTAGAAGAAAGAATGATGCTGAAGGAGAATTTGTTTAAGATTGATCAGTGCAATGGAAGGTGAAAGCAGAGGATGATGGGGTTTGGAGATGAGTAGGTTTGGGGTGGTTATGGTGAAGGCTGTAGAGGAGAGACAGAAGAGAAAAATGATTTTTGAGCTGGTAGCAAAATGAGAGAAGTAATTTAAAAGGCAAGCTAAATGAAAATGATTTGAGGATAGGAGGTTGGGATTTGTTAGTCTTTGAACAAAGGGATTACCAAGTAGGCAGAAGTTTGTAGAATAAATTAGACCCATGGATCCAAAAGAAATTTGATGTAATGGAGTCTTCATAGCTTCTTTCTCCCACATGGCTCCTGCTGACTTGATTGCATCTGGAAAGGTCTGGAGACTAACTTCATCAAGTTGGAAAGCAGAAAGCTTTAGAATTTGATTAGAAAATTAGTTTTAAAAGTGTTTACTGTCTACTCTTCACTCAAATGTAAGATCCTTTGAGGAATATAAAAGGAGTATATTCAAATTAGAATTATTGACCAAAATATATTCTACTTGAGAAGTCAAGGTGTATACAAGGGGGGAAAATAAGAAGAAAAAGTAGGAAAATCATAACTTTGAATAATTCCCTCTGATATATGGGGGGGGGGCTGTTAAGGAAGAAGAGAGAAAGGGAAGAACCCAAAGAAACTGAGTTGTTGGAATCAGAAATTTAATGTTGGAATTAATGGTAGAGTTTAAACAAAGTGGTTCCACATTATGAGGTCTAGGTAAAGAAGTGTGAATGATCAAAAAGGAAAAGGAGACCATTGTATTTTTGAGTTCATAGAATCATAGAATTTGAGAGTTGGAAGGGAACTCAGTGGTCAGTTATTCCAGTTTATACTTAGAAAAAAATCTGTAATATATCTGACAAATGGTTCCTCTTGAAGATCTCTGTGGAGGAGGAACCAATCATTTTTGAAAAGTACATCCCACTTTGGGACAGCTTCAATTGCTGAGAAGATTTCCTGAGATCAAACTTAAATTTACCTCCTGGCAACTTCAACCTGTTGCCACTGGTTCTAACTATTGGGCCAAATGAAACAATTTATTTTCCTTCTCATATTGCAACCCTTCAAATATTTACGGATAACTATCATTTGTCCCCCTGAGTCTTCTCTTCTCCTGGTCAGTTCTTGGACTGATCCTGATATTGCATGGACTCATGCCCTTTACCATCCTGATTGTCCTCCTCTGGATAACCTACAGCATATTAATATACTTAAGAAGTTATAATGTATGTAATACCAGTATAATGTTTCACAGGTCTTCAGATGAGGTCTCCAGAGGACAGACTATGATCTTCCTATCCCTGGAAATTCTTAATTCTAATGCCTTCCCTCTGTAAATTATTTCCTATTTACCTCTTATATAGCTTGCTTTATACATTTATTTGCATGTTTTCTTCCTCGTTAGACTGAAAGCTCCTTAAAGGTAGGGGCTATCTTTTGCCTCTTTTTGTACCTCCAGCATTTAACAAGGTGCTTGGCACATAAAAGAAATTTAATAAATATATTGACTGATTGATCAATTGATTCCTTTCTTAATACATCCTCAGATCACTTGAGCTTTTTTAGATCTTATATGACTTTGAAGATGCATATTGAGCTTACAATCCCCTAAAATCCCCAAATATTTTTTTAACACAACTCCTGTATAACAATGCATTTCACATCTGAAACTTCTGAAGTTGATTTTTTGTACTAAATTTGAATTTTTCTCTATTGGATGTCAACATGTTAGTGGAGGAATGATATGATGAACGGAGTTTAGTCAAATTAATTTGGCAGCATCCTGAAGAATGGTGGATGAGACTTCAGAAAATAAGATAATTAATAATACTAATGTTAATATTAATAAATATTGAACACCCAATATGTGCTAATAGGCACTCTGCTAAGCCTTTCAAATATGAGCTCATTTTTAACCCTCAAAACAACCCTGGGAGGCAGCTACTACTATTGACCTTATTTTACAGTTGAGGAAACTGAGATAAACAGAGGTTAAATGACTTGCCTAAGCTAGTAAGGGTCACAACCCCAATCACCTCACCATAAATAAAAAAATTTTTTCTGTTTAGCTTTTATTTATTTTAATAATATTTTATTTTCCCCTAAATATAGGTTAAAACAATTTTTAATATTTTTTTAAAGTTCTGAGTTCCATATTCTATTCCTCCTTCCCTCCATCCCCTCCCAACTCTCTGAGACAGTAAGCAATCTGATACAGGTTATCCATGAGCGGTCATGTAAAACATTTTTCTTTTAATCATTTTGTACAAGAAGACTCAAATAAAAAAAAGGAAAAAAGATAAAAAGGAAAGAATAAAAAATAGCATGCTTTAGTCTGTATTCAGACTATATAAGTTGTTTCTTTGGAGGCAGACAGCATGCTTCATCATGAGTCCTTTGGGATTGTCACATCATCATATTGCTGAGAATAGGTAAGTCATTCACAATTCTTCTTTTTACACAGTATTGCTGCTACTGGGTACAACATTCTCCTGGTTCTGCTCATTTCATTTTGCATCAGTTCATGAAAGTTTTTCCAGGTTTTTCTGAAATCATGCTGCTTGTCATTTTTTTATAACACAATAATATTCCATCACAATCCTATACCACAGCTTATTTAGCCATTCCCTAATTGATGGGCATCCATCTTCTCAATTTCTAATTCTTAGTCACCACAAAAGAGCTGCTATAAATATTTTTGTACTGTAGGTCCTTGCCCCCTTTTTTAAAAAATCCCTTTGGGATATAGACCTAATAGTGCTGCTGATTCAAAGAGTATCCACATTTTTATAGCCCTTTAGACATAGTTCCTAATTGCTCTCCAAAACAGTTGGATCAGTTCACAACTCTATCAAGAGTGTCTTAGTGTCCCAGTTTTCCCATATGCCTTCCAACATTTGTCATTTTCCTTTTCTGTCACATTAGCTAATCTGGTAAGTGTGAGGTGGTACATCAGAGTTGTTTTAAGTCACATTTCTCTAATCAATAGTAATTTAGAACTTTTTTTCATATGCCTTTGGATGACTTTGATTTCTTCATCTGAAACTTGTCTGTTCATATCCTTTGACAATTTATCCTTTGGGGAATGGCTTTCTATTTAGCTTTTAAAGAATTTCCCACCTTTTCTGCAACCTATTATTCCAGCCTCATTTATAGGACCTCCTTGTAAAATGATCAAACACCAGGTCCTTTATTCATGATTTTCTTTATTATGAATTTACTTGACCATATGGTTCACTCTACTTACTCTCTATTTTGCATCTTTTTTTTACCTAAGTAGGAAATATGGTTCTTTTTCTTGAACAAAATTCCATTATAGAAGAGTTCCTATAAAGTAGCAGTGGGAAATGAAGTCAAAGATGTAGGTGGGAGTCAAGTCACCAAACATCTTGAAAGCCACACAAATATTTCAGAGAAATAATTGAAAGTTTCACATAAAGCAGTATTTTTGGAAAATTAATCTTTCAGTGGTGTGTTTTATTAAGATGAGAGTAGAAGCATATAGTCAATATTCACTCTAAATGATCTTAAGAAAAAACTGAACTAAACTAAAGGAGTAGTTGACAATTTGTTACTTTGGATGATACCAGGATGACCTTTCCAGGGACTGCAGTGGGGACAGGGACTCACTTCCTTTCACCTTCTCTAACTGCTAATTAAAAAAAAAATCCTAAACATTAGTGGAGATAAAAGGAAAGGAGTTCCTCTTGCCACCACCCATTTCCTAGTGGTCTCTCCATGTAAGGGACTATGGAATTTAGGTACTGCCTCTACAATGTAAGATGTAAATGATAAGGTAGATTACAATGTAATTGAAATATTTTCCCAATCTTCTTTTCTCCTTAGAAACACTAATGGATTTTTTTCTGCAATTACCTATCCTTGCTAATGGTCTAAAATCCAAAAATGAGAACATTGTGAAATAATAATCCTACTAATTAAGCTTACAAACCCCCTTATGTAAGAGGCTTTTCTTGCCTACCCCTTCCTCCAATGTTAGCACCTTCCCTCTAAAATTAAGTCCCAGTTAGAGTCTATATGTTATGTATGTGCGTAGTTGTTGGCATGTTTTCTCCTTGATTAGAATGTGGGTTTCTTGAAAGCAGGAATAGTGTTTTTGCCTTTCTTTATATAACCAGAACTTAGCAGAGTGCCTGACACATAATAAATAATAAATGCTTGCTGATAATGATAAGAAAATGCCATCTCCTTTCAACAGCTATTAAGCTTCAAACAAGCTAGTTACAAAAGGGGGAAAAAAACAAAAATGAATGTGATAAAACAATTATTTCAATTATTTGAGTCATGACTTTCTAGTACATGGATTATCCTTTCCCTTGGCTTTCTTTTTTCTTTTTATGCTGATCAGCTATTGGGTATTAAATAGACTGTTCACACATTTAAAAGAACAGTAGTAGGTGAATCTTCAATCAATATATATTTCCATTTGCTAACTGTTGTGGTAAAAGATCTGGTTTGGAAGGGGGTTGTAATTATTAGCTAGTGAGAATTTTTTATTTCCTTCAGATTTCAATTATACATGTTGGGTCTCAAATGGCATAGACAATCAAGACTTGACCATATCTTGAAAATGTTGCTACATCTTCAAGTTAAATTATTGTATATAACATATGCAAACAGTTTAACTGAGTTTAAAAAAAAAGTGTGGCATCATAAAATTCTAATTGCTTTCTCTGTACCAAGGAAAATACATATCTTGAAAGAAAGGGAAGTCAAACCTCTTTTAATATGCTCTTGTGTCTATGGAACATTGAAGGAATTCTTGAAGCCCTATCTGAACAACAAAAAATCAGGAAAAGAATAGTGAAGTTGAGGATGACATGTAGGAAAGGTGATGGGGAGAGAACAAAGAAATACCAACCTCAAAAAATCCCCAAATCAATAAAATCTTGATACTTGCAACAGTCTTCTTCTTACTCTTAGGTAAAAATTTGGGAAGCACATCCCTTTGCAAACAAGTGCTTCATAAGGAGTAGAAGACTATATAAATGTGACCTGTACAAAATAACATACTATGGAAGATTGTGATTATTTTCAGCTCATAAAACAGCAAAAAAGAAGTAGAAATTATATTGAGCCTGCAGAAATCTCAGCATCAGTTGTGGCTAATGCAGCTCATCTTAACAACATTCATAGATAATATAGGAAGGAGGACAACATACATGAAAAATGGAATGGATCCATCTGCTAACATTCTCATGGCAATTTTCTTAATGTGGATGATATTAGAATTATCATCACTGTGTTCTATTTCAGGCATGTGATGTGCTAAGTGAGAAAGTAGAAATGGAAATTCAAATGAGCAGTTGGAACTTACCAAATATGAAATAATTCTTGATGGAGCAGAAACTATTTTAAAACTATTCAGTGATCTCTTTTCAAGCTATTTCAATGAGGAAAAGATTCAAAGGAAAGGTGACAAGCATTGATTAAGTGCCTACTGTATGTATACCTTGCAACCTAATGCCCAGTTATCAAAGATACATAATAAATTGCTGAATTGTGTTGAATAGAATAATAAAATTCATCATCTTTTCCATTCTTTTGAATTTTTAAATTAAAATTCTATAGTGGTTTACTAATACAAATTCATTGCTACAACAAAGAAACAAAAGGGTTCAAAATACATCTTAGCACACATCTTAATTTCTTGTAAACTGAGACAGATAACTCCCCAAAGCAACAACAGATTAGTGCTTAAATTACTCTGTAAAACTTTATAAAGAAAGATGACTACAATTGTAGGTAGTATCATCTCACAAAGCAAAGAAAAGCAGTGGAGGGTAAAATCACTTTAAAAGAGTACTAGCAAGACATACAATTAAGCAGTGTTATTTAAAGGGCATTTAGGATAAAAATAGAAGGACAAAAACTGAAAAAATGGGAAAAACATTTTTAATGAATTATTTTTCTTCATCAAATATGTTATGAAGTCCAAAATATGTTATGCAGGAAGTAGAAATGGCTCTGAAGTCATCAATGAATATTTATCAAGCTTTTACTATGTGCTAAGAACTGAATTAAGTTCTAAGCATCCATATACAAGTAAAAAGAAAGACAACCCCTGCCCTCAAGGGGGGGGAAACAATACATAAAAGTTATTAGACAAGTTCTAGAAGTGGTGGTAAAGAAGTCCAGAATGTCAGAAGCAGAGTCAGGGAAGGAGTGAAAGTGTGAGCATGGTGGTCTGAATGTTTCATCAAAATAGATGTTCCAAGAAAAAACTCATCAGTGGAAGAAGGGAAAACATGAATAGAAGTGTGTTCTAGAGTGAGAACCCTACAGAGAAAGAGAGATCTTCCAGGATAAGAAAGCTGTTAATTCATACTGGAAAAGTTAAGGAAGTCAGGGCCAGAACCAGGGGAGGAGGGAAGGGAAAAAAGAACAAATATGGGAAAAATAGCCAGATTAGACCAAATGTAGGCATTACAACTGTGGAGGCATTGAGGGATTGGCATACAAGATATCTGAAAGAACAAAAAATAACAAAGATCTGGAAATTTCTGGACTTCCTTAATATTAAAAAGGTTCCCTAGTTAATTTCAATAACCACCAACTTATACCTAAGCTCCTATTCATAAAAAAAAATCTTTATGTGAACCATCTACATATAAATCAAAGGCAGCTTCAATGATAATATTAGAAGGGATCAAACAGATTTTCACAAGAAATGTTCAGCAATGGACTACATCTTTATTATTTCATTATTGACCAAAAGATCTAGAGAATATGTAAGCCTATTGTTTTTAGTGTTTTTCAATTATGAAAAAAACTGAATTAATAGAGCAAAATATTTCCCTACCACCTCTTTTTCACACAGGTGCCCTGCATCTAAAATGGAAACCATTCAAGCTACAGAAACAGCCTTGTTCACTATTGATTCACCCTCTGATAAAAAATATCAGATGATGAATAAAACAAATTAATGTGCTTGCCAAAGGGGTTTGCCACTATGAGAAGTTTTTCAGTAGAGTCTATACAGAAGATAAATGTCCTGTTCATCATAACTTCATCAAGCACTGGAACATTGTCATTCTTCCTAGAAGAGATGTGTGACCTCTCAAAGAGTTTGGCTTAATCATCCAGGTTAGTCAAATCACTGTTACCACCTTAACCTCAGGAAAGTAGCCCTGTGGAGATGCAAATAACAACTATTGCTATTGCTACCATCTCCTCAGCAGCCACAGCTATTGAAAAACCTGATAATAAAATTCTCACCACAAAAGTCTTTGGCAACATCAGGTGACTCAACAGACTTTTTTTTTCAATGAGAATTGACACTAAAGAAGATGCAACTTGTTATTGCACCTTAAAGACCATTGGGTCTTTCCATCCAAGTGATAGCTGAAACCCTCCTGTACATGGTATCTGCCTTGTTATCATGTGAACTCCTAGAGAACAGAGATTGCCTTACTTTTACTATGTGTATCTCTTGTATCACTGAACTGAGCACAGCACAGCATATTATATATCGTACATTCTATAATATGATGTTTTTGATATTATAGATTCTAGAGATAAAAGGGACTCTTAAAAGAAACCAAATCTACCTCACTTTATATTTGAAGAAATTGAGGCACTTAAAATTTAGTTAACTTACAGGGTTTGAATTCAGTCTTTCTGATTCCAAGTCTAGCGTCCTATTTAGGACACTAGAAGCGTCAAATACACAGGCTACTTTGTGTCTTGTAACACTCTCAAGTGCATCCTGAACCAGAAAAAAAATGTAATTGGGGAAATATTTAACAAAATAGATACAAATATAGTAGAACATGTGTAATATTAACATGTGAGGCAGCCTGCAGGAATCCTTATTATGGTTTAATATCCCGTTTTTATTTGTTTGATTTGAACTACCTACACCATGTTACATCTTGAAAACATTTAATAAATGATTTTTTCATCTATTCATCCATCTATCCATCTATCTATCCAACTATTCATCCATCAATCCATTCATTCATACACACAGCAAAGACGAAGTAAATAAAGAGTGTTTATTGTCCAGATTATGATATATGTTTGGATTGAAACACTATGGTGCTTTTCCATCACTATGTATATTTAATATAGACAGTACAGATGGATAATGAATTTGGTCCAGGGTTGAACAAAAATAGGAAAATAGAGTAGATAATCCTTTGAAAATTTTAAAATTCTTCTAAGTACCTAAAACTTCTCATGAAAGCAATCACCCATCTTTCATGTTAAGAATTTAATGGTTTGCTATGTGGAAGTAAGACATAAAGTACAATAGTCTCTGAAGATTAAAAATGAATTCCTCACAGAGTTGTCCTCTGTGGAAGAGCTCACTCTGGATGTGAGCAAGCTTCAATATTCAATATAATCAATGAGGAGCATTGAAGAAGAACAAGAGTAAAAGCTATCACTAAGAAATTATGTGACAAGAAGATGAGATGGTCTGCTTAAAGGGGAAGGGGAGAAATCAGTCAATACATTAATCAATGAACATATATTTATCAAGCATTTACTGTGACTCAGGCACTGAGGATAGGAGTACAAAGAATTAAAGAATCCCTATGAGATTCTTTAACGAGAGAGACAAATACACATACAAATCTATACAGTATGAGTATGAAATGAAGAAATATGCAAAGTTCAATAAAATGTAATGTAGTTTAGAATAAAGAATACTAGCTTTTGGGGGTGTGGTCTGGAAAAAAGTTTCTTGTGCTGTGTCATAAAGAAAGAGAAGGATTCTATGAAGCAGGCATTAGGAGGAAGCCAATTTTAGGAATAGGGGATGACCAGTGCAAAGACATGGTGATAGAAGATGGAATGCCATATATCAGGAAGGAAGAGCTGGCTAGTTTGTCTGGTCCACAGAATGTGTGTGTTGGGGGGGGTGTTATCTAATGAGGCTGAAATGATAAGTTGAAACCATGTTTTGAATGATTTTAAAAGGAAAATAGAATTGATATTTTATCCCAGAGGCAACAGGAAATCGCTGGAGTGATTTAATAGAACAGTCACATCATTAAATCTACATTTAAGGAAAACTATTTCAGCAGTAGTGTGTAGAATTGACTGGACTTGTTAAAGACTTGAAGCAGAGAAACTGATGTATAGCCACTGGTACCTTTTTGATATCAGGAGAACACAAGGAAAATCTAACATGGTAAACTAATGAGATAGAATAGCCAGGAGTCATAGAATATGGGTAGGCAACAGTAGTGTTGCAATCTTTATCACTGGAGGAAATTTTCAAATTGATGAGATCATAGATACCTGAGAACTTTGCGTATGTGCTAGGCAAAGAAAGATGTATAAAAAAATCAATAAAAACTGCCCTTATGCCTGTATTCTGTTTTGAAATCTTGATAAGAATGGTTAATGGGTATAAGAACTGTTATCTTTGATGAAAATGTCAAGGAAGAGAATAGGCACACTTTTGAAGACGATTTCTTCAGTTATTCACACTTGCTGAGTATCAAATTGAGGAGAATATAAAATGCTATTGTATTTATTGTTTGTTGATTGAAAAAAAATTCCACAAGATTTGGCTCACTGGAACAAATTAGAGCTTTAGAGTTTCTCCTTAATTTGTCTCCTATGCATCATATTAAGTTCATAAAAGATTCCATGACAGATGTAATCACACAAAGTTTTATTCAATAATCCTTTTGGTAGTGATGTCAAGTGAGGTATAAAAAAAGGAAACACATAATTGTCAGAAGTGTTTGCTAGTGTCATAAGATAAATTAGTTTGTTTGTACATTATCTTGGATAGGATTTTCAGATGGACAGCAAGATACGTTTAAAATCTGAGTAGAAGTACCCACTTTGTTTTTGGTAGAATTTTCCAATGACTCAAATATGACCCCTTCCTTTCTTCTCAAACCAACATTATCATTATGACATATCTTGAAAACAATTTCAGAAGGTCAAAATGGGAAATTTTTATTTTGACTTTCTATAAATAGAAATCAATGAT
This sequence comes from Phascolarctos cinereus, assembly GCF_003287225.1. Taxonomy (NCBI): domain Eukaryota; kingdom Metazoa; phylum Chordata; class Mammalia; order Diprotodontia; family Phascolarctidae; genus Phascolarctos; species Phascolarctos cinereus. Next base: position 182,701,532 of record NW_027556180.1, on the reverse strand, counting down.
TTGCCATTCTACTCAGTAGCAATATTCATGATTAAGAAAATTAACAAACATCTGATATTAAATGATGTGAATGACAGAATTAAAAAGTGGTAGTATGGCTTTAATTAATAGAAAATTACAAATTTTCTTTATGTGTAGTTTTTTAACTAGAAAACAAAATGGACTAAATTATGTGTTAATTAAAGGTCCAGGTTGATAACCTGAATTGCTCTTGGAGAATGAATGTCATTGATATTAACAAAGGGAGATTATGATAATTTTGTGCTGCTCTTGCACAATCCTAAGCATTATTGTCAGATAGTCAATTTGAGATTGCAGGTCATAGCTTTAAAATTAAAAGTTTGGCACAAGAAATGGAATCAATAAACATTGTCATGTGAAAAAATATGTATTATAATGGATGCTAAAATTCTACTCTATTTTTACCAAGACTTATCCCTCAAGAAGCAACAGAAATACAATTAGAAAAATACTAAATCAGAATATAGGCAAAGGCTTAAATTTCACTACTGAAAAATATGTAGATTTGCTCGATTTGAATGAATGAAAAAACGGTATTGAACATGTATGAATGATGGATCTGCTTGGTACTTGTGATAAAAATACAAAATACTTGGTCCTTGTACCTTTGAGGAGTTTATATTTTAATAGGGTGATACAACATATATAGGATAATAGTGGCCAGGGAAGGGGTTTTTAATCTAAGGAGTCATAGGGATAGTGAGTGGACACATACAGCAGTTGATCATCATTACCTTTCTAGAAACAATGCTAGTATAGGTTTTGTTACTCTTACCTGAGCAAAGGGTGAAAAGCAAGATGGATGAGAGTTTCCACATGGTATCAATGAACTTAGTTAAATGTGGATTTCTGGATGGAGCATAAGGCAAGGTCTGGGGCAAACTGAATGTAGGAGGTTATTTGAAATTATAATTACCTAACAGTGAAACTTAGTCCCAGGGAAGAATTCTAAATCTGAGCAGATTAACCTTCTTCCATAGAAGGACCATTCATTATTTCTGGAGTTCTAGTCTGCAGAGTGCTTTTTTAAGGTGAAGAGAGGTAAGAGTAGATGGCAAGATGCCTGGCTGGATGGCTTTCTCAACATTTGGTCTCATTCCAGCTAATTTTACTGAAAATCCTCACAGAAATTCTCAGTGACTTCCAAATCATCAAACCAATGTCTTTTCTCCTTCTGGTTCCCATCTCTTTTTACTTCTTCCTTCATGAAACTTTCATTTTTAAAAAAACTTCTGTGACATTGGCCTCTTCCTAGCTCTGCGACCTTTCAATCAGAATCCTTTTCTTGCCTTTTGTTCTCTTCTTCCTTCCCAATTTGAGTCTCACAACAGCCCTCTGAGCTAGAGGCTATTATTAAACTTATTCATTTATCATATTATGTAATTACAAGTATTTGTCTTATAGGTGGGAGACGAAGGCTCAGAGAGCTTCAGTGGCTTGTCCATAGGCATGGAGCTAGTGAGTACCTAAGAAAATATTTGAATTCAGTTTCTTCCTGACTCTGGCAATTTTCCCACTGTGCCATGATGCTTTGTGCTACATGCATCACGCGGCTAATATGAAGATTGAAAAAATGTAATTCATGTGGACTCCTTGTGAACCATCAATTATTATAAATACAGACTATTTTCACTAATACTATTACTGTCATCAGTAATGAAATTATAAAGATGAGGTGCCAGTGGAAAACCTCCCTTCCTTTTAAATGTCATAAACATAATTGATAAAATTTAAATCTAAAAAATGAAAAATGATACAAATAATGTTTTTTAATTTATAAATTCCTCTTTTATCATTTGTTCAAAATCCAGGTACCAAATATCATTTGTAAAACAAACAGATTTTTAAAACCTTATGATGATATACTAACGTTTAAGATATCAAGATATTAAAATATTCTAAATTTGCTTTCATTATTTGCATATTTATTGACTCTGTCTAATTTCATTGACTTTGTCTAATTTCTAAATGTATGTAATATCTATTTGAATCTCCTTAAATCTCTGTGCCCACCTCTGTAAAGATTTTTTAAAACTTTATTAGCCTAAATTTTGCCTACTAAAGAAACCAATAAAGGTAGAGAAGGTGGATAAGGTTCTCAGTTTTTAATAAGAAATTGCCACAGGGGAACTACATATACATTTTAGCCATTCCGCAAAGAGTAATCTTTCCCAGTCTCTTACTTGATAATGAAGAAATAAATGTTATTTCATTAGTCATACAAATGTAATTTGTCTTATTCAATAAATGTGCTTCTGAAAAGGCATGTAGAAATATTGTGATCCATCAAACTATATGTATCTATCTATCTATCTATCTATCTATCTATCTATCTATCTATCTATATATCTATATATATATATATATATAGTGTGTGTGTGTGTGTGTGTGTGTGTGTGTGTGTATGTATGAGAGAGAGAGAGAGAGAGAGAGAGTGTGTGTATTTAATATTATGAAGTACCTACTTAATGGAAAATGAGCTTCCACCCTAATTTTTGTATATCGAGGGAAAATATCAATTAACATTTATAGAAGGGGAGGGAGGAAAGGAGGAAGGAAGGAAAGAAAAAAAGAAGGGAAGGAAGGAATAAAGAAAGAGAAAGAAAGAAAGAAGAAAGGAAAGAAAAAAGAAAGAAAGAATTGTTATAAATTATAATCTCCCTTTTCCCCCGGTACTTTCAAGATAATTGATGTCCTGTGCCATTCAAAGGACATTTGAAGTAAGAATCCCAGAGGCAGATTTAGAGAAAACTAGGAAGACTTGTATAAACTGAAGAACAGTGAAGTGAGCAGAATTAGGAGAAAAATTTATACAACTGCAAATTATGAAAGAAAACAATTCTTTTTTATTTTACTTTCTATTATGTATTATTTTTGCCTCCTCCTCTTTCTACATCTTTTTTTAAAAAAATTATTTTTAGTTTTCAACATTTGCTTCCACAAAATTTTGAGTTCCAAATTTTCTCCATATCTTTCCTCTCCCCCCCACTCAAAGATGGCATGCATTCTGAATACCCCTTCTCCTAATCTGCCCTCCCTTCTATCCCTCCCCCTTTCTCTTATCCCCTTCCCCTTATATTTTCCTGTAGGGCAGGGTAGATTTCTATACCTCATTTCCTGTATTTCTTATTTCCCAGTTGCATGTAAAAACAATTTTTTTAACATGTGTTTTTAAAACTTTGGGTTCCAAATTTTCTCCCTTCCTCCCTCCCCACCCACCCTTATTGAAAAAGCAAGCAATTCGATACAGGTTATACATGTGTAGTCATACAAAACACTTCCATAGTAGTCATGTTGTGAAAACTAAGTTAATTTCCCTTCACCCTATCCCGCCCCCCCATTTATTCTGTTCTCTCTTTTGACCCTGTCCCTCCTCAGAATTGTTTGCTTCTGATTACTCCCTCCCCCAATCTTCCCTTCCTTCTATCATTCCACTGTTCTCTTATCCCCTTCCCTGTTATTTTCCTGTAGGGTAAGATAGATTTCCATACCCAATTGAGTGTGTATGTTATTCCCTCCTTAAGCCAAATCCTATGAGAATAAGATTCACTCATTCCCTCTCACCTTCCCCCATTTCCCCTCCATAGTAAAAGCCTTAAAAGAAAATAATTCTTAAAGATACAAGGTTTAAGAACTTTGATCAGAGAGTGAACTGTCATTTAATGTAACTAAAATTGTTCAAAATAAAAATTCAAATTTTTTGTTTGTACCAAAACTTTTTTTTTCATATAATGAAGTGTTAATGCTTATTGATATTTGTCAAGTTCACTCCAAAAACGAAAAATAAGAAGAATGCCCTGGGGAGGCTAGGTGGTGCATTGGGCTGGCTCTGGCCTTGGAGTCAGGAGGATGTGAGTTCAAATCCAGTCTCAGACACATGACACTTACTAGCTGTGTGACCCTGGGCAAATTATTTAACCCTGATTGCCTTCACCGAAAAAGCAAAAAAATAAAAATAAAAAGAACGCTCCATAGAAAACTGTCCCCAAGAGGTAGCTAGGCTTTCAAAAGAGGAGCTGTTGATAGCATTGGCAGCAAAGGGAGGGTATGGAAGTGAAGCTGTGTGCGACAGTGACCCTAACCCAAATTAAACTCAGAGATTTCTCAAGGTGGAAATCAAAGGTTACCTTTATTACAATCTCATGAGATGGCTGTCTGCTCCTTTGATACACATGGAGAAAGACAGAGACTGAGTAACAGGGGCCGCCTTATAAAAGCAAATCTCTGACTACCATGCAAAGTCTCCACCCACTACAAAAATAAGTCTCCACCCACCACTATCCCTTACCCCCTTAACTGGGGGTGGGCTTGCATTCTAACTGGAAGGTGGGGCTTACATTACAGGCCCAAAATTCAAAGACAAGGAAAGAGGCGGGAAGCCAAGGGCAAACAGCTCAGATTGGGGGTGGGCAGGGCTTATTCTTTCTGTTACATGCTTAAAAACAGGGTCTGAGCAGGGGAGGATTTTGAAAACAATCATCGAAAAGTATTGACCTTTTGAAGAGGCTTCACTTCTGAGAGTTCATCTCTCACAATTTCCCCTTCTCATTTCTTATAATTTGAAGCCTCCTCACAAATATTACACCTTACAGATACAGAGGCCCAAAAATAATGATAAACTGTCCATTTAAGGCTTCAGAAGTCTCTTCTCATACTGCTGTCTGACACTCTGGGCATCATCTGGTGAAGTCTTCTTGTCTAAGTGCTGTTCAAGCAGTGTCCAGCAGACTCTCACTTCCCTCCTGCAGAGATTCTCCTTCTTGTATCCACTCTCCTACAAGACTGATCTCAACACAATTTTAAATTACCTTGCCAATAACCAGGGCAAATAATGAAAATTAAATCAACCCCTATGTCTTTACAATTACCGGATCAAAATTGGAACTTTGTCCAATTGTAGTGTTTCAGGATACTCAAATTAAAAAAATCAGAACCTAGTCCTACACTGTGCATTACTTCTAGTTTTATACCTTTATTCATTCCTATTCATATTCCCCATCAGGAGGATGAGCATCCACTAAGGAATTAATAAGACACTCCAATACACAGTAGTTAATTTAAAATCAGTACATATCAAATAACAAAACAATCCCAACTTCTAGTCATGTACAAATAAATAATCCTTAATTAAAATAGATACTTCTTTCAAGGCATTTACAAGATAAGCCATAAGCTATTCCTCTTTTAACATTAATTGTAACAAACTGAGATAACTTTAACATTAACTAAGTATTAACTAGGTAACAGAATAATATCCTCATTCCACAATCTCCTGGCCTAATTATCCCCTAATGATGGGGTAAGGCCCAAGTAGACCCCTGCCCCTTGCCCCAGAAAAAATGTGGTTCTCATTTGTCTAAGGGCCACAGCTCTCCATCTTCCTTTGAAAGCTCTGGCCCCACTTTTTGATCTTATTCAGATGCCTTTCAAACTTCTCCCTTCATTATATATTCCCATTGTCTATTAAATCTCTCAGATATTCCAATTGGAATTCTCTCCTATACCCCTTTCTCAGCCCCTCCTCTGGTCAAAGTTACTTTAGTGTGTGTAAGATCCAGAGACTTTCTCACGCCCGCTCTTCCTTATGGGCATCACCTGGCCTATATGTTTATTTCTAACAAACTTCCCCACTGGCTGAAAAGACCTGGGCTAACTTCTTCAGAAGGGACCCTTGTGCTGTGACCTTGGAGTCCCAGCACCCCCAAACTTCCAGACCTCATCATTATGAGAAATTAAAGGATCCTGACTTATACAGGAATATGCTTAATTCTGAAATTCTAGGCCAAATAACTCAATCTTTTGTATCTTACTATAATAACCTCAGATGTTCCTGCTTCAATCTATTGCTTAATAGATTCGATATTTATGCTTACAAACTTATGAATATAGGAATTTGCCATGAAAGAACATAACTAAAGGGAACAATGCTTACCTAGATTCATGTCAACTCCAGGCAGAAGTTATATAATAACCAACTGCATTGAGCCAGGTTTAAAGTCTGCCAGGTTTCAAAGTAGGGAAATTGAGTGAGGAGAATCCTGCCTCAGCCATGCAGAAAAATCGTTCTCCCTACCTTCCCATGAGAACACTTTCTTGCAGCTCATAGGTGCAGCTCATAAACCTCTTTGCAGGTTGCTGACGTCATGGTCAGTAGCTCAATCAGTTCTTTGTTAACCATACCTGGAGTTAGACTCAAAATAATAGTTCATTAACAGATTCCAAGGTCTTAGATAGCAAATTCCCCTCATCAGAGTTTCAGGTGTGACTATAGTCTCACATTAATTAGGGAACATCTCCAAAGTGAGCTCTAAGTAGCTTGCATAACTTCCTACACATGTTATGGTTCCTAATAACATCCAAAGTAAAATCAAATTTCCATTAAGATCATAAGTTGCTACTCTAAATAGATTTGCCTTTCTGTTTCTCAAGCTTATCTATCCCTCTTAACCATCCTTAATCTGAAAGAATGAGACACTTTCAGGACTCGAATCTTATACATATAAGTTCAAATAGTAATTTTAGCTCTTTCTAGGCCATGGAATGAATTCAGATCAAAACAGTAAGATCTTTCCTACTTACAGTTTATTACAGAAATTTAGATGCTTTAGTATTAATCACTAGCTTTAGATCTCTGACACTGCTCCATTGAGACTGTTTCTCTAAAAGCACCCAGTTAAGTCCAGTCCAAGAATACAACAAACCCAGGAACGAAACTCTAAGTTCATAGTAGGTTTGGACATAATTTTCTTGCAAATAGAAATTTAGTAGGCTCTCTAAAAAGAGTATCAAAGATTTCAAAACTTTTTTTTGTAATAGTATCTCCCTTTCTCAAAAACAGCTTACAATTTTCTAATTACCATAGAATTCCCAGTTACCTAAATTCTCTAGTCAAAAGGTGTCTGTATGAGAATTCTGAGATTTTACAAAATTGGGTTGTTTTTGTTTCTGTTTTTTGCATAATTATCAAGTTTCTCTTCACACACACAAAATACTTTTACCAATGTTTGGCTTAAACTATAACTCCAAATAGCTTAGTTAACAATTTTAAGCTTCATAAGTGAAAGCCAGATAATCCCAGCTAAAACTTCCCTTTAAACAGAGACAAAACTTGGAAGTTCTCATTTCTTAAATTACAATACTTAAAAGGAAATGTACAAAACAGGACCATATAGAATGTCCCAACAACCCCAATTCATTCCTTTTTCTCTCTTCTCTGAAGGCACAATTCTTAATTTAACATTCTGGGTTATAAAATAAATTGCCCTTCCAACAACGTAGCTAATACAATTGCTTACTAGATTACATATCACATTGAGAAATATGTAAGCAGTACATTAAAAACTTAAAACAGACCCAATAAAGATCTTTCTTTCTGAATTCTTTCACCAGGTCCAGTCTCCTGGGGCCACTCTCACCCCACTAGACTGGCTTTTCTTTATTATCTATGCTAGCCCATCACTGTCTTTTTACTGGTCCTCAGGCCACATCCTGATTCAACCTCAGTGATGCTCCCAATCAGGAATTGGGTGGCTGGCAGCCTGGATTTCCACCAGACCCACTGGTCCCTGCCTTAAGAGTCTGGCCCTCATGTACCATCCCCCAACAAACCCAATAGTTAGCCTAAAGAAGGCCTGGGTTGAAAAACATATGTGTATATACACACACACACACACACACACACACACACACACACACACATATATATATTATATATATAAAATTTTTCCAATTTCTAATTGAGGCCCTAATATGAGAGAACACCTCATTAATTCCAAATGCATATCAATAAGCTTTTTTACAATAAAATATGTTTGTATCACAGGGCATACATTATAAAATTATTCCCAAAATTGTAATAAACTTTGAAATAACCCATTATCAATTTAGATGAATGCACTCCCAATCACTTTGACCAGAGAATAATTCATCTCATCATTAATATGTTGAAACTATAACTTTAAACCACCATATATTTTTTATAATAGTCAAGATTTTAAACGAAAATCTCCTATCATAGTCTTATAATCAAATATACCTCACTAGGTATTTAACAGTTTCAAATTATCTCATCTTTATCACTAAAAGACCCATTCAAGAGTTACCTAAACACCATTTCTACCTCACAGTGGTCCCTCAAATTTTACAATCTAAGAGTTTTAGAAATACAATACAATTTAGAAACATAGTAATAACTTAAACAATAAACTTCAGATAACATCAGTTGCATTTCCAGATTATCACAAGTAGAAATTATCAATCTTGTTATTCTTAGTACTTTCAACAATTACATTAACTAATAATGCCACATCTCATAAAAACCATTTTTTAACAGTAAACTTAAATCCAATCAGATCTGAATTTATAATCATTAATAATAAACAATTAAAAATATTTTTGTTTTAAACCCAATACTCTTGGCCCTTTAAAAGGAAATATCCTCCACAAATTTATCTATTCCCTTGAAAAGACACGTAGTGACAATTCCTGCTCTAAATCCTTCTTTTCTTTCCTACTTCCTTAAGGGAACTAAGAAAAAAGTCCCCTCTGCTTCTTAGAGGCTTATCACATGGAACCTCCCTCCTGAAAATCTCAGGCTTCAGCAATTTGAACAGTAACCCTCTATACATAATTGAATACAGCCCTCCCTCTCTCTTCCTGAACTGCTTTTACAACTTTACTATGCATTCTGAAGAATTCACTGGTCTTATAAAAAAAAATCTTTTTTTTTAATTCCAAAAGTTTCCAAACATTTTACTCTCAAACCCTCTATTCACTCTCATTCACACCACAGACACAAACAGGAACACAAAACAGACATACAACAAATTGCTGCAGAGTCCTCACATCATATTTAATCAATTTTTTTTTATCTTTCTCTTTTTATTTTGGTAGTTCGTTCCAATCTTGGAGTCTACTCCCTGAAAGACTATCTTCCAGAATATCAAATGGCAGCTTCTGGTTTACTACTTTAGACTGCGGTTTGCCCATAATTTTCTTACCTATGTGCAATTACACAAATGAATTTGGCTGAGAGAGATTGCTCTTCTCTCTGAGTCAGTGATTTAATGATTAACTAGCAGAAGAGGTCACCCTCCCCCCCTTACAGTCACCCGAATGCTTTCTCAGTGTACCCGAAATTTTTCCAGGTAGGGTCGCCCCAGCCCCAAGTCACAGACTTAGCAATTAGTTAATTTAGCTGAGGGTCATGGCCTTCCCTCCACGTCAAGGACCTAAGGAATAAAGGAACATGAGAGCTGCATGGTCGGGCTGTATGCATACAATTCATGTGACTGATCCGATTCTTCACTCTATTTCACTCTATTTCACTCTACTCACTGAGGCCGTCCAGCTTCACACAATCTCATAGCTGCCCTGCCTTTGTTTTCCCCCTTGAGTGTCTCTCTTCGAGACCTTACCCAAACAGAAGAAGGCTCCCTAAGTCTGGTCTGAGGGTTGCCAGAGAAATCTCTGAGGGGGCCCTGACCCCCAGGGTCCAGACGGTAGTCTTGCTCACAGATGGGCAAAATCTCAGTGGGATTTCCAAAGCTGTGTGTGACAGCAACCCTAACCCAAATTAAACTCAGAGACTTCTCAATGTGGAAATCAAAGGTTACCTTTATTACAATCTCATGAGATGGCTGTCTGCTCCTTTAATACATGTGGAGAAAGAGATAGACTGAGTAACAAGGGCCACCTTATAAAAGCAAATCTCCAACCACCACCAAAGTCTCCACCCACTAGAAAATGAGTCTCCACCCACCACTATCCCTTACCCCCTTAACTGGGGATGGGCTTGCATTCTAACTGGGAGGTGGGGCTTACATTCTAAGCTCAAAAGTTTCTTCCTGTCCCCTTAACTGGGAGGTGGGGCTTACATTACACAAGCCCAAAATTCAAAGACAAGGAAAGAGGCAGGAAGACAAGGGCAAACGGCTCAGGTTGGGAGTAGGGCAGGGCTTATTCTTTCTGTTCATGCTTAAAAACAGGATCTGAGAAGGGGTGGTTTTGAAAACAATCATCAAAAATTATTGACCTTTTGATGAGACTTCACTTCTGAGAGTTCATCTCTCACAAAAATGAGGTGCAAGGATTATTCCTATTCTTCTTGAGCAAATGTATTTTGACCCATGAGAGAAAGGATATCCAGTACTTGATGGGATGGCCAGATATGTAGTATCTTCCAGAGGGAGCTGTGCATTCATAAGGGCCAGAATATGGAAGAAGCACAAAAGGAAAAAAATCTAAGGTGAAGGGAAGTTTTGAAATTATAAAGTATGAATTCCCAGAGGGCACAGTGGAAGGGGAGGGCAGAGATGGATTAGAGCTTGAGAAAGGTAAAGCTGACATGGAAGGACATAATAGAATGGAGATGAGAGTAATTGTGATGGGGGGTGGTTAGACAGTATTACTTTAATTGGAGAATAAGAGGTTAGAGATTATTAGCCATAGGATAGGATATTAAATAATGAATGAATAATTTTTGCATTTTTTCCTTTTTTTAAAGTTATGAACTGAACAAAGATAAATATTTCCACATAAAAAGAATAGAAAATAATTATTAGAATATATTTTAATAGAAAATATTATTCCAAATAAAAATGTTAGGAAAAAAAAGAAGTTTATATTTTTAAGGGCTTCATTTATCCTTTTCAAAGTCAGTCAATAAACATTAGTTAAGCATCTATTGTGTCCTAGACACTGCGCTAATAACTGGGTATATGAAAAGAGGCAAAAGACAGTCCTTGCCCTCAAGGAAGTCACAATCTAATAGGGGAAAAAACAAAGAACAGCTTCTACATTAAAGGATCAGAGGACTTCGAATATGATATTCCTGAAGGCAAAGGAGCTTGGATTACAATCAAGAATCAACTACTCAGCAAAATTGAGCATAATTTTTTCAGGGGAAAAAGATGGATATTCAATGAAATAGGGGACTTTCAAACTTTCATGATGAAAAGACCAAAGCTGAACAGAAAATTTGATCTTCAAATACGAGATTCAAGAGAAGCATTTTTAAAAATGTAAACAGGAAAGAAAAAAAAGTTATTCAATAGGGTTTAAACTGTTTTCCCTACATGGGAAGATGATACTTGTAACACTTGAGTACTGAATCTGTATTATAGCAGTTAGAAGGAGTATACATACAGGGCAGCTAGGTGGCACAGTGGATACAGCACCAGCCCTGAAGTGAGGAGGACCTGAGTTCAAATCTGGCCTCAGACCAAACACTTGACACTTACTAGCTGTGCGACCCTGGGCAAGTCACTTAACCCCAATTGCCAAAACAAAAAAATGAGTATAAATAGACGATACGGATATAAGTTGATTTTGAGGTAATGATACAAAAAACTTAAGGGGTAAAAAAAAAAGGATTGTACTGGGAGAAAAAAAAAGAGAGAGGCAGAAGAGGTGAAATTACATCACACAAATATGCTCAAAAGACCTATTGCAGTAGAGGGAAAGAATGGAAGGGGTGAGCATTGTTTGAACCTTATTCTCATCAGATTTGGCTCAAAGAGGGAATAGCATGCACATTCAGTTGAATATAGAAACCTAACTTACCCTGTAGGGAAGTAGGAGAGGAAAGAGGAAAAAAAGGGGGCAAATGATAGAAGGGAGGGCAGATTGAGGGCGGTGGTGTTCAGAAGCAAAACTTTGGTAAGGAGGGCAGTGATTAAAGGAGAGAGAAAAGAATAAACAGAAGGAAAAATAGGATGGAGAGAAATATGCAGTTAATAATCATAAACATGAATGTGAATGGGATGAACCCTCCCATAAAATGTAAGTGGATAGCAGAATGGATTAAAAGCCAAAATCCTAAAATATGTTGTTTACAAGAAACACATTTGAAGTAGGGAAATACACACAGAGTAAAGATAAGGGGCTGAAGCACAATACATTATGATTCACGTGAAGTAATGTGGAAATATGTTTAACATGATTGTACATGTATAACCTATATCAGATTGCTGTCTTATGGAAGATGGAGGGCAGGGAGGAAGGGAGAAAAATTTGAAACTCAATTTTTTAAAAAATGAATGTTGAAAACTCACTTTACATATAATTGGAAAAAAGTACCAATAAGAAAAAAAATCTTCACCATTCACCCTGCCTTTCCAGTTTTTTAAATAGTTTATACTTCTACTCTCTTGTACTCTGCAATTCAGTGACTCTGATCTCTATGATGTTCCTTAAGCATGACCCTCTATCATCCAAACAGAAGTAGTTTTCCTGCATGGAATGTTCTCCTTCCTTAACTATTTCCTAGCTTCCTAAGTCCCAGATGAAATACCGCATTCTACAAGATGTCTTTCCTGATTCCCTCAAATTGTAGGCCCTTCTCTCCATTGATTGCTTCCAATTAATTCTCTCTATAACTCGTTCAAGAAAACCTCATGGTTTGTTAAGAAAACCATATAGACCATATGGTCCATAGAGTTATAATCAGACACAACTGAATGACCAAATAATATCTTGTTCATTGTTTTCTTGTTTTCTTTCTCATCAGACCAAAAGCAACTTGAAAGCAAGAACTATCTTTTGCCTTTCTTTGTGTACATCACAGGGATCTAAGACAATTCCAAAAGACTCATGATGAAAAGTATTATCCACATCCAGAGAAAGAACTATGGAGTCTGAATGCAGATTGATGCATACTATTTTCTCTCTCTCTTTTTTTTTTGTTTCTTCTTTCTCATGGTTTTTCCCTTTGGTTTTAATTTTTCTTTCATGTGGAAATATGTTTAATATGATTGTACTTGTATAGCCTATATCAGAATGAATGCCATCTTGGGGAGAGGGGAGCAGAAGGAGGAGAAAATTTAGAACTCAAAATCTTACATAAGTGAATGTTGAAAACTAAAAACTAATTAATTAAAAATATTTATTGATTGACTGCTTGAACATTTAAATATTTGCTGTTACCTCATACTATACATTCTTTCAGTTCTTCATTGTAACAAGTAAAAAGCTCTGGGAGGTCTTACTAAGAATTTCATCTGCCTTCTTACTGAGCTGAGAATCCTGAATCTCCTTAAGCTTCACTTGTACTTTATTTTGATGGAGTTAAATGCTATCTTCTTAGAAAAGTATGAACTTGGAGTTCCCATTTTTAATTTAGCAGCTTCTGAACTTCCCCATCATTTCCCCCCATCAAACCAATCTTGATGTTCGCAAGTGGTCTGACTCAGATAAGTAAATGCAAATGCTATGCACCAAATTTCTGAAAGCTCTTTTTCCACTCCACTATTGCTATCATGTGCTGCCTCAATTTTCCCTCCAAGTTAGTGACAAGGTTTTCCAACTCTTATTGTATTTAGGCATCCTATTGTGGAATACATCCCCTTAATTTCCAATTTTTTTTACCTGCACTAAAAAAAAAGCTGCTATAAATATTTTTGTACATATAGGTCCTTTCCCTTCTTGTTTTGTTTTCTCTCACTGGGATACAGACCTAGTATTGGTATTGCTGGGTCAAGGGGAATTCATGGTTTTATAGCCCTTTCGGAATAGCTCCAAATTGCTTTCCAGAATGGTTGAATCTACAACTTCACCAGAAATGCATTAGTGTCTTAATTTTCCCACATCCACTCCAATATTTGTCATTCTCCTTTTCTGTCATATTAGCCGATCTGATAGATATGGGGTGGTAGCTGAGAGTTGTTTTAATTTGTATTTCTCTAATTGATAGTGATTTACAGCATTGTTTTCATAGGACATTTAAAGCTTTTCATAGGATAGTTTTGATGACTTCATCTGAAAACTGCATTTTCATATTTTTTTGCCATTTATCAGTTAAAGAATGGATCTTATTTCTATAAATTTGACTCAGTTCTCTATGTATTGGGAAATGAGGTCATTATCAGAGAAACTTGCTGTAAAATTTTTTCCCTATAATGATTGCTAACTTTGTATTTCTTTCAATTCAATTTCCCCCCTATTTATCATACTCTTTCTATCTCTCCTTTCACCCTTTCTATTCTCAAAAGTGTTTTAAGTGTGGTAACACAGGGAGCAAGAACATTTTTGGGTCAGCATAGTTGGTGCTTAGGGGAAGAAGAGAAGAGACCCTGAGGTTGAGCCCCCAGATAGAATTCAGAAAGCAGTAGTTGGAAGACCTGAGGCCTAGGAAAATATTACCCATAACTCAGGATTGAAAATCGATAATATTGATATTAAGGTGGTAAAATTAATGCAAGAAAAAATTAAAACTAAAAAAGAATAAGCAAAGGAAAAAGAACACAACCATTGATAGCTACTTTGGTATAAATGAAGATCTGAGTTCATATTCAGAGGAAGATATGAGGTAAAAAAACACTCTTACTCTAAAGAGTGATGTCAAATGGTCACATCTACAGTCATAAAAATGCTGTATATCATGATTGATTAGAGAAATGCTAATTAAAACAACTCTGAGGTACCACATCACACCTATCAGATTGGTTAACATAACAAAACAGGAAAATGATAAATGATGGAGAAGATGTGGGAAAATTGGAACAATGTTGAATTGTTGGTGAAGTTGTAAACTGATTCAACCATTCTGGAGAATAATTTGTACCTATGCCCAAAGGGCTATAAAACTGTACGTACCTTCTGATCTCACAATACCACTGATAGGGATGTATCCAGAAGAGACCATAAAAAAGTTAAAGGACCACCATACAAAAATATTTATAGCAGCTCTTTTTGTGGTGGCAAAGAAGTGGAAATTGAAGGGGTTTCCAACAATTGGGGAATGGCTGAACAAGTTGTTGTATATGAATGTAATGGAATATTACTGTTCCATAAGAAATGGTGAGCAGGTACACTTCATAAAACCCTGGAAAGAGTTGCATGAACTAATGAAGTAAGCAGAACCTGGATAACAGTGAACACACTAACAGCAACATTGTGCAATGACCAACATCCTTGTTTTGTCTAATAGGATTTCCGTAACAATGATCTCTCTAATTTCACAACATAAGAGAATTTAGACATACAATAATAACACAAACAAGAGTATGCATTTAAAACCTGAAACAAAACTTCAGATGACATCAACTGCATTTCCAAATTATCACATATAAAAGATCATTGATTATATTACCTTTGACATTTTTGTGAAAAATTACCCTAAGATCCCAATAGTTCTCCCCAGCAATCTTAAAAATGATACATCTTCAAACTCCTTAATGATTAATAGCCAGTACTCCACAGTCTACCAGTATGTTATTTACCAGTTCTACAAACTTTGATTATCTCACTATATTTTTGTAGTTCTAGCATAATCAAAGCTGAAATGACAGGAAAAAAGTTTTGAGGGTTTTTTTTTCTTGTAACCTAATATCCTATTGAAAGCCTAAAGTGGGAGTTAGTCCTGCTTAGTTGAACAATTACTTCAACTATGAAAGTTCATTCAATTTTCCCAGTGTTCTAAACTCTCTGGCTACAACCCTTAGAAATTTTTCTGGCTGGCTGTATTTTAAATATTTTGAGGAAACAGAATCTAACTCACAACACAAATACGACACAAAACTTTTATATTTTACAAAAACACAAATGCAGACAAAATGATAAGATAGATACAAGCAGACACAGATAGCTTTAACAAAACATGCAATTACAATCCTTATTTTACAGAGGCACACAATTACTGAGTTTAAACTTTACAGAAGTGTGCAGTTTAAAAAAATAACTGAGATATGCAGATAGGCCAATTAACAGAGGCATACAGTTTAAGAAAGGATATCCTTACCACAGTGATCTGAGACAAACTGGGTCACTGGAAGTGCCCTAGAGTTTTCCTCACAAAAAATTGCAATGCTCAACAAAGGCAAGAGCTCAGAGGATTGGAGCAGGGATAAGGGCAAAGGTTTCACCAGACAAGGGAGGGGGGTAAACTCTGGAGAAATAAATCTCCTGTGGCATCTAGTTTGTTCCCATTGTTACCAGAGAATCCAATGACCCAGTTCCATGTCCAATTCCACTTCTGATACCAATTAATGTCAACTGGACCAAATCAGCCTCTAACTCGTGGATGTCCAGAGTCAAACAAAGCAGGCCAAAGACAGGCGAGGCAGCAATCAAACAGAAGTTTAATTTCTCAGTGAAGGAAATGGCTTGTAAACAAGGACACATGTGCTGGGGCCTCAAGCCAGTAGGGTGAGAGTAGGGGAACCCAAGGCAGTCCAAGTTTGTCTGATGCTTGTCCAAGCTCAGAGAATACTTGGTGCTGGTCAAAGCAATACAATAATTATTTGATTTTACCAGAGGGTGAAATCATCCTGAGGGTGAGCACAAAGGATTGTTGTTATGAAAAGCTCAGGTCACAATTTGCTTGTTGGGCCTTAGCTCTGGAAAACAGGAAGTCTCCAAATATCTTGACAATAGCCAAATTTTAAAATTCCCAGGTTAAAGAGAAAATACTGCAAGCAACAAGGAAAAAAAACACTTTAAATACTTTAGAAAAACAATCTGGATCTCATAAGACCTAGATGATTCTATACTAAAAGACCATAGGTCTTGGAACATTATATTGCAAAATGAAAAGGAGCTAGAATTACATCCCAAAATAATTTATCCAGAAAAGTGGAGTATAATCTTGAAGAAAAATAAAGTACATTTGAAAAACTGAAAAACTTTCAGGTATTTACAACAAAAATACCAGAACTGAATGGAATATGTGATATAAAAGATCCAGGAGAAATATAAGGAAATCACTAAAGAGTAATTAAAAGACACTGATAAAGGCATTTACTTATATGAAAATGTTATCTATCTTCTTAAAACTGTTACCGTCCCTAAGGTAGTTTGAAAGAAAGGTTGTGACTGAGTTGTATATAATGGGGTGATTCTATGAAACAAAATTGGGTAGGAAAAAGTAAAAGGGAGCAATTATATTATAAAAATGGGGCATGAGAGGAAGAAGTAATACAGAGGAAACAAATGAGGATGGTGGGCTGGTAATGTTGGAATCTTATTCTCATCTGGTTTAAAGTGGAAACAAACCATGCATCTGAAAGAGTTTTAGCAGTCTTCTGAACTTCTAGAGAGGTAAGAAAATTGGGGAATATTATGAGGGAGAGACTTTTAAAAGGGTGATTATAATAAGATTCAGAGGTTGGGGGAGAAGATAAGGGAGGGAATTTCAAAGAGGTGGGTAAAATAAGGAATATGAGGGTAAGGAGAAAAGAAAAGGTAACAGGAATAGGGTAAAAAAAGAAAAGAGGCTAAGAAAGAAAATAGTAAAAATAAGGTGGAGGGAAATTCAGGAACAGTAATTAGAACTTTGTCCAATCCCTAAAAATATGAGCCATTCCCCAATTTATAAACAGTCAAAAGATATGAACAAGTGGTTTCCAATCAAGAAATCAAACACTTTGGAGCAACCAGGTGGTGCAGTGGATAGAGCACTGGCCCTGGAGTCAGGAGGACCTGAATTCAAATCCAGTATCAGACACATAATACTCACTAGCTGTGTGACTCTGGGCAAGTTACTTAACCCCAAGTGCCTCACCAAAAAAAAAAAAATCAAACAATTTATTTATTTCCAAAGATGATTATGGAAAAAGGAAAGGAACCTATATGTTCTAAAAATGTTTATAGTGCTCTCTCTGTTGTGGCACAGAACTGGAAATTGCAGGGATCCTCATTAATTGGGGAATGGCTGAACAAGTTGTGGTATATGATTATGATGGAATACTAATGTGCTATAAGTAATGATGAGCTCGATGACTTCAGAAAAACATGAAAAGACTTGCACAGAATAAAGAAGAGTGAAATGAGCAGAACCAATAGAGTGTTGTATACATTAACAGCAATATTGTTTTAAGAATGACTTTGAGCAAATTATTTTGACTATTATATATACTCAAATTAACTGTAAAGGACATATGAAGAAAGTCACTGTTTGTGTCTAGAGAAAAAACTGATAAAGTGTGTATAGAACAGTTTTACACACTCACACACACATGTGTGCATGTGTGTGTATACATCCTTATTTGTGTCTAATAGTAGCCATCCCTGAAATGGGGGAGGGAAAAAAAGAAAAAATGTACATGATAATTTTGTTGTATATTTTAAAGGAATAGCAAGATGTGCATAGCAGATTTGCAGTTTCATGTACAATCATCTTTTTTATTGTACTATGTCATAAAAATGTTTGTTTTATTCCATAAATTAAAAATAATATTTTTTTTAGGCAATTGGGGTTGTGACTTGCCCAGAGTCATCCAGACTTCAGGGCCAGTGCTCTATCCACGGCACCACCTAACTGCCCCTTAAAAATAAAATTTAAAAAAAAGAGAGAGAAAAAAGAAAAATGCAAATTAAAACAACTCTGAGGTACAACCTCACACCTATAGATTGGTTAACATGACAGAAAAGAAAAATGATAAATGATAGAGAAGATGTGAGAAAATTATAAAACTTATACATCATCGGTAGAGTTGTGAGCTAATCCAACCATTCTGGTACTATGCCCAAAGGACAACCAGACTGTGGATACCCTTTGATCCAACAATACCCTTACTAGGTCTGTATCCCAAAAAGATCATTAAAAAAAAAGGAAATGTACAAAATGTACAAAAATATAGCAGCTCTCTTTGTGGTGGCAAAGATTTGGGAATTATGGTAAGGGAATGTAATGTGAATGAATACTATTGTTCTATAAGAAATGATGAAGAGGTTGATTTCAGAAAAACCTGGAAAGATTTACATGAACTGATACTGATTGAAGTGAGCAGAACCAGGAGAACATTGTATGCAGCAATGGCGGCATTGTGTGATGATCAGCTGATAGAATTAGTTCTTCTCAGCAATACAATTCCAAAAGATTCATGATGCAAAATACTATCCACATCCAGAGGAGGAATTATGGTGTCTTGATGCAGATTGAACCATAGTATTTTCACTTCTTTTGTTTTTTATTTCTCATGGTTTTTCCCTTTTGTTCTGAATATTATTTCACAACATGAGTAATGTGGAAATATATTCAACATGATTGTACATGTATAACCAATATTAGATTGTTTACCATCTTGGGGAGTGGGGAGGGAAGGGAAGGAGGGAGAAAAATTTGGAACTCAAAATTTTACAAATATCAATGTTGAAAACTATCGTTACATGTAATTGGAAAAAAATACTAATACTATTTAAGAAAAATATTGGTGCTTCCCCTCCTGGAAGGAATGAAGTTCTCCTTTGGAGAATGTCGTAGGACAACTCTAGAAATTATATTTTCACAACTTCTTGTAAACTCCATCTAGACAGACCCATGTAGATACATGTAATCTGCATAGGCAATGTGTATGCATACACACACACACACACACACACACACACCACACACACATACACACACCCTGTCTATATTTATGTTTCTCTCTTTGTCTGAAAATAATCTCATCACTGTTATTGTTTTACATGAGTATGTTACGTGCTTTACATACCTAACCATGTTTCAGTTTTATTTAAATTGCATACATTAAATGAAACTTATTTTGAATCTATTAACTCTTTAATTCTCTTCATAGAAAGATTCGAAAAACTCTAATTGTATATATCAGTCTTGGCTTTATTCATTGCAGCTACTGTATTAAGAAACAAACAGAAAACAAGTTTTATTTTGAGGAATATGAACAGCAGTAAAACTGATTAAAATTATTGGAATTCATTCTTCCAGTTTCGGTTTTTTTGTTTGTTAGTTTTTTACAATTTAAATAAATAATGGTGAAGAGAAATGCCAACTTCATTTTGGAAAGATAATTATTCAAACAAATGCATACACACACACACACACACACACACACACACACACACACACACCAACAAGAGTCAATCTGGTGTAGTGGACAAAGAGACAAACTCAGAATCAGGAAGACCTGGGTTCAAGTCTCACTTCTGACACATAGTTTTATCACCCTAGGCAAGTCACTTGACCTTTCAGTGCAACTCTAAGACAAGTTTCAGAGAAGTTATTTACAGAAGTTGTGTCAATACTCAATTAGAAATGTGGATTACCCTGTACGTAAGGATCCCTGCTCTCTTCAAATTGACCTAGAAAACTATGTATTAACTTTATCTGTATCTAATTGTATATTTATCATGTTGAATCTTTCCCAATTACATTTTAATCTCATTCAAGACACATTTGGGAGTGTTGCTGGTCTCATCTGGGCAGCATATTTGACACCTCTGACTTCAAATATCTGTAGTGATAGAAGGAGTTTTCTTAATTCTTCATTGGGGTTCCCTGTGCTAGTAAACTCACAAGTCTGTACCAAATGAACTCTTTGGGAGCAGGGACTGGTTTGTTTTTTTCTGTTTGTTTGTTTGTTTGCTTGCTTGTTTGTTTTTTTGTATTTCTTGTATCCTCATTACTTAGTACAGTGCTTGGGATCCAGTAAGAGCTTAAAAAATAATTGTTGACTGCATAACTAATCTCTCACTTCAAACCCAAATTCAAATATGAATGACATATGCAATAGTTCAATGTATTAGTTTGTTCTTGGAAAAATTCATTGCTTCCACTTTGTGATATAATTTCAGAGAAGCATTGAATTCTAGGGTTCAGTTTTTTCACAGGTAAGATACACAGAGACTAGGTGGTACCAAAGGTCCCTTCAAGAATTAAGAAATCTCTGATAAATAGAAGTATATATACACACACACAGAAAGAAAGAAATTTTACATAGATACTTATACATACATACATATACACACATACATACACACACATATATACATACATATAAACACACATATCTTTCTATCTACACACACACACACACACACACACACACACACTATTTTTGTCTAATGGTAGCCATCTCTATGATGAAGGGGAGAGAAGAGAAAAAAAAGAAAAAAAACAAATTTACATGATAAAGTTGTTATACATTTAAAAGAAATAACAATTTGTATATGGTAGCTTTGCAGTTTCATGAACAATCATCTTTTTTTTAATTATACTATGTTATGGAAATGCTTGCTTTATTCCATAAATTAAAAATGAAATAAATTTTTAAAAAAGAACTAAGAAATCTGTTAGTCTAAGAACATGCATTTAAAACATAGGGCTATAACTTTTTACACTAAGGTCTACATATGATACAAAAATGTTGAATTATACTCAAAACAAATATGAATCAAACCTATAATGTAAAATATTCCTTATTTAGCAATTTTTCATTGAAAGATTTTTTTAAGGGAATTTCTATTAATATAACAGTCTTCTTAGACCAAATGTTCCTAGAGGAAACAGGGCCAACATTGATCAAGGTAGTGAAATTTGTCATTACACACAGAGAATGGACAATGTAATGTGATTAGGCTAAGTGTGTCCATCATTGTGTTTTGTAAGATCAAGCACTGAATGGAAAGGCCTGGAAATAAGAATCAATAACACTGAAAGCAAAATTGGAGGATTGTCAAATCAACTTATTTCCTATTTTCTTATTGAGAGGAGGTCAATCACCTAAAACAAAATGCTAATAACTACATTACTATGCTTTTGTCTCCTTTACAATGAGTCAGTATATCTGAATATAACACACTATATATTTAGATTTCTAAATACTAACTAAAATACATTTACTTGTTGGCATAAAATGAGTATTATTTTCTCAGAATGAGACATAGGGCACAAATCCCATTTATATGTACTTCTAAATTGACCAGCTAAAATGAAAAGAAAATATAGATAGTCTCAAATGTCATCAAATGCTTTCTGCAGTGTAGTGGACAGAGTTATTGGATATGAAGTTCAGACTTGATTTAAAGTTCTGGATCTTCCACTTACCTCAGTAAATCATTCTGAGCCTTAGTTTCTTTATCTGTGAAATACCTTATGCAGGGACGGGTTTTAACTTTATAAAATAAAATTTGTTAAAAACTTCTTTGATTTCCTAGTATCCAATTATTTTAAATATATTTCATCAATATCTTTTGTTTTATACAACCTATATTTCCATATATATGTGTGTGTATGTGTATACATACATATATAGGTATCTTTCTCACTCTCTCGCTCTATCTATCTACCTATTTATCTATCTTCCCCTCCTAGAGATCCTTCTACTATAATAAAAAAAAAGTTCGGCAAAAACAACACAAAATGTCCAAAATTATATACCAATTATCCCTCATTTCTGAAAAGAACCACGGAAGGTGTCTTCCCATATCTTTTATTTTAGGTTGACTTTATTATGATAATTTCACAGCATTTGGTTTTTAATTTTTTGATTTTTTTCCATTTTCATTGTTTTAGTCATCTCATTTCTTACACCACAGAGCAGTTATACCCCGTTGCATTCATGCACTATGATTTATTTAAACACTGCCTCAACCCATGTTTATAGTTTTTTTATCATAGAAAAATGTTGATAGAAATATCTTGAAATATATGGGATCTTTTATTTTAGTATTGAGAGAAATGATTATTAATAATGAATAACTTGGGGAGGTCCAGAGTTCTCCCCTTCCTTCAGAGTCAGATTTTAAAAATAATAATAATGCTGATGTGGAGCTGGACTAGGACCTAACCCTGATGGAACATTTATTGTGTTCTGCTCAGATTGGGTGTGGCATACATTCTTCACTAGATGGCTCAAGACTAGGAGTGGTCTGATTATACAGTTTCTTTGTCAAAGGGTGACATGATGTCGCTCTCAGCCTTTCATTTTAATATAGCCCACCGCACATTGTGTTAACCAATCAGAGTTGCCTGGCACTCCTCTTCCAAAAAAACTATAAGCCCTGAGCCCCTGCCATGACTGTCTTTGGTTTAAGAAAGAAGACCAAATCCTTTTATTAATATCAAGCTGGCCTTATTAATAAAGTGATTAAATTACTCAGAAACTATATCTCTTGAATGTTTTTAATTGCTGCATCATTAGCCTCTTTGAAGCACATGCCTGTCTGTGTGATTGTCAGGTTCAAAGGTATGGACATTTTAATAACTTTCTTTGCATAATTCAAAATTCTTTCTGGAAGGAAAATTCTTAGCTTTACCCAAAATGCCTGAAGATGCTTGCCTTTTCACAACACCTCCCACTGAACATTTCAATATTTTGTCTCATATTTGTTAATTTGGTACATGTGAGGTAAAACCTCAATTGTTTTGATTTGCATTTCTCTCATCAGTAAAATACAACACTGTCTTATATGGTTGTTAATAGTTTGTTTTTTCTTCCTTATGGTTTTTGCCTTTTGTTCTGATTCTTCTTTTACAACATGACAACATGGAAATGTGTTTAACATGGTTGTACATGTATAATCTATATCAGATTGCTTGCTGCCTTGAGGGGGGGGTAGAGAGGGAAAAAAATTTGGAACTCAAAATCTTACAAAAATGAATGTTGAAAACTATCTTTACATTTAATTGGGAAAAAATAATATTATAAAAACAAAACAAAACAAAAATAAATAATCTCAGAATCCTTGTGAATATGATAAAAAACAAAAGATGTCAAGTTTGAGATAACTACATGACATCTAATTTGAGGTACAAAGGTATGGCAGATCCTAGGATCTTAGGATTTAGAGCTTGTAGAGCCTTGAGTTATTGTTTCAGTTACTTTTTTTTCTAGATCTTTGGCTTGATATGTTAAAGATAAAGTTATATGTATGCATGTAAATATATCTGTATATCTGTATGTATATACACAAACATATACAATCATGGGTGCAGTAGGCAGAATGCTGGGTTTGGAGTCAGGAAGACTCATCTTCCTAAATTCAAATCTGGCCTAAGACACTTACTAGATGTGTGACCCTGAGCAAGTCACTTAATCCTATTTGCCTCAGTTTCCTCATCTGTAAAATGAGCTAGAGAAGTAAATGGCAAGCCACTTCAGTATCTCTTCCAAGAAAACCCCACATGGGCTCATAAAGAGTTGGATACAACTGAACAACATCGTAAAATCATTAAAAGTTAGCTTGGTGAAGTGGAAAGAACCCTGGATTCTGTGTCAAGATGTCATGAAGGCCTGAGTTTGAATTTGGGCACCAACACTAACTTAGATATAGATACTGGTCAAGTCACTTAACTATCCTCAGGCTCAATTCTGCAATCTTTAGATTAGGATAATATTAGTACCTTCTATGCAGGATATTTGGGGTGCTCAAATGAAATATTATGTGTAAAGTAATTTTTAAACATTAAAGTGCTATAGAAACATGATTTATATTTATTATTGCTGTCATTATTGTTATTACACATCTTCTAATTAAAAATAAAAGTGAGAACCAGATTCCAAGAAACAGAATGGAAACAAAATTGCTCAAGCAGCTTAAAAATAAACTTAAGGACAGCCATGTGGTAGCGCATAGTGCAGTAGAAAGAAGAAAGGAAATGGTTCTGGCTACCTTGTCAAAATACTGGGTGGAAGCTGACAAGTCACAAGTGTCCCTGTTAAAATGTCAATAGGTTTAAATAGCTGTAGGCATTACTAACTTAAATAGGACTAGCTCTGTCAGGAATATGACTGAGACTGACACTAAAATTGTAACCAACGGAATTTTTCATTTTGAGGTAAAATGACTCAATCAGTGGTGGGAGGGGAAAATTCAACAAAGTCAAATAAAAGTCTGAAGTTGATACAATAGTTATACTTTTTGTTATGTAAGAAATGCACCAAAGTCCATAGCTACTGTCTCCCTACTCAGGGGCAAGGCTATAATTGTTTCTAAGTGTTTCTTAAATGCAGAAACCCATTAACAAAGTGTTTAATTTGAGAAAAGAGGCCTGGGACAAATTGTACAAAAAAACAGTGATCAGGCCTAGCAGAGATAAGCAATTATTGCCTCTCTATTGGTTTCCAGAAATAAGGTAGACATGGATGCAAGAAAGAAAGAAAGAAAGAGAGAGAGAGAGAGAGAGAGAGAGAGAGAGAGAGAAGAGAGAGAAGAGAAGAGAAGAGAAGAGAAGAGAAGAGAAGAGAAGAGAAGAGAAGAGAAGAGAAAAGAGAAGAAAAGAAAAAAATTCTCAGCATACTTCTGATGGCACCAGACAAGAAAAAAATTATCTCTTCTCTTCTCCTAGCACCTAACTTGAGTTATGTGTTAACAACTATATTACTGGGACAGAAGGCAAGGTTTTGCAAAATAAGAGTAGCCAGGAAAAGTAAAAGAGAGAAAATAGACTACATTTCTATTTAGTATGCCCTTTTGCCTGCCTTTCATGACTTAAGACAGAAGTTAATATACTGAATTAAGAAGTAAGGTTTTGCTGATCTCTGTATGGAATTAATAAGGCAGAAAAAGAGGTACAGTTAGGGATTTTTCCATAAGTATCCTTGCCAATTAGGCAACTTGTCCATTTTTTGGTGATTCATTGAGGTCTTGCAATACCCTACCTTCCCACTTGATGCTATAATATGTGCCACTCTTTAAACCTATAACCATTCAAAAACAAAAAAAAGAAAGAAGGTTTTCATTGGTCAACATAGTCATTTAGTTCATCTGAAATGAAGATTTTATCATAATGATTTTAAATTTAAGTTAAAATTAGGTCCTTGACATTGGATAAGGCTCAGGAAACCTCAGCAATTAGATGGGGATTTAATGTTTTGTCTGCAGATGTAGGTATACATAGATTATAAAGGAAGCACTTAAGTGGAGTCTGGAATCAGTCTTCTCATAGGGGGTTCAACTGGCCTAAATTTCAATCAAATGAGAACAGTGAGATATGATCAAGGTAAAGTGACCCCACACTATTACTGAGACTAACATAATTTTTTTTTCTTAACTTTCCAGCTTGGAAAAAAGGGAAAGTCACAAGTTGTCCTAATCTAGTAAATGTTTATTCTTCAAAAAAAGAATAAAAATTTGGCAAAGCTACTAAATATACCGATTTTGTTTTTTCTGAGTGGGACACAATATAACTATGCATCTAAATAGAAATGAAAATAAATTCTGAATGCCCCTTGAATACATACATAGAATACCACATAGAAACATTAGTTTAGGTGTAGCAAAAATTTTCTGAAAACATTGAACTATCAATAGAAACATTACTTTAAGTTCACCAATTAAACAACTTTGTACAACTTTCTATATAGTGGGGAAAATAATAAATCTTTACTCCAAGACTAAGAGGGTCACCTCTTTTGGCTTACTTGGGCTCTTGATATAACAAGCACTGAACTCACTAATTGGCTTGGCACAGATTCACACTATTGGATTACAGGAAGTGATAAAGTACAAAGAAGGCATCTCTTGGCAAGAAAAACTATAACTCATTCTTTTCAAGGAGGAATTCTGGAGGAAGAGACTTTTAGTAGTATTCTGAACTCTAGCAATGATTAAGAATAAAGAGGCCTGTTTAATTTATCACAGTAACATTCAGCAACTTGCAAGCATAGTAAGCAGGCAGCAATAGAGAATATATTCAAGTACTGCTAATTGGGCAATCCACTTTGAGCTGTTTCTCAGGGAGCAAAACCCTCATTAAAGGTATATATTTCACGAAAGTTTTATATTCAGACAAATTACATTCATATAGGGGCATGTAAAAAGGTGAATATCATTTCATGATCTTTTTCCATTAGAAAAAAATGCACATATACATACACTATACAATGTCATTCAAATGTTAGGACCCAGGAAAAATAACCTCTTAAAATTCTGACTTTAGAAAACATCCAAATGGTAATAGGTATTGAAAGACTCAGATATGACATAAGATAAAGATTGTTTGTGGTTGCTACTAATAACTAATGAAATGATTTATATGTTAAACCATAAAACTCAACAAAGTTGTCATATTTTCTCATAAACATATTTCTGAGATATGTATTTATAATTTAATGGCTCCATGATTTTACTAGCATAATTACTCTCCTTACCAATGTTTCCATTGCTTCTTATTTTATACAATTTTTAGCAATATTTTCCTTGTAAATTGCCCCATGGGAAATAAGTTTTAGAAAGAAATAAAGAAACAAATAATTTTTTTCTTGCTCCCTCTATGAGATTAGAATTATTAGTAATTACTGACAATTTTAAATCAAATCATTATAATGATGAATGATGCTGTGTCTAAATTTTTAATACCCCAATAGGTTATTAATAAACATAGGCTACAATCCTAAAATGAAATACTTTTGAAAAGAAAAAAAATATATGTATATACATGCATACATACATACATACATACACAACATACGTAATAACATTGATTACATAATGCATTCAAGTTTCACGCAAACAGGATTTTTTTTTTTGGCAGGGAGAGAGAAATGTTACTTGTGTCCAGACTAGCACATTAGTTTAAGTGCATGTGCAACTAATGGACTAAAAATTATTGACAAAGATTTTTAGAATTTTAGAAAATTAATTAGTATGATGCCAGGTGTAGAATAACATATTAGCTTTCCCTTTCCATCTAGAAAAGTCTTTTCATTTTTTCAACACTTGTGTATGAGACTAATCCAGTTGCAATTCTAACCTTGACAGGAAGGAAGTCAAGTTGCTACAGAGGTATCAAAAAGTGACAAAATTGAAAGTAATTGAAGGCCTATCAAGTAGCCACACTTACTCTCACTGCAAAAATGCGTAACTGTTAGGATTATTGTAACCTCTAGCATTGGAAAAGTAATTTTAAGAGCATGTTACTTCTTTTGGTTGATATCATTATGATTAATCATCATTATCTTTCCTCTACTTACTTTCTCACATAAGGCTTATAGCTCTGTCTCTACCTCTCCCACATTTTATATCAGCCATATTTTATTTTACCTTTCTCATCTATCATATCTCTCAATCATCTATTAAGCCAACTGGTTTGTGTTTCCAAAAATATTGGCAAGAATCCTCAAATATTTTAATGGTGCATCTTGTTTTCTAGTTGAAAAAAACTTCAACATACATACAGGCCAGATTTCTTGTTTTCTCAAGCAGCTATAGGGATCATAATGTCTTATAGTTGTATGTACTGTGTATATTACCTGATAATTAAGAATTGGCTCAATTAAAATAATAGTCAACAAATCCCTGAAAACAAGTTTTATATTCCCAAAGTTTAATTATTAGATGAGCAGTGTGTTCATACACATAATTTCACAGCCAGCTTCTGTGCATGTGGAGAGAGCTAATTAATTTTAGGAGAATAATTTGGCTTTCAAAGTGACTATCCAGGAGTCAGTAGATAGAAAAGAAATTTCAGATCCTTCTCATACTTTGAATCCTTGTGTTAGTTGCGTAACCTCTCTGTGTCTGTTTCCCCAACTATAAAATTGAAATGATAACACCATTTTATCTACGAGTTGCTGTGAAGATTGAGTATGATAATGTATATAAAGTCTAGAATACTAGTTAAAATTGACTTTCTATTCTTTTTACATAGAGAACACTAATTAACCCAAAGCTGTTATTCAGTCATTTCAATTGAGTTTGACTCTTTGTGACCCCACTGGGGGTTTTCTTGGTAAAGATACTGGAGTGGTTTGCCATTTCCTTCTCCAGCTCATTTTGCAGATGAAGAATGAAGGCAAACATGGTTAAGTGACTTACCCAGGTACCACAGTACCCTAGTGCCTGAGGCCAGATTTAAACTCAGGAGAGAGAGGCCTGACTCCAGGCCTGCACTCTATCCCTTGTGCCACCTAGCTGCCCATAAGAGAACAGAATAATAACCACTAACAGTTAAATTACTATTATATAATGAAGAGACTAAATAGTCATAAGATCATAGAATCATGTATTCAGATTTCAAAGGGGCTTTAGAAATCATCTTCAGTCTTTTTCATTTTGCAGATATAAAAACTGAGGCCCATGGAGCAATGTGCAATGACTTATACAAGGTCATTAATAATTCTAAATCATTGATCACATTCCATGATTAATATTTTCAGTATTTGGGGAAGATTCTTTTCATGAAATACTTAATGTAATATGAACCCCAATTATGAAATTGTCATATACTTGGTGCAAGAGTATATTGGGACAACTAAAAAAAGAAAATTAATGGAAGTTATGTCTGGTAGGATTGGTTTCTAGTCACTATTAGTATTTGAAAAGATGAACACAGTGGATAGGGCACTGGCCCTGGATTCAGGAGGACCTGAGTTCAAATCCTGCCTCAGACACATAACACTTACTAGCTGTGTGACCCTGGACGAGTCACTTAACCCCATTGCCTAGACAAAAAAAAAAAAGGAAAGGAAGAAAGGATGAAGAAGAATTACATTCTGGCACTATTACTGGGACAATTATGTAATAGAGTACAAGATAAAATAATTACCAAGACATGGGGTCAATTATCTTCTCTATGTGATAACTCCCTCAACTATATATCCAATTCTAGACTATCTCCAAAGCTCCAGTTGTGAATATTGAACTGAAAGTTTCTTAAATATATTAAACTCAATACATACAAAAGAGAATGCATTATCTCTTCCCTTGCCCCAATCCATTACAATTTTTTGAGCTTTCCTTTTATTATTGAAGGTTAGACCATTTCTTTCTCCTCTACTTTCCCAGGTTAGGGAAGTACAAAGGGTGGGAATTAAAAACCACTATAAGGGCCAGAGTGGGGACATTATAGCCTTCCCTCACTCTTTTGATTGGAAATCAGTGGGAAACTCCCAGAAAAGCGAGATTCAAGAAAATGTGATGCTGTGGATCCTGGCCTTGGAAAATAATAAAAATTAAAAAACTAGAGCTGGAAATATGAATATACAGAGGACTTTGAAAACTATGAAGAAATAGTATGGGCTGAGGAAATAAATTTTAAGAACAGAGCATAAGTCCACAACAACTATAAGCAGAATTGAAAAAAAAATAAGTTGGCCACAAAGACTATAAAATTAGCATTCTAAAAAAGAATAAATATCTTAGAGTTGATGGTAGTAGACTTTAGCCAAGTAGAAGATTCTCTAAAATATTAAAATGGAACCAAAAAAATCTTGATAATAACATGAAATAAAGAGAAACAGGATAAAATCAGAAAATTGAAAAATTGGAGAAAATGTGAGGTATGTATTATCAAAATGAATAACTTGGAAAATAGATCAAGGAGAGGTGATCCTAAATTCATAAGACTCCTTTGCAAAACATTATTTTAAAAACTAGCATCATATTTCAAGAAATTATATACAAAAATTACTCAGATTTATTAGAACCAGGGGTCAAAATGTGCATAGAAAGAATCCATTGGTCACCTTGTGAAAGAAACCTCACAACGAAAACTCCTAGGAACAGTATAGTCAAAATCCAGTTTCTGTTCAAAGCTGCAAGAAGCCAAAAAAAAGAAGTCAAGTGCTAAGGAATGACAGCCAGGATCACAAAAAAGCAACTACTACTAAAAAATAGAGAAAATATTTCAATCTAGTAGTCCAAAAGACAAAATATAAAGGCTTATAACAAAGAATAATTTACCATTACAGTGAATATAATTATGAGAGGGCAGTGTGATTTTTTTGTGAAAAGATCTTTAGTGACTCTTAAGCATTCCCAATTAGGGGGGAAAACAGAGCTAATTATGTAGAAACTTTGAAATACAAAGAAAAAAAAGAGGCCAAGAGAAACCTAGAAAGATAAATGTATTTAAACAACTGAATGGGGTTAAATGATGACAGATTGTTTACATTCCAATGAGAGGGAAAGTGGCAAGGGTCCCTTCAAAATTATGTGACTTCAAGAATCATAGATCTTAAAAAAAAAAGAATCATAGATCTTTGAATCTATCTTTAAAGCAGTGAAACTTGTGTTTTTTTTCTCTTGT
Organism: Phascolarctos cinereus; assembly: GCF_003287225.1. Classification (NCBI taxonomy): domain Eukaryota; kingdom Metazoa; phylum Chordata; class Mammalia; order Diprotodontia; family Phascolarctidae; genus Phascolarctos; species Phascolarctos cinereus. The sequence continues at coordinate 182,670,805 of NW_027556180.1, read as the reverse complement.
TTCTAAGAACAGAAAGAAAAAGGTATAAAGAAGGGGAAAATGATTAAGTGGGAGGAACTCATCTCTCATAATTGGGATCATTGAGCCACCATATATAAGCATGGAGAACAAGGTATAGATTAGCCTCATTGCCATCTCAACTGGACAAAGGAAGGTTGAATTCACATAATGATTTGGTGTAATAAGATATTAAAATCAGGTGTTTTAGACCTGGCTAATGCCTTCTTTTCTATTCCCCTAAGAGAGGAGGACTAAGCTAGATTTGCTTTTACTTGGCAGGGAATGTAGTATACCCTTGCTGTACTATCTCAAGGATTGCTTAATAACTTGGCCACTTGCCACCAATGGGTGAGATGGACAGTGGCTAAGCTCCAACTTGACCCTGAAGTTATAATTCTCCATTATGTTTATGATATTATTATTATGTGAACAACTAAGAAAAAAATTGACACTGCCCTGACTGCCCTAAGGACAGTCTTGGAACAAGGTGGGTAGGTAGTTGATCCAAATCATATATAAGGGATGTCCCAACAGGTCAAATTCCTTGGAGGTACAATGGACTAGAGCCCAGAGGAGTTTCCTTGAAATGGTCAGATTCCCAGAAAAAAAACCCTGATGGGTAAGATCAGTTGGATCTTAGCAAATAAATTAGCTGGGCTGTCTTTCATGACACAGATCCGTTGACTTATTGACAGAAGTAAGTACTTATACATGGTATGAAGTAGTTATATTTATTGCCCCTTTGAATGCAAAGGCTACCATCTCAAAGAATATCTTCCTTTGCCTTGGCTGTCCTAATGATATTTCTAGTGATTATAGAACTCAGTTTTTTGCAGCCCATATTCAATAATAGACCCAAAATCATAGTATATGATGCGTCTTACAACCCCATACCCCCCTCAAGTAGTGAGCATTGTGGAACAATGAAATGGAATTAATAGTCAATCCTTTTCTAGATGAACAGGTTGCCTGACTTGGGGTCCTCCATCTCCCTCAAGGTCAAGTCTCTGTTAGCTATCCCATTAATGTGGGATGGAGGGAAAGGATTCTTCCTAGATTACAAATGGTAGTGTATGACCCAATGCCTACACTCTCAAACTCATCTCCTTTTTTTCTGCCCAAGCCACATCTAGTAGGATGGTGCACAACCTTTTCATCAGGCCCCACCAATCAAGGTGGGACAGATACCAATTTGGATGCATTGATCCCTGACAATGATTTCCTGAGAGTCTGGCTAGCTTTTACATGCACCCACTTAGCTTTTAGAGTCATCTTTTACATTGACCTACCTCAAAGTCCCATGAGATATCTGATCTACAGCCTGGAAAGCATAGGGAAGATACAACTAACCAGAACAGTGCTCAAAGAAGTAGTGAGGCTCCCAGGTGAGGCAAGGGAAACAATCTTACAAAAACAGCAGATAGTGGTAAATGGTTCCCAGCTACAATATTAAGCCAGGGAACTGAGGGAAATTATGGGAATCCTTCCCACTGGATGGGCCACCTATATATTGGCTAGAAGGGAAATGACAAGACCTAGAAGGGAACATGTGGACTGATAGAGAAGAGAACCTCACACTTTGGCTTGTGTCTATCTTTGTTGTATCTCTACAAATATTATTAATCACTGGATAGGAACTGGTTGAGATGTTCTGACTACATTATCATTGTTCCTATTGACCTGTTTGATTTTCTACTTGACCTTCAACTCTAGACATCACCTATATGGTGGAGGCACCATGAAGGTCTCCTGCTTTTGACAGGGGTTCTTTTTTCCTACAGAAGGCCCATCATTGGGAAGTCAACAACACTAAATTTTTTCCTGTACCTGACTCAGCCATGAGCAATAGCAGTCAACTTCAGGAGAAGATGGATGTGTTATCTGGCTCCATAAATATCTGAAAGGCATGATCTGAGCTGCCTTCCAAACTCTGCCCCTCTGCGCGATAGGTAATAATCCTGATCTTTTTCCCCTGTATGCTCCAATGTATCCAGCACCAGCTCACCAAGTCCTTTATAGTCTTTATATGCACCAATATTGAGAGAACTTTGGATCCAGATGATATATTACCTTCATTTTATAGGAGAAAAAATCAAGGCCCCAAGAGGGACCTTAATTTTGTTCAGAGTCACGTAGATAATAAATGGTGTACCTGGGAATGAGCACCAGATTTTAAAGTCCAGTGTATTTTTTTTTAATTAAATTACTATACAAAGTCATAGTTACATGATTGCCAAGTTATATTAGATCCATTTGAATTGCTCACAGAGTAGAATCAAAGCAAACTGATCAATTGACTAAACTGATTTTTCAGGTCCCTCCAATAAGTATTCAATTGGGATAGATCTAATATCTTTTATGTTTTATGTGTTCCCATTATAGTATAAACAAACAAATAAATTACATAGATAGACAGATATTGATATAATTATATCTTTAGATATAGTAGGGATGTAGTTCTGTTCTGATAGAACTCTATAATGCATAGGAAGAGCTGGAATGGGCCATAGATATAATCTCACCTCATTCAGTCATTTTGCAGATGAAGACACAGATTCAGGTTGTCAAAACTCAAATACACAGTAAGTGGCAAATTTGGGATTTAAACTCATGTCCTATAGCTACAAATATAATGCTTTTTCTACTGATGCAGGCATGAGATATTTTTGTATTAATGAACGTGATTTTACAACCCTAGAATATTAGAGTTTGATATCATGAGTCTAATACCTAGATTTTATATGTGAAGTAACTGAAGCTCAGAAAAGTAGAGACTTTTGAAGGCCATACTGTTAAGAACATATAGCACTCCTTTGGGAACCATCCAGGTCTTCTACCCTTCAAACTAGTATTCTTTGGATCTAGAGCTTTTCTTTCTCAAATTCACTTTAAACATTGTTGAAATAGCATTCTTGAGTAACAATAGTTAGTTAGCTTTAGAAATTGGAAAGCAAGCTTAATTTTCTTTTTAGATTATCCCATTTCCCTAATCTTAATTGCAGACCAAATTTAGGGTTTAAAGATCTACCATTAAAGAGCATGTAATTACAAGTAAATTCAAGTGTTAACTGGTTTAGAATGAATTTTAAGTGCTGCAATTTTCAATTAATTCCTTTTCCTCACAACTTTAAGAAATTCTGAAGTTTCACCAGTTCATCCAAAAAACCAGGTGAAATATTTTTATTGTACTAAAGAGATTGTGATCATATCTTCCTACCAAGCTGAACTACAAAGGAAGGGCTCCTTTTCTAACTTGGATTATTATCACAGTTTCTATGAGTGAGATGAAAAACTAGACTTTTTTATTGTAGGGAAATCAAGCTGCCTTTGTAGATATAGTTTTTCATTAACCTCTTGCTCACAGTTTCAAGGCTATTTAATATGATGTTGAGCAACAAAGTTGAGCAAGACCACAAAAGAATTGACAAAGATTTGTAAAACTGGAAATCAATATTAATATACAAATTCTAGCTATCTAAAGCACTAAATCAAGTGACACCTCTAACCTAATTAGCATTCAGTCAGCCTGCCATGGAAAAGAGATAGATATTCCAAAATGTTTAATGTAAAAAAATTAGAAATACCAGTAGTAAAATAATTGTAAATTGAATAGCTTTCAAATATGTCTTATTTTTGAAACCAAAACTGTAAATGATTTTAAGATTGAAATAATAGTAACAGCTAATCAGTTTTATGTTATTAAAATTGTGCTAATTCCCAGGAGTTAGGAAGAAAGTTTAATTTGTTTTTCTATGGTAACCTTCATATACAAATAAAATGTGACTGGCCTATTGGAAAGGGACTGAGCAGAGAGACATCGTAGAATGAGTTGATTCACTTGTCTTTCCTACTTGTCTAGCATAAGCAATTATCTGTCCTGTCCAAGTCAGTTCTAGCCTCCATTTTACAGTAATGCTTAGTCAACTTAAGAATGGCATGACTATTCTAATTTTTTTGTAAGAAACACCAAAGATTCCTTCTATAAGAAAAAATGTTTTACATGACATTTTTTTTACATGCATATTGTAAGCTTTATAGCAATAAAGGGTTGGGGAATAAAGGAAATGCAGAAACATGTTGAGTTAACAATCAGTATCAAGAGTTAAAGACATGAACTAACTGTGAATGCTAGAAAGACAAATTACAATTAAATGACTAAGAAACCAGCCAGTGTCTGCACACTTAAAAGGTATTTGAGAGAATTACTAATACATTTTGTTCTTGCTTTTCATACATTAATAATTTTTTTTCCTGAATTATTGGAGGGAAAAAAAATCTAACAATTTTTGTTCATCTTTTGCAAGTATTTTTCGCTAAAATTTGAGGTTTTAAAATGCAAATAAAACTGTGCAAAATTTTAAATTATAGTCTGTTTCTTACTCCATTTTATAAACTTATTGGCAGCCTTCTTCCTTTGTCTGACTTCATTTTGGTATTCATTAAGTTAAAATGACTGGAAAAATGTGAGTAGTTTAGTGGCTGGGCAAGAAACTAGGTGGTCTATGACTAGGAAAATTAGTTCTGGTTTCACTGCCACAAATTTTCATAAAATATACATTAAAAGAAAAGACAAAATGAAAAGAGGCTTGCTTTCACAAGGGCATAGTGAGAATTAACATTTGTAGTAGAAATGTTACTGTTTCTTTTGCTTGAAATACCACACCCATAGATCTCTAGAAGTCTGGTTTTTATAAAAAAAAACTATGGCAACAAGAAATACATATATACATATATATATATATGTATATATATAGTTGATAATACCTGGAAAAATGTCAAAAGGAAAGAAGGATGAATTTGAAAGACATTTATAAAAGGAATAAGATTTTCATTAGCCTAGAAGAAAGGAGGAAAATGTTTTTAATGAGTATATTGATTCTGCTAGGCTTGAAGCCCAACTTTAAGGAAGGTGTTTTTAATTGGTGTGTTTTTATGTAGGGGAGAACTTGATATTTTTAGTTATGACCTTATAATCTGAATAATCAGGCGTCCCGAAGGCATGATTAACAGAGAATGATTCATTTTTCTCCTCAATTATTCTTAAAAGAACAAATTGTTTCATCTTTATAAAAATTATCATCAAATTCTATTTTATAAAATTAGAAATGTTTATTAATGCAAAAAAATTAAAATAACTTGTATTTACATATTATAATCTTATAGTTAGAAGTCACTATAGCGATTATCTAGTCTAAGCAGTTGATGTAACTGATAGGCAAACTGAGGCTCAAAAATGTAAAGTAATGGCTTCTGGCCTGGTTCCCCAAAGATACATCATAGCAAAGAAGAAAAGGAGTGCCTGATGAAGTCAAGATTCAATAAAGCTAAAAACAGAAGCCTTCTAGTTCTTCCACCCAATACAGGACTGCATAGAAGATGGCCAGAAACCTAAGGAACTGAGGGATACCCTGAAGGGAAAAAGTCAAGGATTAGTAAGTATAAAAATAAATGAGAAATATGTTTTGGGTCAGCAAGGGCCACAGGCAATTCTGGGAGACTTGAAGCCAAAATTGTCCAAGCTTTTCAGGCCTGCACCAGAGGAATAAAGCCAGCTTACAGTAGATGATTGAACAAGGAGACAGAACCAAGACAGAGACAAACAATCATGCCAAACCAAGAAATATCAGACATTAAAGCCAAGAATAGGTTCAGAAAGTAGAGCCTGTGCTAATGCCAGCCCCAGTTATCTATACCAGTTTAGGGTGGATAAAATGGACAGGGAAGAGAACCAGCACTGATTCCATCTAGAATGTAGCAGAACAGTAGCAAACTATAGTAGAGGGAGAGGACATTAAACTTCACTGTCTTTACATATTGCAAGAGAAAGAATACAAGGAATGTTACCAACTGCTGAGAAAATCCCAAACTTAAAATGTTGTTTCTCTGTATTAGTGTTCTGCTAAGACTGCATTGCTTAGAGATGTTTGGAGTTACACTTCCACTTTTCTATTTCAAAGAAAGATATCTTTTAGCTCTTCTATCTCCTGCATTAAGCTTCACTGTCTTTACGTATTGCAATAATAGTAGCTTTACAGAGGCCTAGCCACTGTAACTAAAGTGTGGGAGGGTGGAATATTTGTGCTGTAGAACATTACACAGATTTTCAGCCTTTTTCTGTGTATTGATGAATTTTACTGATTTTTTTTTCTTCATTTAGTTTTTTTCTTCATTTTTTTGTGTTGGTGTATAGAACAGCTCTCTGAAACTCAGAAATGGACAAATATCGGGAGAATTCTAGTGATATAAACAAAAACAAAAGATATTTATAAAATTTCTTTTTAAAAGAAGAATGCAGGAGAGGCCTGTTTTAGTCCCTGGAATAAAGTCAGAATCAAGGAACTGAGGCTGGAGAGAAGAAAATTCCTAATGCAATGATGGAATTCTAGTGGATTAAGAAAACACTAAAGGGAACAAATGGAACTCAATCAATGAGGCAATAAATTTTAGAATAAAGACTGAAGAGAGATAATTTAATAAGTCAAGTTGTCAAGTAAATTGGATTTCTTGAAAATCATAGTTGGTCTATCCTTCCCCTCCCCCCCAAAATAAAGCAGGATGCTGTATTTCTTTACTTTTCTTTTCTAATTGAGAAATTGAATAAATTTTTTTATTTCCCATTATACACTCCTCCATCCCACCTCAGTTATGTATAGAAATGCATCATAACCCTCATCTTGCAATCACTGACAAATGTTCATTTCCATGTTACTGAGCTTTGAAATTCCTTTATCTGATCATTATCTTTGTCATTCCACCTTTCCCTCTGCCTTGCAACCCTCAACCATGTTATTTGTCCTCAACAGGACCTTCAATCCCTTTGCACCTCAATTCTTCTTTTGCCATCACCATTTCTTGATGAATCAATTCAACCCTTTGTTACCTTCTATTCTCAGGTCCCTTCTTCCTGTATCTATCTTCAGTTATGACCTATCAAGCCTCAATACTTCTATTACCTCATACTATCTCCTCTTCTGCTTCTATTTTCATACTGCAGAATGGAGATGGAGAAAAATCAAAAAACTGCACCAATTTGGTTCACTAAAATGTCATATTACATAATCTCAACTGGCCTTTCACTGTGTCACCTTTTAAAATTCACTAATTGATTTATTATCATAATGACCACATTGGTTTTTCTAAACATTATCATCCTCCTTAAATCTGTCAAGGCTATTAAACTCTCCATCCTCTCAGTGGAGAACCTTTTCCTTGTATTTCACTGAAAAAAATTGAGGCTATTCACCAGGATCTCCCTTTTGTCCCTTCTTCTCATCTAACATCATTTAGATCCCTTCCACTACTATCTCCTTCTTCACCCCTATCTGTCATGAATAAATGACTTTTCTCTTTACTAAGCCAAACTCTTCTACATGCAAAAGTTATCCAATTTCAATCTATCTTCTCTAGTTTTCCCCACCCCTACTCCCTGATCCCCACTCTTGCTATCTTCAAACCTATCTCCTAGATCTTTCTCTGCTACCTATAACCACATTTGCATCCCCCCATCTTTAAAAAATCCTTGATTATATCATTTATTTCTCCTAGCTATATCCCTTCCTTCAGTGGCTTTTGTGCCAACTAAAATAGATGTTCCTACTTCCTTTTCTCTCATTCTCTTCTTAAATATCACAGTCTGGCTTCTAAACTATCATTCAACTGAAGCTGCTCTCCAAAGTTAGCAATCACATCAATTGTAAAATCTATGGCCATTTCTCACTCCCTATCCTTCTTGAATGTTTTACACTTGATCACCTTCTCCTTGTAACATTGTTCTTTTCTGGTTTTCCTCCTACCTGTAAGGTCCTTCTCCGTCTCCCTTGCAGAAACTTCCTAGGTCATGCCCATGAATAGTAGTTATCCTCCAAGGCTCTGTCTGTGGCCCTTTCTGTTCTTTTATGCTATTTTGCTTAGTGATCTCATCATCTTCCATAGATGGTGATTCTTAGATCTCTTGTTCTAGTCTTAACCTCTCTCCTGACCTCCAATTTGAACTCTTCAATTGCTTCATAGACATTTTAAATTGGATATCCTTTAGACAGCTTAAACATGCTACTGTCCAAAATTGAATTCACTCTATTTTCCCCAAATGGATAATTAATTAATGAAATTATAAAACTATCAAATGGGGTACATCCCATTCTTTATGTATTTGCCTAGAAAACCCACAATTGATTGAGAAAAGGGGCAGCAATCACAAAAACCACCACAATGTGAGGACAAACAGCACAGAAAATACAGAGACAAGCAGGGAAAAGTGGTGATACAGAGACAGATGGCACTAGGATGAAGGATGGGATGGGAAGGGAGGTAGGCAGCATAAGGAAGAGAATGAAGAGGGGATGAGTCACTTATGTAACTGTGGACTGGAGTTGGAAACACTTGAGCAGTGTGGATCCTTGGGAGAAGTAAGAGTGCTGGGGGTTCAGGAGTTTGAGGTCTCATTTTTATAGGGTTTTTTTAAGAAACAGACCAACTCCTTGAGGTTAGTTCATTAACATATCCAAATCATCTCAAAGTTATCAGTAAAGCTTCAAAGTCATTTGTACCTTTTTGATGTTTTGCTGGTCTGGAGCTGTAGAGGTCTGGATATTGTCATATCATATCATGTGCCCAGAACCCTGATATCAGTGCTTAGATGTCTTCTGCTGATTGGTCACATATTACCAGGATGTGAATTTTGGTCACTATATGACACAATTTGTAAATTATGCTTCCTTGACCTTTAGGATGCTTTGTACATGGCTTCAAGGTTCCCCTTTACAATCTTATTTCTTGTTATTGCTCCTTTATATTGGCTACTTCTAAACTTACTATAATAATAATGACAAGGAAGAGAGTGGCCAGGGGAACCAGAACAAGATACAATGTTAACTCCCTCCCCCAAATTCTCCCCTTTTTCAGACATTACTGTTAGTGGCATTACCATCTTTCCACTCACCCAGGCTCAAAAGCTGGATGTCTTCCTTGATTTCTCTCTTATCTCGCCCTATCCAAATGTTGCCAAATTTCATCAACTCTATCCTCAGCATTTCTCATATGCTTTTCTCCTTGGACACCAACACAATCCTGGTGCAAGCCCTCAGCACCTCTCGGCTCCACTACTGTAATTGCTTTCTGGTTCATTCCCCTTTCTCCAGTCTCTCCCTACTCCAGTCCATCCTCCAGTCAGCCACAAAATGATTTTTTCTAAAATTTCAGTGGCTCCCTATTACCTTCAGGGTCAAATATGAAATCCTCTGTTTAACATTTAAGGCCCTTCATCACCCGGCTCCATATTACTTCCCTTATCATCTCCTATCTGACTCCCCTCTATTCTGCTCCAGTGACACTGGCATTTTTCTTGTTTGCTACACAAGATGCTTCATCTCCCTACTCCAAGTTGTAGTTTCAGAATAAAGAAAGGGGAGTATTTGAGAAATGTTGCAAAATAGAAATAAACAGGCCTTGGCAGCAGATTGGACATAGGGAAGTGAGAGACAGTATGGATTCAAAGATGACACCTAGCTTACAAGCTTGAATAACTGGGATGATGGTATTGCCCTCCATCATAATAGGATGGGTAGGAGATGGGTAGGTTTTTACCAGGAAATAACAATGAGTTCTGTTTTAGAAATGTTGAGTTTAAGATGTCTACTGGACATCCATTTCAAGATATCTGAAGGGCAGTTGGAGATAGATTTGATGTTAGCAGAGAAGTTAGGGCAGGATAGGTAAATATGACAATTGTCAGCATAGAAATGATCATTTAATCCTAAGGAACTGATGAGATCATCAAATGAAGTAGTGTAAAGAGAAAAGAAAAGAGGGGCCAGGACAGAACCTTGTGGGATACCTACAATTAGAGGATGTGATCTGTAAGAAGATCCAGCAAAGGAGACTGAGAAGTCAGATCAATAGGATGAGAATCAGAAGAGAGGGGTATCCCAAAAACTTTGAGAGAAGAGAATATAGAGGAGATGGTGATCAACAGTGTTGAAAGCTTCAGAAAAGTCAAGGAAAATGAGGACTGAGAAAAAAAAATAATTGGATTTGGCAATAAAAATAATGCCAGTAACTTTGGAAAGAATAGTTTTAGTGGAAGGATAGGGTTTCAATCTGGATTACAAAGCACTATAATGCTCAATTTATTTTATTTTTAAATTTTTATATTTTATTTTATCCAATTACATGTAAAAAACAAAGTTAACACTCAGTTTTTAAGATTTTGAGTTCTAAATTGTCTCCATTCCTCCATCCCCATAATCCCTATACCAATTTGATATAGATTCAGCCTTTATTTAAAAAGAATAGTTGGTCCTGGATTACCTTTTTAGATCTTCTGTCTTTAAAAAAGTGAGATCTAGTAAAAGTAAAATAAAATCAAGTTCATGTCCATATTTCCTCCATGTGACTTTTAATAAATAAACAGCCAATATTGGAGAAAGGAAGGTCCCAGCATTTGTGTCTTTGGGAATTAGATTGTAATGAGCCTGTACTGTCATGTGCTTTTTAAATAATATGCTATGAAATGCACTTGTCTAAGACCAACAACATGTGTTTATGTGAAGAGATAATCAGTTGGGGTATTTTAAAGCAGATAAACTGTAACTAGATAATAAAAGTTTATTTGACATTGTAAACAAGTAAGAAAAGGGGAGAATGGGTTGTAGAGATAACCTTTGATGGGCCTCTTCAGACTTCACCCTCGGAAATATGGTTAGCATTCCTTTGTTATGTACTAAGAGGCCTAGACCATCGGACAATCCTGATTGCTAGTGTTTTCTTAGCTTTCTGGTTACACTCCAATCCTCAGTTCCAATTCTCTCAGGGTTTCCACTTGTTTAAATAATCTTTCCACAGGCTGGCAAGGTTGGCTAGGAAGTTCAGGAGGAAATATACATCTCCCAGCAAGATTAGCTAAATATTCACCTAGTCCTTCCTGCTTAAAAAAGCAAACAGAAGGTATGTTATACCTTTATTGACAGAGACACTACTCCAGGTTAGGACCTCATCACCTAAAGTATTGTAAAAAAAATATTTTGGGCCCCTAGTTTCTATTCACTCACCCATTCAATTCATCTTCCATTCAGATGCCTAATTTCTATCCATAACATACAGGTCTGATCATATCTATGTTTCCACAATAAGCTCCAATGGCTTCCTAGTGCCTCTACCACAGAATACTAATTTCTTTATTTGCCTTTTAAAGCCCTTCACAATCTGGCTGCAGTTTATGTTTCCTGGTTGGTTACATATTATTATTCATCACCCATCAAACTGGCCAAATAACTGTTCATTCTACAAAATAATCCATCTCCTGCCTCCAGACTATAATTGCATGTTTTCCAGGACTAGAATATTCTGTTTCTTCCTCTTAGAACTTCCTAGCTCCCATTTGGATATTTTAGGCTTAGCTCAAGTGTTACGTCATTGTGAGGCCTTTCCTTAGTCTTCCAGTTGTTTGTACTACCTTTCCAACCTCCATTATTTTATTTATATTTACGTACATCTATATATCTGTGTACATAATATATCCCCTCAGTGGAGTGTAAGCTCTTTAAAGACAGGGAATGTCCCACATTTTGCATGTCCCACATTTGTATCACTAGGACTCACGTGTTTCTTATATTGAATTAAAATTATCTTTTCTTTCAACATAAGTGTGAGTTGGATATTTTTATTTCCAGAAACAAACATAATTTTAATTTTTTGATCCCTAGAGGATATGATTCAAAACATTTTCTCTATATTCAAAATGCAACTCAAACCCTTCCCTCAAGCTATCTTAACTTTTCCTTCTATGGAACTACCCCATATCATAAAAGAATACGTACCTTTTTGGATAGTATCAAATAGTGTCAGCTCACTATTGCTAATGCTACTACTGTTCACTTCTTTTTCTTCCTTCTTATTCTTCATCAAAGCTTTCAGATCCTTTTCTCCTTAAACTGAATCATTAAATTCTACCTGCCATTCTATGAGGTAGGGGTGTGTGTGTGTGTGTGTGTGTGTGTGTGTGTGTGTGTGTGTATGATTCTCTTTTTTATACCTGGCATGGAAGGTACTTATCACTGATATTTTAAGGTCCAAATGTAATTGCATTACCTCATATTAATTTCAGTCCCTCAAAGTATTCATATTTCTTCTTCATAAAGATTTCCCTGATACTTTCCTGATTATTGAAGCTAGAAATGATTTTTTACTTAGACTTTGCACTGTACTTTTTAAAAACTTTTCCTATGCCAGCATCTATTTCTACATTTTTTGATTATTTTAAATTAAAAATTCTTTATGGCTATTTATAACTCTCTCTCTTCCCCACTAGATTACAAACTTCTTTTAAGCCTTCTCTTTCGCCTTCAGAATTTAATATAATACTTTGAACCAAATATAAGCCTTAATAAATTTTTGTTGAACAAGCATGAAATCCAAAATTTACCTTTTTTTTCCTGGATTTGTAGACTATAAATATTCAGAGTAGATAAAAAACAAATGAAGAATTTAAGGAAGTATATATGAGGTTTGCCATTTAAATGCCATTTTCTGTCAATGCTTCTTAAAGTTTCAGATTTGATGAGTTTGCCTATATTCAAAGCACAACAAAATTCATTATCCTTATTCTCAATGGTTTTGAAAATATTAAGAAAAATTCTGTTTAATTTAAAACCTTAATAAACCAAAGAACTACATATCCCCAGATCAGATTAGCATATGGTCTGACTACTCTTAAGGAAATAATTAGTGCATTTTATATTTGTGGAATTGCTAATTTTGTGACACACAAGTTAGAAGTAATAAGATGACAATTCATATTTTATGATGTAATTATGCTAAAACTAACAAAAATATCTTTCACTGGGTTATGTAATTATTTCTAATGTCTTCTACACCACCAAGTGGACTAATGGTGCTATTCCTTTTTTTAAAAAATCCTTTTTACAATATAATATTCAAATTATAAACTAGTATGTTCTCATGCATCTAAATTCAAATTCCTTCTAAATATAGGTCTGAATTTTTAACTCTGAATTTCATTGCAGTGTTTTAATATGTACCTCTGAACTTAACAGTCTAGCCATATACCTATTTGCATATCTTATATGTTAAGTTCATCCTCAAAGTAACATTATGTATCCTAGTTTATGGTGGTAAATTACTGTTTTTAGAATTGGAATGTACCTTAGCAATCATTTAGTTCAAGCCCCTCATTTTATAGATGAGGAGCCCAAGATTTAGAGAGGTTAAATGCAGGCTACATTTCTCTAAGTTATTTCAATAAGGTGTTCTCCAGCACACAGTTTCAGCTATACATTTTCCAGCATGATCTATAAAAACAGTTTCCTAACCAGGTGAATTGTAAGAAAAAAAAACCAACCAAAAAAACAAAAAAAATAAATAAACCCAAGACACTTTAAAAAAAAAAAAAACAACCAACAGCAATTGAAGCATGGTACACAATTTAGGTAACTGAACAGCACCAAAACTGGTTCTTTTTGAGGAATCTAAGTAAATTAAAATCTATGTTTAATTTTAAATATGTCCTTATTTATAGAAGGGATTAAATGATAGAATAAATTTTTAAATTTCTAATTATATAAAACTGAATGAAACAAGTTGAAGACGACATCAATATTTCTAAAATGCAAACCATAGAGGACTGAAAATCCTACAGTACATCTATGCCCTAGGCCAGAAAATGTCTAACTAATAGTTAATGAATTTAGATGTTACCTATTAGTATTCATAAAGTATCACCTCTAGGTTTCCTCTGCAAAAAAAGTGAATGTTGATAGATCTATCAGTTACCCAATGCAAATAAGAAATAAAATCAAGTACTATCTGATTAGCAAAGAAATGCAAATAAGAAAAAAACTTTTGCATTTGTGCAATACAATGATTATCTTCAAAACACTCATATTCATTATTTCATTTCATCCTCCAACAACCATACGAGGCATGTAGGGCTGCTATTGTTATTCCATTTTGCAAATGATAAAATATTAGCAAAAATGTAGGAAATTCACTCTGAGTTACACATCAAATAAGTGACAGAACCAGAGCTTCACCCCTTCTTAATCTCCTCAGTCCCAGCCTCGTGTTATTTTTAAGGCATATTCTTGTTCTGCATTAAAGGGATAAATTGATGATATGTAAGGATCCATTTTATCTTTATTGCCTTCATCATCCATTGTCTGTAGGTTACAATGAGGTTCTAGGATTATTCAAAAAATAAGCAAATTTTTAGCAGAATTTCAAAAAAATGACAGTAAGGTAGCTAATAGACAGCTGCTCCCAAACAGCCAGAAAGAAGAAGACATAGAAAGAGAAATGATTAACAGGAAATAAATGAATGGATTTTGTCAGAGAAATAGTGAGTTTTATTCAGTAAGTGATTTTTAAAAATTTATTTTAGTTATAACCATGAATGTAAGTTACTTCTGCAAGCTCTGATGAATTTGTCAATCAAAAATTCAATACAGGGGTTCCAGTTTTGGACCTATTACTATTTATTTGATCTTGGGCACATGGCTTCTAAAGGACATCTGTTTCTTAATCTCTAACACCCATCTCTGTGCTTTTGCACTGGCCTTTTCTCTATTTAAAAATGGACTCCTCACTTCTTTAAGACATAGCTCAAGCATTACCTTTTCTACATGAAGCTTTTCCTGATTTCTCCCAATTGCTAGTCCCTCCTTCATAAATATATGTATATTATATGCATACATGTACATTTGTGTGTGTATGTGTGTACGTATGTATATGTTGTTTCCTCAGTAGAACATAAACTTCTTGAGGGCATACATTTTCATTTTTATCTTTATATCCTGGGTCTAGGTGATGAAGTGAATTTAACTTTGGATATGGAGTAAACAAGTAAACTCAGTAAAACTGAGTTTGAATCCTACTTCAGACATTTACTAGCTATGTAACTGTGGGCAAGTAACTTTATATTTGTGCCTCAGTTTCTTAATCTGTAAAATGGAGATAATATTAGCACCTACTTCACAAGGTTTTGTTAAAATCAAATGAAATAACATATATGAAGTTCTTTGCAAACATTAAAACACTTTGTAAATAATAGCTCTTATCATTTTAGAGTAGGCACTTAAGTGCTGTTGTTGAGTGATCTGGAACTTAAGCTCATTAACAAGATCTCTATGTTTTCTTTCAGAGTTAAAAATAAAATTAATCATATTAATTTTTGAAGGTTTAACTATAGACTCACAAGCCCTAAGTGATTAAATTATCCAATAAACCACCTGTGAAACCCTACTGAATTAAACAATAGATGTGAGCTTCAAAAAAATAATAATAATCATACAGATAATCATGCTTTCTAATAGGTAGGACTTATGAACATCCCACAGCATGTGGGAACAACTGAACAGTGGAACAAATCTTGTATTTAGAGTCAAAAGAACTGAGTTTGATTTCTGGCTCTTCTATTTCATCCCTGCATGACTGTGGGAAAATCACTTTACTTCATTAATTTTCAATTCCTTAGGTTCCTGATCTCTAAGGTTTTCTATACCTAAATCTATGATAATCTTTGCCAGTGAAGAGCTCATTGTTCATTTTATGCCTCAAGAAGAAAATCAGCTTGAGTAGAATGTTGGCTATAGGATAGAACATAAGAAAGTGATACTGTCCCCTGAAAGAAGGGTAGCATAGGTGGAAGCCAGTTTAATGGTATTTGTAAGTCATCTAGTGATAAAACTATGTGAAATATTGGCATTTAAAAATTATTCCAAACTGATTCTGCAATATTTAAGGTTATAGGTGAAGTAATTACATTTCCAACTAAATTATAAATGAAAAAAATCTTACTACACTTTCTATGCATAAAGCAATGAGCTTCTGACCTTTCAGGCAGCCTTAGGGCAAGGGATCTCCAGCTAAATATGAAGTTCACAAGTGTGAACTGAAGGATCTCTCTTTTCTGAATTTATTTTTCTGCAACATCAATAGCAAAGTCCTCATAGCATGTTTAAATATGATCAAAGAAATGGAGGAGCAAAAGCATCTCTTCAGTGAGAACAATATTTTACTTTTTAAAAAACTATAATACAAACATTTTTACATAAACTATGAAAGTATTCACACTGTACACCAATATCAGATTTTAATAAAAACAATATGATTTAAAATGTTCATAGAAGCAAAAATAGCAAACTTTTCAATTGAAGTATTTAAGTTTCCATTTTTTAGGCAGATGTTTTACAAATTAGGAAATACAAATCTTACCAAAATGTTATCATAATAAGGACTAAGTGGACGTACTTTTGCCATTCAAAATATGGTCAAATTGCAAAGTTGAGTGCATTGGTTTGGGACCAATTTGGGATTCTTTGAGGCTCCAAGATCCATCCTGGAGTAATGGATTCATGATAAAGTTCACCTCAAAAGGGTTCCCACCAGGGTCTTAGAATTACAGAATTTAAAAGATAAAACTTTAAAGATCATCTATTCTTGACCCAAATGCCTCATTTCAGAGATAGGAAAATTAAGCATATTTTAAGTGCTTTGACTGAGGTCTTGTAGCCAGAATGGCAAAGAGAAAGCTAAAACCAAGGTATCCTGAGGTTACAGTCTCCTGTGTTTTCTCTTTTGCACTTTTCAGTGTCCCAGAGTTTTAAGGGAGCCATTGCAAACTCAGAGTTACTCTTGACTTAAGAAATCTTCCAAGGGAATGGATTGATACTAAGGTTCTAAAACTTATAGCCTATCAGGTAATCTTTTTGTGCTAGGGAGTGATCGCATATTATTTTAGACTCTTTGCAACAAAGGACAAAAACAATATTAACATTTATGGAGAACTTAAAAGTTTGCAAAGTACTTTAAATCTGTATCTCATATAAGCCCCAGTAAAACTTCATGAGGTAGGTAAATTGAGACTTGGAGAGGATAAAAGACCTGCTGCACATGTAAATATAGCATGTGTCAGAAGCAGGATTTAAACTAATTTCTTCCAGACTCCAAGTTCAGCATTCTGTCAATTTTGAAGGACATATAGATGGGAGTGGCAAGGGGCACATTTTAACCCACCAAAATGAAAAACTTCCTAAGAAGGAAACTAGTCAAAACTTAGCAAGAATTGTCTTGAAATTTTAGGTCAGTGGAGCATCTAGTGACTCCAAATGAAAAAGCACTATTACCAAATTGAAGGATTCATGATAAAACTAGCCCACATATTGATATTACTTGTTGGTCCACAGATTATGGTATCAGTGTGCCCTGTTAAACCTAGTTTCCTTAACTTGCTTCTCAATGAATATTTATTATATCGTCTAATAGATCTAGCATATTTTGTGGGTATATAAGAGAAAACTTTTTTCCACTTAAACATTATTTTTAATTATTATTTTTTATATTGCAAAGGAGATAAATTTTAGACCTCAGTCTTCCTCAAATAAAGAATTATTCCATAGATAGGAAAGAGAGGTTAAAAAGTCTAGTCAGCTGCCTCTAAGCTCCCAGGAAAATTTCAAATATTTTCTTCCTATAGGACAAATATTCGTCTTATCAGGGATTCTAGTGTCTGCTGAAAATTAGTACTAATAAGCCAGCTGGAGTTCCCTTAGGTAAAGGATGACAGTCCTAATTACTAACAGCTGTGAGTACCCTGATTATAAGTGTGGGTGGGAGGGATTTGACACCCACCACTAAGGCTCTATCTTTCTTGCCATAAGCACCCTTGTGAAATTATCTGCACCTGGTGTGTTGCCCAGTTATTACAAAATATGTCTGGTGTTCCTCAATTTTTCTTCCTAATAATTTGAATTTGTTCATTTTGTTTTGTAAAGACCTCTTTAGCTATAATGATACTTCTGATTTAGATTTTAATCTAACTGACTTCTTGTTGACAGAAAGAAAAACCATAAATAATGCTTCCACCTTAATCATTTTCCTCCTTCTGAACCTTACAAACTGATTCCACACATAAAGAATTTAGGTCCTGGGTGAGTAGCCAGGTCTTGTTCATTGTAGTTATTAAACAGATTCTAGATGACCAAGTGTTGGAGATGCTGTAGCAGGAGTTCTAACCTGGACCTTTTTGGGGTCCATATCTAGTTATGTTTATTCACAGATTAATTTTTTTAAGTACTTAAAATAAAAAACATAGGATCACAAAGAAATTTAATATATTGAAATAAGGTTCTTAACCTATCTTTTAACCCACTAAGTACTGCTTTGTGTGTGTATGTGGGTGGAGGTGGTTCATTTACTCTAAATTCTGTTTGAAAAGGAAAGTTTTCATGCTGAAACTAAATTGTCTTTTGAGCACCCATCAAAGGAATTTGATGTTCAAACATATTTAATTCAGGAGCCATGGTTAAACACACAAACACAACACAACACACACACACACACACAAACTAGTTTTGATATGGGAACCTGAATTCAATTCTATATTGTACTCTTCTCCCGAGTACCTTTCCCTTTATGATATTGATGATTTTGCTTTGCCAAGCCTCAGCCTTGGATTATTTTTACCATTTACTGACTTTTCTCCTCTACAAGTGCTACTGAAAGAAAGCAAAGAAGTGTGCTAATTGGGTCCACTAACAATTTTTGTAACTTCAGCGGGGTTCTCACTGGCACTAGACGATCCTTTTACACCTCCTTGATTAACTCATTATGCCACTCTCCACAAAGGTTCTTCCAAATTTTTTACTTTCTCCTTTTCTCTCCTCTTCTTTATTTCACATCATTAATATACCTTCTGCCACTATCTCCTCCTTCACCCCTTTTTCACATAATAGGGTGGCAATTCCCCTTGAAAATACCAACCCTTCTATCTCATCTGCTCCAGTAGATTGACCCCTCTATTAATGTTACTCTATCACTTATCTTTAATATTTTCTGTTCAATGGATGTTTCCCTACTGCCTTCAGATATGTTCATTTCTCTCCCATCCTCAAAAAACCCTCATGATCCTTCCAGTTCCATTGGGGCTGGAAGTAAATAGAAATATGTTTTCTTATTTCTCCTGCCTTCTTTGCCTAAACTCCTTTAGAAGGTTACCATCAGTAAGTGATTCCATTTCCTTTCTCTCACTTGTGTCTTAACTCTCTACAGTCTGGTTTCTGACATCATTATTCAACCCAAAGTATTCTCTCCAAAGTTACCAATAATCACCTAAAAGAAATCACCTAAAACCATCTAAAGAAATATGCTTTTCTCAGTCTACATCTTTCTTGGCCTCTCTTTGACACGTTGATTACTTTCTTCTTAATATTCTCTTTTCTCTCTAGGTTTTCAGGGCACTACTACCTTCTGGTTCTCCTTCTATCTGACAGCTTCTTTTCAATTGTCTTCACTTGATCTTCATCCAGGTCATGTCGATTAACTGTGGATCTCCCATAAGTCTCTATTTTGCTTTGTGATCTTATCAGCTCCCATGGATTCAGTTATCACCTTATACTCATGATCCTTAAATGTACTTATCCAACTGTAATCTCTTTGCTGACTTCTAGTCTTATATCCTCAATTGCCTATCAGACATTTCAAACTGGATGTCCTGTGGATATCTAAAAACCAAATTGCCAAAAACTGAACTCACTATCTTTTCCTCAAATTACTCTCCCTATCCAAACTTCACCATTACTGCCAAGGGCACCAGCACCCTTCCAGTCCCCCATGCTTGCAGCCAAAGTGTTATCCTTGATTCCTTACTATTTCTTACCTTCAATATCCACTCTATTGCCAAGGTTTGATGATTTTCCCTCTGCAACATCTCTCTCGTTTGATCCTTTCACTGTCCTGGTGCAGGCCCTCAATTCCTTATGCCTGGACTATTGAAATAGCCTTCTGCTTGGTCTACTTGCCACAAATCTCCCATCACTCTAATCCATTCTTCATTCAGTTACCAAAATGATTTTTCTAACAATATCACCTACCTAACAATATCACCTACCCTCCCTCCCATAGACTGTTTAATGAATTGTGGTGGTTCCTCTAGGATCAAATATAAAATCCTCTTTTTGGTGTTGTAAGACCTGCATATCATGCCCCTTTCCAGTCTTCTTTACACATTACATCTCCCCTCTTCTTTTATCCATTGACACTAGTCTCTTGGCTGTTTCGTGAACTAGACACTTTATCTTCCTACTCTTGGCATTTTTTTCTGGTTATCTTCCATGCCTGGAATGCTTTTTTCCTCCCGACTTGCCTGGCTTTTTTCAAGTCCCTGCCAAAATACTACTTTCTGTAGGAATCTTTTCCTGATTCCCAGTTCTAATGCTGTCCCCCTGTTGATTATTTCCTATTTATCTTGAATATAGCTTGTTTGTACATAGTTGTTTGCATATTTTTATTAGATTTTAAAAACTATTTATTTAGCACTCATTTTTATTTATGTATTTATATTGATTTATATTTTATTATTATTTATTTTTATTAGCATTTCAAGGGAAGTGTCTTTTGCCTTTCTTTGTATCCTCAGTGCTTAACACAGTGCCTGGCAAAGAGTAGGCATTAATAAATGATTATTGACTGACTGACCAAATTCCTTCAAATTAAAAATGAAACAAAGCAGAGAGATGATCTATTGAACAGAGTATATGGACACTAGAGAAATAGGATTTTACTCTGAATTGAGACTTCTCTGAATGATCTACCAGATCACTTAACACAATTTATCTCACCTGTCCTTCTCTCCCTTCAATGTTCATTATACCTATATGTTAAAGAAGTATGTAAACTTTAAGTTAGAGAGAGGAATTATTATTATTATTATTATTATCATCATTGTCAGTATTAATAATAATAATAGCTAGCATTTATATAGCTTTCTAAGGTTTACAAGTGCTTTACAATTTTCTTGTTTGATCTTCACAACACAGGTGCTGTATCAAAAAGAAGTCAAAATGAATGCTAGGCAATTGGTGGTACAGGAATACAGACCACAGATGGATTATAGGTTATTTACTGTCTTTGTATAGATCATTATAAATACAGACAGCACCACTCTGCTCCACTTCCCCTATCCCTATGTACAGTACTTAAAATATTAATTATGAATTGATTGATTGACAAAGATCTTACAAAATTATACCGATGACACTAGTACAAAAAAAGTATTTAAATTATACTCTCCCCAAATATCTCTCCTTCCATCTTCCCTGTGTGAGTTTGGATAAGTCTATTAATTTTTCTGGGCCTGATTAATCATGCACAAAATGAGAAAATCTGACATGAAGGTCTTTTAGGTCATTTTTTGCTTGAATATTTTGGGATTAAGTAATCTCCCAGGTCTGAAATTCCTACCAGTATATTGACTCTTTAGAGGCATTTTGGTGCTATATGCATTTTAACAGGGTTAAGGTATTAGATTACCTCAGGAAGTTTCCATATTAACCAGGAAGGATTAACTTATCTGATTAATGCAAATTATTACTCTGATCTAATGAGCAAAGACCGCATTACAAAGGATGCAGGTATGTGAGAGGTAAAGGAGTATAGAAAAGTACAAAAACTGTGGGGTGGGAGCACACTGACAAAAGTGAAAAAGAAATCAATCTAATTTATCATTTTGCCCAGGGTACATCCATTTATCTATGTTTCCATCCATTTATATAGTTGTTTTTTTATCATCAACTAAGCAAGAGAATTTCTCTAATGAAATCATTCCTTTAACTAAATTGGTATATAGCATCAAGAGTACATAGGTATTCAATAAATACTCATCAGTTATTATGATGAGGCTAATATGACAGTCAAATAATTTTGTGAGAAGCTTCAAACCTGAAATAACGTTTTCAAGTATTTTTCCAAGTGCAATTAGTTTCTGAAATTTTCTTATTTGTCAATCTTATTGAAGTGTCATAATTTTGCTTAAGTTTTATAGAAAATAAGTTTTTTATAGTTATCTTTAAAAATTTCAGAAATAAAAAGAATGGATTTGATCTGAAAAATCACCTTTTAGAAATGTAAATGTATAAATATATGCTAAGAACATGCTTTTAATATAGTTTTGTGTGTATGTTAATGTATTTGTGTTGTTTTTCTTTTTCTCAAACATTTAATTTGAAATTTGTGGGTCACTCATATTTTTTGGAGGATTGTCTGAGAATGTGTCTCTTTACTGAGTTTTCCCCAAGCGTCCCTTTAATACCCAATGTTAGTGTAAATTTGCTGCTAGGCAAAGAAGCTTCCTTTCAGCTATCAACAAGGCTTAAAGAGATTTAATCACAAATTATATATGTTATATACATCTATAAAACATCTATATATCTATATCTATATATATTCTTTTCCCATGAGCTTCAAAGCAATGACAGTCCTCTTATGAGTTAGGGATTTTGGAATATTGACTTCATTCCTATTACAAAAGCATGGTGAATAACTGTCTACATCATGGAGTTTGTGTTTGAATAAAATTATTTCCTGAAAACATAGGATGAATACTAAAAATGCAATTTCAAAAATAACTAGAAAGTAATGTTAGCATCTAGATTTTAAAATTGCACCAATTTTTTTCTTCTATTTTGTCAATTCAGTTCAATATTTGTTAAGTAGTTACCATTACAAGACAACACCAGGCACTGGTAATACAAATATGAAAAAAGACATTTCTTGCTTACACAGTTTACAATTTAGTAAGTCATTGAGATAATTCATAATAATGATAATAATAATATAATAACTGGCATTTATATAGGACCTACTATATGTAGGGCACTGGGCTAAACACTGCAAGTATTATTTCACTTGATCCTTACAACTCTGCAAGGTAGGTACTATTATTCACATATTACAGATGAGAAAAGTGAACTAAACAGAAGTTAAGTGACCTGCCCAAGGTCACAAAGCAAGTGCGTGTCTGAGGCTGGATTTGAACTCAGGTCTTCCTGACTCCAGATGGGGTTCTCTATCTACTGTGTCACCTAGCATGCCATGCATATAAACATGCATTAGAATGCGAAAAGTGCGTGGGAAAATGATCTGTCAGATAGATACCTTCTATTTGGGCAGATACAATATCCTATGTAAATGCAGGTCTGAAAAACAGTCTCTTTCCGCATTAATCTAGAAGCAGCTATCTAACATTGACGGTGAGTTCAGAAGTGGTAATCCCATAATAGCTGTATGTTGATGGCTCCCACACAGCTGGGCTTTCTTACATGTGTCTAGATTGTCTGCACAAATGCATAGGTCGGCATGGATATAATTTGAGTTCTGTAGATTAAAATTGAGCCACAACCAAATCATATAATACTTTTATGGCTCATTACCCCCTCCCCAGTTACTGTTTCCTGGGGCTCTCCACCTCCCTGCAGGACTCATCCTCAAACTGTAGAGTTTTCTGGGGTACTTCTTATGATGTTTTATGATTATATGAAAAAGAATTATTGGGATCTTTCATTTCTTGGGCCAACATCTTTATTTAGTACCTAAAATTCTCTTTGTTATTGTTCTTCATATTAAATTTCATCAAACCACCTTCACTAATTCAATGGATATACAATCTCATCTACATGGGTACTCGTCGGTGGTGTCAATGGAAACTCATTCATGACTTGTTATAAAGTGAAACTTGACTTTATCCTCTTATATATGGTCCACAGATGACCTACCTAATTTATGGGGTGTGTATGTGGGATACGGAAGTGGGGACCCTTTAATTGATATTTGTTGCATACCAATGTGACACCAGGTGTCCCTCATTCTTGCTATATTATCAGGATCAAACCCATTTTATTTTTATTTATAACTCTCTTGCATGACATCCTTTATGCTGCTTTTTCTTATTATTATTATTTACAAGAAATTCATCAATAGAACATACTATATTATGGCAGTTAATTTATTGATTTATTGCTATATCCTTCTGCTTCTTACAACACTCCTCCTGAGCAAAATTTAACAATTGTTTTTCTATGTCTACAGTGTTTTATATGAGGTTTAGATGAAATTTTATGTGTTACTTATTCATACTGTAAAGGGTAGTGACATTTACCTGTAATTGTCAGATTTATTATCCTTCCAATTATTCTTACAATGACTTTATTTTATTTTTTAAAATATCTTGTTTTTCTTATTTTTAGGTTTTCATAAAATGCATTTTCCCCTGTGGGTTTCTATTTGTGGTTGTTATGGAATTACTCTCTCCTTCTTTGTGAGGAAACTGTGGCTCTATCTTACCTCTCTATATCTATCTATCTATCTATCTGTCTATCTATCTATCTATCTATCATATATCTATCATATATCTATATATCCTGGTCAATATGTTCTTTGGTTTAATCAACCTTTTCACCTTTAGCAGTCAGCCCCCACTACTTGTTGTACTTTTGGATGGAGTGAGATGGGATGAGACTCTGATTGGCCCTACCCTTGAAGTCCTAGGTTCCTGTACTGACTGCAATCTCCCAGGACTGGGCCACCTTGAATATTGGAGGTTTAAAATGCAGAACCTTCAGATTCCTCCATAGCACTTTGTAATAAAAGGCTAACCTCAGAGCTTCTGGTGCCTGGTTTGTTTTGTCTGAGTACTGCCATACTGCCCTGGTCAACATCATTCCTAAGAATTGCCAAGCATGACATCCTGACACTTTCTTCTTGAGCCCTCCAAACTTATTTCCAAAGGTAGAGTCTTGTAGACTACACAATTGTGTTGTTTGCCTGCAATAGTGTTGATGCTGACTTTGCATGTGGCCTTCTTTCCTATAGATCATGGGATTTTGGCTGATTTTTTGATAATTTTATTTAGAATTAAATCATTTACTAGTCATTCCATCAGTCAATCAAGTGGCATATATTAAGTGAGTACTATATGCCAATAAACACTGAGTATACAAAGAAAACTGTCCTTGTTCTCTAGGAGCTCACAGTCTAATGGTTCAGGGCAGGGGGACTATCTAAACTGCTCTGTACAAATATATACATACATACATACATACATACATACATATATGTATATGTACATGCATGCATACATATACACACACACACTATAATTTGAGTGTAAAGGAAGACACTGTGATTAAGGAGGACTGGGAAAAGTTTCTTGTGGAAGATGAGACATTACCTGAGGGATGAAGGGAATTGGGGAAGGTAGAAATGATGGAGATATTTACAGTGATATGATATCAGTGAAAATGCTCAGACTTGAGAGATGGAATGTCACCGTATTCCAGAATATGTGGATCATGTGAAGAGGAATAAGGTGGAAACATAAGAATGTGTAATGTTATGAAGGACTTTGAAAGTCAAAGAGAAGCTTTTCTACTTGATCCAGGAGGTAATAGAGAGTCTTGAGTTTATGGAATTGAAGGGAGGTGGGAAACATAGTCTAACTTGTATTTTAGGAAGATCACTTTGAGAGCTGTGTAGGATTATATTTATTATGGATTAGAGTAGAAAGGGAGATCAACCAGGAAGCAAATACAATACTTCAGGTGTGAGGTGATAAGGGCCTACATCAGAGTGATGGCAGTGTCAGAGGAGAAAAGAGGGTGCATATTAGAAACATTAGAAAGGTGGAAATAAAAGCACTTGGTAGTAGATTGGACTTGAGAGGTGAGACAGATCAAGGAGTTGAGGATGACATATAGGTTTTAAACATGGGTGAATGGGAGAATGGTGATCTGCTCAACAGTAAATAGAGAAGTTTGGAAGAGGGGAGAGTTTTTGGAAAAAAATAATGAGTTCAAATTTGAATGTGTGGAGTTAGAATGTTCATAGAGAGAATATCCAGTTAGCTAAGTCTAAAAACCAGCTGGAACTACAAACCAGAAGGGATGTTAGGGCTGAATATCATGATAACTGAAACCATGGGAGCTGATGAAAACACTCAGTGAAATAATAGAGGAGAAAAGAAAACCCAGTCCTTGCTAGGCCTTGACTGTTAGTGGGTGGGATGTGGATGAAGATCCAGCAGGGGAGATTGTGAAGGAGTAGAAAGGTAGAAGGAGAACCATGAGAGAGCGGTGTCATGAAAACCTAGAGAAAAGAGAGCTCAAAGAGAAGAACAGTGTGATCAACTACTTCAAGGGTTGTAGAGAGGTTGAGAAGGGTGAGGCACGAGAAAAGGGCACTATATATTTTTGCTATGATTTTCATTATTTTGGGGGTCTTTGGTGTAAATTTTGGGTTTTTGCTGGATTAGGTATGCAGGAAATGGACATTGTGTTTCCATTCTGGAAATCTTTGTCAGATTTCCCCCATTATCTCCATTTTCAGGCAACCTAAGCTGCCCCCCAAGATGATCTTAATCTAGATATCATTACACATAGCTATGCTATATTAATGATGTGGAACTCTGAAATTGCTTTCTTATACTCCTCTCTCAATCCTCCTAAACATATTTCTCATACTCACCATAAAATCCATTTTCTCCATTCTTCCTTGTTCATCCAGTCACTGCTCCTTTTTATTCTCCCCTTAAAAATTTTGTTCCAATGGTTGAGCAGTTAAATTGTATAATGCAGTAAAAGGTACCATAGACAATGAAGCAATATAAACACTGAACCTATATGCACCAAACACTATAGCATCTAAATTTTTTAAAGTTAAATGAACTACAGGTGGAGATAGAGAATACTGCTAAAATAATTGGGGACTTTAATCTTCCCCTCTCAGAACTAGATAAATTTAACAACAACAACAAAAAAAAGTCAAGGAAGTGAGTAGCATTTTAGATCTAAATATGATAGATATCTGGAGAGAATTGAGCAGAGATAAAGAGAAATATATCTTTTTCTCAGTGATTTATGGTACCTTTTCAAAGATTGACCATGTATTAGTATATGAAAATTGTATAATTAAAAAGAGAAAAGCAGAAATATTAAAAGTATCCTTTTTAGATCACAAGGCAATAAAAATTACATTTTATAAGGGACCATGGAAACACAGATTAAAAACTAATTGGATATTAAACAATCTAATCTTAAAGAATTAGTGTGTTAAAGAACAAATTATAGAAACAACAATTTCATTAAAGAGAATGACAATACTGAGACAATTTTTCAAAAACAAAAAGCAATAGGAGTGATGAGAGGAAAATTTATATCTCTAAATGTGTATATCAATAAAATAGAGAAAGAATAGAATAATGAATTGAGTATACAATTTAAAATAGTTTAAAAAAGGACAAATAAAAAATTCCCAATTAAACACTAAATTGGAGGTGAGGTTAAGAAAATTGAGTATAATTATGAAAGTGTTTTGCATGACTGCATATGTATAACCTATTATGAACCTAGATCCTTTGCCTTCTGGTGGTTGCTAGTTCTTGTGTGACACTATGGCTCCTCAGTGCTTCAATTCTTTCTTTCTCATTGTTTGCATTATTTTTCTTTGACTATGCCTTAGGTTATAATATTGCTAAGAGTTTTCCTTATGAGGTTTTTTAGGAGATGACTAGTCAATTCTTTCTCAATCTCATTTTGTTATAATCTTGAAGCTTACACATGATGTGTCTGGTTGACTTTATTTTAGTTTTCCTCCCTGCTAGTGTTTGGTGAATTCAACTTACCAAATATCCATTTTCAATTTTTCTGGAAAATTTTGTTCTATTATTCCTGAATATAGTGGTTATATTCTTTTCTTCTTCACAGGTAGCACAAAGGCTAACAATCTTAGCTTTCCCCTATTTGAGTTATTCTTCAGACCCTTCACTTTCACTTGAATTTCTTCCAAATATTTTTCCCACTTTTTTTTTCTATTTTTCAATCATGAAAAATCTACCATGAAAGGCAGTATCACATAGTGGATAAAGAGCAGGCTTTAAAGCCAGGAAGATCTGGGTTCAAGTTTTGCCTCTGACATTTGCTAGCTATGTGATCCTGAGGAAATAAATTAAACTCTTAGTGCTCTAAGTCAGGGTTCTTGACTTAGTCACAACCTGATATGGGGGTCATGTAACTGAAAGTGGGAGTTGCAAAAAATTTGGCAACAGTGCAAGGTTTCTGAACATGCAATAACTAAAAATTAATTCAAAATCCAATGCATAATGAATCCAAGGTGTTTCTGTCAGCGCTTGCCTGTGTTGCATTGCATGATTTCATTGCCGCTTTGATTCTGAATATACAAACATGTACACTGCACTGCACATGCCATGATGCCATGTAATGCCAACGAACTCTGTCAGAAACACCTTGGCTCAGATTTGAGACTATTAGAAACACAATAGTTTAATTACAGAAAATAAATACTTTTAATATTTTCCTACCATTATTCTTCAGCATGTAAGTATCAACTTAGTATATCTTTGGATTGTATTGTGTTAGAATGTTTGCTTTTTTAAAAAGTTGCTCTTATTTCCTTACTTTACAGAAAAATAAGTGTTTAATTGCAGCAAGTAAAGTCAAAAGCCCTTTAATAATATTTCTCCACCACCATTGCTGTATGTGTAAGTGTGAGCATCAGTTTTTTAAGAAAATTAAACACAAACAAATGTAATTTCATAAACTAAAGCTAGTATTTATTTGAGAAATTATTAGCAATGCTTATTTATATTTTGGAACAAAAATATTTTTTGGTTATGGATAAGTGGCTAAAGTTAGATAGAAGAGGTAAAAATTATAATGACAATGTGGCGAAATCTTTGCTACCAGGTTGTAGTACACCTAAATTGACAAGAAAAAGAAAATATGTTGAATCATTTTTGCAATATAGATTTACTTCTAAAAATGATGATGGTGTAGGAAAACCTCTTTGCCTAATTTGTAATGAAGTTTTGGCTGTGGAGAGCATGAAACCAGCCAAACTAAAATGATATCTTAATACCAAGCATGCAGCATACTGCAATAAACTAAAGGAATATTTTGAATGACTGTTAAAATCTTCAAATAAAGAAAAAATATGTTTTGAGAAATCTGTTATTGTCAATGAAAAGTATTTCTTGCATCTTATGAAACTTCTTATTTAATTGCAAAAACTAAAAAGTTGATGCGATAGGAGATCTTGTGTTACCTGCTGCAATTAAAATGTCAGAAATAGTTCATGGAAAGAAGTATGGGAATGAAATTAATAAAATTTCTTTATTGAAACATACTGTTTGCAAAAGAGTTTCTAAAATTAGTAATGACAATTCCAGCAGCTTTTTTACCAGGTGTAAGGGCAGCCCAGTGTTTGCAATTCAGTTAGATAAAGCAACTAATATTTCTAACATGCCACAGTTGTTACTTTATATTACATATGTTTATGAAGGAAGAATGTATGAAGAATTATTGTTTTGTCACCCTTTGGAAGGGCACACAAGAGGGGAATATATGTATCTTAAAATCAATGAATTTTTCAGAGATGAAGGTTTACACTGGAAAAATTACATTAGAGGGAGGAGCCAAGATGACGGAGTGAAAGCAGTGATTTGCTTGAGCTCTCCCCCAAACCTCTCCAAATACATGTAAAAAAATGGCTCTAAACAAGTTCTAAAGCATCAGAACCCACAAAAAGACAGAGTGAAACAAATTTCCAGCTCAAGACAACCTGGATGATTGATCAGAAAGGTATATCTCGCCAGGCTGGGAAAGGAGCATAGTTGGGCGTGAAGACACAGGCCGCAGTGAACCAGGAGCAGGCCTCAGAGGACTGAATCACGGGCAGCTGTGGTGGTTTCCAGACTTCTCAACCCACAAATGCCAAAGACAGCTTAGAAGGTCAGTGGAAAAGTCTGTTTCTGTGGTGAGAGAGAAGCTAGATCCCAGCTGCAAGTCCCTAGTGCAGCCAGCCTTAGGATGGCGTCTGTCTCCTGAGCTTCTGGCCCACAAACTGAGGGGGAATCAGGTGGCTGATCAGAGGGGGATTGCAAGGATCTCTTCGCCAGTGCTGAGGCAGGATTCTCTTGTTTTGCCCATGCTTGGATATGGGTCACAGTTCTGGGTTCTTCTCCCCTCAACCTTCTCCAAGGAAGATTTTAATATTCACCAGGAGGGAAACCAGGAGATTAGGGACAGAAGCTTAACAACTATGCTCTTCTCAGAGAGAGAGAGAGAGAGAGAGGTACTAGGTTAGCATCATGTCTATTTCCTCCCTTAAATACTATTAAACTAAGGGATATGATTTCAGGTTCAAGTTAACTTCTGATTACTGTTTCATTAATTGTGGGGTATCCGATCCATTACCTTTATATCCAAGGCTTCACTCCCTTTCTACCAAATACCATTACCACAATGAATGCTCACATAGCAAAAAGCAAAGAAACCCATTTATGTAAGACCATAGCAAAACAAAAATCAGGGAAAGTATATGTAGTAGAATATATACTAGACAGTACAGAGTAAGGGATTTCTCTCATTGGGAGTGAGGTAACTGGGCTCAAAAAAAGAAAGAGTCCCAGATAATACTTAAGATGAAGTGTTCTTAAGTCTCTAGTATAGCAAGCTGAGGATAGGAACATGATGGAAACTTTTACGTTGGCTTCTTTGGAGAGTCTTTTCTAAGTAATCAGACTTGTGGTTGTCATCATCTGTCTTCTCTCTCAAAGCTGGAAACCAGAATGACTAAAGAACCCAAAGATTCTGGAGATCCTGAAGAAATTCATAAGCCTGGTGCTTTTATCTCTACTCTTCTCAAATACTTTCTCTCACCCCTCATGCAAGCATGGGACATTGATTTCCACCAATGAGGATAGAGTCTCATACCAGTGGGCTTTGGGGGTTGGGTTGCATTCCTTGTATAACCAATGGCAGAGTAATAATTAAGTTCAATTTTCAAATGCTTAAAAATTCCCAAAATGTTATGAAGAATGTTATGATTTCAATAAATTATCAACATTTACTGAGCCAAGACAACATCAAATTCCAAAGCAAAACTAAGTTATTGATATGTTAAGTTTTCAAAGATATGATTTGTAACATCTACATAATACCACATATCTAGCTAAAGCAACAATTTCCCTAGCCTTTATGATATTAATTAAATTAAATTTCTCTGGAGATATTTTAAAGTAAAATCTTCACATTATGATGATTTTTTTCTTTACCTGTAAGAATTTTTCATTTATTCTTATTTTGGTATTTTTTCCATCATAGAAATGGCGGTTCTACCTCATAAAAGAATGAAGAATATGACCTATTTCATGAGTTATACCTTTGTAATGGTAGTGCTTAATTGGATCATTTAATAATTTATTTTAGTAAAAAGAAACTTTTATTTTAAGCAATATATTAAGGATATATGACATTTCTGGAAGCCACAAAGGTGCTTTTTATTTGATAGCTATATGTCAAAAATGTATGGGATGAACAAGGTCAAGTAACTTTCCTAATGACATAGATAATCCTTCTGTAGACCTAGATGAAAAAATAACAAAAAAAAAATTGACACAGAAATTGTATACATCTTTCTTAAATGAAGAGCCTTAAAAATTGTTAAATCTATCAATATTATAATTGACATAGCTAAAATATAATGAAATAGAAAAAATATCTAAAATGGGATGGAAGTGCACTGCTTGAATAATGGCTAAAATAATTGGCATATGAATGACATAGAATATTGTGATATTTTGATAAATATAGAACAAGCAAAAAATTCCTTTTCTGCATTGTGGAACAAAGTCATCATAACTACGTATACATACATATGTACATGTATATACATACATATGTGGATGTGGATGCTTGTATGTTTATGGTTGTGGGAGTATATGTGTATATGTGATTTTAGAGCTGTGATTTTGGTGGTAGTATGGGTGAAGAAAGGAAAAAAAGAGAAGGGAGACAAGTATGAAAGAAGGGAAGAAAGGAAGGAAGGAAGAAAGAAAGAAAGAAAGGAAGAAAGGAGGGAGGGAAGGCACAGCAGAAGGAAGGAAGGGAGGAAAGGGAGAGAGAGAAGGGAGGAAGGAATAAGTCACTCTGGGAAGAAAGTGCATTCATCATTATTGATCAGAAAGGGCTTTGTGAAAGAGGAGGTGGAGTCAGAACAGAACAATGGGTGTGGTGAAAGCCTTTCCCAATCTCATTATTCAAGCCTGATAGAGATTAAATGACTTGTCCAGGGTCATATAGTTGAGCAAGCATCTGCTATAGAGCTAAAACCCACAACTTTCTGTCTCTAATTTTTTTTTATCTTTCTTGCTCCAAGAGGACTGAAATGATATCACAATGTCTGGGTCAAGGTACAGTGTGTCCAGCTATGGCTAATTATACCAATATGAGATTGGAAGGCACTACCACAGTTTGGGCACACATGGACCATCTCAATGGTTTGGAAAATGTCTTTTGAGTTGCAAGTAAATTGGAAGTAGATGATGCAGAGTTGCATGAAGTTTGCAGCTTCACCCTTTCAGAGTCATCAGAGTCTACGGTCAAGACAAATGGCCATGGCTCTGGGTGCAGTGGATGATCTTGTTGTAGCCAATGTCTGACCAAGCTCTAAGTGCTCTGTATCTGCTTCTTCTACCTTAATGGCCTGTTGAAACAAAATATTCAAATGGAGTGTGCCTGCTGTGCATGCTACAGTTTCTTAGAGCCACAGGTGGAAGCTAGGTAGGAAATGGACACCAAAAATGGATGAATAGTCCTGAAAAGAGCTTGTCAGCCCTCACACCAGAGATACTAGACTTTCCCCTAATACCTATCTACTGATCTATCTAAAAGAAAGATTTTCAGTTCTCTTATTAAACTTCAGAACTTCTCTGGGAATCATCATGGTTATTCTAATCTATTTCTATAGGTCTTCTTGTTGTTATTTATTTCTTACATAGATTTTTCCTTGTTTTCTTTTGTTCAAAATATTTGTCATGGTTTTGTTTTGTTATTGTTATCACTCATTTTTAGTCTTTGCTGCTTTTGAGGAGGAATGATTTTCCTTCTGAGCATTTATTTTCTTTCTCCCAATTTTTGTTGTCTTCTGTATATTGTATTTGCCAATTTTATTTCTTCTGTTGAGATGATGAAGAGGAGCTAGGTTTAGACAAGATGCCTCAGACAAACAAGGAAATCCCTATTGTTTTATTTATAAACATAGAATGCAAATGTAAAAGTGGTCAGTTTTTAAGATCATTCAATGATAGGCCTTGGGTACACACACACACACACACACACACACACACACACACACACACACATACCCCTACACATATATGCATGTGTATGTGTATCTATGAGTACCACTTCTCAAAGTATTTAAAATTGTTTCTATTTAAATTTACTTTGTAGTATAATTTATTATATTTTAATTTCTGCGGTGGTTTATAAATGCTACAAAACATGTCTCAGTTATATTTTACAATGTTGACATTTTACTTCCTAGTTCCTTTTTAATTGAAACATCTTCCACCAATTCCTATTCTAAACTATCACAGGCAAAAATACATCCCAAATATCAGTTATTTAATACCTCCTAGTCACACTTCCTTCTGTATTAGATAAGGTGTTAGAATGACCTCATTCACTTTATTCCTGTCCTTTAATTCTACACTAACCAGAAAGATTCAATTAACATATAAATGAAATTGACCACGAGATAACTACAAATGCAAAAAATTGTAAAAACCATTTTAAAGTGCATGTTTCAGTAACTAATCAATTATCTAATATTCATTATTTCAGTTGAGAAAATTTTCTCATTTTACATGAAATGCTCCATTATGCTTTTTAAATTTCCTTTTAGGAAATAAATTATAATTCCTCATTTATCATTGAGATATCAATACAAGAGGAAAATAGTAATCTATAAAAAATTGTTTAAAATTTCTCAATTCATCAATATTTCTAGCCTCATATTCTTTTTGTGATTTTAATGTAAAAAAAAACTTTGAATAATCAAATTTACTATAATGTAATAGCTCTTAACGTTTTATAATCCACTACATTAACAACACTAACAACAATTTTCATATATCAACAGAAAGAGCTAAATTTTAAAAAAAGATTCATTGAAAATGTTTGTACCAGTTTGTATAAACTTTAGGTACAGACACAGACACAGACACACACACACACACACACACACACACACACACACACACCTCAAAAAGGAACTTCCTTGGCATTTAAGTTGGTAATTATCAGAATCTTTGAAGTGTTTCTGTGCCTAAATGAATGAAACATTGTTATTTCATCAATGAATTAGAACCATTAGTAATCCAATACAGTTAATCCAAAATTTTATTTCTTTTCAAAATTCACTCTTTAAAAGTCAAAGTTCTTACTTATGAAACTATTAGACAGGGAAATTGAACAATCTCCTTCTCTGTAACTTTTTAATCAAACACTGCTCTTATATAAAGGAGAGATCCTTTCAAGTCACTTCCAATTTTTCTCTGATTTTTTAAACACCCACAGAATATTATTATTTTCATTTTTAAAAAATGATACTAGAAAATAGCATTATTAAATTATAACTCACTAAAAGAGTAGTAGTATAAACCTGAAAAATTAATTAGAAGTAGGGACCAAGGGACTAGTTACCCTACCCATAGATGATTGTGTAACATCTGATTGTGTTAGTTTGTAGATGATGTAATTCCTTTAAATTAGGACTCTTAGGAAAAATAGACAGAGGTGAAAGAAGTAGAAAATATAACAAAGAGAAAAGTATGAATGTGCAGAAGACAGGAGGACACATTCTATAAGTTAAAAAATAAGCATTAAGTCCAGGGATGGAGAACCTGTGACCACATATGCTCCTCTAGGTCCTCAAGTGCATCCCTTTGACTGAATCCAAACTTCACAGAGCAAATCCCTTCAATAAAAAGGACTTGTTTTGTAAAACTCAGACTCAGTCAAAAGGCTGCACCCAAGAAACTAGAAGACTATGTGTGGCCTTGAGGCCCCAGGTTCCCCACCCTTGTATCTAGACAACAACTTTGGAAAAAGCACAATGTTGGAAATGAAATGTTATGTATAAGTAGTAACTTGTAGGCCAGTTTGCCTGGAACTAAATGTACCTGAAGAGGAGTAATATGAAATAAATTTATAAGGTAAGTGGAATCTGGATTGTGGAGGACATTAAATGCCAGCTTAAGGATTTTATATTTTATCAAGAAACAATCAGGCAACTACTTAAGATTTAAAAGAGGAGTGACATGATCAGATGGGTTTTTGAGGATATCCATTTGATATGTGAGTGGAAGAGTAATTAGAAAGGGGAAAAATTGGAAGCAAGATGATCATTAAGGAGACATAACAGTACAGGTGAGGAGTAGATGGGTATGAGAAATATTGATAAACCGAAGTTGAAAACACTTGACTATGACAGCAAATGAGAGTAATGAGCTAAAGGTGACTATTCTATTCCACTTGATGACTATAAGGATGGTGGTACCCTCAAAAAAATAGGAAGTTTGAAAGAAGGATGTTCAGGGAAAAATGTAATGAGTTTCATTTTGAGCATACACATGTCCCCTAACTTCATCATGCAGATTTAGTCTACTAGGAAAATGGGATGCAAACACAGATGATTATAATATACACTATAATAGAGTTCTAAAGTAAAACATTATATGAAATTTGAGGAATATAGTCATTACTGAACAGTTTTCCTGGAGGAGGTGGAATCTGAATTGGGTCAATGAGAAGCTAAAGAAGAAGGAGCAAACTTTAGAAGCAAGATAAGCCAAGATGGAAAGCATACTTTCTTAATTAGTTTTTGAGCTATTTTTAATTTCTCTGAAATATTTAATATTTTTACACTTGAGGAAACAAAGGCAAAGTTAGCAACTTAAATGACTTTTTTTTTGAAATCATAAAGACTTCTGGATGTTTGCTTCAGTGTATAGTGCCTTCCAAATGTCTTCTGTTTTGGAATCATCATTTTCTTGCCCTAGATTACCAAAAATAGAATCATAGAATGTTAAAACTGGAAGAGATATTAGCAGTCATTTGGTACTAACCCTCTCATTTCCGCATATGGGAACTGTGATCCTCAGACAGGTTGACTCATCCAATGAACCACCTTACATTTTGAGATTATAGAAATTATAAAATTACAGAAATCCTCATAGCCTTCCAATCACTCATTGCTAGGTTGAAGTGACTCCATTAAAAAAAAACATTTGAAGTATCTATAAATTAATTAATTAATTAAATGTTGCTTCATCATTTAGTTCTGAATGAGTGCAAGCTGAAAAATGACATGTCCTCCTCAGATCTTCAAAGTGATTTCAGAAGCAAAGGAGATTGCACAAATTCATTTGAAAAAAATCTTAGGATTTCATTTTGTTACTTTGAAACATGCCTGACTTGTGATCTTAAGCATATATATGTATGTATATATGTGCATGTTCATGTGCACACATATATTATATGTGTAGAAAAATTTCCTTTTAAATAATGAGTATATCTTGAATGTGGTCATGTAAGTAAGTGGCAGCAGAGCTGGCATTTGAAGCCAAGTCTTGGCTCTAAATCTAGTACATATTCCAGTACTAGTGACAATGTACCATGCTACTTCATTATATGATAGGTTGTATTTCCCATTTATCCTATAATTGATCTACAATCTCAAAAACATGACTAATCATTTTAATGCTACAGACTGCAACCCATACTGGAATTCTCATTCTGTGTGACCCTTGCCTATGTTCACTTGAAAATCACTCACCTTGGACTTAACAAGTTGGTGGGAGGGGAAAGTTTCCTTTAAGTCCCTTGACATTGTATGGATAATGGACTTTGGCTATAGACTAATTATCCCTAGTTTTCACTACATGAGTGGTCCTACTTTTCTGGTACTAGGTGTTTCTGGTAATATTTTTTATGATGTGGCTAGGTGGCACAGTGAGCTTGGTCTGGAGTCAGGAAGAAATGAGTTCTAATCTGGCCTCAGATAAGTTACTAGTTATGTGACCCTAGGCAAGTCACTTAACCTCTTTGCCTCAGTATCCTCAACCATAAAATGGGGGTAATAATAGCACCTATCTTGAAGGGTGGTTGTGAAGATCAGATGAGATATTTGTCAAGCATTCAGCACAGTACCTGGCATGTAGCTGGTGCTATATATGTAAATGCAAGATCCCTTCCCTTCCTTTTTCTTCTCTTCCCTTCCTCTCACATATAATTTTATCGTTATTTACAATTATTTTCAGAGAAGAATATACTAAATAATTTCCCGAGGGGATTTTCTGTATCTACACACAAAAAAAAATCTTCCTATAACTTTTCTTTTCTATTCTCACTTTGTGAATCATACCTTTGTTACTAGAAAATATAAGATGGGAAAAAGAAGCATCTATCTTTTTCACAGGACCCATGGTGATTAGTTTGGCCTTAATTAACTATGGCTTTCTAAAGTAAGAGATAATTGCTGACACATATAATGCAGAGAGTTCAATAACTAAAATGAGCAATAATGAATATTCACTTTGAAGCTTGTCTGACAGAGTGCTTAGATTACAAAAAGTTGAAGAACTATCTTGAATATAGTTGATAAATGAGATTCCTTCAGTGACCCTCACTTTCCGGCAGTGCTTAAGCATTATCACTTTAATGCTTCGGTCTGGGAGTCTTGCCTCTAAAAGTCAGAGATTTATGGTGAGTGAAAAATGTCCATATTAAAAAGATAAGAGGAGATTCAGATTGTATCCACTTTTGACCATTATAATTAATAGCTGGATGTTCAGTAGTAACTAATTGAATGGAGGTCAGTATGTTACTATGGTAATGTCCTAGCCAAGCAATTTTATCCATTTTCCAGTCTGCTGCCCCTTTGCATAACTGCAAGTTATAAAACGCTTTAATTGCAAGATTTGCAAATGATGCAACATCTGGGCTTCGGATTTACATATAAAGGGAGATGTTTAATGGCATTATTAGCATATCTGTGTGAACCCTTCAAATTTGGTATCTAATTACAAAACCCTGCATTTTCACTAATGAAATCTGTGTGTAATTGAAGAATAGCCACAGTGCTTTATCAGAATCGGCAAGTGCTGTTTCATCATTTAGTTCTGAGTGAGTGCAAGCTGAAAAATGACATATCCTCCTCTGATCTTCAAAGTGATTTCAGAAGCAAAGGAGGAGGCACAAATTCATTTAAAAAAAACCCTTAAGATTTCACTTAGTTACTTTGAAATATTTCTGACTCATGATCTTAAGCATATATATATATATATATATATATATATATATATATATATATATATATATACATATGTATATATGTGTGTGTTTATGTATGCACATGTATTCTGCATGTAGAAAAATTTCCTTTTAACTAATGGGTATATCTTGAATGTGGTCATTCCTAGCAAGTTAATTAAAAGATACTTCAAAAAAAATTTAATGGAGTTACTTCAGCCTAGCAATGAGTGATTGAAAGTCTATGAGGATTTCTGTAATTTATAATTTCTATAATCTCAAAATGTAACATGGTTCATTAGTTTTAGTAAATTAACAAAGATTGGGTTTATTGATCCCCCTCTCTTTTTTCTTTTCTGGGGGAGGGAATCTTTTAAGATTTATAGTTTCAGAGTTTCCTGGGATACTGAGAAGTTAAATGACATACTCACAGTCACACAGCTATGACACCAGAGATGGCACACTATCCACTATGCTGCAATGCCTCTCTGCTTTAATGCTAAAATAATGTTTTATAGTCCTATCCTGATGTCTCATTGCTCTTCAGTCATGTCTGACCCATTTGGAGTTTTCTTGGCAAAGATACTGGAATGGTTTGTTAGTTCTTCTCCTGATTATTTTACAATGAGAAAACTGAGGCAAACAGGTTTAAGTGACTTGCTTGGAGCCTGAGGCCAGATTTGAACTCAGGAAGATGAGTCTTCCCAACTCCTGGTCTAGCATTCTGTCCACTGCATCACCTAGTTGCCACTTTAGAGAGCTCATAAAGTAGTAAATCCATAAAAATAGCATAATCATAGTCAAGATGACCCGCAAATGTGTTGTAATGCTGTTTGATAACCAGTGCCAATTTTTTTTGGTTTTGCTTTTGAGACAGCCTTGTCAATGTTGTTACTTTAGAAAGGTTATATAAGATTCTAGAAATTATATAGAGAGTGAATAATGGAAACTGGGAAATGAGCAATATGAATTATTTTAAAAGTAAAGAATAATTTATATCATATTAGTATTATTTCTTATTCTATAGATTCAGTTGAATATTTTATAATGATTTAATATAAGGTTCCTTTTTTTAATCTGTACTTTAAAAGCAGGTTGCAACAAGTTTTCTCTAAAGCTGACATTAACCTGTTATAAAACTATAAACCTGATATTATAATGCCAGGTACCAAAGAACTTCATAAATATTTTGATCCTCACAACTACCTTTAGAGGTAGTGCTATAATTATCCCCACTTTACAGTTGAGAAACTGAGGAAGAGAGAGGTCACACATTTAGTAAGTATTTGAGACCAGATTCTCACTTGGGTCTTCCTGACATTAGGCTCAGCATTTAATCCACTGCCTTGCCTAGTTACCCTACATGTTACCTGTTTACCTATGTTTTGTCTATGTTTTGTAATCTCCACATTGAAAGACCTATAAAGGGTTTGATTTAATGTAATCTCACACTGAAAACTAGTTGTAGAATCATTTCTATAAAGTTGAAACGGTTATTTGGTATCATGTAAAATAAGTTAAATTGAATTAAGTTAAAATAAGGTGGATTAAGTTTAACTTTTAAAAAATGGCAATTAAAAAATATACTCTGTGATTATAGATACTAACTTCACTAAGAGATGATTAATATTAGTCAATAGAAAATCTTTGATGGATTCCAATTATAAATAGATTGGCTTATAGCTTCTTACGTCTTGCACCTTTCTTACTCTATTGGCTGTGATCCAGAGGTGATCCCAAATATCTCTTCTCACCGCCTCCCCAGCCTAACACTGTGATGATTCTTACCTACTTAGCTTCAAAGTCTGCTAGTGAACATTCATCCTCCAATGAAGTAGACAGCAAAAGCAAGAACACTGTCTCCAAAAGGGATATTATAAAAACACAGGTGTTACTTTTTAGAAAAGGGAGTGCAGAGCTGGTACAAAGATAATTATTTGTGTATTGCTTTAGTCAAGGTCTGAAAATTGCAATCTCTTTATTGTAACTTTCCACTAAATATTTAAGCCCCTGCTATGATGTGCCTATCTATGATAGGTAACTCAATATACTATCATTAAAGATATGGACATTAAAAATATGTAAAGATTCCACCACCACAATCTCTTGAATATTGCTCCCTAGGCAGCTGCCTAATTTTAATATCCCTAATATGGCAGTGAGGGAAGGTCTTGTCTAATGTGAGCACAGAGCCTGAGGGCCAAGACACAGGACAGCTAAATTACAAGGGCAGAATAACAAAAGAATAGCACTTGATTATTTATAAAAGTTCTTTTTCTAATAAATATTATTACAAATGAGAAAATTTAATGTCAGAAAAGTTAGAGCACTTGCTCAAGGTCCATAGTTCATTGGTATCAGAGACAGTAATCAAATATTTTTAGGACTTAGGAATCAAGAGGCCCAGTTTTTATGCTGCATAATATTAACATGACTTAGGTGACCAAGGGGAAGTCTGAGGCAACAAGGTAGGCCAGATGGATTGTGCTAAAATACTATTTAGGGAAGCAACAAAATAATTCATAAGAAAAAGTGCACCAAGTAAAATTTTCACTTATAACACTTTTTACTCCAGACAATCCTGTTTTTATTTTCAATGGAGCCAGTAATTTTTTTTTTACTTTCCTGCTGGACTTTTTATTCAATCCAGTAGTCAACAAATGTCTTCTAAGTGTACAACACCAGGCACATAATAGTTAAAAGTCATGCAGTCTTTTTTTTTAACTGTTCAGAGAAGTACAATGGTATATTGGTAAGGGTTTTTATCTAGGATGAACTTTGGAAATCAACTACTCAGTATATTTTACCTGATATAGTGCTTTGTACCTAATAATAGCTCAAAAACTCTTTATTTAGTTGAATATTAATGAGGAAATTGATCTGTGAGATTTTATGATTGACATAACATCATTTTAAATACATAACGATTTTAGTTACGTGACTGTACATACTTTTATTCTGCATATAAATATCCTGTAAACACATACATAGGAATGCAGGTTTTTACAATTAATTTCAAATAACTTTTGTTTAATATTACTAATAAAGATAATTTAAACATCAGATCTAAGTGTTTACATGTTTTGAAAGCAGCAAAGATAGCATATTAAAGTCTTCCAATTTAATCTCATTTCAAAATACTAAAAT
This sequence comes from Phascolarctos cinereus, assembly GCF_003287225.1. Lineage (NCBI taxonomy): Eukaryota > Metazoa > Chordata > Mammalia > Diprotodontia > Phascolarctidae > Phascolarctos > Phascolarctos cinereus. The sequence continues at coordinate 182,629,706 of NW_027556180.1, read as the reverse complement.
ATTCTAAGTAATTAAGAAAAATATATTGCCCTCATTCATAATGCTGCAGGAAACTGAATATTTCTTTCTACATGAAAAATATTTTCAATTTTAATAAATCTATCTATTCTACTAAGGCACAGTTTGAAGTCATTACTCTGAAGCCCACATAAGTATTTTGGAGTTTAAAATAGAATTTTTGTGAGTGAAAAGTGATGGCTTGGAAATAACTGCTACCTACTTGTACCTGCACGGTTCAGTCTGTCAAGCATTTTGGCTTGCTAATTACCATCTACCAGAATCTAGGTTCATCAAAGTAGGAATAAATACATTTTCTCTTGGGAATCTGTGGGTGATAAATGTGGAATATGATCCATTGTTTAAAAGCCAGCAAGATAAGTAACAAATTCAGTTTTATTTTTTCCACGGATACTACAATTCACCTGGGTAGTTTCCCTATAAATACTTGATGGTGAGGTAGAAAAAGGATGTTGGTTTAAGGGATAGGTTGATGTTTGTCAGTTTTCTAAGAATTAAATGTGACACAAAAATCTAAAGTAATATTAATTTTAAAATTCTGCAAAGACAATAATTAATGTTAAATGAAAACAATTCTGATTCTGAGGTGTCCTGGGAATGATTTTTCCACTCAAATAATTTCTATGCTTGGTTTTAAAAAATATAAATACATACATTTAAACAGAAAGGTTTGTTCAGTTCCTCATAGATTATATTTGTAGATGTCTTAGGCTTTATTCATAAGTTATTTAAGAGCTGTTGATTCAGCTGATAAATAGTTAGCCAACAGAAGGGTGTATATCAATTAAGAAACATTCTGAAATCATTGTGGAAAATCTTGGGCTAAAAGAATTACATATAATTAACATCAATACATTAATTATAAAATTATTTTATTTTATATATTAATTAAAATAGTACATTTGATATATTAAAATATAAGTATTTCATTTTTAAAAAATTAATAATCTATTGGGCATTTCACTAAGTGCTCTATTGTAGAAACTTATTGGTACTCACATCTCAGAGGTACTCTTTGCCCCTTTGATTGGGCCCTTTGATTGGAGGACAGGGTCATGGGTTCCAGGGCCTCTATTTAAAGAGGGTGCTTCACATATTTTCCTCCCCATTTCCTACCAGCTACACCACTTTTGGACTTCTTTGGATCTTTTCATTATGCCCTGCATCAAGTACTTTGCTCTACCCCTCCACCTACTTTTCAGCATCCTTTTATGTGTCTTCTCACATTAGATTGTAAGCTTCTTAATGGTAAAGACTATCTTCACTTTTGTTTGTGTATGTATCCCTGGGCTTAGCAGTACCAGGCACATAGCAGCCACTTAATAAATGTTTATTGACTGGAATTTTCAAACCACCAAAATATCATTGAATGTTCAGTATGAGTAATTTAAGTGGTACTTAGAAAACTTACAGTGTTGACATTTTTAAAGTATTTTATAAACCTTATCACTTTGCATAAATTTGAACTAGCATAAAAATAAATCAAAATTAGTAAGTTCATTATGCTGGTTTTGTAATATAACATGACTTTTCCAATGGATTTGTTTAAATAGCAAGTTAAATCTTGAGAGCTATGAGTGATTTTAAAAATATTGCATGGTCATAATATTAGACTTTCATGTTAGAAAAGAAAGTATCTTGTCCAATCCATTTTGTTTCATTAAGAGGACTCATCCAAGGTTCCTAATTTTTCAGGCTGTAATGTAATTGAATATGTCCAGTCAACAACATTCAGTACAATTTTATAAGAAAAATTATTTGAATTTTCAAGTCTAATGCTATAAAGAAGCAAAAATCAGGAGTGACTAAATATAACTAGAACAAACCATCTATGTTTTACTAATCAAGACAAAATATTTCTCCTTTAAACAATTGCACTAGCCCTGTTATTTATTATCTTTTTTATGTTTTTCTCTGCTTAAAATGTTAAGATTCATCATGTAAGGTTGGTTACAAAAAAACAATTAGTTTATCACTCATTCTTATTAAAACAAGCCATTATTTTTATGGTCGGAAGTAACACATGTAAATGAGACAGAAATCACATTTCAAATGTGTACATTTTCACAATGTATCGTATTACATCAATAGTGTATTTTAAACCTGTTATTACAACAGTGTGGCTACTTCCATCAGCAATGCATATTCCATCTCTTCCATAACCTGGTACAGTTGTTGGGTTTTTTTTTAATTTTAGAATTGTTTTATCCAAATATCTAATTACTCTATTATCAACATAGCTTCTCCAAACTTAGTTTGATTGATCCTTTGAAAAAGATAATACATTGTAGTCCCATACTTCAACTCTTTCATACTTAACCATATAGTGGTTTTAGAAACCTTAGAGACCTTACCTAAGCTGTATCTACTAATGCAATAAAAGTGATATTTGTTCATTTTATCCATATAAAAGATCTTTCTAATAAAATATACATATAGGCATACACATATATAGTCATGTAGCGAAAAGTCTTCTATGGTTGAAATTATGGATCAGAAATACACTTTGGAAGTTCATATCACTAAGCATTTGTGGACAATTTTAGCTTTGTATAATTTGGGAAAATCTAGAGATGATGGAAGCAGATTTGAAGGTCTGTGTCAAGTTCAAGGAAAAATAAAAGGCATACATGACAAGCAGGAATATGATTACATATATATGTGTGCATGTGTGTGTGTGTATATAAATATATACATATATTTTATATATATATATATATATATATATATAGTTTGAATATGTTTCTTTATGGTCAATTATTTTTCTCATGCTCATTTCTATGAATTTCCTTGAAATGAATGAGATTATTTTTCCTTTGTTTTAAAAATATTTTGATATTGCTGTCAATATAAAAAAGCTATGCCAAGCACTATTATTATATTCACCACAGTACAATTTCTAAGTTTGCTTATGTGTTCTCAAATTTTTGCAACCCTGACTGAATGCTTTTCTACAAGGATAGCAAGATGGCTAATATTGACCTTAGTGCAAAAGAACAGAGGAAATGTGCTGTTAGCCAAAGAGAAGGTGAGCAGTGTCACATGTAGGTTTTAATATTTAATGAACTTATATGATACAATCCATTAGGTGAAAATTTAATTATATGACAAAAAGTTTGATAAATAATATTGTGATCAGATATCTAATTCATTATTTAACAGTGTAATCAATATTTTCATAAATCATAGTTCTGCCCATATACAATTTTTCCCCAAGTATATAAAAAATCTTGTTTAAAATCCATGTGCAATTTATCTCCTGGCAAGGACAAGTTTGAATAGAAGTTTAACTGGGCCCAAGACAGACATAAATCCTTATTTATTTGTTTGTTCACTAATTTATTTATTATCTATCTGACATAGAAAAGACATGTCATGCTTACTTGCACTTTGCCAGATGCCTTAAACATATCCAGATAATAAGTCCTTGCTGTTTTAAAAGTAGAAAGTAACAATTCTTTAAGAACACCTCCATATAGCTCACTTAATTCCTAGTGTATCACCAAAGTAGCCAAAGTAAAATTGAATTATTATATTCTGAGACTTTTCAATATACTTTCAGGTTCTAAAACTTGTGATAGAAAGTACATTTAGTCTGTTATTTAAATGCTGTAAAATCACATTATTTTTATTATTTTATATTTATTCAACACATTTTCCAAATTTAAAGGATTTTCAGGATGGGGGAGTAAATGCTTCAATTCACATTTTAAAACTAAAATCTAACTATCACTTTGTAACAATCATAATGGAATTTCACATGACTCAAGACTACCCAGCTTATAGTTCCCTCATGTGGCGTGTTCCTTTTGTCAAAATAACTGCAGCTCTCTGTATTTTGTATTCCAAATTACAAATTGTTCAGGGATCAAACATATACAGCATATTTTTGTTCATTTAGGTTATTTTTGATTGATAATGTGAATTCAGCTGTTGGAGATTCATGCATTCTTCAGAAGAATTATCACTTAAGAAAACTATTTCCAAATGATAAAAATGACCTTTTCTTACAGATGTCTAAATTGCTAATTACCTATAATAAATTCACAACATAGTTCAGCTGCCTACAGCCCTTTTGAATGTACGACAACATGCTATTTGCCATTTTTCATGTCATTTAAGCAACTTTATCACATTAGTGCATGTCCATCATGATATATTCATAGCAGTGTGTCTGCAAAGTTTTTTTGATAGTATGAGGCAAAGAGCTTATTTACAATATCACTATTGTAGGAGAAGGGTTAACATTCCCTTTCCTCTAGTCCCTATCCTTAAAATGAGGGTGTCATAGTCCTGTCTAGATACTCCCCTTCTCCTCAGAGATTATTTTCTAAATGACTGCTCTTGGCTCCACAGCTACAAGATTTCTGAGCATGAGTGGAGGAGAATAACGGGGGAAAAAAAGAACCGGCTATGAATTACAGTTGCTCTCTTCTCCCTCAGCAAAGAGCCATTGTTATTTGAAGTTTGTGTTTTGAGCTCAGGAAAAGAAACAGATTCCTGTGCTTTGTTCTACTTCGAGAAGTTCTGATTTGATATTTACTTTAATATTACATCATTAATATTCTATCACATATGGGTCTAGTGCCTCCAACCACAATGAAATGTCTACCTTCATCTTCTACAATTCAGACTGTCTATTTTCTATTCCTTTCTCTCTCTTTGTGTAATGTGTCTTGCTATAATTTCTTTTGCAATACTTAATTCTCAAATAAGGCACATAAAATGGAAGCAGATATGGCCAATTGAAACTTTATATATAAAAATGCAAACAAACTTTAAGAAATAGGAAGACTTTGGAAATAACCTCTGGCCCCTTGGACAGGGAGAGCAGAGTGGAAGGAGAGACAGCCAAGCCAAAGCTTTTTGTTATATCGGTTCTGTCAAAGGTGAAATTTAGCACCAGTCACTCGTCTCCAAGGAGCCCAAATTGTTCCATTGGGCTTTAGGGAGGAGGGTGAGGGAAATAAGCATTTTCATAGTGCCTACTGGGTGCCAGGTACTACGCTAAGCACTTTTACAAATATCTCATTTGACCTTCAAAACAACCTTATGAGATAAGTGCTATGATTATTATCCCCATTTTACATTTGAGGAAACTAAGACAGAGTTGAAGTGATATGCCCAGGGTCACACAGCTGGTTTATACTTGAAGTTTCATTTGAATTCACCAGCACTAAATTCATCACAATCATCACCTTCATCCACTACAAGAACATGAGGCAGCACACTGGATGGAAAATTGGGCCTGGAGTCAGGAAGGCCTGAGTTCTAATCCAGTCTCAGATACTCAGATACTGTAAAAGGGGGACAATAATAGCACCTACTTCCTGAGGTTAGTGTGAAGATCAAATGAAATAATTAATACATTTTTTAACAGAATTGTTTAAAGTATTTGGAAAAAATTCAAAGCCAGGGAACACTGAAAAAATACTCACACTAATTTTTTTCTGGAAATAGTTTAATTTGGTGTTATTTTACAAACCTTAGTAGCTGACAAAGGGATATCAATGTATGTTTCCTCTAGTTATGCAGCATGTTGTATGTGAATTGAATTCCCTGTTAGAAAAGCTCACTAAAAGGAAGCTGTGAAAAATCCTTTCATAAAGAAAAGTATTTTAGGAAAGGCAAGTATTCAACTTCTAGTTGATTTGTTTTCTAAGTTTGAATTTTTTAGTGTTAAATTTTCTTAAAGTGGGATCTATGTGTAAAACAATATAGCATAAAGCAACCCTTGTGTATTTGCGTGAGTGAAGTGAAAATGGAGAGATATAGAAGAGAAATGTTTCAGAAAATAAATGGCATGAAAATATTGAAGATATATGCAAGGAGAAATGTGGGTGACTATCCATTGTATATTATAAATATCACTTCGGTTCATTAATATGTTACAGAAATATAATGCTGATTCTACTAAAAGTTGAAGCTAATGGGAAACGGTATTTACAGTCAGTGTTTTGGGGAAAAAAAAGCCTCATTTCTAAAGTACATAGAGAACTGAGTCAAATTTATAAATGTATTCTTATAAGAATACACATCATTCCCCAATTGATAAATGGACAAAGGATATGAATGGGCAATTTTCAGATAAAGAAATTGAAGCTATCTATAGTCATAAAAATGCTCTAAATCATTATTGATTAGAGAAATGCAAATTAAAACAATTCTGAGGGACCACTTTATATCTATCAGATTGGCTAATATGACAGAAAAGGAAAACAATAAATCTTGGAGAGGATTTGGGAAATTTGGAAAATTAATGCATTGCTGGCAGAATTGTTTGATTTGATCCAACCATTCTGGAGAGCAATTTGGAACTATGCCCAAGGGCAACCAAACTGTGTATACCCTTTGATCCAGCAATGCCAGTACTAGGTCTGTATCCTAGACATATCATAAGAAAGGGAACAGGACCCACATATATAAAAATATGTATAGCAGCTCTTTTTGTTGTGGCAAAGAAGTGGAAATTGAAGGGGATATCCATCAATTGGGAAATGGCTGAATAAGTTGTGGTATATGAATGTAATGGAATACTATTGTTCTATAAGAAATGATGAGCAAGCTGATTTCAGAAAAACCTGGACAGACTTACACGAACTAATACTGAGTGAAGTGAGCAGAACCAGGAGAACACTGTACACAGTAATAACACTGTGCAATGATCAACTATGACAGACTTAGCTCTTCTCAGTGATACAATGACTCATGAAAATTTCAAAAGACTCATGAGAGAAAATGCTATCAACATCCAGAGAAAGAATTATGGGGTCTGAACACTGATCGGAGCATACTATTTTAACTTTTTTTGTTTTTGTTTTTTTCTTTCTTAAGTTTTTTTTCCCGTTTTTGTTCTGATCCCTTTTTCACAACATGACTAATATGGAAATAAGTTTAACAAGATTGTACATGTATAACATATATCAAATCGCTTGCTGTCTTGGGGAGGAAGGAGGGGAAAAGAGGAGGGAGAAAATTTTGGAACTTAAAAAAATAGAAGCAAGATAAGTATGGCAATGTGATGCTTGGAAATGATAGTTGTTGAGTATTTCAATTGTTACAAGGTCAAGGGAGCAAAAATCATTGAGTTTTACCAAGGCCAAAGGCTGAAAATGGAAGTTTGTGCAGACTCCCTCAAAAGACACTCTCATTTACATTGACAAAGGGGCCATTAAGTCTAAAAATCTGCTGAAAGACTGTATTTAGTAGAATACTTCAGGTGTTCTGAAACCAGTTAAAAAAGAACTTCTCTTAGTATAAATTATTAATAACCAAATTTCCTTAAAGACAATACAAATGTAAATATTAGAATGATTTGTCACTGTGGCTTTTTCCCGCAATGACTTAAATATTGAAAATTGATTGAAAAGAGCAAAGAGACATCTGGCCTTAGATTAACATTAACAAATGCTAATTAGATTATATGTGTATGTATATACATATGCATACATATATTTGTCTAATAAGTTTCCTTATTATAGAAGAAATGCTAGATCTACAGTTAATAGCAATCTTCCATATTCTTCTGAAATATTGACTATGTATTTTATGAAAATTGTTATTAACTACAAATGTTTTAAATATTCATGTTCAGAAATGAAATGAGCAACAGAGCCTTATTATAATTAATGGAATTCTATCTTACATTATAATAATAATGTTTTCTTCTTAATGTGTCATCAGTGATTCCTCTGCTAGAGTCACAAGCCCCTACTAATATGCCAATTATTTTACACAGTTGTAGTGGTGGGGGAAAGGAAGCATATTATTCTAAATGTAGGAGGTAGCCCATGTAAAGGCAAAAAAAAAAAGAAATGTAGGGGGCTGTTCATAAGTAAAGGCAAAGAGGCAATTTGGTTAGGCTGTAGAAGGTGAGAAGGGGAATCATATATAATAAGGCTGGAAAGGTAGGTGGAGGGTGGATTGTCAAAGTGTTGAATGCCAGATAGAGAAATTTAAATTTGTTTCTATTCTCACACTGAAGTTAATTTAGCAAGGAAGTAAGATGCATATTATATGGGAAGTAAGACATATACTATAATAAAATTACTTTTACTGTGGGAGATGTATCAGAAAGGGAAAAAGATTTGACATAAGGAGTCCAATAATGAGGATACTGTAATAGTCCAGGCAAGTGGTGATGAGGACTTGATAAGAGTATTTGTGTCACTTTAGAAATAAATTTGAGAGAAATGTTTGTTTGAGATAGATGCAACAAGATTTATACTTTGAGTAGATGTGTTAAATGAGTAACAGTGGGATAGCTCGGCAAGGCTATAAACCTGGGCAACTAAAAGAACCCAAGGAACAATACATACATGAGTTTGTTCAGTCACTTTTTCAGTCATACTCTACTTATCATAACCCCATTTGGGGCTTTCTTGGCAAAGATACTGGTGTGGTTTGCCATTTCCTTCTCCATCTCATTTTACCAATGAAGATAATGAGGCAAACAGGGTTAAGTGACTTGCCAGGATCACCAGCTAGTAAGTGTCTAAGGCCAAATCTGAAATCATAAACATGAGTTTTTCTGATTCCAGAACTGGCACCCTAACCAGTGTACCACCTTGCTGTACACACACGACTAAAACATCATAAATTATAAGATCACTATAAAGTAGAGGAATTCTGCATACTTTTTAAGTAAAGCATCTAGGAAGGAGACAGTGAAACATGCCTATCTTGTCACTTCTGGGAGGTGGAACATTACTAGAGCAGAATAATATGTATACTATTAAATGTGATGTCTATATAGATGTCTTTCTTTTCTTTTCTTTATTCCAAGGGAGAGTTTTGTGGGGTGGGCATTTAGGTGGGGAGAGTTTCCCCCCCATAAATGACTCAGATAAAATTATAAAAATTATAGCTAGCATTTACATAGCATCTACTATGTGCCAGGCATTGAGCTAAGTACTTTACAATTATTATCTCATTTAATCCTTACAATTGTCCTGAGGGTCAAGTTATTATTATTACCCCCATTTTGCAGATAAGGAAAATGAGGGAAACAAAAGTTAAGTGACTTTCCCAAGGTCATATAGCTAGTCAGTGTCTGCAGCAGGACTTAAACTGAAGTCTTCCTGACTCCAGGCCCAGTACTCTATAAAACACATTTTAAAAAGAAAATCTATGCATCATCATGCTTATGAATTTGTTAGATGTATTCATAAGTACATATTTTTAAAATGACATTTTAAAATATTTTTAAATTTAAACTTTTAAATATTTTAAATTTTAAGTTTAAATATTTAAAATTTTAATTTAATTAAAATTTTAAATTTTAAGTTAAATTAACATTTTTAATTAAATTAGGACTTAAATAAAGTTTTAGAATATTTAAAAATATTTTTTTAAAAAATTATAAATGAATCAATGGCCAATAGATTTTTGGAATTCTAATTTTAGCTCATATGATACCAAATATCACCCCAAGAATACTTAAAAATTCTAACGATGGTAATTGTTTTACTATCTTCTATCTTCTGAAAAGTTATATTATTTTGCAAGTAACTCCAAAGTTTGGTGTCTTTCAACATATGCAAGAATAATGCATACTACATCTAACTGTGTTGCAATACTCTTCAAGTATTCTGATTCATCATGTGTCATATACATGTATTTATCAAAGTGTGCGTAAGTGCCAGAGAAATGCATTAGCAAGTAAGACCCCAGGTAACTTCATAATGTGTTGAAAATCACAGTGTATGCCATGAGTAAAGGGGTTTATGTGCATGGTGCTCTGGGTCATATAAAGAGATCGATGGTAGCAATGGAACTAAACCATCATTTTCTTCCTTTGTCATTTTTCCAGATTTTAAAACAAGATTTATGGATATTCTTTTTTATAAATGAGGAAATTATAGAGTTTGCTGAGGTTACTTGATTTCTTAAAAGAACATAATGAAGAACCTCTACAGCTTATCCACTAACATCTCTTAAAGATGTATTGAAAATGGAGAGAAAACAAAAGCAGGGAGATTCTTGGAAGAATTTCTTAGGCTAACCTACATCAACATTTTCTTTAATAGCTGCTGACTGAATACAAAGGTAGACATACAGGAGAATAGTAGAATATATATCAGAAAACATGGCTTGGTATCTAGAAACGAAAGGGGCTACAAGCTTAGAAACTACATCAAAATTACAATCCTTTGTAATATGATTTTTTTAAAATAAGGAAGTAAGAAAGGTCTTGGAATGATATACTTCAAAAATCATAAAAATGAAATTAATTTTGTTTTAAAGAAAAAAGAAGTTTCTCATTAATAAAGTTGGAATCATGTCCAAATCTGCTGTTCAGGTAGAGTCAGATCATTGATTGTTAGTACAATATCAAAATCAGCACCAAATTACAAGAAATAATAAAAAATTAGAGATATGAAATACAAAACCCCCCTCTAAAATCACTTATTTAAACAACCCTAGAGATGGCAAGATTCTCCAGATGGTTCTGTTTGCATTTGACACTTTGAAGATGGCAGCAAGCCCCAGAACTTTGAAAAATCTGCTAAGACTCATAATCGTTCAAAAGAATATCCATACAAGAAAAGCCAAGTAGATAAAGAATGCCTGTTGTTCACATGATACTATAGAGTATAATAGGCAAGGCATTGAATTGGTCCAATAGGGTATATATTGTTTACCCTCAATGCAGACAGACAATAAAACTCAGTTTATAATGGAAAAGCAGGAAAACCTATAGCATACTGTCAATAATGAATAGCAGAAGAGGGCAATTAGGTGGCACGGTGGACAGAGCACTGGTCCTCAAATCAGGAGAACCTGAATACAAATCCAGTCTCAGACACTTATTGTTGTATGATTCTGGGTCAGTCACGTAACCTTGATTGCCTCTAAAAACCCCAAACAAACAAAAATAATAGCAGATAGAAAGCTTGGTAAAAGGTACCAAAGAGATGTATATCTAGAAAAAGACTAACTGGTCATGTAGCAAGTCAGGGATAACCATTTTCATGATGCGTTAATATCCATGTAATGTTAAGGTAAAGACTCGAAATATTTATGGTGAAAGTATGCGAGGATATGGATATAATTTACACAATATAAAAAGTTGTTGATAACTTAGAATTTGAACCTCTCTGTAGCTTTTGACACTGTAGATCATTCTCTTTTCCTTGATATTCTTATCTCTCTAGGTTTTAGGGAGACCATTCTCTCCTGGTTTTTCTCCTACTTAACTGACCATTTTTCCTCTGTTTCCTTTGTTGGATACTCTTCCAGATCACACCCTCTAATCATAATTGTCCCACAGGTTTCTATGTTGGGCCTTCTTCTCTTCTCCTTCTATACTATTTCACTTGGTGATCTCATCAACTTCCATCAATTTAATTACCATCTCTATGCTGATGATTCCAAAATCTACCTTTCATGCCTCAATCTCTCTGTTGACCTCTGATCTCACATCTCCAAATGCCTTTAAACATTTTTAATTATATGTCCAAATATGTACAAAATAGACTCATTATCTTTCTCCCTAAACCCTTCCCATTCCTATCTTCTCTATTACTGTAGAGGAGGTTAACAGAATTTTGAATGTAGTCTGGACAGGACTGGTCTCTACACCATGAATACCTTAGCAGCACAAGGCAGGCCAGAGAAAGGAGGGTCAAGAAATCAGTAGCAGAATAATTAATCAATTTCAGAGGGAAAAATGCTCCCTATACTAGAGTAAAGGCACAGTTTTATACACAAATCACAAGTGGGGAAGGAAGGAGAAGGTGGATTACAAACAATCATTTCTAGACCTGAGTGGTTTCCTACAACAATCCCATGAGTGCAGGACAACATAGGCATTCTGGAGTCCTGCGGGAACAGCAGTGTTCCAAGTCTTTGGAGGTCATTAAGTGGCGGGGAGCAGGACTGGAGTTCTGTGATGGGAACAGGTTCTACAATCTTCGACTCATTTCACTTAACAGACACAGGCAGAGGAATGTAGTGATTGTAAGAGTGTTGTCAAGGGTTTGACTGATCATTTCAAGGGCATTGTAAGTTTCTGACTCCAAGTCAGAAGAGGCAGCTCCAAAAAATGTAAATTATTAGTATATTCATTATGCATATCACATTGACTAAAAGGAAAATCATAATTCTGTTTACGAAGAAAACACCATCTTCCCGAACCCTCAGGTTCACAACCTAGGAGTCATCCTAGATTCCTCAATATCTCTCACACCCCCACACATTCAATCTCTTTTCAAGGCCTATTTCACATTTGCAACATTTCTTAAATATGCCTTCTTCTCTCCTCTGATACTGCCCCCACTCTAATGCAGGCCTTCACCATCTCATGCCTTGATTATTGCAATAGTTTGCTAGTGGGTTTTCCTGCCTCAAGTCTCTCCCAGTCTAATCCATTATCCATTCAGTCACTAAGGTGATTTTCCTAAAATTCCAAGTCTGATCATGTCATCTCTCCCCCTGCTTCCACTCAATAAACTCCAGTGGTTTTCTATTGCCTCCAAGAGCAAATACAAAATGCTTTGTTTGGCTTTCAAAGGCAATAAAAACTGACCTCCCCCACCTACTTTTCCAGTCTTTTTATACTTTACTCCCCAAACACTAACTCTTTAATCTATTTCTATTTTTTTCATGGATTTCTTTGAGTCTATAGCATTAGTTTCTTATACACTTTCTTTGGATTGAAATAAAAGGTTCAGATTGGCACAATTTCTCAACTAAATATCTAAATTTTGAGGGTTTGGGATATTTGAGAAATCTGAGAAATTATTGCTATGAAGTTTCATGTTGCTACTACTCACCTCAGAGTTGAATTTAAATTGGCTAGATTACATTTTCTGTGGATCGTGAGCTCAGTTGGTTAAAATGGTGTTTCCAAAACTTTTTCTCTCTATGACATACATCTAAATTTAATAGGATATTTGGAAAAAAGATCCTGACATGACATCTAGACAATCCAGGCATTTGTTTGTCCACATTTTATACCATAAACTGTATTACTATCATAATGACTGCCCCCCAACGTTTCTTCTCTCACCATGGCTACTATTTCTTCAGTTTCATTGTCAAAATATGTCACGTGATATTGAAGAAACATCAGAAATAGCAAAGATTCATATGTTTTACAGAAATTCTGTCATTTGAATCTCACAACAATTTTGTAAAACAGAAACAATAGTGTGATATTTTTATTCCAATTTCACAAAGAAAGAGACTAAGGTTCAGGGAACTAAGAGAATTGTCCATGGTTATACAGCTAATGAATGTTGGAGGCCGGATTTAAAACCATTTCTGCCTTCAATTACAGTATTGTTTTCCATTTACCACCGCGGCCCTCCACAAGGTAGAGAGTAGTTACTAGTTAAATAAATGCTAAGTAAGTCAGGATTGGTATGTCTCTAAGGGCTAGTTAGCTTAATCTTACTCCATGTCCACAAACTCTATACTTTATCTAATGAACGACTTGAAAACTTACAATAAGGGTAGAAATCTGTAAAGGCCAAGAAGATGTGAGATAAAAGTTTACAAAACACTTCCAATGGAAAAATAATTCACATTTTCACTAGCAAGAGGAGGAGGAATGCTATGCATGTGTATGATAGCAATGGGTTTGGAGATACAAAACGTGGATGGAGTGATGCTTAGGCCTGTCATTGTTTAGATATCATATAAAGATCCTTTTCTGTATTTGAAATTAATTTTGAATAGGATATAAAAGAGAATAAATAAAACAAAGGCTTCTTTTATTCATATCTAATTTTCTACTTTTTAAAATTGGTTAATTTATAGCAAAAGGGCCAGTGCCATTCTGAGGTAAACAGTTTACTGGATTATAAAACAAATGCATTATTTGCTGCCTTTTGTAATCTAGATTTTATTTCTCAAATTCCTATTTTTTAAAAAATGATAGTAGATGCAAATGATATTTTTAAGTTTTGATCAAAAGAAAACCAAATGCTCAGTCTAGATGAGGAACTGCTTTTGAATACAGTCTTTCCTCCTATAAAAAATATTAGGAGAAAGTATAAGGCAAAGGGAAGAAGTACTTAATAAACATCTATTACAGAGCAGGGACTGTTTTTACAGTTCACAAATGTTTACCCTTTACAAATATTATCTCATTTTGTCCTTATAGCAACTCTGGGAGGAGCTATTATTATTGTGATTTTGCAGTTGAGAACAGTGAGACAGCCAGAGCTTAAGTAACTTGCCATAGTCATATACCTACTAAGTGTCTGAGGCTAACTTTGAACTCAGGTCTTCTTGATTCCAGACCCAGCATTCCATTGTGCCATCAAGCCATCTCAAGTTGAAATAGTACAGGTTCAAGATCTGGTATAAAACAATAATTTTCTCTTTTCTAGAGATATCAAATGGCATAAGAAAATCATATTCATTTATGAAAACTGAGGAAGGAAAAATACCTTTAACTTCCAGTTAGTAGGACATGTTTTAAATTGAAATGGCAAATGAAGTACCTTTTCTTCAATTAGGAATTGGATTCCCTCCCACACTCCCATCTCAAGTGATGTAGCCACAAGATATAATCACAGAGAGCAAGGTATTAGTGTTCTAACATAGTACTGATACCCTCTATCCCTTTAGAAAGTATGAATACCTCACTCTGACTTAGAACGGAACAATGCAATTGATCAACTACCTCTATGCCTATCTAGATGACTCATAAAAAGTACAATTTAAGAATTCTGTGAAGTTGTGGTAGGAGGTAGTAGTAGAGGGAAAAAATGGAGCATGAGAGTGAATCATTTTGAAGGTGTATTCTCTTCTCACCCCCATAAGGCATGGTGTCTAACAACACAGGGGATATTCAAGCAGAACAAGATATCCCATCTAACAATTGGAAATCTGCATGTAGAAAGTTCACAGTATGCTTGAAGGAACAGAAACACAAGCTCTTCAAAGACAGAGGCTTTCAATCAGGAGGAGGAGTAGCTTCCAAGAGCAGGACATTTGGCAGCAGAAAAGATAGCCAGATATAGACTCAAGAAACAGCCCTATTTAGCTCTTTTTATGATGACAAAGAGTTGGAAATTGAAAGGGTGCCCATCAGTTGGAGAATGGCTGAACAAGTTGTGATGTATGAATATCATGGAATATTATTGTTCTATAAGAAATGATGAGCAGGCTGATTTCAGAAAAACCTGGAAAGACTTACATGAATTGATGCTGAGTGAAGTGAGCAAAGTCAGGAGAACATTGTACACAGCAATAGCAACATTGTACTAGGATTAATTATGATGAACTTAGCTCTTCTCAGCAATACAATGATCCAAGACAATTCCAAAAGACTCATAATGGAAAATGCTAACAACATCCAGAGAAAGAAGTGTGGAGTCTGAATGTAGATCGAAGCATACTATTTTCACTTTTTTTGTTTTTCGTTTTTCTTTCTCATGATTTTCCCCATTTGTTCTGATTCTTCTTTCACAACATGACTAATATGGAAATATGTTTAACATGATTATCAGATTGCTTGCTGTCTTGGGGAGGGGGGATGGGAAGGAAAAATTTGGAACTCAAAATTTTACAAATGAATGTTGAAAATCATATTTATATGTAGCTGGGGGAAAATAAAATACTATTAAGGAAATAGTAAGGAAACAAAGAATAAAAAGAAACAGCCCTAGTAATCAAAGTTTGAGCTGTGGAAAATAGGAGACAGCCCCTGGGTCCCCAGCTAAGTGATCTACTGATTAGAGATACAATAACAAAAAGTGAGATTCCTGGATACTGCATGAGGAAAGAAAGGACTTCAGGGCTCTAGAGTACTGGAGTTGTGAATTACCTTGGCCATACACATTCCCTACATGTGTTCACTATCATTACCCTTGGAGTTTTTTGCCTAGTTTTCTCATGGCTATAGCATATATTTGAGGGAAAGTACAGCTCCTTGAGTTTAAGCAGAGTGGGAGAGATGTTTTATAGCTACTGTTTTTACTAAGCCATTTTAACAAACATCTTTGCCAGAGCTAAATGTGTCTAATGGCTAACTATCATTATGAAGTGAATTGATGGCGGTTGTGAGTTATAGTAGTAGGAATTGGACTTATGAGATACCTTAGAATCCAAAAGTAGTATATTTCACTTTGTGGAGACTCAGTCTGCAGTGCAAAGAAAATTGGAGGGAATGTTTTCAAAGAGGTGATAGTATTAGAAAGCAGATAAGTCATAAAGGTTTGATTTCTTCTAACCCTGACTTAATTTCATATTTCATATATATATATATATGCACATACATACATACACACATACTTATACACATATATGTACATATATATGTATATATTTGTATACATACACACATATATGTACATATATATGCATACACACACACACACACACACACACACACACACACATATATATATATATATATCAGGTATTCTCCCTGTTTAATTGTTCTTGCAACATGAAATCACATTCACTCTCAATGAATATTCTCATTGCCAAAAGGCAATTCACAACCACAAATGCTTTTCCCTCATATTTTATTTCCCTCATATTTATGTTAGTAGATTTCATTTCTGGATTACCATCAGCTTTTACAAGGATGGCAAAAGAATTTTTGACAAGAAAAAGCCATTTTTAAACTGGTAAAAAACTAAATTGATGTTCAGAATTATC
The DNA here is from genome assembly GCF_003287225.1 of Phascolarctos cinereus. Lineage (NCBI taxonomy): Eukaryota > Metazoa > Chordata > Mammalia > Diprotodontia > Phascolarctidae > Phascolarctos > Phascolarctos cinereus. Next base: position 182,613,068 of record NW_027556180.1, on the reverse strand, counting down.
ATTGGCTGTTTCCTACAATTAGTACAGGTAAACAAGACAGTATTCATGTGATGCATATTTCATTTATGTCACTAACTCCTACTATTTTTCCTCTCAAACACAATTTTTCAATATTCACTTTAAACATTAGAAATTAATATTAAAAAGTAAAATGAAATAGCCCTTCTAAGGAAATTGAGGCTCACAAAATACAAATTTCATTAGCTATGTATGGGAGTTATGTGTTAGCAGTTTAAGGGATTAGAAGGTTGCTTCATCTTGCTTGTAAATCCTCATTTCTGGAATGACAGTTAATATAAAAATTCCTTAGTAGTAGTAATCTAAATACAAAAGCCAGCTGCATTCAAACATGAATGAACATCTAGAGGCATGACTAAGCAGTTATCTTCATCACCAATATCTTTAATGTATTTAATGTGCTCTCTCTCTTTCCTAAATTTTTATTCCCTCGTCATAGCCATCTCCATCCTCAACTACAATTCATCTGAATTTTCTGGTTTGAGGTGTATCCCACAAATGTAATATGAAGATTTCATAGTTCATTAATCTAATGGGAAATATGGAGTGAGAGATTTTAGTGTGTCAGGATGAGGTAAAACTACCATAAGTGTGTGACTTGAGGTAGGTGAGCATAGAAAATGAGAATAGAATGAGATGATTACTAAATCTTGCTAGCCTATGGATTTTTATGATAGAAAATAATAAGGGACCAGATTTTCCCAGTATATTAACTACTCCTTGGAAATACATCAGTCCCCTTTGGAGATTGCATTAATTCTTCCAGGCCACCACTGGGATATCACTTTGTGCAGTGAAGCAGAAAATTATTAAGTGGTGCCCTAATAGCCTAAAGGACAACTGAAAGCCACATAAATAAAACCATCCATTCTAGAGAGCTGGAGAATAAATAAGGCCATTGTGTCTAAGCTCTAGATTATTTTAGAGGGTTTTTTCATAAATAAAAGCTAAATTATTTTGGAATTCTAGAGCGTTTGATCATGAGATGGTCACACTTCAGCTGACTGTTTTGTATCCCATAGACACATCTCAAGGCTGAAATAAGCAAACAAAAATATAGTAGGTAGTTCAAAAGAAATAACAATAAAGAAGATATTACAACAATGTCCACAGAAGTGAGAAAAGGAATTAAAGTAACCCCCAATATGAAAGAGATTGATAGGAAAACATAATAAAAATGATAATGAGTATAACATAATGGAGTAGAGTATTTTTAATTTCACTGTTAGGAAATGATATCATCACTTCAGATCAAAGGTTTCTATTTCTCTTAATTAGGTGACTGGGGGACACACACCTATTTAATTTTAGCTTTCCACCTCATTTTTCTTTGAAGGCAACAACAACATCATTATATATAATTATTACCATAATTATGGCATCCTATAGTGCTTCATTCACATTTCTGATGCTAATTGTACAAAGAATTATTGTAGAGAAGTATGCCAGATAAAAACGTTATTCTTTTTCTGTTGTCAAGACTCCTGTGGCATTTGAAAGAAGTGAAATGTTTTAATTTGGTGAACTTTATATATTTTCAAACATAACACAAGTCACAATTTACTCGCTGATATGAAAATAAAAGATAAATAATCCTTTCCTGTTTGATGGTAAATAGCATGGTAAAAAACTTAATAAAGTTAGAGTAAGGATATTAGCTGTTTTCAAGTACTCAAAATATTGTCGCATGAAAGAAAGAACAGACGCATTCTGCTTGACTTCTGAGGTAATAATTAGGAACAATGACTAGGAGTCATAATGAAGCAATTTACAGCTTGATATAAGAGAAAAAAAGTCATAACAATTAGACCTACTAAAGGTGGAACACACTACTTTGAGTATGAGTAAGTTGAAGTTGGGATAAGAATCCCTCAGAGTTCACATGGGCTTCTTAAGTCTTTCAAGTTTTTTAAGTACTTTCTCTAATTATGACTAAATTACATGAAAACCATGAAGGCTATTTAACCACAAGAAGATGACTATGATGTCAATCATGAAGAATCCGTATATTTCTAGCACATTAGAAATAAGAGAGAGTTTGTATTAGATATCTTTAGTAAATGAATAGTGTATAAAAACTGTTAATAATATGAATAAAACTACCTCAAGACACTAATTTCTTAAAGGCCATTGGCAAATATGAGAATGTCTTAAACTTTACTGTGTTATTGTACTTCACATTTTAAATTAGAACTCCAATATGACACAATAGACAATAGGTAGCACAGTGTGTAGAGCACTGGGCTTGGAATCAGGAAGACTTATCTTCATGAGTTCAATTCTGGCCTCAAACACTTCCTAGCTATGTGACCCTATACAAGTCACTTAGCCCTGTTTGCCTCAGTTCCTCATCTGTATAATGAGCTGGAGATGGGAATGGCAAACCACTGCAGTATCTTTGCCAAAAAAAACCCTCCAAAAATGGGGTCACGAGTAGTCAGACAGGATTGAAAAAAGACTGAACAATAAAAACAACATGATGCAATATCATAAACAAAATATTGTACTAACTAACCAATGAGCCAAACTACACTACCTAGCAGCTTTTGTGTCCTTAATGGGCAAAACAGAAAAGTATAAGATATAGTTCTGCCTTATACAACTTATACAGTAAATGACTAAGCCAGATGTAGCAGATAATAGTGTTCCAAACAATGGAGTCATTAAGGAATTTTAGTCTGTAAAGAATATGCAGGTTAGTTTAAAGAGTAGGGAGACTTTGGAGTGAAAGAAGCCATTTTGGAAGCTGTGCCCAAAAATTATTTTGCCTGCTTTCCTGTAGCTATTCCAACAATTACCAGTTTTCTTTATTGTCATCTTTACCAATCTGATAAAATGCACAAAGGTGATATAATGTACACATAATGAAGAATTTTAGAAATATTTAAATTTTAGTTTATCTCATTTGTGATTTAGAGAGTTTTTATTTTCATTTTTATTTTTTTATTATTATCTGTTCATAGACTTTGAGCACATGCATAGGGCAATGACTTTTGTTCAATTTGTTTCAATTTTGTCGGTGCAAGCATTTTTTTTCTATTTTATGTAAATAAAATTATTTACATTTGCCTATTGTGATCATGTCTAACCCTTGAAGGGTCAAAAACAATTTGCATACTCATGATAGTAAACAATATCTTTTTTCTCTCCTTTAATATGCTTATAATATGATCTTTTATACTTAATCAAACTATACATTTGGAGTTTACTCTGCAAAGTAATGCAATATCTTCATTTAAGCTTTATTTTTTTCATACTTCTTTCCAATTTTCACAGATTTTTCCTCAAATAGTGAGTTACTTACCCTACTGTTGTTGGTAAACATTGTACAACAATTATTGCTTCTGGGTTTTGAGTACTATTTTCTATTTCATTAATCTTTTTTTCTATTTTTTGACCAATTCAAAATAGATGTAGTGATTTTTGCATTTGTGAGACCTGCTTGAGCCTGTCATCATCTGAAGAAGGTCAAAAGCCTGCGTTAGCCAATCAAGAAGATGACTTGAGACCTTCTTGACTGACATATCAATATTCTTTGTGATTATCTCTGGGTGAACCCAAAATCCTTCTGCTGTATCAACAGCCACAAGACTCGATTAAGCATGCAAACATCCTGAATCAAGGGCACTTCCTTGTTTTATTGAAAACTGTAATGCTGGCTAATAAACAGGCAGAGATCCTGAAGTCAGGGCACTTCCTTGCTTACTGGAAACTGTAACCTTGGCTGACATAAGGCCAGACATCCTGAGTTGGGGCCCTTCCTTGATTCATGGCTTTATAATCTATGCAGCTAAATCCCAAAGCAAGCTCAGTCCCAATTACAGCTCAGCATGCATGACCGCTGGCTTGAGAGAAATAAACACACATACAGTGTAATTCTGTGTGTTTTTCTTAGACTGAACTCCAGAAGTTGACACTTTGCAGTATGAATGTGGTATCATTAGGCCACCATCTTTCCCATTTTTAAAAAGCACTATTTCCCTTCACCCTCTGGAGCCAACATGGGTCATGTTTGGATCAAGACCATGAAGAAGGGGGCAAGAGTCATCATCACAAAGTACTACAGCCACGTGGGCAATGGCTTCACGCCACAAGCACGTGGGGAAAATCGTCATCATCCCCAGCAAGAAACTCTGCAACAAGATAGTAAAATATGTTGCCCATCTGAGGAAGAGATCCAGAGAGACCCTGCGAGAGGTATCTCCATCAAGCTGCAGAAAGAAGAAAGGAGGGATAACCATGTCCCTGAGGTCTCTGCTTTGGATCAGGAAATCATTGAAGTGGACCCTGAAACCAAAGAAATGTTGAAACTCTTGGACTTCGGCAGTTTGTCCAACCTGCAAGTTACGCAGCCCGCTGTTGGGTTGAATTTCAAAATACTAACAGGAGCTACTTAATATTTACTTTTTCCTCCTTTCCAATAAACTTGGGAATCCCCAGAAAAATAGGTAAGTGATTTGCACCTTGTAGCAACCTCTTGTTAATCCTTCCTTGGCATTTCTGACCATAAGAAGAGAAAAGACTGTTTAAACCAAAGATTTCCTGTGGCCGCCCCAGTTCAGAGATCCTCTCCTTCCCCTTGTTAACCCTTCTCACCTCAGATCAGATTCCCAAATATAGGTATTAAAAATATTGGAAAATGCATGGAAACTTGAATTGCGTTCCAGTTGCAGAAATTAATTAGCTATGTATTCTTCAGCAAACTATCATCTCTGTTTGCCCCAGTTTCCTGACCTGTAAAAAGAAAAATAATAATGGCACCCACTTCCCAGGGTTGTTGTGATATTCAAAATAATATAATGGTTTTAAGGTGCTTACATAGTGACTGGCATATGTTAAACACCATAGTATTATTATTATCTCTTTAATGGAATGTAATTGTTCCACACCTGATAACTCTAAAGTGGTTTTAAAATGAAAAAGGTAATAAGATCAATGACTTTTATATGCAATAATTTGGAAATGCAATTGATGTCATCTGAAGTTTTGTTTCAGGTTTTAAATATATGATTTTTGTGTTATTATCATATTTCTAAATGCTCTTATGTTGTAAAATTTGAGAGAGCATTGTAACAGAAATGCTATTAAACAAAACAATCTTTTTATCTAGATGTTGTTACACATGAACTGAGCTTTTAAAGGGTATGATAGATTTCCAGAAGCCAAGAAGGTGGAGTGAGCGGTAGATCACTGTCTCTTTCCCATTTTTATCCCTGAACTCCCACAAAACAGCATCACACAACAGATCTTGGAATATTTGAGCCAGTGGAAACATAGACAGGACCAGTCTTTTGATTCAGGAGACTTAGAGGATTGGCAAGTAAGGTCCCTATCACTCAGGTAAAAGGGGACTGCAGTCTAGAACAGGAAGCATCTCAACAAGCCGGTGGCAGGCTCCACCTTAACAAACCAGCAGGAGATCCTCAGCCCCTGAGTGGCAGAGCAGGCAAATGCCAACACTAGGACACCCCACACCCCACCAACGTGCCTTAGCACAGCAAAACAACTGGCAGACTTCAACTTAGGGAAGTTGACACAGTCCTGGGTGGGCAGGTGTCCTCTAGCAGCAAACCTTCACGTGCTTCAGCACAGCCCACAGCAAGCAGGCATCTTCCAGCAGCTAGACCTCCCTGTGCTTCAGCTCAGGCCTGAGGAAATACAGAAAAACTCCACCTGCCTCAGCACACACCAGACACCACCACTAGAACCCCAGCTCAGCACTAGGTAAGACATCCTACAGCCTCCAGCAGCCCACATCTGAGGCCCCCAGGCACAAAGGTAATAACCAGGCTCCTGAACCCCAGCAAAAGAAGCTTGGAACAGTGCCTCCTGTGCTCCAGCAGGAGACATCAACTTGAAATGGCACAAAATAGGCAAATAAATGAGCAAAAAGCAAAAATGAACACTGACCATAGACTGTTTCTATGGGGACAGGGAAGATCAAAACACAAACTCAGAAGAGGGCAACATTATCAATATACACAAATCTAAAATCTGAAAGGAGAATATGAACTGGTCTCAAACCCAAAAAGCTTTCTTGGAAGAGCTCAAGAAGGACTTTGAAAGTTAAATAAGAGAGGCAGAAGAAAAATTGGGAAAATAAATAAGAAGTATGGAAGAGTAAACAGCTTGGAAAAGGAAGGACACAAATTGGCTGTAGAAAACAATTCCTTAAAAAGTAGAGTTGGCCAAATAGAAAAGAAGGTACAAAATCTAATAGAAGAAAACAATTTGTTAAAAATTAGAATTGAGCAAGTGGAAGCTACTAACTCTATGAGACATCAAGAATCAGTCAAACAAAATGAAAGGAATGAAAAAATAGAAGAAAATGTAAAATATCTCACTGGAAAACAAGTGACCTGGAAAATAGATCCAGGAGAGATAATTTAAAAATTATTGGTCTACCTGAAAACCATGATAAACAAAAGAGCTTGGACAGCATCTTTCAGGAAATCATCAAGGAAAACTGTCCTGAGGTGCAAGAACAGAAAGGTAAAATATCATTGAAAGAACCCACTGATCACTTCCTGAAAGAGACCCCTGGATGAAAACTCCAAGGAATATCATAGACAAATTCCAGAATTATGTCAAGGAGAAAATACTGCAAGCACCTAGAAAGAAACAATTTAAATATCATGTGACCATAGTTAGGATTAGGCAGGACTTAGCAGCTTCTACGTTCAAGGATCACAGTGCCTAAAATATGATATTCCAGAAGGCAAAGGAGCTTGGATCACAACCAAAAACCAACTATCTGTCAAAATTGAGTGTAATCTTTCAGGTGAAAAGATGAAAATTCAATGATGTAGAGGACTTTCAATCATTCATGATTTTAAAAAGAACTGAATAGGAAATTTGATCTTCAAATATAAGACTCAAGAGAAGTATAAAAAGGTAAACAGGAAAGAAAAATAGGTCATTCAATAAGGTTAAAAAGTTTACATCCCTACATGGGAAGATGATACTTGTTACTCTTGAGAACTATCTCTTTATTATGGCATTTAGAAGGGGTATACTTAGAGGGTATGGGAATAGCTTGAATTTGATGTGATGACAAAAATAAATAATTAATTAAGGGGTGGGAAAAAAGTATTGTACTTGCAGAAGATGAAAGGGGGAGGTAGAATAAACAAATTATATCACAGGAAAAAGTGCAAAGACCTATTATCAAGGGCATCTAGGTGGCACAGTGGTTAGAGCACCAGCCCTGAAGTCAGGTGTACCTGAGTTCAAATCCGGCCTCAGACCAAACACTTGACACTTACTAGCTGTGTGACCTTGGGCAAGTCACTTAACCCCAATTGCCTAAAAACAAAACAAAACGAAAAACAAAGACTTATTATCATAGAGGGAAAGAAGGGAGGGGGTGAGCATTGTTTGTACCTTTCTTTCATTGCATTTAGCTCAAAGAGAGTGTAACATGCACATTCAATTGGTTATAGAAACCTATTACATTCTATAGGGAAGTAGGAGGGAAAAGGGGAAAGAAAAGGGAAGGGGGCTGATAGAAGGGAGGGGATATTAACAGAGGAAGTGCTCAGAAGCAAAGCAGTGGTGAGGAGGGAAGGGGTGAAAAGAGAGAGGAAACGTATAAATGGAGGGGAGGAAGAGGATAGAGAGAAAGACATAGTAATTATAACTGTGAATGTGAATGAGATGAACTCTCCTATAAAATAAAAGTGGATACCAGAATGAATTAAAAACCAGAATCCTACAATATGTTGTTCACAAGAAACACATATGAAGCAGAGAGATACACACAGAGTAAAGGAAAAAAGCTGGAGCAGAATATATTATGTGCCAGCTAAAGTAAAAAAAAAAAAAGAGCCAGGGTAGCATTCTTGATCTCAGACAAAGTAAAAGCAAAAATAGATCTAATTAAAAGAATTAAAGAGGAAAACTGCATCTCGCTAAAAGGTAGCATAGAAATGAGGTAATATCAATTCTAAACATATATTCTCTGAGTGGTATAGCATCCAAATTCTTATAGAAGAAGTTAAAGGAGTTACAGGAAAAAATATTCAGCAAAATTATACTAGTGGGGGACCTCAACTTTTCCCTCTCGGAACTAGATAAATCTAACCACAAAATAGACAAGAAAGAAGTTAAGGAGGCAAATCGAACTTTAGAAAAGTTAGATCTGGAGAAAATTGAACTGGGATAAAAAAGAATATCACTTTTTCTCAGCATTACATGACACATACATAAAAATTAACCATGTACTGGGCATGAAAACCTCACAATTAAACGCAAAAAGGCAGAAATATTAAATGCATCTTTTTCATATCATGAATCAATAAAAATTATATATCATAAAGGACCATGGAAAGATAGACTAAAAATTAATTTGAAACTAAATAATCTAATTTTATATCTCTATATCCTTAAATGAATAAAATAGAGAAAGAGGAGATCAATGAATTGGACATGCAACCAGAAAAAATAAATTAAAAATCCTCAATTAAATACCAAATTAGAAATTATGAAAATCAAAGGAGGGATTAATAAAATTAAAATTAAGGAAACTATTTAACTAATAAATAAAATGAAGAGCTAGTTGAAAAAAACAATAAAATAGAAAACCTTAATTAATTTTATTTTTTTAAAAAAAGAGGAAAACCAAATTACCAGTATCAAAAATGAAAAGGGTGAATTTATCACCAATGAAGAGAAAATTAAAATACTAATTAGGAGCTATATTGCCCAACTGCATGCCAATAAATCTGGCCATCTGAGGGAAATGGATGAATATTTCCCATAAGTTTTGATATGTTGTCTCATTATTGTCATCCTCTTGAATGAAATTATTGATTGTTTCTATGATTTATTATTTGACCCAATCAGTTTTTAGGGTTAGATTATTTAATTTCCAATTATTTTTTAGTCCATCTTTCCATGGCCCTTTATTACACATAATTTTTATTGCATCATGATCTGAAAAGGATGCATTTAATATTTCTGCCTTTCTGCATGATTGTGAGGTTTTTGCCCTAGTACGTGGTCAATTTTTGTGTATGTGCCATGTACTGCCTAGAAAAAAGTATATTTCTTTCTATCCCCATTCAGTTTTCTCCAGAGGTCTATCATACCTAGCTTTTTTAATGTTCTATTCACCTCCTTAACTTCTTTCTTGTTTATTTTAGGTTTATCTAGTTCAGAGAGGGGGAGGTTGAGGTCCCCCACTAGTATAGTTTTGCTGTCTATTTCTTCCTGTAACTCCCTGAACTTCTCCTCTAAGAATTTAGATGCTATATCATTTGGTGCATATATGTTTAGTAATGATATTACTTCATTGTCTATGGTGCCTTTTAGCAGGATGTAGTTTCCTTCCTTATCTCTTTTGATAAGATCTATTTTTGCTTTTGCTTTGTCTGAGATCAGGATTGCTACCCCTGCTTTTTTTACTTCAGCTGAAGCATAATATATTCTGCTCCAGCCTTTTACCTTTACCCTGTATGTGTCACTCTTTTTCAAATGTGTTTCCTGTAAACAACATATTATAGGATTATGGTTTTTAATCCATTCTGCTATCTGTTTCCATTTTATGGGAGAGTTCATCCCATTCACATTCACAGTTATGATTACTATCTGTGTCTTTTTCTCCATCCTTTTTTCCCCTGTTTATGCTTTTATTTCTCCTTTCTCCTTTCCCCCTTAGTGTTTTGCTTTTGACCACAGCTCCTTCAGTCTCCTCCCTTCTATTAGCCCTTTCCCTTTTCTTCCCCTTTACCCTTACTGCTTCTTCTCTCCCTTTTATCCCCCTCCCTTTTCTTTCCCCTTTTCCCTCCTACTGCCTATAGGGCAAGTTAGATTTCTATACCTAACTGATTATGTTATTCCCTTCTTGAGCCAAATCTGATGAGAGTAAGGTTCAAACAATGCTCACCCCTCCCTTCTTTCCCTCTGCTGTAATAGATTTTTGTGTCTTTTCCTGTAATGTAATTTACCCTTGTCTGCCTCCTCCTTTCTCAGTACATTTTCTTAGATCAGACTAATCCACTTACTTGATTAGATTTTTTTTATCATTACATCAAAGTCAACTTATATCCACCCCTTTTATGTATACTCCTTTAAAATGGTGTAATAACAATACAGTTCTCAGAGAGTTGCAAGTGTCATCTTCCCATGTAGGGATGAAGACAGTTTGCCCTTATTAACAACATATTGTAACTTTCTGTCCCACTTACCTTTTTATGTCTCTCTTGAATCTTGTACTTGAAGATCAAATTTTTTGTTGAGCTCTGGTCTTTTTTATCAGGAAGGTTTGGAAGTCCCCTATTTTGTTGAATAAAATGGATGAATATTTACAAAAAATATAAATTGCCCAGATTAACAGAAGATGAAATAAAATACATAAATAACCCCATTTCAGAAAAAAAAATTAAACATGCCATCAATGAACTCCCTAAGAGAAAAGTCCCCATCAAGTACTTCTGGGAGCCAAATTGGCAGAGTAAGAAGTATGTCATTCTCACCCTCTCTTATTAACCTCTGAAAGCCTAGAAAATATCACCCCCAAAAAAAAACACCAAAATAGCTGATCCAGAAGAAAAACTGGGTACAGCAGCCTTGTAGCCCGGGAAGCTTGGGGGATTAACAGGAAAGGCTCCTCTCACTGTGGGAGAGGAGAAGCAGTACAAGATGAGAGGCATCCAAGCAAGTTAGTGGCAAGCACTGCACCAGCAAACCAGAGGGAGATTTTGAGTCCCAGGGTGGTGGAGCAGGCAAGCACCAGGACCCCCCAGAGTGTCTCAGCACAGGCAGGGGAACTGGTAGACACATGCTCTGAAAACCACCATGTGTGCCTCCATTCTCCAGCAGCAAAATCTCTAGGTGCTTCAGCACAACCCCAGGAAGCCCAACTCCAAGAGACATAGCTCCAGGCTGGTAGACATCCTCCAGCACCCAAACATTCAAGTGCTTTAAAGAAGTCCAGGTGAGTAGGCATCCTTCAGGGGGCAGGCTCTCCTCCCCCATGCCAAGGACTCCAGTGTTGCTGACCCCAGCTCAGCACCAGGTAAGCTGCCAGACCCTTACAGCCCCCAGCTGCCAGCACCTGAAGCCCCAGCACACAAAGCCAGTGACCAGGTCCCTGGCCCCCAGAACAATAAACTTGAATCAGTGCCTCCTGCACTCCAGCAGGAGAGCTCAATTTTAAAAGCCAGGAAATAGGCAAACACCATGAACAGAAAGCAGAAATGTACAATGACTATAGATTCTTATTATGGGGACAGGGAAGATCAAGGCATAAATTCAGAAGAGAACAGCATTGTCAATATACCCACATGTGAAACTTCAAAAGGGAATATGAACTGGTCTCAAGCCAAAAAAGCCTTCTTGGAAAAGCTCAAGAAGGATTTGAAAAGTCAAGAGAGGTAGAAGGAAAATTGGGAAAAGAAATGAGAGGTATGTGAGAGAGTCAGTAGCTTGGAAAAGGAAGGACAAAAATTGACTGTAGAAAACAAGTCCTTAAAAAATACAATTAGTCAAATGGGAAAAAAAGTACACTGAAAACAACTTTTTAAAAAACAGAATTGGCCAAATAGAAAAGAGGCACAAAAACTCACTGAGGAGAACTCCTTAAAAAGTAAAATAGGCCAAATAGAAAAGGAGGTACAAAATCTAATATAAGAAAACAATTCATTAAAAATTTGAACTGGGCAAGTGGAAGTTAATAACTCTATGAGATATCAAGAATCAGTCAACAATCAATCAGAACAAAACAACCAGAAACAAAAGAATAAAAAAAAATAGAAGAAAACATAAAATACCTCATTGGTAAAACAAATGACTTGGAAAATAGAGCCAGGAGAGACAATCTAATAATTATTGGTCTACCTGAAAACCATGATGAAAAAAAGAACCTGGACCACATCTTTCAAGAAATCACCAAGGAAAACTGCCATGAGGTCCAAGAAGCAGAAGGTAAAATAGTCATTGAAAAAATCCACCAATCACCTCCTGAAAGAGATCCTAAATTGAAAATGCCAAGGAATATTGTAGCCAAATTCCAAAATAACTATATCATAAAGAAAATACTTCAAGCAGCCAGAAAGAAACAATTTAGATATCATGGAACCACAGTCAGGATTATGCAAGACCTTGCAGCTTCTACATTAACAGAGGGTGTGAAATATGATGTTCCATAAGACAAAAGAATTTGGACTACTACTAAGGATCAGCTACCCAGTGAAATTGAACATAATCTTCAGGGGAGGGGATGGACACTCAATGAAATAGGGTACTTCCAAACCTTCCTGATGAAAAGACCAGAGCTCAACAGAAAATTTGATCTTCAAATACAAAACTCAAGAGAGGCATAAAAAGGTAAACAGGACAGAAAAAAACATGTTATTAATAAGGACAAACTGTTTACATCCCTACAAGGGAAGATGACACTTGTGATGCTAGAGAACTGTACAGTTATAACATTTAAGAGAGGTATACATAGACAGAGGGTGAAGGTATAAGTTGACTTTGACGTAATGATCAAAAATCTAATTAAGTGGTGAAAAGGGATTGTAATGGGAGAAGAAGAAAGAAGAAGGCAGACAAGGGTAAATTAAATCATGTGAAAATGGACAAAAATCTATTACAATAAAGGGAAAGCAGGGAGGGGGATGAGTGTTATTTGAAACTTACTGTCATCAGATTTGACTCAAAGAAGGAATAATATAGTTAGGAACACAAATCTAACTTACCATATAGGAAGTAGGAAGGGAAAGGGGAAAGAAAGGCGAAAAGGTAGATAGAAGGGAGGGAAGAAGTAGTAAGGGTAAAAGGGAAGAAAAGGGAAGGGGCTACCATTTTGAGGAAGGGGAAGAGAGGAAGAGGGAGAAAATTTAAAATTCAAATCTTATGGAAGTGAATATTGAAAACTAAAAATAAATAAATAAATTAATTAATTATTATTTTAAAAGGAGAAAAAAAGAAATTGTTCAGTCTCATATGGTAGATCTCACAAAGGATTTTCATCCTGCATACTCAGGAGGCAATGATCTAAAAGTCAAAATAAGAGCTGGGTAGATGGCTGGTGAATTAAAAATATTATACCAGGTCCAGTCAGTAAAATTTAACGAACCTATTTTCACATTAGCTAGTCAAGAGAGCTCTGGGCCAGGAGTCAGGAAACCTTGGTTCAGATTGCACCTCAAAAGGACCTGAGTTCAAATCTGACCTCAGATACTTGACACTTACTGGCTGTGTGACCCTGGGCAAGTTACATAACCCTGATCGCCTCACCAAACAAAACAAAACAAAACAAAAAACAACAAATTGCCCCTCAGACACATCTTAGTTCTGGAACAGTGGCAAATTAGTTAATGTCATAGAGCCACAGAATCTTCATTTGTAATAATAATAATCACTACCTACCTCCCAGACGTCTTGTGGGCAAAGTACTTTAAAAACATTAAAGACAGTATCTTCCTGTGGAGAAAGCATCTGTCAGATACTTCTACCAGTGCTACAGTCCCTTCCTCCTTACAGCCATGGCTACTGAAGACCCAGAAAACAAAATTCTCACCACTAAAGCCTTTGGCACCATCAAATGGCCCAACATCTGAAATAGATATGTTTTCATTAATGATATGACACCAAAAAAGACAAATCTTAAGGTATAACGCACCATTAGCTGAAACTTTCTATACACAGAGCATCCCAAAAGAATTAGTGTGACTTTAAACTTAAAGATTAATTTTATTATTTAAATAGCATTGTAGATCATTATCACAGTGTTGTTATCTCAAAGGATTTTCATCCTAGCTAACAGCATACTTAGGATGCAATTCAGATTAACAAATCAATAAAATCTATTAAATATCTATTATGTATCAGACACTATGCTAAGTGCTGGGGATGCCAAAAGAAGCAAAAGAGTTCCTGACCTCAAGGAGCTCACAATCTAATGGGAAAGACAACATACAACCAAGTACTTACTAAGCAAGCTAAATACAGGATAAATAGGGAATCATAAACTGAGGGACAGGGGCCAAGAACAGACCTCTGGAGCTATCCACTAGACACCTGCCTTCCAGGAGATGTTGACCATTGATAACTTCATCTTTAATCAGCTCTAAATCCACCTGACCATAATATCATTAGGCCAATATCTGTCCACTCTATTCCCAGAGATAATATGATAGGTTCTATCAAATGCTTGGCTGGAATCTGGGGATGATCTGTCTGGGACATTTCCCTGATCCAGGTAACCTTGTCAAAAACAAAAGGAAGTGAAGCTAGCTTGAAGTGATCATTCAATGAAATAGGGTACTTCCAAACCTTCCTGATGAAAAGACCAGAGCTCAACAGAAAATTTGACCTTCAAATACAAAACTAAAGACAGGCATTTGATAGTGGTTCTTGGTGATTACTGTTGTAAAGTGGAAATGGCATGATATTTTGAGTCAGAGGAAGATCTGGGCCCAAATTTTGGCTCTGCTATGCGCTTAGGCATTTGGGTGTCCCTTTCCTCTTCTTTAAAACAAAAGGATTGGATTATAGGACTATAAAGTCTCTTCCACTTCCAAGCCTGTACACAAATCATCCATTTAATAATATGTTCTGGAATTTTGTCAGATTTAAGTCACCTTTACCAGTTTTCATTTGTAGACTTTACTCTCTCCACTTCTCTTTGAAAATCAGGGAAACATTTGACCTTTTTCCATGAACTTTGGCAGCCCTGTCTTTCTTCATGAAGTTTTAAGATCACTGGCAGTTAGCTACTGCCCAATTACACTTGCCAAGTCTTTCAGTCACCTGGGATTTCAGTTCATTTGGGACTGGTGACAATCTCAACAAGGGTAGCGAGGTGTTCTCTTACCATCTCATTTATCTTGGGTTTCAACTGCCTCTAATTCAATTTAATTTGATCGTTTCCAGTACAGTCTTTTCACCCCATTATTCCTTCCCAATTCATCCTTCCTACTTTCCTCCTTGTTCTTCTTCTAGCCCTCAACATAATTAAAAATAAAATGCTATTATCATTAGTATTCAGTGCTGGCCTTAGTTCATCCTAGGCTTTAGTATTTTTGACACTACTCTTACAGGGCCATGCCATTATTTTGTTTTCATGATCTGCCCTTGCTTCTATCTCCTATACTTGTTCTTTAAAAATCTAAGCTGGTTGATAGGTCTTTTGCGTATCTACATCAGTATCTTTTCTTCCCCTGGATATTTCATTCTTTTTGTGAATTTTAGGCCATGGGATCTTACCTATCCAGAAACCTTGGTAATCTGTTCTCCTAAAGCTGGGGGCCAGAGCATCCCTGGCTTTCTCCTCCTGTATCACAAATTCTAAAATAAAATAACAACTTTCTCCCAAGGTTCCCATGACTTCTACTTCACTGACCAATTTCTCTTTGTTGATCTGAATCATATTGGAAAAAAAAAGAGTTAGTTCCCCTTGTCACTTATTCTATCTTTTGAAAAATGAAATAATAAATCAAGTCAAGAGTTTATCAGCTTGGTTTTGAGCAGCCTCAAAGTGTTAGCAGATGTCTGGATAACTTAAATCCCCTACTGGTACTATATTATGCCTCCATGCAAGTTAGTACTTCTTTCCCAAAACTCTTCATCTAATTCCCCTGCAGCGCAAGTGGTCTTTAGCATCCTCGCAGAATATGATCCACCTCTGTTTCCCCCTCTATTAACCCTTTTACTATGTTCCCCTCTTCATGCTCCCTGCCTTGGGTTACTAAGTTCCTATATATATTCTTAATATAATATATATATGTATGTATATATATATATATATATATATATATATATACATACATATATATATTCTTTATATGTATGTATATATTCTTAACATATAATATACATCCTTAATATATAATATTGATCCATTGTTATTTTTATCTATTGATTTCTTTTGAATGAGAATAATCATATTCTAGGTTTAAGCCTCATCCAATCAAATCTAAATGATGTCTATGAAGTCAAACTTGTCTCCTCCCATCAGAACACGTAGTATACTGTGTGTATGTATACACACACACATACACACATATTTATATATATATATATACATATATATACATATATATTTATATATTTGTGATTAGACATCTGAGGCACTATATTTTATTATTCACTCTTTTCTTAGGAGTTGTCTTCCATGTGTCATTAATTCTCTCTATTGATATTCTTCTTCCCATGTTTTATCTGCTACTCTGTACTATTAGACTTGGCAATGATGTTGCAGATTTTGTGCAAACACATATTCTATCATCCTTCATTATATGTACTTTATCTCTGGTTAAGAGCTCTTCGTTCCTATGTTTTAAGCTAGTGATGTTAAACTCAAATAGAAACAGATCTCCACAGGTAGCATATTGACTTACAAAACCACAAATTGACTTTCTTTGTCTTGTATTATATTTTTATTTCTTTCATTTAAACATTTTCCATTTCCATTTTAACTTGGTTTGGCTGAACTTAGAAGGTTTCCCTGTGAGTTTTACACCTTTTTTTTAAGTCATAGTTCAGAAATTCAAATCTCATTCTCTATGTTCTGAACCAGATATTCACTCCCCTAATTCTCTGTTCAAGGGACTCATGTAGAAGTCAAATTATTAGCAAGACTTCATGTAATTATCTTCCTCTCCTAAGCACTACTTCAATTTCCTCATTTTATAAACAAAGTCATAAAAATAACTCAGTGAAGTCATTTCCCTACAGTTAGTGGTCTCCGGAATTGTGGGGCAACTGTTGTTCTGTTATACATTGGAACAATGTATCTTTGTGCCATGATGAGTATAAAGTATATTCTGCTTTGTTCTACAAAGTGTTCTTTCAGCTATACCTGCTCTACTCCCCACCCCAAAAAGATTAAAGAAGAGACAGACCCATATGCACAAAAATATTTACAAGAGCAGTACTTTGCGACATGGCAAAGAACTGGAAACTATGGAGGTTGCCCACCAATGTAACAGAATATTACTGTGCCATAAGAAATAATGAAATGATTCAGAAAAATTTGGGGAAACTTATATAAATGATGCAGAGTGAAGTGAGTAGAACCAGGGGAGCAATTTATACAATGACTACAAAATGATAAAGAAAAACAACCTGGAAAGATTTAAGAACCCAATCAATGCAATTACCAAAGCTTATTCTAGAGGGCCAATGATAGAGAACTGATGGACCCAAGGTGCAGACTGAGACATGGATTTTTCAGCTTGATTATGCTGATTTGTTACAAGGAAGAATTTTGTTTCATATTGTTTTATTTTGGGGGATATTTATAAGGGAGAGGGGAACTATTAGTGACATAAAGAGGAACAGAACAAAAAGATTGTATATAAAACCTCAAATCTCTATTACATAGTTTTGTTCTTAAAAATATATAATAAATTCAACACATTAGTTTCAAAACTGTCCTGCTTATTTTTATCTCCCTCTGAACTTCCTTTTCTTCTATGCCTTAAAAAAAATCTTCAATTACTACCCTCTTTCCTATTTCCCTATTTTCCCTTTTTTGGGTGTTACTTGGGACGTGTAAATCTCCCTTCTTACAAGTAGTCCATTATGAGATAGGTAAGTAGTTTGATCTGTACCTGACAATGTAATTATGCAATTGAAATGAATTTATGAGAAACTTTATTACATTATTTGAAACTAGCTTTGCATGAGTGGGGAACTGGATCTCTATATGCTGTTTAGAGATCCTTAACCAAGGACCAAAAACTCAGGTCCAAAGATTGAAACAAGGAGTTTTCTCACAATTGTCAACCCCTTTGTCTTCCAAGGGCTTTCTGACTACTCCCACAGCTGTCAAACCTGTAGATGTGGACTCCTGGATGACATGAAGAAAGCCCCTGAGTAAATGGCAGAACCCTCCATGGACCTTAAGGTTCATCTAGTATGGACCCAGAAATAGCTAACATCCATATGAGACAGCTGTCCCAAGATTCTAGATGAGGGCTGAGTATTCTGTCCTAGTTTTTCTCTCCTCTTCCCTTTTGTTATGTGCCAAACCACCAAGGCCCTAACTTAAGCATATGTTGACATTTTCTCCCTCTACATTCTTGCCCCCCCCATCTCTTTTCTGCTTGCAAGAAAATAATGGTTAACAATAATACCTGGGATGCACTTTCCTGATAAGTCCCCTTAAGGAAATAACCTCCTGGACAATATCTTGTCCTGTCCCCACTGGCCTCTTATGGCATCTTGGCTTATACCTGCCTCTCCTTTATTGGCCAGAAAGTTAGGGGTTCTTTCAGACCCCCTTCCCTTGGTCAAAAGGGGAAATGTCAAGATATTAAGACATTCTGTTTTCCAGATCAAAGGTCCAGCAAGCAAGCTGTGATCTGAGCTTGACATGACAATAATCCTTTTTGCTCACCCTCTGGATGATCTCACCCTTAGGCAAAATCACATAATTATTATATTTGCTTTGTTCTCTGAGCTCAGACAAGCACCAGACAAGTTTGGAAAAAGTATCCATGTTCTGGTCATGAAGCCCTGCTATGAATGAAACTTGTGTCATCATTGCTGTTACCTCTTATTTTCAGGGCTATAGCTCTCTGTGTAGGGATTGGTGTAAGTATTGTGATCTCCTCATATTGCCTCTGGTCTCTCCCATTAGGGGTGTAGCCCAGTCACATGTATCCTTGCTTGCAAACCATTTCTTTCACTTTGAAATTAAACTTCTTTTGATTCTTGAATCTCCCATCTCTAGGCCTGCTTTGTTTGACTCTTGTCATCGATAGATTAGAGGTCAGTTTGTTCCAGTTGACACTATACTATTCCTGTAAATTTTCTTCCCTCCTGTCTCCTTCATGTAGTAATCAGTAGATTTTTCCTTTTTCTACTTTACCTTCTTGTTCTATAGCTTCATGGCAATTTTCCTTAATAACTTCTAGTAATATTGTATACAGATTCTTCTTTGGATCATAATTTTCAGGTAGTTTGACAATTCTTATATTGTCTCTCCTCTATCTGTTCTCCAGATCAGTTGTTTTTCTAATGGGATTTTTCTCTTCTATTTTTTCTAGTTTTATTATATCTTGGTGTGTTATAACATCATTCAATTCCACTTACTCAATTCTTGTTTTTAAGGAGCTATTTTCTTTGTCAAGATTTTTGTGTCTCCTTATCTATTTGGTTAACTTTCTTTTTATAATTTTCTTAGATGGCTGTTTTAAAATAATTTTTCCTCATTCTCTCTTACTTAATTTTTGAACTACTTTTTATTTTCTTTCTTACTATTTCATGTTTATTTTCTCAGTTAGTTAATTTTCTTTTCAAAATTTTCTCAAATTGCTTTTATGTTTTTCTTTAATTTTCCCTAGTTCTCTGTTATTTGTTTTTGAGTTCCTTTTTAAGTTCTTCCAAGATCTATTTTTGGGCTTGGGAGCATTTGATGTTACTCTTTAGGGTAAGAGTGGCTTTTTTAAAACCCATCTTCCTCTGAAGAGGAACCCAGATCTTTGTTTACACCAAAGTAGCTATAAATATTCAAGTCTTTTTTCCTTTGCTTATTCATTTTTATTTTTTATTTTTCTTGCCGCTTAATATTATTATCATCAAGTTTTAATCTTGAGCTGTGGGTAATGTTGTCCTAGGTCTCAGGTCTTTCTAGCTGTTGTTTTTGTTGTTTTGTGAATTCTGTCTAGGGGCTCAACCTCAGGGACTCCTCTCTTCCTTCCCTAAGCCCCAGCCATGCTGACCCAAAAATGTTGAGGAGAGAGAGAGAGAGAGAGAGAGAGAGAGAGAGAGAGAGAGAGAGAGAGAGAGAGAAATGGGGGGAAATAGAATAGAGGGCACTTGCAGTTGTGAAAAAAATGTAGAGCAAGTTGCTCTGATAATGACTTCATTCCTCAAATATACAGCAAACCAAGTGAAATTTACAGAAATGCCAGCTATTCTTTAGTTAATAAATGGTCAAAGAACATGAACAGGCAATTTACAAGTGAAGTAATCAAAGCTATCTATAATCTTGTGAAAAAATGCACTAAATCTCTATTAATTAGAGAAATGCAAATCTAAACAACTTTCAGTTACCACCACACACCGATCAGATTGGCTAATATGACAGAAAATGAAAATGACAAGCGTTAAAGGGGGGAAAATAAGACACTAATGCACTGTTGGTGAAGTTGTATATTCAACCACTATTGGAAAGCAGTTTGGAACTATGTCCCAAGGGCTATAAAAACATGCATACACTTTGACCCAGCAATACCACTACTAGGTTTTTATCCCAATGAGAGAAAAAAGAAAACAAAAAGGAAAAGGCCCTATATGTGCAAAAATATTTATAGCAGCTCTTTTACTGGTGGTAAAGAACTGGAAATTAAGAGAATGTCTTCTGCAATAAGATTTTATCTGGAACTTAAAGGGAGCCAGGAAAGCCAAGAAATAGATTAAGGTAGGAATGTCCAAGCAAGAAAACTACTTCTGGTTGGAGGGTAGGGTGTCTTGTTTAAGAAACATCATGGAGGTCAATGTTACTGGATTGCAGAGCACATGGACAAGAAAGTATAAAGTATTTTTAAAAACTGGAAAGGAGGCATTATGAAGAACTTCCTTTCCCCCCCCTTAATGGTATTTTATTTTATTTTTATTTTTTCCAATTACTTATAAATTTTAAAATTAGTCTGTTAATCTGAGCAATTTATGATTTTGCAAACATTCATCCACTTCCCTTAGATTGTCAAATTTATTGGCATACAGTCGGGCAAAATAGCTCCTAATTATTGTTTTAATTTCCTCTTCATTGATGGTGAATTCACCCTTTTCATTTTTTATGCTAGTAATTTGGTTTTTTTTTAATCAAATTAACCAAAGTTTTATCAATTTTATTTTTTTAATAAAACCAGGTCTTAGTTTTATTTATTAATTCAATAGTTTTCTTAATTTCAGTTTCATTAATCTCTCCTTTGATTTTCAGAATTTTTAATTTGGTATTTAATTGGGGATTTTTAATTTGTTCTTTTCCTAGCATTTTTAGTTGCATGCAAGCCTTAGCTGATCTTCTCTTTCTCTATTTTATTCATGTAAGCATTTAGAGATATAAAATTTCCCCAAGAACTACTTTGGTTGAACTTGCAAAAGTTTTGGTGTGTTGTCTCATTATTGTCATTCTCTTTGATGATATTACTGATTGTTTCTATGACTTGTTTGATCCACTCCTTCTTTAGGATTAGATTATTTAATTTCCAATTCATTTTTAGCCTATCTTCCCAAGGCTCTTTATTACACATAATTTTTATTGCTTCATGATCTGAAAAGCATGCATTTAAATATTTCTGCCTTTCTGAATTTAATTCTGAGGTTTTTATGTCCTAATCTGTGTTCAATTTTTCTGTAAGTAGCATGTATGAAGAACTTTCAATACCAAATGGAGAATTTTTATTTTGTCCTGGAGGTTATTAGAGCAATTGGAACTAATTGAAAAGGGGAGAAAATTTTTCATACCTGTGCTTTAGGCAAATGACCAACAATTGAGTGGAGGACTAAGTAGAGCAAGGAGAGACTTTGAGGTCCAGTTTTGAGGTGATGAGAATTTGTACCAGGGAGGTTAAATCTGACCCACAGGTTATGAGCCTGGGTGATTGGAAGGATGATGGCTTCTCGATAGTTACATGAATTTAGAAGAGGGGAGGCTTGAGGAAGGGAATATCATAAGTTCAGTTTGGCAAATGTTGAGTTTAGCAGGTTTCCTCCCACTTCCAGGTAAACTCTAAAGAGCTATTAGTGCCTGCTTTCATTCTTTCATTGGTAAAATTTGCATAGGTTGATATGAAATAAAATTTCATAGCATATATATTAAAATTTCTGTTTGAAATGATTTCTCTTGAATTTATATTTATCCCACAAAAAGCAACTCAGAAGTGATGATAGGTGTCCTACACATTATACTAGCTTCCCTTAGCTGACTGATTTAACAATTTTGTGTTATGTTACTTCAGAGAGTGATAATATTATCAGTATACCATCCTCAATAGGCTTTGCCAGTGTACTACTACGTAATGATAATGACCTTCACAGAATTTCTTTTTAATAATGCGTCTTACTTGATAATGATGATATGTGTGAAGTTATTGTCTAATATCACAACCCCACTGAGGAGGATACATTCAAAATATTATGACTCTTTTGAATGATTTCAGTTAATGGTTCTGTAAAGCTATAATATAGGAAATTAATACAATGAAGAGAAAAAGAAGCCCCGCATTCAAATGTTTCAAAACAACAATTTTCTAAGCAAAATAGTGAAATGATTTCATGCTACATAGCACGTAAGCAAGGGCTAAACTATTTTTGAAAAGGGATATCACTGGTATGTTATTATTTGCTCTCAAAGCAGCCCCTGAGAAGTCTTCTATTCTTTTTGTTTTTTGGTAAGGCAATGGGGTGAAGTGACTTGCCCAGGGTCACATAGCTAGTAAGTGTCAAGTGTCTGAGGTCATATTTGAACTCAGGTCTTCCTGAATACAGGGCCGGTGCTCTATCCACTGTGCCATCTAGCTGCTTCTGGACTCTTTTATTCTTATAGGGCAACTCAGTGAATCACTGTTGTATGTACCTTATGAAAAAGAACTTACTTAATTGTTTCATTGATTTGATTCAAATAAAAGCTTTTGCTCTTTCATTGATTTGATTTTTATTGTTTGATTTTACTTCAGCATAAATTCTCCATGGTAAGGCACTGTACAATTCTTTTTTGCCTAAAATTGAATCATACTGAAAAAAGATTAATGTCTCTCTATCCCAAAATATTAGTGACTTTTTCCTCTAGAACATATTTTTATAAAATGGTTCACACATTTAATTTTAATATTCTCCACCAACTTTAAGCAAATGCAACAAAGAACAAAGTTTTGGCATGGAAGGCATGATCTAGGTAAAAAATCCAGCAAAGGAAATTGTAAAGGAGTATCTATACAGATAGTAGAAGAACCAGATGAGAGTAAAGTAGTAAAAATCTAGAGAAGAGAGTATCAAGATAAAGAGAGAGGTAGATAAAGTCAAAGATTGAAAAGAGTCCAAGAAAAATGAAGACTGAGTAAGACTATAAGATTTATCAATTAAGAGATCATTGGTAAATTGCAAGAGGAAAGTTTCAGTGAAGTGATAAGGTCAGAAGATAGCCTGGAGAGAGTTAATATGAGAGTAAGAGAGAAGGAAGTATGCATCGTCTATACATGATATTCTGAACAAGTTTAACAATAAAAGGGAGGAAACATATAGGGCAATAGGTGATAGGAATGAACAGATCATGAGAGGATTTTTTTCAAGATAGAGAAGACATGGACATGTATGTAGGCAGTAGGGAAGCAACCAGTAGACTTTTTGGGTTATGGCTTGCTGAGAATTTGCAAGTGTATATAAATCTCTAATGATTGGCAAATTTAAATTTGAGATGTAAATCTTGGAAAAGTTTTTCCTAAGCTGTGATTAGTGAAACTTGCTGTTTGAGATAAAAGCTTATAGGATTTTATTTTGAGTTGTCTGATGGATCATAATCCATTGATAATCAATAATGCACCATCTGAGAAAAATGCCACAAGCTACTCAGAGAATGTGATACTGGTAGGAAGTCAGCATTGGGAAAAGGTGAGAGGACTAATTTAGCTTCAGTCTAAGATGGGATCCTCCTGGTTCAGTTTCCCCATTATGTTCCTTTGAAAGGGAATGTTACTTGACTGGCTATTCCTGAGTCTGGCTATGAGGTGGATTTGATACTACATGGTTGGGAAACTGAATTATCTGAATCCAACCAGAGCTAAGGATATTTATCCTCTCATGTTTGGGCCCTAAATCTAGTCCCTGCTTTATATCTGGACCCTTCAGTCTTTTCTGTCAGATTTGTGCCTTCCAGACTACAAGCCCTTCACCTACAGTTGGTAGCAAACAGCGGGTACCAGCTAATGTCTTCCCCTATCATTACCTAGATGCAGCCTGTGCACAGTTCCAGTGAAACTCCTCTTTGGGGCTCCCTCAAGGCAGGGACAACTCCTATGCCATTTGTCAGCATGAAGAAGCTTCAGAAGCCAAGACCTTCACCCCTTACCCCCAAAAGAATTTGGGTCCCATTTGTTTGAGGGGGGAATGATGAGGATGGGAACTAGACCCCAAAAAGGAAAAACCTTGGACTTTCTCACATGGTCAAATGTCTGACATTTGCCTGAAGCTATAATCCCATCAACTGGCCATTAACTGAGGCTACACCCAATCTCCCAATTCTGTAACCCTACCTCCCTATGGCCCTAGGCCACTTCCTACCCTTAATCCTATCTAGGCTGCATTCTCCCTTGGCCATGAGGTCCAGGTCCCTGGAATTCTATTAACTCTTAGACTATTTGGCCATTTCTAGATCCCTCCCATAGTCTTTCTGTATATAAGGTCCATCATGTCTCCATTAAGGTGCTCATATTCTTATAATCTAGCCACAGCTCAGATTTTTACAATCTAGCTAATAGCTTACTAATGTTCAGAGTCTGGCAATATGACAATGTTCTAATAAACCTTGTCTTTGGCTGAAAAAATAAATAGAAGACATGGACATGTATGTAGGCAGTAGGGAAGCAACCAGTAGACAGGGAGAGATTAAAGATTAGTAAGAGAGTTGGGATTAGAGAAGGTACAATCTACTGGTGAAGATGGATGTAATAGGATCCTTTGGGCATGTAGAGAGGTTAATCTTGTCACTCCTTCTTATGAGATAGAGTTGAAAGAGGATCTAGTGGTGAAAAGTATCCAAATTTTGTGAGATGAAGAGGAAGGGTGAAGAGGGAGCTTTCTGAGAATCTTAATTATTTTTTCAGTGAAATATGAGGGAAGGTCTTCAGCTGAGGAATTGAAAGGAAGAGGAGTCATAGAAGGCTTGATGAGGTGTGAAAAGGTTTGGGAAAATCTCCGATTAGTGGGATAGTGAGTCAGTTAGGAATTATAGAATGATTTCCTTTCTGGAGTGATATGTGTAATATGAATTTGTTGTGGACCCCTTAGTGATTTCCTTCAGGTTCCTTTAGCAACATGTAAACATCAGAATGAAGCAAATGATGAGCACAATACAAGGCTGAGACTTAGAAGGACAAGACTGGTGACAAGAAAAGAAGGCAAAGGACTTTAGAGAAAAGAACAGGTGGAATTCCAAATTTAAAACAGTCAGAAAGAGCATAACCAAAACACAGAACTACCAATTCAAGGGGAAAAAATATTGCAAGTAACAAGAAAGTAAAATTTCAAATACCAAGAAACCACAGTCAGGATCACACAAAACTATTTTTAAAATATAAGGAAAGAGAAAATCTTGAACTATGATGCATCAAAAGGCAAAAGAAAAAAGTGTATAACTAAAAATTAGTTGAAAACCTGAGTATGGGGGAAATGGAACTTTAAGAGAATAGAAGACTTCAAACATTGCTGTTGATAATGGCAGGTTTGGGTAGAAATTCAAAATGTAAATGCAAGAGACAAGAGAAACCTAGAAAGGGAAATCAATTTGAAGGTACTTAATAATGATAAACTTTTTTACATTCTAATGGTGGTAGAAGAGACAATTGGCCTTTAAGAATTCTACTGTCTCAAGGGACACAGAGTGAGTAAGGAAAGAGAGGGCCTTATTGTGGTTTTGTTCTATTTTGTTGGTTTTGTGAAAAAAGAGAAAAAGAAAGGAAAAGGGGAGTACACTGGTGAAGAAATGAGTAGGAAAGACCAATTATTGAACTGATAATTGAGGTGCACCTGAAGATTACATAATCATGGATTCAAAGGAGAAGGCAGCTCAGTTTTGTTGGAACTGGAACAAAAGAGTGTTGAAAAACACACACACACATACAAATACACTAAATTTAACAGAGAAATAGATAGAAACATGCATGTGAGGTTTGCATTAGGGAGGCGATAATTCCAAACAAGTCAAACTTCAGATATAGAGGGTTCATCATGAAGTTGAAACTAAAAGGAGAGAAAGAAAATATAAGAATCAGTGGTCTAGTTCTGGGCTGGGTAAAGAGAATGGGGCATAGAAATGGGATCATGCCATTTCAGTTTGGATTATTGATTTTCACCTCATTCTATTTATTTTCATTTTTTTCTTTGGAAAAAAAGAGTGGAATGGTGGTATGGAGAATAAAAGTGAAAATGAGGATAACAGGATATACTAGAGGGAAAAAAACAATGAAAATGTGAATAAGGTGAACTATAAAATGGAGTGTAGAAAAATAAATTATAGTGGAATCTAACAAAACATTGTTTTAAAAATGCATTTGAAACATAAAGAGTTCATAAAGAGTTAATATGGGGTATTGAAGTAAAAAATGTATCTCTAGAGAACTAAATAAAAAAATCAGGTGCAAAGATCATATTTTCAGAGAACTGTAAAAATAAGCAAATAAGTAGGAACTCAGCATCATGCTTAAAGTGACCATTAATAATGAAACAATACTGAAACAATATACATGAAATGAATGAAACAGAATTTAAGTATTTAAAGCAACAGCTAATTATATTAAAGAAGAAATAGGAAAACTATAATAGTTGAGGAACTTGGTGTGACTCTTTCACACCTAAGCAATTCTACCAAAGAAATAAAAAGAAAACCAACTTAATATAGTTTTAAGAAAAAATAGATATAACAGCACTGGCAATTAAGATTTATAATCAAAAGGACTACTCATATCTCCCACTTCCATACTGCACACTTACTAAACCTGGCCATGAGGTGAGGCATAAAAAAACCTCATGAACAAATGAAGGGAAACAGAAGTATTTAATGTATCCTTCTTTGACCATAATACACTTACTATAATAACAAAAGACATTTGAAGAAAAGATCTCTACTTAAATGAAGACTAATAATACATCATTCTAAAGAATATGTAAGGAACAAATCACAGAAACAATAAATAATCTTATGGAAAACATATCAATGAGACAACATAGCAAAAAACTTCTGAGAATAATCAAAATTAACCCCTTAAAGAAAATTTATATATTCAAATCCTTTCATTCACAAAATAAATGAAATGGACAATGAATTAGGACAGTAAGTTAAAAAAAAAAGAAAAATCTAGAATAGAAAGATGCAAAATAAACAAAACAATATTTGGAAAATTAGAAGAGATAAACAAAATTGAAAACAACCCAAGAGACCTATTGAATTGACAAGAAAAACTAGGCAAACTTTTTTTTTGGTTGGGGGAAGATATCAAAGCATACAAAGTATTAGTCAATTTTATTTTTAAAAGTGAGAAAAAGCAAAAAAAGCCTATTAAGGAAGAAAAGGGAGAATTGATATCAGATTAAAAAAACAAATTGTTAGGAAGTATTTTGTCCACCTATATGGCAAAAAAAAAACTCTGATAAATTTATTGAAATGCGAAATGTGTGAATACTTAGAAAAGAATAATGTTCCTGGGCTCACAGAACAGTAATTAAGATGTTAAAAAAAATTTAAGTAAAATTAATTGAATAAGCTGTAAACAAACTCTCAAACTAAAAAAAAAAGAAAGAAAAAAGTACTAGATGGATTTACAATTGCATTCTATTAGACATCCAAAGAAAAATTAACTCAAATATTACATATTTTTTTCTGAAAACAGAGAATGACAGCATTCTACTATATTCATTCTGTGGTATAGATTGGATTTTCACCCCTAAATCAAGGAGACATGAGTTATGTCTTAAATGCATATTGATACAAACTATTAAATAAATAATAGCCAAAAGGCTATAACAGCATATTAAAAAGATTATGCACTTTAACTAGTTGGATTTTTATCAGAAGCAGAGTAATTGTAGCACTAGAGAAACTGCAGATATACAAATCATATTAATAGCATAAACAATAACAATCTCACAATAGCTGTAGGTGAAAAAAAGTTCTTTAGAAAATAAAATCTTTAATGTTCAAATACCAAGAAAACATAAGGAAATGGATATCTCCTTAGAATAGTAAACAGTATTCATCTAAAACCAAGAAAGTAAAAACACCAGAGACATTTTCACTAAGATCAGGAGTAAGGCAAGGACATAAATTAGCACCACTCTTATTTGAAATAGCTGTAGAAATGTTTGCTTTTGCAATAAGATAATAATAAAATAATAATTTGCAATAATAATAAGAAAGAAGTTACAGAAACAAACATAGGCAATAATGAAATAAAATAATTGCTATTTGTATTTGATTTGAAGTTAACTTAAAGATCCCAGAGTCAACTCAAATTAATTAAAACAATTAAGAACTTCACTAAAGGAGAAAAAATATAAAAACAAATCAACAAAATAATTAGCCATTCTGGGTATTACTAGCAAAATCTTTCATGAGATGTGAATGAGACAGGAAAAAAAAAATCTTTCAAAATAACCTCAAAATTATGAACTATTTGGGAATATATAGTGTTTATAGAAATACATTCAGGACTTAAATGTATACAACTACAAAACACCCTTTACAGAAATTAAAGGAAGACAAATAATTAGAGAGGTTTTGATTGCTCTTATGGGGCTATGCAAATACAATAAAAATGATATTACTAAAATTGTGTGTGTGTGTGTGTGTGTGTGTGTATCCTGCCTGCCTTGTTAATGAGGATCAAAAGGTGAAAGATCTCAAGGGAAATAATAGGGGAAAAAAAGATGAGAAGGCAAAGGCCTAGTAGTACCAGATTTACAATTATACCAGAAAGAAATAAAAAGTTGTTACAATTTTTTAAAATAAAAGAGTTATTATATAGGTATACAAGACACACACAATTGAATATTTTGAGTATAGTAAACACTAACTGTAGGACTAAGGATTCCCTATTTGACAAAACTGCTAATTAAATTAGAAAACCTTTTGGAATACATTAGATTTAGACAAATTTCATAAAACAGAAAACTCTTTACCTAGCTAGAATGATATGAACAAGAAGTTTTAAAAAGAAGTACAAGCTATCACCATATTAAAAATTATCCAAATAATTACCAGTAAGAGAAATGCAAATCAAAACATCCTTGAAACTATATTTTATGCCCATACAATTGTCCAAAATGAAAAAGATGGTAAGTGAAAAACTGTGGTAGGAAAGGCACACCAATGCACTATTTACAGAGCTGTGAATTGGTTCAAACATTCTGGAAAACAATTTGGAATTATGTCCCTAGATTTAATAACTATACATACTTTTTAACTCTGTTATTGATTCAGTATATAATTCAGTATATGATTACTAAGAGTAGTCTCCACTCTCCTCCAGAGGAGAGTGACTAAGGAAAATATGTTCGTGCATGTTTTGGAGTAATCTCTTAAATGTTCATATCTAGAGCAGCATTGTCACCATGTGAGGTTAGTTTTTGTTTCTTTGCCCAGTCTTCCAGTCTACTTGCTGAATTTGGACTTGATATTAGGGCTGAGCTCTAGGGTATTTCTTGAAAGGTCTGGACTTCTCTTTTTGTTGCTTTCTTGAGGCACTGAATGTTGTGTTATTCCAGGATCTCGCAGATAACTTGGGGACTTGCTAGAGTTCCCAATGTGGTTTGATCCAGGACAAAGTCTGTTTTCTCTCCTTCACCCCCAACCTGAACTATTTAACTGTGTTTGGGGCTGAGCAAAAGTAGACTGCTGCTGGACTTAGCCCCTATCAGCTAACTAGAAAGATGTGTTGCTGAAATAGGCTCCCCTTTGGTCTAGAATTCCCCTAGACATTGGAAGTGAAAGCCTGCTTTGCACCTGAGATCTGAGCCACATTCCAATGTCTACTGCTGGCTTCTGAACATCCTCTTTTCTTATTACAACACTCAGTATCTTCATACCTTGGAAAGCCTTTTCTGTCAGCAAGTAGCTTTTTCTGGATCTGTGACTGAGGACTGGGTGGTGGGAGACAAAGTGGACAGTTGGCACTTAACCCCATAGCAGTATCCCATTGTGGGTTTGCCTATTTTCTGGCGTTGTCTTAGACCATCCCTTTCCCTAGTATACAGTTTCTCCCTGGGCCCTAGAACACATGCCTACTGTGCTTCTTCCAAGGAAAAATCCACAATGTCCTTGGAAATCCCCCTTCCTCCCTATGCCAAACTGGATTGGACAAAGGATTTGGTCTTGTGCATTTTCTAGATCTATTTAGAGAAGTTTGTGGCTCGCTGAATTGCTTCCTATCACTGCCATTTCTACCTTGCCTAAGGAATACATTTTTGAAAGATTTAAGATCTCCAATCATTTCATCATTACCTCTCAGGACTTCAGAAGATTGTTAAAGAAGCATTTCCCAGCCATTTGTGAGAGAGGTGATAGAGTAAGGTTTCAGGAAGACATACTTTTACATAAATATATAATATTTTGATTTGTTTTGCTTGTATCTTAAGTACCCTTTTCTTTTTTGTTGAATTATCCTCTTTACCCCTTTATCAGCTCTCTTATTCTCCTTAAACAGAATCTTTCCCATTTAAGAAAACTTTCCCACATTCTGAAGCTCATCTTGTTATTCCTTCTTCCATGAAGAAGAAAAGGCGGTGTGCTTTAGTGAAAACTAAGCTAAACTTGAGACAACTTGATTTGTATCCTGGATTGTGCATTTACTGTGTGATTCACAGCATTCCATTTAACCTGCCTGGTCCAGATTCCTCATCTATAAGAGAGAGCGCATTATTTCTGCTACATAGCTTACAGTCTGCTTCAAGTCTTTCCCACTCTACTTAGTCCTCCACTTAGCTATCAAATTGATTTTCCTAAGGCATAGGTTGGTCATGTCACCCCTCCCCTAATTTTTCTTTTTTACCTTCATGTTAAAAAAAAAAAACATTCTAATTGTTCTTTTACCTGCATGATCAAATATAAAATCCCCTTTTTAAATTATCCCTTTGTGCTTTGTGGCATCTGAAAATTTTATTAGCATGCTTATATGACTTTATCCAAATGCTTAGTAAAATAAGTATAGAGTATAAGTCAAGCACAGATCTCAGCCACTCTCCTGGATAGCTCCTGCTAAATTGATATTGCAAAATTAATGATTATTTTATGAGTCCTGTTATATAATCACTTCCAAGTCCATCTAGTTATATTAGCATCTCCCTGCCTCTTACACAAGAATAATATTATACAATTTATCAAATACTATACTATATACAGGTACATGATGTCTGAAGCATTACCCTGATTTCCAGGTTGGTAACCCTGACAAAAAAAGGAAATAAAGTGAGTCTGGCATGACCTAAATTTTTTATTAGTGTTTTCTTCCTAGATAATATTCATGAATCTAGGTGATATTCCCTAGATACATTCTATAATTTTAATGGGATTCAAAGTCAAGCTCACCAGCCTATAGTCTGTAGACTTTCTCTTTCCTTTTTAAAAATCAGGATCTTTGGGGGCAGCTAAGTGGCACAGTGGATAGAGCACCAACCCTGAATTCAGAAGGACCTGAGTTCAAATATGGCCTCAGACACATAATACTTAGTAGCTGTGTGACCTTGGGCAAGTCATTTAACCCCATTGTCTAGCCAAAAAAAAAAATGAAGAGAAAAAAAGGAAAAAAAATCAAGATCTTTGTCCTCCTCTGTCTCTTTGGTAGCTCTCTCATTCTCCATGATCTTTCAAATATCATTGAAAAGTGTCTCAGCAATGACATTTGATAATTCTTTTCAGTCCTTGAGGAATGAAGTTTACTTGGGCCATGTCACTTGATTTCATTAAGGACAGCTAGATATGTTCATACTATCTCCTTATTTAACTTGACTATCAGAAGAGAATGAAGTCCTGCCTCTATGAGGAGATTTCTAGCGTCATCTATAGTCTGAGGCTGCCTGTGTTAAGAGAACAGGAAAGAAAAGCTTCATATCTGGTTTGCTGTAAACTCTGTTTTGCTATGAGAAGGTGACAGGACAAACTAAAAT
The DNA here is from genome assembly GCF_003287225.1 of Phascolarctos cinereus. Taxonomy (NCBI): domain Eukaryota; kingdom Metazoa; phylum Chordata; class Mammalia; order Diprotodontia; family Phascolarctidae; genus Phascolarctos; species Phascolarctos cinereus. Next base: position 182,581,220 of record NW_027556180.1, on the reverse strand, counting down.
CCCCTGCTATTTGCAGATCTGAGAACCTTGGCATTTCTCTGGCTTAATGGAACTGCCTGTCAATGAAATAACATAACACATTTTTTACAGAATCCTCTTAAGGTTGGCTGTAAGTGAAAACATTTTGTTAATGCTATATTAGCTTAATAGCAGAAGAATCTTTGAACAGCATGAGGTAAGGACCAAAGGGAAGCAACTAGCAGAGACATTGTTTTCTGTAGCACATAGTGTTCCTAAAAGCCCACACTCCAGAGTTTCATCACCCATTTAACTCTTCGATAGATTTCTATGTAATTGTGTACCATTCTCCCCCATAGATTCATTTGAAGGGGAGTGATCTAGGTTTATAGGTGGACCATGATGTTTTAATAATTCCTGCTTTTGCTTTCTGCTGAGCAAAAGTTATGCTTATTGCATTTTTTATCTTCTATTCAGTAAATATTTCACTTATTTATGTGCCTATATTCTGATGAGTATTTCTTAAGATTTTCCTTATTTCTAGTTTATGATTTCTTCAATGTGTTCTTGGGGGGGGAACCTTTCATTCCAGTACCCACCATGCCATTTTCACAAGGAAGTTAATGCTATTCCTACTTTGCTTGATTATCATAAAAATAATATGACATGGAAAACATTTTAAAAATATCAAATATTATAGAAACTTTTTTGATTATATATCATCATAAATTTTGTTTGGCTTAACTTGGGAATTTTCCTAAATATAGACCTCATCTCAAAAATAAGATTTCCTTGAAAGAAAAAATAATATATGTGTATATAAAACACCAAAAAAAAATTAATCAGTAAGTACCTATAAAGTGCCTACTATATGCATGACACAGTGCTTGGTACTGGGGACAAGTATGATACAAAGAATGAAAGACATTCTACCTGCAATAAACATATCTTACAATGGGGAATGAGAAAGCAAGTTTATATATGTATAAGCATGTATGCAAATTAATATAAAGAAGATAAATAAAAATAAGTAAAACTAGTTAAATCAAGAATACCAGTTAGAGTTATACTCAAGACATATAAAAGTAATTCTTTTTCTTTAGTTTTTTGGAGATATGATTTCCTAAGTACAATGAATTCATGATATAAAAATTCTCTCTATTAATGCAGATGAACAACTCTTCTGAGATTTATAGCCTTTCATATTTTCCTGGGGGCACTGGAGAAGTTAAATGTCCCTGTGGTTAAATAAGTAATATGTATCAGAACAATACTTGAGTCCCAGTTTTCCTCACTCCAAAGCTAGTCCTCTAACCATTATTCCACATGGAACCATTTTAGGAGGGTGGGGGTGGAGAACAGTAGACATTATATTTAGATCATTTTCAAAAGAGAGGGCATGGTGACAGCTGAGAATATCATAAAAAGGATAACATGGGCAAAGCCATTTAAGCTCTTCTAATTATGCCACACTGCACTCCTTGGGTTGCAGCCTCCTTTAGATGAGGAGGAAGGTAGTTCCAACGCAAATCAGTCTCCTGCCTTTGAGATAAAAGGAGAAGATGTCACTCTACCAGTCTTTGTGTAGAGAAAAGACTCCATCTTATCACTCCACTCCATCTGATCACATCAGTCTTGTCTCTATCTCTGAAAGAAGAGGGAAGGCATTCCATCAATTGCCAGACTCCTTCTTTCTAGGGAGCAAGGTAAGTAGGAAAGAAACAAGAATTTATTAAATGCCTGCTATGTGCAAAGTGCTTTATAAGCATTATCCATTTTATCTTCACACCAATCCTGGGAAGTAAGTACTATTTTTATCTCTGTTTTGCAATTTGGAAATTGAGGTCAAGGAACTTGCCAAGAATCACTTACCTAGTTAAATATCTGAGGCCAGATTTGTAGTCTGGCCTTCCTGACTCTTGGCCCAGTGCTACATCCACTACACCACCAAGCAGCATTGATGCAAAGCTTATTTCTATCTTTGAGGAAGGGGAATAACAACATTCCTTCAGCTTTTTGCCTTGCCTGAACTTCCTAAGGTCTTGAGTGTACTTCACCCCTTAAATAACTATGGAGAATGAAGATCTACCTAAACTCTTAATTGTCTTCTAATCATACTCTCTTCACCTCAGTGATTCTGATCCATCTGAGGCCATCATTCAAACTCCATTCCTAGTTCCCCACTTATTCCCATTTCCCTTAACCTCATCCCTTCCATTGTCTTACTCTAAATCTACCATCTCTTCCACCGTACTCTCTGAAATACCTACTCCATAGACAACAAACTTGCTTTCTTCTTTCCTATTTCCATCTATTAGGTCTCAGTGAGACCAGGCTCCTTCCTTATGACACAGTTCCTTGGTAACCTTTTTTCAGCAAAGGCTATATTTTCAGTCATTCCCTTGTCTCATTGGTGTTGATGTGACAGAGTTGGAATACCCTTTGCTCCTGATCTGATACTTCCAAGTTCTCCCTTTACCACCAGTACTCAGTTACTTCTTCTTACTCAGTCCGTATTTATCACTTAATCAAAATTCTGGTAACTGTTGCCTACCAAACTCACAAATACACTCACATTCTCTCCTCACATTTTTCTCTCTTCCCCCAACATACATACTGATATTCCTTCATGTACCCTAACCTCACATTTGCTCAACTTAATCATTCCACATGACTTATTCCACCAGATCCCAGCCACACACCAAGATAGCACTATCCCAGATTTTGCCATCATCCATGAATGCTCTACTCCCATGTTCATGAACTCAAGAATTCCCTTCTCAGTTCACAGTCTATTGTCATACTACCTCAATTTTGCCTTGGAATGTCAAACCCTGTTCTTCATTTGTACCATGACCTCTACCTCCTAGGAGAAAGGAGTATTTCCCTCTTGTATTAATAATTAATTATTCTTTTGGGACCAAGGATTTTTCCCTTTTCTCCTTCCTCATCCAGAAATCAACTAGTGATTGAAATCTTTTTGAAAGATTTACCCAGGGGGGCGGAACCAAGATGGCAGAGTAAAAGCAGTGACTTGCTTGGGCTTTCTCCCAAACCCCCCCCAAATACCTGTAAAAAAATGACTCTGAACAAATTCTAGAGCAGCAGAACCCACAAAAAGACAGAGTGAAATGAATTTCCAGCCCAAGGCAACCTGGATGGTAAATTGGAAAGGTCTATTGCATTGGGCTGGAGAGGAACACAGTTCAGTGTGGGGGCACAGGCAAAGACCAGACCTCAGTGAACCTACAGCAGGCTTCAGGGGACTGAATCACTAGCAGCTGTGATGGTTCCCAGACTTCTCAACATACAAATGCTAACGACCACTTAGAAGGTCAGTAGGAAAAGTCTGTGACCATGGTGAGAGAGAATCTTGGTCCTAGCCCCAGGCAGCCCTGGGGTAGTGGCTGCTTTCAGCTCAGCTTATAGATGTAGGGGGAATCGAGTGGCTGATCAGAGGAGGATTGCAGGGATCTCTTTGCTGGCACTGAGGCAGGATTTTCTTCCTTTGCCCATGATTGGGTCTGGGTTGCAGTTCTGGGTGGCGATCCTGGGGTGAGGGGGAGCACTCTTGTGGTGGAGCTTCTAGTGGCAATGAAGAGAGAATCCTCCTTACAGTTCCAAGGTAGAAAAGAGTGCTTGTGGTCACTCATAGACCAGAGCACAGGCCAGGAAAGGAGTAAACACCTCATCCTTGATCATACCACCTTGGAAGAACTGAAAATTTACAGGTCCCTAGAAGTATCCCTGAACAGCTACACACCAAAATCCCCAAAGCTTGGGACAGTACATTCTCCACACTAGAAGCAGACCCCTACCTTAACGAAGAGTTTATAATTCAAGTAATTGGCTGGGATCATAAGCAAACTGTGCAAAAAAAAATCAGACCATAAAATCTTTCTTTGGTGACAAAGAAGATCAAAACATACAACCAGAAGAAGACAACACAGTCAAAGCTCCTACATCCAAAGCCTTCAAGAAAAATATGAATTGGTCCCAGGCCATGGAAGGGCTCAAAAAGGATTTTGAGAAGCAAGTAAGAGAAGTAGAAGAGAAATGAGAGTGATGCAAGAAAATATTTACCCAGCCAGGATGGCTGAGATCCAGTCAAAGATAGTAAAAGAAATATTAAGTTTAGGCTAATGAGTGCATTCCTGCTCATCTTGTTTGCTCATACTGGTCTGGGAAATGCTGGTTCTCCCTTTTGTCAGACAGGTGATATGGAAAGTCTCTGTGGAAGTAAGTCTCTTTGACCAAAATTTGGGCAGTCCAAATCACATACCTTAAGATCCTCATTGTAATATAGCCCACCCTCTCATTGTAATATTCTTTTTCATTAATTGTTAACCAATCAGAAATGATTGCCACTCTCCAGAATATCTGCTCTTCCAAGTGCATATAAATGATGAGCCCTCCACAATGAGGAGTATTTTGGTCCAAAAGAGAGACACCCACATAACCATCATTTTATTAAAATTCTAGCATTATTTTTTAAAAAATTATTAAATTACCCAGAAACAATGTCTTTTGAACTTTTTTAAAATATCATGTTCCTAGACTCCTCAGCACTTCCTATTACTTCTGCACTGGCTGCATTCTCCTCCTTTCCTCATCTTGACCTCTTGGTGAACTAGCTCAACCTTATAATGTCTTCTTTTCATGAGCCCCTTGCCCACTTATCATAGTGCTGAACTTACCCTGCCCAGCCTCACCTACCCTCTTCAAGCCTCCCATGGCTGCTCCTCCCCAAAGCTTCCCAGCTGAGAATATTGCCTCATATTCACCAAAAAAATCGAGGCTATTTACTGAGAGTTTTTTCTTCTCATAGCACTCATATGCCTATTGCCAGCTTCTATATTCTTCACCCATGTCACATGAATCTCTCCATACACAAAAGTGATTCTATCCTATCCTGAGATCTCCAGCTGATTTCCCTTTTTATCATCTCCACTCTCACTTACCTCCAATCTCTCTTTGTCTACTGGATGCTTTCTTACTGGCTACAAATATTCCATGTCTCTCCATCTTTAAAAATCCCTCACTTAATGAATTTATCTGCATTAACTATTTCCTCATATCTCTCTTCCTTTTCATGGCTGAATTCCTAGAAATGATCATCAAGAATGGGTATTTCCAGGTTTTTTTTTTCCCCTCTCATGCTCTTGTTAAGTTTCTATAGTTCTACTTCTGACCCCATCATTCAATGAAAACTACTCTGTCTAAAATTACTAAGGTCCTCTTCACTGTCAAATCTAATGGCCTTTCTCAGTACTCTGTTTTTTATCTCTCTGTGGCCTTTGACACTGTCAATTGCCCTCTTTTCCTTAAATATCTCTCTCTGTCTCTGTCTGTCTGCTTGCCTTCTTCTTTGTCTCTCTGTCTGTGTGTCTCAATGATACTATTCCTGGTTCTCCTCCTATCTATGTCTAGCTTCTTCTCAGTCTCCTTTGCTGGATCTTCACAGGTCACACCTGTGAGTGTCCCATAGGTCCCTATACAAAGCCTTATTATCATCTTCTCCCTCTATCTTCTGTCACTTGGTAATCTTTTCAGCTTCTATTGATTCAATTAGCATCTCTGCTGGTGATTTCCAATTCTACTAATCCAGTCTTAACCTTGCTGATGACTTCTAGTCTTGCACTTCTAACTGCCTATTAGACATGTCAAACTAGATGTAGAAATCTTAAAATCTTAAAATCAGCTTGTCCCAAACTGCATTAATTAAATTTCCTCTAAACCATGCCCCTTTCCAAAATTCTCTATTACTGTCAAGGGCACCACCATCCTTCCAGTTGCCTAGGCTCACAACCTAGATATTCTTTTCAACTCCACATTTTCTCCCACTCCCTATGTCCAACCTATTGTCAAGGCCTATCAATTTTGCCTTCATAATATCTCTTGAATATCCCTTCTTCTTTCCACCCTGTACAGCCTTTATCATCTCATGCCTGTATTGTTGCAATAGTCTCCTCCACCTCAGAGCCAGGCAGTGAGAGCCAGGCTCAGGGACAACCTGGGGCTCGTGTGAAACAATTTCTGTATTTTAGCTGCAGCAATGTTCACTTGGAGGATAAGCACAAAGGACTGTTGTTATGCCAAGCTAAGGGCACAACTTGCTTGCTGGGCCTTAGCTCTGGAAAAAAAAAAAAGGTGTCTCCTAATAATAAAAAGAGAGTGAAAAGAGAGGGGTAGTTTTGGCAGAGATCCTGACAGTGAGTAATCTGTAATATCTAGAAGGCTCTGGACTCCTCACATTTTTCAGTCTGGACATCTCATTTAACTTCTCTGATACTGCCTCACCTAGAATATTACCCTCTGAATAAGACTTCCAGACAACGTATGTCCTAAGATATGCCCTGCTTCTTCCTCCTAAGATTCCCTAGGCCTCACCATCCACTCTGCTTCTATGTTCTGTAGACCTGAAACAACATTGTCATCAGACTTATTCTTAAGAACTGTTCTAAAGACTCCTAGCTTTTCCATTTGAGCTGTAGGTGAACTATCTTCTATTTTTTGCCTCCCCTAAATAGAGTGTTAGGTAATGGTAATAGGACCTACAGTATTAATATTTTCTATTTGTATTCTCAGCCCTTAGCACATAGTAAGTATTTAATTTTCTCCTTGGGAGTTAATCAGCTGTTTGAGATTTTGTTCTGAGGCTGAACTGCCCTGTTTGTTGAATGAGTGAATGTAAACACCTAACCTACTACATCTAGCTGGCCACAAACCATGTTTATATACATAGGGACATATTGGCATCTGTCCTGCTACCACATGTATTCTCTCTCATTCCTCCTGCTTTTCACATTTTGCTCTGAGTGCAAAAGCACTGCTATATTTTTTTCTGGAAAGGACATAGTAGTTGATTGTATGACGGCTGTACACTCCAATCCTGTTATTCCCTAGACCAAAACTCAGGTTAACCTTACCTTATGTGTATTGTCTTGCCCAATATGTGTAAGCTCCTTGACTGCATGGCCTGTAACTTTTGTATTTTTATCTCCAGCACCTAGCAGAGTGCCTGGAGCATAGCAGGTGCTTAATGCTTTTCATTCATTCATTTAACATAGTAAACCCTTGACTTTTTACCCATGTAATACCAATAAGCAATATTCATTAATGACTACTACTTTGGATTTACAGTTAGGAACAAAAATTCCATTCCATGCTAATTGACAATTTGATCTCTAATCTTAGAGATCTTTTAATTCAACAAATATCAATTGAACATCCTCTATTTGAAAAACGGCATATTAAGTCCCATAGAGGATACAATAAAGAATAAATAATACCTGACTCCAAGGAATTAAAAGTTTAATGGAGAATATAGCACACGTATACAAATATAAAATAAGGATGACTTTGAAGAGTGTTATGGGAGTGATAAAGGCAAAGTATTATGGGATAATAAAGGAAGGATAAATCACTTCTGGTCAAGAAGAGTTGAAAATGAAGAATGTTACAGATAAAAGTAGAAAAAAAGGATGTTTTAGCCAAAGGGAATATTATGAGGAAAGAAAAGTACATTGTATGATCAGGAAACTGTGTGGCTCAATTTGTCCATAAAATACACAAAGAATTATAATTCTGATAAGAGACTTCAAAGTTACAGGAATATCTTAAAGGGGCCTAGCTCCTTGTAAGTTGTCAATGCTTCATTCTTTGTACTTGTACCCCTAGTACCTAACACAGTGCCGGTATAGATAGATAGATAGATAGATAGATAGATAGATAGATAGATAGATAGATAGATATGTAAAATAGGTGCTTAACAAAAACTTGTTGATTCATTGATTGGAAGACTAGTTAAGAGCATGGACCTTAATCTGTTGGTAAGGATGAGCCATTGACAGTTTTTGAATGATAGAGTAACATTACACATTACCATAAGTACACATAGTTTTAGGCTTTGTAGTCTTCCTACTTTCCCAAAATGCAAAATTATCTAAGCTGTGTTTTAGGGAAATTACTCTAGTAGGATGTAAGATGGATAAGAATGGGGACAGACTATAAGTAGGAAACTAATTTAGTAGGGTTGTGCAGTAGTCTAGATTTAAAAAGATGAAAACTTGAATTAGGGTAATAAAGGTGGACATGGTGAATATGCATGATATTTTGGAGGTAGAATATATGTGATTCCACAAATTATTAGGTGTGGCAGCAGGGCTTGAGGCACAGGAAAGAAGGAGGTAGTTAGGATCATAAGAATAAAAACCTAAGAAGATGGGAAAATGGTGGTGCCATAATGGAATTTAGAGGAGCAACAAGTTTGAGGGAGAAGATGACTAAGACAAATGAATGAATGAATGAATGAATGAAAACACTTATTGTGTTCCAACATTGTATTAAGTTTTTAGTTTAGAAATTTAAGAAAAAGTCCTTTCCCTCAAGAAGCTTACATTCTAATAGAAGAATATAACATATCTAGGGAGTAGTAATAGGGAGTAGCTGTCAGGGAAAGAAATTTTGGTCTGGGGAATCACAGAAATTGTGTATTGATAGGTAAGGCAGTTAGTTGACATTTTCCAGAAGCAATAGTGCTATTGATTTGACAAATTTGATTTTGCAAATAATGACTTTGAGTTGCTTATAGGACATGTATGTGTCAGTTGGAGATGTAAAACTGAAGCCTTGCAGAGAGTTGAGACTGGAGATAATAGATTTAAAAGGCATCCACAATGAAGATAGTAGTTGGAGTTGTGAAAATTGATGAAAGCATCATTGTGAAATGTAGGAAGAGAACAACAATAGGCTAAGGATAGAGCATTGGGCAATACTGACATTTAGAAGCTAAGGTGAATAAACATATGCCAAAGTGGTGAGATAACAGGAAAATTATGAAGTTATAATTCTAAACCCTGAGAGATAGAGATTTATAATATGAAAAGGTACACGGATGGAAATGCACCTACTGCTGAGTTTAAAAAAAAAGGTTTTGTGATTCACAGCCATAAATTCAGAAAATCTTAAATATGATGACTAGAATCTGAAAATAAAAATGATTTCTTTAATGTTCACAAACGTCATGATATATGAGTGGGTCAATCTATATCTTGCTGATTTGTTTCAAAATGTTATACATAAACAAGATATTGCATAGTACAGTTAATAGTATATGACAAGTTTCCTTAGAAAAGATGGGTTATCTAAATCCCATTGTATTTATTAGCCAATTTGCTTTTTTCCAGGCATTAATCTTTCCAACATGCCACTTTTATTGCATATGTATTATGGAGTGTGTCAAATTAAATGACTGGTGTTAAAACAAGCATTAGTTATTGAAAGAATTCAAATGCTAGCTTAAAATGCTTTGTTATAGATGATAAATATACCTAACTACTTCCCAGTATGATAATAGTATACAAACATGATCATTTCTTTATTGAACCTGAGTTGCATTTTTAAAAGATACACATTGGTGCTCAGCATTTATAAGAAGATATATAGTGACAACACAAATAAATGAGAACGGTCAATGCACAATACTAGACATATTAACACATATCCATATTTCATTTCTTGATCTAAGAACACATTTGTCAGAATCTTTTACTGGATAAAATTAAGTTTCAAGTGCTAAGTTTAATTGGCTTTTTAAAAATGCTGTATTTTCATCAGCAGAGTATACTACAATTTATTGCTTGAACAAAAAAATATGAAAATTCAAAAATCATTACCATATATTCGTGAAGTTAAGAATAGATTTGTTTATACACTACTAGCATTCTTGCAGATATTACTATTTTCAGTTTTTTGTGACACTTTTACTCTCTTCCACACACATTTCTTTCCTAGAAATTATCTATGGTAGTAATTGGAGTCCATGATTTTGTAAGCGTCTGTCTGTTCCATTTATGCCAAGGATTACTAAAATCCAATGAGTAGTAGCAGGGAGCTGGAACTTTTCTGATGCACAGTGTATATTTTAAGAGGATAATATAAAGGAAGAGAAGTTTTTTATCAGAAGCTCAAGGTGAACTGCTAAGAGAGTCTGAAATTCTCACAGGTATAGAATGTCCAACACATCATTAGAATGCATGAGAGAGCTCTAGTTAAGTATTTTTGGGGCAAAGCAACAATTCAGTGGAAGTGGGAATGGTTGGGAGATCCTGAATGACTCTATGTAACATGAGGTGACTTTTGGAGAGACTGGCATTTTTGAGGGACAGGCTGGGATACAGGTCATCTGAGGTGAAGCAAATCAGACTATCTAATATCAGCCTACCTTAATCAATTATTCCTCCTAAGTGCTAAACTCTATTATTTCTATGCTCCCAAACTACTTACTTCTACTGTTATCAACGTAACCTCTAAATTTCTGCACCCAGAGACAAAGCCATGGTCACCACTGTAGTTACTACTACTACTACTACTACTACTACTACTACTACTACTACTACTACTACTATTTGTTTACAGGAATTGACTTTAAAGATTATATAGTCCAACCCAAAGTGGACCAAGAATCTTCTCTTGAACAGAGTAAGCAAGAGGTAATCCAGATTTTACTTGAAGATGTTTATTGAGGGGCAAAAAAAAATATCATTTTGTGGCAAGATATTACACACTTTTCTGAGTTTCTAACTAAATTAATTTTCTGATTTTTCCTAAAATGTAAATCTATTTTTTATAATCCAACTTAAGTATTTATTAGGTACCTATAAGCAAAATATTATTGACAAGAGAGTAGGTGGAAATGAATTTAACACATAAATTTCAATTCATTTATAGTTTAAAGAAGATATTCCATGTGGAAGGAATCTTAAATGAAATATTGGATATTTTCATTATCCTTCATTTTTTATACTTTTCCTTTAAAATAATGTTTTACTTTTCCCAATTACAACTAAAAGCAGTTTTTGTATTTGCTTTAAATTTGTACGTTCCAAAATCTCTCCCTCCCTCCCTTTTTCCCTCTTTCCTTAAATGACAAGTAATTCGATATGTGCAATCACGCACAACATATTTCCATATGTTGTGAAAGAAAACACATAGCAAAAAACACCCACCAAAAAAAGCTAAAAATAGTGTGCTTTGATCAGAATTCATACCCCATCAGTTCTTAATCTTGAAGTGGATAGCATTTTTCATCAGAAGTACTTTGGAATTGTCTTGGATCATTGTATCACTGAGAATGGCTAAGTCATTCATAGTTGATCCTTGTACAATATTGCTATTACTGTGTACACTCTCCTTCTGGTTCTGTTCACTTTATTTTGCATCAGTCCATGGAAGTCTTTCCTGGTTTTCCTGAAATCATCTTTCCTTGTTTCTTATAGCACAATCATTTTCCATTACAATCACATATTACAATTTGTTCAGCCATTCCCCAACTGATGGGCATCTTCTCTATTTCCTTTTTTTTTTTTGCCACCACAAAAATTGCTGCTAAAAATATTTTTGTACATAAAGATCCTTTTTCTTTGATTTTTTGGCAATATAGACCTAATGGGTCAAAAGTTATGCACAGGTTTTTTTGTATTAACATTTTTATTTGAAGTTTTCAGTTCTGAATTCTATTCCCTCCTTTCCTCCATACCCTTCCCCTCCCTGAGGTGGTAAGCAATCAGATATAGGTTATACATGTGCAATTATATGAAATATTTTTATATTCATCATTTTGTACAAGAAGACTGCAATAAGAGACAAAAATGAAAGAAAGAAAGTGAAAAATAGAAAGCTTCAGTCTGTATTCGAACAACATCAGTTTTTTCTCTGGAGGTGGATAGTGCATTTCATCATTAGTCTTTTGTGATTGTCTTGGAGAATTGTATTGCTGAGAATAGCAAAGTCAGTCACAATTCTTCATCGAAAAAATATTGCCATTCCTGTGTACAATATTCTTTTGGTTCTATTTAATTCACCATGCATCAATTCATGTAAGTCTTTCCAGGTTTTTCTGAAATCATCCTTCTTATCATTTCTTATAGCACAATAACATTCCATTACAATCATGTACCAGAGCTTGTTTAGCCATTCCCAACTGATGGGCATCTCTTTGATTCCTAGCCACTACAAAAAGATCTGCTACAAATATTTTTGTACAAATAGTTCCTTTTCCCCTTTCTTTGGATGTCTTCGGGATATAGACCCAGCTGGATCAAACAGTATCCACAGTTTTATAGCCCTTTGGGCATAGTCCCAAATTGCTCTCCAGAATGGTTGGATCAGTTCACAACTCCACCAACAGTGCATTAGTTTTCTAGTTTTCACACATCCCCTCCTACATTCAACATTTTCCTATTTTGCCACATTAGTCATTCTGATAGGCATGAGCTGGTACCTCAGAGTTGTTTTAATTTGCATTTCTCTAATCAATAGTGATTTAGAGCTTTTTTTATATGACTACAGGTAGCTTTGATTTCATTATCTGAAAGCTGCCTGTTCATATCTTTTGACCATTTATCAATTGAGGAATGACTTGTATTCTTGTAAATTTGACACACTTTTTTACATATAGTTGAGAAATGGGGCCTTTATCAATGACACCTGTTATAAAATCCCCCCCCCAGCTTTCTGCTTTCCTTCTAATATTGGCTGCATTGGTTTTGTTTGTGCAAAACCTTTTCAGTTTAATATAATGAATTCTGTGACAACATAGGATAAGAATTCTCTCTATTTGCATTGCACATGGAATATTTTAGCATAGCTATCATGTTCTGATTAGGCCTGCTCTTCTCCTCAATTAATTTAACCTTTGTTGAAATGTTATGACCATTTAATAGGGCCTATTGTTCATCCTGGCTTCCCTTCTTTAACTTTTTCCTAGGTTATTAATGTGCCCACCATCAAATGCAATGATCAAGGTATAGTCTGATCTATGCAGAATACAGTAGGAAAACTCCTTTTATTCTGGACAAAATAAATACATCCTAATAACATAAATATAAAATTAGAATAGCATAGTAACTCACAGCTATTTGAGTTTTCATGTTTAAAGCAAACTTTCTTCAACCCCCACCCCAAACAAACAAATATATGAGTTATATACTGCCAGCACGGTAATTCTCATTTTACAGGTGAGGAAACTGGAGCACCAAGAAGTGAATCTTCTAAATCAAGATCACACAATTACCAAGTGTCTGAGATGTCACTTGAACCTATTTCTCCCTCACTCTAGGTATAATGCATTTCCCACTATCACATACCTCCCTAAGATGAAATAAATTTGTTCTTAGTAGTCGTTTGGGTGATGTTGAGCTCCTGACCCTTTTCACACAAATTATTATCAAAATACATCTTCCCATTTTATTCTTATATAATTAAAATTGATTTATATTAAATGTCATGTTGTTGGTTTGAGATCATCATTATAGTCTTTTAAGGATAATTTTAAATACTGTTACTATTATTGAAATATTAGACCTTCCAAATTTGTTTTATACACACACACACACACACATACACACACACACACACACACACACGTAGCATTCTATTTCATTCCATGCCATGACCAAAATGGGACAATAATTTTTATTAAAGCTCTCCCTCCAGAGTAAATTAGATTTTAGTATGTAATGGATCACAATGATGAGACACATCTGTTGATACAGACTACTTATTCATACCCTTTGCTGCTGTGTTATTCAGTTTCATTTTCTTCCAAAATTTTTATAAAAGGGATCTATTTAATGCACTAGAGGCCTTGCTCAAGCTCTTTTAAAATTCTGTGGATACCAGTGAATCATTCAGATTGTCTTTTCTTGACACATAAATGACCTACCTCCTTCCCTATATATTTTCTGATGATATTGTTTACACCATTTCTTGTGTTCAAGTTATCACTGGCAACATACTATGGTTGTGTACAACTACCAAACATTTCTTTATTACCCTCTGGGTCAACTATAGCTTTAATTCTTCAGAGACAGTAGTGTTCTACAAATTGTATCCCTAAATCATCAGTAGAATAATAACAGTATCAAAAAGAAGAGTTTGGGGGTCAAGGAATAATTTGAGATCATCAAAAATGTGGTGCAATTTCATAGTCTATCTGCAGTGTCTGTCTCAGACATATGTACTAATTCTTCATGCAGTTGTGTGTCATAGTTACAGAAAGAATAATTCTTTATGTATTTTTTCCAACATGAATGTTTAAGCCAGTCTCTTCTTATGTGATTATGAATTTTTGTTGAGGAGGACCCACAATATCTTCAGGCTTCACATAATCAGCACAATACCATTTGTCAGCAGGAGCATTCTGAAAATTTCCTCATGTAGTCAATCCTTCTTGTATTTGGATTGTGTGCAGAATACCATCCATGAGAGAAGCAACTAGTTTGATGAGCATATATTTCCCTATTTTATAGCAAACTTTATATTGAAAGATGGTTGTTGACAAAAGTATTATGTTTCCATCTATCAAATGATCTTGTGAGATTTAAAAATATGCATGAATGATATTTTATTGGAATATATCTTCAACTGAATAAAGATTTTAATAATCAGATTATAACAAACACATTGACATATTAATTATAGATTTTATTAAACTTAATTAACTATGAAGATATTGTCTACTACATGAAATCATTTGAGAAAGCATGGCTGTGACTTTCTCATAAGTTTGTCAAAGATTTATTCAATGCATGCATAAATTAATTGCCAAATATTTCTGTGAGATGAAAGAGAAAGCAAATGGCTCAGTGCACATTGATGTCCTCTTTTTTTTTAAAAGTAATGCCATTCATTTTTAAAAACAATTATACAACATTGCTCTGTCACCTATCTCATAAATTACATTTCCAGTGCTTTAGCAAAGATCTCTTTTGTCTGCATTTATTCTGACTTATTGTTCTTCCCATCTTTGTTTTGTTAACAATGATCTCCACTCCACATGCCATAATGTTGACTTAGTTTAAATCTAGTTAACACCCATGCCAGATGAAAAAAATATTGCTATAAAAATAACTCTAGATAAGCATCAGTTTAATCCATTTGTTGCTTTCTGGAATCTAGATGGAATAGAATCCATCAATTCTAAAACAGCATTGTGGGCATTAAGTATAATTATGGTAGTACAGTTGTTCAAAAGCTGTAAGTTCACCTGACTACTTTGCTATCTAACTCACATTTTTTTAATATTGTCTGCAAGAATATGATGGGATAGGAGTTTTTTTTAAAATACCTCACTGAAATAAAATCAAACTACATCTACTACACTTGTCTGACCGACTAAAATAAAAAGGAAAAGAGGAAATTGACATTATTTCATGTTGGTGAACCCATCATAGCTCCGGGCAGTCATTTCAATTTTCTGTATGCTCACCAGCCATATAATCCATCTGTTCTACATTTTTTCTGAGGATAGCTGTCAAGATTAATGGTCTACAATTTCCAGAACTTATGTTCTCTTTAAAATAATTGCATTAAAATGTGTAGAAGGATATCATTGTAACTTAAATTTTAAATTATCTTTAAGTGGACTTCTATATTACTTCTATAGAACCATATTTTTGTCACTAAAAAAATTGAAGCACAAATATGATAAAAACTGCCAGGAATAAGTAGTTCAATTTATCAAAGCTTTTAGTGTTTTAGGCAAGTAATTAGAATTAACTTGATAAGCAGGCCAGTAAAGAGTCAATTAATATAAAGATTCATTTATTAAATATTTTGAGGATATAAAAATTCAATAGTTAATGATAAACAGTCTGAAATACTTCATTTTGTAAAAAAAAAAGATATTCAGTTCATAGATATTTCTATTTTTAGGGCTTGAGGACATTGTTATTCTATAGTTTCATGTAAGACATTAAATAAAAAAACATTACTTAGGTTTAAAATTACCTTATACTTATAAAATCTGTTTTATTAAAATACTTTGTATGGAATTCAAGCAATGAGTTTTCTCCCTCCCTCTATCTCTTTCTTTCTACAAATTCAGAGGCAGTGAATATTTTGTTTAATTGTATTTGTTACTGGAAGTTGCATACTTAAGTTGATTTATCCAATATCAGTAAGTGATCAAACATGAAAACAAAGCTTTGATTGACTTAACATTTGACTCAATATACATTAGTCTCTTAGCCCAGCTTAATGTACTACACAGAACAACAGTTCATGATTTCAAAAATCTGAGCTCAAGACAGATTCTATATTTACTGCCTTATTGGCTCTGACTCTGCATATTTCTCTCCATGAGAACACCTGTGATGTAATTTGAAACTAGCTTATTTTGTTTTTTCACCGCTTTGCCATAAGAGTCAAGATGCTGGTGCAACTTGTAAAGGCATTGAAGCATTTCTTATACCTTCATTTCTCTTTTAGTAAGTAGATAGTGGATAAACTTCGACTGAAAAAGCTTAGGAGATATGCCACTGGAAGTCTTTACTTCATTTATTATGTCATGAATAAGACAGCCATTCTCTCATGACTACCCTAATTCCTCTTTGGGTATTGATTACTGGGAAGCACTAGACAGGATAGGTCACATTCAGCAATCTGAGGTGGGATGGCTCAATTTATAAAAAGAAGACCAAGCAGCCTATTAAGCTGATGAATAACAACTACAGGCAGATTCTGTTACTTAAAAAAAAAAAGAAAAGAAAAAAAGAAAGGAAGGGGATAGGAGATAGGAAGAGCTGCCATTTGTCTTTTTGGTCTCATTCTTTCTAAAAAGTAAATATACAATTAGTCACATTTTATAAAGATTACTATTGTTTTTCTTTGTAAGCTGTGAAGCTCAGGAAGCATTCTTAATGTACTTGAAGATAACTGTTTAAGTATTAGAAGATAATTAAAAGAAAGAATAGAAAAATGGGGGTATACTGGTACACCGAATAGAGAGCGCTGGACTTGGACCTGAATTCAAATCCTTCTTCAGACACATATTAGCTGTTTGACTCTGGGCCAATCACTTAACCTCTCTCTGGGCTCAGTTTCCTTATTATAAAAATGTAAATAGTAATAGAATCTACCTCACAGGGTGGTTGAGTGAATAAAGTAATACAATATTTGTAAAACACTTTACAAACCTTAAAGAAAAGCATTACTGTTAGCTACTATTGTCATCATTATTTTTCTTTCACTTGATTTTATTCCTTCTCTTTCACACGGACCATATTGTCTAACCATTTCATTTTACAGATAAGGAAACGGAGGCCTATGGAGGTTGATTGACTTGCTCAAAGTCATACATGTAATAAGCATCAGAGGCCACATTTGCTTATTTCAGTACTTCAAGGATTCATGACTTTATCTGTGTGAGAACTTCCTCTCTTCACAAGATTGTAACCCCATAATACCTTTAATTTCATGAGTTGGTGTCCCTGAAGAAATATGTCATTTTGTGGACAAGCGGTTAATGATGAAGCCTTTCTGAACTTAGCTGGTCAGAGCCTTTACATGATGGACCTTAGTCACCCTGTCCCCTATATTATACCCATACTCAAAGTCTTTGCAGCTTGGAGGGACTATCAATCAGCATTTCTTAAGCACCTATTATATATCAGGCACTGTATTATGTGCTGAGGATACAAAAAAAATGGTAAAAGCAGCCCCTGTCCTCAAGAAACTTATAGTATAATGGGGAGAAAGCATAAGCATCTAGGTGCATTCAAGATAAATATGCGAGATATGAAAAGTAATCTAAGAGAAGAAAGCAATAACTTGGGAATGGTGCCTTGAAGAAGGTGGGATCTGAGCTGCTTCTGGAAGGAAATTAGGGGAAATCAAAGACAGTGACCAGAGATTGTATGCAACTGGCATAACTTTCAAGAAATCAGAGCTACTTCTTCCACATCATGAGTAAGATTCACTGGAGGATACATGATTTAACTTTAAATCAAAAGTTTTTTTAAATCTATCGTATTGCTTGAACAGTAGTTTTCATATTATATTCCATTTCTTTTTGATTATTCAGAAACTGTTGCTACAACAGAAATGACCTACTATATTTGGAAAATTTTACTTAAGCAAATGTTAAGAATGTAGCATATTTGAAACAAAAAAAAAAAAGGTTCATATTTCCAGACAAGACATTAAATTTTTTCCTGCTTTAGCACTTAGCACAGAGCCCTGGCACATAGTAGGTACTTAAGAAATGTTAATTTCTTATTGATTGCTTTATGTTCCTCATTATACAAAGAAGTTAATAAAATATCCCATACTTTTCCAAGTCTGTTGGAGTTTGTACAATGATACTTCAGGGTAAATAAAAATCTCACACGTGGACAGTAAGCATGAAAATGTTATTTGATAAACTAGATTTCTACCTCTGTTGGAGTTATTTCAACAATATCCCCAAGAGATAAAGCAATGGTAGTAGTTTACCTTAACACTGCTCTATGATATATTTACAATCCATTATTGGAGCTTTGTAACAGCCCAGTGAGGTAATTGGTACAGGTATAACTACCTGTTTCATTGAGAGGCAATGTGGTTTTGGGGGAGGAACCCTAGATTTTGGATAACAGACCCATGTTTTAGCTCTGTTCTGCCACTGACCAGGTGTGTATCCTTGAACAAATTACTTAAAATTCCTGAACCTCAGTGTTCTCCACTGTAAGTTGAAGTTAATCATGTTTGTACTGCCTGTTAAATTGTGAAGCACTTTGTGAATTGTAAGGTACTATGTAAGTATGAATTATTTCCAATTTACAGATAAGGAAACAGAGGTTCAGAAAGGGTAAGTGGTTTGGGACAGAACTGAATTTAAAACAAGTAGCATAGACCATATTTCCATTTATTGCAGAGAAAAGAAAACATTTTTCAAAAGTGACTTGATATCACCCAATCACTGGCAAAGATGAGCTTAGAATGTAGTGCCCTAACACCATAGCATCAGTTCAAAACTCCACAGAACATCATGTGATAATTCTTAAGACTTTTTTCTCCAGTTTCAATGCCATCTACCGTACTTGCTGCTGCAAAGAATCAGCTCAAGTACGTTCGCTTTCATGAAGATGGCTAGATATCCTGGTGCTATTTGTTCCATTAGTGAGCTATGGTCTATGAATAGAACAAATAAGAACCCAGGATACAGTTGCCAGTTCTGTACCTGAAAACCATTCAGGCAGTCCATTACTTTTATGTCTCTTCCCCTCCCACCCTATTATTGAGAAGGGAAATATAAGGTTATCAGAATGTTAAAGCTGATTATTCTGTTCTTAGGAAAGATAAAACACCCTTATTTTAGGGTCCATAATTGAATTATGTTTGTAAATACCCATTGCAATCTACAGATTTATTTATCTCCATCCTTTAATCTTGAACTGTTGCACTACTTTTCTCTATAAAAGTAAGAAAGGGAATACACATTTATTGTGCCCCTACTATGTGCAAGGCATAGTTCCAAGCATTTTACAAATATTGTCTCATTTGATCATCACAACAAACTTAGGAGGTAGGCACTATAATTATTCCCATTTTGTAGTTGAAAAATATGAGACAGAAAGAGGTTAAATGACTTGCCCAGGATCACACAGGGCAAGTCTGAGTACCAGTCTTGAAGACCAAGTCTGAGGCCAAACTCAAGTCTTCCTGACTTCAATTCCAGCACTCTCTCTATTGCGCCAGCTAGCAGCCTCTAAAATACTTTCAAGCAGTGAACACTAGTTACTAAAGCTTACATTTTGGTATTAAAGCAAATTATGTGTGTGTGGGGGAAGTTGTGTATGTTACATTAGCTTACATTTAGTACTTATCACCTAGATTAGTTTATCAAATATTCCTAAAAGAATTTAAACTGTGAAATATTTGGCTCAGAGAAACGTAGGTGGTTGGATTATCCAAAACAACCAGGATATGGCTCAAAGAGTTATTTGCTTAGAATTCCTTTCTACTAATAATGTCAATACTAGCATCTTGTTTTTAATTGTTAGGAATGTCTGCTGTTAGGAATGGCAACTGTGCAGAAATAACTAAATAAAATCTTTGTGTTTTCTCAACCTATACTTATATGTATAAAACATGAAAGATTCTTTTATTATATGGTTTTTTACTGAATTATACAATTTTTTTACTGAATGTGGTCATCAAGTGTCTAGATGATAAAGTATTTTATTTAGTCATTCTTCAGTAAGAATAAACCATTTTCTAGTTAAAAACTACAGTGGTTTTGGACAGTGTCATTATATATTGGCATTCATCTCTTGGGACTAATGAATCCAGGTTGTATGTTCCATCCTTCTTTGCTTTATTCTTTCCTTTTTCTTGCATTCATCTTATGGAAGTAATGTATGCTTCTAGTAAAGAGTCATTCTTTTTCTTTTTTTTTCTTCTGGCAATTGGGGTTAAGTGACTTGCCCAGGGTCACACAGCTAGTAAGTGTCAAGTTGTTTGGTCTGAGGCAGGATTTGAACTCAGGTCCTCCTGACTTCAGGGCCAGTGCTCTATCCACTGTACCACCTAGCTGTCCCAAGTGATTCTTTTACAGTACTGGATTTGGGTCAGTATAGAGTGTTATGCTGTTGTAGATACCAAAAATATGCATGTCATTATAACTCTAATTTCCCTAATAAACACATTAAATGCTTAATAAATAAATATCCTCTCCCTCTCTCTCTCTCTCACTCTCTCTCTCTCTCTCCTCTCTCTCTCTCTCTCTCTCTCTCTCTCCCCCTCTCCCTCTTCCTCTGTCTCTCCCTCTCCCTCTCTCTCCACCAAAACCCTGATATTCCCAACTACTTTGTGAAGTTGTGGATTTTCAAGAATGAAAGGATCATACCATTCTTTTTTTAATACATTATGTGGTTCTAGATTAGGGCAGGGTGTCTCTGTACCATCTGAAACCTGAAGAACTCTCTTGCTTTCAGCAGCAATCTGGGAAACCAAAATTCTGTTTACATCTAAGACCAGAGAAAGAAGAAAAAGGCTAGGTGGGGAATTTATAGCTAGATATATACCATTTTAACTAAACAGATTTGTTCTGTGCCAAATAGCCTTAGGTGTTTGTATGTATGTATGTATATACACACATACATACAATGTAAGCATATCCATACCCCTCCACATACCTCTGTCCACATAAGATCATGGCTTCTTAAAAAGAACATAAGTTTTTGAACCATGGGTATTCTGTGTCATGGGAGGATGGATAGAGACTTGGGGACATGGCCTTCTTAACTCTCCTTCTCTTACACATATGAAAGGACTCAGACAAAATAATCTTAAGAGCAAGAGTTGATCTCCCTCCCCTCCACCCCAGGGAAGGGACTAGTTTTTGGAAATGAATGTGCCAAATTCTGAAATGGTGACAAAGTTCACTATGGCCCTGTCCTAGCACAGAAAGTGTGTTTTAACTCTGCCCATTCAAACAAATCAGTAGGGGGCTTCTTATCTCTTCTATGTAGTCCCTTGAGCTGAGGAACTGGAAAGGAGTAGAGATCAAGTAGTACTCTAGTCATGCTTTCTAGCAGCTATTACTACTCTTTGTTGGAATGCAGAAACTGCTGATTTGATGGGAATGCTCTTGGGTTTATGATTTTCTTTTAAAAAATAAAATAAATTCCTTCTACTCCCCCCAAAAATCATTTTTAAAAAATTCAAATCCACTGTACTATGCATTACATAATTGGAAAGCAACATAAAACACTGAAGATCAGATCTATAAGAAATATACATGGCTAAAACAAACACACCACGTATTGTAGCTTTTAAACTACTGTTTCATAAAAATGCTTCCTTTCCACAAATAGCATAAAATCATAGAATGATGAAAGGATTTAAGAAAGGTTTACAGGAGCAGCTAGGTGGCGCAGTGGATAGAGCACCGGCCCTGGATTCAAGAGGACCTGAGTTCAAATCCAGCCTCAGACACATAACACTTCCTATCTGTGTGACCCTGGGCAGGTCACTTAACCCCATTGCCTAACAAAAAGAAAGAAAGAAAGAAAGAAAGAAAGAAAGAAAGAAAGAAAGAAAGAAAGAAAGAAAGAAAGAAAGAAAGAAAGAAAGAAAGAAAGAAAGAAAGAAAGAAAGAAAGAAAGAAAGAAAGAAAGAAAGAAAGGTTTACAAAAGCTTAATTCCAATTACATTTCTCTGAGGGATTCCTTTCAGAATCATATTCCTGTTTTGTTCCTAGTAGCACTATAGCTTTAAAAATGTAATCTTCAGCAACCTGTGGATCTTTAAAATTAATATTGATTGCAGAGCTCTATGTCAGATCTCTCAACATGGGGCAGGAGAATATATTATTTGATTTGGAAGAATGGCTCCTTCATGTAAAGTAAGTTTTCAATGGATCCCATGACAAAGTTCAGGTAGTAAATTTACTGCCTCTGGGGAACCTATTTTGTACAGTTCTGAAAGGCAATCACTAAGTGGAACATTACATCCCCACCAGGACTATTTCTTCTAGTTTCCTCAGGTGTAAGGTCAGGATAAACTTCTTCCAGAGAAGCTCTCAGACAATGTTCATCAACAAATGGTGTTAGGGCAACACCTTGCCAAGCAGGGACCCTTTTTTAAAATCAGAAGACATATCTGCAATACCTTCAAAGTATGAAGCAAATGGTGCATAATGGAGAGGATACTACCACTTCTTGGGAGGACAGCCGTGATAATAATACTGAAAAACCCAACATAGGTGTTCAACATAAGGCTGCATAACTTTTAGTTTAATTTTTTTTCAGTTGCATCAATATCAACATCTTATAATACCATTGCTTCCAACCAGATTCCTGTAACCTGATATTTTCCTCTGGTTCAGGTTCACTGTAACTATGTTCTGCTTTTCACTTAATTCTTCCTCCTGGAGAAGGGGACCCATCAGAAGGGAAACTTTGGGAGATGTTATTATGCATTCTCATTTCATAGGCTGCTTGTCTTGGATTACTGGCTACTTCAGATCTGTGTATTTATTACACCCAATGCTTTAAGGGTTAAAATTCCACCAGGAACAAAAACTGACTAATCCCTTTTCATTCTTTTTCTTTTTTCTTTTTGCCTTCTTTTAAAACTTTCCTCATCATTCTTTCTCATTTTAAAAGTGCCATCCTCAACTTCACCAATAACTTTTTTCTTTTTTTATTGAAAATTTAATTTCAAACAATTTTGTGTGTCTATAAATTCAAGTTGCTGTATCAGACATATGCTGAAAGAAAATCACATCTGGCAAAAGCCTCAGAATATGTGGGATATAACCCACAAGAATATGTGGTATATAACCACAAGTCTAGATGAAAATCCCATTGCTTTCAACTATTACTGGGATTATCTGTTTCTGAAAATCTGAGGATTCTATTTAGTAGATTGAAAAAAATTACAAATTGTGTCCCAAAAGCTCAGATAAAAAATTGGATACTCAAGGGGGCACAGTAGATAGAGCTCCAGCCTTGGAGTCAGGAGGACCTGAGTTCAAATCCAGCCTTAGATACTTGACACTTACCAGCTGTGTGACCCTGGGCAAGTTGCTTAATCCCTATTGCCTCACCAAAAAGCAAAAAAAAAAAAAATTATGTACTCAACAATGCAAACACAGTAGACAATTTATTGTCTATAAAATTGTAGTAAATTGCTGAATGGTGTCAATTTTACAAGGGGTACAAGAACATAGCATTAGGCTAACTTCTTTGAGTTTTTCCTCTTTGCCTCTTCCTTTTCATTTTCTATGGCCACAACTTAAGATTCAATTTCTTTGGCATTAAATGTCTTCAATGGCTGGTTTCTTCTTACGATAGCATCAATGTTTTTCCCCCCGAGACTGTGAAGGGTCAGCACTATATTTATTCTGTTAGGACCCATAGATATTCCCTTGCTATTGTCAGTTTTATGTAGCTTATTGTCTTAAAAGGCCCATTTTCTTTACATATTTACATATAATCTTTACATCTTTATTTAACCAGAAACAATCATGCTATTTTTCCTTACTCTATTCCTCTCACTGGTAAATATGAAATGTTAATTTACTTGCAGGTATGGTCATTGTTACTTCAGATTTTTAGTACCCCCTCTGTGCTACCTCTCTAATCCATGACTTATATTTATCAAAATTGTGCCTCAAGGGAATTTATTATTTTCTCTATTTTCTTAGAGCCCTGTACATGCTATTGCTATGACTATAGTTCACAAGCCCATATCAGGATGCTTCCCATTGATAGTTGACACAATTAGCTCAAATAATAAAACAATTACTAAGATAGCATGGAATAATTAAGTCAAGGTACTAAATATTCCTTAAGTACCTACTGTATGTCAGTCATTGTGTTAAGTGCTAGGGATAAAAAGAAAGGCAAAGAAAACAGTTCCAGGGGCAGCTAGATGGTACAGTAGATAGAGCTCCAGCCTTAGAGTCAGGAGGACCTGAGTTCTAATCCAGCCTCAGACACTTGACCCTTACCAGCTGTGTGACCCTGGGCAAGTCACTTAATCCCAATTGCCTCACCAAAAAAGCAAAAAAAAAAAAGAAAAGAAAAACAGTTCCAGCTTTCAAGCATCTCACAATCTAAGAGGATATGACATGCAAAAACTATGTGAATGAAAGATAGGTAAAGGACAAATTGAAAGTAATTTTAGAGATTAGGCCCTAATAGAACCAGGTAAGGTTTTTGTTTGTCTGTATTATATCTTACTTGGCTGACTAAAAAGGTGCAAACCAGTCCAGGTCAGAAATGGAGTAGGTCAGACCTATAATGCCAATCAGCAGTAAGACCCAGCCTGAGAATGGCCACTGCATTTCCAGCCTGGGTGAGAAGAAGAGTTGCATTTTCTGAAGAAGTAGATGATAGATACATAAATAGATAATACCACTCAGTCAATAAGCATTTATTAAGTGCCAACTTACTATGTGCCAGGCTCTGTGATAAGTACTGGGGATACAAATTAAGGAAAATGATCCTCCATATCCTCTAAGAGCTCACAGTCTAATGGAGAAGACAACAAGCAAACGCATATGTATAAATAAGCTAGATACAGGGTAAGTAGGAAAACAGTTCTAGGCACAAGAATTAAGCAGCATTCTGGGAACATGGTGGAGTATTCAGAAATTTCTAAGCTTTACAGATTTTCTCCACAAACAGAAAATCACCACAGAATGAATGTAGAACAACAAAAATAAAGGGGTAAAGAAGTTGTCCTCTTAAAATAACTTGAGAAGACCTCAAAAAAAAATGGAATTTCCAGGTGTCGATGTTTGGCCTGAGTAAAGTGCAGATACCTCCAGGCTGACTCCACTGCATTAACAAACAGTAAGCCTTGAGGGCAGCTTTGTTGGGAAACAGACTAGGCCTCAAGAAATTTCACATCAACTTTTACTTTGGGGCGCCTAGGTGGCATAGTAGATAGAGCTCTGGCCATGGAGTCAGGAGGACCTGAGTTCAAACTAGGTCTCAGACACATACGGCTTGTCAGTTGTGTGACCCTGGGCAAGTCACTTAACCCCAATTGCCTCACTAAAAAGCAGAAAAAAAAAAGAAATGTCACTTCACAAACTTTTGCCTCACAGCCTCAGGAACTTTCTTGTCACTATCTTTTACCTCACAGACTTTCATCTAAGTAACAGCAGAACACTGAGAGGGGAAAATTAAAGGGGCCCCCCACTGCTTTTGGAAGCCAGGCCTAGTAGTGTAGACCAGAAATGATCCTCAGCTGTGCCTGTGGGTGAGAAGGAGTGATCACATGCCCATCTGGTGAGTGTGGTACCACAGGGAGCAAGAACATTTTCAGAACAGAGTAGCTGGTGGCTCTACCTGTGGCTTAGGGAAAGAAAGGAGTCCCTGAGGTTAAGCTCCCAGGCAGAATTCAGAAAATAACAGTAAAGAGTACCTGAGGCCTAGGGCAAACATTACCCAATACTTGGGATTAAAACTTGATATGATAATAAACTGCTAAAAATAAAACAAAATAAAAATAAAAATGAGTAAGCAAAGGAAAAAGAACCTGACCATAGATAGCTACTTTGGTGTAAAAGAAGATCTAGGTTCATATTTACAGGAAGATAGTGAGGTTAAAATAAAAAGCCACTTTTATCCCAAAAAATAATATAAGATGGTTACATGCCCAAAAAGAAATCCTGGAAGTATGTAAAAAAGGAACTCAAAAATCAAATAAGAGAGAACAAGGAAAAATTAGGGAAAAAATATGAGCAATCTAAGAAAATTATAAAAAGAAAGTTAATCAATTGGAAAAAGAGGTCCAAAATTTTAATCCAAGAAAATAACTCCTTGAAAACTAGAATTGGACAAGAAGAATTGGATGGCATTATGCCACCAAGAAATAATAAAACTAAAAAAATTTGAAGAGAATCTGAAACACCTCATTAGAAAAAATAAGTGATCTGGGGCACAGCTTGAGGAGAGACAATATAAGAATTGTCAGACTGACAATACCTGAAAGTTATGATCAGAAAAGAATATAGATACAATATCACAAGAAATTATTAAGGAAAATTGCCCCAAAGTTCTAGAACAAGATAGAAAAGTAGAAATAGAAAAAAAAATCTACCATTCATTACCTGAAATAGATCCCAGGAAAAAAAAAACTTACAGGAATGTCATATCCAAGTTTCAAAGCTCCCAGGTTAAGGAGAAAATATTGCAGGCAAAAAGAAAAAAAAACACACAATTTAAGTACTGTGGAAATATAGTCAGGATTTCACAAGACCTAGCAGCTCCTACTCTAAAAGATATTATATTTCAATGAGCAAAAGAGCTGTGGCTGCATCCAAGAATAACTTAGCCAGCAAAATTGAGTATAACACTAAATGAAAAAACTCAAATATTTGACAAACTGAAAGACTTGTATTTGTAATGCAAAGACTAGACCTCAATGAAAACTTTGACATAAAAGGTCTAGAAGAAATACAAGGAAATCTTTAAAGACTAATTATAAGGCACTCATTAAGGTCAAAATGTTTACTTAATATATATGAAAATGTGATCAGTATTCTTAAAATTGATATCATTACCAAGGTAGTTTGAAAGGAAGGTTGGGGCTGAGTTGCATATGATGGAGTGATTCTAAAAGAAAAAAATAAATTGGCTAAAAAAAATGCAAAAGGGAGCAATTACATTGTAAAAAATGAGGAATGAAAGGAAGAACTAATACAAAGGAAGCAGGTGGGAGTGCAGGTTGGTAATGTTGGGAACTTATACTCATCTGGGTTGAAGAAGAAACAACGTGTACATCTGGAATGTTGCAGAATCTTCTGAACACGTAGTGAGGTGAGAAAACTGGGGGACAGGGTGACGAAGGACTTGTAGAGGGGTGTGTGGACTGAAATTTTGGGAGGGTGGGGGAGAAGATGGGGGACTTTTTGAGGACTGTGTAGATTAAGTTTGGGGGTAGAAGAAGAGATGGGGGGAGGGGGGGAGGTAGGGGGAGAATAGGATAAAAAGAGAGGCTGAGAAAGAAAACAGTGAGTAAAAAAATAAGATAGAGGGAAATTCACAAATAGTAATTATAACTTTGAATGTGAATGGGATATAGCAGCTCTCTTTGTGGTGGCAAAGAACTGGAAATTTCAGGGATGTCTATCAACTGAGGAATGGCTGAATGAATTGTGGTGTATGGTTGTATGAGCTCAATGATTTTAGAAAGGCATAGAAAGACTTGCATGAAATGACGAAGACCAAAGTGAGCCGAACCAAGAGAACATTGTATACAGTAATGGGAAATATTGCTTTAAGAATGGCTTTGAATAACTAAGTCATTTTGACTATCATAAATACATAAATTAAAATTAAAGTACACATGAAGAGAGGTGCTTTCTGCTTCCAGAGAAAGAACTGGTAAATAGAAGTCTGTATAGAATAATGTTCTACATATACATATATATACATATACATATATATATATGTGTGTGTATATATATATGTGTGTGTATATATATGTGTATATATATACATATATATATATACACATATATATTTGTGTCTAATGGTGACTGTAGGGCAGGGGGAGGAAATGGAAGAAAAAAAGGAAAAAAAGAAATTTACGTGACAGCTTTGATGTTTATTTGGAGGGAATAGCAATAATTGCACTTGGTAGATTTGTAATTTCATGCACAATCATCTTGGGGATTTTTGTACTATTATGGAAATGCTTGTTTTGTCTCATGAATTGAAATTTTTTTTTTAAAAAAAAGAGAGACTAGGACAGACTTTCTAGAAGGTGGGAATATAGTTGGGACTTGAAGGAAGCCAGGGAAGTCAGGAGGCAGAGATGAGAAGAGAGATCATTCTAGGCATGGGATACAGAGAAAATAGAGACAAAGAAACAGATAGATAAATAAGCTTAAAGGATTATTTGAAATGGTTTGGTATAAAATGTCTCTAGCAAGGGAAAAATGTACTACTTAGTTATAGTAATTACTTGTAAAGATTCTTAAAATACAACTTTAAGCTGTCATTGCATAGAATCATAGTTCAAAAGCTAAAAGTGTCCTTGTAGGACATCTACTTTAATCTTTTAACCTTAAAAATGAGGAAACTGAGTCAATTTATATTCATATTATTTTTAGTGAATTTCTTAGTGATAGAAAATAAAATTTCAAATTATATTAATTTATCAGGATATTATAAATTAGCAATTTTATACTACTACAAAGCAATTTTCTACTACAATAATTTCTGTCATCAACAGGCTATCAAGTTTAGTTGTTGTCACATATAACTAATTTTTAAGATAAATTTCAAAGTTGCTAATTACATTTTTCAGGTGATTTAATATTTCCATTTTATCTTCTTTTAATTCATTCATTCTTTTAATTCTTTCAATGCCAATCAAGAATCCTGGCACTTTAAATACCTGAATTGATGAACTCATTTCTTAAGGCAGTCCTTCACCTCATTGGCCAATCTAGATGACCTATCAAAGATTAAAGGCAACAGCTACAAAAAGACACCTATTTTTTCTTGTGTTTAATGAAGATGTTTAAAAAAGATACAGCCACTACTCAGTTTGATAACTAAGCTATCAGGAAAAGGCGATTTGTACAAACTTTGTAACAGTTAATCTTATTACCCACAATTGATTACAAAATTCATTAAGTATTAGTTATTATTTGCCTAAAGTGTATGAGGCTGACTCTTTTTGTACTCCTGGAAGAACAAAAAGTGAATGATTAGAAATTCATTTCATTTATCTAATTAGAACATGTTGTGATGCTGATATTACTCATTCATGAAAAATACAACCCAGTTTTGATTTTAAATTCTTATTGAGCTTTGTTTTTACTGTTTATACTATGAGACAGTGTGGAATTTTGCCAGAGTCAGGAAGACCTGTATTCAAATCCTTCAGAACCATATTCACTATTTCATCCTTCCCAAGTCATTTAACCCTTCAGAGATCCAGGCAGCTCTCTAAGAATATAAAATCACAGAACAGTTGCTGATCTTATTTGATAGAAGACTTTTCTTCCCTGAGAAGTGAAGTCATTGGTCAGGTGCAATAGAAAAATTATGGGGGGAAACTCATAAAAAACCCCATCTATTTATAAATAGATCCTTGTAGGAATAAGTGAAAAAATTCAATAAAAACCCAATAAATTCAGCTAATTATAGCAAGGTGTTATTAAACCAAGAACACTTGTTTAATACAATTTATCCATTAACTCCTCATGAAAAAAAAGACTGCATGCTTAAATCTGATTAGTGTTCTGTTATTATAACTTCACAAATTTGCTTTGTCTACAGGAACCGTCCCCGAGATTTAGAAGACAAACAAATTGGTTTCAGCTTTCAGAATTTTGTTTAATTTTCATGTTGTCACTGAAAAGTACAAAAATTAGATCTTACATATAAATTTTTTTTTAAACTTTTAAAAATACACTGGAGGAAAACTTGCCCTTTGATTTGTTGAGTTCTCCATTGACCATCATGGCCTATGACTTGATCTCCAGGAGAAAAGAGTCCCCCTCTAATCAATTATCATGTATCTGTATAAGGGAGAGAATCACAATATAATCCTATATACTAAAATGAAATTAATATCCCTCAAGGTGACCAGCACTTAAAATTTGCCAAATTCTATTACAAGTGCCTCCGGTCTCAAAAGGGAGACTGGATAAGAAAGTGTGAGCTTCTGATGTGAGAACCAGGCAGTAACTTGCCAAAGTCACTGATTTAGTGACCTGTTTGTAGTAATTTGGGGGGTATGAAGGGAAAGAGTTGAAAAGAAGAACTGATGTTATTCTCTCATTCATTTAGCCATTAACTAAATTTTTTTTAGTTAGGAAAAGGGGAAAGCAGAGTTGGTTTTCAATGTCAAAGATGGAATGGTGTAACTGAGGATGGGCTGCCTACATGAAAATGGATTCACCAAGTTTCCTTTTTCATACAGAAAAGGTTCCATCTCTGTTTCATGCCAGTAATGTTTTAGTTTCCTAGTTCCTAGGGATTCCATGGGGTTGGCTAAATGAGGTGGCAAGCATATGTCAGAGTAATCTGAGAATATAGCAATCTGTCTATAGTTATGGGAACTGGAATGCTATGACAATTATTTCACTCAGGATGAAATAAGTAGTATTGTAATTTTGTAAATATAGTCTTCCTATCAGTTTAGGTGTTACGGTTTACGTTTTAAGCCTCATTTTGTATTTTTGAGGTAAGGAAGAGAAAAGGGAGTCAAATTAGTATAGTATAGTATAGTATAGTATAGTATAGTGTAGTATAGTATAGTATAGTATAGTATAGTATAGTATAGTATAGTATAGTACAATATTATATAGTATAGTATAATATAACATAGTATGGCCTTTCAGATGGTTCAGTTATAGACCATTACAAAGAACAATTAATATCTCACAAACATATCAAAATTATGTAAACTCCCACCTGTAAGTTTATAGAATTCTTTTCTGACTCTCCAAACACTTTGCTCTGTCATTGACTTGATGTGTTGCTGTTGCAACTTGGATTGATGGCTGACAGCCCTGATGTAATAAATTATGCATGCCAATTTAGTGAAGACAATTAGACCAAAGTAATATGAGTGATTTAAATAATTACACATATAAATAGTATTATTAGCCTTGTCAAAATCTGTACCCATACAGAATATCAGCATTTATTATCAACTTAAAATTTTAAAGTTCATGGTTTTGCAAGAATGTAATGGTGGTATTGATTTTAAGTTCAGTTGCCTATAAAAATAGGAACAGTATGATAATTCTAATTCAAACATATGAATTACTTTAAGGATTTGAGTGAGAGTAAGATATTTTCTTTGTAGTTTGTCTTGATATATTCTACACATCAGGAAATAAAATTTGAAAGGAAATCATTTTTAAAGAAATCCTGGGAATATAATTTAGATTCAAATGTGAAGCTGGATTTCCCCAGATGCCCACAATCATTCCATCACTGCTGCTTACTGGAGAAACTGCTAACACTGACCCAGAAAATGTTTATGGGAATCTAGTTTAGTTAGAAAGAAAATTGTATCTCCTAAAAAAACTTAAGTGAAATTGAGTTTTTGTGCAAATTTAAGCAATTTACTAAAAATTTCACTTTAATAAATCCTTTTAAATGTATTTGGGTACAGGAGGCAGTATGGGATAAGAGGCTTCATTGAGTAAACAGTTATCTGCAAGTAGTAGGCACTTAATAAATGTTCATTGAATTGAATTAGATAACACTAGTCAGATTCTCTTTCTTGGATCAATAAATTAATAAATTTCAAGCACATAAAAATTTACTTGAGAATATCCCTTACTCATTTTAATCAAAAATATTGTTTGGGTAAATGCAAAATGAGGACAGTAACTGTTAAAAATATTGTTTGGCAAGTAAAAACTAATACCCAACTCACATTTCCAATATTTACTCTTCCAGAATAATACACACACGCACACATATATACACACATATATATGTATATATATATTATATATACACATACATACATATATATATGTAAGTCCATAAATGTGGTTCATTAGCCAGAATGCTTTTTGTGGATGCCTATTCTTCAATGTAGACATATACTGAAGAATTATTTTAAGTAATATTTGCTGAGCAAAATATTTATTTTGAACTCATAGGATGCAGTCCTAAGTCTATGATCCTATGATCACAGGTTTTTAATTATTCAGGATCATGGACATGTCTCCTTTCTTATACAAGAAAAACTAATCCCAGGCTGGAAGAATTCTTCTTGTCCTTTGGTTGGTGAGATTTGTTTGCCAGAGTACCTGCATGGCAGGAGAAGGTACTATATATTTTTCTGTAAATGTAGATGACTTCAATTTTTATATTCCTAAGGGAAACACTAGGTTTGGACAGAATAAGATAAAGTCTGATTTTCATGGGGATATGAACCAAAAAAAGCCTGGACCTTGTCTGGGTGAAAAGAAACTTCACTTCTATTTATAAATGTAAATATGTTCATTTTAACTTAATTTATTATTATTATTTATTTTTGCTCAGACTTTTGGATTCACTGGTACAGTGAACTCATTCATTGTGAAAAAATATCCTCTCCTCATTGAAATCAACAATTGCTCTATAGCTTGAATCTTAGCAAGTTATCAGAGGCACTGAGAAGTTATATGACTTCTCCAGGGCCAAAACATTAATAAGTGTCAGAGGCCAGACTTCATACTAGGTCTTCCTAATTTTGAAATCTACACTCTCTAATCTTCTATGCTATGCTGCCTCTCATACTGCTGAAGTATAACATAACAGAAAACATGAAGTTAAAAACATGATGTCACATTACTGTCCTTTACAGACCAGGGACCTTTAATATAAAATAATTAGAAATAGACCGGTAAATAAAGTATTGGACTAAGAAACAGGAAATGTAATGTAATGTTTACTCCTAGCTGTTACACTTGCGTAATCTTGGGAAAACAACTTCTTTTGGTCTCAATTGCTTCATCCATTTAAAGGAAGCAGGATGATAAAACCCTTTTAGCTCTAAGAGTTTTTGTAATGGATAAAAAAAGAATTAACATAAAAAACTAGTGAATCCTTCAGGGGAAAACAGAAATAAACAAGGAATGATTGCTATCAGAGAAGGAGAACAAAAATATTGAGAAGTGTATATCTATTATTTCATTGTAATAGTCAATTTTTCTCAAGCCCAGCAGAGGGCAAAATTACCTAATAATATATTCTAATTTTTATGGTATTTCAGCAACTAACATGACTCTCAAAAAACACATGAAAGGGCATATAAAAATGGAATTGTCATTTAAAAAATGTAATATCTCTTAGTATCAAAATTCTTTTTTGTTATTGTTGAAGACAATATCATCCTTCTAGTCACCCAAATTTTCAACCCGAGAGTCATCCTTGTGTTATGAGGAGGAAGGCTTCCCCTGATGAATTCCCCACATAAAAGAAGCTGGGAAGCCTGTTTCAGGAAAGGCATGTTGAAATGTAGTGAATTATACTGTTCCCAGGTTTGGTTCATGTAATATATTCTATAGCTGATTCCAGTTTTCTATCCACATGAAGAGGAGATATACCATTGACTGGTTGTAAGCTTAAAAATGAGATACATTCAGGGGCAGCTAGATGGTGCAGTGGATAAAGCTCCAGCCTTGGAGTCAGGGGGGACCCAAGTTCAAATCTGGCCTCAGACACTTGATGCTTACTAGCTGTGTGACCCTGGGCAAGTCACTTAACCCCCATTACCTCACCAAAAACAAACCCCCCCAAAAAAGTGAGAAATAATAACATTTTGGGGGCAGCTAGGTGGCGCAGTGGATGGAGCACCAGCCCTTGATTCAGGAGGCCCTGAGTTCAAATTCAGCCTCAGACACATAACACTTACTAGCTATGTGACCCTAGGCAAGTCACTTAACCCCAACTGCCTCACCAAAAAGCAAACAAAAAAAAAAAAAAATAGAGGAAATGGATTTAATCTGGGGCAGCTAGGTGGCGCAGTGGATAGAGCACTGGCCCTGAAGTCAGGAGGACCTGAGTTCAAATCCGGCCTCAGACCAAACATTTGACACCTACTAGCTGTGTGACCCTAGGCAAGTCACTTAACCCCAACTGCCTAAAAAACAAATAATTTTTTAAAAAAAGAGACACATTCAAAAGCCACTAGTAAAGGCAATTCACTTGCCTCTGGCCATTTCAGACCTGGCTGGTGTTGGAGAAGATGATGATCTCTGATGGCCTTCTGAGTGACAGATCCTCCTTTTACTTCTCTCTCTGTTATATTTTCTGCTTTTAGGTGAAGGAAATTGAAGGCCAGACTAGTGATTTTTCAGAAGTACGATTCACCAGAAATCTAGGAGCAGTAATCTATTCTGGGATGTGCTAGAAGTCCAGATAGTGAGAAGGAAGTAGCAGTAATAAAAATGTTTATTAATTCATCCATCAGCTATGCCATATTTGGAAGAAGCTTGGTGGAATGAAACCTATGTAGAAACTGCATTAATTTTCAATTATCCTCTCCATGGACTGAGGTAGTATAGAGGAAAATGTGCTGCCAGTGCTTTTGTAATTTAAATATTTTCATATTTTAGGAAAACTTCTTATGATATACTTACCAGAACATTTCCAGATAGAGACAACCTCCCCTACGTCGCTCCCCCTGACAGAAACTAAGTGTCATTCTATATTTCCAGTAAATCCTTGCTGGGTTTGAATAAAATAAATCTCACAAATACCTCATTTCATCTGAACATGAAACCTGAACAAAAAGGATGCTGGAGTTAGAGCACCTACCACAACTGACAAACTAGTAATAAATAATGGTGATAAAACTTACAAATAAAAAAGTTAACTATGTTACTTACACAAATCTATGAAGACAATTCCGAAATAGATCCAGAGAAGTGGTTTAAAACTTCTCAATCTCTTCCTAAATTAATTTGGTTTTCCAACATCATTTAGACTCAAAGCTTGTGCTACTATTAATCACATTTTCCTGCCTTGATAAAATGTACTTGATTTCTTTATCCTGCAAGTAGTATTTTTAAAAATACATAATTTCACTAATCTTGTTATAATACACCAAATTTGAAATTTAAATTTAATTAATATAAATAACCATAAAGTCAGGTGAATGACCCAAAGTGTCAGTGATATAGAGTTATTGTGAAAGGTTTTGTTTGTAAGAGATTGTTTGATAATTTTGGCTTTTATATTAGTAATCCCTCTCTTTAAAAAAAGGTAATGTAAAGGTTAAAGATTATATGGTACAATTCATTTTACTTTTGGTAAGGGGACCATTATTCATTCACTTGACTACTAAGATTCAAATATATTGAATTATTTTTTCTCCCATATCCTTTCAATCACCAAGCTCTGTAATTCCTTTTTATTCAGAGTAACTTGAATTGTTTGTTGCCTCTTAATAGCACTGCTATAATCTTATTTCAAGTCTTAATAGTGTTAGAGCTACATACTGTAGTAGTCTTCTAATGTCTGAATTTGTTTTCTACTCTATCCCACTAACCTTTTACTTGAAAAAAAAACTAACATATTCTTCTCCTACTAAATCCCTTTGTCCTATCACATCAACAAGGTCATTTGTCCACAGGCCTTCACCTGATTCTACTTATCAATTCCATCTGATCTCTCACTACTCCTCAAAATGGACAAATTACATTCAGGCTGGTCTCCATATTTGATCAATCATAGGATCATAAGTTTAAAGCCAGAAAGGATCTTCGAGGCCATCGATTCTAATTCTCCTTTCACAGATGAGAAAACTGTGGCACCAAGAGATTAAGCAGATGATCCAGGATTACACAGCTAGTAAGAGTCTGAGGTGAGGTTGGAAATCATGTTTTCCTGACTCTAAGTTTAGTACAGAATGGTCTCTCTCATTCCAGCTCCCATTTCCATTGCTCTGTTTCTCCCTTTCACTGAATCATGTTTTGCTTTTATTAGGACTTAATAATTATAACAACAAATGATTTTAAGGTTCACAAAGTCCTTTACAAACATTATCTCAATTGATCTTCATTTGACCTCTATGAGGTAAGTAATAAACATATGTGTATAAGGACTATATAAGATAAAAATGACAAGATAAGGACTGGATCCTGTGGTTTCATTGGCAAAGATAACTCCCAGATCAGAAAGCTCCCTTTACCAATGGAGGTCAATACCTTCCCTTACAAATTATAGTCTTAGAAATTTGACTAGAACACTGAGAATGCCTGGGAGTTATACAGTTTCAAAAGTAGAATTTGAACTCCTAAATCTCATGCCAGCTCTCTGTCCACCACATTATGAGCATATTATTATTCCCGTAACACATATGAGGAAGCTGAGTTTGAGAGATAGGTACAGTAGTAAGAACATTGGATTTGGAGTGAGGTCAGGACCTAAACTCAAATCCTGGGTCTGTCAGTGACTTGCGTGACTTTGAATATTCATTTATCTTCTATGGGCCTCCATTTCCTCACCTATAAAACAAAGAGGTTGGATTAAATTACTTCTAACTTTTTCTAGCTCTAGGTCTGTGATGTCGTGATGTTAACCAGCTGGTAAATGTTAAGGTTAAGACCCAGCTTTCTGCAATTTGGAACAACGACCAAAAGACTATAAAAGTGTGCATACCCTTTGATCCAGCAATACCACTACTAGGTCTGTATCCTAAAGAGATCATAAAAAACGACAAAGGACCCACATGTACAAAAATATGTATAGCAGCTCTTTCTGTGGTGGCAAAGAAGTGGAAATTGAAGGGATGCCCATCAACTGGGGAATGACCCTACAAGTCATAGTGTATGAATATAATAGAATACTATTGTGCTATAAGAAATGATGAGCAGGCAGATTTCAGAAAAATCTGGAAGGCTTACATGAATTGATGGTGAGTGAAGTGAGCATAACCAAGAAAACATTATACACAATAACAGCAACATTGTGTGATGAGCAACTATAACTCTTCTCATCAGTGTAATGATCTAAGACAAATATGTCCTTCTCCTAACTCCCTGTCTTGGCGTAGACTGTCTTCTGTGCTTAAATGCTTACCCTCCTTGCTTTTACCTATTGGAAATCCTGGTTCCATTCAAGCATCAGCTTAAGTTCATCTACCTTCAAGAAGACTTTTCTGATATCCCCAACTACTAAGGCCCATGCCACCCCATTATTGTGAATGAATTTTGTACATATCTTTGATTTAATTATCTTTGAACATGGCATAGCCCCCTCACTGGAATATAAGCTACTTGAGGGCAGGGACTCATTTACTTCTTAATCTGTTATACACAGTACCTAACACAGTGACTAACACACAAGAAGTGCTTAATTAATGCTTCTTGATTGATTAAGAGATATGGCAGCAAAGAAAGTCAGAATGATCTCAGACAGCAATAAAAGAGATAAGTTTAAGACTAGGGTAGTGATAGTCATATTATACTCTGCCTCGGTCAGATAACATCTGGAATATTTTGTCCATTCAGGGCACTGTATTTTAGGAAGATGCCTTGAAAGGGAGCAACTAGAATGGTTTATTCTATATGAGGATCAATTAAAGGATCTCAGGGAAGAGAAAATTTAGAAAGGGGGTATGAATTTGTATTCAGGAATTTGAAGAACTAGAATGTGGAAATATTATTAGACTTGTTCTGCTTGACCTTAGATGACAGAGCTAGGGGGAATAGGCAGAAATTTCAAGTGGCAAATTGGAAGGAAAACTTCCTAGTGTTTAGAGTTATTCAAACGTGGAATGGGCCACCATAGAAAAGAATAGATTCCCTCTTATTGGAGGTCTCCCCTCATAGAGGGAATACTTATCCAGGTATAGGTGAACTAGACAACTTCCAACTCTGATATTTTGACATTCTCTATTTCTTTAGTCCATTAGATAGTTCATATTTAATTGACTTCATATTCTAACAATGGGGTACTGAAAAATCTCAACTATGATTATGCACTATTATACACTAACACTATTCACTTTTCTTTTATGAACTTCCTCCATCAACCCTTTTAAAAATGTTTTTTTGAATCTCTCCTTTAACAACTTTCACATTTGGGGCTCAGGTTAAAAAGGTAGGAAAAGGAAGTGGTTGATGCTGTGCAGATGCGAAGTAAATGAAACGCTGAGGTATAATGAATCAGCACTAAACTTGGAGACAAAAGACCAGGTACTGATTCTACTCCTTCCTAGCCAATATGATATCTTCCTCTTCTCATTTATAAATTAGAAATTATAATTCTTATCTTACCTATCTTCTAGAATAATTGTGTAGAAATTATTTAGTAAAGTGTTGTATAAATATGAGCTCTTATCATCATCATCATTAGGAAGAGGAGGAGGAAGAAAAGAAGTAGGAGTAGGAGGAGTATTTCATGTATCATACTCTCTGGTGGATTAAGTAAAAAGATCAGAACAAATGGAGCTGTCAGGTAAAGGAATGTTAGTAGTCAAGGCCCACCAGCTAGCCCATTCAACTCATCTCCCTCCACCCACATTCTAGTCATTAAAGGTTAATTTAGATGAATAGTCTCCCCTTTAAAAATAAAAATTCAACTCAATAAATTTAAGTATCATTCATGCCAGAAGGAATTATTCTAATTAGAATAAGGTTAATAACACCTCCTTGCCAAATCCTCAAGACCACCCCAAAATAAGACTTTGAACATAAAACAATGATTAGAGAGGTAAAACTTGGAGCAGGAGGTTAGCATGGGTAATGTGGGGAACTTTGTACAGTTAAGAGGATAGGAGGAGGGCTCTTGGTATGAGTCTAAGAATGGTGATGATACAGAGTTGTGTGGATGAAGAGAACAATAATAATTACCTCTCTCTGGCTTCTACCCACTTATGGATAGAGACATTCTTTCCCAGCTCCACTATTCAGGAGCTTCCATGGGCTTGAGTTTTCTGGAAAGGACAGGAAGATGAAGCCTCTTAACTTGCTTTAGAAGAGAACAATAAGGGAGTTTCCCCAAAGCCATTGATTTGGAAAGTAAGTTTTCTGCTTCTATTTACCAAACATTTTGCTCCTTCTACACTAATTTATGCCCAGTGGAATCCAGAATGATTTGAATTAACTTAATCTCTGCTTTGGATAAGCTTAACAATATGCTATCGATAAAAATAAATAAACAAATACAATCTACCATTAAAGAATCTTATCAACTGATAGGAATACTTATTATTAAAAGAGAATAGTCTTCTTTCTCTGCTATATAGTCTTTGTCTCTATGAGCTAACCTTAATTGCTTTGAGCAAATAAAATAAATGAATCAGCAAACATTTATTAAGTAACTAATATTTTCCAGGCTAAGCTTTGAGGATACAAAAGAAAGGCAAAAGCGCAAAAGTAATCTCTGCTCTTCAGGACCATATCATGTAAATGAATTACAACATCTAAATGGCCAATGAGAGCCCAGCCGTTAAAACATGTTTAATATTCTCTGTCTGGTGTTGACTTTTATGGAAGTTTTATGAGATTGCTTCCAAAAATGTGTGATGGAAGGGAAGTCCTTTATATTTCTACTTTAAATCATAGGAAGGTATTCTCTAACTTTTTTCTATAAGCTCACTCCAAGGTGTTAAAAAGCCTTTTAATTGACTGCTAAGCTGGAACTGAATGTGCATTAAAAAGGCCTAGAAAGACAGCATCTTTTTATCTTTCTGATAGCTTTTGAGTAATAAGGAAGAAGTGCTGTGGACTTCTGGGAAGAGAGGCAGCCGCAGCAGTAGCAGGCTATGGATGCCTTATGTCTCCATCCAAGCTATTGTGTAAGCATGGAAACATGGTACCTATGTTTCTTCTATCTGTTGTAATCTGACCTTAGGTGAAGGACTACTGGGGATGAAGATGAACATAATGCAATCTTGTGAGCTTTGAAAAATAAGAAGAGCCACCAAAGATGCAACAACTAGAGTCAATATCACCAATCCCTTGACTTGCAATGCTGGCAACCCTAGAGAATGGACTTCCCTTGATAAGATTATTCCCTCTCTCCTTGGTTGAACTGAGGTGTTTTATCTTACTCCCAAAAGAAGAGTTCATTTACCTAAGTTTATCATTTGGGAATATTGAAATCTTTATAACATCTCTAATTTCTGTTTGCTGCTATTTTTGACAAAGAGATTTGCTAGCTACTGGTGATGATCTTTTGTGCAACCAGAATATGGTAGGAAGAGGTTAAGCTAGCGAGTATAAGCAAAAGATTTCCCTCATCCTTGAGTCTGATGAGAGAGAGATGCTTTTGTTCTGGACCCTTTAGAATTGTACCCCCAGATTAATGATATCTGAGGGGTGGCAGATAGACATAATTCTAGTCTGATACCCTAGAGAAGGAAGAGATTATCACCCTGCTTAACTGTCCTGGAATCTGCTTGCCCTTCTGTACTGATAGGCATCACAGTGCCTGCATACATGTGTATATTAATACACACATACATGTATCATGTATATGCATAAATAAATATATACACACATATATACACATATCTTAGAATAGTTACACATCCATCTATTTCACAACATATTTGAAGTTCTTCCATAAGATTTTAAATACCATCCTTATTTATGTTTCAGTCATTTTTTTCACTTATATCCAGCAGTTCATGACGCCATTTGGAGTTTCATTGGCAAAGATTCTGGAGTGGTTTACCATTTCCTTCTCCAAACCATTTTGCAGATGAAGGAACTGAGGCAAACAGGGTTAAGTGACTTGTCTAGGGTCACACAGCTAGTTAGTGTCTGAGGCCAGATTGAAACTCAGGAAGATGAGTCTTCCTGGCTCCAGGAAGATGAGTCTTCCTGACTCCAGGAAGATGAGTCTTCCTGACTCCAGGAAGAGTCCACTGTGCCACCTAACTGTGTCGTTTTATGGGTTACGAAACCTCTTACAGAACTAGATGAAATTTTATCACTTGTATCTTGGCAACATTTTTTTTACTTGACATTTTATTGGTAAATGGTAAGTTTTGTAAACTGGTAAGTTAATTCACTCTATTAGTGCAAATTAGCACTTGCTGTGCAATTTAGAGATTTACTTTTGACAACTGAGGTCAGTCACTTACCTAGGTTCACACACTGGTTAAAGAGTACTTATTCAAAAGCCAGAAGTTCTCTATTCACTGTGCCATGCTGACTTACTAGAAATAGAAATTCCATGCAGTAGATAGAGCTCCAGCCTTCAAGTCAGGAGGACTTGAGTTCAAATCCAGCCTCAGACACATAACACTGAGTAGCTGTGTGACACTGGGCAAGTCACTTAATCCCGATTGCCTCACAAAAAAAAAGAAATGGAAATTCCAGTTGATTTTTTTCTATTCCATAGAAATTATTAAATTTGTTTATATTTTTAAACTTAGATATATTTGAGAAAGAAGGCTGTGTAGTTATTTTAAATAGCATAACTGTATGAGAAATAAAAATTTTACTCTTACATATATTAAAAAAATCTTCATTACATTACTTTTGCTAAGACTATTTTTAGATCTTTTCAGCCTTGTTTTAAATCTGTGTTCAAAGTCACACTTGCATATACTTCATATGATTGGATTTATTCAATCCATATATTTAGAACACATTAGAACAGCAGAGGGAGCTCTACAAAAGCTTTACTACATAGCAATGTTAGTTATATGCACAAATTACAAATTAAAATTTTCATGTGCTGGTTTATATTAATTTGAATTTAATTGAGCATTTCCTTTGTTCTGAAAGCTAAACCATATGATAATTTGAATACTTGCCTGAGGCTAGATTTGTTTGTTTTTAATTTAAACAGTAAATCAGCTTTAATAAATGTTATTTTGTGTGCAAAATTCATAACTGATGTGCATTAACATATACACACTACACAATACATACATATACACACACACTCCCAATTTATAATTTTTTTGGCTAGATTCTGGCTATTCTAGATTCTCTGTTGATTCATTAAATATTTGAAGATACACATTACTAAATGTTACTAAAGGACTTTATTGTGCTAAAATTTATGCTAACACTTGGAATATGACCTAACATACCTATTCCAAATAAAAATGCTTAAAGAATAGCCTAACATGGGATGTCCACAGATTAACCTTTTAAATCTTTTTTTTACTGTCATTTAACCAAAATGGTGTTCTTCCTTCCCCAGGTAACCTGGAATGAACTAAAAGAAACATAATTTGAAAGTATGGGTGACAATGTTTATTATTACTGCATAATAAAAAAACAAGAATAGTTGCTCCAAAATTTGAATTTGGGATTACCAAATAAATTACTATTGTCATTTACTACTGTGTCTTGTGTACCTAATGTTTTTTACTGATCCACCACTCTATTTCTTAGCCAGTACCAATTAGTTTTGATGATTGCTGCTTTATAATACAGTTTTAGATCTGGTATAGTTAAGCCAATTTCCTTTGCATTTTTTTTTCATTGATCTTGATATTCTTGACCTTTTGTTCTTTCAGAAGAATTTTGTTATTATTTTTCTAGCTCTATAAAATGTTTTTGGCAGTTTGGTATG
This sequence comes from Phascolarctos cinereus, assembly GCF_003287225.1. NCBI lineage: Eukaryota > Metazoa > Chordata > Mammalia > Diprotodontia > Phascolarctidae > Phascolarctos > Phascolarctos cinereus. The sequence continues at coordinate 182,538,963 of NW_027556180.1, read as the reverse complement.
GCACTGAATAAATAAATTAATTTAGGTAGAATTACCATTTTTATTATATCGTCTCAGTTTACCCATGAACAGTTGACATTTTCCCAATTGTTTAGATATGACTTTCTTTGTGTGAAAAATATTATGCAATTGTGTTCATGGAGTTCCTGAGTTTGCCTTGGCAGATTGACTCCCAAATATTTTATATTGTCTACAGTTATTTTAAAAGGAATTTCTCTTTCTAACTCTTGCTACTGGGCTTTGTTGGTAATATATAGAAATGCTAATGATTTATGTGGATTTATTTTATGTAATGCAACTTTGCTAAAGTTAATTACTTCAAGTAGTTTTTTTAGTTGATTCTCTAGGATTCTCTAAGTATACCATCATATCTGCCAAGTGATAATTTTATTTCCTCATTGCCTATTCTAATTCCTTTCATTTCTTTTTCTTCTCTTATTGCAAATATTTCTAGTACAAAATAGAATAATAGTGGTGATAATGGGGATTCTTGCTTCAATCCTGATCTTAGTAGGAAAGCTAGAGGTAAAGTTTACTGATGGTTTTGGATAGATACTGCTTATCATTTTAAGGAAAGCTCTATTTATTCTTGTGCTCTCTAGTGTTTTTTTCTTTATTTTCTTATTAATTTGTGGAATAAAACAAGCATTAACATAACATAGTATAATAAAAAAATTGATCAGACATGAAACTTCAGATCTATTATACATAACTTGCTATTCTTTTAAAAATATATAAATTATATTAAATCTCTTTTTCTTTTTTTCTTTCCTCTCCCCCACAATTAGACATAAATACATATATTATATATCTGTATATATGTGTGTGTGTGTGTGTGTGTGTGTGTGTGTGTGTAATCATTCTATGCATACTTCTATTTATCAGTTCTTTCTTTGGAGGCAGATAGTGTCTTCATATATCCTTTGTATTTAATTGGGTATTTATAAAATCAAATTGACTCATTTGTTCAAAGTTTTTCTTAAATCAATATCATTGTTTTAGAATACATAGGTTCTTTACATTTTTGCATAATCGTCTTTGGAAATAGATCTAGTGGTTAAAAGGTATAGGCCAGGGGTGGGAAACCTGCAGCCTCAAAGCTACATGTAGCCTTCTAGGTCCTCAAGTGTGGCCCTTTGACTGAATCCAAACTTCGCAGAACAAACTCCTTTAATAAAAGGATTTATTCTATAAAACCTGGATTCAGTCAAAAGGCTGCACCCAAGGTCCTAAAAGGTCATGTGTGGCCTCAAAACTTCCGGTTCCCCAACCCTGGGATAGGCAGTTTAACAGCTCTTTGGTAACAATTCCAGACTGCTCTCCAAAATGATTAGATCGGTTCACAATTCCACCAACAATGACTTAGTTCCTCTATTTTTTCTACATTCTCTCTAACATTTTCCCTTTCAACTCTCCCCTTCAAACATTTTGGCCAATCTGATAGCTATCAAATGAAAACTGTGTAGTGTTTTTAATAGGAATGGATGCAATATTTTGTCAAATAGTTTCTTCAGCATCTATTCAGATAATCATATGATTTCTTCTGGTTTTGTTATTGATATATCCAATTATGATAACAGTTTTCCCAATACTGAACCAGCTTTGTTTTCCTTCTGCATCAATATTTCTTTCTCTTTTTTTGGCCCCTCCTGGTTTACATATCAGCACTGTTGTTTGTGTCATAAAAGGAATTTGGTGGGACACATTCTTCACCTATTTTCCCAAATAGTTTATGTAGTATTGGAATTAATTGTTCTTTAAATGTTTGGTAGAATTCATTTCTGAATCCATATAGCCTTGGGGACTTTTTCTTAGGAAATTCACTGATGGCTTATTCAATTTCTTTTATTTTAATGGGGTGATTTTAGTATTCTATTTCCTCTTATGTTAATCTGAGCAATTTATACTTTGTAAATATTTATCCATTTCACTTAGATTATCAGATTTATTGAGATACAGTTGGGCAAAATAGCTCCTAATTATTGCTTTACTTTCCTCTTCATTGGTGGTGAATTCATCTTTTTCATTTTTGATACTGGAAATATGATTTTCTTCTTTTTTTAATTAAATTAAACCAAAAGTTTATATATTTATTGGGTTTTTCATAAAGCCAGATGTTATTTTTATTTATTAGTTCAATAGTTTCTTTACTTTCAGTTTTATTAATCTCTCCTTTGATTTTCAGGATTTCCAATTTGGTGTTTAATTGGGAATTTCTAATTTGTTCTTTTTCTAGCTATTTTAGTTGCGTGAATTGATCTCATCTTTCTCTATTTTAATAATGTAAGCATTTAGAGATATAAATTTTCCCCTAAGTACTTCTTTGGCTGCATGCCACAAATTTTGGTAGGTTATCTCATTGTTGTCATTCTTTTTGATGAAATTATTAAACATGATTTGTTCTTTGAACCACTCATTCTTTAGGATTATATTATTTAGCTTTCAATAACTTTTTATCTATCTTTCCATGGTCTTTTATTAAATGTAATCTTTATTACATCATGACCTGAAAAGGGTACATTTAATATTCTTGCCTTTGCAATTAATTGTGATGTTTTATGCCCTGTTACGTGGCCAATTTTCATGTAGATGATATGTACCACAAAGGAAAAGATATATTTCTTTCTATCCCCATTCAATTTTCTCAGGAGAGCTAGTTCACCTCTTTGACTTCTTTCTTGTTTATGTTGTGGTTGGATTTACTTAGTTCTTGGGGGCAAGACTCTGTTGCTTTACCCATCCTCAGATTTTTGTGGCAGTTCTGGGAAGCAATCCCAGGGCAAGGAGGAGAACTGGCACCAGAGCTGCCAGCCACAGTGGAGCAGGGACCATCTTCACAGTTTCAGGGCAGAAAGCGTGCTTGTGGTCACTCACAGACAAGAGCACAGGCCAGGACAGGAGGAAACACCTTTCCTTACATCACAACACCTTGGAAAAACTAAAAACTTACAGGTCCCTAGAAGTATCTGTGAAAACAGCTGCACAAAAGCCTTGAAGTTTGGGACAGTGTACCCTCTACCCTGGAAACAGAGCCCTACTTTAACAAAGAATTAAAAGTCAAGTAAAAGGCTGGAGAAATGAGAAAACAATGGGAAATACTCTTGACTATAGAAAGTCACTAGGGTGACAAGGAAGATAAAAATACATACTCAGAAAAAGATAACAAAGTCAAAGCTCCTACATCCAAAGCCTCCAAGAAAACTCTGAACTAGTCTCAGGCCATGGAAGAACTCAAAAAAGATTTTGAAAATCAAGTAAGAAAGGTAGAGGAAAAATTGGGAAGAGAAAAGCGAATGATGAAGAACATCACAAATAATGAGTCAACAGCTTAGTAAAGGAGACATGCAAACACAAATACTGAAGAAAATAACACCTTAAAAAAACAGACTAGGCCAAATGGTAAAAGAGGTCCAAAAAGTCAATGAGAAGAAAAATGCCTTAAAAAGTAGTATTGACCAAATGGAAAAGGTAGTCCAAAAGCTTACTGAAGAAAGTAATTCCCTGAAAATCAGCATGAAGTAAATGGAAGCTAATGGCTTTATGAGAAATCAGGAATTCATAAAATAAAACCAAAAGAAGGAAAATATAGAAGACAATATGAAATCTCATTGGAAAACAATCCATATACATATCTTATTTGATCCTAAAAAAAAATGCTGTGAGGTAGACACTATTATTATCCCCAAAGTAAAGATAAGAAAACCAAGGCTGAGAGAGGCTAAGTGACTTATATATCATATGGTTAGTGTCTGAAGCAAGATTTGAATTTATGTCTTCCTGATACCACTTTATCCTCTGTTCCAACTGTCTTACTGTATGCTACACTCAGATGCACCATTGATTTTATTTTTGCTTTTCTTTAAATTACACACCAAAGTCAATAATCTCAAATACTGAAGAAGTTAAGAAATATAGATCATTGTTAACATTTTATTATATACTTTTTTATTTATTTAATTTATTTAGTATTTAATTTTTCCCCAGTTACATGTAAAAACATATTTTTAACATTTCTTTTTAAAACATTGAGTTCCAAATTCTCTCCCTTTCTCCCTTCCAAACCTCCCTCAGTAAAAAGGCAAGCAATTGCATATATGCTATATATGTCCAATATGTCCAATATATCCAATACAGTCATGTTGAGGGGCAGCTAGGTAGTGCAGTGGATAGAGCACCAGCCCTGAAGTCAGGAAGACCTGAGTTCAAATCTGGCCTCAGACCAAATACTTGACACTTACTAGCTGTGTGACCCTGGGCAAGTCACTTAACCCCAATTGCCTTTTAAAAAAAAAACATAATAGTTTAGGTATCCTTTAGCAAACTGTTGACTCCGGGCTGAGAGCTCTGGAAGCAGCTGCTGCCATCATCACTGTCACCGCCACTGCCCCAGGGTCATGCTGGGGCTGGGGCTAAACTGCACTCCTCCCTCACTCAGTTCCAACTGACCTTTCCTACTAACCTTCTAAGTTGTCTTTAATGTTTGTGGGTTGAGAGGCCTGGAAACTGCCACAGTTGCCAGTGATTCAGTCCCCTGAGGCCTGCCGTGGTCCAGTCTATGTTGATGTGGCTGGTGCAGGACTGTATTCCTCTCTCAGTCTGGCGCAACAGACCTTTCCTGTTGACCTTCCAGGTTGTCTTGGACTGAAAATTTGTTTCACTTTGTCTTTTTGTGGGTTCTGCTACTCTAAAATTTGTTTAGAGTCATTTTTATAGGTATTTGGAGGGGTTTCAGGGACAGCGCAGATGAGTACCTGCCTTTACTCCACCCCATTACATATTTTCAACTGGGTGGTAGAGACAGAATTTTCATTTCAAAAAATTAAGGATTGATATGCTAAACTAACTTCAACATTAGATATAGATAGATAGATAGATAGATAGATAGATAGATAGATAGATAGATACATATAAAATTTTATTTTTGCTCATAAAACTATTCCATTTTTATCAAAAGCATAAAATTTAGGATCATAAACTCCTTGATGGCAGAAATTTTCAGCTTTGCATATTAATCACAGTAAAAATACAATACAACTTGTGTGAATGATACAATGAACAATGAATAAGGAAATGACTTGATGCTATCACATGGTAAGTAGAGCAGGGATTCAGTTGAGTGATTTTTGAATATCGGCCTCTGCTTGCCCATTCTGCTTTGTGTTTCTTTCCCTGAGCATAGGTGAACAAATAGTTATTCTCATAGGGATATATTTAGCCTTTCAGGCAATCTTGCAACTTCCAGAGTTTGGGAATTACTGGGTTTCATGGATGGAGCAAAATGCACCATGGGAAGTGTGCCTACAGCTTCTTGAAAGAAGCCAGAAAATTGACTTGCCAGAAAATATAGAACTTGAGTCTTTGCAGAGCTGAGTCAAAGGTATTATGTTGATGCAGGAGTCCTAACAAAATGCTTCATGTTTTTGCTGTTTCAAGTATCAACCTTTGGAAAAAGGAAAACAGTAGTTACAGTTATTCTTTCACATATAGATGATTGGCAATCCATGCTTGTGAGTATTTTGTCAATTGTCTTTTTCTTGATACTCTTTCCCCTAGGTTTTCATAACAGTGCTCTCTCTCACTTATTCTACCTCTCTGCTCCTTTTTTTCCTTTGTTGTATCTTTATCAAGGTAGTGCCCACTGTGTTTCTTCTCCTGCCCCAGAGGCTCTATCCTAGGCCACCTTCTCTTATCCCTCCACACTATTTCATTTTTTTTAATCTCTTAAGTTCCCGTGGAATAAATTATCTCTATGTATGTGATTTTCAGATATATATATATATATATATACATATATATACACATATGTATATATATGTGTATATATACACACATACATATATACACACACACACACACACACACACAGAGCCTTAACCCTTCTCTTGACATCTAGTATTGCTTCTCAAAATGCTTATTGTACATTTCAAAGTGATTGTCCCAAAGACAAATCAGACTCCATATGTCTAAAACTTAATTTGTTATCTTTCTAAGCTCTCTCTTCTCTATTGCTTTCCACAGTACCATTATCTTCCTGGTCACTCAGGCTCTTATCATTGACTCCTTATACCCATATTCAATTAGTCTCTCTCGTCTGACATTGCCAACACTTTGGTAAAGGCTCTCATTACAAGCTGTTAGTCTTTCAGGTCTACTTGATTTCCTGTTGTCCATGAGCACGTGCACATTCCATGTACCAATCATCCTCATAAAAGGTTTTGTACATGTTATTGTGTTTTGACTGCAGAATGAGATCCCTACCTGCCAAGGTAAGCAGGCCAGTGTTAAGTGAAGCAGACAATTTTAGGGTACGTTTTCTAGTCCCTTCCTCATGCCAGGAGATGAAAAATGCATTCCGTAAGGAGGCTTCTCAGACACCCAGAGGGCTACTGAATCCCACTTCTGCTTCAGTTCAGTGAGAAGACTCTATGGCTTGGACCACCTGTGTGCAAGGTTATGACTATAGCTCCCAGTGTATCAGCCCCTGCTGCTTTGTCACTAGCATTTTGCTACAGGACTTTGAAGTAGGTAAAATAGTAAGTAAAATAGTAATATAATAAAACAGTAAAATATTTGAGTAGTAAAATAACAAAATTATAAAATTGTAAATTTATTGAATAGTAACATAATGAAACTGTAAAATAGTAAAATGATGTGGCTGATTCCTTTTGATTCCTGTACAAATTTGATTTAGAAGAGGCAGAGTTGTGTGAAGTCCTCAACTTTCCTCTCTCTTCCAGAGTCATCAAAGCCCAGTGACAAGACAAAAATCAAGATATCTGGCAATGGCTCTGGATGCAGTGGATAACCTTAGTGTCTTGAGTATCTAACCAAGCTCTAATCACTCTACAGCATCTACTTTTGCCACCTTCATGGCTATTGAAACAAAATATTTACATCTGCCTATTCCACTGGTAAGTATTTGCATTCTTGGGGTAGACATCCCTCTAATTCACTGATGGGTTGAGGCTGGCACTTATCCTTAAACGGATTTAACCCATCTGCTGACACAGTTTTACCATGATATGGCTGATAAGCATGCTACAGCTTCTTGGAGCTGCAGGTGAGAGCTGGGTGATAGGTGCACACCAAAGCTGAATGAGCAGTCCTGAAAAAGGCTCATCAGCCTTCACACCAAAGGAAGTAGTCCTTCCTATACCCCATACACCCCAACATACATAGATATATAGCACTGCTAACACATACTGCTTGCATATGTTTTAAAATGTTTCTTACTGTGGAGTTCCATAGGGCATAGTTTCCCTTATTATACAATTTGCTCTGTTCTTTCTGCCTGGGAATCTTATTGTCAATAAGTGTAGCCTGGCTCTATTCCATACAAATGATACCTCATTTTGTATTACTCATTTTGTAGCTTCTCCATGACTCAGATTGTAAACAAATGAAAAGTGTGTATCTTCTGTAATAATGAAGCTTAGGGGAAAAAAATGGTGTTAATTTGTAATGGCTTGAATTCCTTCCTGAAAATAGACATGTCTCCTGAAGACACTAGATCCCAAAGAGCTCTCTCTTAGATGGTTAAAGTATTTTTATTCTTTTAACAACATCTCTTAAATTATCAGAGACCTTTATCAAGTTTGTATTATAATTATTCCTTGAAAAAAATTGGTGAGGGGCCAAAAGCAATCATATATCTCTATTCTTAATTTAAATAAGGAGAAATGTATGTGTCTCAATAAAGTTTAACTTTTTCATTATTCAAACCTCCACAAATTACCTAAAGTTTGATTTGGTTGACAATATGAGACACATCATCATATCTTCAGTTCTGACTTTTCATAGGGGTAGAAGTGAGTTTTATTTGACCACATGTCCTTGGGTAGCCTATTCATAAATCTTTTTTTATGTTCTCTGTAAACTCATATGATTCAACTATTTATTATTATTATAAAGCTCTCTGTAAGTGAAGATGCAGTCATATTCAACTGTCCTCACAAATTTAGAATGTTCTGTTGTTTATACTCAAATTCTTAAAATAGATTTTATGGGATGAAAAATAAAATTCCACTTCATTGGATTTTGCCATATTTTATAAAGAATGATCTTTTCAAAATTGTGGTTCATAAGTGATCTTGTTTAATACTTGGATAAGTCCAAAAGGTTCAATAAAATATAATTTTTTACACTTCTAAAGTAGACTTCATTTCGTGGTGAAAAAATTAAACTTGCATGCTCTGCTTTTTTGAAAAAGTTTAAACATCACATTTTGCCATGCCACAGATAATCATATTGAAGACATGCCAGATATACATGCCTTTTTCATAATTTATTCCAGATTTCTCACAGTAGAGTTATAATACAAAGCAGAAAATGGGCTATTTATAGTAGAAACTTGGCACCATACAATTGAAATCAAAGCCCTAAATTATTAAAATTTCCTTAATCATTTACTAAATGTTATAGAAGCCTATGCTTTGGCAAAATAATTTTAATTACATAGCTATCAGTCTTATTTCATATGAACATTAAATAAAGGAGATTAAATATATATAACATAATACTTAAGCTCAGAAAGATAAGGAAAATATACATTAGTATTTTATGCAAAGCCCCTTTTACTGTTAAATGTAGAGTTGCAATGTAGGACAGCAAAATAGGACATAGCTTTCTGAATCATGGGAGTGTCATGGATTATTAAAGGGTGGAAATTGAAAACATTCTACCAGGAGTACAGCATTTTAGAAAGAGTACATCAGGAGCTCAAAGGAGGGAGAGCGCATTTCCAATTGGAGAAATCCCATAGCAGCTTCTTCATATTATTTCATAGCATTACCGTATTTGACCTTATAGACTTCATAAAAGTATACACATCCTATTTCACTGTGGTAGAAGACACATTTACTACTAATACAGCTGTAACACATGTCATTAGACTCCACTACATAGCTAGAAAATTTATCATGCATCACATAAGAAGACCAAAAGATCCCTTTGAAAATAGGCCATATAGCACTTCTAGGGCTATATCCCAAAGAGATCAAACAAATGGGAAAAGGACTCATATGTACAAAAATATACATAGCAGCTCTTTTTGTGGTGGCAAAGAATTGGAAATTGAGAGGATGCCCATCAATTGGGGAATGGCTGAGCAAGTTGTGGTATATGAATGTAATGGAATACTATTGTGCTGTAAGAAATGATGAACTGGCTGACTTCAGAAAAACCTGGAAAGACTTATATGGTCTGATGCTGAGTGAAGTAAGCAGAACCAAGAGGACTTTGTACACAATAACAGCCACATTATGCAATGACTAAGATTGTTAAACTGAACCTTTCTCAGCATTATAAGGATCTAAGACATTTCCAGAGGCCTCGGGATGGATAATGCTGTTCACATTCAAAGAAAGAACTATGGAAGTCAAATCGCTATCACTTATTTTTACCTTCTGTTGAGTTTTGTTTCCTCTTTCTGATGGTTCCTCGTATTGGTTTTAATTTTCACTTACAACTTCACTAATGTGAAAATATGTTTAATGCGTATGTAAATGTAAAGCCTATATCAGATTGTGCACCATCTTGGGGAGGGTGGGGGGGAGGAAAAGGGAGAAAAATTTTCAACTCAAAAGCATATGGAAAAAATTTTTTAAAAATTTAAATAAAAAAAAAAAGAAAACAGGCCATGCTTTCCCTAAAAAGGAATGAAATCGTTTTAAAGACTTTACTAAGGTTCATGAGACTAAGGCTCAAAGCTTTGGTTTATTTTCCATTTCACATATGCCAAAAAAGTGCAGCACATGACTAATTGGTGCTCCTGAGGCTTGATAGACCTCCCTTTTCCATGGTAGACAGTACCACATTCTTCTGACCAGGAAAACTATCATGGCAAATGAGGAAGAAAGTTTGTTGCACCCAAAACAACCAAAACTAAATATGTTAAATTTAATGCTATGGTTTATTAGACTTTCTCTTGTTAAATGTACGTGTTCTATTAGCATCCTACTTTTTTCTAGTCCTGACTTTCTGAACTTTTAGCAAAGACAACAGATTGTCTTGGAATGACCTCTGTCTGATGTGTTTTCTTTTGCAACATTGTTAATGTGGAACCATATTTTGCATGACTTCATATGTATAATTGATAAGAAATTATTCGCCTTCTCAAAGAGAGGGAGAGAAAGAACCTGGAACTCAAATTTTTTAAAAAATGACTGTTAAATTGTTTTTACATGTAATTGGAAAATATTTAACAAAATAAATAATAATTTTAAAAATGAAAATACAAAGATACTTCAGCACAAGTTTTCCCCCAAATCCCTGACCTACTTGAATATGAGAGCCTGATGAGCATCACCATCAAGATTATCAAGTTACATGAGGGAATCCCAAATGGGTCCATTTGAACAAACTAGGTTTCAGATGTTAGACCACCAAGGAAAGAGACCTCATTAGCTGGTATATAGCTGGTAATTATACAAGAACTTATGCAACATTTATGTTATTTGTGGTAGGGAGGGATAAATGTAAACTCTGAGAGTTTTCTGGAACATAGCATTTAGTTAACAGCAAACAATACCAGGTCTTCAGACAGCAAAATCTTTTTTTCCCATAGTAATGGAGACACCCCGGGACTGCGCTTCTAATTGGAGGGCAGAATGAAGAACTCCAAAAACCTTCATTTAAAGGAAGTGTCCTAGGTCAGGCAGCTCTTCATTTCCTGGTTTTGGGTTCTTTTTTTTTTTTTTATTTTTCCATCATGGCCCCATTCTAAGTACTCTCTCTTTTTTCCAAAAGTCACCCCTTCACTTTTCAGCTTTCTTTCGTGTGTGGTCTTCGCCCATTAGATTATAAGTTGTTTGAGGACAAGGGACTATGTTTTACATATTTGAATCTCCAACACTTCACACAGTACCTGGAACACAATATGTACTTAATAAATGTTTATATACTGACTCACTCTTTGTTCATTAAAGAAAGAGAACAGCACCTGATAACTTAGGGTAGACTAAAACAAAGTTGTTTCATGATTGCTATCACTATTCCTCAACTGGTTTGCAACCTTTTGCCAACATTACCGCTAGGACTGGTTTAGATCCACATTTTTTCTGACTGTGTTGGAAGTTATAGAAATACACATCAATAAACTCTCTCATCTGTCGGACTCAAGTCCTTGTTGTACCCAGTAGTGATTAACATTCCTGGGGAGTTTATCATTTGTTACCTTTCCTTTCGCTACCACTGTACAAGGACTAATGTACAGAGAAGCATTGCAGTGTTTAACCATTTTGTCTTAGACATATCATCCTGGTAGCAATGGCAGCAAAGACCGCAGCAGCAGTGCCTGCACGAGTGGTAGCAGATTTTTGCCTGTGGTTCCCAGCCTGCTCTTGACACTCTCTTATTGATGGCCTTTTTTCACATTGTTACACTACCTGATGTTCTCACCTTCAGGCTTTGTCCTTAATCCTGTTTTACTCTCTCAAGTCTCATTCCATTCATGAAACTTCAACTCCTCCTTAAGATGGGATGGAGGCTAACCTTTTAGTCGTTAGTCTTGTGGATCACAGACATAATTCTCATGATTACTAATTTTTTTACAATGCATCTACAAGGTTTTAGTTAAGATAACTATATAAAAGGTATTAGAAGATCATAGAATTGTAGATTTAGAACTGGAAGAAAACTTATAGGCCATCTAAACCAAGGGTCTCATTTTATACATGAGGAAACTAAGGTCCAGAAAGGTTAAGTGACTTAACATAAGAACTGGCAGAATAAATCCATCAATCATTCCCAATCTCAGAGAAATGACATAGAAAAACATTCAGATATTCCAAGTCAAAGAAAATATATCATAAGCAGCCAGAAAGAAATAAGAAATCATAGTTATGATCTCATAAGACTATGTTGCATCTATTGTAGAGGAGAGGAAATCTTTGAATATGGTACACCAAAAAGGGGGAGGGGAACAAAAGCTTACAATTGAGAATAAATGTTCTGGTAGAAGTGATGATAATTAGACAAATTTAGAGAGTAGGTTGGGGTTGAAGAGGGTACACCTTTAATAGGATATGGGGCTGACTAATCATAACTTTAGCATATTGATATTGAAGCTTTCACCCCACACCTTGACAGAGATATAATACGCTAAAAGTGTTAAATGAGACATAGTTTTAGTAACTATCATTGTGTAGGGTTTTTTTTGCATTACAATACTTATTTGTTAACAAGAGGGATTGCAGAACTGCAACCAAAAAAAAAAGGAAAGAAAATGTAGAGTACTGATGAAACATTAAGAAATACAGAGAAGTGAGTATAAGGGAGTTGAGAAGGGGACACAGATAAGGAAGACAATGTTAGTATTATTGTATTAAATGTAACATACACTTTTAAAATCTCTATGTAATAGAAATTTATATTTCACATAAAATCCTCTTTTTCTATTCTCTTTCTGTATTGAAATGTTGAGATTTGTTGTTGTTTAAGTTTGTAACTTTTTTAAAAAGGAAAAATTTTTGAAAATTGCTATTTCAGTTGAATAAAAGTGAGGACTACTGACATTCAAATGGGATCTTCATAGAATTTAAATTTTAAATAGAATTTAAATATATTTTAAATAGAAATTCTCTTTATATTTTGCTTTATTTTCTGTAAAATCATTTCTAATTTCTCTCTTTAGAGAAGTAAAAAGGAGTTTAAATAAAATTCAGTAACCTCAGAAAGAGTGGCGAAATTTCCCATAAAATATAGTGAAGTCATTTTTGTTCTAAAAGTGTAGCTAATTGATAGAATCATAACAGGTAGATCACAACAGCTTATTATTTTTTTCCTCTGGTTAAACTCACTGAAAAGAGCATTCTTGGGGTTAAATATAAATGTAATAATGACTTTCAGTATATAGTGAATCTGTTAACTTATTTCATACTTCAATAGAGCTATAATCCCATCAATTTGAGTTATCCCTCCACTAGTCTATATTCCAACCTATTTATGCTATCTCATCTTGTGAGTTTTTTTAATTCTAGAAAATTATTACTATATTGAGAAAACCACAACTGTGCATTGTTCAAATTACCTACAATTGTATCATCTACAGTCAACTGATTTTGAATCAGTGTTTCTGATTCTGAAATCCTACTATTTTTATCTACTTCTGTGAGCTGATATCTTACTATATAGCTATATTCCCATCTTTATATCCTTTAATCACCTGCCTCATTCTTTAATTCATTCACACATTATTAAGGGCTTTCTATAAGCAAACTGCTAGATTCTGGGGATTGAGAAATGAAAGTAAGATAGTCCCAGTCCTCAAGCAGCTTATAACTTCCTGGGGGAAGGAAGAGTGATGCTGTGGTGGTGGTAGGAAACACAAGAAATTTACTGATATGCAAATATAGGATATAGATACAGTAAATTCAAGCTATGTTAAAGGTGGGAGAAGCACTAACAACTAATGTGATGAAGAAAGGCCTCTTGAAGTTGATGACTCTTGAATTGAATCTTAAAGAGAGTCAATTTCTAAAAGGTAGAGGTGAGTAGAAAGACTATTCGAGGCATGTACATTAGCCTACACAAAGGCAGTGAGATGGAAAGAAAATGGGCCCATCTGGTTGTAACATAAGACTGAGTGATGGTGAACATTGTGTATTAAATAGAAAATTTGAAATCAGATTGTGAAGGTCTTTAAATTCAAAAGGGAATTTATATTTATGCTATAGGCAAGGAAAAAAAACCCACTAATGTTCCTCGAGAAGGAGAATTATGGTAGAATCTATAACCTAATCCCTGCCTCTGTATAGTTTGGGATGTTTTTCTTAAAAAGGTATTGACACCATCATCAAGACTTGGTTGGCTCTTGACTAATACTCAGGCTATTGACAACATTCCTGTATCACTTGACATATGGAAACAGTGACAACTCAGGAAAAGAAACTTCACTGAGTTGAATCAACTTGGAAAAGTCTCAATGCCTATCCTTACTGAATACCTTTCTCATGGTTTTTCGCTAACTGTTGAATAACCTCTGAGCGTCTCTCATTTTGTCCCATATTGATCTGAGTCAGGCCCAGTTCATAGCAAAAGTAATATAGTCAGAATTATATTTTAGGAATATTGCTTTGGTAGCTGCATGGATGACAGATTGGAGAGGAGAGTAATAGCTGCAAGGAGGCATCTAGTTAGGAGGTTTTTGAAATAATACTGGCAAAAGGTGAAATTATATGCCAAAACTTCATTGGTAGGCAAGTGAGTGGCATGTAAGGGCAGATGTGAGAGTTACTGAGGAGTTGTAAAAGCTAGATTTGGCAACTGAATGGGAAATGACTGAGATGAAAGAGTCAAGACTGATTCCTAGTTGTACATGTTGAATTTAAAATGCTTATGAGACATTCATAGCACAATGGTTCTTAATTTGGGGTTAATAGACCCCACATCCATAGACAGATTTCAGTAAATCTATTAACTTAAATGAGAAAGAAAATAAATCTTACACTAACATTTACTGAATTTAGCATTTCCTTCAGTTATTTAATATCACTCTGCTAAGCGGTCCATAAGTCTCACTAGTATGTTAGAGCATTCTACGATGCAAAATAAAAATGTGGTATTTAATTCTATATTTTAATCCCTATTCTCTAGTTCTCAATGAATTCTCAAGTATAACTACCTTTAAGAGCAGAGCTTCTTAAACTTTTCCACTCATGACCCCTTTTTGCCAAAGAAATTTTTACGTGACCCCAGGTATGTCAGTATATTAATAGGTATACAAATCAAACATTTACTGATAATAAATCATAAATAAATATATTTTAAAATAATCCATATATATACAATTTTCCCATTTATTAAAGATGAAAGCATTTTTGCATAATAATGAGATGGATATGCTTATTTATTTTTACATAAAGAATTAAATCTTGGCAGAATGTTCGATATTGCAGGACATAGAGCATCTTCAACATTTTTCAGAGTTGGTCGATTATTTTGATTTTACAATCATCAACACTGAGAATGCCACTTCACGTAAATAAGTAGTACAAAATGGCAGAAGTATGTTTAAGGCCATTTCAAAAATTGTTGGAAATGCTGCCCTAATCCCAAGCCAAAATTCATTTGATGATTTTGTATGTACAGTAAAACACTGCAATTCATAACATGCGACGTTACGAATGTGAATGTGAGTCGAGATGTTTCTGACAGCATTCCTTGGCATTCTGCACCATGATGGTGTGTTGTGTATAAAGTAGGCATGTTGTGTATTCAGAACCAAGGCTGCAGTGAAGTTGTGTGATTCAACATGGGCAAGTGCTGCCAGAAACACCTCAGATTCATGACACATTTAATTTTGAATTAATTTTTGGTCATTGCACATTCAGAAATCTTTTGCTGCTGCCAAATTTTTCTCAATCCCTTATTTAGTTACATGACCCCATAAGGGGTCAGGACCCACATTTTAAGAAGTGCTGTTCAAGAGTACTCATATGAAAGCTATACTGAAATAAACCCAGAGACAGTATCTACATTAAAATAAATGTAGAAAATATTCTCATACTATTTACTGCTAGCAGACATCAGTGAATTAGTGAATAGACTGATTCAGAGAGCCAAATTCAGAGGACCTACTATGATGATTCCATTTCTTACTATATTTTCTGTATGCTTGTTTCTACCTTTTAACCCCTAGCACTTCGTATTCTTTCTGGACTATTTCTTTCCCTGTACCCTGCAGAAGACCACCCCAGAGAAGAGATCATAATGATAAAAAAGTCCAACCAGAGCCACAAGGACCCTTTATTGAATATAGAACTGTTCAGCACCAGAAAAGGGTGGTTCATTCACCAGTCATTGTCTAGAATAATATTAAGCCCATTTGTATTGACGCTGTTAATTATATACCCAGGTGATGGACTTCCTGGAACACTAAACTAGATTTGAACCCTGAATGACGGTACCAGTATCTTTGTTTTTTAAATACTATTGCTTTCCTCCTAGGTACAGAAATTAAAAACAAGATACTGCATTCTAAAACACATACATTCTAAATAAGTGATAAAATGGTGTGTTAATATTTATATATGTACTGTATTCACACAGAAATTTTATTCAAAGGAAAAGGGTGATAGATTTAAGGACTATGGGGTGTTATTAAAAAAGATTCTGATCTTTGCTATGTGACTTGTTTTGCATGACATTAAAACAAATAATCAAATTTTACTCACTTTGTAACAGCAACCTCATAACGTCCATCATGAAATGTGTGATTCTTATCCCTGTAGCAACATCTGTAGTACTTATGCTAATCACTTTAAATTAGCCTTCAGTGGAAAAAAAAAAGCCTCGAAGGATAATGCTCTTGTTTTGGCAGTTCATATGAATGAGCAACAATGTTTTTTAAAACACAATAAACCTCCATAGTAAAAACTAGGCTATTAGCAAAATTTCTTAATATATATTAAACCCATTTTACTGTTAACATAATGGCAATTAAAGGGGTCATACACAGTGAGCTAACAATGAATACTGCCCCTTCATAACAAATCATGACTGTTCATGTGAAGTGTAGAACACTTTCAAGTTTATCAGAGATATATAATTCAAAGGCTTATTTTTCATTTCTATTTTTAAATTCCCATTTGAGATTGGCTAGTAATTTACAAAGATAAAAACTAACATAACTCTCCATAGTCTGACAGACATTATCACAAACTTCATTAAGAAACTCCAATCCACAGGCAGATAGGTGCTGTAGTAGATAGAGCCCTGGCCCTGGATTCAGGAGGACCTGAGTTCAAATCTGGCCTCTGACATATAACAATACTAGCTGTGTGACCCTGGGCAAGTCACTTAACCTCATTGCCTAGCAAAAAAGAAACAAAAAAAAGAAACTCCAATCTAAAACAGAAATGTGGCTAGCAAAGTACAATCTTTACAAAACAACAACAAAAATCATACAAGGAGGCTATTACACTAAGAAAATAGCATGAAGGACAGGAAAAAAGACTTTATTTTCTTCTAAGTCAAAGGTTTTGGAAAGGTTTTAAAATTTAATAAGGAAATTTTTTTTTTAGAAATAAATAATTAAGCACAAAAAGGCAACAATGCTGTGGGGATTTTTAAAAGTTTAACTTGAAAGTCCAGAAAACTATGTCACTGATTTTTATGTTTTATAGGATAAAATCTGTGATTTCATTGTCATAGGGGACTTCCAAGTTAGGGATCTACTGCTAAGGAATGTTAAAAAAAAAAACCTTATGGTTTGAGAGGTTTGACTAGTGATTGGCTAGGGTCACATATTTGGGGGGGGTTGTTTGTTTTTGCTTTTTTTTGGTGAGGCAATCAGGGTTAAGTGACTTGCCCAGGGTCACACAGCTAATAAATGTCAAGTGTCTAAGGGCAGATTAGAACTCAGGTCCTCCTTACTCCAGGGCCATTCTGCCACCTAGCTGCCTCTAAACAATATTCTTTTTTTTTTTTTGGCTAGGCAATGGGGTTAAGTGACTTGCCCAGGGTCACTCAGCTAGTTATGTGCTTTGAACTCAGGTCCTCCTGAGGTCCTGAGGGCCAATGCTCTATCCACTATGCCACCTAGCTGCCCATATTTAGGTTTTCTTCAGATACATCTTTCTTACTTTGAGTTAAACTCTTCATCTATTATCTATCTATCTATCTATATGTATGTATGTTCCTGTAGGTATATGTATGTGTGTATATGTATGTGTATGTGTGTATTTATATTATATTATATTATATTGAGCTTAAACTACAAAGTTTGCTATTAAAGTTTGTCTTTATACTTGTAACACTGACACCCCTGGTTCCCACTTCCTGGAGTCCAGGTATGGTCTATCACTTCTCCCTAACCAGTTTAAGTACCCTTAAAGGATCTTGGGATATGTAAGCTCTCTGTAAAAAGTTCCAGACCAATGGTGTTCTCTCAAATATAAGAGGTGGCACCCAGAATGTCAGTTCCATTCGATCACTAACAGTCATTGGACTGTTAGCTTTCACAAAGGCATATTTGCTTCAAAAGGTATAATCACAAATACACAAACTTATTCTCCTAATATCTGGGAGGAGTAATTCTTACTCTCACTACCTCACCACATACTACCTCAGACTCTGGGAAGAGGAAATGGATTAGGTTCACAGTTTAACTTGGTTCCTCTAGAGTCCAGTTCACTTCTAAAACACCTTTCAGTCTTGATTCCCATGTACCTTGCCTTCACAGGGCTTTCTTGCAGGGCTGGTTGGTTGAAATATCTGACCTAAAATCCCAGCTCCAAGGTCACCATGACTCAAATTTCTGAGCCAGTTAGAATTAATACTTACAGCTGAAACTAAGAACAAATAAAACAGAACAAGACAAACACCACCAAGAACATTTCACAGACCCAAGGTAAAAGAGTAGAAGAGGGTGGGGAAAGGTACTTCTCTCTTGGTTCAGTTTCTGGTGCCTTCACTGTGATCTGCACCCTCCGGGCAGCAAGAAAGAGTTCAGGAAAGAGAAAGGTTCTCCTAGTCTGGCCAGGTTTTAAAGATACAATCTTTTTGGGTCTTGAAGTCAATCAAAGGAAGCTATTCCCACAAGATGAATGATGCAGGATGCCTCCATGTTAGATGATCTGGGAATATATAGAGTAAGCCCTCTTATATACTTTTAAACCAAAGCGCACAAAAATAATTAATATATGATTAGATTAGATGCAGGTGAGCCACAGCAACAACATTTCTGGAGATATCAATTTTTTTCTGAAAATTGAACTTATTTTATATGAAATATTGCAAAATAGGATTTTAAAATATATTTCTAAGATAGGATTAAAAATAAGAGCTTTCTGAAATAATTAAGTTAGATCCTGATTTCAACTTAGATTGATAAAATATGCCCAAACTAATTTTCATAGACATGGCTGTCCAATTACTACTTTGGTTCAAGAAAATAGCATTTGGAGATTGAGCTTTTGCCTTACAATTTATATTTGTATCCATTTTGACAATGATAGAAAATTATTTCTATTGGATGGAAAAACTCTAGTCTCTGTAAAGGCTGAGGTTTAACTAGGTATGGAGTAAAGTGTATTTATCTAGATTCTTAGTGGTTAAAGGTAAAGTGGTAAAAGAAAACATTTGCTACTTCCAATGTATTTCTGGGATCAGAATTGGGGATGAAACTAAGAGGGTGTGGGAAGGAGGAATCTCTAATTCTGACCTTTGCTTCTAAAAACAAGTAGCTAGACCAGTAATTATAAAAGAATGTATCCAAAGTGGAAAATTGGTGGCTGAATATCTCGGTACAAATTATGTTGCAGTATTGTTACTTGACGGAAAAATATGTGTTAAGTTCTTAATATCTCTATCATCTCTATGGATCAGCCTTCAAAGCCTATTCCACAAAAGATTACATCTAATTTGTCAAAGTTTTAAAACTAGTGGGGAAAGGTAGAGAAGGGAGACAGAGGAGGAAAAAGAGGGATCCATAAATAATTACAGTGCTATAGAAATAACTTATCTGCAAAAAGCAAACCAGGCTTGAACTTAGAATGGTTAAATTTGTGTTAGCCATTTATAAAATTGGAAAATTTTTCCTGTAATCTAATCAACTTCATTTCTACCCAGTACTGTCTTTCTTACTCTTTTCACTCTATTTTTTCTTTGAAGTTTTTACTCATTCTCCTTTTTTTTAGTTTTTCCTCCAACTTTTTCTTCTCCTTTTTCATTTTTCAATTTTTTTCTGTCTAATCATCTCTTTCCTAGATTACAATTATTATATCCTATCTAGTCTCCTTGTCTCCAATCTCTCCTATCTCCAATCTGCCACAGTTGCCAAAATCTTCCTAAAACACTTTTCTGTGGTCTCTGATTATCTATAAGATAAAACATAAGCTACTTAGCTTGACATTCAAGGCCCTATACCATTTGGGTCTCATCCAGCATTATGCTGGTAAATGTTTAGCAGCTAGCCCTCTGATAAAAAGCAATATAAACTTTCTCAATTACTTTCTTAAGATCAGTCAAGCTCTGACTTGTTTTTGTTGATTTTCTGGGTATTGTGGATAATTTTTTCATCATTTATATTGTTGTTCAGACAACATTAATTATTATACCACTTAAATCCCAATTTATGATTAGAGCTTATTTGAATGCAGAATGTCACTCTGACCTCAATAACTCTCCAGAAATTCTGGAGATGTCATCTGGAGATGACAAGGAATTTTAGGCTCCTCTAGGACCAGGATCCACCCAAAATATTTTTATTTTGGTTTCCTATACCCAAATCTTATTTTGAGTAACTCAAGCTTGTGTTTTAGGTTCCCCTTGTTTTTTGGCTTCACTCAAATTTTCTTAAATGCTTAACATTTACTCATCCATCTTAATCTATCTTGCTTTTCAAGTTGCCTTCTTGGCTCTAGCACACAATTCCCATCTATGCTTCTAGTATGTCACAGTAGATAGAGGACTAGTCACAGAGTCAAGTAGATCTGAAGCCCTGCCTCTATCACAGCCTTAAATTTGTTCTTCTATTACTGATTGTCATGTTATTTAGTGCCAGATAATTCAACTACATTCATTTTCACTATTACAGTCCTCCTTCTTGACCATAAATGTTGACCCTTGTCCAATGCCCAACTCTTTATCCTCCCAAACAGACATGCTTGGAATTTTAATATTTAATATTTATATAATATAAAATAATTATATTAAATATTATATTTTATTATATTATAATTATATTTTAGATTTTAGATTTATTTTAATAATTATTTCATCTAGTTATCACAACTGTTATTGAGTTTACTTATGTATATATATATATATGTAGGAATATTTATATATATATATATATATGAATAAACAAAACCTCAAGAAAAATTTTAAAAAGTGGAAAAAAGTTGCTTATGTCTTTATTCAAACACCATCAGTTCCTTTTCTGGGGATGAATTGCATTTTTCATCCTAAGTCTTTCAGAGTTGCCATAGATTGTTGTGTTGCTGAGAATAGTTGTCACTCACAGCTTACAATATTGCTGCTACTTCATGCCCAGTACATTTCACTTTGCATCAGCCCATGTAAGTCTTTCAAGGTTTTTCTGAGAGTATCTTGCTCATCATTTCTTATAGTACAATAGTATTCCCTCATAACCCACAACTTATTCAGCCATTCCCCAATTGATGTGCATCCCCTCAATTTCTAATTCTTTACCCCCAGAAAAAAGCTGCCATAAATATGTTTGTACATACAGGTCTTTTTCCTTTTTGTTTTTATCTCTTTGGGGATATAGACCTAGCAGTAGTATTGCTGTATCAAAGGGTATGCATGGTTTTATACTCTCAATCAATCTTGAAATTCCTCTATTCTATTAAATTCATTTTTTCACTCTTGGATTAGAGTTAACCTTTCATATTGTGGTGGTGGTTGTGGTTATGATTGTAATTATCAATAGTTGATATATATACATTTGATAATATTAGACATATTTAACTTTTCTTTTTGGAGTGTTGCAATTCAAAATTTTCTCTCATTAACTATAAAGCTCCATCTTCTCCTCTCTTTCTCATCATCTCCTATCACTCAGATGCCTTCTCCCACTACATTCTACCTCATCCCTATTTCATGTGAATAAGTGGCCTTATAAGAGTAAGGATAAGCAAGGTTAACCCTTCTACCTTTTTGAGTGATCAAATCTGACCCACTGGATTGTCCCCTTTGTCATCCCCATTCTATCACTTATTTTCAGTCTCTTCTTATTTACTGGCTCATTGCATACTACTTACGAACATGTCCATAACTTCCCCATCCTGAAAAAAAAAAACCTTGACTTGATCCTTCCATCCCCATCATCTTATCTGTCTTTGTTACTAAATTATTGAAAAGGCTGTGTTCAATAGGTGCCTTCATTTTCTCTTCTTTCATTATCTTCTTAAACCCCTTACAATTCAGCTTCTTGATCTTACCATTCCATGAAAACTACTCTCTCCTAAGTTACCATGCTGTTGCCAATGGCTTTTTCCCAATGCTCATTCTCTTAAACCTCTCTGCAGGCCTTGTCTGGGTTGATCACCCTCTCCTACTCATTACTCTCTTCTCTCTAGGCTTTTAAGACACCCCTCTCCTGGATTTACATAAAGCCTTTTGTATCCCTCAGGGTTCTACCCTCAGACTCTTCTCTTTTCCTTCTACGCTGTTTCATTTGGTGATCTCATCAACTCCCACGGATTTAATTACTGTCTTTATGCTGATGATTCTCAAATCTACCTATCCTGCCCCAACCTCCTAGCTGACCTGCAATTTTGCAACTGCCTTTCAGATATCTCAAACTGGATGTTCAATAGACATCTTAAACTGATCATGTCCAAACCCTCCCTACTCCTATCTTTCCTATTACTGCAGAGCAAGTCTTCTTAAACTTTTCCCACTTACAACCCCTTCAGCTCTTCTTAAACTGTGGGTCACAACCCCATATGGGGTAGAGGATGACACCATCATCCTAGTCCCTCAGGCTTGCAACCAAAGAGTCCTCCTGATTCCTTGCTATCTCTCACCTCCCGTATTTAGCTATTGCCAAGGCTTATCAAGGTGAAAACCTCTGCAACAACCCCTGCATACTCCTCCTTCTCTCCTTTGACTCTGGCACCACTCTAGGGCAGGCCTTTATCTCTTCATGCCCACATTATTACAATAGCCTGCTGGTGGGTCTGCCTGCCTCAAATCTCTCCCCTCTCTAAACTAGTCTACATTAAAAAAATAATAATAAAGTGATTTCCCTAAAGTGAAGAGCACATCATGTCACTTCCCCATTCAATAAGTTCAGTGGCTCCCTGTTACCTACCAGATCAAATACAAAATGCTCTGTTGGATATCCAAAGCCTTTCATAAACTCCTCCTACCTTTCCAGTCTTTGTACACCTAACTCTCCATGACATTCCTTGACCAACACACTAGGTATTTTCTCTGGCTACTCCACATGCCTGGAATGCTCTCCTTCCTCAACTCCAGCTACTGAATTCCTTGGATTTAGTCTCAACTAAAAATCCCATCTTCTACAGGACTTCCTTAATTTCAGTGCCTTCTCTCTGTTGATTATTAACTATTTATCTTGTATACAGCTTGCTTTGTATCTATTTATTTGTGTGTTGTCTCCTTCACTAGATTGTGAGCTTGAGGTCAGGGACTATCTTTTGCTGTTTTTTGTATTCCCAATGCAAAGCACACATTGTCTGGCACATATTAGGCTATTAATAATAATCGATTGATTGATTGGAAAGGAATGGAAACCAGGAAGTAGATATGAGGAGTGAGCGAGCAACTTCTAGGCATGGGGGACAGTCAGTGAAATAGAGTATTGTACCAAGAACAGCAATGAGACCAGTATCACTGGATCACGGAATATGTGGAGACAGAGAAAGAGAGACAGAGAGAGATGGATGGATGTAAGAAGAGTGGAAAGGTAAAAATAGATCAGGATATGAAGGGCTTAAAACCCAAACTGAAGAGGATATATTTCATTCTGAAGGTAACAGGGAGTCATAAATTTCCATGTTTTAAGTTTTAAAGGTCAAAGAGGAATCTGCATTGTAATCATTTCACCAAAATTTCCCTAATAAATATTTTAATGTGTATCTTATATGGTCATAGAGAAGACAAATATGTTTATCTCTAGTCTTTTATAATAAAAAATATTAAAAGGCAAAAAAAAGAATTAAAATTGAATTAAAGCTTCATAAAAAAGCACTAGAAAATTCTTCTCTCATATGTATGATGTCTTTACTATAGGCATAAAGACATACATTGTCATGATTTCCAAACTACAATTTACAAGAACAGATATGGTAGTTTTAAGAGTCACTGACCAATGTAAAATCACTAATTGCAAACTCTTTCTCCTTAGAAATTAATCAAAAGGTGACATTTTGTTGCCTTCCCAATTGTACATTCAAAACATCATCTTTCAGTTCAATGTCATGAAGAATTTATGTAGGACATTAATCATGCAAGACCATTAAATTGTTTTCATTTCAATGATAATTGTTTACTACCAGAAGTGTTTTTATTTTAACAATTCAACAATGAATGAAATGTACTGTAGTTTCTGGTTACTAAAAAAGACCACCTTTCTGCAGTGGTAAAAGGATAAATCACTGAAGAAAATGTATTTTGCAGCTTGTAAAGAAATGGCAATTTATGAGAGCACTTTAAAAGACTTTCTGGTAAGGGAAAAAAAAGACTGAGGAATTCGGCAAATCCCAATGAAATACAAGCAAAGGTGACGAAATGAATCATTTAAAAAAATCATAAACATTGAATTTTTAGTGTGTGTGCATGTGTGTGTGTGAATGTGAAAGGCACACAGTGTTGCCTTGGAAACAAGATAAAATAGCTTGTAAATAAAGTAATATAACTAGAAATGCAATAGAGTTAAGCAAAAACAGCTGTCTGTTACTGGAGAAAAAAGTAAATCATTTTGTTATGCTTGAAAGAGCACTGGTATGTAAATCAGGAAATATGGTATCTGGTAAGCCACTAACCAGCTGTATGACCTTGGACAAATCACTGAACCTATTGTTGGCCTCAGTTTGTTGCCAATAGGGATATTGCACCTGAGAGGGAATTGTTGTTAAAAACTTTTTTTATGTAAAGACAAACTGAACAGAAAGCCCCTTCAGTTTCAGACTTGTTACCTCTGTCTATACCCAAACAGTGGGTATTTGTTTATGTTTATATAACACCCAAATGCTAAACCATTAATAGATATCTGCTGTGCAAGATCCAGTTGCTAAGCTGATTACTCAAAAAAAAATTTATATAAAAATACTTTTCTGCCTATTTCAGTGAAGCTTTTTCCCAGATAAAGCCTATGATGCTGGCAGCTTTCTCATCTAGCTGCAAGGGGTCTCTCCCTACCACTGGAAGAATAAGTTGTCCCTTATTCATCTTTTCTATCACCTTAACAAATTTATTTCTAATACTCTGTTAGAGCTCTTATTGTTATGGTATTTCCCACAAACCCCCCAAAAAATCCTCTGTAGTTACAAGTTTGCTTATCCCCAAAGCAGCTCATAGTTCTAACATCTATGATAAATAGGCATGCCTTACGAAGCCATATTAAGCTAGAAAAATAGAGAGAATTTGTTCCAATACATTCCTTTTATAGATGAAGAAACCAACACCTAGAATAGTTACGTGACTTGCCCAAAGTCACATAATCACAAAGATTAATATTAATATTGATCACACAGATCAATGATTGATAATTTAATCTAGATTCTCTAGACTTTAGACATAGGAAAATCCTTATCTGTGCATATAAGACAATGATTTGTCATCTGCTTTGAATAGGTTCAAATTTTAAAAGTCCTTTAAGCCCAAGAGTGTAATAATATAACTACTGTCAGTTACTACTTCCCAAATGGAATACAACTGTATTTTTTCTATACTGAAGTATCAGCTTTATGAGCATAATAAATAGCAATTGCCCTTTAATGGAAATGTTAACTTTGGTTATTACTGTGCATTGTAAATGCTTAATGACACTAATAGAAATGATACAACCTTAATTATAGTAAAGATATGAAGGTTGTACACAGAACTGTTACAGTATTAAGTAAAACTCTAACTAATCCTAAATACTGTCTGTTGGAAGAGATAAAATTCCTTCCTGGAGTCAATTTTTAACAAAATAAAAGTGTAGAAAAATTGATGGAAACAACATTGGAAATGGCTCAGAGAGGCAAAATCTGGTATGAAAGGTTTTGTTATCCCCCTTTCAAAAAGGAGAGGATGAATTACTTAAAAGGAAAGCCTGTCCTAACCGTAACACCATGATCCCTTGCCTCCAAAGTAAACTGCTTTTTATAGTTAAATAATCAAAGTGTTTCTCCATCAAATTCTGTTGTATGTGTGCTTGTGTGTATTCATTTTAAAATGAACTAGTTAAGGGGGTAGCTAGGTTGCACAGTGGATAGAGCTCCAGCCTTGGAGTCAGGAGGACTTGAGTTCACATCTGGCTTCAGACACTTGACACTTACTGGCTGTGTGACTCTGTGCAAGTCACTCAACCCCAATCAGCTCACCCAACCCCCCCAAAAAAGAGTAAAAAACACCCAAAACACAAGTAGTGATGTAGTAGATAGAGCACTGGGCCAGTAGTTGAGAACACCTGATTTCAAATCCAGCCTCAGACACTTACTAGCTGTGTGACCCTGGGTCTTACCTTTTTTTTGCCCCAGTTTCCTCAGCTTTAAATGAGGATAATAATAGGGTGAGATAAAATTTATATAAAGCATTTAGTACAGTACTCAGCACATAGTACTTGCTATTTAAATGTTTCTTCCCTTCTTCACTCCCTCCCAATGTTCATTGGAAATGCACCTTTAAATTGTCAAGCAAGTCATTTAACCCTGTTTGCCTCAGTTCCTCATCTGTGAAATGATCTGGAGAAGGAAATGGCAAACCACTCCAGTATCTTTTACAAGAAAACCTCATAATGGGGTCACAGAGAATCAGATAGGCCTGAAATGACTAAACAACAACATGATCTGGAAAAAATCAATAGCCCACAACTAAAGAAATCTCAAGTTTTTGGTCTGATGGCAGGAAGAATTTGTATAATTACTTTTTTTCTTCTGACTGCTTCTGGCTACTACTCTTTCAAACTTTTTTTTACTTCCTTTTTATAAGTGTGATTTTAAAGATACATAACTAAATCCAATGTGACCAGCAGAATAGAAGTTATCAATGTCACTGGTTTTATAGGTTTAATAGAAATAAGAAAATTATAGGCTCACTAGAACCATTCTGTTGGTTGACTTGATATATATGAATGTCACCATTTCAAATGTGGTAGAAATGGCCTGTCATAAATAATGGAAATAATTGGATGACAGCCTACACTTTTCAATATACTCATTATTTCAATGGATCATAAAGCAAGTAAACTGGCAGAAGCATAAGAGAAACCAGCTCCTTTATAATGAATGATTTCCAACAGATTTAAATTATTTTATTTCATGGAAATTTTTGTCATATTTCTAAATTATAGATGGTTAAGAAACTAGTTTAAAATAGTTGTTGTGAATGTGTAGAATATAAATTCTAAGATGTAAAGATACCAAATTATTGTTAATAGATTTTCTTTTTTCTACCTGTTTCAAAACATTTGTAGTAGTATTTTGAGCTGTTACTTGAAATGTTATTTGTCACTCCAACGCTGTTCCTTTAAGGGTATTTACGTTCTATTTGCAAATGTAAGGTGCCTTTAGAGCATGTCCTGTTTGCCTAACATAGAGAGTCTCTGAGGGGTTTATCCTAAACATGTCCAGATTACATACTATGGAGGTACTCTGTATCCCCTGCTATGTTTATAGCGGGTAGGCTCCCTTGATTGGCTGTGTAGCAAAAAGATTTGTTTCTTTACAACTGGCCAGACTGAGAAAATCTCTTTCTGGTTCAAGTTCATTTTTCCTTCTGACAAACTCTTTCCTGTACATTTTTTTCTAACACATTTAAAGGGTAAATATCACAGTTACCTAGAGGGCAGGCACCATGACCTGAACCAATTAGAGGTAAAGGACTTCCTTTACTTTCTCTCTTTTACCTTGGCTCTGAGAAATGTACTTGGGGATGTTTGTTTCTGTTCTTTGTCATTTGTCTTCATTTTTCAGATGCTCATGGCAATGATCCCCACCAGACCCAGCTATGGGACCCTTGGAGATTATAGGAGCCAGCCAGCCTTTCAAGAAAGCCCAGCAATGTCAGGAGATCTGGAACTTGAACCCAAGTGGCATTTCTGACTTAGAACTGGGACTGCACTCTAAAGGAACTGAGCTAAACTATGAACCTAATCCCTT
This sequence comes from Phascolarctos cinereus, assembly GCF_003287225.1. NCBI lineage: Eukaryota > Metazoa > Chordata > Mammalia > Diprotodontia > Phascolarctidae > Phascolarctos > Phascolarctos cinereus. Next base: position 182,511,166 of record NW_027556180.1, on the reverse strand, counting down.
TCCCTTCCCCAGAGACTGAGGTATTGCTAGAGGAGAGGAGGATTATGCCTCCTACATGTTGGGAGAGTAAATTTGTGTATTTGTGATTATATCTTTTGAAATAAATATTCGTTTGTAAAATCTAATCTAAACGTTAGCGGCTAAATGGAACTTAAGTGCTAGGGACCACCCTAAAATTTAGGGTGATGAGGGCAGGATCTAGACCCTAAAAATGAAAAACCCTGGACTTTCCCACATGGCCAAATTTCTGTTGTTTGCCTAAGGCTATAATCCCATCAACTGGTCTTTCACTGTGGCCTCCCAATGGCCCCCAGCCACTTACCACCCTTAATCCATTCTCCCTACCCTCCATTCTCCCTTGGCCACAGGGTTCAGGTCCCTAGTATTCTATTACCTCACAGCCCCCACCCCCCACCCCCCACCCCCAGACTACTTGGCCACTCCTAGATTTCTCCCAGAGTCTTTCTGTATATAAGGTCCATCTTGTCTCCATTAAGGTGCTCAGATTCTTATAATCTAGTCAGCAGCTCGCTAATGTTCAGACTCCTTAAGCATTTGCCCAATATGATGGATGTTCTAATAAACCTTGTCTTTGACTGAAAGAAGGCTTGGATCAAATTCTTTTGGGCAGGATCTGCGTGTTGTGATTTTGGGGTCCCAGCACCCCTAAACCTCAACAAGGATACACCATTGGTGGGGAATGGAGCCACTGGGAAAGAATCTAGACACTTCCCCACTACCACACCCATCTTCCTTAAGTGCACCTAGTACCCATAAGTGTACCTTGGGTCAGGTATTAAACATTACCTGCCCTGACTTCAGGCTTTAGGAAACCAGTGTACAATATGTAATTCAAGACCCTTATTTTTCTAAAATATGTACAGAATTTAAAGCCTCCCTCTGGGGATCCTAAGTTAAACAACTATAAATAATAATTTTTTTACCAATTCATTGCCTAATTTAACATATGCTAAAGAGCACTGGTCACTGCTTTCCCAGAATTAAACCCAGGGTCAATTCAAATCATGAGTGTAAAGCTGAGTTTGATCCCTAGTGAGAATTTCTGAGCACCTTAGACCCCTTTGGTAAACATGAAATTCTGTTTTCATATTTCTAAAGAAAGATGCAACAACAGCTTTTGACCTACAGGACGTGTTTCATTCTGAGGGGAAGTAATCTACAATGTTCCTTTTTTATTGTTGACTTCATTCCTAACCACTTCCATAACTATCCTTTGCAACTAAATGAATATACCTGTCAATAATGCTGAAATGCTTAGTGCATTGCTGAAACATTGCCAGGAATGCCAGACTCTTCCTGCTTTGGTCAAAATTGTACTTGTATCACTGTAAACTTCATTGACAAACAATACATTGTTGTTTTAAAATTGAGACCCAGGTACCTGAGAGGATTTGTGACAGGGTAGAATCCAAGCACAAAACCTCCTGGGATAATTGGGATTAAAGAGAAGTTTGCATTTAGTATGTGTGGGGCTGGGATAAGGAGGGAAATTAGGAGGAGATTGGTAGAAAAATGAGGAAAAGGAAATAGGGGAGAAACCTGTCTTTCAGGGTGGTTTTTGAAGCCCCCTTTTTCTATTCAATATGCAAAGGGTCTCAATAGCCTGTCCTGTAGAGACAGCAAAAAGGAAAAACCAGCTTCTTGCTACAAGCACGATCTCCACTTGGCACTTGCCTCCCCTCAAAATAAAAATAAAATAATGATAATTTTGATCAATTGATGTTACAACCCACTCCCAGATGTGTGGGACAACAGCCACACTAGAATTAAAAGTTTAGAGGCTGAGTTAGAGCTCAGAAAAGGTTTTATTCTTTCTCATGACAAAGGGCACAGGTTGCTCAAGCAGTGAGAGCCAGGGAGTGCAAAGTCTGTTAGGTGGGAACAAAGTTTTATAGTCCTAACACGGTACCCCCTCCCCGTTCCTGAACCCTTCTTCCCATTGGCTGGGTTTCAGGGTGCACAATCTAAATGCGGCTTTCTGAGAACCTTAACACAATAATATCCTTATTTGGAAATATTTGCCTAGAGACAAAGGCTCAGGGAGACTTTTGATAACTTACTTAGAAGTTCTGCCCAGAGACAAAGGATTGGAAAGACTTTCCGTAGTGGTTTAGAAGTCCTGCCTAGAGACAGATAAGCAGAAAGCCCCTGGCAGTAAGCTAGCAGTCTTTTGCAAATTTTACGTTGGTAGAGGAATTGGAGCACAAGTTAGCTCTTGTTTAATGCACAGCAAATGTTTGCAGATTCAAGTTTTACTGCTTTGGGGATACAAAGGGAATTTATGAGTTTCAGTACTGAGGAAACTTCATCTATCTCACTCAGAGACACTTAGACTGGATATACAAATGTACAACTCTTCCACAGAAGAGAAAGGGTTAGGAATCACAGATTAAAAATATTTCCTTAAGTTATTTTACTTCATCTAATTTCTCATATTTTCTTCATTTTCTCTGGCACATGTTGGCTATGTTACTGAATAAATCACTTAACCTCAGACTACCCCCCTATAAGACTGCAAGTTCAGAACAAGTACAGATGTTCAACATCTGGACTTCCTTTCTGGAGTTCTCTATACTAATTCACTGAAAGAAAAAGTGTCGTACAAGGTTTGATGCATTAGTTTTACTTGTTAGTAAAGAGAATTTTCAGGGGAAAAGTGGCAAATAGCAATATGTATGTGATGGGGATGGGATCTGAACCCCTAAAAGGAAAAGACCATGTCTTTGGGATCTAGACCCCAAAAAGGAAAAGCCCTTAGACTTCCCTGAGGCATCCAGCTCATCCCAGTCAATAATGCTTTTAACTGCCCTTTCATTGTGGCCCTCACTGTCGGCACCTGTTCCCACCTTAGGCTACTCACTCCTTAACATTGTCCAGATCTTCCCAGTCTTTCTGTATAAAAATGTCCATTTTTCTCCCATTAAATTGCTCAGATTCTGAAAATCCTTCCCGCTTCTATTGGTGACACAATAAACATTGTTTCTGACTGAAAGGAGGCACGAGTGGTAGAATTATTTCGAGTCAGACCCATGCCCTTTGCCCTTGCATTTTGGGATTCCCAACCCCTACACCGCAACATATAGAGTATATACGTATTCAATTCAACACTATTATATGGTTTCTATTGGGTAAGATTGTATTAAGCACTGGGGATACAAAGACAAAAATGTGCATAGTTTCTGACAGAAAATTGTTCATATAATTGTAATGTAATGACAGAAGTTGTTCATACCAAATGTCACATGGACTGCAATTACCATTAATGATCCTTGCAATGTCGGAATTTCAGTAATGTCCTTGCATTCCTACTCTTAAACTATTTACTCTGGAATTAGGTTGACTGAACCACATCTACCCTGGGATTTTCTCGTGTAAAGGAACCTACCTCAGTTGTTGATGTCCTTGCCCTCTTCCTTTGGTATTCACGGCATGAAGAGCAAAACAGTCAGAATGAAGTGGTTTTCCTTGCCTTGATTGCCAAGGGTTACTGGGGTCTCAGGACCAGACCTTGCTACCTTCTCTATATCTTCCTCCTCTCTTCCTAAAACTATAAAAACTTTTTCATGGACCTCTTTGGTTGGGAAATACACTGGACATCCCCCAGGATGGCAGTTTGCTACCCTTTTACTGATGAGGTTGGGACCTGGACCCCAAAAAACAAAAAACTCTGGACTTTACCACATGGCCAAATGTCTGGCATTCACCTGAGGCTATAATCCCATCAACTAGCCCTTCATTGTAGCTATACCAATCTCTCACTTCTCTGTCACCCTTTACCTAGCCTAGCCTTCCATTGTCTTCCCTCCCTATGGCCCCCTTAATCCTATCTATGTTTTATTTTCCCTTGGCCACATGGTCCAGGTCACTAGCATTCTATTACCTCACAGACCCCACAGACTACTTGGCCTGTCCTAGATTTCTCCTACAGTCTTTCTGTATATAAGGTACATCTTGTCTCAAGTAAAGTGCTCAGATTCTTATAATCTAGCCAATAGCCCAGTAATGTTGAGACTTATTAAGAGTCTGGCCAATATGATGGATGTTCTAATAAACCTTGTCTTTGGCTGAAAGAAGGCTTGGGTCAAATTCTTTCAGGCAGGACCCATCTCTTGCTCTTGATATTTTGGGGTCCCAGCACCCCTAAGCCCTAAACCTCAACATTACCTCAATCAAAGATGTTTTATTCCTCAACTCATGGCTTTGATTTATTTTAGGACTCAACATTTCCTATCCTTAAAAATCTTATAATTTATTGAGAGATATGACTAGACACAAATAAATATAATACAAGGTGAAATGTATAGAGATGAAATAAACATACAATGTTGTCTCAGAAAATCTCAGTTAAAAGAGATCAAATTCAGCTGGAAGAAATCAGAGGAAGCTTCATGGAGGAAATGGCATCTAAATGAAACTTTGAAAGAGGATTTAAACATGCCAAAAATATGCATAGTGACATGAGTGAGTTGACGTAATCACAATGAAATTTTCACTGAAAGTCACAGATTACGTGTTAGGAAACAAATTTTGGTGACTCAAGGATCATGAAAAATATAAAGCTACATTTCTGCAACAAACAAATGTTTATTTGGTTTGTTGTTGTTTTGCTTTTTTTTGCTTTCCCCTATAGAAGCTACTTAAGTAGAGAGGATAAATTATTGGAACTGGAGTCAGGAAGACATAGATTCCCATCATTCCCTTGATATTTACCACCTTTGTAAAACTAGATTGATACTATCTTTCCCCTCTCAACTTATGAATATTTTGCATATGCCTATATCTATGTTGTCAGCTCCATAGAATGTAAGTTCCTTGAGCTCAAGGACTCCTTTCTTATGCTCTTTGTACCTCAAATGTGTGACACATTCTAGGTACTTAATAAATACTCCATTCAGTAATTGGCTAGTTGAATAACCTCAGGTAATTCCCTAGAAATAATAATAGATTACCTGTGATCTGTATTGGTGGAGCTGCACTTGTATTTGTATATTTCTCACACCAGAAATTCTCCATTTTTGTTTGACATCAACAACAAAAATCTGGGCAATGAGTATTGCTGGTTTCAAGGAAGGTTATCTAGGGAAATGTTCTGTATTAGATTTCTGCAGAGTACATCCCAATAAGCATGTTTGTTTGTTTTTTCCCAATCTACCCAGGCACTTTTGGATTTTGATTCTATCCTCCAATATGCATTTCCTTTTTTCTCCATCTCTTTATTCCACTTTCTCATCTATTTCTCTACAAATGAGGTTGTCCTTTAGAAATAAAAATCATTAGGTTTTCTTTCCCATCACTGTTCTAGGTCAAACATAAAAATATGAAACACTATTGTTTGTAGTATCAATCATGAAGAACATTAATAATAACTATATAGAGGGTATATTTCATAAATAACATAGCCCCACTTTTTAAAAGTTTTACAGTGTTTCGAATGTTTTCTAAGCCAATTGTTATATCTAGTGTCCCATTGTCAATGGTACCATTTAGCAAAATGTAGTTTCCCTCATTATCTCTTAATTAATCCTATTTTTGCTTTTTATTTGTCTGAGATCATGATTGCTACCCTTGTCTTTTTTTAGTCCAACTGAAGCATAGTAGATTCTACTCTAGCCCTTTATTTTAACTCTGTGTGTCTTTCTGTTTCAAATATGTCTCTTTCAACCAATTTCTTATTGGATTCTGGTTTCTAATTCATTCTGTTATCCGCTTCTGTTTTACAGGCAAGTTCATCCCATTCACATTCACAGTTGTGTTTACTCACTGTGTATTTCCTTCTTCATATTCTGTCCCTCCTCAAAAGTTCATTTTGCTTCTAACCAGTGCCTTCCTTAATCTACTCTCCTTTTTATCATTTTGGTCCTCCCTTTCTCTAATCCCATCCCCTCCTATTTTATTTCTCTGTTGGGTAAAATAGATTTCTATACACAGCTGATTACATAGATGTAGTTTTCCCCTTTTTGAAACAATTCCAATGGAGCAAGGTTGAAGCATTGCCTGCCACCTCACTCCCCATTTCCCCCTTCAGTGTAAAAGCTCTGCTTTGCATGTGTCTTTTACAAGAGAAAAATTTCCCCATTCTACCTAACCCTTATCCTTCTCCCAGTGCATCCCTCTTTCTCATTTTTTTTTTTTGGAGATCATTCCAATTTAATCAACTCGAGCCCAATACCTTCTGTCTATATAAACTCCTTTTTAACTGCCCTAACAATTATTAGGAATTACATGTGTCATAATGTAAACAGTTTAACTTTGAGTCCCTTATGATTTTTCTCTCTCATGTTTACCTTTTTATGCTTCTCTTGAGTCTTGTGTTTGAATATCAAATTTTCTATTTAGTGCTGTTCTTTCATTAACTATCCATTTTCTCTGGAAAGATTATACTCAATTTGGATGGGTAGGTTATTCTTGGTTGTAATTCTAACTCCTTTGCCTTACAGAATATCATATTCTAAGACTTCCACTTCTTTAATGTGGAAGCTGCTAAATCTTGTGTGATCCTGACTGTGGCTCCACAATATTTGAATTGTTTCTTTCTGATTTCTTGAAATGTTTTCTCCTTGACTTGGGAGCTTTGGTATTTGGCTATAATATTCCTGGTAGTTGTCATTTTGGTATATCTTTCAGGAAGTGATCAGTGCATTCTTTCAATGTTTACTTTACCATCTGGATATCAAGGTACTTTTCCTTTATAATTTCTTGAAATATAATGGCTAGGCCTTTTTTTTTATCATGGCTTGCATGCAGTCCAAGAATTCTTAAATAATATCTTCTTGTTCTATTTTCCATGTCAATTGTTTTTCTAATGAGATATTTCACATTTTCTTCCATTTTTCATTTTTGGAATTTGTGTTGTTGATTCTTGATGTCTAATGGAGTCATTAGCTTCTACTTGCCCAATTCTAATTCTTAAAGAATTATTTTCTTTAGTGAGCTGTTGTACTTCTTCTTCTTCTTCTTCTTCTTCTTCTTCTTCTTCTTCTTCTTCTTCTTCTTCTTTGCATTTGGCCTAGTTTGTTTTTTAAAAAGTTTTTTTTTCTTCAGTGAATTTTTGTGCCTTTTATCATTAGGCCAATTATGTGTTTGTTTGTTTTTTTAAGGTGCAACTTCCTTCAGTACTTTTTTGTTTGCCTCTTTTTTTTATTATTTATAGTTTTCAACATTCACTTCTGCAAGATTTTGAGTTCCAAATTTTCTCCCCATCTATCTTCTCCCTCCACCCCAAGATGGCATGCATTCTGACTACCCTCTCCCCCAATCTGCCCTCCCTTCTATCACTCCTCCTTCTCTTATCCCCTGAACCTTCTATTTTTCTATAGGGAAGGATAGACTTCTATATCACATTGCCTATATATCTTATTTCCCAGATGAATGTAAAAACAATTTTTAACATTTGTTTTTAAAAATTTGAGCTCCAAATTATCTCCCTTCCTCCCTCCCCACCCACCCTCATTGAGAAGGCAAGCAATTTGATACAAATTATAGATGTGTAGTCGTGCAAAACACTTCCGTAATAGTCATGTTGTAAAAGACTATTTCCCTCCATCCTGTCCCCCCCATTTATTCCATTCTTTCCTTTGACCTCGTCCTCCTCAAAAGTGTTTGCTTCTGATTACCCTCTCCCCGAATCTCCCCTCCCTTCTCTCATTTTGTGTGCCTTTTTTTTAACCACACTGCTGACTCTTTTCATAATTTTCTTGCATTACTCTCATTTCTTTTTTCCCTTTTTGCTCTACCTCTTTTTTTTGCTTTCTTTAATTCTTCCAAAAATTCTAATTGAGCTTCTGTGAAATTAGTATTTTTCTTTGAGGCTTCCTTGTAGCTGTTTTCATATTATTATCATCTTCTGAGTTTGTGTCTTGGCCTTCTCTGCCATTGTACTAGCTTTTTACCATCAAATTCTCTTTGTTGTTCTTTGTTCCAGCCTATTTCTTTATGTTAAAGTTATGTCACCTGGCCTTGGAACTGTGACCTGCTGTCCTGCAGTTTCCTTGCTAGTGCTCCCCTCTGCCTTATAAATGCAACCAGGGTCCTGTTCCCTTGTCATCATACTCAAGTACTCCTCTTTGACCTAGAACTGCAACCTAGAACTGTGTATGGTCAATAGAGTTACCAACTGTGATACCCAATGCTAGATATGGGTCACCTCTGTTCTCTTTCTGACCCCTTTACTCTCTTGGCTGAAAACTCCTGAAGCTGCTGCTGCCACCACACACTCTAAACAGGGCTCTATCCCAATGTCATAGATTTCTGCCTACCTCCTAATCTTTCTTAGACCAAAAGAAATGTCTCACTGTGAACTTCGGTTGGCTGTATCAGTTCAAAAGTTGATTAAAGTGCTATTTTTAAATTGTTTGGAGAGGAATTTTGATGGAGTTCAGCTAGGTTGCTGCCTCTTATCTCTTGTCTAGGCTCTGTCCCACCAATATCTGGGCCATATTTGTAAATCTGCCCTTTTGATGTGAGTTAAAGACTAATTAGATTTTACATCTCAAGGAAATTTAAGTGGCCATCTGGTAAAATGCCCTCCTTTTACAGATGAGGAAACAGGCACAAAAGGTTAGTTGACTTACTCAGGGTGAAAAATATAGTAAGTAGTTATCAGAGATGATGTTATTTGAAGCTAAGCTCCTTAACTCCAGAGCTAATGCTCTTTCTACTGCACCACAATGTTTTGCACATGTAAGTAATGCTTTATATAAACACATTCCAAAATATATCCATAAATATAATCTCTTAAATACTTGTGTAAAACAATGTGCAATAAATGGGGAGAGTTGAGGGGTACATAACTATGAGGAAGTAAAAGGAAGGGATTCTGACCTATGATTTCATCAGTTATATAGTTCATCCTTTGAAGAAGCTCAATCTACTGATGCAGTTGAACACCTGCTCTGAAATTTATACTTTCAGAAATGTGCCTGGGATGCTGAGAAGTTCAGGGGCTTGCATAAGGTAATAGCTTCTATGAATCAGGAACATGAACCCATCCTGAAGCCATCTGACTTTAGCCCTCTATGCCATACTGCATCTCTGTTTGGCTTATGCTTCATATAAGTGCCCAGTTAATTCATAGTGATAGTGAGAAATCTAGTCAATAAGTATGTTTATGTAGTAGTTAGTAATGATACATGCATTGGGAATGAGGGAAAGAAGCAAACTAGGTCATGTTATTGCAACTCTGCTCATGTGGACCTGAGCTAAACACTGTAAAGTGTCAGGCAGGAGACAAGGTGTGATAGGTTATAGACAGATAATAAAATGGAATTCTAATAAGGATCAGTGAGAATCTATTATATCCTGCAATTAAAACCATTAAGGCAGAAGAAAACCATTTTCATTTCCACCTTTATGGTTCTAAAATGTCTTTCTTCACTGTGCTGAAAACATTTAGTGTTATATATTTCTTCATGACAAAATATAATTGATGCCATGGGCACTTTTAAATTACCACTTGTAGAATACATGCTTTTAACAAAGCTATATTTATTATTATAAATCTTAACTTAGTCCAAATTATGGTGATATTCATCAAAGTGCCAAAAATAATTTTGTCAGTGGTAAAATTGGTCATTTTTTAAGATTAAATTTGAAGTTAAGTGATACGATTAATCAAATTAAATTTCATATTTATAGCCCTGAAAGTTAAAAAAACATAACAATCAACATATTGGATCTTAGGCAAATGTCATTTCAATAATTGTATGAAGTAACTTAATAAAAACACATTTTTAAAAAAGCAACAATAAAAAGCCTGTAATGAATTATTAACAAGAAAAAAATGTTTTGTTTACTAAGCTTTGCCAAGACACAATGGTATTCCAAATCTTTACCGGAATAATTTTTTAGAAGTCTTGCAGCTTTTTGTTTCATTGAGATCCTTAAAAAACTGTATTTTGAAAATTGATGTTTATAGCTAAGTGGCAAATACATTTATCTTTGAAAAATATTTACACATAACTTTCTAATATCCATCTAAATGTATTACTGACCACTTACTTATGATTGCACCAGTCTCTGATCATATATTCTTGGAGAAATAGTTCATTTTGACCCTTTCTCTGTTCCAATCAGTATCAATCTATTTGATATGACTCTGCTAATGTAGTGATTATAATTTCTGAATGTTAGGTCCCAGAGATGTGAGCTGAAGATTATAAATTCACTTGCTTCATCATAGGAAGCTAACTAAGGGCCCCCATCCTTTTTTTAACTTGTCATGGTGACCAAGCCCAGTGTGGCAGAGGTGACTCAGCTATGTGGAAAGCCCCCAAATTTTTTTGTACCTCCAGATGTCTCTTTCTTGTCCAACATGAGCAAGTGACCATCTTATGACCACCTAGTCAGTCGGAGATATTCCTTGTTTCACCTAACCTATGATCCTACTAACATCATTTTTGCTTATTTTAGCTTATGCATCATATGTAAACCAATGGAATTATTCTGTATTTTTAAAACGAATCTAGAATATTTAGGTATCAAACTCTGTAAAATAAGGTCCTGGAAGAAGGGAGCATCTCAGAATGTGAGGAAGATCTGAGGTCCACTTCATTAGAGGGGACCATGGACCCTCTAATGAAGTACCATTGGCTCAGTGCTCTACCTCAGTCTCTTTTATTGTGGTTTGGACAATTTTAATCCCCACAATCTTATAATGCCCCCAGATCTAAAGAATGGAATTAGTCAAGCAAGGTGGTGCTGGATAGATTGCTGAGCCTGAAGTCAGGAAGACTCATCTTCCTGAGGTCAAATCTGGCCTCAGACAGTTACTAGCTATGTGACCCTGGACAAGTCACTTAACCCTATTTGCCTCAGTTTCCTCATCTGCAAAATGAGTTGGAGAAGGAAATAACAAACTACTCCATTATCTTTGCCAAGAAAATCCCAAATAACGTCATGAAGTGTCTAACACAATTGAATGAATGGCATAGCAGAAAGAATGCTTGTACTGGCAGTCAGAAGATGAATTTGAGTCCTGAATATGCCACTTATTGAATGGTCTTGGATAAATCATTTTACTTCTTTAACTTTTCATTCTCTTCATTTATAAAAATGGGCATAATTTTACTCCTACTACCTGCCTCAGAAGTTTGTTGAGAGGAAAAATATGTTGTAATTTGTAAGGCAAACATATCTCTCAGTCATGTCAATATAAATGATCTACTAAATTGTTTAAATTTTTTAAATGATTTACTAAAATCTAGGTAAATTCCATTTAAACATTTAGAATCATAGAATCTCTAGGCCCCTCTAGCCTTCTCACCCTGGAAGGTCACTTGCTGTAGCTCTCTCCTCCCATTTGCAAGTTCCTCTTAGTTCTCCATTTTGAGAAAGTTTCCAGTCTAGCTATCCTCCAATCTTTTCCCATCTTCCCTCCTACCTCTACAGACTTAACCATCATGTTCCCTATACCTATCTTTTAGCTTTCTTTTATTTTGTGTCCTTCCCCATTAGTATATAAACTCCTTGAGAGTAGGAAAGACAAAAGATAGTCAACCTCTGGTTGGTATTTTTATTCCCAGAACTTAGTGCAGTACCTGGCATATTGTAAATTCTTAACAAATGCTCAGACTTGACATGATTTGACTTGAATGTAAGAGTTGGCAGAGAACTAAGAAGTCACTGAGTTTAGTTTATGCATAAAAGGAATCTGTACTCTAACATAAGTTGATAAATGGTCATGTGGCCTCTACTTGGATGGGAGGAGGGCTTCTTCAAAGAGGGGAAAACTACATTCCATTTTTGGACAGCTCTAATGGGATAAAATTTTTCCTGGTATCAAAGTTAAGCTTGGCATCTTCCACCTATCATTCCTCATTCTAGCTTTTACACCTAAACATCTACTATTGTAAATGGATGCTTCTGCAAACAGACCTATATAATGCAATATCTTCTGCTTCAAAAGCCTAACTTTTAAAGATTCAGGTTCCATTCACAGATGGATTATATTTGATGGGGGCTGAAGTTACTTCCAACTCTCAAATTCTGTGAATACTATGGCTATAATTTACTTATATTTTAGAAATGTTTTTTTAAATGGTCTCATGTTATTCTTGTTTAGAAGGTGAAGACATATGGGTTAGACGGTAATATAATTAAATATATTTGGAACTGGTTTAACTGCTGGAGAGGCTAAGAAAGAAATTAGTGAGTAAAAATGAGATAGAGAGGAATTCACAAATAGTAATTATAACTTTGAATGTGAACCAGATGTTCATAGCAGCTGTCTTTGTGGTAGCAAAGAACTGGAAATGCAGGGATCCCCATCAATTGGGGAATGGCTGACAAGTGGTGTATAGTTGTAGTGTTTTTATCACTACTGTGCTATAAGAAAACATTAGCTCAATGATCTTAGAAAGGCATGGTAAGACTTACACAAAATGGTGAAAAGTGAAGTAAGTATAATCAAGAGAACATTGTATACAGTAAGAGCAATATTGTTTTAAGAATGACTTTGAGCAACTAAGTCATTTTGACTATTTTAAATACACAAATTAAAAATAAAGGACATATAAAGAAAGATGCTAACTGCATCCCCAAAAGAACTGATAAATAGACATATGTATAGAATAATTTTACATGGATACATATGTGTATTTGTGTCTAATGGTAGCCATCTCTAGGGTGGGAAGGGTGGGAGGGAAGAAAAATAGGAAAAAAATTTACATGATAATTTGGTTACTTATTTAAAAGGAATAGCAAGTTGTACATAATAGATTTGCAGTTTCATGGGCAATCTTTTTTTTTATTATATTATGTTGTAGAAATGCTTGTTTTATTATATAAATTAAATAAATTTAAAAAAAAAACAGCAAGAGACAGCGTGCCTTAGTAGATAGAGAGCTTCTCTTGAAGCCAGGAAGACATAGGTTCAAGTTCTGACTCTGACAAATAATAACATTGTGACACTGGATAACTTCTGAGTGCTTTACACGACTTTTAAAGAATATAAATTGCAGAGAAGGTATTGTTAGAGGGAGTTTCCTTCCACAGATATTCCCTATACCAATGAAATCACAGATCATCTCCATTCCCTTCTAAGCACCAAGAACAGTTACAATTTTCTGCCACTGAGTTTCACTACTAAGGACTTTCTTTTGTGGTATCATCACCCTTATCAACAGCAACTCATGTATGCCTATTACTTTAACCTTTACAAAACACTTTCATTACAGCTTTGTTTGGCAAGTAGAACAATCGAGTATTATTACTCCTATTTTTACATGAAAAGAAACTGACAAACAGAGCGGCTAATTTGCCTATAGACATATACAAGGACTTAAATCCAGATAGTCTTACACTTAGCTTTTCTGTCACTCTATGCTGGCTTTTTAACATTGCTGATACCTCTGGCTATCACTCCTGCTATCATCATCTATTTTAAAAAATCAACAAACATTTATTAAGCATCTGTGCCATACAATAGTTGCTACAGTCTTACCTCTCAAGGAAATTCTATGTGAATAAGGAGAAATAAAAGTTCTTCATATCTCCCCCAATGGAATTTGCAATCAGATTCAATTGACACTAATTAAAATTGAACAAAATGCATTGTTCTATACATATTAATGATTTTTGATTTAATGGAATATTTTGGAATATACCCAACAAATTGGATGATGTTAATTCCATTTGATCCATAAGAACAACTGGTTATTTGAAATAGAAGTGACCTTAATTTTTGACATTTATTATATATGGTACTTTCAAACCTGTGTGGAAGACTTGCCATAGAATACTATCTATAGAAATTTTTACCCATTGCCTGAGGATTTTTATAACATATGGAGGTAAACATGACTCCTCCCCAATATATTTGTTTGTCATTGCTTAAAATTGAAAGAACAGATCACATGTAATCTAAAATGGCATAGAAATTGTCCATAGCCAGAATGATCCAAAAAAATATATATCTAGCATATGAACAGAGAATGATTTGTAATCTTAACTGAGCCAAAGATTCATGATTTCATTCTATATCACTAAGTACTTTAGTGCTAATACATTTAAGTTTTAATCACTACATTTATTGGATATAAAGTTGTTTAGTGTCATTAAGACATGGTGAGGTATGTTTTAAAGTTCCATTAATACACAACTCTGATATAACCTGAATATCATTAACCACTTAAAGTAGATATTAATTGGCCAATAAAACACAACCCAGAAATCTATGTTATGTTGTTGTTTAATTCTTTGGAGTTTAAAAATATTTATTAAAAGAATTAGCACTTCTCTAAAGATTTTTTAAAAATATCTGTCCTTAGGGACAGGGAAAATTCTATAAAGCATTGTATATAGAAATAGTATTTGTAGACATATTTTCAACCTAAAATTGAGGATAGAATACAGATGTGAAAAAAGCCAAAATTTAAAATATCACATGAAAAATAAAGAGGAACATATAAAATGATTGGGAGAAGGTAATACAACATGTTACGTTACATATCTTTATGAGCCAATTCATGTGAACAAAGAAATGTGTTAAACATTGGGGAAATACACAAGTGTCAGTACAGTATGAATAAGAACAGGAGACCTACCCTGTCAGTAAGAAAACAACAGGGTAGGTAGGTGGCACAATGGATAGAGCAAGAGCCCTGAAGTCAGGAGGACCTGAGTTCAAATCTGGCCTCAGCCAAACACTTGACACCTACCAGCTGTGTGACCCTGGACAAGTAACTTAACCTCAATTGCCTTTAAAAAAAAAAACCACCAAAACATTTAGGTTTTCTAAGACTAAAGCTACTGTGAAATACACAGTATTATTATCTTCAAGTTTGCTAGGCTCCAAGCAGTTTGTATGAGATGAATTTCAAAAATTTACAGAGTCTGTGCTTCTGTGATAATTGCTATAACTTTTTCTATGCATAGCTTGAGCCCATGTGTCATGAAATAAAATCATAGTTCTGCTTGAATTAAATAAAGTAAATGGAAACTCCTAGAGTCGGAATGACTTGTGTTGATAAGTCCATGCGTGTGGAAACAAAACAGGAACAAAAGAAATTTCATGGCTGACAGAAATAAGAACCTTGAAGATGTGAAAATATTTTCCATATATTTTTCTTATTTGAAATGTATACATATACATATTAATTGATTTACTATAAAAATTGTAAAAAATTTACTGTAAAAAACTGAACTGTAAAACTACAACTGTAAAAAAACTAAAAAAACAAAAACAAAAAAGCACTGTTAAAAAAAGCATTTATTTGGAAGTTATTTGTCATTTTTCTTTCCATAATGAGCTATTCATAAAATTAATCCAGTGATGGCTAGAAGAGTTCTTCTGGTAACTAATGTCCAAATCAAACCAAACTCCTAAAACTGTCGGTTAAACATCGCAATTTTTTTTCTACATGGCATCAAAGTCAAAAAAAGTGTCTAGATATTTGATTGAATTTTTCATTTTTGTTCAGGGTGTTAGGCATCAGGCATGAGCACAGTGGGGGGAAATATGTGGAGCAAAAACATTGATTCTAGTAAGCAAGTATCATTTCGGAAGGAGAAGCTTAAGGCTTTCATAGTGATAATTTTTCAACTTGGATTGGACATAAGAAGGGGAAAATAAGGATTCCTTGGGATTTGAAGTAAAGATTGATCATAGAAAAGATTTTAATGTTTACAGAGAACTGGTGGAAGGACTATGATGACATGAGTAACATAGTGGTTCTGCAGCCATAGGCCAGTAATATTCAGTTTGATAAACCAAACTTTCTAATACAGTATATATAGAATTGTTGAGATCAATGCTATTAATCCAAATATCTATATAACATTAGGTAATGGGGTAGAATTTCTAAATAAAATTCACAGGTAATCCAAAGATATCATCAAACCAAGAATTTCAACAATCCCCATACATGAAGTCTCTTTAAGAGTTGCTAAGAACTAGCAACATTTGTTTCTCATTCCTAGCCTTTTAAGGACTTCCTAAGGCTCTCAGAACCTTTCTAAGGCTTTTATCTACTGACAAGAGTGGTAAAATACACAGATGGCTGGGAGACAAAGGAAGAGGAGAAGCTTCAATATTATACATTGGAAGTCTATATATTTAGACTTTCAAAGATATAAAATTAAAAGTAATTAGTAAATGATTACAAACATTTTAAAAATAAAACTAGAGGTAGAAAGGTTAAATGATTATACAATTAGTAGATACTGCCTATACCACAGTTATTTCCTCTTTCTGAAACTCATGAATGCAAACACAACACACAACTCCATGAACAATCTCTTATGACATTCATTCCAAAAATTCCAATGTAGCTATTTAATTCAAGAAGATATGAAGTTCTTCCATATCATTGATCTTCTAGCTTAATTTTAATTAAGTCTATTTCTCTTCTGTATAACCCAACTAGATTTCCTATTGAATAACAATAGCTAAATCATCATAAGTTGCTACTTGAGGCCTTATGTCCAGTAATAGCGTGAAGGCAGGCATTGTTTTCACTTTTGTTTTTCTATTTCCATTGTCTAGTACAGTGCCTGGCATATAGAAGAAACAATAAATGCTTATTGAATTAAGTATAAAACTTTCAGAATATCATGCATTTGCTAATGAATAAGCTGCATCTAATTTATTTTGCAATTAATACAATTAATTTTATATGCCTACTAAAACAATGTGATTTTTTAAAAACTTAATTATTTTACATGATGACTCAATTTTTTTCTTTTTCATTCCACCTTTCATTTTCATGGTTCTAGACGCATTCAATCAAAACATGAAAGTTAACGCCTCCATGACATACAAAACAGAAGCAATGGGGAATTATTATTGAGTCACTAATGATTTATCCTTGGACCAATCCACATTAAACAGCTTATGGATCCAGGAAGGACCTTGGATGTTATTTTGCCCTCACTTCATTATTTTATGCCAAGAGATGTTGAGGCCCAGAGAGATAAATGAATTGGCCTCTGTCAAAAAGATAGCAGATACAGGGTTTGAATCCAGGTTATGTGATCTAGCACTTTACTGTAACACACTTTTATTTCCTTTCAAGAATCTTATACCATTGGTTATCTATACTATAGTCTTATATTATTATTCAGCTATTACCCATGTGTTGTTTTTTTCATCCTATACTTTTCAACTAGATCAACTAGGCCAGGCACAGTACTTTTGCCTTTCCCACAATACCTAGCATAGTGCTGAAGAAATGAGTCATTATTCAAAATACATTACAATCTTAGAAAATGCTAAGCATTTATTTTATTAAAGTTTAATGCAATAAATTCAATAAAGGCCAAAAATCAACATCAAGACTGAGAGTTATAGGTGTCCCAGGGGACAAATAATGGTGATGGCCATTGATTCCATAGCCTACATTGTTGAAAGTGTTAAACATGGATCAGCAACAGGAGTCAATGGTGCTATAAAATTCCACTGAAGAAATCCTTTAGGTGATAACAGAAAAGAAGAAAATTAATCCTGACCTTCTTTGACCTCTAATGATAAAAATTCAGATTCAGAAAGACAAATAAATATCTTCTTTCTTGGTTGTTCTAAAAAAAATAACAAAGAAGAAAGTAGAAACTGGGCAATAAAAAGGCATTTTAGAGAAGAAAATAACTTTATAGCCTGACTTAAGGTAATTGTTATTCAAGCCAAGATGCTGTATTTTTGGGAGATATGATCAAAATGAAAGGAGAGAAAACATAAAACAGTGCTAAGTGACTAACATGAAGGAATCAGCAGCAAATAGTATTGAATACTTTCAAATATCTATTAAAAAGCTTTTTTCTATCTTTTATTTTGAGGTTATATTCACATCTGGATATAATCCTCATCTCCATTCCACAGTTATCCATTATAAAATCCCCCCCAAAAAAAAAACTCTCCAAAATAAAGCCAACTGATACAATACAGTATAGTGAAGGGGAAAGGTAGGCACTTTTCTAAATGCTTTCTTAAATATTATCTTATTTGATCATTACAACTACGTGAGGTAGGTACTGTTATTATCCCACCTGAAAAGAATATTTCACTGGGGTGTAGGAAGCAGGCAGGTAGTGGATTTCATACAGCACTCAAAATTTCCAAGCCTAGAAATCACGTGAGTAGCTAGCTACCCTCAGAGGGCAGGTAGTAGAAGAAACACAATGATAATTATTGATTTTGTTAGTCTCCTTAGCTTGAAAGAGCACAATTTCCAATTTTTCAATCCATTGATTTAGTTCTAATATTTCTTTTTAACTCATGGAGTAGTTGTATTCTATTTAGTTAATTCTAATATTAAAGGAGTATCTTATTTGTGTAAGGTTTTTTACCTCCTGTTCTAGCTATTTATAGTCCTTAGAATTGTTTCTTCTAGAACTCTTTCATTAAAATTTTAAAATATCTGTAGCTATATTACTTTAATGTACTATCATAGCCTTTGTGGCCAAGCCAACCTTATTTTTTTTTAATTGGCTTTCTAAATTTCCCCACTTTCTTGAATTTTATTTGACTTGCTTCATTTTCAAAAGTCTATATAGTAGGGGCATATCGATTTACCTTTAGAAAAAAAATATGACATGACATAATAGATTAATTTTAATATGCTAATTTAGTGTAATTATTTTAGGCTACACCTATGTATATCTGTGTTTATGTATATACATTTACATATATGCACATACTTTTATATAATACATTATTATACATATACTATAACTGTGTATATTTTATAAATATGTTACATATATATGTTTTCATATATACTCAAGTATATTTTTACATCTTTAGACATATTTAATTTAATAGCAGGAATGAGTGTCCCATGTAAAAAGCACTGAATTAGAAGCTGTCAGTTGGTATAGAATTGACTGGAGAAACAGGATACTTTATATTCATGTTGCTGAATAATCAACATAACACATGAATAATAATAATTAAAACACAAAATAATAAACAGAATCACATGATGGATATGTATTTCATCCCTTGCCTGCAGTTTTTATTGAGCACGTAGAAAGCTCAATCAACATGTCTTATTTTTTTCCAGTGTAATTTTCTTTGAGATAATGTTAACTTTTTAAAAATGAGAGTAAAGTACAAAAGAAATAGCCCTGTGATTCCTATTTCTTTCACCAAGCCAATGTACTGTGTTTCTGCTCTAAGTTTTCCTTAACTTAGTCTGCGTTCTTTTTATAACACACTAATTCTCTGAGTGACTTTGGGCAGGTGATTAACCTCTCTAGACCCCTATCTCATCTGTAAACTGAAGGCATTAACCTTTGTGACCTATAAGGTGCTTTTTAATTCTAACATGTTATGATCTATTATCTAATGAAGATAAACAGGTATACAGATATCAGGGAAATAACTATTTATTAATGTACAAATTAATCTATTTAAAATGTACTTTTGAAGAAAATTTTCAATATTCCCAATACTATATACTCATCCAACTGATCCTTTAACTAAGAGGAAGAGTGTTTTAGCCATCAAATTGTAAATTTTACATCTCCTAATTTCCTTCCTTAATTCAAATTTAGAAATTCTAGTTCAATTCACTCTAGTATATACAAATTTTGCCTCAAATAATTCTAAAATATATTTCCTACATTTTCATGTTACACTTTATTCATAGTAGGTAGATGGTTAATTACCAATTTTCCACAAATGGAATTTAATGATGTGTAATTTTTAATTTCAATATTATATAATATATAAATTACATATAACATTAGCAGGAACAAATATGAATGATAGTTTGTCAATAAATCATATAACTCCTGAATGTTAACATTAGCGTAATATTGTTCCATAACATACATTACTATTATAATATATTGTTATTCTACACTAGAAAATAATTTGTTTTAAATGTAAACATGTCTCTAAACAACATGTCTCTGAAAATAATTATCCAACATTATGAAACAAATATAAGTATTAAATACATAACATTCATATGAACAGTGCATATCAGGAGGAAGACTTATAATACTGACCAAAAGTAAAACCAGAAAAACAATATTCATAATGACCACAACAATGTGAATGGAAGGAACAAAAACAACAAAACTGAGAAAAATCTGTCTAATAATAATGACCAATGTTGACCTAGACGTTGAAATTCCCCCTTTTCTTTGCCAATATTTGATGCTATGGTTGTAGGACATTGCATGTATTTCTGAATTTCATCGATATATTGATTAGTTTTGCCGAACTGTTTCTATCCCTTTTTATTTTTTGTTATAAGGAATGGCTCTCAATTTAGGGATAAGGGTTTTATTGGGAAGTGAAAGTGATGTAAAAGCTAAAGATACCAATAAAATTAATTTTAAAAGAAATTTAAAATATTAGAAACCATATAAATTAGCAGATCTTTCCTTAATATGGTAAGTGGTGTTTGGTTTGTGTGGTCATATAATCTCTCCCTCTGTCTCTGTCTCCCACCCTAAATAAAATTAATACTCTAATCACAATTATTTAACTCAGTGCTGGATATAGAGATTCAATGAGAATTTATCTTTTTATCTCTTCTTTTTTTGTTCAAATCAAAATACCTCATTTTAATTTTTTAAATACTATTTTATTTTTCTCCAGTTAACATGTCAAAAAACCTTTTTATCTCTTCTTAGATTTTATTGCTTTATATACATATATGTATAGGCTAATGATTTTTGTGTATCTATTTTATATCCTGTTAATTTTCTAAAGTTATGATTTCAATTATTTTTGACTCTCAATTTTTCTTTGTATACCTCATCATCTGAAAAGATAACAGTTGTGTTTCTTCTTTTCCTCTGTTCATTCCCATGATTTTTTCTCTATTCTTATTGCTATAGATAGTATATGCCATAGATAGCATATAAATTCCCATTCAAAACAACTGCAGAATGACAAAATATATAGTAATCAGGTACAGTATAGTATAGTATTGTAATCTAGATGCATAACAACTGTACAAATACAATTACAAAATACAATTTACAAATATGCAGACATAAATAAGTGGACATGTATTAATTGCTCATGGTTGTATCAATACAATAAACACTGACAAGACTTCCTTAATTCAGCTAATTATTCAATATCATAAGAACAAACCTACCAAATTGCTACTTGTTAATACACTCAAGGGAATGTTTTTTTTAAATAAAATTATACAGAAGTTTTTATTTTACATATAATTAAATAGTAGTTTCTTTAAAGTTGATATCATCCCAGGGAATCATATCAGAGGTCATCTAGTTCACATATGAATAAGAATCCTCTCTATAACGTGCTAGATAAGTGGTCTTCCAGCCTTCACTAGACTTTTTCAGCATACTAACATAATTATGTTGTTCTTGATTGTAATGGGAGACTGGCCAATGAGGTCCCTGTCCATTAGCAAGCATAATATGCTTGAACTTGGACCAATTCAAGGGAATGTTTTTTAAGTGAGAAGGATGCTGAGAAGTTCCAAATCTCAAACTATACTACAAAGCAATAATCATACCAAGGAAAATCATAATAACTAAAATATAGAAAACAACCAAATTAGGAACACAACATACAGTAGAAAACTGAGTGTTCAACAAACTGAAAGATTGTAGATACTGGAGCAAGGACTTGTGATTCAATAAAAACTGCTGGGAAAACTAAAGCACAATCAGGCAGAAATTAGAGTGAAACTAAGACCTCACATCAAATACCACGATCAGTTCATATATATGTGTGTATATATGTATGTGTATATATATGTATATATATATATACATATATATACACATATGCATATATATATACATACAAAATCACTGTTAAGTCTAAGTTCACCTACCTTCTTAAGTATCATGACAATTCACTTTAGATTTTGTCATCCATAATTATCTACTTTCACGATCTTGAATTTCAAAATTCCCCCTTCTTGACTGAAACATGCTTTTATTCATTCCTTCCAAATCTTCTCTTAGTTCTCACCATAACTTCCAACATTCCATAACTCACCTTCATATTCTTTACCCTGTAGCTGACTAGTATGATTATACAGTATCATCTACCCTCAGACTCCCTTATTCCTTTATCCTATAGCTACTTACCTTTTACCTAAACTCAACATCCAGTTAACTTCATCGTATGTCGATCCTCTCACTACTCTCATGATGGACAAAGTCATAATTGTACTAACTGGAATAGTTATACTTATAACAAATTTATGTTATTTAATCTCAAATAAACAATCATTACATTTTTCTCTTATGAGTTCCCTGCCATCCCCTGAAGCAGTTATTCCATTCATTCTTGACACTCCTCTTGCCTGCTATATATTCTTAACCCTTGCTTTCATCAAAAGTCATCATGTCATTTACTGAGAAAATTGAAGCCATATGCTTTTTCCTCCTTCCCCCCCCCTCCACTCTTGATTCCATAAAACCACTACAAGGTCTCCCATTCTCTTCTTTGTTCTGGTCTCTGAAAGAGGCAGTCCACCTTCCCAGTAACAGACAAACTCTTTATCTTTCTTCCTTCCTGTCTCCTATATCTCTTCTAGTCAGTCATCTTCAGTTTCTTCTTATGTAGCAATTCTTTCCCAAATTTCTAGAAACATGGCCAAGATCCCCACCACCACTCCCATCATTAAAAAAACAAATTAAAAAAAATAACATTGCCTTATTCACATGACTCTGCAATCCTCTCATGCTACTGCCCCACATTTCCCCACCATTTCACCGCCAAACTTCTAGAAAGAGTCCTCTACACTTATTCTGTCATGTAACACACAACTTTTGATTCCTTGGAATTTGGAATATACATACATACATACATATACACACATATACATATATACACATGTACATACATACACACACTACACATCTTCATAATCATCTTTTCCTTAAATTATATTCCTGTACTAGCTATTAGCTGCATGTTGTGTTGGCATATCAAACTCACCATGTTCAAGACAAGGTTTACTATATTTCTCACAAGTTTTATCCTCCTCTTAACTTGGAATCACTATTCGTCAGTTACTCAGTTTCACATCTTTCCATTAACATAGCCAAGTTCCCTAGCTCAAACTTAGACTATTACAATGGACAAATTAATTTGATTTACCTCTTTCAGCCTTTCCCTCTGGATTCTATTCTCTGTAAAGCTTCTAAGATAATGCTCTGAAGTACAGATCTCTTGCTCAAAAAAATTAACTGGTTCTTACTTTTTGTAGAACAAAATATAAACTTCTAAACTGACATTTAAACCCACACAATGTGCATTCAATATGCCTTTTGAGACTAATTTCATATAACTTTCCTTCATGTATTTTACTTTCCAAACAAACTACTATTAGTTGTTCCATTTAATTCTATTATTTCACTGCATTCTTGCACTACATACTGGAGTATGCTACCTTCTTTTTCTCAGATATTTATCTTTATTCAAGGCTAATTTCAGTCACCAAATCCTTTAGGATGTCTTCACCAATCTTCTCAGATATATTCCCTTAAATCATTGTTTAATTGCTTATTGTGATTTCATAGCCTTTTTTTTCCTAGGATTTAATATTATTTAGGGCATATACATATCCTTAAGGTCAAGTACAATCTCTTAGACATGCATGAGCAAAGGCACATGAGCCAAAGCATATTTAGGGGATAATGAGTAAGAAAAATCACCAGTTCAGAAAAGTCATAGGATATGTAGATAATAATAAATCACATTTGCATACCTACCTCTTTAAGATTTGCAAAATCATACAACAGTTCTATAATAAAGGTAGCAAAAAGTATTATCTGTATTTCACAAATGAGGAAATTGAGGCTCATGAGAGGTTAAATTATTGGCCCCACAAGCTAGTCAGTTTTTCAATTAAGACTGAGTCAATAACCTCGAGTTTTCACACGCTATATCCAGTATTCTAGCCACTCCACAATTTTGCAGAATAAGGCAATATAAATTAAGACGGGAAATATAAGATAAACCTAGGTTGTGGAATGATTACAGTAATGCATTTGTAAGACAGCAAAGAGGTTAGGAAGGAAATTTGGTATTTCCATTTATACAACAGGTTTTAACTATTTCAAAATCTATTAACCTTTCTCTTCTCTCTACAATCATCACAAAGCCTCATCTATTCACTGCATAGTTTTTGATACTTTGGCTATTTAACAGAGAATATTTTTAATGCAGAGAACAAACTCACTGGTTGCCTTCTCATTACTTATTTGTCATGCATTTTTCACTCGTATGACTCTTACAGGACTGATCATCTGAATCTGTTAAACAATTTTTTTCATGAGGCTGACACACTGCCTAGTGCTCACATCTATCAACATCTCTCTGATTTATTGGCTTAATAACAGGAAATCATTTGGTAGTCTAGCCCTATTTTGCTTGAACACCGACTTGTGACCTTAATATGCTTCCTTTCAAGGATCTTTGTTTTTCCATATTGGGACAGGCACTCTAATAAACTAAAATTATTTTCTGGGATTATGTGGGAAATAACCTGGTATGTGCATTTTAAAATTGAATTTTTCTCTCAGTAATTAAAAAAAATCCTTATAAGTACTTAATTCAGAATAAATTAGCTGCAACCACATCACCAGTAGCAAATTGGCAAAACAATTATTGACTTAGATGATAAAAATGTTACTATACAGAAGAGTAGTCTGATAACTAGTGAACTATGACTTAAAGCCACAAGGGATCCTTTTTTTCCAATTTTTTAACATTTTCGTTTAAAGTTTTTGAGTTTCTATCCCTCCCTCCTTCCATCTCACACCCTCCCTAAGATGGTAAGCAATCAGATACAGGTTATACATGTGCAATTATGTAAAACATTTCCATGTTAGTCACTTTGTGCAAGAATACTTGAATAAAAGACAAACATGAAAAAAGAAAGTGAAAAATAACATGCTTCAGTCTGTACTCAAAATCAGTTCTTTCTCTAGAGGCAGATAGTATGCTTCATCATTAGTCCTTTGGGATTGTCTTGGATCATAGTATTGTTGAGAATAGCTACTCACAGTCCCTTCATCAAACTATATTGTTGTTACTGTGTACAATGTTCTCCTGGTTCTGTTCACTTCACTATGCATCAGTTTATGTAAGCCTTCCCAGGTCTTTCTAAAATCATTCTGTCTGTCATTTCTTATAGCACAATAATATTCCATTACAATCATATACCACAGCTTGTTCAGCTATTCCCCAATTGATTGGCATCCACTCAATTTGCAAATCTTTTCCACCACAAAAAAAATTGCTATAAATATCTTTGTACAAATATGTCCTTTTCCCTTTTTTATGATCTCTTTGGGATAAAGACCTAGTAGGGGTATTATTAGATCAAAAGTTATGATTTGTTTTTGCATCAATATTTATTGGGGAAATTGGTCTGTAATTTTCTTTCTCTGTTTTGGCTTTTCCTGGTTTGGGTATCAGCACCATATTTGTGTTGCAAAAGGAATTTGGTAGATCTATTTCTTTTCTTATTTTTCCAAATAGTTTATATAGTATTGGTATTAATTGTTCTTTAAGTGTTTGGTAGAATTTACCTGTGAATCCATCTGGTCCTGGGCACTTTTTTTCAGGAAGTTCCTTGATGGCTTGCTCAATTTCTTTTCTAAGACTGGGTTATTTAAATATTTTATTTCTTCATCTGTTAATCTGGGCAAT
The DNA here is from genome assembly GCF_003287225.1 of Phascolarctos cinereus. NCBI lineage: Eukaryota > Metazoa > Chordata > Mammalia > Diprotodontia > Phascolarctidae > Phascolarctos > Phascolarctos cinereus. The sequence continues at coordinate 182,485,545 of NW_027556180.1, read as the reverse complement.
TTATATTTTTGTAGATATTCATCCATTTCCTTTAGACTGTCACATTTTATTGGCATATAATTTGATAAAACAGCTCCTGAAAATTGTCTTAATCCCATCTTCATTGATGGTGAATTCACCTCTTTCATTTTTGGTGACAGTAATTTCTTCTTCTTTTTTTTTTTTTTAATTTAAATTAATCAATGGTTTATTTCATTGTTTTTTTTCATAAAACCAACTTTTAGCTTTATTAGTTTACTTTATTAGTTCAATGGTTTTATTACTTTCAGTTTTATTAATCTCTCCTTTGATTTTCAGGATTTCTAATTTGTGTTTAATTGGGGATTTTTACTTTGTTCTTTTTCTAGTTCATTTAATTGTATGCCCAATTTATTGATCTGCTTTTTCTCTATTTTATTGATGTAAGTAATGAAAGATATGAATTTTCCTCTAAGTACCACTTTGGCTGTATCCCATAAATTTTGGTCTGTTGTCATTTTCTTTAATGAAGTTATTGATTTTTCCTGTGATTTGTTCTTTGACCCACTTGGTTTTTTTTTTTTGAGATTGGATTATTTAATTTCCTATTAATAACTTTGAGGCTTCACTTGTAGCCACATTGACACTATTGTCCTCTTCTAAGTTTATGCCTCAATCCTCTCTATTACCATAGTAGCTTTCTGTAATCAAACTTTTTTGTTTGTTTTTTATTACTTTTTTCTGCCTTTTTGGTGATTTGATGTTTTTATGTGAGAGCTGGGCTCCGCTCCTGCACTGTCCTGAGCTTCTTGTGCTGGGGCTCTGGGTCCTACTTCTGGCTTTCACTTGGCTTCAGGGCTTAGCTGCTTGTTTTCTCTGAAGGGTAGGCTTCCCTTCTGGCTTATATTGAGGGGTGAAGCCTCACTGTTAACCTCCCCAGGGTGTAGGGTTTAGCTGTTGGCTTGCTCCAGGTTCAGAGCCTTGCTGTTGGGTTGCTATGGTAACAAGATCTGTCTGCTGGTTGGCCCAAGGGACAGGGTCTTGCTGCTGGCTTGTGCTAGGGATGGGGTCACTGAGGTGAAGCCTTGCTGTGTTGCACAGGCTGCTCATTTGCCCAAGGGGTTGCTGGCTTGCAGAAGGGTGAAGCCTCACACCTGGATTGCCCCAAGTTTGGAGGTTGGCTGCTGCTCATGGACCTCACTCCTCTTCCACCACAGTGAGATAGACCTTTCCTGCTGGCTGTTAAGCTGCTTGCCTGCTTCTAGATCAATTCTGAGGCAGTTTTCTAGTTGTTTGGAGGGGAAATTGGGAGGACATCAAAGAGTTTCTTCCTCACTCCACTATCTTGGCACTAGAAGTCCACAAGAGATCTTAAAAGATATTCTCTAATCATTTCATTTTACAGAGAAACTGAGGTCCAGAGAGAATTAGTTACTTGACCAAGTTTACACCTCTAGCAAAAGGCAAAGTCAGGATACAAACTGAAGCCTCTTTCTTTAAATCTAGCACACTTTCAGTTATATCAATCTGTCTCCCCAAATGAAATATTATCAAATGTTCACATGATAACTCCTTGAAAACAAGTATTTTAAAATGTTCACATAATAACTCCTTGAAAACAAGTATTTTAGGGGCAGAGCCAAGATGGCACAGTGAAAGCAGTGACTTGCTTGAGCTCACCCCCAAACCCCTTCAAATATTCATAAAAAATGGCTCTAAACAAATTCTGAAGCAGCAGAACCCACAAAAAGACAGAGTGAAACAAATTTCCAGTCCAAGACAACCTGGATGATTGATCAGAAAGGTGTATCGCGCTGGGCAGGGAGCACAGTGTATTGGCATGCAGGTCGCAGCAAACCTGAAGCAGGCCTCAGAGGACTGAATCTCGGGCAGCTGTGGAGGTTTCCAGACTCCTCAGTCCACGAATGCCAAAGACAACTTAGAAGGTCAGTGGGAAAAGTCTGTTTCTATCGGTGGTGAGAGGAAGGCGGGGTCTCAGCTCCATTCCCCAAGAGCCTGGCCGGGGTGGGGGGGGGGCAGCTGCTTCCCAAGCTTCAGGCCCACAGACTGAGGGGGAATCCAGTGCCTGATCAGAGAGGGACTACAGGGATCTCTTTGCCAGTGCTGAGGCAGGAATCTCTTGCTTTGCCTGTGTGTGGGTCTGGGTCACAGTTCTGGGCAGCAGTGCTGGGGTGAGGAGGAGTGCTGGCGTGGTAGAGCTTGTAGTGGCTATGGAGAAAAACCCCTCCTCACAGTTACAGGACAGAAAGGAATACTTGTGGTCACAGGCCAGGAAAGGAGTAAACACCTCACCCCTTATCATACCACCTTGGAAGAACTGAAAATTTACAGGTCCCTACAAGTATCTCTGAAAACAGCTACACAAACCCCTGAAGCTTGGGACAGTACACTCTCCACATTGGAAGCAGACTTTTACCTTAACAAGGAGTTTAAAACTCAAGTAATTGGCTGGGATCATGAGCAAGCAGCGCAAAAGGAGTCAGACTATATTATCTAACTTTGGTGAAAAAAAAGATCAAAATATACAACCAGAAGAAGACAACAAAATCAAAGCTCCTACATCCAAAGCCTCCAAGAAAAATATGAATCAGTCCCAGGCCTTGGAAGAGCTCAAAAGGGATTTTGAGAAGCATGTAAGAGAACTAGAGGAAAAATTGGGAAGAGAAATGAGAGTGATGCAACAAAAGCACGAAAAACAAGTCAACAGCTTGCTAAAGGAGACCCCAAAAAATACTGAAGAAAATAACACCTTTAAAAAACAACCTAACCCAAATGGTAAAAGAGGTCCAAAAAGCCAATGAGGAGAAGAACGCCCTAAAAAGAAAAATTGGCCAAATGGAAAAGGAAGTCCAAAAGATTACTGAAGAAAATACTTCCTTAAAAATTAGAATAGAGCAATTGGAAGACAGTGACTTCATGAGAAATCAAGACACTGTAAAACAAATCCAAAAGAATGAAACATTAGAAAACAATGTGAAATATCTCATTGGAAAAACAACTGACCTGGAAAATAGATCCAGGAGAGAGAATTTAAAAATTATTGGACTATCTGAAAGACATGATCAAAAAAAAAGAGCCTAGACATCATCTTTCAAGAAATTATCAAGGAAAACTGCCCTGATATTTTAGAACCAGAGGGCAAAATGGAAATTAAAAGAATCCACAGATCTCCTCCTGAAAGAGATCCCCAAAGGAAAACTCCTATGAATATTGTAGCCAAATTCCAGAGTTCCCAGGTCAAGAGAAAAATATTACAAGCTGCCAGAAGGAAACAATCAAGTACTGTGGAAACACAATCAGGATAACACAAGATTTAGCAGCTTCTACATTAAAGGACCACAGGGCATGGAATATAATATTCCAGAGGGCAAAGGAGATAGGATTACAACCAAGAATCACCTACCCAGCAAAACTGAGTATAATCCTTCAGGGGAAAAAATGGTCATTCAGTGAAATAGAGGACTTTCAAGCATTCCTGATGAAAAGACCAGAGCTGAATAGAAAATTTGACTTTCAAATACAGGACTCAAGTGGAACATGAAGAGGTAAACAGGAAAGAGAAATCATAAGAGACTTATTAAGATTGAACTGTTTACATTCCTGCATGGAAAGATGATATTTGTAACTCATGAGACCTTTGTCAGTATTAGGGTAGTTGAGGAAAAAATATATAGTATGATAGATGATAGATAGATAGATAGATAGATAGATAGATAGATAGATAGATAGATGATGAGATAGAGGGCACAGGGTGAGTTGAAGATTAAGGGGTCATATCTGGAGAATAAAATTAAGGATGAGAGAGGATGATACTGGAGAAGAAAGGGAGAGGTAGAATGGGGTAAATTATCTCACAAAAAAAAAAAAAAGAAAAGTCTCTCACAGTGGAGGGGAAACGGGAAGGTGAGAGGGAATGAGGAATCTTATTCTCATAGGATTTGGCTTAAGGAGGGAATAACATACACATTCAATTGGGTATGGAAATCTGTCTTACCCTACAGGAAAATAGGGGGAGAAGGGGACAAGAGAGCAGGGGGGATGATAGAGAGGAGGGCAGATTGGGAAAGGGTAATCAGAAGCAAATACTTCTGAGGAGGACAGGGTCAAAAGAAAGAATAGAATAAATGGAGGGCAGGATAGGATTAAGGGAAATAGAGTTAGTTTTTCACAACATGTCTACTAGGAAGTGTTTTGCATAACTGCACATGTACAACCTATATTGTGTTGCTTGCCTTTTCAATGAGGGTGGGTGGGGAGGGAGGAAGGGAGAAAATTTGGAACTCAAAGTTTTAAAAACACATGTTTAAAAAAAATTTTTTCACATGCAACTGGGAAATAAGATATACAGGAAATGGGGTACAGAAGTCTATCCTGCTCTACAGGAAAATAGAAGGGGAAGGGGATAAGAGAAGGGAAGGGGGAGAGATAGAAGAGAAGGCAGACCAGGGGAAGGGGTATTTAGAATGCATGCCATCTTGGGGTGGGGGGAGGGGTGAGAAATTTGGAACTCAAAAACTTGTGGAAGTGAATATTGAAAACTAAAAATAAATTTTTTAAAAATCCAAAAAAAAAAGAAAACAAGTATTTTAAAAAGAAAAATAATACATCCATGGTGTTTTAAGTTATTAAAAGGAGAAATAAAATTGTATTAGAGGACTCATAGAAAAAAAATCTGAAAAAAAATTTCAACTAATGTCTCCTTTTTAAATTGCTTTATGCAACCAAAGTTATATGTCTGGGTAACTGCAAACATGCTGAGACAATGACACCAGTATTTTTTTCACTATTTAAAATGAGAAAGAATAGTTCAGAGACCTTTCAAATAAATATAAACAAATTCAAGTAAACATATATATATGAAATAGAAAAAGAAGTTTCATTCAAAATAACTACAAACTCTATCTGGGAGCTAGGTGCAATAACAGATAGAGGCCTAGAATGGAAGATAGGAAGACCTCGTCAAATACTACCTCAGATACCTACTAGCTATGTGATATTGGGAAAATCGCTTAGCTGTCCAATCTTCAATTCTCTCATTTAATAATAATAAAATCTATCTTACAAGGTTGTTATAAAGTTCAAATGAGATAACATAGGCAAAGCTTCTTTCAAACCTTGAAAAAACATAAAAATTCAACCTACTATTATTATTAATACTACTAATATACAAAGGTAAATTAAAGAACTCTATAGATACAGTTAAAAGGTGCTCCTTAAGAGAACAAAGCTAATTAAATGATTGCAATGATATTCAGTTCTCCTGCCTGGACTATGCCCATCCAATAAAAAATTATAATACTGCCTAAATAAATTAATTTGTAAACAATATTCTAACTACCTATAGTAGTTGTGGAATGGTGATCACACTTGTTCAACCACTTCTATTTGTCAGTTTCACCTTAATACTGAATCATTGCCTAGATAGGTTTACTGATAGAAATGTTCTTCCTCTGTTCTGAGAAATTGTATCAAAGAATCTATAATTCTTTCTTTTTTATCCGGGAACTTAGCAAGAGACATTGCTCAAACAAGACACTTCAGTATTGCAACTATGTGTCCATCTTCTCTCCCAATGCTGTCCCCACAATTGCTTCTGTATTTAGAATAAGTACATCCAGACTAGTAAAGTCCTGTGATTAATATTGTTCATAAAGACAACATAAACATCAAATCAAAGCAACATAAACTGGCTTTCCTATACCCTCAAAATATATTTCATGATTCTAAGATTGAATTCAAGTGGGAAGATAGAGACAGAGAGCTCTCTTTCTAGAGAAATGAGAGAGAGAGAGAGAGAGAGAGAGAGAGAGAGAGAGAGAGAAAGAGAGAGAGAGAGACAGACAGACAGACAGACAGAGACAGAGACAGAGAGAGAGACAGAGACAGACAGACAGACAGACAGACAGACAGAGACAGAGAGAGAACAAATGATACTCAATACACATCCCAAGATTATAGTCTGGAGGGGTTCCCAATAACACAACAACTGTGACAGTGTGTCTCAAGTCCTATCAACCCTCACAATACTGCTTTTAAAAATCTTACCCACTCCTTTCTCTTGATTTCACTATACCAGTTCGATGAAGCTTGGTAGCAGCCTCCCCTTTGCCAACCTCTTTTGTCTTCTACCTGTACAACTCAGAGTAAATGAAGTTTCTTCTCAGATTTAGCTTTTATTACAACCCCTTCCAATTGTCTGGACTCTTTTTAGAGTCCTGCAGGAGTGTGACCCTAGCTCCTTTCTGATTCACTCAAGTGTCTCATAACTCATAAAATAATCACCTGGTTTGGCCATATTTTTACATTTAGTTTAACATCTTTATTATTTGTGGTTAAGTATATGGAAGACCAACTCCTTTACACTCATTTTACCATCAAAGTTATACTTTATAGAGTTAGACAAAGTAATGCACAATTCATTTGGAGGAACAAAATCCCTTGAGTTTCTCAAGAATAAGTATTTAAAAAAATGAATGAAAGAGAACAGCACTTCAATTCCTCAAACTAAACTATGTAGTATTAATCACTGAAATTCAAAATGTATATGAAGTCTGAATACTAAAAGACATTCAAAGAACAATTAGAAGAGAACAAGAAGAAATAATGAGCAGGATGCTCTCAGGAAACAACCTGGAAAGACTTGTATGGGCTGGCAGAAAACGGAATGTACAATGTACAAAGTAACAGCAATATTGTAAAATGATCAGCTTTAACCAGGAGACTTGGAAAGGTCCATCTCACTCAAGTAAAAGAGGAGCACATTCCAGATAAGAAGCAACCCAGCAAGCCCCACTTCAGCAAGCCAGTGGCAGATCCAGAGCCCCAGTGAGGTGGAACAGACAGACTCCAACATCAGGACCCTGAACATGCCTTAGCATAGCCAGGAAAACTAGCACTAGAAGACTCCACCTCCAAGAACTACTAGGTGCTTCAGTGTAGTCCTAGATAAGCAGGCATCCTCCTGTGGCAGCACCCCCATGTGCTTCAGTGCAGCCCAGGGCAAACAGGCATCCTCCAAGGGCCAGAACTCTAAGTATAGCCCCAGGAAAATGCAGAAAAACTCATACCAGACACCACCAACAGAACTCCAACTCAACAACAGGTAACCTGCCAGACCCCTACAGTCTCAGGCAGTGCCAGCTGTCCCCCCAACCCAGCCCCTCAACACAGCACTAGACATGAAGGTCCCTATGGGCCTCAGGGCAACATCAGCTCAGCATCAGGTAAGCAGCCAGGGCCTGCAACCACTGGTACAAGAAGCTTGAGACAAAGCCCCTTCTACCCTGGGAGCAGAGATCAAATTTAAAAGACAGGAAAAAAGGCCAAAAAAAAAAAGATGAGCAAAAAACAGCAACAAAAAAGAAACTGACCATAGAACATTATTATGGTGATAAGGAAGACCAAGACACAAATTTAGAAGACAACATCAAAACACCTATGGGCAAAACCCAAAACAAAAACAGAAAGAATTCATAAAAGAGTTGAAAAAGGAAAATAAAAATCATATAAGAGAAGTAGAAGAAAAATTGGGAAAAGAAATGAGAATGATATAAGAGAATTATGGGGAAAAAAGAGTTAACAGCTTGAAAAACAGCTTAAAAAGTAAAATTGACCAAATAGAAAAGGAGATAGAAAAATACACAGAAGCTAATGACTCTATGAGATGTCAAGAATCAACCAAATTCAAAAGAATGAAAAAATGGAAGAAAATGTAAAATAACTCCTGGGGAAAAACTGACCTGGAAAATAGATCCAGGAGAGAATCATTGGATGATCTGAAAGTCTTAATCAAAAGGAGGACCTGGACAGCATCTTTCAAGAAATTGTCAAGGAAAACTGACCTGATGTCCTAGAACCAGAGGGCAGAATAGGCATTGAAAGAATCCATCGATCACCTCAGGAATGAGATCCCAAAATAAGAACCTCAAAGAACATTATAGTCACATTTCAGAGCTATCAGGTCAAGGAAAAAATACTACAAGTGACCAGAAAGAAATGATTCAAATATCAGGGAGTCACAATCAGGATCACACAGAACTTGGCAGTTGCAACAGTAAAGGACTGGAGGTCATAGAACATGGCATTCTGGGGACCAAAGGAGCTAGGACTACCATCAAAAATCAGTTACCCAGCAAAATTAAGCATAATACATCAAGGGAAAAAATGGTCATTCAATGAAATAGAAGGATGTCAAGCCTTCATAAGAAGACCAGAACTAAACCAAAAATTTGACCTCCAATATCAAGACCCAAGAGAAGCATAGGCAGGTAAAAAGGGAAAAGAAAACATAAGTGATTCAATAGTGCTAGAGCATTTACATCTCTTCACAGGAAGATGATACTTGTAACTCTTAAAAAAGTGTCACTAACACAGGGATAGAAGAAGATAGAAGGGAATATAGATATACAAAGGGTATGAGTATAAGGTGAATTTGAGTGAATGACAAAACAAATTATGGGATGAGATAAAGGAGTACAATGGGTGCAGAAGCAAGGGAGAGGTAGAATGGGATAAATTATCTCACATTAAGAGGTGAGAAAGACCTATTTCAATGGAAGGGAAGATGGGAGGGTGAGCAATGGGCATTGTTCGAATGTTACTTTTATCAGTATTGGCTCAAAGAGGGAATAATGCACACAATTAGCTGAATACAGAAATCTTTCTTACTCAACAGGGAAGTAGGAGGGGAGGATATTAAGTACAGAGTAGGTGTGGGAACTGAAAGAAGGCAGGACAAATCAGGAGAGATAGTAGACAGAAGCAAAACACTGGTGAGGTGGGAAAGGGTGAAAGGAGAGAAAGGACAAACAAGAGGAAGAATAGGATGGAGGGAAATACACAGGCACTAATCACAACTGTGAATGTGAATGGGATGAACTCTCCCATAAAACAGAAGCAGATAGCAGATTGGATCAAAAACCAGAATCCTACAGTATGTTGCTTATAAAGAACACACTTGAAGCAGAGAGACACACATAGAGTAAAAATAAACAACTAAAGCAGAATATATTATGCTTCAGCTAAAGTAAAAAAAAAAGCAAGTATAGCAATCCTGATCTCAGACAAAGCAAAAGCAAAAATAGACTTAATTAAAAGAGATAAGGAAGGAAACTACATCTTGCTAAAAGATACATAGACAATGAAGTAATTTCAATACTAAACATTTATGCGCCAAGTGGTATATCATCTGAATTCTTAGAGAAGTTCAGTGAGCTACAGGTTCATGACCAAGCAAGAGATAGAGAACATTATGAAACGTAAAACAGATAAGTTTGATTATATTAAGTTAAAATGTGTTTGCACAAACAAACCAATGCAATCAAAATTAGTAGAAAAGCAGGATGCTGGGAAACAATCTTTAGAGTAATTGTCTCTGATAAAGGCCTCCTTTCTCAAATATATAGAGAACTGAGTCAAATTTATAGTACAAGCCATTCTCACTTAATAAATAGTCAAAGGATATGAACAAGCAGTTTTCAGATGAAGAAATCAAAGGTATCTATAGGCAGATGAAGAGGTCTTCTAAATCACTTTTGATTAGAGAAATTCAAATTAAAATAACTCTGAGATATCACATCACACCTATCACATTGGCTAATAGACCAAAAATAAAAGAAAAGAAAAAAAAAGAAAAATGATAAATATTGGAGAGAATGTGGGAAAATTGGGACATTGATGCATTGTTGGTGGAGTTATGAACCAATTCAACCATTCTGGCAGTAATTTCGAATTATGCTCAAAGGGCTACAAAACTGTGCATGCCCTTTTAGCCAGCAATACACTGCTAGGTCTGCATCCCAAAGAGATCATAAAAATAGGAAGAGGACCTACATGTGCAAAAATATTTACAGCAGCCATTTCCATAGTGGCAAAGAACTGGAAATTGAAGATGTGCTCATCATTTGGAAGTAGAGAGAGAGCAGGCAATGCTTGAACCTGACTCTCATCTGAACAGGTTTAAAGAGGGAACAATACACATACACACACACACACACACACACCCTGTTTGGTATAGAAATTCATTTTACCCAACACAACAGGGTAATAAGAATGGCAGGGGCTTAGAGAAAGAGGGAGGTGGTAAAAGGCAGGGTAGCTTAAGGGAGGCAGTGATCAAAAAGCTAAACAGATTTTTGAGGAGGAGACAGGGTGAAAAAAAAGAAAAGGATGAATAGAAGAGAATGGGATGGAGGGAAATTCACAGTTAGCAACCATAACTGTGAATGTGGATGAGACAAACTCCCCTATAAAATGGAAGAGGATAGCAGATTAGATTAGAAACCAGAATCTAAAAGTATGTTGTTTACAAGAGACATACATGAAAAAGAAAAGTGCACACAGAGTTAAAATAATCTGATCATAAACATCCTCTCCAAGCTAAATATTCACATTCAACAAAAGTGGTGGCCCCAAGGTGAAATGGCTACCAGAAAAATTAATGTCAACAGATTAGAGCACTTCCCTGAGCGGGAACAGTTTGTTGCTAACTTTGAGAGAAAGTTGAGCCAACATACAGTTGGCAACAATGGAGCAGAAAAGGAGTGGGCAGCTTTCAGAGATTTGATATATGGCACTGCATTTGCTCATCTGGGTCAGAACACTTGCAAACATCAAGACTGGTCTGACAAAAATGACGAGGAAATTCAGAAGCTGCTAAATGAATGGGAATTCCACCGGATTTACCAGGACAGTCCATCCCTCTCTAAGAAGGCAGTGTTCAACTGCATCAAAAGTAAAGTACAAGTGAAGCTTAGAGAGATGCAGGATTCTTGGCTCAGTAAGAAGGCAGACGAAATTCAGTTTTATGCTGATAGTAAGAACCCAAAGCACTTTTATGATACCCTGAAGGCTATTTATGGACCAAAGACATTTGGTGCATCTCAACTACTCAGTGCTAATGGAGCCACACAGATTAGTGATAAGGACATGATCCTGAAAAGATGGGCTGAACACTTCCATGGTGTTGTCAACAAACTGTCATCAGTCAATGCTGAAGCCATTGACAGTGTACCTAACATAGAAGTCAACGTCTCTCTAGCCAAACTTTCAATTGAAGAAATGGTTTTGAATGACATTAGGCTGTCTTTATGGTGGCAAAGAACTAGAAATTGCAGGGATGCCCATCAATCAGAGAATAGCCAAACAAGCTGTTGTAAATGATTGTGATGGAATATTACTGTCCTATAAGAAATGATGAGCTTAATGATTTTAGAAAAATATGGCAAGATTTGCATGAAATAATGAAGAGCAAAATGAGCAGAACCAAGAGAACATTGTATACAGTAATAGCAACATTGTTTTAAGAATGATTGTGCAGTTAGGTTATTTTGACTGTTATAAATACCCAAATTAACTATAAAGGACATATAAAGAAAAATGCTGTCTGCATCCAGAGAAAGAACAGATTAATAGAAGTACGGAAAGAATTTTTTTACATGTGTGTGTGTGTACTTATTTGTGTCTATTTGTAGCCATTTCTAAGGTGCGGAGAAGAGGAAGAAAAAAAAAATTTACATGATAATTTTGTTGTATATTTAAAAGAAATAGCAATTTGTAAATAGTAGATTTACAGGTTCATATATAATCTTTTTTTGTTGTACTATGTTATGGAAATGCTTGTTATATTCCATAAATTAAAAAAAATCACAAAAAGAAAAAGGTAATATGAATTCTGAGAAATTTAGCAAAATTTAATATGATAGCTACCATTTATTTAGTTCTTTCATGTTTTTGAAGTGCTATATACATGCACATATGTATGTGCATATGATATATATGACATAAATGCCCAATATATGTACAAATAAGGAAACCAAGACTAAGAGAATTTCAGTGCTTTGTCCAAAGTCACATAATGAATAATTGATTGGCCTTGATTTTAAGGCCAATATTCAGTACACTAACTAGCTCGCTCTATGTGTGAACCTCATTTTATAAATTGAAGTAAAGTTATAAGAGTCAAGGGAAAATAATAATGTAGAGAATAACTATAATAATGCAAATGAAAAGTCTCCTAATAAGCCAAATTCTGAATAATTTGAAAATCAAAAAGGTTTCAGAGAAGAGATTATTAAACATACACCCATCCTCATTACAAAATGCTATATGACACATATGTATGTAGGCATGCGTGTGTGTGTGTGTGTGTGTGTGTGTGTGTGTGTGTGTGGCAGCTGGGTGGTGGATAGAATATAAGGCTTGCAGTCAGGAAGACATAGATCTCAGTTATAATCTGGCCTCAGACAAGTCCTAGCTGTGTGACCCTGGGCAAATCATTTAAGTTTGCCTCAGTTCCTCATCTGGAAGGAGGAAAAGGCAAGCCACTCAAGTATCTTTGCCAAGAATACTCCAAATGGGGTCATGAAAAGTCAGACATGACTGAAATGAACAACAAAAAATATATTCATTTTTCTTTAACATTTAATAGCATTTTTCTCCAATTACATGAAAAAATAGGTTTCAACATTCATTTTTGTAGGATTTTGAGTTCCAAATTTTTCTCCCTCCTTCCCTCCCCAAGACAGCTAGCAATCTGATATAGGTTATATGTGTACAAGCACATTAAACATATTTCCACATTAGTCATGTTGTGAAAGAAGAATTAGAACAAAAGGAAAAAACCATGAGAAAGGAAAAAAAAAACAAAAAAGTAAAAATAGCATCCTTCAATCTGCATTCAGACTCCTTAGTTCTTTCTCTGGATGAGGTTATCATTTTCCATCATGAGTCTTTTGGAATTGTCTTGGATCACTGTATTGCTGAGAAGAGCTAAGTCTATCATAGGTAATCATCACATAATGTTGCTATATCTGTGTACAATGTTTTCCTGGTTCTGCTCATTTCACTTTGCATCAGTTCATGTAAATCTTTCCATTTTTTTCTGAAATCTGCCAGCTAATCATTTCTTATAACACAATAGTATTCCATTACATGCATATACCACAACTTGTTCAGCCATTCCCCAATTGATGGGTATCCCCTCAGTTTTACAAACCTAGTAGTGGTATTGCTGGATCAAAGGTTATGCACATTTTTATAGCCCTTTGGACATAGTTTCAAATTTCTCTTCAGAATAGTTGGATCAGTTCACAACTCCATCAGCAATACATTAATGTCCCAACTTTCCCACATCTTCTCCAACATGTATCATTTTCCTTTTCTGTCATATTAGCCAATCTGATAAGTGTGAGGTGATATCTCAGAAAACAAATATATATTTGTGTGTGTGTGTGTGTGTGTTTATTGTATGAGAGAGAGAAAGAGAGAGAGAGAGAGAGAGAGAGAGAGTCAGATGTGGTCCCTGCAGTAGATGTTTGTGTACATTGAATTTTTCTTTGTCATCAGGGAGGATTTGATCTGGAGGAGTGGAGATTTTTTTTCAAAAAATGACTATGACACAAAATTTTTTAAAAATCAGTATTTTTAAAAAGTAAATATAGAAGGAAATTTCAAAGTATAGGTAGATTCAGTATAAAATTTTTGAACCAAATAGACTTCTCCTGACTTTTGAAATTACTTGCAAACCTTTACTCAGTATCACTTCAGAGCCTTATTTATCAGTGCCAGGGGACAGGAGATGAAGGTAACATTCATGGACAAGGAAGCTAAACTGAAGTTGAAGATATTTGAAGTGGATGCTTACTCTTTTGTTGTACTTCTTTGTTTGTCTTGCACTGTTAGATTAGAGCCATAATCAGGTGTCAATAGTTACCAGGTGCTCTCACTTTATTGTCCTTTAAATAGAAATGTTCTATGTAGCAGGATGGAAATGACCCAGATAATTAACAGGAATCATTTTCTTTTATAAATATTAGTGCTCAAAAGGTATAGCATGCTAATCTTAAATCCAGTTTGACCAGATAATATGAGACCTGTGCTTCATTATTTTAAATAGAATCCTTCCCTAGACCATACCTGATCTTTGCCTTTCTCTTCCTCACATTACCATATAGGCTACTAGAAAAAGAAATAAATAATCATAAATTGTAATTCAAAGTTATAAATTAGCTGAGAGTACTGATCAACTTGTACTAGCAAAGAAAAAAAACAGAAATTTTGACTTAATATTTATTGACCTTCATTTACACTGTTTCTGCTCTTATGAACTGCAACTAGCCACCTAAGAATTAGAAATCTCATTTCCATCCCCACCCCACCCCCATGTAATTTAAATAACTATTAATGGGCAGGATCACCCCAGAGAATAAATGGGATGTATTTAATTACTGATATACTAAATTGCTGATAAATTTGGGGAAGGTTTCTTAAAAAAAACTTAAAACCTTGATTTTTAGATCATAATATGTGGTAAATTGATCTTTACTCCCTGGGGTTTGTAGAGGCACACCAATTTAATAGATATTTCATACACAGCTTTGGTGTGAAACTAGGTAAGCCCCACAAATCCCATTGGTTTCCTGCTGATCAGAGGAATTGCAAATCACCATGGATTTCTCAGAAACCCCAGGGTTCTGAACACACAGTGTTCTTTGCCTATTATCCTGTCCTTTTATCTGCAGAATTAAATTTCCTGATTTTTGGAGGTTTTTCATATTTAAGAGTGATAGGGATTGTCCCGGAGTTACAAAAACTATTGTGTAGACACGAACTTCCCTTCTTCATAGGGGAAGACAATGGAGTTACACAACAACCAACAAATTAGAAAGATTTCTAAGGCTCAGAGCTGCTTGACATACCAGTAATACTTTGTGAAGTGAACTCTAGGTGAATTTGGCCTACAGAGGCCAGGCTGGCCTTGAACAGCTCAAGGCAGCCTTGAGCAGCAGCTGCAGGCTTGGGACTTTCCAAACACCTTACTCTCTGGCTTATCATTTCTATAGATGTCTTCTCTCTTAAATCTCCTCTCCCATCTAGAAGCTCTAGAAACTATATTATCTCATCCCCTTCTCCCTCCCCTTTAAGCAACTGAATTCTCTCTCTACTTCTTTTCTCCATTGTAGCATTTTTTCTCCCCTAAAAGCCTTTTCTCAGACAACAAATGCATTTAATTGGTGTATTGAACTCTGTTTCATTTTAAGTCTTTTCATGGGCCTTGGGGTGGGGGCAGGGTGGGGATGGGTCATATGTTAATAGTTACTAACAAGTCTTTTCAAAGAGGGTAAATTCTAGAATATATAACTGCTTAAGTTATGGTAGGAGCATGAAAGGAAATACACATCAAAAGTCAAAATAACTTACAATAATTATGAAGAAAGATGTTACACAAACATATATATGTGTGTTTACACACATATATAAATGTGTATTACATATATATAAAAATCTGACATATAAATGCATATATATAAATATTCAATTTTTCAGCAATGTAACTTGGGCTATAGGTGAGCAATTTCTCTTTGGACTATGAATATAACTTATTTAAATGCTAGTAAAGAAGGAAGTGTGTCATGAAAAAGAAGAAAGATGAATCTAAATGAATAGAGAAATATGTGTTTATTAATATATATGAGCTTATTGCTATTTTAATGTGTATTTTTGAGCCAGAATTTTCTTTTCAAGGAAAAATATTACATATAAAAAGTAAGTTAAATTTAAATTTTTAATTTAAGAAGAATCAGTTTGTCAAAATGAAATGGAATTACTTACTTGTAGTTTAATTTATTTTAATAAAAATATACAAAGAAGTTTCAAGTACTCTCAGCTAATAATGCTAATTATATCAATGTTGAACATCATATAAGTATAAACATCCTCCTGATTGAATTAATATTATCTTCCTTTGTCATAATGTACTAATTTTTATAAAATAGAAATCATATTTATTGTTATTAGCATAATGGTAATTTTTTATAATTCTCTGAAACTTCTTACTAACAATTAGAGATTAAACCATGGTAATCCCTCCCTGAACTAAAAGAAAGTTTCAAAGAATGGATGCTTTTGAAGTACATATTTTGATACCTGTCATAATACAAATCTATTAACCACATATAATAAGGATTACAAAAGTGATAAAACATTACAAGTAAGAGTTCAGGAATGAAACCAATGAATGCTATATTGTGAGTGTTTTTTTCCCCATTCCATTCGCAAAAAGTCTTTCCGCAGAAGAATAATACATCAATATTACTAACACACAAGCCTATAATAATCAGTAGTCCTATGCTGAATATAAAATATTCCGTTATCACAGGACATTACAGGTAGATGTTTAGAGCAATTTGCCAGATTTTAGCCACAATTCCCATTGACATTAAGAAAAATATATAGGGTAGGATTTGGACTTTCAGGAGCCAAGATAGCAGAGTAAGCAGTAAATCACTGTAGCTTTCCCATATTCACCCCTTAACAACCAACTAACCATAAAATACCTCCCTAGAACAAATCCTGGAACATTGGAACCAGCAGAAAGGCAGAGGGGAATGATCTTTTAGCCTGGGAGACTTGGAGGATCAGCAAGAAAGGTCCATCGCACTCCAGTAAAAAGGAAAGCACATTCCAGGACAGGAAGCTTCTCAGCAAGCCGGCAGCAAGCCCTACCTCTGCAAACCAGTGGGAAATCCTGAACCACAGTGCAATGGAGCAGGCAAATGTCAACACCAGAACCTCTTCTTGCCTGAGCATAGCCAGGAGAAATGGCAGACTCCAGATCCAAGAACCACCATGTGCTTTGGGCAGCAGATGGGCAGGTAGCGTGAGATGGCCATACTTCCAAGTGCTTCAGCATTGTCCCAGCAGAATGTCCTATGACAACTGGACCTTGAAATGCTTGGACATAGTTCCTGGTGGGCAGGCATCCTCCAGGTGCCAGACCTCCACATGCTTCAGGATAGCCCTGGGGAAATGCAGAAAATCCCCACTAGGCCTCAGCAAGTGCTAATATATTATTATAATAAATGATTATAAATTACTACTTATCCACTGCTCCATCTAGCTGTGGCCCCATTAGGGCCCCAATTAGGTCCCATAATAGATTCTAGGGTGGAAAAGGTGGTTGGTGAAGAGAAGTTCAAACTGTCAGGAGATACACGAAGCATGGTATCTACTCCGTCTCTTATATTATACCTTTCTATCCCTGTTCCATGCAGTAGCCAACTTTGAACTGTGAATCTTATTAGATAACTTACACATTAACAGTAGAATAATAAAAAAAATCCAAGATTCTTCCCACAAAGGGAAAGAGACAAGGCCAGTGTGACAGCTGGCTCCAGAACACCCTAAGAAAGTTCCAGGGAAATGGTTTGTTATTTCAAAGAACCCTCTGGAAATTAATCACATGCTTTCCTACTGAAAAGGGTTAAGCGCTGATAATAACATTCCTCCCCTCTCCTCCAATCCTTTCCCCTACATCAGCCATGTTAGTCAAAAAGAGTAAAAGAATTTCATGCAGCGGGGAGGGCTCATTTAGATTGAAGAATGAAGGAGGAAACATTATTGAGGTAACCTGTTCTAATTCTGAACAGCATTATTCGTCAGAAGTTTTTTCCTTGAATCAAGCCAAAATCTTCAGTGCAACTCTGCCACCTAATTAATCGATCAAATCAATTGACAAAACACATATATTAAGCATCGCCTTTGTCCCAATTACCATTTCAGGTGGGTAGGCCCTGGGGAGACAAAAAAGTAATATAGACCCTTCCCTTAAGGAGCTTACAATCTAGCTAGGGGAGATAACATGTACCTATAAGAACAGATGCAAGATAATCTGGGTAATTTCCACTAGGCAATTTTAAATGATCCAAATCAAACAGGGCCTTCTGTAGATGGTGAAATCTGAGTTGAACTTTGAAGGAAACTAGGGATGCTAAGAGATGGAGCTGAGGAGGAAGTGAATTCCATGCACAGGGCAATAGTCAGTGCAAAGAACAGAGAAAGAAAATAGAGTTACTTCTAGTTCTGGCATCTAGATTCAAGCAAAATAGGTCCACTGTGGTGTAATTTGAAAAGCTCTGATTTGAAAAGCTCTGAATTTGGAGTCAGAAGTCCCATGTTTAAATCCTGAATCCATCTTCGTAATCCTGAGCAAGTCACTTCTTTGGGCCTAAATATCCTCATGCATAAAGGAGAGTTGGTATGGATAATTCTGAAGGTGTCTCATAGCCCTAAGTCTATGATCCACAACCTTTTCTGGGACTTCCCTTCAAATATTTGAAAATTGCTATCATGTTCTCTCTATCTCCTTTTCCATAAACATTCTCTTTCTCTAAGATCCAAACTCCAGGACAGAGCCAAGATGGCAAAAAAGAAGCCAGGAAGTTGCCTGGACTCTCCCCAGTTTCCCTCAGAAAAAAAAAAACATTAAATCAAACTCCTAAATGGATTCTGAAGTAACATAATCCACAAAAAGATGGAGTGAAACAATTTTGTAGCTTAAGATAGCTTAGAAGGATGTCAGAAAAAGTCTGTGTCATTTGCCTAAAGGGGAGTGCAGCCCAGTGCAGACAGTGTCTGGGTGAGCCAGCAGGAGGATCTTAGCTACAGAAAAGATCAGCAACTGAAGACCCCACCATCCTGGCTCAGCAGGCCAGCAGTGAGGCCACCAGCCTCAGCACAGAAGGCAGACTGTGAGCCTTAGGACTCTGGCACAACAGGTGTGACTAAGGCAGGCCACCCCTAGCACAGTGAGTGAGCTGCAAGTACTAGAGGTCCCAGCATGGAAATCCAGTGACCAGACCCCTGGCCCCCAGCATGAGGAGCTTGGGATAGCACCCACTGTACCCCAAGAGCAGAGCTCAACTTTAAAAGTCACGAAATAGACTAAAAAATAAGTAAGAAACAGAAGAGAGCCTTGACATAGAAATCTACAATGGCAACAGGGAAGATCAAAACACTAACTCAGAAGAGGACAACAGTGTCAAAATGCCTATGTGCAAAGCCTCTGAGGGAAATATGAATTAGTCTCAAGCCCAAAATATCCTCTTGAAAGAGATCAAAAAGGACCTTAAAATCAAGTAAGAAAGAAGAAAAATTGGGAAAAGAAATGAGAATTATGCAGAATTATGAAAAAGGAATCCACAGCCTGGAAAAGGAAGCACAAAAATTGACTGAGGAACCAATTCCTTAAAAAATCAAATGGGCCAAATGGAAAAAAAAAATCACTGAAAAAAACAACTTCTTTAAAAGTAGAATTGGCCAAATGGAAAAGGAAATACAAAAGCTAACTAAAGAAAATAATTCCTTAAAAATTAGAATTGGGGAATATCCAGACTTCCAGGAGCCAAGACTGTGGAATAAGAAGTAAGTTGCTCTCACTCTCCCTTATTGACCTCTAAAAACTCAGAAAATATCACCCCAAGAAAAACCCTGCAACAGCTGAGCCAACAGAAGGATGAGATGCAGCAGTTTTTTAACCTGGGAAGCTTGCAGAATTAATGGGAAAAGTCCCTCTCACACTAGTGGAAGGAGAGAAGTACAGAATGGGAGGCACCCCACCAAGCCCATGTTGGCACCCCACCAAGCCCACATCGGCAAACCAGTGGGAGATCCTGAGCCTTAGGGTAATGGGACAGGTAAATGCCAGCACCAGGACTCCCCTCCCCCAAGTGCATTGGCACAAGCAGGGGAACCGGCAGATTCTAGTAGCCAAACCTCCCAATACATCAGCATAGCTCCAGGAAGCACAACTCCAGGCAGGCAAGCATCCTTCCAGCAGTCAAACCTTCTGGTGCTTCAGAACAGTTGTCCTCCAGAGGCCAGATACCCCTCCACCCCAAGAGCTTCAGTGTTGCTAACCCTAGCTCAGCACCAGGTAGACTGCCAGACCCCCACCCTCTAGCTGCCAGCATCTGAAGCTCTAGCACACAAAGCCAGTGACCAGGTCCCTGGCACCCAGCACAAGAAACCTGAACCAGTGCCTCCTGTGCTCCAGCAGGAGAGCTCAACTTTAAAATTCAGGAAATAGGCACACATCATGAACAAAAAGCAGAAGTAGACAATGACCATAGATTCTTACTATGAGGACAGGGAAGATCAAAACACAAATTCAGAAGCGGACAATGTTGTCAACATACCCACATTTGAAACCTCAAAGGAGAATATAAACTGGCCTCAACCCCCAAAAGCCTTCTTGGAAGAGCTCAAGAAGGATTTTAAAAGTAAAATAATAAAGGTAGAAGAAAAAATTGGGTAAAGAAATGAGAGGTATGCAAGAGAGAGTCAATAGCTTGGAAAAGGAAGGACAAAAATTGTAGAAAATAAGTACTTAAAAATACAATTGACAAAGTAGGAAGAAAAAAAAAGGTACACTGAAGAAAACAAGTCCTTAAAAAATACAATTGGTCAAATGGAAAAAAGTACACTGAAGAAAACAACTCCTTAAAAAGTAGAATTGGCCAAATGGAAAAGGAGGCACAAAAACTCACTGAAGAGAACTCCTTAAAAAGTAAAATGGGCCAAATTTTGAAAGAAGTAAAAATTCTAATAGAAGAAAACAATTCATTAAAAATTAGAATTGGGTAAGCAGAAGCTAATGACTCTATGAGACATCAAGAATCAGTCAAACAAAATCAAAAGAATGAAAAAAATAGAAGAAAACGTAAAATACCTTATTGGAAAAACAACTGATCTGGAAAATAGATCCAGTAGAGATCATTTAAGAATTATTGGTCTACCTGAAACCCATGATCCAAAAAAAAAAGAGAGAGAGCCTGGACAGCATCTTTCAAGAAATCATCAAGGAAAACTACCCTGAGGTCCTAAAACCAGAGAGAAAAATAGTCATCAAAAGAATACACTGGTCACCTCCTGAAAGAGATCCCTAATTGAAAATGTCAAGGAATATTGTAGCCAAATTCCAGAATTATCAGATCAAGGAGAAAATACTTCAAACAGCCAGAAAGAAACAATTTTAATACCATGGAACCACAATCAGAGTTATGCAGGACCTTGCAGTTTCTACATTAAAAGATTGGAGGGCTTGGAATATGATATTCTATAAGACAAAGGAGCTTGGCTTATAGCCAAGGATCAACTACCCGGTGAAATTGAGCATAATCTTTCAGGGAGGAGATGGACATTCAAAGAAATAGGGGACTTCCAAACCCTCCTGATGAAAAGACCAGAGCTCAAAAGAAAATTAGATTTTCAAATACAAGACTCAAGAGAGGCATAAAAAGGTAAACAGGAAAGAAAAAAAAATTATTCAATAAGAGCAAAATGTTTACATCCCTGCAAGGGAACATGACACTTGTAGTCTTGAAAACTGTATCTTTATTATGTCATTTAGAAGGAGTATACATAGACAGAGAGTATCGGTATAAGTTGACTTTGATGTGATGATTAAAAAAATCTAATTAAGTAATAAAAAGGGATTGTACTGGGAGAAGAGGAAAGGAGGAAGCAGAAAAGGGTAAATTACATCACAGGAATAGGCACAAAAGACCTATTATAGTAGAGGGAAATAAGGGAGGGAGATGAGCATTGTTTGAAACTTACTCATCAAATTTGGCTCAAAGACGGAATAACATACTCAGATAGAAATCTAACTTAGTCTATAGGAAGTATGAGGGTAAAAGGGAAAGAAAAAGGAGGGGTGCATAGAAGGTAGGGAAAAGTAGTAAGGAATAAAAGGAAAGAAAAGGGAGGGGTGATAGAAGGGAGGGCAGATTGAGTGAGGCACTGGACAAAAGCAAAACTCTTATCAGGAGAGAAAGGGAGAAAGGAGAGAGAAAAGCATAAATGGAATGGGGGAAATAGAATGGAGAGAAGGACACAGTAATAATAACTGTGAATGTGAATGGGATAAACTCTCCCATAAAATAGAAGTGGATAGCAGAGTGGAATAAAAAACAAAATCCTACAATACATTGTTTACAAGAAATACATTTGAAGTAGAGGGATACACACGGAGTCAAGATAAAAGACTGGAGCAGAATATACTATGCTTCAGCTGAAGTAAAAAAAAAAAGGTAAGAGTAGCAATCCTGATCACAGACAAATCAAAAGCAAAAATAGATCTAATTAAAAGAGATAAGGAGGGAAACTGCATCCTGCTAAAAGGTGCCATAGACAATGAAGTAATATACCACCAAGTGGTATAGCATCCATATTCTTAGAGGAGAAGTTTATAGAGTTACAGGAAGAAATAGACAGCAAAACTATACTAGTGGGGACCTCACCATCCTTTTCTCGGAACTAGATAAATCTAACTACAAAAAAAATAAGAAAGAAGTTAAGGAGATGAATAGAATTTTAGAAAATTTAGATAGGATAGATCTCTGGAGAAAATTGAATGGGGATAGAAAGGAATATACATTTTTTCTTGGCACCTACACAAAAATTGACCAGGTATTAAGGTATAAAAACCTCACAATCCAATGCAGAAAGGCAGAAATATTAAATGCATCTTTTTCAGATCATGATGCAATAAAATTTACATGTAATAAAGGGCCATAGAAAGATAGACTAAAAATTATTTGGAAACTAAATAACCTAATCTTAAAGAACAAGTGGGTCAAACAATGAATTAAAGAAATGATCAATAATTTAATCCAAGAGAATGACAATAATAAGATAACATACTAAAACTTATGGGATGCAGCAAAAGTGGTTCTTAGGGTAAGTGTTATACCTCTAAATGCTCACATGAATAAAATACAGAAAGAGGAGATCAAGGAATTGGACATGCAACTAAAAAAGCTAGAAAAAGAACAAATTGAAAATCCCTAACTGAATGCCAAATTAGAAATTCTGAAAACCAAAGGAGAGATTGATAAAATTGAAATTAAGAAAACTATTGACCTAATAAATAAAATTAAGAGCTGGTTTTAGGGGGAAATACAGTAAAAGAGATAAACATTTGTTTAGTTTGATTTAAAAAAGAAGGAAGAAAACCAAATTACCAGTAGCAAAATCTAAAAGAGTGAATTCACCACCAATGAAAAGAAAATTAAAACAATAATTAGGAGCTATTTTTCCCAACTGTATGCCAATAAATTTGACAATCTTAGTGAAATGGATGAATATTTACAAAAATATAAATTGCTCAGATTAATGGAAAAGGAAATAAAATACTTAACCCCATTTCAGAAAAAAAGAAATGGAACAAACCATTAATGAACTGAAGAAAAAACCTCCACATGTACAAAATTATTTATAGCAGCTCTTTTTGTGGTGGCATAGAATTGGAAATTGAGGGGATGCCCATCAATTGAGGAATGGCTGAACAAGTTGTGATATAATAACGTAATGGAATTTTATTGTCCTTATAAGAAATGATGAGCAGGCAGATTTCATAAAAACCTGAGAAGACTTACATGAACTGATGCTTAGTGAAGTGAGCAGAACCTGGAGAACATTATACCCAGCAACAGCAACATTTTGCAAGGATTACCTGTGATAAATTAAGCTCTTCTCAGCAATACAATGATCCAAGACAATTCCAAAAGACTCATGATGGAAAATGCTAACTATGGACAGAGAAAGAACTATGTACTCTGAATGCAGATGGATGCATACGATTTTCACTCTTTTTTCTTTCTCATGATTTTTCCCTATTGTTCTGATTCTTCTCTCACAACATGACTAATGTGGAAATATGTTTAACATGATTGTACATGTATAACCTATAATCAGATTGCTTGTTGTCTTAGGGAGAGGGTAGGGAGAAGAGGGAGGGAGAACATTTTAAAACTCAAAATTTTACAAAAATGAATATTCAAAACTATATTTACATGTAATTGGGAAAAAATACTATTAAGGGGGGGAAAAGATCCAAACTCCAAAGTTCTCCATCGTTTACTCTTGATCTCCACCGCAGTTGAATGTTTTTTTTTCTTGAATTCTAAGGACCACTTGGAACCTCTTGTATTATCAGTCATATATTTATTGGTGTATATTCCTTAATTTTCCTCCTTCACCGCAAGTTTTTTGGGGCCAAGGACTAGATATAACTTGTTTCTGTGTCTCCTTTAGTACTGAGCTCAACACTTTGCATATGAGGTGCTTAAATGCTTGCTGGATTTATTAAATGAATTATGGAACTTGAAGTCATAATCTGCCTTCCCTGTAATTTCATTCATTGGCTCTTCAACTTTCATTACTCTTTCTTTCTTCTTTATGTACTATCTCTTGCTTTTGAGCAGTTTTGTTCTTGTAATTAAGTCTAATGTTATAGTTTTCTCTCTTCATTCTTTCTGTGGCACTGAAAAAAGAGAAGAAAAAAGATACTAAAATTGACAGGATCTCTATGGTTCAACAACAGCATTTTCTCTGACTGGCCCCCGTTCCTAGAACCCTCTTCCTCCTCCATTACAACTATTGATCTCCTGGCTTCCTTTAAGTTTTAACTAAAATCCTACCTTCTACACAAAACCTTTCCCAACTCCTTTTAATTCCAGTACCTTGCCTCTGTTAAATATTTCCTACTTGTACTTTTTATACCGTCTTTTGCATACATATGTTTGTAAGTTTCCCCCATTCAAATGTAAGCTCCTTGTGGAGAAGAACTGTCTTTTGTCTCTTTTTTGTATCTCTAGCCCTGGCACATAGTAGGGACTTAAATGTTGATTGATTAAATTAAACTGTATATTAATGAAAACAGGCTTTATTATAAAAATAATTTACATTTATATTATACTTTAAGCTTAACAGAGGGCCTTACGGTCCTGTGTGATAGGCATAATTATTACCCCATTTCACAGATGAGGAATAGGTTCAAAGACACTTTTCCATATTCATATATGTAATAAGTGTCTGAGATGAGCTTCAACCTCAATTTTTTAAAATTCTAATCACAGCAATTATATTCATTATTCTATATCATCTGCCATTTTAGATATAATTAATTAGCTTCTTTGAATAAAAGACTTACATCTCCCAAGCTAATGATAAATTCTAGAAGTTATAAAAATGCCTAACTGCTTTTACTCAATAGGACTTTTAGACCAATAAGGCAGTTTATGAACACTACTTCTCAAACTATTTAAATTAGCTGGTGGTTGCCTAAAGAGAACTTGGATTCAACTATGAACCAAAATCATGTAGAAAAAGAAATTGTATTGTTACTGTCACTGTTGTTCATTTGACTTTTTCTTGGCAAAAATACTGGTTTGCCATTTCTTTCTCCAACTCATTTTACAGATGAGAAAACTAAGAGTTAAATGACTTGCCCAGGATCACCCAGCTACTAAGCCTCTGAGACTGGATTTGAATTCAGTAAAATGAGCCTTTCTAACTCTAGGCCTGGCACTCTATTCACTGCATCACCTAGCTGCCCTTAATGTAAACTTACTCAGTTATTCCTCATTAAAGTTGAACTCTCTACCTTAGGCAGTAGACCTATCCCTTCATTGCTAAGTTTGTTCCATTTAGGAGGTCCTTTCTATACTTCTCAGCATTTTCACAAAGCTGTGATTTTGGAGTTCAGTCTTCTTGATATTTTTCTTATGCATCTATCCTACTCCTTGTATGTCCTTCATGACTGAGAAGTTCCAATGTTCCTTGTCTCCACCCACCCATACACACAGAAACATACACTTGCCATTTCCAGTAACATGATCTAATCAACTTTGTCACTGCCCCTAGAAAAAATGTGTCAGTGGAGTTTTCTATGGCTCCATTCACCATTCTTGTAGCTTTATAAAGCAAAATATCCTTCCTTGGTCATCTTTTCCCTATGTATTTTATCCCTCCATATTAGAATATAAGCTCTTTGAGGATAGGGACTATTTTTGCTTTTATATTTGCATTCCTATGCTTAGTATGATGTGTAGTACTAATTTAGTACTTGTAAATACTTGATTCATTCATCCTTCTATGGTTATACAGCAGTTTCCATTTTTACTCATGTTATTTTTTAAATAAGTAAACTTCTATAAGGCTACTTCTGTATTTTTATGTGCCTCTCTAATTTTCTATCAGAATCATTTTTGCTTACAGTGCGAGATGTGTGTCTTCATGAACCTCATGTCTTCTTTGAAGTACCTTAACGTTAAATTTCTGACCAGAGAATCAGGCTTCTCTTTTCTTTAAAAAACCTATGCCTCAAAACTTTAATATTGGTGACCATATTCAGTATCTTCTCCTTGACTATCTTGAATTCTAAGATGACAAGATTCCATTTTTCCACAAATATTTTTGTACCCATTTCACCAACCAAGTTTTTTCTTCTTCATATTAGATCTAGATCAGCAATTTTCCTTAGTGTTTCCATTATTTCTTTGAGAGATGAAATTGCCAAAAACAAATTCTGGTTTACAAACTCATTTCCTCTAAATGAATATTAATGGTGTGGGGGTTTTTTTTATTGTTTTTGTTTTTATTTTTAGGTTTGACAGTAATTCTATTCCCTAATATGACTGACAATGAAGCTCTCAGGGAAAAGAGCTAATTCCTATATCCTGAAGGAGAGGTGGGAGTGCTTATAATGTTCTCTCTCTCTCTCTCTTTTTTTTTGTCAAGAAAATTTTGAATCAAGAAAGATTAAAACACTGCTCAAATGATATGTTTTTGCTTATGTTGTATCCTGACACATTGTATAATCAAGCATATAATGCTTATGTTTCCTGGGAAATTAGGTGTGGAGATGGAGTGAATTTCTAAAGCAAAGGACATAATGTATAGAGAACTTCTTTAAGACTAAGAAATTCCAAGGTCTCATTTGAAAAGATTATGAGATTAAAACTACTAGAAAAGTATTACTTAAAAGGTTTAAGAATAGTGGCCAGTCAGAAGAATTTATCAATTTATAGATATTCAGGAGGCAACTAGGTGGCAGAGTTGATAGAGTGCGGAGCCTGGAGTTAGGAAGACTCATCTTCCTCACTTTAAATCTGTCCTCAGACACTTACTAGTTCTGTGACCCTGGACCACTTATTTGACTGTTTGCCTCAGTTTCTTCATCTGTAAAATGAGCTGGAGAAGGAAATTATAAAATGCTCCAGTATCTTTGCAAAGAAAGCCTCAAGTTGGATCATGAAGAGTCAGAAAGGGCTGAAAAGAACTGAATAACAACAATAGAAATGCAGAAGCACGCTTCACCTATTATGCAGGTCTGGATTTAGTTTTGTGGAGAGAAAATGCTTACAGGACCAAAAAAAATTCATTGTTTTAGTATGATAGAAAAAAAAGCCATTTATCATCTTTTTTTAAAAGGAAGGTTCATGAATCAGCTTCTGCTGCTTGTATGTGAATTTCCTACATTTTGCATTGCTAAATAATTAAGAACATTAGCTGCCAAACCATGAAAAATTCATTTTAACATGATGTATTATTAATGAATTTAATTTAAAGTGATCTGAAATGTTCTACTTGCAGTTATAATGCTTGGAAATAAATTCAGATAGTGGCTAGTACTTATTTTAATACTATGTAACTCTTCACTGACTGATTGAGCTTTCAAAAATGGTCAAACTGTCATGGAATAACCTAAGAATGCACCTAAGCATGGTTCTGTGCTCATTGCTTTATCACAACACATATGGTGTCCCATAAGTCTTGTTATGGTTTTAAGCTTTAATAACTTTACTTCTATTAGAACAAAGAATCAAATCTAGGGATATTTTCCTAACGTGAATTTATGTAGGCAAATTTCTCTCCATTTAAATAATAGAGTATTACCATTAAAATAACTAAAATTAAGTAAAATAAGATTACTGTCTCTATTCAAATACTGTTCAGAACCCAGAGCATAACTAATATGAGGCAGATAATTTTTCCCAGGAATGGGCAATTTGCCCCAGAATGAAAGATCTAAAGAGCACTGACAATTGTACTTCTCTAAGGGTAAATGTAAGAACATAGCATTATGATGGGCTGACAGTGGACCAGGAGGGAGCATATGATAGGGTAATAAGAATGAAGATGTCAACAAGTTCTTGCTGCAGAGAGCAATAATTTTCTCCAACGATAGCCCGAGATTGGCACTGGTTAGACCTATGCTTTTATTGGACCAAGGAGTGGTGATAAAGTCCCTTCCCACTTTCAGTGAAGCTTCCCCACTCCCATGGTCTAGTATGCTGACACCATTTGAGTGGACAGACTCCAATTGTTCAGTCTTCTCCCCTTATCGAATGTCTCATCACACACAGAGAGAGGATGAAAACAATGGTCTTGGAAGGGTCTTGGAAAGCTCCTTTGCATACTGTCGATCCTAGAGAGGGGAGATTTTCATATGGGGATTCAGAGGCACAGAACTTAGCAGCTGGGCACTGGTTGCCTGCTTTTTGAGGAAAATGAGGACACTTCAGATGCCCCCAGTCCTTTAAGGGATGGAGATGAGCCATACCAGGACAGGAGAAACATCTGAAATGGTCAGTCTAGGAAAAGGAGAATAATGGGCAACTTAAGGGAGGAAAGGATAGGGTAGACAGCCAAAAATTGAGTATCTTGACCCCAGGAGATTTTTTTTCCTTTTGAAATTTCACCTTCTCAAGCTACATCTGTTAAAGAGGGAAGGGTGATGAGCTTGGGATCTGAGTACATCTGGATGAAACTAACTTCCCCCATCCCCTCAACCTCCCTGCTTCTTCACTGAGTCCTGACCAAAGGACAGTTGCTCTGGATTGGGATAATGATTTTTGTACCCTCACAGGCTGGCAGATTTTAACAACCTTCCTGAAAATATGGCTGAATTGAAAGGCATGCAAATTGAGTTTGTTCTCACATTAACTCTAAGGTCTTCTATAAAATGAACAAATTGAACAAGGTGATTTTTAAAATTCTTTCTAGCCTAACATTTAATGAGCCTATGAGATTTGGTCTCCATTTAACTACAGCCCACCTTAGCTTTTGAGTAAGAGTTAAATGAACCATCCTCTGTGACTTTACAGAAGTCATTTCTAATCTCTGAGGTTCTCATATCTTCTTCTGTGAAAACCAATGAAATAGACTGACTAGCTCAATCCCAAGATCCCTTCTAAATTTAAGAAGATACTTTGAGTTTTCTTAGTCTTTTAGTTTTGGTGAGGTAGGGAGGATAGGGAGTTATCTTCTAGTCTTCTTTCATCCTCTTCCTCAAAAGCATCTATCTTTTGGCATAAAGCTGACTACTGCCTAATAATTAGTCTTTCTGTATGCCAAATGCGAAGAAGTGATTGACTTTGACACCTGATCATCAAGAAAAATTTATTTCAATAGGGACTTGCCAAATGGCCTGATTGAAAAGTTAGAGGAGATAAGGACATATTCTCAGCAGTAACCTCATGATATCTCGAGATCTCTATCTCCAGGGACTGAGGTCTATGTCTTCTCCTCAATTTAAGGCTTTAGTGCTACCTGCCACAGTTATGGTTTGTTGTATTTGTATATGTAAAAATTCCTAGTTACAAAGCAAGAGAGGGTTGTCACTAATTCATGGCCTATAACTTGAGAGAGATTTTAACAGACAGGATTAATTAATTAAATAGAAAAGAAGCTGGATAAGTATAAGATTCAAAAAACTAAGATTATTTTACTTTGAACAAATTGAACATATAACTTTGAAGTACAACATAGAGGAAGAGACATACAGATATCCTGTGCTCTGTCTCCTCCTTTCCCCAAGACATCCAGAAAACTGCTTAATTCAGCTATAGATTTGTGGGAAACACAGATAAAAAGTGCAGGAAGAGAATCACAAAATTATAGAATACAGACTGTGAAATTGCCTCAAAGGCCATCTTATCCAAGCTTTGCTTAAACAAGAATGATCTCTACAACATACTCGACAAGTAGTTTTCCAAAGTCTGCTTGACGCCTTCAAGTGAAAGGGAATGTCTGCTTCCTGAAGCAACCCACTTTATTTTTGAATAGTTGTCATTGTTAGGAAGTTTTTCCTTTATACCAAGCCTTAATGTTTCTTTTTGTGATTTCTACCTTGCCCCAAGATCTGCCCTCTGCCACCACATTTCTCTAGAAAGGCTCTTTAGCCCCAGTCTAATCCTTCTTCTGCATGAAAGTGCTTCAAAGACTTGAATCTGTCATACTCCCCCAGGCACTCAATTCCTCAAGCTAACTACCCTTCTCTCCTCTTTGATTCTTTCAACCAGTCCTCTTATGGCACAGTTTTTATGGTCAATATCCTAGTTGTCTTCTTTTGGGAACCTCTCAGAGATGAGGTGTGGGTACCGGAATTGAATACAATAATCCAGCTGCAGCTTGATCAATTAAGAGTGCAGTAGGACTAACTTTGAAATCCTGGACACTGACTCTTTTTAAAATTATAGTAGCTTTCTCTAGCTCCTATACGATTAGATAGGCTTATATTCAGCTTGTAATTAACTTGCAAACCCTTCAAATCATTTTTTAAAACAAACTCTTGTTTAGACGTGTTTCTCCAATTTTGTATTTGTGAAATTGGTTTTTTGAATTGTAAGACTTTATACTTGTCTCTATTAAAATTCTTCTTGTTAGATTTAGTTCAATTTAGTTCAATCTTCTTTGTGCATCCTAAGGTGTCATGCAATATTGTCATGCAATCTCTCCCAGCTTTATATTGTCTGTAGATCTGATAAGCATGCCATTTTGCCTTTTTGAAAAAATGTATGTCTTTGACAAATATGTTAAACAGTAGAGGGCCAAGACAAGAACTCAGGTACACTCCACTTTCTATTAATCTTTTTATTAATTTTTCTAAAATAGCTTTCTATTCCTGGGAAGGTATTTGGGAAGGTCAGAGGCAAGGGAGGGAGTGTATGTTCATTTTGCCCTCCATTGACTGAGTAACCCATATTGTACTTCAAAAATATGATGTGGTTCTTTCTTCAGCTTCTTTATTCAAAGTCAAACACACTTGTTTCCTTTAATTTGATACTGATCCAAATTCTTTTCTATTTAATTAATCCTCTCTAGTTCACACATCTCTCAAATTATGGGCCATGAGTTAGTGACAACCTTCTCTAATTTTATAACTAGAAATTTTGTAACTAAAAGACTTTTTTCTAATTTAATATTTTGCATAAATGACAGTGTTTTTAGGTCCAGTTATTCAACCAGTCTGAAACAATCTAACGTATACTATTATCTAGTCAATATCTCTACATCTTTTCCACAAGAATAAAATGAGAAACTTTTAAAAATTCTGTGCTAAAATCTAGGCAAAATATATTTATGGTTTTGCCCTGATCTCAAAACAAAAACAAAACCACAGGTTATGAGGTTGATCTGAAATGACTTTTTAATGGCTGAACTCTTTATTATACTTCTTTATAACATGATAAATTTTGCTTATTTTCCAACAGTATTTTATTTCTTTAAAAAATGTCTATTTATGTAGATACTTACACATGAATATTATTTACCTTGGAATAAAGAAGTTAGAGAAAGAACTACATAATAACTTTAAAGTACAATGTCATTTATATCATTGTAACTGTGTTGTGTAAAGCTTGTATGTGTGTATGAAGCTTTTATATAAGTATGTATGTAGCTTGTATGAACTTTGAGGGCAGGGACTGCCTTTTCTTGTATTTGTTTCCCCAGCAATTAGCATGATACAAGCAGATGATTAATAAATATTTATTGACTACATATACATACACACATATATACATTATATACACATATATCTGGGTGTGTACATATGTGTGTATGTGAGTGTATGTTTATACATGTTTCATTTGTTTTATATCTTCATTTACATGTATTTCTCCCTTTTCCAATAAGCCATATCTTGCAAGAAAAAAATGTTATTCAGTAATTCTATTCAACACATCAACCTAATGTGACAATATATGCGATGTTTCATATCATTTTTTATCTGTTTTCCATGCCTGTCCTTGGTCATTATAATTAATTGTTAATTTTTGGGTTTGATTCTTTCTATATTCATTTTTACCTCTCCATCTTCTCCCTTCTCCCTCCAAACCAGTTTTTTGAATGCCAAAAGTAAAAAAACAATTGGCTTTACTGTAATGAGAAAGAATACATAGCTATTGTCATTATGTATGTTGTTCTAATGGTTTTATTCATTTCAATCTGCATTAGTTCATACATCTTCCCCTGCTTCTCTGAATACTTTATATTCCTCATCACTTAGGGCACAATAATATTGCACTAAATTATGTAGCACAATTGGTTTAGCCATTGCCAAATCTACCTCACAAATCTACCTTACTACCACAAAAAGTGCTGCTCTAAATATTTAAAAGTATATAGGGCCTTTCTCCTATCTCTGACTTCCTTGGCCTAGCAGTAGAATATTTGGGCATGAAAATTTAGTCATTTTTAAAAAATAATTCCAAATTGCTTTCCAGAATGTTTGAATGAATGGACAGCTGCAACAAGAATGTATTATTATACTGGTTTTTCTACAACCTGTCAAAACATTGACTATTTTAATATTTTGCCGTATTTTCCAATTTGCTAAGTATAAAGTGAAGTATGAGTTATTTTGATTCGTATTTATTTTATCAATAGTGTTTTGGGGCAATCTTTCATATCTTTCTTAATAATTTCCTATTCTTTTCACATCATTTTCTTTACCTGGTATTCATTAAGTATTCTTTCAAACATTTAGTCATTCTCTTACTCAATAAATATTATTATGTGTCAAGTATTATGCTAAGTGCTGTGGATACAAAAGCAAGGATTGAAACACTTTGTGCTCTCAAAATGTTTTATTGAGAGGAATCATATGTACATGTAAAAGCATTTACAAAAAAAAAAAAGAATGTGCAAAATAAAAATTTTAAACACAGTTAGGAAGTTGAGAAGAGAGTTGGGAAGAGAGGCCACTAGCCTTTGGGGAGGGGAGAAGGATAAAAAAAGTTTCATAGAATGAGGAGCCTTAACCATTTTTGTATCATGAAGCCCTTTAACAGCCTAGGTGAAGCTCATGGAATTCTTTATTTTTTTTTTTTGGTGAGGCAATCGGGGTTAAGTGATTTGCCCAGGGTCACACAGCTACTATCATGTGTGTGAGGCCAGATTTGACCTCCAGTCCTCCTGACTCCAGGGCCAGTACTCTATCCACTGCACCACTTAGCTGCCCCAAGCTGATGGAATTCTTAGAATGCTTTTTAAAATGAAGGGAAATGCTCAATTTCTCTTAAATGCTGGTGAAAGAAAAAAAAATAAGAAACTTGAGAAAAGTTTAAAAAAAACAAGAGATTTATTAAACACTTACAATATGCCACATATTCCAAAATGTGAAAACAAAGATATAATTTCCCCTTGCCCCATCCAAGTTCATGGGTATCCTGGAATCTATCCATGGACTCTTCAGATGTCCATGGACCACAGGTGAAAACCTCCATGTGTAGAAGATGATGTTTGAGAGGAGCAAAGTCAAGACAGAGTGAAAGTTCATAATCACTAAACATCCCCCAAAACCTCTTCTACAAAAAGACCACAGAAAAAGAAAAACAGAATTCTGAGCACAAAAAGTCAAGAAAGAGTCACAGTGAGTCATTTTTTCCAGCCTTAGACTGCTAAGAAAGCCAGAAAGAGGTCTTCAGACCCAGAGATGGGGGCTGGCTTGGAGGGCTGTGCAAAGAAAACTCTGTTAACGATGGACTATGGGGCAACAGCAGTTGTAGAGAGCAGCACCAGCACCTAGGGATGGTAAGGTGACTAAAGACCTGGTCAAAAAAAGATCCCAAGGGACCCTGCACTACACTGGGAGCAGGATTGGGGGCCATTTAGTAGCTCTGTCACAAATTACCCAGTTCCAGGTCACAGTTGCAGAGCAGAAATAGTCAGAGTGTAATGATTAAAATAATTTTGAGAGACAGAGTTTCTAGGTAGTTCAATCATTTTATTAATAAGGCCAGCACATCCTTAATGATAGTCATTTGGCTGACTCTCTTAGGTCAAAGACAATCACGGTAGTGGACTCACAGTTCATATACCCTTCAAAGTGTAGGAGTTCCTGAAGGGTGATAATCAACTCCAAATGTATAACACAATGGAAGGTGAGCTATATTAAAATGAAGGGCTGAGAGTAACGTCAAGTTCCCCTGGGACAGACAAACTATCTCTCTACTTAGACCATCTCCTGCCTTGGGCTATCTAGACAAAAGGATGTCTCTACCCAAGCTTGATTGAATGGAATTTACCTCAGATTAGAGATTCCTTGTTGGCTTAGTTTGGGTCAGATGGAGGAGAAGTTTAACTTGACCTTCAGAGATGGAGGTCTTGAAAATAGAAAAGTAGAACTCTGAATATCCCTGAATCATTAATTATTAATAATCATTTCTCTCATTCCACCATTTGATTCTATTGTGTGGCAAAGCCCCCTCAATGAATCACTAACTGATATGATAAACACTTCATTAAGGGTTTCTAACTATGGAACTTATGAGGGGAGACAATGTGAGGGGGGAAAGGGAAAAATGGATGGCACTTTGACAAAATCAAAGAGGGCAATCCCCTTTAATAAGCAGGCTTTACAGATAAAAGGCTCAAAGGGGAAAAGTAAACAGCAAAATATAATTGTTCATTTAAGACTCAGAAGTCTCATCTCATGCAGTTGTCTGGTTCTTGGGACACCATCTGATGCAGTCCTTGTGGTTTGAGTGTGGTCTCAGGGCACAGGTCAATTGTAGAAATTTCCTTTGCTGTTAAACTAATTGTAACTTTTCTACAAAATTGGTCTTTGTCTTAATATAACATTAAATTTAATTTGCCAATAACCAGGTCAGTTAATGAAAGTTAGTTTAACCGTTATGTCTCTATTATTAGAAAATCAAATTTGGAACCTTTTAGACCAGGGAATTTACATTTTTAGGTTGGCCCATTGTCATGTTGATACATATAGGAAACTCAGATGCAAACAGAAAAATCAGAACACAATTTTTATATTTGGCATTATTCATTCCCCCATTAGGAGGATGAAATTCAACAAAGGAATTAATAACAGAACATTTAAAATAAGAATATGAACTCTAATACAAAAATGAATTCCTTTAAAAGTTGCCAGATAACTTCAATTGTAACAAAAGGTTCTGGGATCAGATATGTAAATACATTGAGTAATCAATTTTAAAACAGTACATATCAAGTAAGTTATGTATAATAAAAAGTTTCCACTTCTAGACATGTTCAAATGAATAACCCCTAGTAAAAGTAGATCTCTCTTAAATCATTTACAAGATCAAACACAAGCCATTCTTCTAAGAGAACTCATTGTACTGGACACTGAATTGAGACAGTTATGATATTAACTTCACTAAATAACAGAATTATATCCTGGTTTCATAAGTCTTTGCATCATTTGCTTAATTATCCCTATGCCACTATGAGAAAAGAGCTTTAAATTACACAGGAATATATAACTAGTAACAGCACATGACAAGTTTAGATATTAATTCACTTAGTTATTAGAAATGAAGAAAGAAAGGAGTCAAATTCTAGGCTGAATAGCTCATGTGCATTAGCCTACAAGATAGATTTAATATTGTGTTCATATTAATCATCTGACATGATTGTAGGAATTTTCCATAAAAAATAATAGGGATATAACTACACCAGAAAAGAATAATGCTTCCCTAATTTCTTGTCAATTGCAGGCAAAAGTTATACCATAGCCAATTGCATTGAGTCAGGCTTAAAGCTAGAATATTTTCAAGAGGAAATTTCTCAGGCAGAAATTGATGGGGTGGTGGGACCTTGGCCCTGAATTTTCCCATACATTTCAGCAACCTAGTCCCTGAATTTCCCCACATAATCCTGGCATCTCACCTGAGGCATTTGGCCCAGCCCTGCCCACATAGATACTCAATAGTCCTTTTAAGAGCCCTTTCACAGTGGCTTTCAACCCAGCCCAGACCATTTAACCCCCTTGACTGTCTGCACCTGGTCCACCCCAGGCTATTTACCACTCTTTAATCCCACCCAGATCATTTCATTGTTCCTTTTTTTGTATATAAGTATCAATCTCACCCCCAGAAAACTGCAAATTCATTAGGAATCTAGCCCCCCCTATTGGCATTACAATAAACCTTGTTACTCTGACTGAAAGAAGGCTTGAGTGCTTGAATTCTTTCCAGGCAGACTCACCCTGTACCTTGATATTTTGGGGTTCCCAGAAACCCCAAACTTCACCAGAAACCTTCAAGAGCTTTCACAGAGTTACTTAAAGAGTTGAATTAAATAATAATTAAATAATTGAAGAGTACAAAGTAAGATTTAAGAGTTCATATAATAACTATATTTATATATAATTATATAAATAAATATAATTATATTTTATATAATTATAATAATTAAGATTTTATATAATAATCATAAATTGCAATAGCTAATACCTTTACAATATCCAACATTTATGTAGTGTTAGATTTAATAAGGCCTTCCTACAGATTTATCCTGAAAGGTGGGTAGACATAATTAGATGATTATCTAACCTTATTCTCAGACTAAAGCTGGTTAAAGACTGTTTACTAAAAAATTTTTTTTTGCAATTTCTATTTCTCAGTTGGAGTCAAATTGCTGCACTTGAACCACCTAAGCATGGGCTAGATCCTGAAACCTTAAAATACTGACACTCTAACCCTGTTACTAATCTGCTACTGACTTTTTTAAAAATTTTACATCAGTCTTCACAATTAAATCCACAATCCAAAAGAATTAGAGTTCACATTTCTAACAATGTTTCTAATACAATAATAATTATTCCTTCAAGCTGACTATTCACTTTTCATTTTAAAGAGCAGTACTGAGCTAAACAAAATTAAAAAGAATCAACACCAAGCCCAAGCCATTCAAAAGATAGATAGTCATACCAATAATTCCATTTTATAGTAAGTCATTGAAACATTTTAACTAATGGTGAAACATTAGTTTTCTAATTAGTAATTAAAATTTGCACTATTCATCATAGGATGTTCTTGATAATTGCATTTAAATATATGAAAAAATTGAAAATCCAATAGAATATATCCACTATCATTTGAGAAGAATCTTCCTGATACTTTTTTCAGAAAATTCCCAGTAAATTCAGCCTCATATGTGTTATGTGTATAGTATGCATAACATATGTATATGTGTGTATACATACATTTATACAAATATATATGATGTACATATTAGTTTATGTATGGGCAATTCTTTAATATTATTTAATTCATGAAGAAATAAACTGATAGCTATGTATTTTCCTAATATATCACAGTATAATAGATACAGTAAAAATCTTAGACTTTCAGCAATGAAGTACTTTTTTTGGTATAATGTCCATGAAAGTATTTACCATCTTTACTGTTTTCATTATTAATCTTCAATAAAATTTCCATATTTCTCTTCAAGTAGAAAACAAGTATGAAGGATAATGTTGTGAAATTTTGAACTGGAAGAAAACTGATAAACTGGAAAATATGTATTAGAACATTGATGGATCTGCTATGCTATTCCTAGTTCTAGGTAATACTATGTGGAACATTGATTAACAATCATTATCAACAATGAGAATGAAAGACTATACATATATACATATATATGTATATATATATGCATATATGTATGCATATATTTTATATTATTTAATTCTCGTTCTCTCTATATATGATTTTATACATTGTATATATATATATATATATTCTCTCTCTCCACACACACATAGAAATACATATATATATATATAGATATACATATGTATGTATATATATTCTTTAATTCTCTTTCTTATTCTATAAATGGGGGGGTTCTTATTGTTGTCCTTTGGTGTTAGTCTGTGTATCTCCATCTATCTATCTATATTTGTATTTATATCACTATCTCTCTATCTACTTACAGACATAAACATCAAAGGACAACAATAACCATCCCCACCCCCTCACACACACATTTATAGAATAAACCAGTGTATATCTTAAAGTAAAAGCATCACTAGCAGCTCCCAACTTCTTCTTGTGAGGGGCAACATTTATTCTTTTGTCATTGTTTTATACTTGAAAGGCCAGGCCTTTTGGTGTATGTAGTTGTTATTTTTTGGTGCTGTCTGATTCTTTGTGACCCTGTAGACTTCTGTCCATGGGGTTTTTGTAGCAAAGATATTGGAATGGTTTGCCCTCACCTTTTCCAAAGGTAAACAGAAGTTAAGTGACTTGCATGAGGTCATATAGGTAGGAAGTTTCCAAGGCTGGATTTGAACTCTGGATTTCCCGACTATACACCCAGTGCTGTATCCATTGCACCACCTAGCTCTCCCTATATATAGTAGGCATAGGTAGATATTTTTAATTGTGAATATTTAAATCATGATTTTGATAAGAAATTTTCCTTTATAAAATGTATTACTAAAATGTCATGATACCTATTTTAAACTACAGTTTCTAGGAGGAAAAATAAAGTTATATGTTCGTATATTAATACCATAGCTAATTGTATCATTTTAATTCAATAAATGTTTATTGCAAAGCACTACACTGCATAGTTATGCTAAAAATTCAATTAAATTCAATAACTATATTGTTTTTCCTATGTTCAAGATACTATAATAGGCACTAGGGATATAAATAATATAATCACTGCTTGTAGACATTCTATTCTGGCTGTTGACCTCACCATTCAATTGAAATTACTTTCTACAGAGTTACTAACAATTACTTAATTGCACAATAACCTTTTTTCCCCTCCTCATCTTTCTTAAATTTTCTGCATTGACTATAACCTTCTCCTGGATAATTTCTCCTCTCTGTTCTAACACAGTTTTCTGTCTGACCATTCCTTCTCCTTTAGCAGCATCATTATGAATTTTCTGCCTCCTCTCTGTGGGTGCTCTCCAAGGTTCTCTCCTCTCTCTATAATTGTACTCATAGCAATCTCATTATTTCCTATGGGTTCAATTATCACCCCTATAGAGATCTATAGATCCAATGTTAGTTGCTTTCCTAAGATTCAGTGCAAGATTTATATCTCTCTCTCTCTCTCTCACTTTCTCTCTCTCTGCATAGATATAGATATGGACATACATACACGTATATATGTATGTATATGCACAGACTGATCAAAACATCTTCTCTATTGTCATTTCTCCCTCCCCTTCAACTTACTCTTCTACATTTCTATTTCTTTTGAGAGTACCTGTTTTGTCACCAAGTCACAATTTTTGTGTCATTGACTCCTTCCTCTATGTGTTGTGCTCCATATCCACTCAGTTGCCAAGTCTTGTTAATTCTACCTCTGCAGCATCTCTCAGATCTGTTCCTTTTTCTTCATTAACATGACTACCATTCTAGTTCTATCCCCTTTTTATCTCTAGCCTGAATTTGACCAAAAAAAAAAAACCTCTTAATTGGATTCCTGGTTTTCTGTCTTGCTATTTCCAATCCATCGTCCACAAAGCTACCAAAATAACCATCCTAAAGCACAAAGCATGTCACTCTCTTTATCAAGATTCTTCAGTATTCCCCTATTGCTTTGAGCATAAAGTACCCATTCCTTAGCTTGAAATTTAAACTTGCTTGTAATTTTATTTTAGTCTATATTTCCAGTCTTGTGATTGGAAATTGGAAGTCATATGACTTCTTTTCCTCACATTCTACAATCCAGTCAAACTGGACTACTTGCTTTTTGATGACTTCATTGTGCTAGACAAATTAATTATTTGAACCCATCTGGATGGGCAGGAATCAGGAAGAGCTGCCACCACAGAGTGTCCTATCCTCCTTCACCCCTTTTTTGTGGCCCTAAACTATCACAGAATCCATTTAGAACGGCTTGGCAACAGGAAGACTCTCTACCACTGGGTGAACCTGTTATCGTTTAATAGTCCCTAATACAGACTGTTTAACAACTTACAGGATTTAGATAAGAATGCATCAACAACTCCATTTTTTTCTGATGAGATGAAGGAATACCAGACCTTTTCATCTTCTATGCCAATCCCTCCTAAAGTCAACCAGGCCTTATTATTTGTCCTGCTTCTATGCCATGAAGTCACCTAGCACTATCATTTGATCTATGTACCTCTGGGACTTGCCATACACCTCACCATTACACCCTTAGGACTTCTGAGCTTTTTTATATGCCCTCCAACTGAAATTTCTTTTTAAAGTCTCCTCTAATTAGAATGTGAGCTACTTGGTTACAAGTACTATTTCACATTTTCTGTTGAATCCCTAAAACACATCAGTTTTTGGCACATAGTAAGTTCTTAATAAATGCTCCTTCCCTCCTTCCTTCCCTCCTTCCACTATTTGGCCTCATATAGAGCTTTTCTATTTTTGGCTCTGTACTTTTGCCCAGATTATCTCATATCAAGAATGCCTACCTTTCTTACCTTTCCCTCTCAGAACCCCTATTCAACAAGCATTTAAGTGTTCACTATGTGCTAAAAGCTGAGTATACTGAACAATGCTGAACTCCACCTCCACAACAACCAAAACAAAAAAAATTCCTGCCATTAGGAACATTGTATTTGATAAGGAAGACATATAAATAAATGTGTGTATACACATATGTACCTATGTGTTTATATATGTGTATGCGCATATGTATGTTTATGAAATATAGAGTACGTGGAAGTTAATTTGAAAGGGAAGGTTGCAGGTGGTAAGCAGAATTGAGTTCCTGAAGATGGGCTTTGAGTTGAGTCTTCAAAGAAGCCAAGAAAATCACAGAGAAGTTAAGGGGCAAATCATTCTAGACAAACGAGCCAGTTAGGGCACAGGCATGGAGAAGGAAGTTGGACTGTCATATTAAATAAAATATGAGTAGGGTAGTATAACTGGATTGCACAGTGTATTGATGTGACTGAAATGTGAGAATTCTAGAAGAAACCATGCAATGAAGAGCTTTAAATGACAAAAAAAATTTATTTGTGATTGAGGAAAAAATACGCAAGAGTGCAAATTACCTATGGCAGTGACAATTGAACTCATGGGAGCTTATGAAATTATGAAGTAATATAATATAAAGGAAAAATGAATGGACTCAAGACCAAGACCTGAAGAATACCCATGATAGATGGGTAAGATCTCAAGCTCATGTGCCACTTCCTATGGGAATCATTTCCTATTCTCCCCAATTGTTGGTACTCTCTTTCCTCAAATTATGATCCATATAGTTATTAGCTTATATGTTGTGTTCCCCCAGCATCTAGGACAGTGTCATGGACATAGTAGGTGCTTATTGGTTGGGGAAAGGCAATATTTAGGAGTAGATTCAACACCCATAGGTAATATTTTGTAAGTAGGCTTATCTCTGCATGATATTTAAAAATATTCCTTCATCTCAAGGATATCTATGTGTTTGTGAGATTGGTGGGGGTAAAGGGAGGAGAAGGTTTTGATAGGTGATTTATTGGGTTGTCCAGTTAAATTCCTAATTTTTCAGGATAGACTTCAAAGGAATTCAAGAATATTATGTCTACATCTTTAAATCCTCTAGGTGTGTGGTTGTATGAATAATATGCAATATGATAATATATTCCATAAAACTGGTATGAGTGCTGGAAGTAATAGTATTTCAAAATAAGGATACTATGGCTGGATGTATTCATTTCACATTCATTTCATATTTGTTACATTGAATTGTGAAACCACTATTTTTAATAATGATTTAACAGTTTATTTTTCCCAAATTAGACTTAAAAACAATTTGTAACATTCATTTTAAAAAATTGAGTTCCAAATTCTTTCCCTCCCATCCTCCCTTGCCTCCCTCTTTGGAAAGGCAAAAAAAAATTGATATAGATTTTACATGTACAGTCATTTAAAACATTTCCACATTAGTCATATTCTGAAAGAAAACACAAACAAAAAAAAAAGAAAAAGAAAGAAAATATGCTTCAATCTTCATTCAGATTCCATCAGTTCTTTCTCTGGAGATGGATAGCATTTTGTATTGAATCACTGTATTGCTGAGAATAGGTAAGTCATTCACAGTTGATCATCATACAATATTGCTGTTACTGTGTACAATGTTCTCCTGGGTCTGCTCATTTCTCTTCCCTACAATTCATGTAAAATTTTCCAGGGTTTTTTTGAGAGCATCCTATTCATCATTTCTTATAGCATGATTTCTTAAAGTATTCCATCACAATCACATACCACAACTTGTTTAGCCATTCAGCCATTTGATGGACATTGCCTCAATTTCCATTCTTTGCCACCACTAAAAGAGCTGCTATAAATATTTTTATACAGATGGGTCCATTTTGGTTTTTTAACTCTTTGGGATACAGACTTAGTAGTAGTATTCTTTGGTCAAAGGGTATGCATAGTTTTATACCCTTTGGGCATAGCTCCAAATTGTTCTACAGAATAGTTGAAACAATATACAATTTCACCAACAGTGCATTAGTGTCTCAATTTTTCCACAAGCACTCCAACATTTGTCATTTTCCTTTTCCATCCTAATAGCCAATTTGATAGGTGTGGGGTGATAGGGCAGAATTGTTTTAGTTTGTATTTCTTTAATCAATAGTGATGTAGGGCATTTTTTTCACATGACTATAGATTACTTTGATTACTTTGTCTGAAAACTGCCTGTTCATATCCTATGATCATTTATCAGTTGAGGAATGGCTCTTATTTTTATAAATTTAATTCAGTTCCTTATATGTTTGAGAAATTAGGTCATTATAAGAATAACTTGCTGTAAAAAAATTTCAGTTATGATCACAGTGTATTTTCCTCCATCCTGTTTTTCCCATTTATCTTACTCTCTCTCCTTTTACCCTCTTCATCTTCAAAAGTGTTTTGCTTCTCTCTTTACCTACCCAATCCACCTTCTCTTTTATCACTCCTTTTCTTATTCCCTTCCTCTCCTAATTTTCTGTAGGGTAAGATAGATTTCTATACCCATTTGAGTGTGTATGCTATTCCCTCTTTGAGCCAACTCCAATGAGAGTATGGTTCACTAGCTCTACTCCCACACATATACCTCCCCCATTTTGCCCTCTGCTGTAAAATCTCTTTTGGGCTTCTTTTATGTGAGATAATTTACCCCATTCTGCCTCTCCTTTTCCCCTTCTCCCAGTGTATTCCTCTTTCTCATCCTTAATTATATATATTTTTATAATCATGCTATCATTTTCAACTCACACTCCTACCTTCTGCCCTAATACTGAGAAAGTTTTTAGAGTTAACAAGTATCATTTTTCCATGTAAGAATGTAAACAGCTTTACACTTTTGTAGCTACTTTTCTATTTGGCCAATTTTACTTTTGATTTTTGTATATCTTTTTCCATCTGGCCAATTCTGCTTTTCAAGGCATTCTTCTCCTCCTCACTGCATTTTTGTACTATTGTACATTTGTCCTATTCTGTTTTTTAAGGTGTTATTTTCTTTAGCATTTTGTTTTATGTCTCCTTTACCAGGCTGTTGACTCCTTTTTCATGATTTTCTTTCATCATTCCCATTTTTCTTCCCAGTTTTCCCTCTACCTCAGATTTTGCCAGCTGCATGAATCTGACAACTTGCTTAACCTCTCTCAATTTTTGGATCTTCTTCTGTAAATTAGATTGCATAACACAGATTTGTTGTAAATGTAGCACATGTAAAGAATTTTTCAAGGCCAGTGTGAGCTCCCAAAAACAATCTTGAAGGCAGCTGGTACTCTAGACAGAAGGGTCACAGGCCAACATCAGCTTTAGTTATTGGAGTCTGCAGATAGATAGTACTCCTGGACTACCTGAATTGAAGTGGAGGAGAAACCCAGGCCCCACAGGTCATAGCAGAGGAAGATAAAGCTCTTCTCTTATACCTCTTGGATCTCTGAGAGCCTTAGCTAATGTCAGGACCTAATCAATGCAACTAAACTACCAGAGCTAAAAATACAATCTAGGTCTCTTGCCTCTCCATTTTTGCTCTTGACACTGAAACTACCACAGTTTCTATGTATTTGGGATTAGAGAGATATTCAGACTTCAGGGCTAAATGGTATACTCTTATGCTTCTTTTATTTACTACTAAACCTCTTAATCCAAGGGCAGTGTGCCCACTGATTACTTTACTATGATCAAAGTCTGTCTCTTATCTGTCATGAAAATATATATATACATGTATGTATATATATATATATGTGTGTACATATAACATATATACACATATATACATTCATATATACATACATGAATATATAGAGGGAGAGAGAAAAAGAGAAAGATCTACATCTAGATATATATCTGTAGAATACTTTGATTTTTAACCCTTTTCACTCTGAAAGCATCTTGTGACAAAATCATGCTTTTAAAAGGTTTTTAATTAGGCTGAATGGAAATAAGCCCCTAATAAGCTAATCTTATTGCCCCCTACAGTAAAACTAAAGTACTTATTGAAAATAAACAACACATTAAAACTGGATCTAGAAATATATATTAGCATTTTACTAAGTATAATTTATTCTAAAGAACACTTCACATGAAGAAGACAAGAAAATAATTTTTATTCCTAAATTTAATTTTTGTTTTTAAATGTAGCTTAATTGAAATGACTATGCACTTTCCCAAAAAGTGTATGTATAGTCTTAATTAACAAGGAAAATTTATTTAAAATTTGCTTACTATAAACAGTTATCTAATCTCTTCCTATGTCTTAATAGTAATGTTCTTGTGAAGTATTACTTGAAGGCCTGTACCCTGACATCTGTCAGTTCTGCTGTATTCAATGCCTTCAGGAAGTCTAAGTTTAACCACACTATCCTATGTGAATATCTTGAACAGAAATTTCTTTGACACTTAGAAAACTAGTAGCTTTTAATGAAAATGTATACATAGTTCACAAAAGAGAGTAGTCTGCTTGGATTTTCGGGTCAGCTATTCTCATTAACTACA
The DNA here is from genome assembly GCF_003287225.1 of Phascolarctos cinereus. Lineage (NCBI taxonomy): Eukaryota > Metazoa > Chordata > Mammalia > Diprotodontia > Phascolarctidae > Phascolarctos > Phascolarctos cinereus. The sequence continues at coordinate 182,440,969 of NW_027556180.1, read as the reverse complement.
TGTTGTCAGGGTTTTATTCTAATAGTATTTTGTATGCCACACCACTTACCTCTCAAGGCCCTGCAAATAACATACCTTCTTTAATCTAAGCATGTTTGCCACATCAGATAAATGTCATAAAATTTGTAGATCTCCTCATTTCACCACAATATATATTAAGATAAAGAATAATTTTTTTCACTGCATCTTATTTAAAGTGGAATATCAACAAATAATACTAATGTTACTTAGGAAAATAAATATTTGAGTATAATAAATTAAAACAAATGAAAAACAGAAAGTATAAATTCAAGTCTGGTGTTAGCATTATAAATAGGAAGATACACATGTATCCAAAGTACCAATTATTTAATTTGTAACCTGCATTGATCATTTTGACAGTCAGACTTTTTTATATAAATGTTCATTTACTCAGATCATGGTAATGTAAGCATACCTATATTGTCTCCCAATCATTTAAGCAACATTTTGATCCTAGAGGAATAAGAGAATAATGGAAATTTCAACTAAATTTTCACTTCTTACTGTCTTTTTCCAAATATAGTCGGCCAAGTAAACTCAAAATTATTTAAAGCCCACATACACATGAGTTTGGATCATTTTCTGCCAGAAATTGGACTTTATCATAACCTTTACATAAAGTTGATAAAACCATAAGTTGAATCCTTAATGGTGATAAAGTAAAAATTCATTCCTCAAACCATCAAACCCTTCTTCAAGTCATAAACCACATTCATCAGGAGGGGATATATTTTGAAGTTAAGGTATATAAGAAATCTATACACAGCATTATTGTTAAAGTACTAAAGTCTGCAAACATGTAGACAAACAAACGAAGATTCAAAGAAGATAGAATAAATTTCAAAAAAAAGTGATTTGTAGTCAATTACCTTCAGGACAAGCTTGTTCAGAAAAAGAAAATATATGGAGGAATTTTGATGAAGGACAAAATTATTTTGTAAAGGAACAAAATAACAATATTGAATGTAAAAAACTCATTATTGAATTGTTAATACATGGAATCAATGTGTTAAGGAAATGCATCAGAAACTAGTGATAAAACTATGTTAAGTTTTATTACACATATAAACAATTAGGATTAAACAGAAGCTGACAAGTTATTTAAATCTTTTAAATAGTAACTGAATGTCTGATTTCACTGCTATAGGAAAATCCCAGTTGAGGAAATTCCTCAACAAATAGAAGTCTACACCTCCTCTGCAGCTTATAGCTTTAAAGGTGCCCAGAGCACTGCAAGATTAATTGCCTTTTTAAGAGTTACACAGTCACTATTTGTCAGAAATGGACTTGAACATAGGTCTGGCTTTGAATCCAGATTTCTATGCACTACTTTATGACTGCTTATATATGTGGATTTACTCTGACAAAGAAATATGTGAATGACTGGAAGACTCAGTCTTCAACATTTAGTAGGCATTATTGGGGTGCAATGAGAATACCTACCCCACTGAAAACTGGGGTTTGTCAGATTCTCCTGATGTAATAAAGCTATGACAAGAACACCTATGAAATTGGTAAAAAAAAAAAATCAGACTCGAAATATTTTGCTAATGGCATACTTTCTAACAATATTCCACCTAATAGGAAAGAGTAGTCATCTCACTGATAACATCACAGCATGCTAAATAACTGATCTATTGATTTTAAAGTATTTATTGAGCTGAATTTTAGATCTACTTTGATTTACTCTTTTGCATAGTTTTTTTCATTTTCTTGTCTTACTGACTTTTGGCAGTTTCCATGACCAATTTCTTTAAAATTGTTGTTATGGGGGTGCTTTGGAAAGCATGATAATAAATCAATCAGCAATCATGTATCAAATGCCTACTAAACATCAGGCACTATACTTGGTACTAAGACACAAATATGAAGAATGAATCAATCTCTACTCTCAAAAGATTATCAGGAGAGAGAACAAGTACAAGAGAAAAAAAGTACAAGTTGTGTGTGTGTGCATGTGTGTGTGTGTGTGTGTGTGTGTGTGTGTGTGTATATGATACATATGAAGATAAAATATAAATAAATGAAAGATAATTAAAAGGTAGTTTGGAAATGAAAAATAATAGACATTTATTAAGCATCTTTTACTTCCAGGCCCTGTGCTAAGCACCTTACAAATATGAGCTCATTTTATCCTCATAGATAGCAACCTTGTGAAGTTCATGCTATTATTAGTCTCATTTTACAGTTGAAGAAACTGAGGCAGTTAGACATTAAGTAAACTGAATTCTGTCTTGAAGGGTGGTATTCCATGAAACAGGAGTAAAGAGGAAATGAATTCCAGGATTCTAGAAATGAGGTATGACCAGTGCAAAGGGACAAAGATGGGAGATGCCATGTGTGAGGAACAGAAGGAAGGCCAATTTGAGTACACCACAAAGTGTGCAGAGGTAGTAATGTAAAATGAGGTGGGAAACATAGGTTGGGAACAGGTTGTGAAGGGTCTTAAAAGCAAAAAATAATATTTGCTAGAGGCAAAAGAGAACTATTGGAGTTTATTGAGTAAGGTGACATGATCAAATCTTCACTTAAGGAATATCCCTTCAGTAGTTGTTTGGAGGATAGATTGGAGTGGGGAGAGACTTAAGCCAGGAAGAAAATATAGATGTCAGTGATAATATAGGAAAGAGATAGTAATCCAATCATTCTGGAGAGCAATTTGGAACTATACCCCAAAAAACTAAAAAAAAAAAACAACCTGTGGATATCTTTGACTCAGCAATACCATTATTATCCTATTATTATCCTATACCCTCAAAGAGATCAAAGGAAAAAGAAAATAACTGAAAAGAGATGGTCTAAGAAGGGAAATGGTGATCTTATTCTGGGTATGGCCCTGGGTATTTGGGTAGGGAGATTAGAACCATAGTGGGCAACCTGGGAGAATTAGAACATGAACCAAAGAAGATTTTGAGGCAACTGTAGGGAGTAAAGTAAACACATATAAATGGGACATTCAAACACAAATACAGGACTATATCTGGGAGATATGTCAGGGACAGAGAGATGGATTTGAGAGTGCTTGGAGTTCTCTGTGAAAAACAAGATTTAATTTAAGGTCAGGGCATGGAGAAAACATTTGTGACAAATGCACAGAGTTTGCTCACAAAACAGCTGGGTGCAGAGAAGGGGATTAGCAAGACTGTGAACGAGGGCTAAAAAGAGAGGTGATGAAATGAATTTGATAGTAATAAATATAAGATGGTAGTGGGTAGAGTGTTTCACTTATGAGAAATGGATATAGATGAGGGCTACTTTTGCCTTCACTTTGAACTTAACCTTTTGCAGAAATTATTCAGAGAGATTTTTTGGTATGACATATTTTAATGGGGAAAATACATCTTCATTTATTCCAGCTAACTACACATTGTAGAATTTATCCATTTGATGAGTATTTTGATTTTATGTAATTGATAAAGGGGCAGTTATATACAATTATATATTCTTCCCAAACTCCTAGGTCCATTTATGTTATGTACTGATTGGGTGGCAAAAGCTTTCCACAGTAGGCTCTTACTTTAAAAAGAAGGTCACAGTCATCTCCATTGAGAATTTCCTCATAACATGTTATTTTATCCAGTTAGTCTACATATCATCATATGTGACTTCAAAGACAACATAGCATAATGGAATAATCTTTGCATTAGAAATGAGGAAAGTTATTTTCTAATTAACTTTGTGTTATTAACTGCTTGCATGATCATAGAAAAGTCATTTTTCATCTTTGTGACTCAGTTTCCTCACATATAAAATAGGTGGTTGGAGTAAATGATCTCTGTGGTGCATTGTCAATCTTGAATAATATCACTAAGATTAAATAAATATGATTATATAAAAGGTAAGACTTTAAGATCTATGCTTAGACAAGGAGTAAATTAAAGTTTTAACCTTCTATTTATATTGAAATGTAAAATGTGACTATAGTAACCACTCTGAATTACCTCAAAGCAGAATGTGGGTGTGGGTGTGTGGGTGTGGGTGTGTGGGTGTGGGTGTGTGTGTGTGTGTAGGTGTGGGTGTGTAATCATTTCACAAATAAGGACAATTAATTTCAGGGACTTTCCCAAAAGACCAATACAGTGGAACAACAAGGAATAACTTTTAGATTCAAGACAAGATCTCTTACATTTTAGAAGGGATTTTCCATGAGGCATACTTTAGTTGTCTTAATTTTTAAGTTGTCTGTACTAGAAAGTCAATTTCCCAGGGTATATAAAGATGTCTACTGCAATTAGACAAAAATTAGTCACATCTAGCTGATTATTTTCATCCGACATTAGAAGGGAAATTAGGATTTAAATATGTTGCAGGATTTGTACAATGTTTTCCGTAGAACAAAGGAGTAATGAATTATCATTTTATAGTCACAATAAAAAACCATTGCTTCTAAATCAAGATAAGTAGCAAATTAGTATACATGTATTAGCATTTAAATTGCAGTTTATAAAAATATAATGCTGTGCTAATCAGTTAAAAGAACATTTTTAAGAAACATTTATTTGGGTGCAAATGTATTTCCCCACACATAAATTTTGTTTTGATAAGGATTTGCCCTAATAAAAACGCACTTTTGTTTTAAATATCATTAAAGCATCTAAGATGTACCTTTTATTTTTACTGAGAAGTTCAGGGCAGAGCCAAGATGGCAGAATAAGGGCAGGGATTTGCCTGAACTTTTCCCCTAACCTCCCCAAATACCTTAAAATAATGACTCTAAACACATTTTAGAGTGGCATAACCCACAAAAAGATGGAGTGAAACCATTTTCCAGCCCACAACAACTTAGAAGGTTGACAGGAAAGGTCTGTTGCACCAGGGTAAAAGAGGAGCATAGGTCGCACCAAGCAGACCAGGAGCAGACCTCAGGGTGACTGAATCTTTGGCAGTGGTGGCAGTTTCCAGACCTCTCAGACCAGATAAGGGATCAGACAACAGGACAGAAGATATGTATATGGGTTCCTTTGCTGGCACTAGGGGTCAAACTTTGTTGCATTGCCTATCCTTGGATCTGGGTCCTAGTCCTGGTTCTTAGTCTCTGTGCATAGAGGAATACTACCACAGCAGAGCTTGTGGTCTCAGAGGAGTAGGGTTGAAAGGAATGTTTAGGTCACTCGCAAACCATTACACAGTACAGGAGAGTAATAAACGCACCTCTTTCTAGATCATACCCAATGGAAGAGCCAAAAACTTACAGATCACCAGAATTACCTCTGAAAATAGCTGCAAAAAACTCCTGAAGCTTGGGACAGTGTTTCATCCACTTAGGAAGCAGAGCCTCACTTTAGTACAGACCTAAAAATCAAGAAATAAGGTGGGAAATGAGCAAACAGGAAAAAAAATCTGACTATAGAAAGTTGTTATGGTGACAGGGAAGATCAAAACTCAAACTCAGAAGAAGACAACAAAGTCATAACTACATCCAAAGCCTCAAAGAATAATATGAATTGGCTCCAAGCCATGGAAGAGCTCAAAAAGGATTTAAAAAATCAAGTAAGAGAGGAATTGAGGGAAAGCTAGGAAAAGAAATGAAAGTAATACAAGAAAATCATGAAAAAAGGAGTCAACAGCCTTGTAAAGGAGGCACAAAAAATACTGAAGAAAATAACATCTTAAAAAATAGAATAGGCTAAATGGCAAGAGAGGCATAAAAATCCAATGAAGAGAAGAATGCATTGAAATGCAGAATTGGCCAAATGGAAAAAAAAAAGAATTACAAAAACTCACTGAAGAGAACTTCTTAAAAAGTAGCATTGGCCAAATGGGAAAGTAGCTACAAAAACTTACTGAAGAAAATAATTTCTTGAAAGTTATAATTGTGCAAGTGGAAGCTCATGTCTTTATAAGACATCAAGAAACAATCAAACAAAATCAAAAGAATGAAAAAATAGAATAAAATGTGAACTATCTTATTGGAAAAACAAGAGAACCAGAAAATAGTTAATTTAAGAATTATGGGACTACATGAAAGTCATGATCAAAAAGAGGGTCTTTCAAGAAATTATCAAGGAAAAATGCCCTTATATTCTAGAACTAGAAGAAAAAATAGAAATTGAAAGAATCCTCTGATCATCTCTGAAAGAGCTCCCAAAATGAAAACTCCCAGGAATATTATAGCCAAATCCCAGACCTCCCAGATCAAGGAGAAAATACAGCAAGCAGACAAAAAGAAACAATTCAAATATCATGGAGCTACAGTCAGGATTACATAAGTTTTGGCACCTTCTACATGAAAGGATCAGAGGGTTTGAAATATGATATTGTGGAGGGCAAAAGAGCTAGGATTATAACCAAGCCGCACCCACCTTTAGGGGGAAAATGGACATTCAATGAAATAGAGGATTTTTGAGCTTTCCTGATTAAAAGACCAGAGTTGAATAGATATTTGACTTTCAAATACAAGATGTAAATGAAATACAAAAAGAGAAATAGGAAAGAGAAATCATAAGGGATTCAAGGGAAAATGATATTTATAATTCCTAAGAACTTTCTCATTATTAGGGCAGTTAGAAGGAGTATACATAGACAGAAAGCAGAGGTGTGAGTTGAATGTGATGGTACAATTATTTTTAAAAAATAAAATTAAGGGATGAGAAAGAAAAATGAACTGAGAATAGGGAAAAGGGAGAGTAGAATGGGATAAATTATCTGACAGATAAGAAGCCTAAAAGCTTTTACAGTGGAGGGGGAAATGAGAGAAGCTGGGAGGGAGGCAAATGAACCTTACTCTCATTGGAATTGGCTCAAAGAGGGAATAATATGCACACTAAATTGGGTGTAGAAATCTACCTTATCATACAGGAAAGCAGGAAAGGAAGGGGATAAAAGAAAGGGGGAGCTGATAGAAGGGAAGGCAGTTTGAGGGAGGCAAAAGTCAGAAGCAAAACACTTTTGAGAATGGACAAGGTAAAAAGAGAGAATGAGTGGGATGAAAGGGGGGAAATAGGGTGGAGGGGAATACATAGTTGGTATTCACTGCTGTGAAAAAAATTGACAGTGAGTTTCTCTGATAAAGGCTTCATTTCTCAAACATAAAGAAAACTGAGTCAAATTTTAGAAATAAGAGTCATTCCTCAACTGATAAATAAATGGTCAAAGGATATGAACAGGCAGTTTTCAGAAAAAAGTGATCAAAGCTATCTATAATCATATGAAAAAATGCACTAAATCACTATTAATGAGAGAAATTCAAAATAAAACAATTCTGAGCTACTACCTCACACCTGTCAAATTGGCTAATATGACAGAAAAGGAAAATGACAAATGTTGGAGGGGATGTGAGAAAATTAAAACACTAATGTGCTATTGGTGAAGTTGTATTATAATTCAAAAATTCTGGGCAGCAATTTGGAACTATGCCCAAAGGGCTATAAAACCATTACTAGGTCTGCATCCCAAAGAGACCAAAAAAAAAAAAAAAGGAAAGAAAGGACCTATCTGTACAAAAATATCTATAGGAGCTCTTTTGGTGGTGGCAAAGAATGAGGGGATGTCTATCAACTGGGGAATGACTAAACAAGTTGCTGTATATGATTTTGATAGAATATTATTGTGCTTTAAAAAATGATGAGCAGGTTGCTGTCAGAAAAACATGGAAATACTTAAATGAACTGATGCAAAGTAAAATGATCAGAATCAGGAGAATATTGTACATAGTAACAACAATATTGTACAATGATCTATTATGAATAACTTAGCTATTCTCAGGAATACAATTATCCAAGACAATTCTGTAGGACTTATGGTGAAAGGTGCTGTCCATCTCCAGAAAAAAAAAAATGGTAAAGAATGAGTACAGATCAAAGATACTTTTTTTTACTTTATTTTTCTTCAGGTTTTTTTCTTTGTTCCTCTTTTCTTTCACAGAATAACTTACATAGATATGTTTTGCTTGACTATACAATATTACCTATGTCAAATTGCTTGCCTTCACAATGATGGTGGAAGGGGATGGAGAGAGAAAATTTGAAACTCAGCATTTGAAAAAAAGAATGTTAAAATTGTTTTTATATGTAATCAAGAAAAAATAAAATATTAATATTTTTAAAAGAAAAAGTTCAGTGAAGGAAAATATGTAAAGTAATTTTTGTACAAAATCTTTATTTTTAAAAAATTTAAAACATGATTTAAAAAAATGTATTTTAACATATATGAACCCTTCATTTCTTATTCAGTTTAGAAATAAGCAATCTTGTGAAAAATGGTAAGACAGCTTTGAGTAGTAATGCTCCTTGATTTTGTAATATGTTTTTTCAATCTGAAATGCTCAGTCTATGTTGACTTTTAAAGCTAAGCTAGAGAAACAGATGTCAGGCATCTAATGTTGCTGCTTTCTGAGATCATTTTTAGTTTCAACTATTCTACATATTTGATTGAAATGAATTTGCTAGCATGTGCATGAAGCAAGTTGGGATTTGCTGATGCTTTCAAACAACTTTCTGACTCTTCTCAAGGGAAACATTTAGCTATTTGATTTGTACTAGAGTGTGTTTGATAAGTTCATAGCATAACCATAAAAAACCTACAGCTTTCATAAAAATTATTCAAATTAGAGCAAATAAAGCCGGACAAACCAAATGTAATGGTTTACTAGAGTATACTGAATAAGGAAGTATTGAATGTTATCAGCTGTGCAATACACATTCTCCTTCCACTTTGTTTTTCCTGTGTGACTCTCTTTTGAGATTGTATTCTAATGCCTCATTATTGTATGGGGGCGACCCAAGGTGTTTGTTAACTATACCAGCACTACAAAAGTTAAACCACGCTGGAAAGTTTTTAATTAATGGTTCATTAATGGTCTGGGTTTGTAAGTACAGAGAAGCTAATGTCAAACAGTTTGGCCACTAAGTGATGGAGTCTCCATCCTTGGCAAACCAAGAAATAGACAAAAAAAAAACAGTACAGGACACTTTTTTTAAAAAAAATTCAAAATAACATGTTCAACATGTTCCTTTTATGATCTTTTTGTCAGAAACCATATGATTCTTGCTATTTTTAGTAGCTCAAAGTGTATTTAATTGTTAGTTATTTGATGATAGCTAGGTGGTCAGGCAATTAGTATGCATCCTAAAATAGAGTTAGAGAATTGTGAGGCATTAAGCATTCACAACTTAATATTCATAGACAAACATACACAATAGTTTTTTAAGGGCTCTTTAAGGTCCAAAGGAAGATAAATGCTACTTGTTCAGAAGTGCCCAATTACTTCCCATAACTGTTTACTTATCCAGGTCATGAATATAGAGCAAGGAAATGCAAAATTATGGGGTCCAGTTTGTTTCATTCATTCTAATTTATAAGATCTATGAAATGATGTTTGCACATGTCAGAAGATCAGAATTGGGTCAGATAATGGAATGAAAGCCTATGCATCAATAGTTTTCCTTATTTATATTAGCATGATGTATGAATAAAACAAATCTACTTATTAAGATCTTAGTCTATACAAAGCACTCTATTTAGTACTAAGGATGCAGAGACAAAACCAAAAAGGTCTATATTTTCAAGGAATTGTGCTCCATGGATTAAATCTCATCTTGTGAAATTTTGTGTGCTATTTCAAATACATATTTCAAATGCTAGAAACATGTTTTCAGAATCATCATGTCTGCTTATCTCAAATGTAATCTATTCTTCAGTTGTTGTACTGCTTGTCAATCCAAAGTATTTGGGTAACCTAGAGAAAATAAGTTGAGAACAGCCAGTGAAATTTCTTTTAAAAAGATAAGAGTTGGGAGTGGAGCCCAGATGGTGGAGAAAAGGCAGGAAGTTACCTGAGCTCTCCCCAGTTTCCCTCAAAACTTTAAACCAACCCTCAAAACAAATTCTTGAATAACAGAACCCAAAAAAGTACAGGGTGAAACAATTTGTGAGCCCAAGATAACTTAGGACTGTTGGAAAGGTCTCTCTCTCACTTGGGTAAAAGGGGAATATAGCCCAGTGCAGGCAGTGTCCAGGGTAGCCAGCTGAAGGTCCTAGACCCAGCATGGGTTTGCAACCAAGGTCCCTGGTCCTGACTTACACAGTAAGCAGCACAGCACACAAGCTGTGAGATCTCCAGCCCCATTACAGGTGTGGAACCACCAACCCTGGAGCCCTGCTGCAATAGGCAATAATCCCAGCACAACAAGAAAGCAACCATCCCCAGAAATCCCAGCTGGCCCCCAGCACAAAAAAGCGTCAGACAGTGCTCCCTGCATTCCAGGAGCAGAGCTCAACTTTAAAAGTCATGAAATAGGCTAGAAAATGGAGGAGGGGGAACAAATAAAACTCTGACCATAGAAAGCCATGGTTACAGACAAAATCAAAACACAAACTCAGGAAACAGCAATGCCAAAACTTCTACGTGAAAAGCCTCAAAGACAAATATGAATTGGTCTGAAGTTCAAAAAGTCCTCGTAGAAGAGTTCAAAAAGGATTTTAAAAATCAAACAAGAGACATAGAAGAAAAATTGTGAAAATAAATGAATTATGCAAGAGAATCAATTTTTTTTTGCTTCAGCTAAAGCATAATATATTCTGCTCCAGCCTTTTTACCTCTACTCTGTGTGTGTCTCTTGTAAACAATCTGTTGTAGGAACCCTGTTTTTAATCCATTCTTCTATTGGTTTCCATGTAATGGGAGCATTCATCATGTTCACATTTACAGTTATAATTACTGTGTATTTCCCTCCATTCTATTTTTCCCCAATTATACTTTTCTACCCTGTCCCTCCTCACCAGTTTGTTGCTTCAGGCCACTACTCAATCTCCCCCCTTCTTTTACCCTTTCCTGTCCTTGACTACCTTCTCTCCTACTTCCCTGTGGGCTAAGATAGATTCCTAGATCTGGGTGTGTATGTTATTCCCTTTTTGAGCCAAATCCAATAACAGTAAGATTCAAGAAATGCTCACCCCCTCCATTTCTCCCTCTACTTCAATGTCTTTCATGGCTCTTCATGTGGGTAACAAAAAAAGAGTCAACAGCTTAGTGAAGGAAGCACAAAATTTCACATAAGAAAATAATGCCTTAAAAAGTAGAATTGACCAAATGGAAAAGGAGGTACAAAAGCTAACTGAAGAAAAGAATTCTTTGAAAATTTGCCCATCATTTAGGGAATGGCTGAACAAGTTGTGGTATGTGAATGCAATGAAATAATATTGTACTTTAAGAAATGATGATCAGGCAGATTTCAGAAAAAAACTGAAAAGACTTACATAAATTTATGTACAGTGAAGTGAGCAGAACCAAGAGAACATTGTGCACAGTAACAGCAACATTGTAAGATTACCAACTATGATTTACCTCTTCTCAGCAATACAATAATCCAAAACAATTCCAAAAGACTCACGATAAAATTTTATCCATGTCCAGATAAAAACTGATGGATTCTGAATGCAGATCAAAGCATACCATTTTCACTTTACTTTTTTTTCGTGTTTTTTTTTACTTTTATTCTGTTTCTTCTTTCACAAAATGGAAGTTAATGACTTCATGGGGAGACTTATGGCTCCAGGGTATAACAAGAAGAGCACTGATTTCTCAACCCTCTCTAGGAGAATCAATATAAAAAATCAAAAGAATGAAAAAATAAAAGAAAATGTAAAATAGCTCATTGGACACCCAGCTGACCTAGAAAATAGATCCAGGAGAGGTATTTAAGAATTATGGGACTACATGAAAGCCATCTTTCAAGAAATCATCAAGATATAGAACTAGAGGGTAAAATAGATATTGAAAGAATCTACCAATCAGCTCCTACATGAGATCCCAAAATGAAAATTCCCAGGAATATTATAGACAAATTCCAGAACTCTAAGGCCAAAGACAAAATACTGCAAGCAGTCAGAAAGAAACAATTCAAATATCAAGAAGTCACAGTCAGGATTATATAAGATTTAGCAGCTTCTACATCAAAGGATAAGAGGCTTAGAATATGATATTCTGGAAGGCAAAGAAGATAAGACAACCAAGAATCAACTACCCAACAAAACAGCATAATCTTTCAGGGGGAAAAATGATATAATTTACCCTATTCTGCCTCCCCCTCTCCCATCTTCCAGTAAAATACTTTCTCCCCTTTATTTTTTTATGTCATCCCATCTAAGTCAAATCATACCTGCCCTGTTTATATATCTATACTTCTAACTGTCCTAATAGAGATTCAATTCTTAAAAGAGGTTGGGATATCAGTGTTCTTCCTCCTATACCCTTGAGCCACAAGCTCCCCATGAAGCTGTAATATTTTGGAGGATTATATATCTATGTTTTTCTCTGTTGGCAATTGTTTTTCTCCTATGGTTGCCTATGAATTAAATTCAAAATTAAATTCAACAAACATTAATTGAGCATCTGCTATGGGCAATATGTCGTGCTTGCACAGACCAAGAGGCTACTGTGGTTAGTTGAAAAAGTGAAGCCAGAGGAACATCTCCAATTTAAAAAAAATAAAAATATAAAAAAGAAAAGGGGAGAAAGCAATTCAGCAAAGCTAAGAAGCAGTCAAATCAGTCTGATAGTATCCTCAATACAATGCTCTTCACTGATGGTCCTCCTCTTCAAAGAATGAAAGGAGACATATTTTCCCATTTCTTGTGTGAAACCAAGTTTAGGCATTATAATTACACACAATTCATTTTCTTTTATTTGTATGGCTTATTGGTAGCTCTTTTGATTTGCATTTTAATGTGCATACTGGTTTCTTGATTCTGCTTACTTAACTTTGAATATGAATACGGTCCCCATGTTTCTCTATTCTTTATATTCATAATTTCTTATAAACCATATTATTCCATTATATTTGCATACCACAATGTCTTTAGTCATTGCCCAATCAATCAATGGGCATCTCTTTTATTTCTAGTCCTTTGCTACCACAAGAAGAGCTTCTAGAAGTGTTGTGGTTTATGTGGAGTTTTTTTTTGTCTGAAATCTTCTTGGTATCTGTGGTTCAATACTGTGAATATTTTTGTCACTTTCTTAACATAATCTCAAGTTTCTTTCCAAAATGGATAGACCACTTAACAATTCCACCAATAGTGCATCATTGGTACATAAGTTTTCAACCATAAATTCCTGAATTCTTAACAGGTTTTTTTTTTCAATTTAAATAAACATATTCAAGCCACAAAATCCCTTAGAGAAGAAAATGCTCTGATTGTAACTTTTTACTCATATAATGTTGTAAACAGCAACTAATCAGTCTTAAGGTAAGAAAAAGTATTATCTGTGCCTTGCAGTTTGTGAAGATCAGACAGGAAATAAAATGAGGTCACACCAGACCCTATATTAGAATAAGATTAGTATTTGAATGCTCTGTCTCCCAGCTTCTTTGCTCAAATCTAGTTGAGTTGTTGACTGCAAGGAAGAAGACATGCATTCTTCTTAACTGAGTGTAGTTCTCTATAGGTGTTCAGGTAAAAGAAGCAATGAACCTTTTCAAGCTGTTTTTGCATGTATCAGGCTACATCATCATCACATTAGGGAACATATCATTATGCTTTATAAATTGATGCAAAGTGCCACTGCTACAAGAAAGCATATGGGGAGTTTACAAAATAATGTATTTTCATTTTAAATTATAAACCAGTCAGCATAGCAGGCATTTCTATGGTACATTGATTGGTTAAAAAAGAAAAAGTCTAGATTCTCAGTGCTCTACCTATTGAAGTCTCATGAAGAATAATAAGGTAGGTTAAGTTCTCATAATATGAGAAAAATAGCGACTCCACACCATATAGCAATAATTGCTTATATAAGATAAAACTTAACCCTAGTCATCTACTAGCTCTTGACAATAACATGTCTCTCTTTGATAGACACAACCAACACTCCACATGTTTTAACGTTGTTCATCCTCAAGTCCAATAAAATTCTATTTCTAGGTACCAGGAATAAAAATTAATTTTAAAACAAGATAACACTTTGACAGCAATTTTCTGTAGTTTAATAAGAAAATTATTAAGAGAGAAGTTTAAGATGTTCTCTAGGCCTATGAGTATAGCATTTAAATTTTAAGAAAAGATATTGTTTAGACCAGTATCTTACATCATATAAGGTCCAATCTATCAAAGTTCTAAAAATTATTTTATATTTTTAAAAGTTTATATGAAGAATTCAAAGGAAATTGGGAAAATGTTCATGAACTAATTTAGAATCAATAAGGAGAACTAGAAGAACAATATATACAACAACTATGGCTACATAAATTAAAAGAACATTAAAAGGTAATCAAATTCTGAGTAATTTTAATATCAAATCTTGGGCCTAGAGAAAAGTAATGATGCTTAACTTTCTTTTCCTGGCACAGAGACAGGTTGTGGCATTACATTTATTGTCAGACAGAATCACTGTTATTTTAAATTATTTTTGATTAGCTGTTTTTATTTGTAACAAGAGAAGGTTTCAAGTCATTAAGGATAAGGAGATAAAATATATTAAAAAATGTCTGGTATGAATGCAAAAAGTATAAATAAATGTTTTTAATACAAAACAAAAATAAAACCTTGAAGTACAATGCAAATAAAAGTCATTATTGATAGATGATTTCCATTACACTTATAATATTCATTAATTTGTGTGCCTTAAAATAGTGTAATGGAGATATTAAAGATAAAATATGATATAAAATAGTTCCTTCTTCATGTACACATGTAAGTAGACCAGGTATAAAAAAGAATGAAATCATCTTTTTTGTGTGTGTGTGTGTGTGTGTGTGTGTGTGTGTGTGTACATACCATCACTTATATGGAATTGTAATAAATACAGTAAGGGCACAGTATCAAAAGAATCATTTAATCTGTTTCAGATTCAATAAAATTATTATTACTGAAAATGAGTTACTTGTAATCGACTTATCTTTTGTTTTCTGGTCAAAAAAAATCTCTTTCTACAAAGAATGAAGATTTTTCCCATGTTTCCCCATAGTGTTATTAGGAGAGAGTGGGACAGGGAATATTAGAAACTAGTTGAATGTCAATGTTTTTGTGACTTGGAATTACTGAAGTAAAAGAATAGACCCTCCCTTTTATATCTCAATTCCTGAAAATGATAATTCAGCATTTTGAAGATCATTATAACACAACCTTGGCAGAAGTAGCTATATGATTAGCACAGTTCTGCACTCCCAGTATTCCATATGGGAAAATACATCCTGTAGGGAGAACAAGCAGACCTGGATTTGGTGAATAATTGATCTTGAGAGTATATGTGTGTGTGTGTGTGTGAATCTCTCTCTATCATAAAGAAATCTGGGTAAAATCTGCTATGTTAATCATTTTATGTTTTAAATAATGGCAAAGATTTTGAATAACATTAAATAAAAATAATTGGACTCATATAGTTATTAGACTGATATTTAGAATGGTATTATGGTAATTATTATATATCATATCACATATAATATGATATGATAACAATATTGTATTTATTAGGCCAAACAAAATAGCATTTAGCCCACATGGAATAGTTTATCTGTCAGATTTATGGATAAGGAAAGGATTTAGGAACAAAACAATGTAGAGAGCATTATGAAATGTAAAATACATCATTCTGATTACATAAAATTAAAAAGTTTTTTCACAAATAAAATCAATGCAACTAAAATTATTAGGAAAGCAGAAAATGGGGGGTATCATAACAAGTATGTCTGAAAAAGCTTTCATTTCTCAAATATATGGAGAACTGAGTTAAATTTATAAAAATGCAAGTCATTCCCCAATTGAAAAATAAAGAGTATGTACAGTTTTCAGAAAAAAAATCAAAGCTATCTATAGTAACATGAAAAAAATGCTCTAAATCAACTAGAGAAATGAAAATTAAAACAACTCTGAGGTACCACATCAGACCTCTCAAATTGGCTCATATTGACACAAAAGGAAAATATTGAATGTTGGAGGGGATGTGGGAAAACTGGGACACTAATGCACTGTTGATTGAGTTCTGAACTGAACCAACCATTCTGGAGAGCAATTTGGAGCTATGCCTAAAGGGCTATAAACTGTAAATACCCTTTGATCCAACCCTCCCACTGTTAGATCCATAACCCAAAACATCCAAAATAAAGGGGAAAAGACCTATCTGTACAAAAATATTTACAACAGCTTTTTATGCTGGCTAAGAATAGGAAATTAAAAGGATGCCCATCAACTGGGGGATGACTGACCAAGCTGTGATATATGATTGTAATGGAATATTATTGTGCTATAACAAATGACAAGCAGGATGATTTCAGAAAAACCTGGAAAGATTTGCATGAACTGATGCACAGGGAAGCAAACAAAACCAGGAGAATGTTGTGCTCTAACAGCAATATTTTTCAGTGAAGAACTCAGCAACACAATGATCCAAGACATTCCCAAAGGACTAAGGATGAAACATACTATCTGCCTCCAGAGAAAGAACTGATACTGCTATTTTTTCACTTTCTTTCTTTCATTTTTTCTGCTATTTTGGTCTTCTTGTACAAAATGACTAATATGGAAAGGTTTTACATAATTACACATGTATAACCTATATCTGCTTAGTATCTCAAAGAGGGTTTGAAAAAGAGGGATAGAATTTGGAACTCAAAGCTCTAAATAAAAATGTAAAAAAAAAAAAAGAGGAGAAGGCAGCTAGGTGGTACAGTGGATAGAATCAAGAGGACCAGAGTTCAAATCCGGCCTCAGACACTTGACACTTACTAGCTGTGTGACCCTGGGCAAGTCACTTAACCCTGATTACTTCACCCAAATTAAAAAATAAATAAAAATGTTAAAAAAATATATTTCCCATTTTTTGCCTAATGCTCAAACAAAATGTAAGTGTTATCATATGCCACAGTAAGACAGCCACTGAAGATATAAAGAAAAAAATGAAATATTTCCTATACTCAAGACCTTGTAGATGCAGAGAATTTTAAATAAATATAAAAAGTAGTCATACCAAACAACCCTTTATACACAATGAAATGTATAGTGAATTCACAATAAAATGGTAGTGAAGTCAGGAAATACCAACAAAACACACAGATATAAATAAAGACTTTATAATGAAATCCTAAATGTTACATTGGTCAAAGAGTAAATCACAGAAACAATTTGTAATTATATGATAGGCATTAGTAATAATGAGACAAGATATTAGCTTTGGGGGGGAATCACGTAAAGAAGTCCTCAGAGGAAAAACTGCATCTCTAACATATCTCCTTACAAAATAGAAAAAAAGAACATTAATAAAGATCAGTATAAAATATAGGTGTATGAAACATCACATGTATAATATATGAAATCAGAAAGCCATTAAATAAACACAAATAGCACAAAAGAGGAAATATTAAAATTTAGAGGAGACGGATAAATTTGAAACAGCAAAACACTACTGAATTGATGGGGGGAAAGAACTAGAATTTGGTTCTTTGAAAAGTCTAAACAAAGGGATAAAAGAGGAAAGAAAATAAAAAAGACAATTTTTTCAAAATTACCGATGGGAAAACACAACAAATCTAGAAGAAGGAGGATGAATTATCAGAACCTGCTGTGCACAGTTACATGCCAACAAAACTGAGAGGATGAAAGAAGTAGATCAATACCAACAGTCCCCAGCAGTGAATGATCAGGCATTGCCCAAATGAACAAATGTAGTATCTCTACTGAATATACTCTGTATGCTACTATTGAGTAAACCTCCTTTTGTTCAATATAAATTGCTCAACAAGTATGTTATTACTTGTTATTACCTGTCCCTGAATCCTGGACTGGCTTGAGTCAAGCCTGGCCTAGAACACCATGATAACATTTTTAAAAATTAACCACATACTAGAGTCTAAAAGACTTATAAACATACATATGTAAAGTTGTTAAAAGGACAAATGTACCCTTTGTAAAGCATCAAATACTGTCATGCAGTGGCACTGGCCTCTTTGTTCCTTTCACATATCATTCTACATCCTGACTGAATTTTCACTGGCTATCCTCTAGGTCTAAATATCTTTTCTCCTTTTTCTCTTGCCTTCAGGTCCCAGAAAAAAATTCCAGTTTGTGGGAAAAGTCTTTCATGGTCATCCTAAATGCCAATGCCCTCCTAAGATTGTCACCAATTTATCCTGTATACTTCCTGTTTGTTCATAGATTTTTGCATATTGTCTCCTCTATTATGAGCTCCTTGAGAGATGGAACTATTTTCACCTTTCTTTGCATCTAGATATGAGCCAAACCTGAGTTTTAAGTGATTGTCTAAGGGCTTGAGAAAGGAAGTAGTTATAAAGAGCCAGAGAAGTTTATAACATATATAGTCTGACCTCTCTCTAGGAGCCAGATTTTCTTACACTTGAATTCAATCCATGTTTATGTGTCCAAAGCTGGAAAGAACCCCTTAATAGAGAAGGAGAGCAAGAATCTGAAATCCACTGGGCCCAGCAGCAACTTTGCCCATGTATTACTGCATACAAATCATTGGGAACACTGAAAACTGACCACATTACAAAATCCTGAATGATGTTTCAAAAAGTCACAAAATAAAATTGCTCAGATCTGTTAGAATCAGCATGCAGACTGGTCATCAATAATTATGTCAATCAACTAACATTTATTAAATACCTGCTACACACCAAGTACTGTGCTAAGTTCTTTGTGTCCAAAGACAAAACAAAACAGTCCCAAATTTGTTCATATCCTAAATGTAAATACAATGTAAACTGCAGGACAAAGGGTACTAGCATTATATCTTACAAGATAACCTTTGCACCTCAACAAACAAAGTTCTATAGGCTTTAGTAGCCTTAGACCTTCTGGGGTATGAATATTTCTAGAGAGAGCTGAATTCCTGGGAGTAGTACATATATGATGTCCTTTCCAAAACAAAAACAGGGACCTATAGATTTGCCATGAGGTATAACATATTACATATCTCCCTTTCAGTTTTTGCATGAATGATTATGTTCAACAGTGGTTTGTAAGTATAAAAAATACTGATACTAGATCAGTATAGAGTGTGAAATTGACTATTGTCTGAAATCCTGGACTTGATTATCACACTTGAAATTTACCTTTTTTTAGAACTTTCAAGGAAGAAAATGAGAAATACAAAGAGATTTCAAGAAAAAAATCAGAGAAGAGTATTTTTTTCTTTTAGGATTGGATATGATAGAAGAATAGTTAGTAGATCTTAAGTAAAAGAAATACCTATAAGTTAAAAGAAGCTTCATAATAATTCTAAAAAAATTAATAAAAATGTTATACTTTATTGGAGGTCAGATAATAATCATAAGTTTGGAATTTATTGCATTGTGGCATATAGAAACTGAATGTCAAAGACCACAGGAGACTAATGACCATCTAATTTAGAGATGTAATAGAATAATATTTTTGTCCATTGCATATTAATATACAGTTAAGGATTCACTTATCCATTATAAGATTATAATAAGACATCATTAAAAAAATTAAATGACCACAATGTAGAAAATGCAACTTACTGAAATTTATTTTTTGTCATGAGTTTTTTTGTCTTAATTTTTTCCAAATATCCCCAGATAAAATGATATCTTAATATCAATACTTATTGGTATCTACAAAAATTCAGTTTAATTTAAGGTACATAGAAAAGATCAGAATAACTGCAGAGGTTAGATAAAAAAGATCATGAGGCTTTAGTTCAATAGTAACATAATGTGTCATGACTCAAAAGCATTCGATTTCTCCCTGCATATGTTTATGTATGTGACCTTTTGTTCCTTCCAGAGAAATTGACACCTCGTAATATTTTCACCATTTCCCAATGCTGAAGTTCCACTTTATTCTTTTAAGTGGAGTTTTGAAGGAATTTTGTTGTTTTCTTGAGGGAAAAAAAATGCACAACTATATCGAACTTTTATTGTAACTGCAGTCAAAATTCTGTACTATGTGTGGCATCTGAAAATGATGTATAATTTAAATGAAGTTATCCTGTGATCCTTGGTGGAACCTTAAATCTTTCTTCATGTTTATGCATTATTCAGTCTGATGGTGAGTCTGACAGAAAAAAAGGCTTCTTACCTCTTAAAACTTTTAGTGCAGAGTTCAAAATTCACAAAGCTAAGTGTTGCTTTTTGTGCTTAATGTAAGGAGAAAGGATGTTTTCAACTCATTTTAAAACCATTGTACTGACGACAAATGACATGGTTAGATGCACTAGAAGTCATGTAATGTTTTTAAAACTGTAATTTTTTTGTAATTTTAACTTATTTTATTTTTAATTTATGGGATAAAACATACTATGATAAAATGATTGCACATGAAACTGGAAATCTATTATGTACAACTTGATATTCCTTTAAAGTTACCATGTAATTTTCTTTTTTTCCCCTTTTTTTCCTTCCCCCCTCTGACCCTAGAAATGGCTACTATTAGATACAATCATATACATATATATATATATGTATGTATGTATAGTATGTATATTATATATACCTATATTATAAATATGTAAATATATAAAATCATTCTATACATACTTCTATTTATCAGTTCTTTCTCTGGATGCAAATAGCTTCTTCATATGTTCTTTATAATTAATTTGGGTATTTATAATAGTCAAAAAGACATTCATTGAAAGTTGTTCTTAGAACAATATTGCTGTTACCTCTTGGTTCTGCTTATGTCTCTCTTCATTATTCGTGCAAGTCTTTCCATGTTTGTCTAAGATCATTGTGCTCATTATTTCTTACAGCACAGTAACACTCCATCACAATCATATACCACAACTTGTTAAGCCATTCCCAAATTGACAGGCATCCTTGCAATTTTCAGTTGTTTGACACCACAAAGAGAGCTGCTATAAACATTGTTGAACATACAACTTCTTTTCCTGTTTTCCTAATCATCTTTGGAATATTAGTCATTATCCAATTGATAAATGGTCAAAAAATATGATCAGGCAGTTTTCCAATGAAGAAATCAAAACAACTTATTGACATGTAAAAATGCTCTAAATCATTATTGATTTAGAGAAATGCAGATTAAAACAACCTTGAGATGTAATTTTAGCCAGATTGGCTAAAATGATAAAAGAAGAAAGTGACAAATGTGGAAGAGGACATAGAAAAATTGGGATACTAGTTCATTGTTGGTGGAATTGTAAAATAATCCTATCATTTTGGAGAGCAATCTGGAATTATGCCCAAAAAGTTATTAAACTACCTTTGACCCTACAATACCAGTACTTGGTCTATTTCCAAAGATGATTAGTGGGAAAAGAAAAGAATTTATATGTTCTAAAATGTTTATAGCAGTGGCAAAGAACTAGAAATTGCAGGGATGCCCAACAATTGGGTAATTATTGAATGTGTTGTGGTATATGATTGTGATGGAATATTATTGTGCTATAAGAAATGCTGAGCTCAATGATTTTAGAAAAATGTGGAAAGCCTTGCACAAAATAATGAAGAGTGAAATGAGCAGAACCAAGAGAATATTATTTTAAGAATGACTTTGCTACTTGGTATTGGCTAAGAAATAGAGTGGTGGATCACTGCAATAGGTTAGGTATGCAAGACATAGCAATCAATAACTATAGTAATCTACTATTTGATAAAGCCAAAGACCCCAGCTCCTGGGATAAGAATTCACTATGTAACAAAAACTATTGGGAAAACTGAAAAATAGTATGACAGAAACTGGGCATAGACCAACATCTCATACCCTATACCAAGATAAAGTCAAAATAGGAACATGATTTAGATATAAAGACTGATACTATTAAGCAAACTAGGAGAACAAGGAATAGTTTGCCTATCAGACCTATGGAGAAGGGAAAAATTTATGACCAAACAAGAGACAGAGAACATTTGAAATACAAAATGGATGACTTTGATTACATTAAATTGAAAAGTTTTTGCACAAACAAAGCCAATACAACCAAGATTAGAGGGAAATCAGAAAGCTGGGAAACAATTTTTACAGCCCATATTTCTGATAAAGGCCTCATTTCTAAAATATATAGAGAAATGAATTAAATTTATAAGAATACAAGTCATTCCCCAATTGATAAATACTGAAAGGATATAAACAGGCAGTTTTCAGGGGAAGAAATTAAAATTATCTATAGTCATATAAAAAAAGCTCTAAATCACTGTTGATTAGAGAAATGCAAATCAAAATGAGGTACCACATCACACCTATCAGATTGGCCATGAAGAGTACAGAGTTTGTTAATCATTAAGTATAAAATTGACTTATGCTTTGGGATAATTGTCAGCAAAAATATTATAGTGTTTTATAGGAGACTGTTCAATAATTATTGAACAGATAATGGGATTGTTAATATTATCAATTTTTATCATTTTTCACTCTATTCAGATAAATATTGTCTTTGGATATGTTAATATCATCCTATTATTCATTTATGTTTAATGTTGTGGTAAGTTGTTAGGTAGTTAAAAATGCCTGCTTTTAGTGACTCAATAAAAGCATTGTTCATCATTTATATCCTATAAGTTCATCCTTTGTAGACTCTTTAAAAGCATCTTTAATAAAAGTCTAGTAGCAAATAAGTTGAAAGAGAAGACATGAATGCCTTCCTGCTTCCACATCATTTTAGAAATTTAGAATTCAAAACATTGTTTTAAATTTTTATGGACTAATTTCACATCCAAGAAATTGTGGATAGAAATCCTCTACTTAATGATGCTCCATTCTGAGTACAATTTAGTTGTTCTAAATGATATTCTTTGGAGTGTTTTTGTGGTTCAGGAATTTGTCATCTTAGTTTATAAAGCCTAGCAAGCTTCCATTTTTGATTCTATCCACCAAGTATGACTTTCTAGATAGTCTACAGTAATATTATGTAATCAGAATCAAGCAATAAGTCTGATCTTAGTAAGGCAATTTGCTGTCCTGATTTGTCAAATCCATATAACTCAGCTACTGATTCAATGACTCTTTTTTGGATATATCATGGGCTGAGCAGAAGTTCCCCTTATTGTCTTATTGTTTCTGTATTTAGATTTTAGCCATCTAATAAGGTCCATTTATAGGTACACACTTTTTTTGTTATTCCACAAATTCAATAGTGTTTTGCTATTATCAGGGTTTCCTATTCCTTGGTGTAATGATATTTGCTTATTTCAAAAGCATTTCTTTGGGATTTTGACCTGTTTGTCATGTATTCAAAGGGGGTCATCATATTAATTATCTTTATTCTTTTTTTAGCAAAGACATATTAATACCTTATGTCAGCCTTACGGCGATGAATTTTGTGTTTTGTTAATTTGGGATGTCCCAAAAGTCTTA
The DNA here is from genome assembly GCF_003287225.1 of Phascolarctos cinereus. Taxonomy (NCBI): domain Eukaryota; kingdom Metazoa; phylum Chordata; class Mammalia; order Diprotodontia; family Phascolarctidae; genus Phascolarctos; species Phascolarctos cinereus. The sequence goes on along the minus strand of NW_027556180.1, from coordinate 182,417,722 downwards.
GAACAGTTTTAAACTTTAGTACCTAAAAACTGCACTAAGACTTTTTGGACCTACTGTAACGTATGGGATTTTTGTTGATATTTTCTAAATCTATTATGGTACCTTTTACAGTTCTGAAAATGTACATTAAGACTAATATTGTGTAGGCTTTGTATTGCTTAAATGTGTTTTACATAGGGTAGGGAGACAAATATTTGTACATATTACCTTTACAAATAATTCTATGTAATCTATAGATGTAAGATTGAAGCCTCCAGTTTCTATTAAAGTATGTCAAAACATTTATACTAATAAAGCAAATTTGGCTAGGATTAAGCTGTATTTTCATAGAGCATTATAGGCCAATGGTATCCATGTACATCATGTGACTTAAAATGTGTTTTTTTCTCTCTCTTTTTAATTGGAAGTCATATCTAGTTCTATTTAGGAGATATAATCATAAATTTAAGGCCAGAAAAAAACACAATAATCTGAAACTGACCACATCCTTTAAAAATTCCATTTTTATATCATTTTCATCAAACTAACCAGTCCCTCCCTATCAGTAAGAAACAGAAATTAATTTCTCCTGGTTAGTCCCTCCACTTTATGAAGAATGAAATTATCACTAAAGAAAGTCAAAAAATTTTTACCTGGTCTGGTTTTGGCAGGGAGAGAGAGCATTTAAAAAATGACTGGATTAGACCCATGTTATTGGTGAGGAAATAGAAGTTCAGTATGGTCAAAGTACTTGTCCATAGCCCTATAGTAGTAAGTGGTAGTCAGGATTGAACCCAACTTTCTTCATATTCCAAATATTGTAATTTTTTTTAACCACACTGGAAAAAGAACTTTAGTTGTGGAAAGAAGATGAATTTCAAACCAGTTTAGAGGAAGAGATAATCATAAATGATTTAAAATAGACAAATTCAATTATAAAAAAGTAGTAAAAATTATTCTAGAAATAAAATTTATGCAGCTAGAATAAGAAGAAAAGTTACAGATCAGGTAAAAATATGAAGTACACTTGATAAAAGCCTAGAATACATAGAATAGAAAATCTTAGGTAATTGACTCAAACCTCTAAGATTGTCATTCCCCAATGGGTAATCAGTCATATAATGATAATAATAAACATAATAACAGTTGGTATTTATATAATGCTTTCTAAATTTTCAGAAAGTTTTACATTTACTAACTCATATGATTGAAGGAATATTTTTTAAAGAAGAACCATACTATCACCACTTTCTGAAAAAGTGTTAACCAACACAGAACAATAAAAATAATACATACAGTGACTGCAACACATATACACACAAAATCAAAACTGAACAGTGAGTAATTATGATGACTAAATAGCTAAAGAAGAAAGACAAGAATGTACCTCCTTCCCTTCCTTGTAGACATGGGGGTTAAGAGTGTTACTCAATTACTTTCAGCTTCTTTTTATGTATTGTCTTCCATTAGAATGTAATGCACTCGAGGGGAGGTATTGCCTTTCTTTTGGCTTGTATTTTTATATTGAGTTCTTAGCACAGTGCCTGGAATGTAAGTGCTTAAGAAATGCATGTTGACTGAAGTGCTTGTTGTAATTAATAGCCAAGAAACAATTAAGTAGAGTTTTGAATTGATTAATATATAAAATAAGATACCACCAGCAAGAGCTAAGATTATGAATAAATATTTCCAATGTATACAATATACATGCTTAAATCAAGATAAACATCGAGTTTAAGTTAGATTTAGGAACCCAGAGTTTGTAGAAGACATGTAATAACAAAATGAATATGTTATCAGAAAATTCAGTACCAAAACAAAATAGCTATTTGTTTTCTGAGACGCAAAATACATTTTTTTAAAAAAGGAAGCACAAATAGAGAACATTTTTATTTTAAAAGTATTTTGGCTACTCAACTTTTTTAAAGGACAAATTTTTTCAGTAGGAAAAGAAATGATACTGTAACTGCATTCTGAAACTTGGCTAAAAAAAAATTTAGCTGAGCAGATTAAAATATATTTGTGACAGTTATTTTTCAGAGAACAAATAGTTCAGAAATTATTTTCAGCTGACATCCTGATCATTACTATTTATGCCTCCTTCTACTTTTGAAATTTTATAATAACCTAAAAGTACACATTTATGATTAAGTTAACAATATTTTTTAAATGAGAACTAATTTTCAAGCTACCTTTCTTTTTTTCAATCCGAGTCTTCAAAGATTTCTATTTTAGTTTAATGTAGGAGACTAAAACTGCATGGTAGGGGCACTTAGGTGGTGAAGTGGATATAGCATAGACCTGGATTCAGAAAGACTCATCTTCCTGAATTCAAATCTGGCCTCAGACACTTACTAGCTATGTGACCCTGAGGAAGGCACTCAACCCCATTAGCCTCAGTTTCCTCATTTGCAAAATGAGCTGGAGAAGAAGATGGCAAACTACTCTAGTATCCCAAATAGGGTCACAGAGAGTTGGACATGACTGAAATGACTGAAAAACAACAACAAAATTGCATGCTGACTGTCAACTCTCTCAAAAGCTGAGAAAAATTCAAAGCTAATATTGACATCTCCCAAAGTTGACAATGTCATAATCTCCAAGTCCAATGCCAATTCCAAACAGACTACTAGAAATAATAATTTATAGTTTGTAAGGGAGAAAAATCACCTGAAAATACTAGGATATAGAGTAACATGCTGATATAATGTCCATGGCCAGAAAATAATGTGTAGTATGTATGGTCCTGGATACTTTGAATTAACCATCTAAATTAAGTGCCTTCCGGAACTTTTTCTTTGAATTGTATAATAGGTGAAAGATTTGTAATACCTTTAATTCAACAAAAGTAAATGTAGGAACATAGGGGACTGAGGTGCTTAGATATTCCTGCTGAGATGCTGTAATAAATAATTAAAACTTCTTTTTAATGTTCTTCCTACTCTTTAACTTCATATTATGACACTGACGGCAGAAAAGTAAAGTGAAACAAATCAAACCCCAAAAGACCAGAAAACACTGCAGGAACTGAGATAAATATCTGCGGCAAAGGGACTTCTGAAGAAAAAAAAATCCTAGGAAAATTTTCACCAAAATTATCAAAAATACACACATAATAATAATAATTTTTAAAATACCATCCAGCATATGCAGCACCATTTTGAGTAACATGAATCTCTGAATAGCATACTTAGACAATTTGTGTTTTACATAAACAAATGTCACAATGGGGAAGTGAACAGACTGAATTAATAAAAAGGCATGTTTATTGGAAGATTTCAGCCTCTGTTTTTGCCCCCTCCTTTTCTCTCTTTACCTTAGTTTATTTTCTTCAGGTGTTGAACATTTAAAACATGTATAAGATTTTTATTAAATCAAAACATGTTTTCAATAAATTACCTGCAATTTTCTTTTTCACCACAAGGTAAAGGATATAGTCAGAGACAAAACTAATGTTGCTGGTACTCTATTTTATAACATGCTCATTCATACACTTATGTCTTATTATCTGTCAAAATATGCTTATGATCCAGGGCTGGTATGCTGAGGACCTGTTTCTCCAGAGCCATATAGCTTCCTAAGCATAATACATATTTATTTTCACTAAGACACTATGCATTTGGCTCTATGTAGGTCTCTTCGCTGAAAGCTATGTGTTAAAATAAACACTCAAATAACCTAGAAAAAAAAATTACCTATCTCTTTTCCAAAAGCAACACTACAAATGCTCTTCCCTAAAATTAAAATATCATTTCAAAGGGAAATGCTTATTCCATTTTTACTGTGAAATAACATGCGCCAGTGTTTAAGTTAATGTTAACTAGCTTTTCTAATCACATTCAGAAATTTAATACAAAACTTTCATCACTTACCGCCTTTCCATGGTTTTCCTTTCCAGGGGGTCCTAGTCACTTTACTCAGAGTTGGTCCAGAAAAGAATATCAAAATGATGAGAAGTTCAAACACAGTAATTTTCCTTACTTTCTTTAATGATAGCATCTCCACAAATTTTTCCATGAAATGTCTCACATCTTCCTCACCCCCCTGCTCACCTTTTAAACTATGTTTAATCATTCAAAACACAGCCCTGAGTTGCTTTGCCATCCGTAGATACTGAAATAACATGCCAGTGATGCAGCCTTAAGGAAAGCTCCATTTTTCACTGATACAGTTCCTTACACATAACATGCAGCCAGCACTGCTATTGCTTACAAAAGCTGTAAAATAATTTCTATTTCTCAATTTGGTTTCAGTGGGAATATATCCTTGCCTTTCAGTATGAGCTTGATTGAGAATGATAAAAACAGTAACGCCTATGTCTAGAAAAAAAGGAGACAAAATGTAAGGATTGTGAAAAGAGATGAGCAGTTGTACTGACAGCTTTCAGCCTGACTCTGTGATCCCAATAGCTGTGCAACCAACCAAATTGCTCTTTTAAGAGTAATAAGGCTTTAGTGAGAGCTGGTGTCACTGATTTGGGTAGGTAGTGATGGGTTGGAAAAACACCTAGGAAAAACTGCTACAGAAAATGACTGCAACAGTCCCATTTCAGAATATTTGAGGGCTGAGAATACAGTATGCATCTGCAGGAGGGTTCCAGTATATGAAAAGGAGAAATGCTTCAAAGTTGAACTCTTTTTATTATTCTTTGGGACATTAAAATAGAACTGAATCTCCTTTATACTAATTATTCATAAATCATTTGGAAATGACTTGACCTTTCCCTCACCTCCTGAAAGTAAACAGGCTTTCTGCTTTAATGAAGAGCAATGATTTGGGTGTTAGGCAGGGAGAGACCCTTGAACACTACCATGTAATAAGGATGTAAGCAGACTGTGGTTTATGTCAGTTTTAATCGAAAGAAGTACATTTACCAATCATTTATTTGCATTGGTATCAAGATAACTTTATCAAAGCATATTGTACTTATTAAATATTACCACAATTCAATATATTCCCCAAAACTGAAAACATCATATATTCTCACTCCAAGGTTTAAGTATGAATCAGGTATAATTAGTGATTATACCATCTAAAATACTACCAAAAGGTTAAAAAAAAACATTGGTTTCTTTAGCACCAGCTGGACTATAATAGAAATCTGTCTCTTTGTATTTATTATATACAAAGTAATTTTCTCCACAAATCAGAGGCAGTGTAACAGAATTTTAAAAGCCCTTGTTTAGGGGTCACAAGAACTGGATTCAAATCTCTAACAGTTTCTCAACTGTAAAATCAGAAGGTTGGTCAAAATATCTTTTAAAAAGTCCTTTTCTGGGATGGGGGAAGAGAGGTGGTGGAGCAAAAGCAGTGACTTGCTTGAGCTCTCCCCCAAACCCCTCCAAATACCTGTAAAAATGGATCTAAACAAATTTTAGAGCTGCTGAACCCAAAAAAAGACAGAGTGAAACAAATTTCCTGCCCAGGACAACCTGAATGGTTGATTGGAAAGGTCTATTGAACAGACTGGGAGAGGAGCACAGCTCAGCATGGGCTGCACAGGCAAAGACTCAGTCTTACCAAACCTGGAACAGGCCTCAGGGGGCTAAATCACTAGCAGCTGTAGTGGTTTCCAGACTTCTCACACCACAAATGCCAAAGACAACTTAGAAGGTCAGTAGGAAAATGTCAGTTATTCGTAACTCATGAGGCCTTTCTCAGTATTAGGGTAATTGGAGAGAATATATATGTATATATAGACAGAGGGCACAGGGTGAGTTGAAGATGTAGGGATGATATCTAAAAAAATAAAATTAAGGGGTATGAGAGAGTTATACTGGGAAAAGGAGAAAGGGAGAGGTAGAATGGGGTAAACTGTTTCACATGAAACAGACAAGAAAAAGCTTTTACAGTGGAAAGAAAGTGGGGAAAGGTGAGAGGGAATGAATGACTCTTTCCTTCATCTGAGGCAATAACACACACACTCAATTGGGTATGGAAATCTATCTTACCCTTTAGGAAAATAGGGGAGAAGGGGATAAGAGAGAGGAGGATGGTAAAAAAGAGAGTAGATTAGGGGAGAGGGTAATCAGAAGCAAACACTTTTGAGGACCCTGTGATCATAGGAGAGAACAAACAGAAGGGTAGGATAGGATGAAGGGAAATACAGTTAGTTTTTCACAACATAACTATTATGGAAGTGTTTTGCATGACTACATAATGTATAACCTGTACCGAGTTGCTTGCCTTCTCAATGAGGGTGGGTCAGGAGGAAGGAAGGGAGAGAATTTGGAACCAAAGTTTTAAAAACAAATGTTAAAAATTGTTTTTACATGCAACTAGAAAATAAGATATACAGACAATGGGGTATAGAAATCTATCCTGCCCTAGAGGAAAATAGGGAATAAGAGAAGGGGGAGGGGTGATGGAAGGGAGGGCAGATTGGGGGAAGGGGTATTCAGAATGCTTGCTGTCTTGGGGCAGGGGGAGGGAGGGGTTGGGAGAAAATTTGAAACAAAATCTTGTCAAAGTGAATGTTGAAAACTAAAAATAAATACATTTTTTAAAAAAGAAAGTAAGCTCTGTGAAGGTAGGAACAATTATATTGTTGTTTTGAGATGTAAGCACAGTGCTTTGAATACAGGAGATGCTAAATAAATTATTTAATTGATAAAAAAAAATAAAAAGCCCTTTCTGGATCTAAATCTGGATATGTCTGTATGTGTTTTCAAAATGTACTAATTATATACCTAAAATCTACTGGCTTCTTACCAAAAAATAGCCACTAATTCTTCAGAGCTACCAAGATCTGTATCAAAGATACAGAAGATTTGGGTTAGAAATCTGTATTTGTCAATTATGGACAAATTATCTAACTTCATTCAACCTTTTTCTTCCCAACTGTAAAATGAGCCCCAAATACTTCACACTGTTACTCTTAAGGCAATATTTAGAATGATTAGCGCCATTATTACTAGTGTCATTACTATGTTTCCATAGGAAACACTAGACTCCCTAATGTAATGTTATTGGAAAAAATAAGTAAATTTGCATTACTGAGACACAAAAAATTATTTTAGGAAATAGTTGATGGGGTGAGCTCAAGCAGAGATTCCCCCCCCCTTGCCCCAAGGGGAATCTGGCTCCCATTTGTCTACAGACCCCAGCTCCTTATCTCCCTTTGGAAGCATTAGCCTTCACCTTTTGACCTTACTAAGATGCCTTCCAGCACCCTCCCATTAGAGGCCCCATAAAAACACTAAAACTACTCCCCTTTCTCCCTTTGATGATGCCTTCCTGTTCCCTCCATCAGTTATTTTCATTGTCTATTCAATCTCTCAGACCTCCCCAATTAGAGTTCTTACCTAGACCCTTTTCCCAGCTCCCTTCTCTGGCCACACAAGGTTACTTTAGCATTTAAGATCCACCCTGGCCCCATTCAGATGCTGAGAACCTCATGCTCAAAAGGGTGAGACTTTCTCATGCCTCCTCATCCCCGTGGGCGTTACTAACATTCAGCTAATAGGCTGAGAATCTCAGGCCCACAAGGCTGAGAACCTCTCATGCCGGCCTATGTGTTTTATCACTAATAAACTTTTCCTCTGGCTTGAAGAAGATTTGAGTTGAATTCATTCAGGCAGGGCCTGGTACTGTGATCTTGGGGTGTCCCCCAGCAGCACCCCAAAAGTCTTCGACCTCTTCAACAGTTACATAAAATGATGGATTAAATTGTAAATCATAGATCAAAGAACACAAAATATTTTCTAAAGTAAAATGCTTCATTTCAATAATTATTTTATTTCAGTAAGAATTGGGTTTAACAAGCACTAGATAACTATGGTTATTTACTACTGTGTCTTGTGTACCTAATCAGTTCCAATGATCCACCACTCTCTTTCTTAGTAGCAGTTTTGACAATTACTGCTACACAATATAGTTCAAGATTCTGGTATGGCTAGTTCACCTTCTTGCACGTTTTTTTCACTAATGTACATTCACTAATGTGTCATTTATTTTTTTACTGTGTTTTAATTATTTTATTAAATATTTCCTAATTGCATGTAAAATTTTTAACATTTTTTTATTTTGAGTTCCAATTCCTACCTCCCTCCTATCTCTCACTCTTCTGTGAGAAGGCAAGTAATTGGATACAGATTATACATGTGAAGTCATATAAAACATTTCCATATTACCTATACTGTAAAAGAAAATATAAACAAGAAACAAACAAGAAAAATAAAGAAAAAATTGTAAAGTATGCTTCAATCTGCATTCAAAGTTCATATATTGCTGTAATTGCCTTGCTAATATTTCTTCAGATATCTCCCATTGATATTCATTGGGGAAATTGGTCTATAATTTTCTTTCTTTGTTTTAGCTCTTCCTGGCTTAAGTATCAGCACCATATTTGTGTCATAAAAGGAGTTTGATAGGACTCTTTTTTCACCTATTTTTCCAAGTAGTTTACATAGTATTGGAATTAATTGTTTAAATGTTTGATAGAATTCAGTTGTGAAACCATGTGGCCCTGGAGATTTTTTCTTAGAGAGTTCATTAATGGCTTGTTCATTTTTTGCTCAAAGACGGGGCTATTTAGGCATTCTATTTCCTGATTTGTTAACCTGAGTAATTTTTATTTACATAAATATTCATCTATTTTGCTCAGATTGTCAGATTTTTTGGTACATAATTGGCCAAAAATATTTCCTGATTGTTTAAATATCTTCTTCAGTGGTGGTGATTTCACCTTTTTCATTTTTGATACTGGATAATTGTTTTTTTTTTCCTTCTATTTTTAAATCAAATTAATCAATAGCTTATCTGTCTTATTGGTAGGGGTTTTTTCCATCAAATCAGCTCCTAGTTTTATTTATTAGCTCAATAGGTTTTTTTGCTTCAATTTTATTAATGTCACCTTTGATTTTCAGGATTTCCTATTGGTACTCAATTTAGGATTTTTAATTTGTTCTTTTTCCAAATTTTTTAGTTGCATGCTTAATTCATTGATCTGCTCTTTCTCTATTTTGTTGACGTAAGAATTTAGAGAAATAAATTTTCCCCAGGCAATGCCTTGGCAGCATTTTGGTATGTTGTCTCATTTTGTCATTCTCTTTAATGAAATTATTGGTTGTTTCTATGGTTTATACTTTGACCCTCTTATTCTTCAGGATTAGATTTTTTTAGTTTCCAATTAATTGTAATCTATTTTTCCACTCTTATTTTTTGAGTGTAATTTTTACTGCATTATGGTCTGAAAAGAAAACATTTAATATTTCTGCCTTTTTGCATTTGATTTCACAATTTTCATGCCCTAATACATAGTCAGTTATTGTGTAGGTAACATGTGCTGCTGAGAAAAAGGTATATTTATTTCTATTCTCATTCTGTTTTCTCCAAAATTCTGTCATATCTGAAATTTCCAATATTACATTCACCTCCTCAGTTTCTTTCTTGTTTATTTATTGGTTAGATTTATCAAGTTCTGAGAGGGGACAGTTGACATCCCACACTAGAATAGTTTTTCTATCCATTTCTTCCTGTAACTCACTTAATTTCTCCTTTAAAAATTTGAATGCACTTGGTGCACATATGTTTAACATTGATAGTGCTTCACTGTGTATGGTATCTTCTAGCAAGATGCAGTTTCCTTCCTTATGTCTCTTAATTAGGTCTAATTTTGATTTTACTTTGTAAAATTTGTTTGATTTTTGTTTAAATTTGTTTGATTGATTCTTGATCAGAATTGCTGCTCCTGCTTTTTTTGCTTCAGTTGAAGCATAATAGGCTCTGCTCTAGCCCCTTACCTTTACTCTGTATATGTGCCTCTCTGCTTCAAGTGTGTTTCTTGTCAACAATATAGTGTAAGACTCTGGTGTCTGATCCACTCTGCTTTCCTCTTCCATTTTATGGGAGAGTATCCCATTCACATTCACAGTAATGATTAGTGTATTTCCCTCCATCCCTGTTTGTCCTTTCTCATTTTTTACCCTTTCCCTCCTCACCAGTGTTTTGCTTCTGTCCACCTCCTCCCCCAATCTGCCTTCTCTTCTGTCAGTTCCCCGCACACCTTTACCTAATCTCTTCTCCTCCTACTTCCCTGTCAGGTAAGATAGAGTTCTATTTGCAACTGACTGTGTATATTATTCCTTCTTTGAGCCAATAATGATGAAAGTAAGGTTCAGCGATGCCCATCACCTACCCTCTTATTTTCCCCTCCACTATAATAGGTTTTTTGCACCTCTTCATGTAAAATATTTTACTCCATTCTACCTTCTGCACTTAGTGTACTCCTCTTTCTCATCCTCTAATTATGTTTTTATGTCATCCCCTCAAATTTACCTTATTCTTGTACCCTCTGTCTATGTATATTCCTCCTAAATGTACTATTAGCGATACAATTTTTAAGAATTACAGGTATCATTGTCCCATGTAGAAATGTAAAGAGTTTGGCTTTATTTAATTGCTTATATTTTCTTTTCTTTTTAAAAAATTTTGTGCTTCATCTATATCATTGAATGACCATTTTCCCCCGGATGTATTATTCTTAATTTCACCAGGTAGATGATTCTTGGTTGCAGTCCTAGCTCCTTTGCCTCCTGGATTATCAAGTTCCACGAGCTTAGGTCCTTTAATGTTGCAGCTGCTAAATCCTGGGTTATCCTGATTGTGGCTCCCTGATATTTGAATTATTTCTGACCACTTGTAGTATTTTTTTTCCTTGACCTGATAGTTCTAAAATTTGGCTATAATGTTCCCTGGAGTTTTTATTTTGGGATCTCTTTCCTGAGGTGATCAGTGGATTCTTTCAATGCCTATCTTGCCCTCTGCTTCCAGGATATCAGGGCAGTTTTCCTTGATAATTTCTTGAAAGATGCTGTCCAGGTCCTCCTTTTCATTATAACTTTCTGGTAGTCCAATGATTCTGACATTGTCTCTCCTAGATCTATTTACCAGATCAGTTGTTTTTCCCATGAATTATTTTATATTTTCTTCTATTTTTTCATTCTTTGAATTTGCTTGATTGATTCTTGATATCTCATAGAGTCATTAGCTCCTGCTTGCCCAATTTGAACTTTTGTTTTCCTCAGTTAGCTTTTGTGCCTCATTTTTAAGCAATTGTCTTTTTCCCAGGTGCTGACTCTTTTTTTCTTTATTCTCTTGCATTACTTTATTTCTTTTCTCAATTTTTCTTCTACCTCTCATTTGATTTTTAAGCTCCTTTTTGAGCTCTTCTGTGAGTTCTTTTAGGGCTTGACACCATTTCCCACTTTTCTTTAGTGTTTTACTCAGAGTGTTTTGATATTGTTTTCATCTTCTGAATTTGTGTCTTGATCTTCCCTACCACCATAATAACTTTCTATGGTCAGATTCTTTTTTTTTTTTTTGGTGTTTTTTTGCTCATCTCTTTTGGCCTTTTTCCTTTCTTTTAAATTTGAGCTCTGCTTCCAGGGTTGAAGGGACACTACCTAAGGCTTCTTGTTACAGGGACTGCAGGCCCTGGCTATTTAACTAGTGCTACACTAATGTTGCCTTGAGGCTCATGGGGGATCCTGGTGCCTGGTGCTCCTCTGATGGAGTGGAGTGGGGGGTTGTCTGATGCTGCTGGAGGCTCTGACAACTTACCTGGTGCTGAGCTGGATCCCAGTGCTGGTGTATGGTGTGTGCTGACACTGATGGGGTGTTTCTACGTTGGCTTCTGCTGTATACCCAAGCTACACTGAGACACATGGCATTTCTGGGGCTGGTGGCTACCTGTTTATCTAACTATGCTGGATTATATGTGGTGTTCTGGCGCTAGTGTCTGCCCATTTGCTTAGGCACATATAGGGTTGGTGTCTACTTGTTTGCCTAGGACTAAACTGAAACATTTGGTAATTCTTGGAGCTGGAAGCTGTTCATACCCCTGGCTATGCTGAGGCATATGATGAGGTTCTGGTATCAGCACTTGCCTGCTCCACCACACTGGGGCTCAGGATCTCCCCCTAGTTTGCTGAGGCAAGACTTGCTGCTGGCTTGCTCGAATGTTTCCTGCCCTAGAGTGTTCTCCCCTTCTACCTGAGTGAGACAGACATTTCCTGCCAACCTTCTAAGTTCCTTCTGCTAAGATATTGTTTCACCCATTTATTTCAGTGTGCTATTTTTACTGTTGTTTGGAGGTAAATATGAAAGAGTTACGGTGATTCCTTGCTTACTCCACCATCTTGGCTCCCAAAAGTCTCCACAATAGCACTTTAAAATATATAATAGGCCAAATTGGTGGGGGAGGGGAGGGAATGGTACAAAACTTAACTGATGAAAATAACTCCTTAAAAGGAAGAATTGGCTAAATGGAAAAAGAAGTACACAACTTCAATAATAAAAATTTCTGCTTAAAGATGTAGTTGTGCCAAGAGAGCAGGTTCAGTCTTTTGTTTTGATCTTAATCAGCAAAGGACTCCTCAGGGACAGACTGTGCTCTCCACCACCAATGTTGCCTATGTCTCTGCCAATGGATCTGTACCCTGCACTTCCTAGTCATTTGCAGCCACTATGGTGAAGCTTAGGGAGACTGCTAGAAATCAAAGTGAGCAAAAGAAAATGGCTCCCCCCACGAAGGATATAGATGGCAGTAAGGATGAAGACATGTCAGCAGATGAAAAAAATGTGGTGCAGAAGAGATTATTTTCCCTCAGAAGATGGTCAAGAAGGCTATGACTATACCAGCAATGATGGTACCCCTAGCCAAAAAAAGCCACTCTTGCCATCATACCTTACAGAAAGCAGGCATGACTCCTGGTAAGAAGACCCCTGTGTCCCCTGCCAAGAAAATAGCTACCCTAGTCAAAGCTGTCATCACACCAGGCAAGAAGGGAGCCACTCCAGCTAAAGCAGCAGTTCCTCTCCTGATGAAAGAGCAAAAACAAACTAAGAAGAATGCCAAGAAAGAGGGCAGTGAATCCAAAGACAAGGACAGTGAAGATGAGGAGGATGTAGAATTTAAATTGAGCCAACCAAAGCCACAAACATTAAAGCAGCTCCAGCCAAACAAACCTCTGAGTATGAGGAGGATAAATATAGTTATGAGGTTGAAGATAAGGATGACTCTGAAGAAGAATCTATGTCACGCTTTCAAAGGGAAGGCAGCTTCTGCCCATGGAACAACTGGGAAAGCTCTGAGGAAATGAGGAGAAATATAAAGATGAGTACAAGAGGAGAAAAAGGAGAAAAATGGGGAGGAGGAAGAAAAGGAAGAGGAGGTGCCCATCCAAAAAGCACCAGGAAAGAGGAAAAAAAGGAAATGAGCAAACAGAAATCCCCTGAAGCCAAGAAACATAAACTGGAAACTGAAGCATTTCCAAATTTCAATTTCTTTGTTGGTAATCTGAATTTCAAAAAAATCACTTCTGAGCTAAAAACTAGAATCACAGACATCTTTGAAAAAAAAGAACCTGATCATTGTGGATGTCCATTGTTGAAGTTTGGCTACCTGGACTCGGAATCCACTGAAGACTTGGAAAAGGTTCTGAAACTCAGTGGCACCAAAGTGTTCGCCTCTGAAATGAAGCTGGAAAAACCCAAAGTGAATATGAATAGAAGCAAGGATGTTGTTCATCAAGTATCTATCTTATAGAGCTACTCAAGAGGAGCTCAAAGAAGTGTTTAAAGACGCTATTGAGTTCAGACTGGTCTGCACCAAGGATGAGACATCTGAAGGAATTGCCTACATTGAATTTAAAACAAAGGTAGATTTGCCAAGGCCTTGGAAGAGAAAGAGGTGACCACAAATGATTGTCAAGCACTCATTCTGGACTACACAGGGGAAAAAAGTAAAGGACAAGAGAGGTGGAAAAAATAATTTCTGGAGCGGGAACAACAGTAAACCAACAGACTAAAAGACACCAGTGCTAGATAACCTCTCCTGCAGCACCATGGAAGAAAGTCTACAGAAACTGTTTGTGAAGGTGATATCCATCAGCTTGCCCCAGAATAACTAAGACTGACCCAAATGGTACATATTCATTGAATTCACCTCTGTGGAAAATGTGAAAAAAAGCTTTGAATTCTAGTAACAACACAGAAATTGAAGGTAGAGCATCTGGCTGAATCTAAAGTGACAGAACACAGCTAATGCAGCACCAAGGAGCCAGTCCCACAAAATTCTATTCATCAAAGGTCTGTCCAAAGATGACAGAATAAATATCAAAGATGCATTTCATGGCTCTGTAGGTGCCAGGATTGTCACAGATAGGGAAACAGGATCACCTGAAGGTTTGGTTTTGTGGACTTCAACTTCAGAAGAAAATGTGAAAATGGCAAAAGAGGCCATGGAAGATGGGGAGATTGATAGAAACAATAACTCTGGACTGATCAGTGCTAGAAGAGATGTGGGGAAAACAAGGTAAATTAATGCATTGTTGATGGAGTTATGAATTGATCCAACTATTCTGGAAAAAAATTTGGAATGATGCCCAAAGGGTTATAAAACTGTGCATACCCTTCGACTCAGCAATACTGCTGCTACATTTATATCTCAGGGAGATGAAAGAAAAGGGAAAAGGATGTACATGTACAAAAATAGTTATAACAGTTCTTTTGTAATGGTAAAGAATTAGAAACTGGGTACAGTTAGGTGGCACAGTGGACAGAGCACCAGCCCTGAAGTCAGGAGGACCTGAGTTCAAAATCAGCTTCAGACCAAACACTTGACACTTACTAGCTCTGTGACCCTAGGCAAGTCACTTAACCCCAATTGCCTAACAAAAAAAAAGAATTAGAAACAGAAGGGCTGCCCATCATTGGGGAATGGCTGAATGAGTTGTATTATATGATTGCAATAGAGCAATATATTGCTATAAGAAATGACAAAGTAGGATGGTTTCACAAAAAAAAAACTTAGGAAGACTTTTAGGAGCAATAACAGTAATATTGTAAGAATGATCAAATGTGAAAGACTTAGCTACTCTGATCCAAAAGATAGCTACAATGATCCAAAATAATTTCAAAGGACCTATAATAAAAAATTCCATCCACCTCCAGAAAGAGATTTGATTAACTCTGAATAAAATCAAAGCATACGTTTTCACTTTCTTTATGTTTATTGCTACTTATTTGGTTTTCTTATGGAGTATGGCTAATATGAAAGTATGTTTTTCATGATTTCAAAGAATAATTGATGTCACATTCCTTGCCTTCTTATTGGGTGGGGAAGGGGCAGGAGGGAGGGAGCAAATTCAAAACTCATTTTTTAAAGTTAAAAAAAGTAAATAATTAAAAATAAAATGAAGAAGTTGGTCTAGAAAAAATAAATCATGAGGCCATTAAAAAAGTTTGTCTTATAAATGAATTCAGTAAGACATTAAAAATAAAAAGTTTCTCTAAATTTGGTTGAGGCTTAGAGGATGAGATGAAGGACTTTTCCATTTTAGTAATATTTGATTATTTTCCTGGTGTGGCATATCTCATGAGAAGTTACTCTTTTGATTGCAAGACAGCTATACAAGGTGAAGCAGGTCACTCTCTATGGCTTATTCAGAGTTGACCATTCTTGGCTGCAGCAACTTCCAGTCTCTATTATGAATTCTAGTTAATGGACCCATAATGCTCTTCTGACTTTTCCGAAACTCACAGTATGGTAATATGTTCTGTTTCAATTTTGATGCTTACTTACTTAAGATCAGAAAAGAGTAGATACAGCAGGAACAGAAGGAAAAAAGTACCATATGTTCAGAGACACATGGTGACCCAGTGGGAAGATAAGGCATCTCCAATAGTACCTGTCTCAATGTCTCTCATGACCTCTCCAGTCTTTTTACACTTTACTCTCTGTTGCATACTCTTTGATCCAATGACATTGGCCTCCTGGATAAAGACACTCTATCTCTTACCTCCAGATATTTTTTCTGGCTGTTCCTTATGCCTGCAATTTTCTCCCTCCACATGAAGGCTCACAGCATTTCCTCTTCCTACTTGAAAAACACCAAAGAGAGAAATTTCATCTGTTTGCATATTACATTTTGTATTCCCACTCAATTCTGGCTCAAACACCAATTAAGAATCTTTTCACCACCATATAGTAAGCCAGCAGTAATCAGCTAGAGAACATCTGCACATGTTCTTCATCAGTTAGGCTGAATTGCCAAGTATTCAAACTCTATTGCAGATAGTGTAACTCTGATGGGCTGGCCATGTTGTTCAAATGTCAAATGTATGTTCTCCTAAAAGAAGATTTTATAGAGAACTCACACAAAGCAAGAACTCACATGGAGTTCTGAAAAAGTGATACCAGGACATTTTCAAGGTCTCTCTGAAGAAATTTGGAATCAATTGTGAGACATGGGAGACGTTGGCACAGGACAACCCACCATGGTATGCCCATATCAAAGAAGGTGCTATGCTCTATATGAGCAAAGCAGAATTGCAGCAGCTCAAAAGAAATATAAGATGTGCAGATTTTGAGACATCTCCACTCCAAATGTTCTTATAAACTATTTTTTGTTCCTTTCCTGTGGTAAAGCTTGGAGGCTGAGATTGGTCTGATCAGCCACTGTTAGACACACTACACCTTGACCTAGACATGGTGATGTAATTTTAGTCCTCTCTGAGCATGGACAACAGTCAACCAAATGGCTACCCTTCCATCACACACTTTTGAGCTTGATAGCTCTTTAAATGTACAAATGGCTTTATACTAGAAAGAGGAAATTTCATATTCTCTGAAAAAATGGGTCCTTTCTAGTCAGGCTTACCTTTACACCAATGAATATTTATGTCATACATATGAGGAAGTGTCTGTTTAATTTGCTAGACACACCCCATGGTGACTAAAATATAATGGTCCTAGTGTTTGTTATTTGGGGTACTCATCAGTGCTACGATTGTCATTGTCACTTGCCAAGACTAAAGTGGAGGGAGAATTGATGCATGATTTTTTTGTTCACAGATGATTATGCACTTAATGCAGCCTCTGAAGCTAAGATGCAACAAAATATGCATCAATTCTCTGCTGCTAATTTTAGCCTAATGATTAACACCAAGAAAACAGAGGTTCTCCACCAACCAGCACACCATCTGTATGTGGAACAGCAAATGGAGAAATTTTGAATACAGTGAATAAGTTCACTTATCTTGGCAGTATTCTTCCAGAAATGTCCACATAGGGGGCAACTAGGTGGCACAGTGGATAGAGCACCAGACCTGGAGCCATGAGGACCTGAGTTCAAATGTGGCCTCAGACACTTAACACTTACTAGCTGTGTGACTTTGGGCAAGTCAATTAACCCCATTGCCTAGCCAAAATCACAAAATAAAATAAAATAAAAACAACAGAAATATCCACATAGATGATGAGGTTGACTCACACATTGCCAGAGCCATCTTAGTGTTTGGAAATCTTCAAAGGAAAGTATGGGAGAAAAGAGGAATTAGGCTACCTCCCAAACTGAAAGTCTACAGATCCACTGTGACAACCTCATTATTGTATGCCTATTAAACCTGGACAGTCTACTAGTGTCATGCCAGGAAACTGAATTGCTTCTATTTGAATTGTCTTAGGAAAATTCTGATGATCACCTAGCAAGATACATTACCAAACACCAAAATTCTTTCTTTAGAACTTTAGAGGGGAGAGGATAAGGGAAGGATCTCTAGAGGGAAGGGTGAGGGAATGGGTTAAAAGATACATAGAAGGGTATTTAGATTAATGGAAATGGGAGGACAAGGGAGGGATCCTTGGAGGGGGGTAGGTTAAGTAATTGGAGGACAAGGTAGCAGGTAGAAGTAAAGTAGAGGAGTTAGGAGGGATAAAAAATAAGAGATACACACACACACACACACACACACACAAAAACAAAGATCAGAAGTAGAATATATTAGGGAAAGTATATTATATATATAAGTAAAGTGTGTATGTATATATATATATGTATATGTGTGTATCTACATATCTATATCTATACATAAATATATCCATGCTTAATTCAGTGGGGTGGGGGAAGGGAAGGGAGGAAGAAAAAGAACAAGGTAAAAAAAACAGCAGAGAACAAAAAAAAACTAACAAGGAAGCAAAGAAAAGATGGGCAGCTCACAACACAACACACAGTATTTATTATATAGGCTTTCTTTCAAGTCCAAGCTAAAATCTGATCTTACCTAGCCTCTCTAAATTCTAGCAATCCATTCTATTAATTATTTCCCATTTTCCCTGTATATACCTCATTTGTATATATATTTGTTTATTTAGCTCCAATTAGATTCTCAGCTCTTTGAGGTCAGGAACTTCTTTTGCCTCTTTTTTTGTATCCTGAGCACTTAATGCAGTACCTGGCACATAGTAGACTCTCAATATATGTTTATTAACTGATTAACATATGTTTGAATTCCTCAAGGAAGGAGCTCACTATCTCAAAATGGCCCATTCCATTCTATCACAGCTTTAGTTAGAAAATTTCTGCTTATTTTAAAGTCATGCTACCTGACCACCTGTAATATCTACCCATTTGTCCAAATTATTCTCTTGAGAAATATACACGTTAGTGACTAATTTTATATAACATCCCTTCAAATATTTGCATGCAGCTACTATCAACCAGAAGTCTTGGTTTAAGCAAAATATTCCTTAGTCTTTATTTGCAGTTAAATAACTTCTAATTTATGATAGTTTCATTTCTGACACACAATTTGAGTTTCTTTCTTTTTAAATCAAATTAGCCAAATGCTTATTTGATTTCATTCATAAAAATAACTCCTAATATAATTAGTTCAATTTTTTTTACTTTTAATTTTATTAATCTCTCCTTAGATTTTCTGGATTTCTCTTTTTTTATTTAATTAGTTTTAATTTGTCATTTTTTCTAGTTTTTTTTTTATTTTCACACCCAATCCATTGACCTGCTCTTTCTCTCTTTTATTGACATAAGCTTTTAGAGACGTAAAATTTTTCCTTATGTACAACTTTGGCTGAATCCAGCATATTTTGGTATGTAGTCTCCTGGTCACCATCGTTAGTACAATTTTTTATTATATCTAAATGTTTTTCTTTGACCTACTCATTCATTAGGAATAAGTTATTTATTTCCAATTTTTCTTTTTTTGTAAATTTTTTATTCATTTTAAATTTAAATACAAGAAAAGAAAAGAAATAATATTTCTGTGTATACAGCAGAATATAAAAGATGATTCAATATAAAATAATTTTCCATTTCAAGAAAACCTTTATAATAAATATTACACTTTGTTTTCAAAGCTACCTAGATTTTCTTTGCTTTCTTGTAGGCTTTCTTTTGTGCACTTTTTTATTCATTTTTTTCTCCTCCCAAAAGAAGATTACTATTAAATATGGATGTATATACATATACATACATACACATAGACACTCATACACATATATGTAAAGATCATGCCATGTATATTTCCACTTGTCATCTTTTTCTCTGCAGGTAAATAGCATCTTCCTTCATAGGTACAAATCTTTTTTTTTCTAAAAATGTTTTTCCAAATCTGCCACCTCCCATTTCATACAACACAGCAGTATTCCAACACAACAACCTCTCATCTTAGACATTATCTATGAACATTTTCCCCAATTTTCTACATTCTTGACTACAATGGTTTTATTTATACAAGAAATTTTTAATTTAAGGTAATTGAAATTATCCATTTTGTAATTCAACAATGCTTGCACCTTCAAATACTGTTTAAGTTCGGTACTGCTGAATCTCCTTCCTTTACATCTTTTTTCCCCTGGTTTCTTTGAAATTCCTGACCTTTCGTTCTTTCAAATGAACTTTTTTTGTTATTTTTCTAACTCAGTAAGATAATTTTTTAGTAATTTACTTGGGATTGTCATTTTTTATTTTATTGGTTTTACCTACAGTAAATATTACTCCAATTATTTAAACCTGACTTTATTTGTATAAAAGGTTCTCAGTATAAAAACACAAAAATTAAATAATCCTTTCTCTCAGAGTCCTATATTCTATTGTGGGAGACAATGTATATCAATAAATATATTTTAGATGCACAATAATTTAGAGATTTTTGATGTATTAGTTATTTATTTTAAACATTCTTTTCTTTTCAAATTTTGAGTTCTCATCCTGCACCCCTACCCTATCCCACTCACTGAGAAGGCAAGCTATATGATATCAATTATACATGTAAAATCATGAGAAACATAATTCTATATTAGCCATATTTCAAAAAAAGGCAAAAAAATGCAAATGGAATTAGAAAATTATACTTTAATTCCTCCTAGAGTTCTTATATAGTTTACATAGTTCCCATACAATTTAATTTTATTTAGTCCCTTATACGTCCTGCAAATCTTCTATGTTGTCTTGGGCTAGAAAGTTATTTCACTCCATCATTGTTATTTTTTTTTATTCTAGTACTCTAGAATTTGTTTATATATGTTATTTAAAGGTGTATGGAGGGATTTAGGGGAGAGCTCAGGTGAGTCCCTGCCTTTTCTTTGTGTCTTGGCTCTGCCTATATATCTCTCATTTGTTTTCCCAATTTTTTATCTACCACTCTTTCTTGAATTCTTCTAGGAATTCTTGTTGGACTTGGTTCCAATTAGCATTTTTCTTTGAGGCTTTTTTTTGGGGGGATAGTTGTTTTCACATTGTTGTCATGCATGGATGGGCATCAGTGGAGAAAATATCCACATAAACAATATCACAGATACTTTTAAATATCTGATTGTACATTACAGGCCCTGCTGAACATAAGATTTTTCAGAGCAAGGAGCGGTTTCATTTTTAATCATTGTATCTCCATACTTTGCTGCTCACATATTAAGTAATTGTGTCTGTACAACTGTAAATTGACACCTGGAAGAGACTTTAAAGGTTTTCTAGGCCACCCTCTTTTTTTATGTATGTGGAAAATGAAGCCCAAAGAAATTAAGTGATTTTCTTCACATCACACATCTAAGTGAGTGAGCCAGGATTCAAACGAACCAAGGTGATATGATCAAAGGAATATATAATGTAGAGTCAGAAGAAACTTCAGAGCCCTTCTATTCCAAGACTCTCATTGTTCAGATGAGGAAATTTAGGGCCAGGAAGGTTGTGACAAACTTTATTGTTCCCTTTTTGTCAAATTACACTTAATTGAATTTTGTTTCATTATATCTTACAGTGTCTTTCATATAATAAAAGTTTAAAAATTGTTTGTTGAATTTATTTCAACTAAATTACTAAGAACTTCATAACAGTGGAATACAGAATATGGAATAGGTACCAACCTTCCCCCCCTGCCAAATACCTTAAAAGTACTGATTTTAAGAATATCACTACAAGTAATGTGTAAATATTTTTAATTCATGCATATTTTTCCCATTTAATTTAATCTTTCCTATGTATATCATTGACTCCTACACTTTGATCTACCTCTAATGCGGTAAATCTTTACTCTGATTTTTAAAGTGTGAAAACTGACTCCAAAGTTTTTGTGAAGCAAAAGTTGTCAGTATCCAACTTTGGGTTTATTTTAGTAATCAAATATTTTATATATAGTAAAGAAATGGGATCTGTGTGATTTGATGACCTATGAAGCAGCTAAGTGGTGCAGAACATAGAGTGCTGGGCATGAAGTCAGGAAGACCTGAGCTCAAAATCAGTCCCAGACCCTTACTAGCTATCTGACCCTGGGCAAGTCATTTACCCTTCTAAGTGAATTTTCTCATCTGAAAAATGGCAATAATAATAGCACTTATCTCCCAGGGATGTTGTGAGGATCAGATGAGATAATAATTATGAAGTGCTTAGCATAGTGCCTGACATATAGTAAGCATCATAAACATGTTAATTATTATTATCATTACTATTAATATTAATGATAATACTTATTACACTAAAATATTTCTGTATGTTCAGTGGTCAGGGTATTGGATATCATGCCAGTATTACCTATTTTTGGTGATCCAGAGTTGAAAAAGGTTAGAAACTGGGGAAATTTATAATTGCTACTAATTTACTGAACAGAATAGGTTAAAATAGCATTACATTTCACAATTTTAATTTTGAGAAAATAAGGTGTTGTATTTCCTCACTAAATACGAAGCATGCTTAATGAACTCTCAAAGAGATAAATAAATCCTGTATTCACTATGTGTAGTGAATTTAAAATGTTCTAAGCTAGAGAACATTAGAACTTATATCCACTGATAAATGGATATAATATTAAATGTGATTGTTTTCACATAAAGCACTTTTTTAAAAAAAACTATGTAATTGGGCACTTGACCAATGAGTCAAATGATAAAGCATCTCTTGCAAAAGAAATTCAATAGTAATTTAAATAAATTCTCACAGGAGTGAAACTATATTAGGTCACCAAAGTCATTCAGCTGTGCAAAAACATAATATCATGGTGAAAGAGAGGGGACAAACACACAGATTCAAACTGGCTGACTCTAATTATAAAGAGACTTAAAATTAACATTTACTGACAGAACCATATAAAAAAGCAACATAAAAACACCTGTAGAAACAAGTTATTTTTTAAGTATGTGCTAAAATGGACTTGCTAATCATTAAAAAAGATTATTCAAGGTATATAAAGGATTGAAAAGTAATAAAGATCCAATGAGTTAGTGATGGCTGTCATAAAAATGTGACAGGATAGTCAATTTACAGTGTGCAATAAAACTGTCAAACATAGAATTTATTAAGACATTTGCCCTAGAAAAATAAATCTTTGTACCAAGGACAAGTTAATAACCTCTACAATCCATTTGAATATATAGCCAAAAAAGTATTTTGACTAATAGAGCATCACAAGGTGAGTACCAAACCTTCTTTCTATAAGATTCTATGACAATGGAAATGACAAAAAATGAAACATTTTTACTGCAATTTCATCAGACATATAACATACAAATTAATACTAAAGTCTTTTGTGCCATAGGACTGTACACACAGAGAGAAAGAGTGTCCAATTTTGAGAACCAACTAAAGATAATTCAACCTAAATTAAAAAGGAACATTAAAAATGTTATTTTTTTAAAGTTCTTAAAAATGTTCTTCTAAAAAAAGCTTTTAAATTTTCTTTAAAAAAAACTTTAAAATGAGATAATTGAATGCAATGCTATTTTTTCCAAGATTAGCAGTTTACTGAGTTTAAATGTTATTTGATATGTCTCACAGAAATCTTTTCAAATATATTAACATATAGATTATATACACACATAGTTTATATATTTATCTACACGATGTGTATAGATACATACATGCTTATTAACTATTGGATAAAGTATAAACTCATCTGTTTAGCTTTTAAAGGCCTTCACAACCTGCTCCAACTGGGCTGCCCCAGCCTCACTGGACATTATTCCCTATTCTCATTCTGAAATAAGCCAGACAGGCCTAACTTCTTATTTTCATCACTCACAACACTCCATCTACCATATATGTGTCTTTGCGTTCATCGTCCCACATACCTGGAATACCTTTCCTTACCTCAGTTTCATAGAGTCCCTTTGTTCCTTTAAGGCCCAACTCAGCCATCATTGTATACACTAGGCTTTGCCTGCTTCCCTCAAACACTAAAGTCCTCTCTTCTAAGTTACTTTGTCTTTTTTCTACTCTTAGGCAATTCCTTTGCTGCTACAGTAGTCTCTATCAGCATACCTTCCTACTCCTGCCTTCCCTCAAATATTCTGTGACAACAAACAACAGAACTCATCTTTACCCTTCCCTCACCCTCCTGAAGGGGAAGACATACAGGAAAGCAGAAACCTTCTCTACCAGGAGAGCATAAGCACTATGCTTTAGAAGTACTCAACCCAGCCAGAGAACTAAGGAACAGAGGGTGGCTCCATGAGGCTTAAAGAAAAAGAGAACAATATCCAGCTGAGGCCAGTTCTCTTCCCCAGAGACTGAGATTGAGGCTTGTAAAATGTGGAGTCCCTAGTCTGGAAGAGAGCCAAAAGAGCTTTAAGATTCAGGCCCCAGGAACCACCACCAAAGGAAGAGTCAAATAGTGTGAGAGAGAAAAATATATAAAGAGGCCAATGAGAGGCAGTTAAAAGTTTTGACCAAAAGCAGATAAACTAACAGGGAAAACATAATCAGAGAATAAAAGATGACCTCTAGGACACTTAAATGAATCCAAAGTCTCTAAATAAATATTTTAAAGCAAATCAAAAGTTAATCAATACCTGATGAGGCAGAAAGATCCATAGATTCTCCAGAAAGGAACCATAGCAAGATATTGCAAATGTTTCAATAGAGAAATAAGAATCATAAAAGCCCATACAGCAAAAATAAATGGCAGAATAGAAAATATTGAATCCAAATTTTCATCAAAAAAATATTTGAGTGAGTCTCACCAAAATAACTAAAACAGAGAATAACCAATCAGGAATCCAAAAGAGAAGCAAAAAAGCAAAATAAAATAAAATAAAATAAAATAAGAAAAACATAATATTTACACAAGTAAAACATATTGACCTTGAAGACAGAACATGTAAAGGCAATATAAGAACTGCAGTCCCCAGTCCCACCTAGGTGGCATGATAGAGCTCTGGCTGTGGAGTCAGGAGGATCTGAGTTCAAATCTGGCCTCAGACACTTGACACCTACTAGCTGTATGACCCTGGGCAAGTCACTTAACCCCAATTGCCTAGCAAAACAAATAAAAAGAAAAAGAAAAAAAAGAATTCCAATTCCCTCAGAAGAATATGACAAGTCAAAAGAACTAACCACCGTAATGCAAGAAATAATAATAAAACCACCCAGAACTTCTGAGCACAGTAAAAAAGAGATCCACAGATTGCTTCCAGAAAAACAAAAATAAATTGTTAATTAACTCTTAAAAATATTACACTGATTAAATTTAACAATTTCAATGTCAAATAACATATGCTTCATCAAATAACAAATGCTTCTAGCAATCAGGAAAAAGACCTTCTATTATGCTTGAAAGAAAATTTGACTAACATAACATGTACAAGCTCCAGACTGCAGAATGGAATGGAATAATATGCTCCAAAGAGCAAAGGGGCTCAGAATATAACTCAAAGTGATATACTCTAAAAATCTGAAAATGATGGAAAAAAAAGTTGGAAATGCAATAAAACAATGGTATTTGAAACATTCCTCTAACACTAGCAAAAACAACAAAGTAAGTTGATTATTTACTTTATAAATACCTCAGGCAACAGAAATACAAGAAAAGTAAACAAATAAAACCAACAAAGAGTCTTAGAAAATAAAATTAATTACCCCAGAAATGAAATGAAAAAACTAGAAAAATGAAGTTAAAATAAGTGAAGTTTAAAAAGTTAAAATAAAATTTAAAAGTAAGGTAGGTTAAAATAATACTAACAATAATAAAATAACAAAAGGATCATTAAGATTTTTTTTCCTAAAAGTTGTTGATCATGCAAGAGAACTACAAAGACTAAAAAACGTTATAAATAATAACAAGGGCTATGAATCAAAGAATAAAAGTCTAGGCTACACAGAAAGGGAATATAAGCAATGATGGAATGGTGGAAAGAAATCTTGTTTTAGAAAAAAAATCAAAGAAATTAAATTTTAAAAGTAGCAAACAAGTTAAAGGGAATGAGTAGAAGTGGGATTTCCTTGACTATTTAGGTGACAGCAAAGAAATGGGGGTAAAGATAGCTAGATAAAAACAAGAAAGAAAAGGGATACAATTGGTTAAATGAAACTTCAACACTAGTGAAAGGGATGACAAATATGAAGTAAAGGAAGAGAACCTGTGGAATAAATTTGGCTTAAAGTAGATTGATCAAAATAATAGAAGAGACAAAATATTGTCTTTAGAGAAAGATATCAACAAATCTTAATTCAGAAAAAAAAACACAGACAAATGAAAGAAAATATAAACCTGACTAATAACTTTATATGATTGAATTAAACAATCCAATAGAATGAAACAGAGGGATGGACTGGATAAGAAAAGAAAGGCCCAGTTTTTAGTTTTCAATAAATAAAATAGAAACATCAACAAACGGGAAAATAAGACATTAACTAACTTAAAAGGTATATAACATCTAAATGGTGTTGCTAAAGAATATGTTTGTCTCAATGCCACATTGAACTTTGTTGATGGCATGTTTTATTTAGAAAGTCGCATTATTATTCATTATGATCAAGTGGGATCTATACGAAGAATGCAAGGATGGTTTAACATAAGAAAAACTATTAACATAATTGATTATATCCATGATAAAAGGAAACAAAATTACATGATTATATCCATAGATGCAGTAAAAGCTTTTGATAAAGTGCAATACTCATTTCTATTAAAAACACTTCAAAGTACAGGAATACATGGATTTTTTCTTAAGTTGATAAAAAGCATTTATCTAAAACCATCAGCAAGCACTATTTGTAAAGGGGATAAGCTAGAAGCCTTCCCAATAAGATCAGATATGAAACAAGGATGTCTGTTGTCACCATATTATTCAATATAGTATTGGAAATCCTAGCAATAGCAATAAGAGAAGAAGAAAAAATAGAAGAAATCCAAAAAGTGAATGAGGTAGTAAAACTATCTCTTTTTGGAGATGATATGATGATATTCTTGGAAAATCCCAAAGACTCAACTAAAAAGTTAGTCGAAACAATTAAAACTTTTAGCAAAATAGTAGGATAGAAAGTAAATCTGCATAAACATCAGTATTCCTATATATCACAAACACTGCAAGAAGAGATAGTAAAAGATACCCCATCTAAAATAACTCTAGACAGTATAAAATACCTGGATCTATATGAACAAAATCATTTTTAAAAATTTTACACAAATAAAATCAGATTAATAATTGGAGAAACAGTGATTGTTCATGGGAAGGGTCAATATAATAAAAATTACCATTTTTAACTAAACTAATTTATATATTCAACACCATCCCAATTAAATTACTCAAAAACTATTTTACTGAATTAGAAAAATAATAACAAAATTCATTTGGAAGAACAAAAAATCAAGAATATTAAAAGACCCAATAAAAAATGTAAAAGAAGGAAGTTTTGCAATACCAGATCTCAAACTATATTATAAGGCAGTAATTATCAAAATTATCTGCTACTAGCTAAGAAATAGAAAAGTAGATAAATGGAACAGATAGACATACAATTTATAGCAGCAAATAAATATAAAAACCTTGTATTTAACAAGTGTAAAAACTTAAGATTTGGGGATGAGAATTGATTATTTATTTAAAAAATGTTGGAAAAACTGGAAGGCAATATGGCAGACACTGAGCATAGACCAATACCTTACACCATTTACCAAGATAAGGACTTATGTGACCTAGATATAAAGAGAGCTATTACAAGATAGTCAGAACAACATGGAACATAATACTTATTATATCTATCAGATAGGCAAATAATTTATGAATAAACAAGAGACAGAGCAATGGTAGGTGTGAAATGGATGATTTCAATTATATTAAATTAAAAGACTTTTGTACAAATAAACAAATATCACCAAGATCAGAAGGAAAGCAGAAAATTGGGGGGAGGGGAGGAATTTATATATTTCTCATATAAAGGTCTCATATCTCCAATATATAAAGAACTTAGTCAAATCTGTAAAAATACAAGTCATTCCCCAATTGATAAATTGTCAAATCATATGAATAAGCAGTTTTCCAATGAAGAAAGCAAAACAATTTACAGTCATATAAAAATGCTCTACATCATTATTAATTGAAGAAATTAAAACAGCCTTGTGGTATCACTTTACACCTACCAGATTGGCTAAAATGATTAAAAGGGAAAGCAACAAATGTTATAGGGGATATGGAGAAATTGAGACATTAATTTATTGTTGGTGGAATTATGAACTGATCCAACCATTTTGGAGAGCAATATGGAATTATACCCAAAGAGTTATTAAACTGCCTACACCCTTTGACCAGCAATACCAATTCTAGATCTAATTCCAAAGACGATTCTAAAATGTTTGTAGCAGCTGTCTTGTAGTGGCAAAGAACTGGAAACTGTAGAGATGTCCATCAATTGGGGAACGTCTAAACAGGTTGTGGTGTATGATTGTGCTGTGAGAAATGATGAGCTCAATCATCTTGGAGGAATGTGGAGAGACTTGCATGAAGCAGTGAAGAGCAGGATGAGTGGAACCAGGAGAACATTGTGTACAGCGACAGCAGTGTTATATTGGGAACAACATTGAGTGAGTAGGCCATTTTGGCTACAGTAAATATCCAGGCTTACCATGCAGGATGTATAAGGAGGGATGCTATCTGCATCCAGAGAAGGAACTGATGAATGGAGGTTTGTGTGAAATGGTTTGCTTGTATTTGTCTCTACTTGTGTCTGGTGGTAGCCATGTCTTGGGTATGTGAGGAGAAGGGGGAAAAAAGAAAAAAGGAAGGAAAAGGAAGTTTATATGATAATTGTGTTGCATGTTTGGAGGGAATGACACTGATTTAGTGGTCCCCACAAGGTCTGCTCCTATTTTGCTGGGGCTCAGCCTGTGCTGATGCAGCCTGTGCCAGACTGTGCTCCACTCTCATCCTGGTGCAATAGACCTTTCCTCTGATCTTCTAAGTTGTCTTGGGCTGCAAAATTGTTTTATTCTGTCCTTTTGTGGGTATTGTCCCTCTAGAATTGTTTCAAGGCATTACTTAATGATATTTGGAAGAATTTAGGGGAGAGTGCAGGCAAGTAGTTGCCTTTTTTTTTCTGCAATTTTCTATACAAAATCTCTAATTGAGTTTTGAGAAATTTAAGTGGATTGAGGAAAGGATCATGAGGCCAATCACACAAACCTCTTCATCAGTTTCTTAGGTGTATATCACAGCTGGGCTCATAGGACACCATGTTGAGTTAATGGTAAAGACCAAAAATGTGGAATTAAATTCACATCTAGAGGGTGTTTCTCAAGTTACTATCATTTTCCAATCATTTTATTAAAGACATTTAAAAAAAAATTCTAAAATCTATGGCAGGATTTAGGCATGATGGATTGAGAGATTAAATAATCTCCATGCCCTCTGATACATTATATCAGGTTGAGTTTGAGCTTCCCTAAAGACATTATTGGTACCTACTAGAAAGTTAATATTATGTCTCTGTTGTGTCCAGGCCCACCAATACTCATTGGACTGTTAGAACTAGTTGGAACCTGGTTGTTCTAATGAACAAGATATTTCATCTCTCAACTTCAGGCATTTTCTCTGACTGTCCCCCATGTCTGTTCCCTTTTCCTCTCTGACTACTGACCTCTCTGTCTTCTTTTAATTCACAACTAAAATTCTACCTTCTTAAAATCTCTCCTTTCTTAATTCCAGGGCTTTCCCTTTTGAAAATTATTTTCTATTTATTTGCATATGGCTTGTTTTGTATATATTTATTTACATGTCACCTCCCCCATTAGATTGTAAACTCTTTGAGGGAAGGGACTGTCTTTTGCCTCTTTTTGTATCCTTGGCACTCAGCACAGTATCTTCTGGCAGAGAGAAAGGGAGATAGAGAGAAAGAAAGAGAGAGAGAGAAAGAGAGAGAGAGAGAGAGAGAGAGAGAGAGAGAGAGAGAGAGAGAGAGAGAAAACCATTCCCCAATAGATAAATAGTCAAAGTATATGTACAGTCTCTTCAACTCTTCTCAAAAAAATTACTAAATATTCACAAATACATGAAATTATGATTCAAATCACTAATAAGGAAAGGAAAATCAAAATAACTTTGAGATTTTTGTCACTCTCTGAAAATTGACAAAGATGACAAAAATGGTAATATCCTATGTTGGAGTGTTTGTGGGATAATAGTCACACTATTGTTGGTGGAGCTGTGAAATTTGCGAATAATAGAATTTTGTAAATAAAGTGACTAAAATGTTTACACCCTTTGAACCAGGGACTCCGTTCTAAACTTATTCCCCAAGAAACCCATTGGTAAGAAGAAAGTCCACATATACACCAAATATTTATATATTAATTTTTGTGATAGCAAAGAAGAATTGAAAACAAAGTAGATGACCATTGACATGAACTAATGCAAAGTGAAGAAAGCAAAGACAAGAAAACAGCATATACAATAACCACAATAATGTAAATGAAAGAATGACCAGAGAATCAAAAGTGAATATAAAGATCAGTCTTTACTTAAAGAGATATGAGATGATACAACCAATTTAACCCTTTTTGAAAATGAGAAATACAGGGACAGCTAGGTGGTGCAGTAAATAGTGCTCCAGCCTTGAAGTCAGGAGTACCTGAGTTCAAATCCGGCCTCAGACACTTGACACTTATTAGCTGTGTGACCCTGGGCAAGTCACTTAACTTTGATCGCCTCACCAAAAAGAAAAAAGAAAAAAAAAGAAAATGAGATGTACACAGGTATTACACATTGCACATATTTTCAGACCTTTTCTATCTATTGTTCAGTTGTGTGGATTTTTTTTCCTTTTAAAAATACTTTTTATAATATAAGATGGCTCTCTGAAAATGGAAGTAGTTGGGATACTTAAGTAACTATGAGGATTTAAGAAACAGATGACATTGATTTTTTGAAAAAAAAACCTTTATGATGAAAATTATTGAAAGATTTTGCTTACGTATGAATGCATATATAACTGAAAAGACTCAGATCCCAAATGGCAAAAGAATCAGCATTATATTAAAATACATAAAAGCCTTTGGAGATTGACAGAAAGACAAATGTGGAAAAGCTTTCAGAGACTTGATTGGCTGCCTTATACATGTACTAGTGTTGGCATATGCAGACCCAAATAAGCCTTTTGCTATCCACAGTGGTTTGAGAGATGTCCTGTACCAAGAGAGTGATTATCACTAGACCTCATTCACTAGGAGAGGCTTGATTGATAGTGAGACTTATTAACTTGTCAGTTATTTCAGAATTTCAAAGACTATACATATGGAACAAATTTCTAAGTATTGACTAACAATCTATTTTGACCAGTGCCAAGTTAAATTCTGCAAGCCAAAAACTGGTAGCATTTATGACTTCAGAATACTCCCGGCCTGGGAAGCCTAATGTGGACACAGCTGTCTTTTCCCAAATGATAAAAGATATCAAATCTGTAGCAGTACATAGAGAAATTGTGAAAGCTCTATGAGATACTCAAAGTGCTAAACTATCATCAAGTAGAAATAGAGCGAAGAGATTTGGACTTCCATCAGTCACCGTGCCAAATAGATGAATAAACCTTAAAGCAACCTTCTTTATCTGAAGATAAGAATAATTATGAATAAACGGTTCATGAGAGACTAGGAGAAATGATTTAGTTTAAGGATAAGTCAACAAGCCAAAAAGCAAGGAATTGAAGCTAAAATCCTAAGTTCCAGTTATTACAAAGTCAATTTGCTATTCAGACCATGATAGAAATTGGAGCTGTGCAATGGAATGCCATGTTGTACTGTGACTGAGCTTTGCAATCTTTGCAAAAATGACGTTTGCAATAAGGAGATTATATACACTAAGTAAGGAAACCAGGAAGTAGTTGGTGCTACCCAGAGTTATGCTCTATACCTTACTCTGTAGCCAAGATGACTTTGAACATATGTGTTGAGAGGGACCCCCAAAATGGTAACAAACAGATTTGATCGGCCCAAGATGGCTTTAGAGATTAATAATAATGTGAAATATTTGCCTAAAGTATACAAAGAAAAGCATTGCCAACTTGTGCCATACACTGGATCATATAAGAACCAGTAAGCATTTGGAACTTGTCTGCATTGATTTTTAATCTCTAAAGACAACAGTAAAAATATAAGCTTTATCTTGGTGATGAAAAATAATTTCTCTAGGTATGTGCAAGTATATGCAAAAAAAAAACAAGAAAGCATCCACAGCTGGCTATGGTAGGAAAGCTATTTTTCCAGCATAAGTATTCCCTGACAGGACTGACTCTGAACAAAGCAGAGACTTTGAAAGCAAATTACTTAAACAAATGTTGGTTTTTGCAGGCTTTAAAAATCTGGAACTATAATTTATTACCCAAAGAAGACCCACATTCTAAAATTTTCAACTACATACTTTTGAACATGTTATTGGAAACTTTAAGACCAGAACAAAAATTCTGTGCAGTTAACATGCTTCATATCTATTACACACATTTCATCAGAAATGATGGTTGAATACCATGCTTACTCATGTTTCAGCAAGAGTCATGCCAGCTTATTGAAATGTTTTGGAGTTCCTGATAAAGGTGTTGATATGAATAGCCAAACTCAGTACATTTCTCAGTTGAGAGAGAAATTGAGAGAAGCCTGCCAAGTAGTCACAACTTCAGCTCAGATGAACTGACAGAAACAAAAGATAATTTGATGTAAGAATACATCAAAAATTTCATCAAGAAGACATTCGTAGTAGAAACCTTTGTATTGAGAGCCAAGATGGCAGAGAAAAGCCAGGAAGTTTCCTGAGCTCTCCCCATTTTTCCTCAAAATAACTGTAAATCAAGCCTCAAAATTAATTCTAGAACAAGAAAATCCACAAAAAGACAAGGTGAAACAACTTTCCAGACCAAGAAGGACTGCAAGAAAGATCTATTTTACCTAATGGTGTCCACACAAGCCAATGGCAGGCCCTTATCCCCAGCAGAGATCAGCAACCCAGCTCAGCAGGCAGCAGCACAGGGGAATAGCTGTGAGGCCTCCAGCCTGGACACAACAGGTGAGCTGCCAGTCCTGAGATTTGATGCAAGTGACCTGGCAATCCCAGGGCAACAATCAAGCCACCACCCCCAGAACCTCCAGCACAACAAGTGAACCAGAACAGTAAGCCAGTGACAAGACCCCTGGCCCCTGGCCCAGGAAGGTTGGAGCTCAACTTTATAAGTCACTAAATAGGCTGGGAAATGAGAACAAAGAGCCCTCGCCATAGAAAGCTATTATGGCGATGGGAAAGATCAAAACAGAAATGCAAAAGATGACAACATTGAAACACCAACATGTGAAGCCTTAAAGAGAAGTATGAATTGATCTGAAGCCCAAAAAGCCTTCCTGGAAGAGTTGAAAATGTAGAAGTAGAAGCAGAAGTGGAAGAAAAACTGGGAAAAGAAATTAGAATTATGCAAGAGAATCACAGAAAAAGGAGTCAACAATTTGGATAAGGAAGCACAAAAATTGACTGAAGAAAACAACTCCTTACAAAGTGAAATTGGCCAAACAGAAAAGGAGCTACAAAAACTCACTGAAGAAAACAATTCCTTAAAAATTAGAACTGGGCACATGGAATCAAATGATTCTATAAGACATCAAGAATCAGTCAAACAAAAATCAAAAGAATGAAAAAATAGAAGAAAATGTAAAATACCACATGAGAAAAAAACAACTAATCTTGGAAAATAGATTCAGGAGAGATAATTTAAAAATTATTGGACTATGTGAAATACCTGATCAAAAAAAGAGACTTGGACACCATCTTTCAAGAAATTATCAAGGAAAGCTGTCCTTATTTCCTAGAACCCAATAGTAAAAAGTCATTGAAAAAATCCACCAATCACCTCCTGAAAGAGATCCCAAAATGAAAACTCCCAGGAACATTATAAGCAAATTCCAGAACTCTCAGGTCAAGGAGAAAATAATTCAAGTAACAAGAAAGAAACAATTTAAATATTGAGAAGTCATAGTCAGGATTACACAGGATTTGGCACCTTCTATATAACAGGATTAGAGTGATAGGAATATTATATTCTGGAAAGCAAAGAAGCTTGGATAACTACCAAGAATCCCAGCTAAACTAAATATAATCCTTTTGGATAAAAAAAATAGGCATTCAATGAAATAGGGGACTTTCAAACATTCCTAATGAAAAGACCAGAGCTCAACAGAAAATGTGGTTTTTAAATATAAGGTTTAAGAAAAGCACAAAAAGGAAAACAGGAAGGTAGAAAAGACCATGTTATTCAATAAGGTTAATGCGTTTGCATCCTCACATGGGAAGATGACACTTGTAACTCTTAAGAGCTGTATTTTATTTGAGCAGTTAGAAGTATGGGTATAAGTTGACTTTGATGGTATGATATAAAAAAATAAGGATGAAAAAGAGGATTGCAGCTGGGAGAAGAGGGAAGGGAGAGGAAGATCACATGAAGAAGCACAAAAGACCTATTATATTGGAGGAAAGAAGGGAGCTAAGTGAGCATTGTCTGAACCTTACTTTCATTGGAATTGACTCAGAGAGGGAATAACATACACACTTGGGGTTGGGTATAGAAATCAATCTTACCATATAGGAAAGTGGAAGGGGAGGGGGAACAGATAAGGAGGGGAGGTAATAAAAGAGGGAGAGATTGAAGAAGTGGTGGGCAGAAGCAAAAAACTGGTGAGGAGGGACAGCATGAAAGGAGAGAGAAAAAAAGTATAAACAGTGGAAAATAGGATGGAAAGAAATACACAGTAACCATAATTGTGAATGTGAATAGAATGAACTCTCCATAAAACAGAAATGGATAGCAGAGAATTTTACAGTATGTTTGAAGCAGAGAGACACACATAAAGTAGAGGTAACAGGCTGTAGCAGAATATATTATTCTTCAGCTGAAGTTTTGAAAAAAGGCAGGGGTAGCAATCCTGATCTCAGTCAAAACAAAAGAAAAAATAATCTAATTAAAAGAAACAAGGAAAGAAGCAAGATCTTCCTAAAAGGAACCATAGGCAGTGAAGTAATATCAATACTAAACATATATACACCAAATGGTATAACATGCAAATTTCTAAAGAAGAAGTCAGATAAATTACATGAGGAAATAGACAGTAAAACTATACTAGTGGGGGACTGCAACTTTCCCCTCTCAGAACTAGATAAACCTAACCACAAAAGAAAGGAATAGAATTTTAGAAAAGTTAGATAAGAAAGTCCTCAGGAGAAAAATGAATGGGAAAAGAAAAGAATATCCCTTTTTCCTCAGTGGTGCATGGTACCCACACAAAAACTGACCATGTATTAGGGCATAAAAACCTCACAATCAAATGCAGAAAGGTAGAAATATTAAATTCACCCTTTTCAAGTCATTATGCAGTAAAAATTATACTTAACAAAAGGCCAAGGAAAGACAGATTTTAAAATTGTTTGGAAGCTAAATAAATTAATTGTAAAGAATAAAATCTCTAACTTCATCAAAGAGAATGACAATAATAAGAAAACACCCCAAAATTATGAGATGAAGCTAAAGCAGTACTTAGGGGAAAATTTATATCTCTGAGTGTTTAAATCAATAAAATAGAGGAAGAACAGACTAATGAATAGGGCATGCAATTTAAAAAAGTGGAAAAAGAATAAATTTTGAAAGCCCCAATTAAACATCAAAATGGAAATCCTGAAAATCAAAACAAGGGAGTAAGAAAAATGAAAGTAAGAAAAACATTGAACTAATAAATAAAACCAGATTCTAGTTTTATGGAAATAAACAATAAAATAGATAAATCATTGGTTATCTAATTAAAAAAAGGAAAGAAGAAAACTGAATTACTATTAGCAAAAATGAAAAGGTTGAATTCACCACCAATAAAGAAAAAATTAAATCAATAAGTGGGAGCTATTTTGCCCAATTGTATGACAAAAAATTGGACAACCTAAATCAATTGGATGATATCTACAAAAATATAAATAACCCAGATTAACAGAAAAGAAAAATAGAATACTTAAATAGCCCTGTTTTAGAAAAAGAAATTGAACAAGCCATCAATGAACTCCTTAAGAAAAAAACCCCAGAGCCAGATGGATTTACAAGTGAATTCTACCAAATATTTAAAGAACAATTAATTCTAATATTATATAAACTATAGGCGAAGAAGGAGCCTTACTAAATCCTTTTATGACACTAACATGGTGCTGATACCCAAATCAGGAAAAGCAAAAACAGAGATATAAAACTATAGGCCAATATCCCTAATGCATGTTAATGAAAAAAAATTAAAAAAATACTAGCAAGAAGATTATAGCAATATATCACCAGGATCATACACTATGAACAGGTAGGATTTATACCAGGAATGCAGGGCTGGTTCACTATTAGGAAAAGTGTTAGCATAATTGGCCATATTAATAACAAAACCAACAGAAGTCATATGATTATCTCAACAGATGCAGAAAAGGCTTCTGACAAAATACAGTACTCATTCCTATTTTAAAAATAGAGAGAGCATAGGAATAAAGGGAGCATTCCTTAAAATAATAAGCAGCATCTATCCAAAACCATTATCTGTAATGGGAATAAGCTAGAAGTCTTCCTAATAAGATCAGAGGTGAAACAACGATACCCATTATCACCACTATTATTCAATATCATACTAGAATTCCAGCTTTGGCAATAAGAGAAGGTAAAGAAATTGAAAGAATTAGACCAAACATTGAGGAAATAAAACAATCACCTTTTAAGGATGATATGGTGGTATACTTAGAGAATCAATTTAAAAATTTGTTGTAATAATTAAGAACTTTAGCAAAGTGGAAAAAAATAAATCCACATAAATCATCAGTGTATTACCAAAAAGAGCCCACCAGCAAGAGATAGAAAGAGAAATTTCAATTAAAATAACTGTAGACAATATAAAATACTGGGCAGTCTACTTACAAATCCAGGAACTCTATGAGCACGATTACAAAAAACACTTTTCACACAAATAAAGTCAGATTTAAACAGTTGGAAAAATATCAATTACTCATGGGAAGGCCAAGCCAAGAAAACAAAAATAACAATTCTACCTAAATTGATTTATATATTCAGTGCTATATCAATCAAACTATAAAAAAGTTGTTTTATAGAGCTAGAAATAATAACAACAAAGTTCACCTGGAAGAACAAAAGGTCAAGAATATCACTTTCAATATAAGTGAAAAACTTGCAAAGGAAGGTGGCCTACCCATACCATATTTCTAGCTAAATTATAACATGGCAATCATCACAACTATCTGGTGCTGGTTAATAAATACAGTGTGGATCATTGGAAAAGATTAGGTACACAAGACACAATAGTAAATGACTGTAGTAATGTAATGTTTGAGAAAACCAAAGATCCACAGCTCCTGGAACAAAAACTCACCATTTGACAAAACTGAGAAAATTGGAAAACAATAAGACAGAAACTAGTTATAGGCTAAAATTTTACACTATATAACAAGATAAGGTGAAAATGGGTGCATGATTTAGACATAAGGGATGATACCATAAGCAAATTAAAAGAGCATGGAATCATTTACCTGTCAGATCTATAAAGAAAAGGAGAATTTATGACCAAGCAAAAGATACAGAGCATTACGAGATGCAAAATGGATAATTTTGATTATTTTAAATTTAAAAGCTTTAGCACAAACAAAACCAATGCAAGCAGGATTAGAAGGAAAATTAAAAGCTTGGAAACAATTTTTACAGTAAATATCTCTGATAAATGCCTCATTTCTTAAATATATAGAAAACAGAATCAAATTTATAAGAATACAAGTCCTTCTCCAATTGATAAATGGTCAGAAGATATGAACAGGCAGTTTTCAGATAAAGAAATCAAAACTATCTATAGTCATATTTTTAAAATGTTCTAAATCACTTGCTGCTGTTTGTCTTTCATTCTTGAAGAGGACCATGACATCAGGGAGGTGATGCCATGACATGCAAGTGAATTGGATTTAAGTGAGGGAGGGCTGTGCAAAGTCACCAGCCTTACTTTCTCCTCCAGAGCCATCTGGTCCCTGGGGCCAGATATGGACCAGGACAACTGGAGATGTCCCAGGATGCAGTGGGGGAACTTGGTCTTTTCAAGCTAAGGTCTTTAGCATATTTCTGTTTGACTGAGGCAGTGCCCATTCAGTGATTAAGGCTTAATACCAAATGGCAAAGAATGGCATTTTTAAAAAAATAGATCTGGGAAGGGAACACTCTGAGGGCTTCTGGCCAAAACTATTGATTAGAGAAATGCAAAGCAAAACAACTTTAAGGTACCACCTCACACCTATCAGATTGGCTAATATGACAAAAAAAAAAAGGCAAAGAAGATGTAGGAAAATTGGGACATTAATGCATTGTTAGTGAAGTTGTGAATTGAACCAACAATTCTTAAAAGCAATTTGGACTTATGCCCAAAGGGCAATCAAACTATGCATACACCTGATTCAGCAATACCAATACTAGGTCTATATCCCAAAGAGATCCTAAAAAAGCAAAAAGGATCCCCATGTAAAAAAAAAAAATTATAGCAGCTTTTTTTGCAATGGCTAAGAATTAGAAATTAAGGGGATATCCATTAATTGGGGGTGGCTAAACAAGTTATGGTATATGATTGTGATGGAATACTACTGTGCTATAAGAAATAATGAGCAAGATGCTCTCAGAAAAACCTGGAAAGACTTACTTACATTGATGCAAAGTGAAGTAAGCAGAACCACAAGAACATTGTACATAGTATCAGCAACATTGTTTGATGATCAACTGTGATTGACTTAGTTCTTTTCAGCAATACAATGATACAAGACAAGTCCAAAAGACTCATGATAGAAAATGCTATCTACATCCAGAGAAAGAACTGATAGCGTCTGAATACAGACTGAAGCATACTATTTTCGCTTTATTTTTTTGGTTCTTTTTTTCTTTTGCTCTGTTTCTTCTTTTATAACATGACTAACATGGATATATGTTTTGCATGATTGCACATATATAACCTATATCAAATTGCTTACCACATTAGGGAGGGGGGAAGAGAGGGAAGGAGAAAATTTGGATCTCAAATTTTATATAAAAAATGAATGTTAAAAATTGTCCTTACATGTAATTGGAAGAAATAAAATACTATCTACTGAGGAAAAAAGAAGCCTTTATATTTAAGAGACTCACCAGTTTAAAAGGTCTGACCAAAAGTTAACTCATACAAAGTTTCTGAAAGACTGGACAGCTTGCCTACTTACAGAATAAACCCAGAGAGAAGAGGGTATTCTAAAGTGAATGATTTATTCACTTTAATCACTTTTTCCTATTGGAAAAGGTAGAAAGAAATGATGCATACTCACCTTGGTGAATACTATAAAGTATCCATCAGTTATAGATACTTTGAACTTGACATGGGTACCAAAAAAATGTTTTCAATAAGTAGATTATGTGTTCTAAGTGAGGGCAAAAGGTCCAAACCCAGCTACTACAACTGTTTTCTTGCTCAGATCTGCTACTGTGGAAGATCCTAAGGTACAGACACACTTCTTAGAGCACATAACTACTGATGCCTGTCATTTTTCTGTTATTCATCCAAGTATAGGGAATCAATTCCATAACATTCATGATGGTTAGCCCTACCACCTACTAGCTTGGCTATAGGAGCAAAGAGATCATTAAATTACAAAGAAACTCGACTCATCAGTCTATACGTGTTAATTACTGTACCTCACAGTATACTTGAATTGTTACTTGCAAATATGTTCACTTATAAACTTGTATTACTGTTATGCTCCATTAGATAGGATTTCATTATTGTTATTTTGGTGCTTATCATTATTTGTTATATATTTTTAGTATGCAGATACTTGTGCTATGCATGTGCTATTTTTAGCATGCAACTCAGTCATATTGTCACCAAAGTTCTCTGCCTACTGATATTTTGTATAGTGTCGTATCAATTACAAGCATTGTTAATGTGCATTTATTTTGTTCCTATTTTTTCCAGTGGTATCATAGATTGGTTACCTGGTATGCTAGGAAAATAAATGGATATTTTAAATGATAATAATATTATCTTTTATATACAATAACTAATTATTTTATTAGGACCAGGGCTTTTCCCTTTTTCTGCTTCCTCATCCAGAAACCAACCGGGGTGGGAAATCTCTCTTAGAGATTTACCCAGATCAAGATCTAATCATTCAGCAAAACAAATTCTAAACATGTACTAATGGTTATATTCCTGATCATCGTGTTTCTTCAGACAAGCCTGGGGAAAGGTTGATTCTCCCTATTATCAATACAGGTGATACAGAATTTGATATCTCTGACCAAAATTTGAGTGACCTAAGTCACATAGCCTAAGACCTTCATTTTAATATTTTCCACACCTCTCTTTGTGTTAACCAGTCTAAGTTGATTGCCACCCCTCAGGAATACCTCCTCTTTGAAGGACATATAAACTGTGACCCCACCACCATTAGGGGTCTTTGGTCTATAAGAGATGGCTACATCCTTTAATTAATAACCTTCTGGCCTTATTAATAAAATGATTAAATTACCCAGAAAGTATGTCTCTCAAACCTTTTTAAGTGTCAGAAAAAGTCAATACCAGCACCATAATAGCCTAACAGGTCCCACAAAGCTGAAATGTCTTGGTACAGATTGTTTTGTTTACTCTGTTTTTCATTTGAGGACTGTCCTAACTTAATTTAGAAAAAATCATTACAAAATTGGTCATAGCATGAATTTTTGCCCACAGCAACTCTTAAAAACCATCTACTCACTCATTGTGGTCAGTATTCTTACTCCAATCAAGTTACAGCTCCTTGAACTATTAAAATATAATAAATCCTAAAGACTTAACATTGCTTGTGGTACTTTATATCAGAGGAGCAATCTTAGCAGTATGTCTTTCCTTACAGTATAAGGAAATAGAGTTTATTAAGCAGACCAAATGAAATGTTAAGAATTGTTATCAAAAGAAATTAGAAACCAGAAAGAGAAATAGGTTCTCCATGAACAGGAGTTAGGGATGTTTGGGAATTTTCTTTTGATATTGAATGCCATGAATGGAAGATACTCATGCTTTGCATAAAATATCTTTTGCTCCTAGTACTTGAGACAGAATACTGGACTAAATGAACCATTTAATCTGTTCTAATGTAGAAATTAAATGTGGTAATTAGGAACGTGGTGCAATACCACTGGACCTCCAGGCTCCAATTTTTCCCTAGTTCCGTTCATTTTTACTAAGTGATTACCATATGATAACAAATTAAGTTTATTTTATCCTGACTTTAAATATTCTTTCCCCCATTGCCCCTTACTTCCACTTCTTTTTCTTTCCACATAGTTTTACTTGTTTGTCAATTAAGTCCATTTCTTATCTCTCTAACGTATCCACTTTTATCTAAGATAGGAAAAATAAACAGTTGAGTAGTCCTATCTCTTATTTATCCTCAGTTTCAAATATAACCTATAGGGCTTTTTTTTTTCCTTTTCTTATTTTGTATTTAAGTTTATATGTTTCTTTTTCTTTTCTTCTTGTGTATTTAAGTTCTAGTATTCAAGTTTAAAATAAATTAATAAAAGAAAAATTGAAAGGTAGAAGGGAGTCAGATTTTGGAAAGACTTAAATGCCACATGGAACTTTTATCCTAAACACAGTGGTGATGTCCATGTAAAAATTTTAAGAAGTGAGATCTGGTAGCATTTTGGATACTGTTTTTAGGGTTAACTTTGAGTAGGGAAGAGTGGTACCAGGATACCAATTAAGAAATTCCAGCAATTATCATAGGAGAAGTGATGGAGGCCTAAGCTAAGGTAGAGAGGCTATGGGAATAGAGTTGAGGGATGTTTGTGAAAGATGTTGTGGAGGCAAAACAAAACATAACTTCCTACATTTGGCAGATAAGGAGAATGATGAATTTATGATAATTCCTAGGCTGATAATAGAAGGAGGGAGGTACCATCAACAGAAAAGGAAAGGTTTGGAGCAGTGGTGCTATATTTTTAACTTTTGTTCCTCCACATGAATTTTTTAAAATGATTTTTTCTAATTCTATGAAGTGTTTGATGGCTACTATAATTCTTTTTATCGTAAATACCAACACACAAACTTTAAAATATACAAGAACAAAAACTGGATAGCTTATAAATCTGAATTTCTGATATGTAAGAAGTTTATTTTTCAAAAATGCATATTAATGACAATAATGTATTATTCATTAGTGATATTGTTCTATTGCAAATATCTTTCTCTTCTCTATCCTTTCTTGGTTCATTGTATTATGAATTTTTTGCTTACTGTAGTTTTTTCCCTTTCCCTCCTCCCTAAAAATACTTTTTTTCCTACTAGTCTTTTAAATAATATTTTTCCTATGCAGATTGATTTTTCCCTTCCTTGTTTTTATTTTTAGTGTTCTACTTTATTTGGAATATTTAATTTTGTCTTAAATTGAAACAGGAGAGCTAGGCTTGCATTCTCTTAACATAACCGCCTTGTCAAAACTCTAGATACTTCTATGTCTAGAACTGCTGTTATGTAGAATTGCTATAGGAAGTTCCTCCCCCAGGAACTGAGGAAGGAGGAAGGAGAAGCATTTTTCTTCTTACTCTAAAGGGATCCCTAGTTCTAGAGCCATGTACATGGATTCAGTTCAGTCCTGGGAAAGCCCGGTCTCAAAACAATGAATGATTTTTTTTCACCTTTGGCACTTTATATCCCTATCTGGGAATCCTTGGAATAATCACTCAAAGATTATGTTTGGGTCATTTCTAGGCCCTCCCCGGAAGGTAGTAGAAATGCATTCAATGTACAATATAACTGTCATAGGACAGTTAGTTATTTCTCATTGTACAAAAGATGTGTTTAACATAAATGAGCCTCTACCAGGAGGTTGATACTTGAAACATTGGAAAAAAAAGCATATTGTAGGATTTCTAAATAGGCATTTCACTTTCACTTTAGCTTTCTAATGTTTCCCTCTTAATGTTTATAACTTCTGGTAAGCAAAGTCAGAAGTTGGGTTCCTTTTACTGCAGCTAACACCAACTAAGGTTGCCAGCAGCTTCCAGGCTCTGGAACTTGCAAGGTTCCCTTTAGTGCTTGAAATGCTCAGCTTAGTATCACTGTTAGGTCAATTACAGTCACAAAAATATATACAAAGGAGAAGAGGTAATCAGATGCCCAATTTCAGCTTTGTCTAACAAAGCCCCTTATCTAGCTGCCAAGGCACTATTTTTGCCTAGAGTAGAAGGTTCCCCTTTTTACCCTTCACGATAAGTCTCAGAGAGGAAATCTGGCATGTTAAATATTCATGAGAAAGGAAGAGAGAGGCAATGGAAGTTATTTCTCCTTTTAAACTGATTCAGCACCCTGACCCAGCAAAGTGAATCAAAGGATGCGCTCAAAGTTTGCTACATTATCCAAAAGGGCCCCCTCCTTTTTGAAGAAGAGAACAAAGTAAAAAGTGCACAGCAGAGAACAAAAGAAAACTTAAAAGGAAGCAAAGAAAAGATGGACAGCTCTGAACACAATGTATGGCATTTATTATATAGGCTTTCTTTACATGGGAATTTATTGCTGTATATTTTGAATCCTTTCTTACATTCTGCTGTGCACATGGCGATGCTCTTCTTTATTTTATATTTAAGTTCATATGTTTCCTTTTATTTTCTTATTGTGTATTTAAGTTTTAGTATTTAAGTTTAAAATAAAATAAGAAAAAAAGAAAAATAACAACACAAAAATGAAACATATACATATATGTAAACACAGTATTCTCAAATATTCCCTATTTATGCTTCCTTCTAAACTTACTTCTCCTTTGTGCATTTAAAGAAAATATTTCAATTATCTTTTAATTTTGCATTACTATCACTAGCTCCTTCTCCCCTCCCCTCAAATCTCCAACGTTAAAAGAAAAAAAAACATAACAGAACAAAAATGTACAGTAGCCATGTGAAACAATGTTTGTCTTCATTTTGTACCTTGAGCCTACCACCTCCCCATCAGAAAGCAAGAACAATGCTTCATCATTGTCTTTTTGAGTTATAGCTGGACATTGCTATGATGAGAGTCCTTAAATCTTTCAGTCGTATTTCTTTATCATATTATCATTATACAAATTTGTTCTACTGGTTCTTCTCACTTTCTACTGCATCATTTCATATAAATATTCCCAGAATTCTCTGAATATTGCATTACAATCAAATACAAAAATTTTTAGAAATAATTGACTTTTTTCCTCCCCCACCCTTCCTCTTGTAATTCTCTCTTCAGTATCATTCTTCTAAGTTGAAGTTTATTTTCCTTGCAACTCTTCTGTCCACAGCATTATCCCCCATTTTAACCTTTACCTGTTATTTCTGTATCTCTGTTGAGTTTGATGTATGCCTACACTAAGTTCTATGTGTATGACCAACTGTCTTTTATCCAATTCCAATAAGATTAAGTTTTATTTCATGCCCACTTCCCCAATTCCCTTTCTCCATATTTGTAAACTATTCTTCTTACGCATCTCACTTAGCATAAAGAGGTCCCCATCTTTCTTGTTACTATAGCACTATTCCTTTTACCCTCCTTTCTCTACCCCCAACTTAAACAGAACAGAATTAATCTCCCCCAAGGTCCTCTGACTTATTTAACTTCCTAAATGCCATTTGAAGACATGTTTCTTCTCCTAAATTAAAAACTCAGTCATTCCTCATTATAAAGTTTCTTCTACATGAGCAAATAACTTTTTTAAAGGTGTTTTCTTAACATGTGTTGCCATTTCAAAATTTCTCCTCAGTTCTGGCCTTTTCATCAGGAATACTTTAAAAGCCTTTATTCCATTGAAATAAATATTTTTACTTTTGTAGGATTATATTCAACTTTGAAAGGTACAAATAAGCCTACATATTTTGTCTTGTGGAATACTGCATTACAAGATCTCCTCTCACAAGCTTCCAGATGTTATGTGTTCCTGACTATGGTTCTTTTGTAGGTGAACACTTTCTTTTGCGCTATTTGCACTGGTTTTTTTTTCTCTTTCATGTAAAGACCTGCATTTTGGTTATGACATCCCAGGACTTCT
Source organism: Phascolarctos cinereus (assembly GCF_003287225.1). Taxonomy (NCBI): domain Eukaryota; kingdom Metazoa; phylum Chordata; class Mammalia; order Diprotodontia; family Phascolarctidae; genus Phascolarctos; species Phascolarctos cinereus. The sequence continues at coordinate 182,373,138 of NW_027556180.1, read as the reverse complement.
TTCTTTGAGAGGGTATACTTTTAACAGGTGATTGGTGGATTCTTTCAATTTTTCACTTTTTATCATGGTTTTCAGGTAGTCTAATGATTCTTAAAGCGTCACTAGCATAATTTACAGGTTAGTTGTTTATAATAGTTAATAGCTTTCTAATTTTTTTTATTTTGCTTTTATTTGCTTTGTTTGGATTTGACATTGTCTCATGTAGTCAATGACTTTTCTTTGGATTATTCTAATTTTAAGGGACTCCAGTTCTTTAACGCAGCTTACTACTTTCTTTTCTAAGCTTTTTATTTTCCTTTCTATTATTTCTTGCAGATCCCTTTCTTTATTTTTTTTAAAAAAAACTTCTTGCTTCATTTCTTCCAAGTATTAATACATTTCTAATGGAAAATTCATTTTTCCCATTATTTCTGCTTATAGTTGTTAGGGAATTACTGTCTCCTTCTAGGTTAGATTTTTAGATACCTCTGGATCTAAAAAAAAATTTATTTTAGTCAGTGTCATTTTCTGTTTATTCTACTCTTTAGCCTTAAGTTCTGAATTGGGCCTTTGTGTCAGGGCCAGGCTATGAGCAATGTTATATTTGTGAGTAGGGTTGTTGATCCTTTAGGCTCTACCTGGGTCACTTTGGTCCCTGCACCTCTACCTCCCTGGGTGTGTCCATCCTAAGAGAAGAGATAGGTTGTAGCCTTCCTGCTACCTTCACCCAGGTTCAGAATTCAGGATCTTCCAGGCCTTTTTTGATATATCAACACATAGCTCTAAGGCCATAAAGTTATTGCCCCCAAAGTATTCCCATTTGAGTGCTTCCATGGCCACATTGATTGTTGCTCCTCATGGTTACTCCCAAGGTTGACAGTGTTGATTTCTGACCATTCTGGTGATTTCTACAGGGTTCTGTTATTGCTGCATTTCTGCATTTATCTCTGGCCTATTTCTAGTCACACTCAAAGGCTTCCATATTATTTGCTTGCATTAGCTCTAATTTGTTTCTCATGGGATCCTTTTCCAAAGCCATTCCTGACTTTTCATACTGTTCTACTCTAATGACTAAGTCATTTAGTTCCTTATTAAATTTCTTGATAATTATTTAACTATATATAAATTTCATTTTTTTGTGGGAGTAGTTTTTGTAAGCTAGGCATTTAAGTAACCATCTTGGCCAAAATTCTTATATTGCTATTGATCTCTCTTGGAGTTTGAAAAGCATGTTATTGTAGACCATAGACTATAGCCTAAGAAAGCCAAATTAGCCATAAACAGTATAAGAAATAAATATTTCCTTGGAATTTTCCAAGCTCCTACACACAAAAATCATGCAACTCCAGGGAAATTATCAAAGATTTTACATTGTTTTTCAGCTGTTACAAAAGCTTTTATTATGTACTGTGAATGTCTAACACTTTCTTTTTATTACATGCTGTGTTTGAGAAATATGATTACTTTGTTGAAATAAATTTTAGACATGTTCCTAAAATGTAATTGCTTCTTTCAGGGAGCTATACAATGCATATATATGGGATAAGCGGCAGAGTTTCCTATACACAATTAAATAGCTGGTTGAAATGCAGACCATAGTATCTACCCACAAGGTAGAGCCACTGTCTCTCTCTTTTTTTAATCTCCTACATATTAGTTTCACAAGAAATGTGTGCTTGCTTCTGTGTCATATTTTTGTCCGTAACTTTGATAAAAGCATAGAACTCATGCTTATCACACTAGCTAATCAATCACAAACAAAGCACCTACTTGCTAGGCCCTGGAGGTATAATTAGAAAGAATGAAACAATCTTTATTCTCAAAAAAATACACATTCTAATGACAAAACAAATACAAAAGGAGAGCCAGCAAGAAAGGATAGCTTCAGAGTCAAGATCCAAAAGAATTGTGATAAAGTAGAACACCAGGATAAGTCTAAGAAATTGAATAAAATTAAATGTAAAGTCTTCCATGGTAGTTCAAGAAATCAACTTCATGAGTAACTATACTATGGAGAAAGGCATTTTTAGGTAGTAATTGGTCTTTAAAGGATCTGATGGCTTCAGTAGACTACAAGTTCAGTACAATCAGTGTGATTAGACAATCAATGTAGCTAATCATTGATGGAGGTATAGTGTTAACAACTAGTAAGGTTATAGTTCTATTCTCTGCCCTGGTCAGCCTCAATCTGGAACAATATGTGCACTTTCCAGTAACACATTTTAAAAAGGACATTGATAAGATGGAGAGTGTCATAAGGATGATTGCAGGCCTTGAGATCATTCCATACAAGGATCAGTTGAAGGAAATGGAGATATTTAAACTGGATAATAAAGACTGAGGAGGATAAAAAAAATGCGTTCGAGAATTAAAAGGACTGCCTTGTAGAAAGAGGATTAGATTTATTCTGCTTGGCCACAGATGGCAAAATTAGACTTAGAAGTTTCAGAGAAAAATTTAGGTTAATGTATAGGGGAAAAAATTAAAGTTATCCAAAAGTGGAATTGATTGCCTAAAATGGTAGTTGGGTTCTGCGTGCTAAGATGGAGGAGTAAGCAGTAAATTGCCATAACTCTCCCATATTCACCTCCAAGCAACTAAAAAACAGTGCCTCAAAACAAATTCTAGAACAGCAGAAGCAGCAAAAACAATGATGAAGCAATCTTTCAGCCCAAGAAACTTGGAAGATCCCCAGGAAAGGTCTGTCTTGCTCAGGTAGAAGGGAAGCACAGTCTAGCATAGGAAACCTCCCAGTAAGCCTGCAGCAACTTCTACCTCAGCAAACCAGTGGTAGATCCTGAGCCCCAGTGCAGTGGAGAAAGCAAACATCAATGCCAAGACCCACCACATACCTCTGCATAGCCAGGAGAATTGGAAGACTCCAACTCTGAGAACCACCACTTGCTTCAGTATAGCTCCATGTAGAGAGCCAACCTCTAGTGGCCAAATTCCATGTGTTTCAGTGTAGTCCTGGGCAAACAGGTAAACACCCACCCCACAACTGACTAAGCAAATAGGCAGCTGCCATCTGTGACACTTGTTTCAGTGTAGGCTGGGGCAAACAGGCAACTGCCAGCAGCCAGACCACCATGTGCTTCAATGTAGCCCCAGGGAAATGCAGAAATACCACATGAGCACTGCACATGCCAGACACCACCAGCAGGACCCCAGCTCAGCAACAGTTAAGCTGCTAGACCCCTACAGCCTCCAGCACTGCTAACCACCCCACATACAACCACCTCAGTGCAGTACCAGGTAAACAGCCAGTGCCTGCATCTCCCGGCACAAAAAGCTTTAAACAGTGCCCCTTCCAGCCCAGGAGCAGAACTCAAATTTAAAAGAAAGGAAAAAGGCCAAAAAAGATGAGCAAAAAATAACAAAAATATATGATCATAGAAAGTTATTATGGGGAAAGGGAACATCAAGACACAAACTCAGAAGAACAATAATGGGAAAAGATCTATGAGTAAAATGATCTCAAGCCCAGAAAGCACTTATGGAAGAGCTCAAAAAGGAGCTTAAAATTATATAAGACAGGTAGAAGAAAAACTGGGAAAAGAAAATGAGAGTCATGCAAGAGAATAATGAAAAAAGAGTCTACTGCTTGGAAAAAGGAAACAACTCCTTAAAAAGCAGAATGTGCCAAATGGAAAAGGAGATACACAAATCCACTGAAGAAAACAATATCTTAAAGCATAAAATGGCCAAATGGAAAAGAAAGTTCAAAAGCTAATTGAGGAAAACAATTCCTTAAAAGCTAGAATTGGGCAAGTGGAAGCTAATGACTCTATAAGACATCAAGAATCAATCAAACAAATTCAAAAGAATTTAAAAAAAAAGAAAATGCAAAATATCTCATGGGAAAAACAACTGATCTGGAAAATAAATCCAGGAGAGACAATGTCAGAATCACTGGACTACCTGAAGGCCATAATCAAAAGGAGAACCTGGACAGCATCTTTCAGGAAATTATCAGGAAAATTGCCCTGTTATCCTGGAACCAAAGGATGAAATAGGCATTGAAAAAATCCACTAGTCACCTCAGAAAAGAGATCCCAAAATAAAAACTCCAAGAAACATTATAGCCAAATTTCAAAACTATCAGGTAAAGGAAAAAATACTACAAGTGGAGAGAAAGAAACTAGTCAAATAATGGGGAGCCACAATAAAGATGCGATAGAACTTGGTAGCTGCACCATTAAAAGATCAGAGGTCATGGAACATGATATTCTGTAAGGCAAAGGAACTAAAACTACAACCAAGAATCATTTATGCAGCTAAATGAAGTGTAATATATCTAGGGGAAAAAATAACCATTCAATAAAATAGAAGGATGTCAAGCTTTCATAAGGAGAAGACCAGAATTAAACCAAAAATTTGATCTCCGATGTCAAGACTCAAGAGAAATGTAAAATGGGGAAAAGGGAAAAGAAAACATAAGGGATTCAATAGAGTTAAACTGTTTATATCTCTACATGGGAAGATGATATTTGTAATTCTTAAAAAATTTATTCACTAGCTAGAAGGAATATACATAGAGGATATTTGGTATAAGGTAAATTTGAGGGAATGACATAAAAAATAATTAAGGGATGGAAAAGAGGAATACAATACAGCAGAAGGAAGGGAGAGGTAAAATGGGGTAAATTGTTTCACATGAAGAGGTATAAAAGACCTATTACAGAGGAGGGCAAGATGAGAGGATGGGCAATGGACATCCTTTGAACCTTACTCTCATCAGTATTGGCTCAGAGAGAACCATATATAATCAGTTGAATATAGAAATCTATCTTACCCAAACGGGAAACAGGAGGGGAGGAAATTATATAAAGGGGAAGGTGGGAACTGACAGAAGGGAGGGCAGATAAGGTAAAGTAGTACAAAAAAAGGGGTGGAAGTAGAGAGAGTACAGACAGCAGGAAGAATAGGTTGGAGGTAGTTATCATAACTGTTAATGTGAATTGGATGAACTCCCATAAAATGGAAACTGATAGCAGAATGGATCAGAAACAAGAGTTTACAAGAAACCTTTACTCTCTATGTGTCAAGGTAAGGGGATGGAACAGAATCTATTATGTTTCAGCTAAAGTGAAAAAAAAATCAGGGGTAGCAATCCGGATCTAGACAAAGTAAAAGCAAAAATAGACCTAATTAAAAGAGATAAGGAAGGAAAATGCATCTTTATAAAAGGGTACCATAAACAATGAAACATTATCAATGCTAAACATATATACACCAACGGGTATAGTATCCAAATTCTTAAGAAGTTAAGTGAATTACAGGAAGAAATAGACAGCAAAACTATACTAGTGGGGGACCTCAACTGTTCCCTTCCAAAACTTGATAAATTCAACCAAAAAAAAAACAAGAAAGAAACTAAGGAGGTGAATAGAATATTAGAAAAGTTAGATATGAAAGACTTTTGGAGAAAACTAAATATGAACAGAAAAGAATATACCTTTTTCTCAGCAGCATATGATATCTACACAAAAATTGGCCATGTAATAGGGTATAAAAACCTCAAAATCAAATGTAGAAAAGCAGAAATATTGAATGTATTCTTTTGAAATCAAAATGCAGTAAAAATTACATTCCTCAAAGGGCAGTGGAAAGGTAACTTTAAAATTAACTAGAAACTAAATAATCTAATCCTAAAGAATAAGTGGGTCAAAGAACAAATCACAGAAATAATCAATAATTCCATGAAAGTGAATGACAACAATGAGACAATATACCCAAATTTATGGAATACAGTCAAAGCAGTACTTAGGGGAAATTTTATTTCTCTAAATTCTTACATCAACAAAATGGAAAAAGAACAGATCAATGAATTGGGCGTGCAACTAAAAAAAAAACTAGAAAAAGAACAAATTAAAAATCCCCAACATCACCAAATTAGAAATTCTGAAAATCAAAGGTGAGATTAATAAGATTGAAAGTAAAAAGCTATTAAGCTAATTAATAAATCTAGGAGCTGGTTTTAAGAAAAAAAACCAATGAAATGGATGTTGTTATTTTAATTTTTAAAAAGAATAAAGAAAACCAAATATCAAGTATCAAAAATGAAAAGGATGACATCACCACCAATGAAGAAGAAATTAAAGCAATCATTAGGAAATATTTTGACAATTACATGCCAATAAATATGACAATCTGAGCTAAATCAATGAATATTGATGAAAATATAAATTATCTGGATTAACAGATGATGAAATAGAATGCCAAAATAACTCCATTTTAGAAAAAGAAACTGAACAAGCCATTAAGGAATTCCCTAAGAAAAAATCCCCTTGGCCACATAGGTTCATGAGTGAATTCTATTAAATATTTAAAGAACAAATTAATTCCAATACTATGTAAACTATTTGGGAAAACGGGTGAAAAAAGAGTCCTTCCAGACTCCTTTTATGACACAAATATGGTGCTCATAACTAAACTAGGAAGAGCTAAAACAGAGAAAGAAAATTATAGCCCAATTTCCTTAATGAATACCAATGCAAAAAATTTTAGCAAAATACTAGCAAGGCAATTACAGCAATACAACACAAGGATTATATACTATGACCAAGTAGGATTTACACCAGGGTTGGTCCAATATTAGGAAAACTGTCAACATAATTGACCATATCAATGACAAAATGAACAGAAATCATGTGATTATCTCAATTGATGCTGAAAAATACAGCACCCATTACTATTAAAAACAATAGAGAACAAAAGGAGTGTTCCTTAAAATGATAAGCAGTACCTATAATGGGGATAAGTTAGAAGCCTTCCCAAAAAGATCAGGGGTGAAGCAGAGATGCCCATTATCACCACTATAGTATTAGAATCTATATATCACCAATACAGTATTAGAAATGTTAACTATAGCTATAAAAAAAGAAAAATAAGTTGAAGGAATTAGATTAGTCAGTGAGGAAACATTATCACTCTTTGAAAATGATATGATGAGAACCCTAGAGAATCAATTAAAACCTGTTTGAAATAATAAACAACTTTGGCAAAGTTTCAGGATATAAGATAAATCCATATAAATCATTAGCATTTCTTGTTATGACCAACGAAGCCCAGCAGCAAGAGATAGAAAAAGAAATTCCATTTAAAATAACTGTAAACAATATAAAATGCTTGAAAGTTTACCTTCCAAGACAAACCCAGGAACTATATGAACACAGTTACAAAACGCTTCTCACACAAATAAACTCAGATCTAAACAAATGGAAACAATTGCTCATGGGTAGGGTGAGCCAATATAATAAAAATGACAATTCTGCCTAAAGTAATCTACTTATTCAGTGCCATATCAAACTACCAAGAAATTATTTGATGGAGCTAGAAAAAATAACAACAGAATTCATCTGGAAGAACAAAAGTTCAAGAATATCAAGGGAATTGATGAAAAAAGGTATATAACAACTGTGATAGAAAGTGATCTTTGTGAAAAGCTGCTTCTGTTTGTGGATGACATTGCATTGGTTGCATCAAGTCCTGGAATGCTGCATATATTACTGAGAGTGATCTGTAAACTTTCAAAAGGGTTTGGTCCAACCATACACATATTAAAGACCAAACGGATGAAAAAGTTATTTATCATCCATATGTATTTGGATGAGAAATATATACAGCTTGCATATTTATATCTGAGATGGACAAGTGGGATCCAGAGTGGAAAAGAAAAGTGGAAAAGAGTTGCCTTTAGGAAATTTCAATACTTTTTTTAATGACCTCAAGATTCCCATAGAAACAGGGGTTCATCTTCCAAATACCAACATTCTATTGTTGTCACAGTATCTACAAAAAATTGAAGAGAAATGGAGGCTAAAAGGTATTAGAGGAGTTCAACCACAACAACAACCAGAGGTCCCGACAGTAACTGGCTTTCTTCTAAGGGTGTGAAGAGGGAAAGTCACAGGAAAAAAAGTGAGAAGTACATTATAGAAGAAATTAAGCAGAAGCGGGGAGAATTTGCTATTTCTCATGATTAGGCTTCAAGAAAAGATGAAAATACGAAGGAAGGGAACAGAGGAATGGGCATCAGATGAACCTCTATTACTTAACCCAGTCAAAGGAAGACTGAACACATGTATTGCATGCATGCATGCATACACAAACAGTTTGGTGCAAAAATACATCAAACTCATGAGAAATAAGCAGGGATAAGGAGAGGGTAATAAAAGAGAACAATAGCAAGGAAAATCAGGAAAACCATTTTTATAAGGACAACAACATTGTAAAGAAAAAATAACTTTGGTTGTTTAACAAAGCAATAACCAACCACATCTCCATGTTATGTTGAAGCTATGTTGAAGAAGTGTATCCATCAAAGCAGTGAAGGTCAAAAGAAGATCATATGTGCATATGTGTTTTTCATTGCTATATTATTTACTTGTCACAAGTTTTGTTTTGGTTTTTTGGTGTTTTTTTTTATTCTTTCCTGCTCTTGATTAATGTATGGAATTGAAGGGTAATATAAGAGGTTAGCAATAATGATGCCCAAAAAAGGGCATCAGTTGTAACATCTTAATATGATTCATAGAAGAAGATAGAACACTCAGAAGGAAGCACAGGTAAGAATGACGGATTGGAAAATAACATGTAGAAATATATATATACACACATACATGCACACATATATGTATTTGCATATTATGTGTACATATATGTATATACATAAAGAGAAGAAAAAGAGAGATGTTTAAAGATAGCAGTGTGAAATGAATATTTATGGTTTCATAGAAATCCTATTTGACTTCTGCCATGTTTTTATAGTGTTTTGTTTCAGAATTGAAAAAAAATTGAAAACTGAAAAATTGAAAAAAAAATTATCCAAAACGGATGAATTCAGTATGAATCAATGTACACCCATCTGTAAAAATAATAATAATATAATAATATAATAATAACACTTTTTGTTGTAACAAAGAACTTGAAAGAAAGTATCCACTAAGTGGTGAATAACCAAATAAATTATGAATGGAGTAAGATATTGGGGTGGGGGGGGAATTGATTGGTGGTTGTCTTTTGGCAGTCCTCTAGCACAAGGCAGTCCCTTCTTGGAGGACAAAGGCTCCTCTTTTGACCCTTAGTTTTTAGGGCTGGTCTCACAGTACCCAAACCCCCACTAGAGGTACAACTATAAAAGGGAAAGTGGAAGACTGAGGACCCAATTTATGTCTAAGAAAAGGCCTGTGAGAGGCAGCTAGGTGGCTCAGTGAGTAAAGAACCAGCCCTGCAGTCAGGAAGACCTGAGTTCAAATATGGCCTCAGACGCTTGATGTTCAATAGTTGTGTGACTCTGGTCAAGTCACTTAACCCCAATTGCCTTACCAAAAAAGGAAAAGGCCTCTGAGATAACCAGAGACATCAGAGAAAACATGTCTCTTAATGAGTTTGAATGCTGTGAATAATATGCCATAACTACAGGGGCCAGTTCAATACTTGAAGCTTTATTGACAAATAATAGGGAAGAGTAGGAGAAGGGGCAAGGAGAAAAGGAGATCCAAAATACAGCTCAAACATTTACATATTAACACAGAATGAAATTCACATAGGCGTAGTTATGTGTGGGGAGTTCAGGGACATATCTATTCAGGTCAAGAGGCTTGGCCCCATGAGAGCGGCATATTCTCAGGGAAAAGAGATATGCTTCTAGGTACTCTTCTGAGAGTAGGATACTTAAACCCTGACCTTGGTGGCTAGCTGGAACTGGTGATTTGCATGTCAAGGTTCAGGGCACTTAAGAATTTTTGAGGTACGCAAGTGCAGGAGGGGAAGAAAAACTGGCAAAATATTATTTTTGGACACTCAGGTGCACTAATCTTTAAAATACTATCATCTGTATTTTCTCACACCTTAATCTTATAGCAATGGTTTCCATGTACCTATTCTATGAATTGTAGCCACCAACCCCCTCCATAAAGGGAGACTGTCATGGTGGTCTCAAGTCCACTAGAACTTATCTTACAACAGTGGTTACAGTAATCCATAAATAAAACAGGACAAATGAAAACTTTTAAAACTATACAGGGCTTAGAATTTCCAGAACTTTCCAGGTAATTGTCAATTTTCCAACAGCAGCTCAGCGTGGTTTTGACTCCAACAAATGTCATGCCCCTTAATTCCACCCACTGATCCACTGCCTGACAACTTCCTTTTATGTGTTGCTTTCCCCCATTAGTCTGCAAGCTACTTTAAGGCAAGGAATGTCTTTCTTTTTCTTATTTGTATTTACAACACTTAACGCAGTGCCTGGCATAGAATAGGCGCTTAATGTTTATTGAATTGAGTTAAAGAAACACAGATAAGCACAGCAGTTTTTATATCATTGTGGTCATTAAAAGAATTATTCATAATGTTATATGTAGCACCCCTTTTTCTCTCCTTTGTTTACTGTGGTGTTCATGTTTACTAATGTTTATTTAGTTCATAATTTTTTTTAATTTACAAAAAAAAACAATGTAGTCTGATAGTTATGTAGGATTACGCTTCCTTCTATGCTGCAAAGATATTTCCAAAAGCCTGTTCATGCAGTCATTCCAGTCTAAATAATTTCATCTTGAAAAAAACCTTCACTATGCAATATTATCTTTGTTTTTACATCTGAAATGTCACTGTACAAAGAAAAATGTATTCTATTGAATGTCAGGAGATCAAGGTTCTAATTGGGGAATGACCAGTAACTTCTTGTGTAACTTCAACCAAATTGCTTATCCTCGTGCACCTAAGATTTCTCTCATATGAAAATGGAGGATTGGCCTTATTAATCTCTAAAATATCTTCCAGATCTAATAGTAAATGGGACAAAGTGCCCTGTTTCTTTTTATCTATTCCAGATATTGTTCAACTTTGATGGCAAGAAAAGCTATGAAACAGCAATATTCCCCCACGAAGTGTTTTAAAATCTATATTATAATTATTTTAGATACATTCTTCTATAATATGTATTTCTTCATATGCATTATTTGCCTTAATTGGTTGAAAGGTATATAAGGGCAGGAACCATGTCATACAAACTTTGTATCTCCCCCAAGATCTAGCACAGTGCTCTCTCCACAGTAGATGCTTAATGATTTTTTCCCCAATGAATTGTCTCAGTGATATTATACAATCACACTTATTCAAGGCATTTTTTCCATCAGTGACAGGAGTTTCCTTTTGTGTATATTGTATCTATTTTGTCTCCTACAGGTAATCCATAACTTTATTTCAAAATGTGTCAACAGTAGAGTTGTTGTTTCCCCTTTCAGTTGCTGTTGAACATAAATTGTGCCAGGCTATAATTCATACTTCTCTTTCAAAGCATGTGCTATCTAGAATACTGCCAACCAATAAACATTTCCATCTGTTCATGTTAAAGCAATTCTATTCATCATTTGTTATTGTATTTTCTCTCTACTTAAGTCAAAAGGTTGGTTTTTATATAACAATAATTTCTTCAAATTCAGAACAAGCTGAATATTATCCTTTCTCTTATTCATTTTTTAAGAAAAAAGGACATATAACTTTCTTACTCTCCATTAGCATATTTCTGCCATCTCTATAAATTATAAAACAAACTTTTGGGCTGAAATGGTCTCTTCCTTATAAGTAATGATAAAGTTATTTGGTTTAAGAATTGAATATCTATAAAATTAATATTTAACAGTATAAAATCTTCTCAAAGTAATAGCTGTCATGTGGAGTATTGTATTAGAAAATTATAAAGTATTTCACTCAAATAAAGCTAATTTCAACTTTCCATCCTTGATGATCATTTGTAAATGTTATGAAAACCTCTTACCTCATTTAACCTTGAATTCTTATACATAGAAATATCCACATTGTGAAGATGCATTAAAATGTTCTTTATTCAATTGAATATAGAACAAAGGTTGAAATAGATAATTCCTGTAGGTAGAGTGCTAAAAAGTATAATAATTACATGCATCATCACCCCAAATTTGGCAGTGTCAGGAAGGATAGTCTATCACTCTCTATCTGAAGAAGGCAAATCCTCTGATTAGTTAGAGACTTCTGAGAGAGAGAGAGAGAGAGAGAGAGAGAGAGAGAGAGAGAGCAAGACATGGAATTTCAATGGCAATATTAATCCTGCAAAGTGGTGAAACCAATGATACAAATCATAAAATGCATATTACTATCAAAATTTAAAAACCTAAGGACCTCTATTCTATAAAGTGGATGTATCTACTTCACACATTAAAAATAAGACAAATATTCCCATATTATACTTTCTCTTTACCTGAAGGAAAAGTTTTACAATAGCACTTAGTAATGGTTGAATATCAAATATCTGTTTTTATTTACCATTTCTATGCAAATGGCAATTTAATGTAAATTGACTATATGTAGCTTGAAAGGTATTGCTAAAAAAGAATGATTCTTCACCATCAATTCTTCACCTTACAATCTAGTTAAGTTTTACTATACATAGTTTAATACATCTATTCAGAGTTTTCGGGGGGGGAAGGATAAAATTAAGGAAGACTATTGAAGATTTTAAATATAATTGTTATTTGAGTTTTAATGTACCAAAAGATATTACATTTTCCTTTGCTTTACTGCCACATAAAATTTTCAGAGACAAACATAATCTAGTAACATGAAACCATATTTTTCAATTAAATAATATATAGAGATAAATAATATAGAGAGATAAGTTCTCAATATTATGATAAATTCTACTGGTATATAGTTCTCACTGCAAAAGTAACATTTTTGTGAAATTCTTCATTTCTTCTTTCTGACAATACATATAGCACATTCCATTTCATATCAGCAAGTTGCCAACAAATGGAGATTCATACTGTGTGTTTTCATTTAATAAAAGTCACACTTTGGTATTTTCAAGTATGGTAATTCACATGAATATCTAGAAAGAGCTGAGAACTTTCAGAAAGTTCCAAAAGAAAGTTCAAAGGCATTCAGAAATGTCTCTTGGATATAACTTCATACTAGTTTCAATTAGTATTAGCCTCACCTAATTAGGTATCCTACAATTTTGAAGTGTCAAACTCACTGAATAGGAACATATAACCAAATACTGGCTCTCCTCACTGTTAACTGCCTTAAATTACCCATACCTTATATGAGATGAGCATTCCTGAGGTCATTCATTTACTGTGATGAGGTAATTTCATTTGAGTAAACTAAAAGAGGTTATAATGTATTTAGTTCAAAAGTTAGATATGAATATTATAATTTATCCAAAACAGTCTTTTTCAGAGGCTTATAAATTAGTCTCTTTTTTTTTTTTTTGGCTTTTAGGCAATTGGGGTTAAGTGACTTGCCCAAGGTCACACAGCTAGTAAGTGTCAAGTGTTGGGTCTGAGGCCTAATTTGAACTCAGTTCCTCCTGACTTCAGGGCCGCTGTTCTATCCACTGCGCCACCTAGCTGCCCCTAAATTAGTCTCTTATTTAAAAAAAAAGTGAAACTAAAATACCTTTTGCAGTGGCATACATTTTATTTTGATGGACACTTTTTGTTGCATAAAAACTATCTCAGACTAGAGTTTTCTTGCAAGTAAAATATAACTTAAAGGAATTATTTCATATTTGCTGTCAAATCAGAAGGAAATAAAATTTAATTCATAGAATTCTATAGTTATAGTGCATATACACATATATAGATATGTTTGTAGATATACATATGTATTTATATAGGTATATATATCAAATGTGATCTATTTGCATATATAAAAATTTTATGCCAGGGAAGTGAAGCTCTCACATAACACACAGGAAATTTAATTATATTTTATTTTTCAAAGGAGATGTTATAAAAATATCAGCAAGGAATTTGCCAAAGGTCTAAATCATGAGAAAAAAAAACCAAACAACATGAATTCATCCAATCTGTTATTTGCTTCCTACTTCTAACATACTAAATAAACTTATTTTTATGGAAGTTTGAAAAATAGGTCATTTATCTGCAGGTAAAATATCTCCCACTTTTTAAAGAATTAAAGCTACTGAAGCCTTTATAAGTTACTATTAATGACTTAAATATCCTGAAATATCATCAAAATATTATAAAAAGAAATAGTTTAAGATAATATTATTTGCATATCATGTTTCCAAAACATATTAGAACAGCAAACACAACTTGGCCAAAACAGTGCAACATTCAATAAGCACCATGTGGCACTTATTTAAATGACTCCATTATACTCTTCCTTATCACAGGTTGGAGGTAAGGTAGGCTAACAGAGGACAAATTCAAGCATGGCTTATAAAGTTGGAAAGACTTCAAGTATGGGCCTGGTGAGAACATCATTTGTTACCTAAGAATGAGTCTCCTTAACTTAACAGAAGTCTGTCATCACCTCTATTTTGACCACAGTCATGTAAGAGGGTGGAATATATACCTACAACAAGAATATAATGGATTCTTAAAGTCTAACCTGGCTTCCTCAATTTTTCCTTGCTTTCAGAATCTTTCCTATTTATCTTCTGTAAAACTGCTGTATTGATATTCCTAAAAGACAAAATCTATATCACTCAACTGCTTCAAAATTACTTCCAGGATAAAATTAAAAACTGAATTTTGTCATTTCAAACCATTCATAGTCTGGTTCCCATAAAACTTTAGAGACTTTTCCTCTTCACACATTATTATATTAAAATTGGTCTGTTCTCTGCAGACACAACATTCCATTTCCTGCCTCTAAGCTTTTGACCTCTCCAAACACATTTGGACTCAGTCAATCAATAGGTATGGGGGGCACCAACACCTCTCATGTGAGGGTTTGTCGAGCCTTTTCAGGGCTGTTCATCCACCTTTGGTGTCCGCCTGTCATCTACACATGCAGTAGCCACACCCTTAGCAGTAGCCAACTCTTAGTTGACATGGTTAACAATTTGAGGGTAACTGACAGGCCTTAAATCCATCAGTGAGTTAGGGGGATGTCTAATCCAAACATACAAAGATTTCCTTTAGTGGAATTGGCAGATGAGAACAATTTGTTCTAATGTCCATGAAGGTGTCTGAAGCATGCTTTGTAGAGCACTTAGATCTTGGTCAGACATCGAAGACACCAAGATCATCCACTGCATTTTGGGTCATCACCAGTCATCCTGACTTTTGTCTTGTCACTATACTTCAATGGTTCTAGAAGAGTGAGGTTGATGACTTTTTGCAACTCTGCCTCACTTAAACCCAATTCATGCACAAGTCAAAACATTACCTTGTGATATCATTGCTACTCTCCAAAATGAAGGAGAAACAACTATTTACTAAGTGTTAGGCATAGTTTTTGAGGCATGAGCACAAAGAATAAAACAATGTAGTCAATGAGCTAACATTTCTAATGAGGTAGACAAAGAATTCATATACCAATATTTATAAGTATAAAGTAAATACACTCAAATTTATACAAAGTAGTAGTAGGAAAGGTTCTAGCAGTTAGGGAGATCTGGAAAGACATCAAGTAGCTGGCTTTTTAAAGGAAGAGAAGTATTCTATGAGGCAGAGTTAAGAAGTTGATTTTTTGATCGTAGGTATAAGAATTTCATATTTACCCTACTCAATTTTATCTCATCAAATTCAGCCCTAAGCTCTTATCTCTCAAAATCCTTTTGAATATTCATTCTGTCTTCTAGAGCAAGGGTTTAACAACTAGGGCTTGCAGGCCTGCTTATTTTTGTATGGCTCTGTTAGCTACCCCACACAGCTTTGTGTCATCTTGTGATTTGATAAACAAACCATCTATACATTTACCCAAGCAATTAATAAAAATGTTCTCAGCACAGGTCTAAGTGTCCATATATGGGGCAATTCTTGCCACACTGAAATCTCACCAATAAAAACTAGTCTTTGACATCAACCAGTTGGAATTCATCATATTTTATTATCACCTAATCTAGATTTCTTTATCTTCTGCACAAGAATAATGTGAAATATTTTGTCAGAAACTTTGCTAAAATTATGTGAGGCATATAAAATCATTCCCATCATCTACTAGTTTAATAATGCTGCCTAAAAAAATTGTTCTTTATAAAGTCATGCTGGCTCTTTAAATTACCTTTCCTTTTCTAGATGTTTACAAGCCATTTCTTCAAAGATCTATTCTCAAATTTTCCCAAAAATTGAAGTTAACTTCATTAGCCTATAGTTTAGAGTTTCTGTTCTTTTCTCTTCTCCACCCCCCCGCAAAAAAAGCAAGATAACATATCTCTTTTTCTAGGCTCATGACACATTCAAGACATCTTCTGTGTCTTTCAAATATCATTGACGATGACTCAACAGTCATGCCTTCTGGTTGCTTCATCTTGTTTGGGCCTTAAATTAATCGAACACATAAAGAAGGTAGAGGCACAGGGGCAAAGAGATGTTTCAGGGTGAGGTGGCCCCTTGGACTTGAGGTAGAAATCCTAAGAGTGAGAAGTAAAGTTGAAAATAACTGAAGGAATGAGCACAATTGGGAGGTGAGGAGAAGCTCACCGAAGTGTGGTCATATACTCATATTCATCCTCAACTAAATGCATTTGTTTTTATCTTCTGTATGTATCATTTAAACTTGTAAATTAGTTGTAGGGTTTCTTGTGCATGCACATTTATCTATTCAGAAAATGTCTGGTTTTTTTAGTTAATTCTTTTTCCAGTTAGGAAAATCCCTTCCACCCATTCCCCCTTTGAGAAAGAAAGAAAAATAAAACCTCAATTACAATATGTATATTCAAGGAAAACAAAGTCCTACATTTATCATGTCCATAAAATATATGTCTCAATCTGTAGGCTGAGCCCATAATGTCTCTGTCAGAAGATGGGTACGTTTCACCATAAGACCTCTCAAATTCTGGTTGGTCATTGTGCTAATCAAAGCACTTAGTTTTTCAAAGTTGTTTGTCATTACAATATTGTTGTCATTGTAGAAATTGTTCTCCTGGTTCAGCTCTCTTTACTCTGCATAGTTAATACAAGTCATTCCTTTCACCATTTCTTATAATACAATAGTATTCAATCACTAATTTATTCAATAAATTGGTCAGCTATTACCTAATGAACATTCCCCTAGTTTCCAATTATTTTTCACTGCAAAGAGCTGCAATAAATATTTTTCTATATCCTTAGAGTTTATTTTGCTTAGTACTAAACCCTCTCTTAATCTGCTGTCCCTTTCAATTGCCTCTCTCCCTTCTCACTGATCCCTGTTTCCCAGCTGTGTGAATTGTACTTCTGTCCTCAAATGTATGTGTTCATTCTTCCCTTCTGTGATGAGTTCAAATGAGAATGAGGTTCAAATGTTACCAGTTTCCACAACCCTTCTCCTTGTTTGTATAGATTTCTATGTGCGCACCTTAATTATGTTAGAAACTTATCCCCATCCTTCCTCTCCTTTTCTCCCACCTAGTGTATTCCTCTTCTCTTTCCTTTCCATTCTCCTTTTTAATATAATATAACATATATAATGTTATAATAAAAATATAATATAATATAACAATATATTATAGTTATTATATATAATATAATATATATAAAATATAATAAAAAATATAACAGAACCACTCCTAGCCCTTCTGTATGATGACTCCCTCTATGACACCTAATGATGAAAGAGTTCTCAGGAGAAATATGTATCATCTCTACAAATTAGAATGTACGCATTATATCCTTATTTTGGTTCTTGATGATCTCTTGATTTTTTTTTTGTTTGTTTCTCTTTACTTAAGTGTTTGCACTTCAGATTATCTATACGAGGGATGGGAAACCAGTGGCCTCAAGGTCACATGTGATCCTCTAGGCCCTCAAGTGTGGCCCTTTGATTGACTCCAAACTTCATAGAACAAATCCCTTTAATAAAAGGATTTGTTCTGTTAAACTTGGACTGTCAAAAGGCTGCACCCAAGGATTTAGAAAGCCACATGTTAACTCAAGGCCACAGATTCCCCATCCCTGATATACTGTTCTGGTCTTTTCATCAGGAATACTTTAAAGTTATCTATTTAATTAGAAGTTCATTTTTCCTCCTATAACATTACATTCATGCTTACTGAGTAAGGTTCTGGCTATTAACTTAAATCTTTTGTCTTCCTAAATATATTGAAGTTGTCTATTCCTTTATGATGGTACTTGCTGAATCATGAATTACAATTCTGACTGTGGTTCCTTGGCCTTTGATTCTATTTTTCTTTATGACTACTTACATTACATTTTCTTTGAACTGGAGACTATAGTTTAACTATAATGTTCTTGAGAGTTTTTATTCCTTTTAGGATATAAATAGTGGACTCTTTCCACTTCTATGTTGTCCTCTGTTTCTAAGAGACTGGACAGCTTTCTATTACAATTTCTCAAAAATGTTGTCTACTCACTTTTTTTGGACATGAATTCAGTTACTCCAATGATACTTCAATTACCTCTATGTTTCAGATCAGTTGCTCTGGCTATGAGATAATCTACATTTTCTTCTTTTTTTCAGTCTTCTGACTTTAATATTTCTCATTGTCTCATGGAATCACTAGATTCTATTTGATCCATTCTGATGGTTTTGTACTACTTATCATCTGTCAATTCCCATGGCAATTCTTTCTTCCATAACTTCACTTTTCCTCGAGCTCTCCCATTTAATTTAAAATTGTTGTAAACTCTTTAAAATTCTTACTTCATCTCTTCCAGGAATTATAATTGAATTTGTGCTCAAGATGTGTTTTTTCATTAGTATTTTTCTTGTAAACATATTGTTCATTTCTTCTGGATTGGCTTCTTAAAGGTCCCTTAAACAATAATAGCTTTTTGTATTAGATTTTTGTTGTTGTTGTTGTTGTTCTGCTTCCTTCTTGTTCTTTCTGACTTCTTGACTTCAGACTTTACTCTATGGCCAGGATCTGTGTATTCCTAGAAGAAATGTCTGGGCTGCTCTTGCTGCTTGGGGGAATTCAGTGTAGTGGTATTCCAAGATCTCTAAAACATCTGATGCTGGGCATCTGCTAACTTTCAGTGCTTCCAAAGTGGTATGATCCAGAGAATAGTCTGACCACTGCCCTCCTGAGCTGAGAGCCGAAAGTTATTGTCCTAAGTTTGGATTTGAGTAACATGCCTATGGGTGTGAGTAACTCCTATTGGAGTTCTATCAGATAGCAAGAAAGTTCTGCTGGTTCAGGATGATGGATTCTCATACTCCTTTTTGGTCTAAGACTCCTGCCCTAATTACTCAGCTGAAGACTTCAAATTGGTCTGGAAGTTAAAATGAGATGTCATTCCATTTCTGCTGTCCAAGCCAGACATCTGTTATTTGCTTTTGAACTTAGTACTTCCAGACACACAGCCTAGATACACCAGACTTCAACTTGGTATGCTATCATTCCTTAGTCAGCCTTGGATCTGTGATCTTGACTTGGATAGCAAGCACCTGAGCAGATAGATGGCACTTATTCCTGAGTCTTGTACAAATTTGAACCTTTCTCTACTGGATTTGGAAACTCTTCTTGTTTTAGGCTTTATCTGTGTTGGAATGCTCTATATTGTATGATCCAAGCTAGAGCCCCACATACCACTCTGTCTCCCTGTATTGCCCTGTACTAGAAAAATGACTCACTGTGATTTTTTTTCTTGGATTTCCCAATCAAACTTAGTCTTAAATATTTTCTAGATCTGCTTGGAAAACTGGTGGAGGGGAGCCTCACTGTGCTTCATCCTGATACTGCACCATCTTGTCTCTATATCAGAAGGAAAAATACTTGGTTTTCTACCCAAGTCTTCCTTTTTGCCTATATAATTTCATCCTTTTTTTTTAAGCAACTGGGGTTAAGTGACTTGCCCAGGGTCACACAGCTAGTAAGTGTCAAGTATTTGGTCTGATGCCAGATTTGATCTCAGGTTCTCCTGACTTCAGGGCCCATACTGTATCCACTGCACCACCTAGCTGCCCTTCTAATTTCATTCTTAAGAGGCTCATTGCTCTTCTAAGATGACTTCTCCTTCAAAATTGTAAATGACTGCATTTACTTGGACTTCCTCTGACCCTTTAAAATCTGCCTCTCCAAAATCTATGGTACCTTTCAAAATGTACTAGACTTTCTTATCCTCTTTTCTTATCTTTTGTTGGTTCCTGAATCTGTACTATAATGAAATGCTGACCAAAGCAATCTAAGAATTTATATGCTTCTCTGATTCAGGAATATTCAGAGATCCAGAAGATATGTGGATTACTGCATTCTCCCTTTTCTACTGTATCATGCCTATTAGCCAGGTTCCTACTCTCGTTCCTGAAATTCCAATCTATTCCATATTTCTGTATATGATATGATAAAGATGTAAAAATTTTAAATTAATGGAGTAATAAATTTTATTGAGACAAGCAACAAGATTAAATAGTTTTCTCTAAAAACTAAGATGTAATTGATTTCAAAATGTTTTTATTGAGAACAATGATAAAAGGACAAGTATAACTTGTCTTTTAATTTCATAAGATATGAGCAGGTTTTTACCACATGAACTAATTATTGGAAAACCAAATGTAAGAGGAACATCCCTCCAGAACTTCCTTGGAAAAGAGGTTTATTCTAGAATTTCTAAGGAAAAATATTTTCACATATTAGATGGGACAATTGAGACCCAAGATAAAATAAGTTTATAAAAGATAATTTAATATATCACTTAGTTTGCCTCTGTTTAACTAGGTTTGTTTCCTTGGGAGATGTAAGAGATTATGACTGTACTTAACTAAGTTTGTTCAACTTTTATGACATTGAAGGAAGCATAGGATTCTGACTTTGTCTTTTTTAAAAAACTTTTTTATACTTTTAATCATATATGTTCTTTAAATATTGGGAAAATATCCCTATTTTTGGTAGTGCACTTGTTTCCTGGTGCATATCTAAGTTCCCTGACTTTTAGCCCCTGATGTTTAACCAGTTTGATCTCCCTATGAATTTGCCATCGATCCAGTCCCTATGACTCCTTAAGGGAATTCCGTGAAAGGTCTTGAGAGTAAAGAATATGCATCTAAGGGAGTTAAGTAACTGCTTCTCTAATTGTGCCTCTTCTAGCACAGTTGTGCTTTAAGCTCAAAGTGGTGGGGAGGGGGAGGAGACTATGACAAAAATTTATGGCCTCATTTGAACCTAAGCCTATGTGGCTGAGAACTATACCTGTTGGTAAAAGACCAGATTTATTTAATGTTTAATTTAGGACCTAGGTTATGCTGACCTGAAACCCAAGCAGATCTAAAGAATGATTCAAGGACTTTGAGGAATCTTCTTCCATTATACATCTCAAGATACCCACGAGACTTATCTGGAAACTGACTCCATGCTGGCCAAACAGCTACTATTTTCCTTATTCCTTTATTTGAAGCCTATATAAAGTGTAACTTACAGACATTTGAGGTGAGTAGGTGCCTCTTTTTCTGTTCTCTCCTCTGCTGTATGACAAACTTTTTTCTAAACTATTCCAGTTATGCATTTTGTTCTCAGCTAACAAAAGACATAGCTTGAAGCCTTAAATGTCACCAGAAAACTATTGGTGAAAAAAGAGACAAGGTTTTTTTCTTTCAGAGAAAAACTTCGGGGTCATTAAAAGAACTACACAGTAGCTCTTCAGGGACTGAAGAAAATGCATTTTGTTTTCCTCTGCATTTTTCAGTGATCAAGTTTTGAGTAATACTAGATGTAGGAGAGAATGCTTTTGATAGTCTATCTAAAATACCTTTCATGTGTGTTGCTGATTTTAATCCTGAAACCTGACTACTTATTGAAGACATAAACAATGTCCAAACATGCTTCTGTGATTCAAGTACAGCTTGTTTAAAAGCATTCAAAGAATACAAAGGTGTCTTTTTTTTTCAGTCCTTAAACTCATAAGAAGGACTCTAGCCAAATGAATCAAGCACAGAGTCTGGAATTCATTTACAACTTTATCACTGACTTTTTCAATAAGGTTGAGCAAATTATTTTGTCATAATAACTCAGAATGATGCTTAATGTAATTTTCTGGTTGGTTAGAAATCATATTTTGTTTCAGCCCTTGTTGAAAACTATTTTTAAAATGTTGGCCTTCTCACTGCTACTGAGTCTTCATTACCCACCCACTTCTTATATCTTGCAATCTGACTTCTGACCTCGACATAACAATGAACCAGCTTTCTCAAGGTTATCTATCATTAATCTCTTAACTACTAAATTTAGTAATCTTTTTTCCATCCTCAACCTCTACAAAGTTGTAATCGTTTTTGACCACCACTATCCCCTTCTTATACATCCCATTTTCTCTCTCTCTCTCTCTCACACACACACACACCCCTTGGCTTCTGTGATAGGCTTTATTCTGGTTCTACTGCTATCCATTTGAACACTCTGCAATCACCTTGGGCAGCTAGATGATCTATTGATAGAGTGTCAGTCCTGAAGTCAAGAAGACCTGAATTCAAATCTGGCCCCCAGACACTTGCTAGCTGTGTGACCCTGGGCAAGCCACTTAACCCTGTTTGCTTCAGTTTCCTCATCTGTAAAATGAGCTAGAGAAGGAAATGGCAAACCACTCCAGTATCTTTGCCAAGAAAACCTCAAATGGGGGTCACGAAGAGTCAGACATGGCTACAATGATTGAACAAGAACAGAACAACAACAGCCACCTTTGCAGCAGTATTATGCTACATCTCAGGTCCAGATGCCTTCATGGACTCTGGAAAAATGGGAATGGTCCCCCACAGTGTGGAGGATGCTAAGGATCCATTTTATTAGTCACTCAGTTTCATAACTTCAGAGTCATTCTTTATTCTGCCCTCTCTCACTGTTTATAATCAATCATTTGTCTCTTTCCCTCCACTCATAAACCTAACATTTTAATTTAGATCTTGACTACCTCTCAACTAGTCTCCTAATTAATTGGTTTTTCCTTTCTCCATTCCATCCTGACTGTCTCCTCATATGCTGCTGCCTTCACTCTGGCCATCATCTCCATCTCTGCTCCACCACAACTTTAGATTCTCCCCCTGGAATAACTGACCGAAACCAAGTCTCCAGAGTATTTCCTGAACGTTCCCATGCCCTTCCTTACAGTTTCTCTTTATATGTTGTTTTCCCCCGTTAGTACGTATTTTCCTAAGATCAAGTTCTTTGTCTTCCTTGTATTTGTAGTCCTAACACTCAGCACATTGGCTAGCACTTAATAGGCTAGATGGGGAGGTCTGCTGCCTGAAGTTCCCAGAGCAGAGTGAGACACCATGCTGGGGGGCCAGGGTACTTTCTTTTGCCTTTTGGTAGGAGAGGTCTGGGACTTCTCTCGTTCAGATGGAAGAGTATCGGCCCACGTGGTTGGTGGAAGTTTTCCCCTGGAAAGACTATGTCCAGCATTTCTGTCACTATTATCATACTGTCCCTCCTGAGTGTCTTCATAGTTTTCATCTTGATAACCCAGTGTATAAGGCTCTGGCTACTCAGTCATTGGCACTGAGGCATGTTCTCCCTTCCTCAAGTCTACCAGATGCATAGGGACGTGTCTGAGTGGGACAGGCCATATGAGTACTCTGGCCAACGGAATAGGAGTTCAGCTTTGGGGATAGATAAGCAAGGCTGCCAAGGCACATTGGAAGAGGACTCTGCAAACAGCAGCTAGACTCACTTTCTTGTACCAGAACCTCTGAAGTAATGAGCAGCCTGGCCTACATCTTGTCCTGTCTTGACCAAGGAGGAAGGTTGAGAGTCCTGTCTTGGGTCTTTAAATCAAAAAGGGATGCCAGAGAAAACTTCCTACCTATATCTAACAAACTATATGTCATAAATAGCAAACACACTATTTGTTCTTTTGATTGTATTCCTCTCTATCTTATCTGGCAGATTGCTCCAACTATTGTCCCCTCAATTCTCTAACACTGACTCTCTCACAGCCTGCAGTATTGGTTCCTTCCCTGATGCTTAAAAACACTTGTAAGTCTTCCCCATCCTCAAGAAATGTAATTAAATCCTGGTCGATTTATTATCGATTTTCAAAAACGTTCCCTGGGAAGACAGCAGATATACCTATTCTTAATGACAAACTCACATATTGACACCTTGGTGTCTCCTACTTACTGCTTTCTTGCCCTACTGCCAATCACATCTTGCTAAAATAAATGCCAACCCTGAAGTATTGTTACCATCAACTTCCTTTACTAGTATTCACATGTTCCTGAGTGGGGCCAGCGGAAGTTCTACAACTATGCTGACTCAATTCACTACAAATTTGCTATCTAATGTCAATTGTGCCTTCACTTTAATATAGATTCTCCACCCAATTCACCACAAACACTTTTCCAAACTTCTTCTGCCCTCAAGCCTCCAAGAGCATCCCTTTGTTCATACTAAAAAACTTCCCATCGCTGAAAAAGAGATAGTTTACCAAAAGTTCCTCCTTTTCCTCTTCACCTTATGTCACATAGACCTGACAATATGCAAAACAAACTTGTAATAGATTAGTTGTGTCTGAAAATACAGTTCTTATTCACTTGGCCTATCGTTCTTCCCTAAGGCTCACAAAGCGGCCTCCTGTCCTGATCAAAGTTTTGCAATTCATTTAATACCTTGTAATCAGCTCATTTTCCATGTTTAGGTTATAAGCTTTCAAGACCAATTTCCTTACACGTAAAAGAAGGTAAGTATAGTATTTGTAATTGAAGCTTGATTATAGTTTTCATTAGCAACCCCATGAATATATTTTTTCCAGTGTTTAATCTTTCTTCAACTTGAGACTCCCAGCAGAACCTCCATTAATACCTCCAAGGAAGTGTACTGCCATTACTTATATATTTCACCTTTTTCAGGCTTTTGTGTTTGATATTGTTTACACAGTTATTTAAATAACTATTTGGATCAATTCTGAAGGTATGACTTTCTTTTCCCCAGTCCTTGATGGTAGAGTTCATGTTTTCTCATCTTGAAGTACTCAAGATTCAGGCTGCTTCACAAATCAAATTCCAAACAAGATGACTTGTTGAGGTGGGTAGTTCAGAATTTCAAATTAAAATGCATATATGTGTATATCTCTGAAAAGAAATAAACTAGTAATGATTTACATATTAATTCTGATTTTGTGTCATTCAGAATGAGCTCCACATTTCCTTATTCTTGTACTTAAAAAGGCACTTCTTTGAAGAGGTGAGGGGCAATGGGTAAAAAACATTGTCAAACTTAAATAATATCACTGAGCTTTTTTTCTCTTTAGTTCCTTTTTTTTTTGGAAAGAGTGGTCTTATATGTAAAGGAGGAACATAAGATATATTCAGAAATTAGGTGATGTAAAAAAACAAAAGAGATCAATAAACATGATTATTTTAAAATGGTAAGGAAAACATAGTTTAGTATCTTTTGAAGAGAAATATTAAATAGACATGCATTATTCACAGTATTCTAAACTAGAGCTGCTAAGCAGTTCCTGAGCCTCTGTGATAGCTACCATACAAGAAACTATACTATGTTTTGATTTGACATTCTTTTGTGTGTTTCTTTAACGCTTTCTTATAGACCACATTCCTCTTGTCTGAACTCTGTGATGGATATTTATTCTATATGAGTTATGTATACATGGCTCTGCCCCTGTATCACTCGAGCTCAAAGGAATAGTAGTTGTTTGGTAGCCACTCCATTTCTGAATGATCTCTTTGGAGGCTAGAAGAATGCCAGGGGCAGGTCTGGGGGGGACCACAATACAATGAATAAAACTGTGGGGTTCACTATTTGTTCCCTGCACCAATTTTTGTGCTATGTTTGAAATACAGCAGCTAGCTGGCACAGTGGATAGAGTTCTAGGCCTGGAGTAAGGAAGGCTCCTCTTCCTGAGTTCAAATCTGGCCTCAGGTACTTACTATCTCTGTGACCCTAGGAAAGTCACTTGACTCTGTATGCCCCCATTTCCCCATCTGTAAAATGATCTGGAGAAGGAAATGTCAAAGCACTCCAATATCTTTGCAAAGAAAACTCCAAATGGAGTCAGGAAGAGTCAAACATGACTAAATGACAACAGTGACAAATGATTGGAATGAAGTATCATGATGAACAGCTGTCTCTAAGGAAAAAATTATGTAGAATGAAGAGATACTCAGCTTTTTAGTCATAAAGGTCTAAGCACATAAAAGTGTCGCTAGAAGTATGTGAGTTTATATTATTAGTTTGCTTTAAAGTCCTTTTTATAATTCCATCCTCCTTTTCTATTGTTTCACAAACACTATTAACTTAACACATTTTTAAATAAATAAATGACTTTCCAACCAAGTTTTTAAAAAAATTATGAGATGTTTAATATAATGATTACAATGTTGCAAATGTGTTAGAAAAATAAGATACTATTCAAAGAGCAGTCATTCAAAAATAAATTATGCAAGTGCATAAGTAGCTGCACAAACATCATATGTGTGTGTGTGTATATATATATGTATATGGGTGTGAGGGAGTGTGGGTGTATGTATGCACAAAAATATATTTGTGTGTATTTCAAATTATTTGTCAGGACAATCATGAAAGAAACAAAAAATACCATTTAAGCCAATAACTGAAGAAACCCATAGTCATTATCACGATAAGCTATTTCACATTTGTTCAAAAAGCATGTGCAAAAATTACATTAAAGTATCTCATACCAAGTTCGAGTCAACCAGAAAACACTATGGATAACCCCAAAGTGTTGTACATGTATCTCGTCCTTTAGCAACCCCCACAAAAGAAAGTGATTCAACAAACTTGAGAACAGATAGTCAAGCCACTAGAAGAGTGAGTTGCCTGAACTCCCAAGTTCCTCCAACCTCCAAGATCTGGTAAAAAATGGGTGATGGAAAGAACAAGATGAGTACATGAACAGAGAAAAGAGGAGAAAGGAAAACAAATAAAAAGGAGAGGCAGAAACCATCACAAGTGAGATGCATGAGGCAGAGGGTAGAAGCAGAAGGATGCTTCAGTGAGAGGCAGAGAGCAGAACACTGAAGAATACTTGCTAAGGACATGAGAAGAGGATGTCAAGCCTATACAAAAACTCAGATAAACAAGGTGATCAATAAACAAAATAAAACATTTATTTAGAATCAAGGAATTGCAATCTGGAACAAAAAGAGGAATTACAAACTGATTATTTACACTCAGAAAGGGGTTAGGGGGTAGCTAGGTAGATAGATGGAACAACAGTTGACAAGTTATTTTTTTTGGATACATTTTAAGTTCCAAGCTATCTCCCTACCTCCCCACCCTGCACTAGAGAGGCCACCATTTCATACCCATGAACACGCGCGCGCGCACACACACACAACACATATATGTAAGACCACATATACATCTTGTGGTATATACATGTATGTACATATACATATGTATATGTAATGTATATATATGCATATATATGTAAAATGATATACACACACACACACACACAAGGTCACTACAATCTTTTACTAGTATGTATCGTATGTTTACTCTGTTCCACTGATTTACCTTTCTATTTCTTAGCTAGTGCCAGATAGTTTTGATAATTATAGCCTTATAGTAGAGTCTAAGGTCTGTTATTGCTAAACTTCCTTCCTTTACATTTTTTCCTTTGATATTCTTGATCTTTTGTTCTACCAAATGAATTTTGTTATTATTTTTTTCTAGCTCAATAAAATATATTTTGGTAACTTAATTGAGATGGCACTGAATAAGTAAATTAGTTTAGGCTGAACTGTCGTTTTTATTATATTGGCTCTGCCCACCCATGCACAATTAATTTTTCCAATTACTTAAATCTGACTTTATTTGTATAAAAGTGTTCTATCATTTTGTTCTTATAGTTCCTGAGTTTATCTTGACTCCCAGGCATTTTATGCTGTCTACTTTTATTTTAAATGCAGTATCTCTTACTATCTCTTCTTGCAGGGTTGTTTGGTGACATATAGAACTGCTGGTGTCTTAGGTAGGTTTATTTTATATCCTGATACTTTGCTAAAAATGATTGTTTCATATTGCTTTTTAGTTGAATCTTACAGGATTTCCCAAATATATCAATATATCATCAGCAAAAAAGATATTATTACCTCATTGTCCATTCTGATTTCTTCAATTTATATTTCTTTTATTACTGCTTTTGCTAGCATTTCTAATAAATATTAAACAACATTGGTAATAATGGCCAACCTTTGTTTCACTCCTAACCTTCTATGGAAAGCTTCTAGTTTATCCCCATTATGAATAATGCACGCTCATGGCTTTAGATAGATGCTTCTTATCATTTTAAGGAAGAATCCATTTCTCTTATGTTTTCAAGTGTGTTTAATAGGAATGAGTGTTGTATGTTGTCAAAAGATTTTCTGCATCTATTCCTATAATTATAATTTTTGTTACTTTTGCCATTGTTATAATCAGTTATGTCAATGTTTTACTTATGTTAAACCATCCCTGCATTCCTGGTATAAATCCTACGTGGTCACAATGTATAATCTTTGAGATATATTATTTCAGTTTCCTGGCTATTATTTTGTTTAGTATTTTTGCATCCATATTCACAAGTGAAATTGGTCTATGATATTCTTTGCCTGTTTTTGCTCTTCCTGGTTTAGGTATCAATACCATGTTTGTTTGTTAAAAGGAGTTTGGTAGAATTCTTTCTTTGCCCATTATTCCAAATAATTTATACAATATTGGAATTAGTTGATCTTTAAACGTTCAGTAGAATTCACTTGTAAATCCATCTGGTCTTGATGCTTTTCTCTTAAGAAACGCATTTATGGCCTGTTCAATTTCTTTTTCTCATATAGGTTTGTTTAGATATTCTATTTCCTCATCTAGGAGGAAATTACCTTTAATCTAGGCAGTTTATATTTTTATAAGTATTCTTCCATTTCATTTACATTGTTGTATGTTTTGGCATTTGGGCAAAATAACTCCTAATAATTGCTTTGATATCACCTGAATTGGTGGCATATTCACCCTTTTCATTTTTGATACTAGTGATTTGGTTTTCTTCTCTCTTTGTTAAAATCATATTAACCAACGGTTTATCTTTTTTGTTTTTTTTATAAAACCAACTTCTAGTTTTATTTACTAATTCAATGGTTTTCTTACATTTAGCTTTATTAATATTACCTTTAGTTTTTAGGACTTCCACTTCGGTATTTGAGTATTTTTAATTCATTCTTTTTTCAGTTTTTTAATTGCATACCCAATTCATTGGTATGCTTTTTCTCTATTTTACTGACATAAGGATTCAAAGATATGAATTTTCCTTTGATTACTGCTTTTGCTGCATCCTATAATTTTTAGTATATTATCTCATTATCATTCCTTTAATAAAATTATTGTTTCTATGACTTGTTCTTTAACCTATTCATTCTTTAAGATTAGGTTATTTAGTCCCCAATTAATTTTTAATTTGTGTTTCAATGGTGTCTTGTTAAATAAAAATTTTTTTGTATTATGATATAAAAAGGGTGCATTTAATATTTCTGCTTTTCTGCATTTAATTAAAAATTTTATGCCCTAATATGTGGTCAGTCTTTGTAAAGGTACCATGTACCACTGAGAAAAAGATATATTCCTTTCTATTCCCATTCAGTTCTTTGCAGATACCTATCATATCTAAGATTCTATTCACATCTTTGCTCTTTTTCTCATTTATTTTTTATTATATTTATCTAGTTCTGCCTGGGAAGGTTGAAATCCCCCACTATTGTAGTCTTGCTATCTATTTCTACTTATAATTCATTTAGCTTTTTCTTTAAAAATTTGATTAACACAACATTTGTACATATAGTTTAATACTGATATTGCTTGATTATCTACAGTAACTTTTATCATAATATAGTTTCCCTGTTTGTCTCTTTTTATTAAATCTCTTTTAGCTTTAACTTTTTCTGAGATCATGATTACTACCCCTGCTTTTTTTTCTGTATCAGCTGAAGCATAATAAATTCTACTCCAGTCCTTTAATACTCTATGTGTATTTCTCACTTTTAAATGTGCTTCTCATAAACAGTATTTTGTTGGATTCTGTTTTTTAATCTGTTCTGCTATCCAGATAGCATTTAGTAGAGTGCTACGCAATTGTATATACATGCATGCTCCAGTTTTCTCTGTTCCCCAATTCTCTTGCTAAGTTTATATTTTGAATCTTCATGCCACTGGGAGGAGGGGGAGTCTTAGGGTAAAAGTGGAGTTATGTTGCAAACAGCAACACTGCTTGCAACAATGTCCTACTTCAATTCCCTCTCTTCCTCTCTTCTCTGCCTGAGGTCTATTGTGGCACCTAGCACTTCCAAACCTTTGTGCTGTCCCACTCCTCACTGCTATTACAGCCTTAGTAAATTTCTGTCATTTGGATCTCTGTGACACTAAATGGATAGAGATGAAAAGTAATTGATTTCTGTTGTAAAAAAAAAAAAGTGGGTTGGCTTATGGAAACCTGCTTTTTGGTGTGTGGGAGTGGAGTAATGGGGTGCTAAGTGAGAAAGCATTAGGGAGTTACTGATTCACTTTTTCTGTTGTAAGTTCATCAAGTTTTTCCTTGTTTGGGTTATTGGTGTCCTCAACAATGAAGAGAGTTGAAATTTATTTGTCTCTTGTGTATAATACCTTGTAGAGGAATTGGAGAGGTTTAAGAATTCTTGAGAATTAGAGAAAATACTTAATCCTCCATCTTTTTATGAGTCAGAAGTCTCACGATAATGCTATTTAATATCCATTTAAGTATAAATTCTTCTTTCAACTTACTCTTTTTTAAATTTTTTTTAAAATTTTACTTTTAATTTACAAAATAAAACAAGCATTTCCATAACATAGTACAATAAAAAAGATGATTGCACATGTAACTGCAAATCTGCTATGCACAACTTGCTATTCCTTTCAAATAAACAACAAAATTATTTGCCGTGCAAGCCTTAAATCCTTTTAATCATTTTAGCTGATGTTTTTGCTTTGTAGTCAGTTAAGGGTTTGTTAAATATCTCTGCTTTTCTGCATTTTTCTGAGTTTTTAAAATCTCTTATACATGGTCAATTTTTGTAAAGGCGTACAAAGCTGAGAAACCCCTAACTTCTTTATAATTCTCACTCAGCATTCTCCTACCTAGTCTTTTTATAATTCTTTTCATTTCTCTCATTTTAAAGTTTTTTTTACTATATTTGTCTAAGTTTGAGAGGGGCACATTAAGATCCCTAAAATTATTAATTATCTATTAATCCTTTCAATTTGATTAGTTTTTTCCAAAATCATATTCACCTGAAGCCCTCATATTAATTCTAAGTGAATTTTTATGCTTCGAGTTGTTTTATTTTTAACAAAATCCTATGGGATTCTCCTTTCTAATCTACTATTCCAGTCTCCTCCCTTTCACTACATCCATTTCCAAAGTTATAAATGTTGTTCTTTTTCTTCCATTATGTCTATTACCACTCATCCTATCATTTTATAATGAAAAAATAAGGCAGAAGGAATTGATATTAATACCAATTATCTATAATTGGAATGGTTTGATCATATTCTTTTGCTCTTTCTCCCTTCATCAGACTTAGCTCTAAACTACTGAGTTTTTTTTTCTTTTTTTTTTGTCTCCTTTTAATACCCAACCTTGTTATAATATATTCTCCACTTTTTTGGTTTGTTTTGCTTATGATTTTTCCCTCCCCAAATCTACCATGTCTTTTAATCTCACTTCTGTAGTCTCCCTATACTCTCCTATTTCCCAGTTGATTTTAGTGGTTTCTACCATAAGAGTAATTTTTATTTTTATTTCCCTTTATTCCTCCTGCAACTTTTGATTACTGAAAACCTATTTTCTGTTAACATTAACTTCACTTGACTTGTTAAAAGGAAAGGTCAAGGATTTTTTTCTCCTAGTTAAGAGCTTTTTTGAATTGACTAAAACTTGTCCCACGGGATGTGAAAGCCTTTAAAGCCTTAGTATTCCTTAGATAAGAAGTCAGAGGAAGATTCTCAGCTGTCTCCGACTCCTGGACAAAATGTTAGTCTTCCTCCTCATTGTGCCTATTTGTGGATCCTCTAAATGTAATTTAACCTGTAACCTGGCTTAGTTTACCTATAAGTTTGTTTCCTTAGGGGATATATGGGATGATGACTCTCAAGTGTGTTCACATTTTATGACATCAAAGGAAGCATTGAGATTACAAACTCATCTTTTCTTTGACTTTTATGGTCTGAGAAATGTACAAGATAGCAATACGTAAAAGAATTATTTCTCGGTCACACTAATATAATTTTGCCTATAAGAAGGTTTATTACAGTCCCAAAGATTGTTCAGGTTTTCTCTGAGGCCTAAACTTGTGCTTGAGCAATAAAACCTAGGTTTTTACCTCTTTAAACTTTGCATTATGGTAAATATATTTTGACACCAGTAATCTATTACATGAACTCAAAGATATTTCTCCCATAACACTACACTACATTGTGTGTGTGTGTGTGTGTTCAACTTTATTTCCCCTGGTTGATATGAAAGTGAAAGTCATGAGGTATTTGCTCCTGTGACTTCATTTTCCATGTCTGCATATTCTTCTTTATGCTCCCCATTTATTTTGATAAATATTTTATAGTTTTACTTGACCATTGATAGTATCTACTTTTCAAACATTCAACACTGAATGTCTCAGTAATGTAGATCTGATGTTTAATGTCCAAGAATTGCTAATTCCACCTTCTAGCTTAGAATATAGGTGTAAGTTTCATAAGTATATTATCTCATAAATGCTAATTCCTATAGGGACACTCCAATAATCCTGGAAAGTCAAGGAAAAGGTAAGAATTTTCTCAATTTGAAAATATCAAATACATGAATAAAGATTTCCAAATAGCATTTAAGAATTATATATTTGCTTATAAGATGGGGGGGAAAGTTACAGTCCACTCCAGAAAGCAAAAAAATAACAATCTGTTTTGCATCTATAAAAACCATAATTTCATAGAATTTCATTACAGATTTTTTAAATGACATTTAAAATATGCAAAAAAAAAGCAGATAAACTTTAAAATTTCAAAAGTCATTCTGGGAAGATGGTGAAATAGGTCATAAATTTCCAGGCTCTCCAGATTTCCTCCACAGACAGAAAAATCACCACAAAATGGACATAGAGCAGCAAAATAAAGGGGTAAAGCAGCTGTCCTCCTAAGACATTCTGAGAGGACCTCAGAAAAGAGAGAACCTCCAGTGGCTGACATGCAGCCTAAATGAAGCATAGATATTGCCACAATGACTCCACTGTATCAACAAATAGCAGTCCCTGGAGCATCTCTGTCAGGAAGCAGACTAGGCCTCAAAAAATTTCACCTCAACTTTCACATCACTCAAGGCCTCAAGAAATTTTACTTCAGGAACTTTTACCTCACAAACTTTTATCTAAGGAATAACAGATAGCCAAGCAGGGGAACATTAAAGAACCACACACACACACACACTTTTTCCGGAAGCCAGACCTAGTGCTGGGGACCAGAAGTGATCCCAAGCTGTGGCTGTGAGTAAGGAGAAGAAAGCATACATCTGGTGGGTGCAGTACAGCAAGGACCAAGAACATTTTCAGGATAACATGGCTGGAAATCCTAACTGTAGCTGAGGTAAGGAGAGGAGTCCCTGAGGTTGAGCCCCCAAATAGAATTCAGAAAACAGTAGTAAGAAGGATCTGAGGCCTAGCGGCAACATAACCCACAACTGGGGATTAGAACTTGATTATAATAATATTAAGTTGCTGAAAATAAAATAAGACAAAATAAAAATGAATAAGCAAAGGAAAAAGAACCCAATCATACCTTAATGTAAAGGAACATCTGGGTTCATAGTCAGAGAAATATAGTAAGATTAAAAAAAGCCACTCCTAACCCAAACAGTAACAACAAATGGTCACAAGTACAAAAGAATTACTAGGAGAAGTTAAAAAGGAATTCAAAAACCAAATAAGAATGAGGAAAATTAGGAAAAAATAAAAGCAATTCAAGAAAATTAGGAAAAGAAAGTCAATCAATTGGAAAAAGAGGTCCAAAATCTTAATGAAGAAAATAACTCCTTGAAAACTAGAATTGAGCGACAGGAATCAAATGACATTAATAGACACCAAGAAATAATAAAACTAGAAAAAATAAGAAAAGAATCTGAAACACATCATTAGAAAAACAACTAATCTGGAGAACAGATCAATGAGAGACAATATGAGAATTGTCAGACTACCTAAAAGTTATGATAAAAAAGGAATCTGTATACACTATTATAAGAAATCATTAAAGAAAATTGCCCTGAAGTTCTAGAACAAGAGGATAAAGTAGAAATTGAAAAAAGTCTACTGTTCATTACCTGAAAGAGATCCCAGGAAAAAAACTTATAAGAATATCACAGCCAAGTTTTAAAACTGCTAGATTAAGGTGAAAATATTGCAAGTAAGAAGAAAACAAATTAAGCATACATCTGGTGAGTGCAGTATAGCAGGGGGCAAGAACATTTTCAGGACAACATGGCTGGGAGTCCTAACTGTAGCCTAGGTAAGGAGAGGAGTCCCTGAGATTGAGCTCCCAGATAGAATTCAGAAAACAATAGTAAGAAGGATCTGAGGCCTAGGGTAATATTACTGACAATCAGGATTAAAACTTGATTATAATAATATTAAGTTGCTAAAAATAAAATAAG
Organism: Phascolarctos cinereus; assembly: GCF_003287225.1. NCBI lineage: Eukaryota > Metazoa > Chordata > Mammalia > Diprotodontia > Phascolarctidae > Phascolarctos > Phascolarctos cinereus. The sequence goes on along the minus strand of NW_027556180.1, from coordinate 182,338,609 downwards.
ACAAAATAAAATGAAGAATTTAAATACTGCAGGAAAACAGTCAGGATTTCACAAGATCTAGCAGCTTCTACTCTAAAAGATAGTAGGTCTTGGAACATTATATTTCAAAGAGCAAAAGAGCTGGGATTGCATCCAAGAATAACTTACCCAGCAAAGTTGAGTATAACTTTGAATGAAAAAAAAATGGATATTTGATGAACTGAAAGACTTTCAGGCATTTGTAACAAAAAGACCAGAACTCAATGGAAAATTTGACATCAAAGATCCAGAAAATATAAGTAAAACATTAAAGACTAATTAGAAGTCAAACTGTTTACTTATTCTATATATTAAAATGTTATCAGTATTCTTAAAACTGTCATCATTACTTAGCTTTGAAAGAAAGGCTGGGGCTGAGCTGTGTATAATGGGGTGATTCTAAAAAACAAAATTGGAGAGGAAAAAATAAAAGGAAGCAATTACATTACAAAAATAAAGCATGAAAGGAAGAACTAATATAGAGAAAGGAGGTGGGGGTGGATAATGTTGGAACCTTACTTCCATCTAGGTTGAAAGAGAAACAACATATACAGCTAGAAGGGTGTAGTAGTCTTCTGAACATGTAGACAGGTGAGAAAACTGGTGGACAGGATGAGGGAAGGACTTTTCGAGGGCTGGGTAAATTAGGATTTGGAAGGTGGGGGAATGATAGGTTGAGGGAATTTTTGGAGGGATATTTGGATTGAGATTGGGGGTAGAGGGAAGGAATGGGGAGGCCTCTTGGAGAGGTGGGTAAAATGTGGGTGGGAGACAGGAGGGAGGAAATAAGGTAACAGGGATAGGGTAAAAAAAAAAAGAAAGAAAAATACTGAGCAAAAATAAGATGGAGGGAAACTCACAAATAGTAATTATAACTGAATATGAATGGGATGTTTCTAGTAGTTTTCTTTGTGGTGGCAAAGAACTGGAAATTGTAGATATCCCCATCAATTGAGGAATAACTGAACTGTGTATAATGGGATGATTCTAAAAAATAAAATTGGAGAGGAAAAAATAAAAGGAAGCAATTATATTATAAAAATGAAGTCTTTCAGTTCATCAAATATCCATTTTTTTTCATTCAAAGTTATACTCAACTTTGCTGGGTAAGTTATTCTTGGATGCAATCCCAGCTCTTTTGCTCTTTGAAATATAATGTTCCAAGACCTACTATCTTTTAGAGTAGAAGCTGCTAGATCTTGTGAAACCCTGACTGTTTTCCTGCAGTTGTGATGGACTACTACTGTGCTATAAGAAATTATGAGCTCAGTGATCTTAGAAAGACATGGAAAGGCTTGCACAAAATGTTGGAGTGAAGTGAGCAGAACCAAGAGAACATTGTATATAGTAACAGCAACATGGTTTTAAGAATGACTTTGAGCAACTAAGTCATTTTTGACTATTATAAATACCCAAATTACCAAAGAAATATACTATCTACATACTAAGAAAGAAGAGATAAATAGAAGTGTATAGAATAATTTTACACATATACGTATGTATATTATATATGTATATACACATATACATACACACACTTATTTGTGCTAATGGTAGCCATCTCTATGGCAAGAGGGGGGAAGGAAAAAATTTATTGAAAAAAAACTGTTTATTTGGAGGGAATAGCAAGTAGTACATAGTAGATTTGCAGTTTATGTGCAATCATCATTTTATTGTACTGTGTTATGGAAATGCTTGTTTTGTTCTGTGAGTTGAAAATAAAATAAATTTGTAATTAAAAAATTTTAAAAGAAAGCTAAAAAACCTTTCAGAACATTTGTCATCCATTAGCAACATAGCACTGAAGCATGAAATAAATGGAAGCAATATGATCATTGCAGATTTAATGTATTTTTTGTTTGGTTTTATGTTATTTAATATTTTCCTCAATTACACGTAAAAAGAATTTTAACATTTTTCAAGTTTTCAGTTCCAAATTCCCTCCTCCCTCATTGAGAAGGCAAGCAACAAAATACATTTCCATGCAAGTCATTCTGTAAAAGAAAACACAAACAAAAAAAACCCTAAGAAAAATAAAGAAGGGAAAGAAAAAGCATCTTTCACCTCCATTCAGGATCTACCAATTCTTTCTATGGAAAGGGACAGCACCTTTCATTATAAGTCCAATAGAACTGTCTTGGATCATTGTTTTAATGAGAATAGCTAAGTAATTCATAATAGATCATTGCACAATATTGTTATTAGTGTGTACAATGTTCTCCTAGTTCTGCTCATTTCACTTTGTATCACTTCATGTAAGTCTTTCCATGTTTTTCTGAGAGCATCCTGCTCATTTCTTAAAGCACAATAGTATTCCATCACAATCATATAAAACAACTTATTTCCCAACAGATGGATATCCCCTCAATTTCCAATTCTTTGCCACCACTAAAAGAGCTGCTATAAATATTTTTGTACACATAGGTCCTTTTCCTTTTTTTTTTTTAATTTCTTTGGGATATAGACCTAATAGTGGCATTTCTTGGCCAAAGAGTATGCATGGTTTTATAGCCCTTTGGGCATAGTTCAAATTGCTCTGTAGAATGATTGAATCAGTATACAACTTCACCGATAGGTTTTGATTTTGTTTTCTTCTTTTTCCTAGTGTATGTTTTGATCTTCCTTGTCACCATAGTGACTTTCTATGGTCAGAATTATTTTTCTATTGTTTGCTCATTTTCCAGTCTACTTTTTTACTTTTAACTCTATGCTAAAGTGGGGCTCTGCTTTCCAAGTGGAGTAGACACTGTTTCAAGCTTTAGGTTTTTTGTGCAGCTGTTTTCAGAAGTAATTCTGGGAACCTGTAAGTTTTTGGCTCTTTCAAAGTGGTATGATCTAGGGAGAGGTGTGATTACTACTCTTCTGTACTGTGCATTGGTTTGTGAGTGACCACAAACACTCTTTCCTACACTAGAACTGTGCCCAGGGTCCCTGCTCCCCTTTTCTAGCTACTCCCCTTCTCTTCACACTGGTTTTATCTGATCTCTTATCAGGTCTCTGGGGTCCAGTTCTAACAAGAGGGAATCTCAGGATGACTTTTGTCAAATAAACAATGGGAAGATAATGTGACCCACTGAGGCTTCTTAATATCCCACCAGGCAACTATTACTCTTAAGCAGAAGTCTTTTGCCTAAAGGAAAATAGAATCCATTTTTTAAATTACATTTTGGAAGTTTGTATTTTTTGAAGATTCTAGCTTATTTAGATCTAAAGTCCCCAGCCATGATGAACCCAATGAACCCAAGAGAGATTTGATATTCCAAATTTCATTTCTCTCTCTTATGCATAACTTAAACAATCAATATTAATTAAGTACATACATTTGCAAAGCACTGTGCTAAGCACTGGGGATACAAAAAGAGGCAAAGGACAATGTCTGCCCTTGAGCTTACAATCTAATGGGGAGACAACATGCAAACAACCATTTTTTTTTAAAACAAGCATGCAGGATAAATTGGAAATAATTAATAGCGGGAAGCTACTTGAATTAAGAGGAATTGGGAAACTATTCCAGGAGAGAGACAGAAAGAGAGAGAGAGAGAGAGAGAGAGAGAGAGAGAGAGAGAGAGAGAGAGAGAGAGAAACAGACAGAGACTGACAGATATTTTTATTGGGATTTAAAGGAATCCAAGAAGGTCAGTAGGCAGAATAGAGGAGGGAGAGAGTTCCAGTTATGTGGGATAGCAGGAGGCAAAAGGTGGAGTGTCTTGTTCATGGAACAGCCAGGAGAGCAGTGTCACTGGATTGAAAAATGTATTTATGGGAGTAACATGTAAGAAGACTAGAAAAGTAGGAGGGGGCTTTGTTATGAAGCTCTTTGAATGCCAAACAAACCATTTCACAATTGAGCCTAGAGGCAATACCTAGCAGTCATCACCTGTCTCTCTAGCTTCCTTTTCACAATAATAGATAAAGTAAATCAGAACTTTATTTTAAGCCAAAATTCAACTGCAACTAAAATAATTTTAAATAACAGAGAAAAGCTTTACAACAGGTACTCTCTCTCTCTGGGATGGAGAAAGGAGACAAGAATGGAAAAGGGAGGAAGCCCACTTGGAGTAAACATATTCACCTCCAGTCTCTATCTCATCTCAGTTCTGGGTGATATTCAAATGACTTAAATGCCAATGATTATGGCAGTTAACAACAATAGCAACAGTTGTGGAAGCTATGGCACTAATCTCCAGGTAAGGCTGCTGTCCATTCCTTGTCATCACTAGAATCATACAACAAGCATTCTCTTGTGCCAAAAGGACTCTGTCCAAACCTCCTTGCTCACTTCTTTCTCCACATAATATTTCTTCTCTCCCAAGAATTGTTCTGACCATCTTCAAGACTGGTAAATTTTCAGTTTGAGTATTTACAACTTAAAAATTGGTAAATGCTAAAACCAAGTTTAATTGATTGTATTACTGATTATCTACCCTTAAGGTGATGGATAAAAATCTTAATAAAGCTGATTAAACTTAAATTTAAGGGTATTTTTTCCCATAGAGTTGATTATTCAACACTTATCAAAACCCTAACTCCTGTGTTCTTTAAGGACTGGGAAAGGGTGGAATGTTTTTTTCCTGGGCCAGTGACAGCATCATTTTTCCCATAAAGAGCTCTAGGCAGGTATTAGCGATGTTACTCCTTCCAGCAGAAAATGGACCCCAATTAGCTACCCATGCTAATTTGTTGCTAAAATGAGCTTTTACCTCACCCAGGTAATATAATAATGCCTTTAGGGAAATAAAGAAAGGATCAATTCTCTTTTTGAGCATAGAAGGCCTATATGAGGACTTAAAATTTAAGAAGCTTCCCTGTGGTTAAATGTCTAGTAAGTCATTAAATTTCAGAAATGAAATTTGAATCCAGATGTTTCTGACTCCAAGACTGTTCCTTAAGTCTTCAGAAGGCCCTTGATCACTAAAAAAGAGGGTGGGGGAAAGCTTGAGGATTACAAGCATAAGATCAGTCGAGGGGGGCAGGGGGAATTGGGACAGTTTTTTTTTTCATCCTCCAAGTCACAATGCATAATCATGAAAGTGATAGAGGAATTCAAAGAAGGCATCAGTACCAAGGAGGAAATGAATTACCACTTCTGATTCTCTCCATCTTGTATGTACAGTCTGTGTAGGCCTCATCTTTAAGCTACTGATCATTCACTTTAAACATATCCTCTCACAGATTCTTCTGCTAGTTCTTCATGGTTAACTTGTTATCAATAGTATTCCAAGACTAGTTTAAAGGTCAATAATTTAGAAAAATGATAATTATTTCTTTAAGTACTTTAGTCAGATGTTTTGATTTCATCTAGGCAAAGCCTAAAGGAAATTTAGCTTAGCATTTTTCAAGGGTGAAAAATAAAACCAATATTTTGGCCTTTTATTTTTTCAAAAATTTTAACCACTTTAATGTAGAGAAATACATGGAAATAATGAAGCCTAAAAACTACCCAATAGTTAATAATTTGTTTTGGATACCTTTTAATTCTTCAACGTTGTCATAAAAAGCAATTGGTTAAAAAGTATATTGCTACAATCTGGGAAACAATAGGGAAAGGCTGCCCTCTTGTGTTAGAGCTTCAGTGAAAATTACTTAACTCTCATACTCCACTATCTAAGGTTATTCTAGGTTCAGTCACTTAGGATAGAAATAAAACTTGCATCTAGGAAAAACTAGTCTTTTCAGTTGGCTCGAAAATTGAGTCTTTTTTAGATAAGTGAATGTTCATGAAATGATTTCTTAATTACTGAGCAGTAAATAGCAAACTAATCAGAAACACTTGTAGTAGGAAGAGAGGAGACATTCAGGTTGAGTGTATGTGATGAGAAAGTTCAGGCAAGATACCACAAGTTTTTCAAAGATAGAGATGGACAGGTGAGGCAAATGAGATGGCAGAATTACATCCACAGGAGTAGGCCTTTACAACGTTTCATTTCAATTGGAATAAAGAATAGCAACTCCAGAGACAAGACAAGTGCTATGAGGAGGGATGGTATGTCCTGTTTTGTTGGAGTAACTTTTTGATTTGTGCAGACCAAGGGTGGGGAACCTGCAGCCTCAAAGCCACATGTGGCCCTCTAGGTACTCAAGTGCAGCCCTCTGAATCCAAACTTCACAGAACAAATACCCTTAATAAAAGAATTTGTTCTGTAAAACTTGGACTCAGTCAAAAGGCAGAAGATTCCCCACCCTTGGTCCAGACTAATCAATGAATATCCATTGTGGATATCAGGGGAAACCATCTGTTATGAAATAAGCCATTTAATGGATGTTTAAACACAATGTTGGAAATCTTTCAAGAAAATCCTAATGTAACCTACTGAAATCAAGCAATGGCTTCAATGCTTTCGAATTCTTAGATAAAGAGTCTTTTGCTCATGGTTTAGTACATATTGCTGTGATTCACCTCTATCCACTGGATTGTCATCATTACATAAAAAGCAAGAACATCTTAAAATGGGCATTCAAGATTGTTTGTCCAATAGAACCATAGCAAATCTAACTTTTTACTGAAGAACACAATCTCAAAAAAGATAAGCACATTCAGACTGGAATAAAATAATTGACATGAAATTCAATGTTTCATTTCAATTGGAATAAGGAACAGCAACCCCATAGATAAGGAAGGATGGTATGGCAGACTTACTGCTTTGTTAAAGTACCATTTCAATTTGTCATGACCAATCAATTAATATCCATTGTGGATAGAAGGGGAAATCATTTGTTATAAGATAAGCCCTTTAATGGGCAAGATTGTATTTCATCACGACTTGTTCTCTTTCATTAAATTCAATACATTATAATAGGACAAGATTGCTCCAGTTTTGAGTATTTTAGGTCCAATTAAAACTTTTCTTTTTGCCTTAATTGGCAGGAAGGATTTCCTTATGCAGAACATTGATTAAAAGCAAAAAACTCTTCAGCAAAGAAACCACAATGGAACCTTAATGGATTTAATGCATTGATGATAAGTAAAATAAGTATCCTGAATGACAGCAGGTTTTCTGTCTTTCTACGGAATGATTTCCATTTATAAGGAAACAATCTTGCCCTGTAAATCTCTGGCCTAGTTTTAGAGGAAAGCATGATGCTGAAGTCCCATACATTTTCACTGAGTCCAATGCAACATTGAGATATTTTAGTATTACCCTAGATTTCAAAACACAGCCTTTAAAAAGCAATGTGGATTCAAGATCAAGCAACGCCTTCAATGTTTTAGAATATTCATTGACAACCCTTTGTTGTTACAATACTCCTGATTCAGTACATACTGCTTGTGATTCATCTCTTTCAGTGGACAGTGGTTATTTCATAGACAATAAATAGATGGGCATTCAAGATCATTTACCTACTAGAACCATAGCAAATCTGTTTGTTTTTACTGAAGAACTCATTCTTAAAAGATAAGCATATTCAGGCTGCAATAAAGTAACTGACATGTAACTCAAAGATTTAGTTTAATTGGATTGAGGAACATCAATTCCATGGATTAGATGAGTGCAATGAAGAAGGATGGTATGGGACACTTTTTGTTTTGTTGGAGTATAATTTCAATTTATTCTGATTAATCAATGAATATCCATTGTGGATATAAAGGGAAACTATTAGTTATAAAATAAGTCATTCAGTGGGCAAGATTCTATTTCATCTAGATGGTTTTTTCCTTCACTGAATACATTACAACAGGCCTTGACTGTTGCAATTTTTAGTATTTTTTGGCCCAATTAAGACTTTTCTTTCACCTAACTGGCAGGAAGGATTTCCTTGAGTAGAACATGGACTCAAAGTTAAGAATTCTACCTCGCAGAAAGAAATCCCTACTGGAACCTTAAAAGACTTGATGCATTGATGGTAAGAGTGAGGATCTAGGAAATCAAATAAATATCCTCAATGAAAGCAGATTTTTTAAATTAATTTATTTTGAATTATCAACAATCACTTCCATAAGCTTTTGAGTTTTAAATTTTTCTCTCCCTCCCCAAGATGGCGCACAATCTGATATAGGCTATACATATGCATTCCTATTAAACATATTTTCACATTAGTGATGTTGTAAGTAAGCATTAGAAACAATAGGAGGAATCACCAGAAAGAGGAAACAAAACACAACAGAAGAAAAAAAAAAAAAAGGAAACAGTATGCTTAAATCTGTATTCAAACTCCATAATTCTTTCTTTGGATGTGGATAGCATTTTCCATCATGAGGCCTTTGGAGATGTCTTAGGTCCTTGCATTGCTGAGAAGGATTAAGTCTCTCAACATTAGTCATCCTTCAACGTGGCTGCTACTGTGTATAACGTTCTCCTGGTTCTGCTCATTTCACTCAGCATCAGACCATATAAGTCTTTCCAGGTTTTTCTGAAGTCAGCCTGTTCATCATCTCTTATAGTACAATAGCATTCCATTACATTCATATACCACAACTTGTTCAGCCATTCCCCAAGTGATAGGCATCCTCTCAATTTCCAATTCATTGCCACCACAAAAAAGAGCTGCTATAAATAATTTTTGTACAGGTGGGTCCTTTTCCCATTTGTATGATCTCTTTGGGATATAGCCCTAGAAGTGCTATTGCTGGGTCAAATTGCTCCAAATAGTTCCAAATTGCTCTCCAAAATGGTTGGATCATTTCACAACTCCACCAACAATGCATTAGTGTTCTAATTTTCCCACATCTTCTCCAACATTTATCATTTACAATCTGTTCTGTCATGTTGGCCACTCTGATAGGTGTGATGTGGTACCTCTGAGTTGTTTTCATTTGCAGTTCTCTAATAAATAGTGATTTAGAGCATTTTTTTCATGTGACTATAGATGGCTTTAATTTCATCATTTGAAAACTGCCTGTTCATATCCTTTGACCATTTATCAATTGGGGAATGACTTGTATTCTTATAAATTTGACTTAATTCTCTATATATTTTAGAAATGAGGCCCTTATGAGAGAGTGGTTGTAAAAATTCCTTCCCAATTTTCTACTTTCCTTCTAACCTTGGTTGCACTGGCTTTGTTTGTACAAAAACTTTTCAATTTAATGTAATCAAAGTTATCCATTAAAGCAGATTTTTTTGTCTTTCTGTGAAATGGTTTCCATTTATGAGGAAACATTCTCTCCCTATAAATCCCTGGCCTAGCTTCAGAGGAAAGCAAGATGATAAACTCCCATTTATTTACACTGAAGAAAGGCAACACTGGGGCATTTAAGTCCGGCAAAACACAGCCTATAAGAACAGTATTGGAAAGCTCTCAAGATCCCTTATAATCTACTGGATTCAAGGAATGGCTTTAGTGCCTTGGAATATTCATTGACAAAAAAACCTTTGCTATACCTCATGGTTGAGTATATATTCTTGTGATTCACCTCTATTTGATGGACTGTAGTCATTATATAGAAAGCAAAGAAAAATTCACATGGGTATTCAAGATTATTTACCTAATAGAACCATAGCAAATCTATGCTTTTACTGAAGAAATAATTCTTGGGGCAGCTAGGTGGCACAGTGGATCTCTATCCATTGGCCCTGAAGTCAGGAAGACCTGAGTTCAAATCCAACCTCAGACGAAACACTTAATACCTACTAGCTGTGTGACCCTGGGCAAGTCACTTACCCCCAATTGCCTAAAAAAAAAGAAAATTAAGAAATAATTCTTAAACAAATAAGTACATTCAAGCTGGAATAAATTAATTGAGATGGAACTCAAAGACTCTTTTTAATTGAACTGAGGAACAAGAACTCCATGGGTAAGATTCATTCTTTAAGGAAGGATCATTAGGGCAGATGGAGCCAAAATGGTAGAGAAAAGGAAGAGATTCACCTGACCTCTCCCCAAAACCCCTCTGACCAGCTTTAAATAATGCCTCAAAACAAATTCTGGAGCAGAAGAACCCACAAAAGAATGGAGTGAAACAATTTCTGAGCCCAAGACAACTTAGAAGATCAGCAAGAAAGCTCTAACACGCTGGGGTGAGAACTGAGCAGAGTAGCACTGGTTGTGCCGGTATAGACCAGGCTTCAGCAAACCAACAGCAGGCCTTTGGAGCATCTGAATCAGCAGCGGAAGCGGCTGCTTCCAGAGATGTCAGCCCACAGACAGTAAGGGGCACTAGAGGCAAGACTCTGTGGGTTTGCCCATATTCAGATGTGGATCATAGTCTTGGGTAGTAGTCCCAGGGCAACGAAGAGCACTAGCAGAGAAGAGCTTGCAGCCACAGTGGAGTGGGAACCCTGGTCACAGATCCTGGGCAGGAAAGAGTACTTGTGGTCACTCACAAAGCAGTGCACATACCTCTCCGTAGATCATACCACCTTACATAGAAAACAGAAAACTTACAGACCCTCAGAATTATCTCTAAAAATAGCTGCACAAAACTTCTCAAGCATGAGAGAGTGTGCCCTCTGTCCTGGAAGCAGAGCTCCATTTTAGCAAAGAATTAAAAGGCAAGAAATAGCCTGAGAAAATGAATAAACAACAAAAAAAATATTCTGACTATAGAAAGTTACTATGGTGACTAGGAAGATAAACATACACACACTCAGAAGAATACAACAAAGGTCCCCTACAGCCAAAGCCTCAAAGAAAAATATGAATTGGTTTCAGGCCATTAGAAGAGCTCAAAAAGTATTTTTAAAATCAAATAAGAGAGGAGAAAACTTGGAAAAGAAATTAGAGTGATGCAAGAAAGCCACAAAAAAAAAAAAAGAGTCAACAGCTTGGTAAAGGAGGCATAAAAAAAATACTGAAGAAAATAACGCCTTAAAAAACAGAATAGACAAAATGGTAAAAGAGGTGGGGAGAATCCAATGAGGAGAATGCCTTGAAAAGCAGAATTAGACAAATGGAAAAATATTTACAAAAATTCACTGAAGAGAAGAATTAATTAAAATGTAGAATGGGTCAAATGGAAAAGGAGATACAAAAGCTAACTGAAGAAAGTAATTCCTTAAAAATTAGAATTGAGAAAGTGGAAGCTAATGATTTTATGAGAAATCAAGAAACAATAAAACAAAAGAAAAACAAAAAGAAAAAATAGAATACAATGTGAAATATATCATTGGAAAAACAACTAACCTAGAAAATAGATTCAGGAGAGAAAATTTAAAATATATCGGACTACCTGAAAGTCATGATAAAAAAAAAAGAGCCTAGACATCATCTTTCAAGAAATTATCAAGGAAAACTGCCCTGATATTCTAGAACCAGAGGGTAAAAATAATGAAAGGATCTACCAATCATTTTCTGAAAGAGATCCCAAAATGAAAACTCCCAGGAATATTATAACCAAATTCTAGACCTCCCAGGCCAAGGAGAAAATACTGTAAGGAGCCAGAAAAAAAAAATAATAATACAAGTATCACAGAGACACAGTACGAATAACACAAGATTCAGCAGTTTCTACATTAAAGGATCAGAGGGCTCGGAACATGGCATTACAGAGGGCAAAGGAGCTACGATTGTAACCAAGAATTGCCTACTCAGCAAAACTGAGTATAATCCTTCAGGGGAAAAAAAAGATATTCAATGAAATAGAGGACTTTTAAACATTCCTGATGAAAAGACTAGAGCTAATAGAAAATTTTACTTTAAAATACAGACTTAAGAGAAGCATAAAAAGGTGAGCAGAAAGGGAAATCCTAAGAGACTTAACAAAGTTAAACTGTTTACATTCCTACATAGGAAGATGATACTTGCAATTCATAAGAACCTCCTTATTAGAGCAACTAGAAAGAATATATACAGAGGGCACAGTTGTGAGCTGAATATGATGGGATGATATCTAAAAAATTAAATTAAATTAAGGGGTGAGAAAGAGGATGCACTGGAAGAAAGGGAAAGGGAAAGGCAGAATGAAGTAAGTTATCTCACACAAAAAAGGGGAAAAAGGGCTTTTACAGTGGAGGTAAAGATGGAAGAGGTAGAGGGGAATGCTTGAACTTTAATCTTATCAGAATTGGCTCAGAGAGAATAACATCACTCAGTTGGATATAGACATTTACCTTACCCTACAGGAAAGTAGGAGGGGAATGGGATAAGAGAAGTGTGGTTCTAATAAAAGGGAGAGAGATTGGGAGAGGTGGCAGTCAAAAGCAAAACCATTTTGAGGAGGGACAGGATGAAAAGTGAGAGACAACAGAATAAAACAGAGGGAAATAGCATGGAGGGAATCACAGTTAGCAATTATAACTGTGAAAAAAAATTTGACGCAAGTGTCTCTGTAAAGGCCTCATTTCTGAGAAATGAGTCAAATTTATAAAAATAAAAGAATATATTTCTGTAAATATTCTTTCATCTCACTTAAATTGTTAGATTCATTGGTATACAATTGGGCAAGATAACTCATTATTATTGCTTCAATTTCATCTTCATTAGTGGTGTATTCACCCTTTTCATTTTTGATACTAGTGATTTGATTTTATCTTTTTTAATTTAATTAACCTAATATTTATCTATTTTGTTTTTTCCATAAAACCAACTCCTAGTTTTATTTGTTATTCAATGTTTTTTTTTACTTTCAATTTTATTAATCTCACCATTCATTTTTAGGATTTCTAACTTAGTATTTAATTGGGGATTTTTAATTTGTTCTTTTTCTCGTTTTTTAAGTTGTATACCCAAGTCATTAGTCTGCTATCTCTCTATTTTATTGATGTACACATTTAGAGATAAAAAAAAATTTCCTCTGTCCACTGCTCTTGCTGTATCCCATAGATTTTGATATGATGTCGCATTAATATCATTCTCTTAAATGAAATTATTGTTTCTATGATTTGTTCTTTAATCCACTCATTCTATAAGATGAAGTTATTTAATCTCCAATTAGTTTTTAATCTCTGTTTCCTTGGTCCCTTATTAAATATAATTCTTACTGTATTGTGATCTGAAAAGGATACTTTTATTATTTCTGTTTTTCTGCTTTTAACTATAAAATGTTTATGTACTAATATATGGTCAATCTTTGTAAATGTACCATGAACCACTGACAAAGAGGTGTATTCCTTTGTATTTCCATTCAATTTTCTCAAAATAACTATAATGTCTAGTTTGTCTTAAACTCTATTCAATTCTTTAAATTTTTCTTATTTCTTTTGGTTAGACTTATCTAGCTCTGAGAGGGGGAAATTAAAGTCCCCTACTATTATAGTACTGCTATTTATCTCCACCTATAATTCACTTAATGTCTCCTTTTAAAATTTAGATGCTATAGTATTTGGTGCATTTAAGTTTAATATTCATATTGCTTCATTGTCCGTGGTACCTTTTATCAAAATGTAGCTACCCTGTTTATCTTTCTAATTAAATCTATTTTAGCCATAACTTTGTCTGAGATTATATTTTTACTGCTTTTTTTACATTAGCTAAAGCATAATAAATTCTACTAGAGGGCTTCATTTTAATTCTGTGCATATCTCTCATTCTTAAATATATTCCTTGTAAACAACATATTGTTGGATTCTGATTTTTAATCCATTCTGCTATCCATTTCTGTTTTATGGATGAGTTCATCCCATTCACATTCAAAGTTATAATTATCATTTGTGAATTTCCCTCCATCTTATTTTTGCAAACTATTTTTCTTCTCAGCCTTTCTTTTCATCCTATCACTGTAACCTTATCTTTTCCTCTTACCTTTTTTATTCCTTATTATACCCATTCCTAAGAGTCACTTCACTATCCTGTCCCCCAGTTTTCTCACCTCTTTAGAAGTTCAAAAGACTTGTAAACCTCTCCACACATATATGTTGTTTTCTCTTCAACCCAGATGAAAGTGCCAACATTACTAATAAATAAAGCTGTTTTATGGGGAAAAAAACTATAAAATAGATAAAGTTTTGGTAAATTTTATTTAAAAAAAGAAAAAAGAAAACACAAATTACCAGTATCAAAAATGAAAAGGGTGAATTCACCACCAATGAAGGAGAATTAAAACAATAATTAGGAGCTATTTTGCCCAACTGTACGCCAATAAATCTGACAATCTAAGTGAAATGGATGAATATTTACAAAAATATAAATTGCCCAGATTAAAGAAGAGGAAGTAAAATACTTAAATAACACCATTTTAGAAAAAAAGAAATTGAACAAGTCATCAATGAACTTCTTAAGAAAAAATCTCCAGGGCCATATGAATCCATTTGTACAAGTGATTTCTACCAAACATTTAAAAAATAATTAATTCCAATACTTTATAAAGTATTCAAAAAATAGGCAAAGAAGGAGTCCTACCAAATTACTTTTATGACATAAATATGGTGCTTATATCTAAACCAGAATGAGCCAAAACAGAGAAAGAAAATTGTAGACCAATTTCCCTAATGAATATTGTTGTGAAGTTTTATTTCTGTTTCTTTTTTTTGGTGAGGCAATTGCGGTTAAGTAATTTGCCCAGGGTCACACAGTTAAGAAGTCTCAAGTGTCGGAGGCCATATTTGAACTCAGGTCCTCCTGACTCCAGGGCCAGTGCTCTAATCACTTCACCACCTAGCTGCCTCCCTAATGTGAAGTTTTTAAATCAAATATTAGCAAAAAGATTAGAGCAATTTATCACCAAGATAATACACTATGACCAGGTGGGATTTATACCAGAAATACAGGGCTGATTCAATATTCAAAAAAACACTAGAAAGCATAGGAATAAATGGAGTTTTCCTTAAAATAATAAGCAGTATCTACCTAAAACCATCAGCAAACATTATATGTAATAAGGATAAGCTAGAAGCATTACCAATAAGATAAGGGGTGAAACAAGGATGCCCATTATCACCCACTACTATTCAATATTGTACTAGAAATGTTAGTGTTAGCGATAAGAGAAGAAAAATAATTTGAAGGACTTAGAATAGGCAATAAGGAAACAAAACTATTACTCTTTGCAGATGATATGATGGTATACTTACAGAATTCTAGGGAATCAACTGAAAAACTACTTGAAACAATTAACTTGCACAGATTATATACCCATCCCTCCTCCCTTTCCCCTGACTCAGGATGTTTGTGCCCTTTGTCAGCCAAAATTACAGTTCCCACAAAACAAGACAGTGCCCCCAGGATGTCTGGTTCCTGTCAGCCATAAACAAGGAGATGTCATAACAAGAAGAGAGTGTCATAACAGGATAATGTCCATAAAACAACGAGATAAAAGAAATGCATTAATCAAGATAGTGTCTGGTTCAAGGCAGCTGGTCCTTATCAATCATAAACAGAAGAATGCTCCCAGTCAGCTTAATTTTGGGATTCACTCAGAGATCATTTCAAAGGGGCTCAAGTTTTTGGTCAAAGGGGTGCCAAAGAGAGGAAAATGGAGTAAGAAGACCAAAAGTGAGCTCAAGGTGGAGGAATGAGGGCCATAGTGAAAGAAAATTATACAACTAACCAAACCAAAACCAAAGCTAGGGCAGCCAAGAGACATGGGCAAACAGTGTATGGCATGTAAGGATCTGGAAAGTGAAGTACAAGTGGAGAGGGAGCCCTTCTTCTTATAGGCCTAATCTAGATTCTTAGGGGGGCCATCTGCCTCAGAGGTCATCCTCTTCAGGACCTTACAAAGCCAAAGGGCAAGACCTCCAATAGGTTTAGATGTCCACTCAGAGTGGGAGCCGATTTCAGATAAGTCCACACCCACAAGCTGGCAGCTGAGGGAGTAGTCAAAAGGAACTGACAGGGGTCTTTATAAGACATATGGGTCAAAAACTGAGAGAAAATTCCTCTCTCTTTGGATCAGAGTTTCTGGTCAGCATAACATAGGTCCTTGGTTAGAGGCACATAGAGATGGTCCAGTTTCCCAGCCACACAGGACTAGGTTCAAAAAATACAATAAATTGTTCTCACAATTCCCATAATTACATAATTAACATCAAGTCAGGTGCAGATTAAACCACTTAGAGGGCTCACAGTGGACTAGTTTAGAGAAGGGAGATTTATATGTCACCAAGCAAGCAAGAAAACTTAAACATAAACCATACAAAGCAATACAATCATTATCATCAATGTTAACTAAGATCGTCTCCTTGTGTCCCAGTAACCCATTCTCAATATTCATTTAAGCAGCATTTTTTGAGTCCCAAATGTCTCATGCGGTTATCTGGTCCCTAGATATCTCTTCTTAGACAATAGGCTTTATATTCAGGATAGCTTAAAAAGGAGTTCTGCTTCTCTGGTCCAATTCTAAAAGTTCCTAGATAATTCTGACTTAGTATAATTTAGTACAGCCACTTGAATTTGGTTCTCCAATTTTGAAACTTCAGAGACTGTCAGTTTACACACCCTTTGCTTTTTCTATCCTTACCCTAATCCTGTACCTGATATAAGAAACTTTTTTTAAATTTGAGGGTCCAAACATATAATGAGCAATTCTGCTTTTTAAAATTATCAGATACTTTAATAAATGGGAAAATAAATTCATTTTCTTTACTATTATCCATACAAATTATGTAAAAAAAATTCAGCTTTGAGAACTTATTACCAAACCATGCTCAAAGCCTGAATTTTCATGATAGATAAATTTTGGAAGCCAATCATATAAATTTGTATATATTTCTTATCTAATCTGGTTGCTTTCCTCAAAATTTATTATTCTATTTAATTAGAAAATTATCACATTACATCTTTATCTTATTATTTTGTCTAATCATTATCCTCCTTTAGGAGGATATCATCTCTATATTATTATTCGACCACAAATATAGGTTAAAATTGTAAGATATTCATACTTGCTTCCTAGTATAGTAACTTAGGGATGTTCCAGTATCAACCTATTATTTAGTTTGATTTTTTTAGTTAGATTTAGTTCGAATTTTTTTTATTAAAGGGGTCATCCCCACCTTTTTTTTTTTTTTTGCTTTTTGGCCAACCAATGGGGTTAAGTGACTTGCCCAGGGTCACACAACTAGTAAGCGTTAAGTATCTGAGGTCGAATTAGAACTCAGGTCCACCTGACTCCAAGGCCAGAGCTCTGCCCACTGTGCCACCTAGCTGCCCCAACTCACTTCTTAAATAGGCCTATTCACTGGTGGGCATTGCCTCACTCAAAATGAGAACCTGAAAAGACCTTAGTTTAAAAGGGCAAAGGTTCCCCACTGCATCCTGAGCCACCTGTAGTCATCCTAATCAATATGTGGCCATTAGATCCAGATGGCTCTGGATTAGAAAGTGAGGCTGGTGACTTTGCACAGCCCTCCTTCTTTCAAATAAAATCAATTGCAAGTCATGTCATCATCTCCCTGATGTCATGGTCCTCTTCAAGAACAAAAAGACAAACCAAAACCACAATAGATTTAGTATTGTACTTATAGAACTTTTTGATTATAGGAATTTGCTATGAAAGGGAAAAGGGAGATATAGTTATAACAATGTCATACATCACAACAGAGGGGGAAACTTCCTTAGCTCTATTTGATTCCAGGCATGAGTCATGTCTGATAGCCAATTATATAATCACAAGATGTTAAAGAAGGGCTCAGGATTAACCAGATGGGGAATTTTTTTTTCAGAAAGGAAATAGCACAATGGGGGAAATAGAGTCAGGAAGATACTACCCAGGCAGTGTTCAAGGTTGTCCCCAAAACTTTTTCAAGGTGCATACATTTACCTTTAGCAGGTATAGCCTGCAGCATATGCCATTTTCTGCTATTTGCTTCATGACAATTCAGATAACTACCCTTGTAATCAAAGTCAAAACAATAGTAAATTACAGTCCCATAAAGTCTTGAGTAGCAAGTTCCAATAATCAGAGCTTCAGGTGGGTTCAGCTTTCAAAGATCACATATCTTAGATAATAAATATTGACTATAATCTCACACTGGTAACTGTAAGAGATTCATCATAGAAAATGCTACTGCTTTCAGAGTCTTTAGTAGTTTGTATACATTTCTACACATGTTCAAATTCCAGATTAAATAACAAGTATATGTAAAATCAGATTTCCCATTAAGATAACACAAGGTAGTGCATAGGTTACTACTCTTCATTAACGTAATTGTCTATACTGAAATCCTACAATCCAGAAAACTCTTGCACAGAGTTGATAAGAACTTTAGGGGCCAGCTAGCTGGCACAGTGGATAGAGCACAAGCCCTGGAGTCAGAAGGACCTGACTTCAAATCCTGTCTCAGACCACACACTTGACATTTACCTGCTGTGTGACCCTAGGCAAGTCATTTAACCCCAATTGCCTCTCAAAAAAAAAAAAGGACTTTAGGTGAAACTTCCTCTTAAATATAGACAAAACTTGGAAGTTTATAATTTTCTTAAATTACAGTACTTTAGAATATTACAGCATATGGTCAGCAGGGCTGAGATAATGTCCTAACAACTTCCTAACCCATTCATTCTCCCCATTTTTAATAGTACAATCCTCAATCTAACATCTTCTAGATTATAAAAGGAATTGCTTTTCAACAACATAGCTGATACAACTGTTTACCAAATTACACAATACAAGAAAATTTAGAAATACAACAACACCCTAAACAATATTATGTATTTAAAACTTGAAATAAACCCATTATCAGTTTAGGTGAATGAACTTTGAAATTACCCTGAACAGAAAAAAATCATTCATTTTATAATTAATATGTTTGAAGCTTCTTTAAACACTTCATATACTTTCATAATAACCAAGATTTTCAAATGGAAATTTGCTATTATAGTATTGTTGTTGTTACCCATTTATAACTAAATATACCTCACAAAATATTTAATAGTTTTTGAATTATCTAATTTTTAGCACATTATTTTAAAAGCCCAATCCATAGGGAAGAAAATCCAGATTAAAAATTGCTTTGTCTAACATCACTTCTGTTTTACAATGGTCTCTCAAATTTTACAACATAAGTGAAATTAGAAATATAATACAATTTAGAAATACAATAATAACACAAACAATAAACTTCAGATGACATCAATTACATTTCCAAATTATCACATATAAAAATCATTGATCTTATTACCATTGGCATTTGAACACCACTTTAAAGTTATCAGGCATGGAACAATTACATTAAATTAGAGAAATAATACTAATGTAGTGCTTAGTACATGTCAGTCACTGTGTTGAGCACTTCACACTTCACAATCATTATATCATTTCAATCTCACAACAACAACCATTATTATTTTTCTCTTCACAAATCAGTAAACTGGGGCAGAGATAAAAAATAACTTGCTTAATCTGACCTGAGATGTGAGGGGTTAACAGGGAAACATAGACTGTTAGCAATTTGATACAAAGATACACTCTTGACTCCAGGTGAGGGAGTGGAGAAGGCAAACTGGTTTATCTAATTCTCTGAAGTCTCAGTTTTCCTCTGCAATTTTAAAATGATTAATTTCCAAACTCCTTAATGATTAATCTCCAAACCTCCAGAATCTGTAAGATGTTTTTTAGTGGTTAATAAATCTCTCCCAATGTTCTAACTACAAGCCTTAGAAGTTTTTCTGGGCACCTGCATTTTAAGTCTTTCAGGGTAACAGAATCTAGCTCACTGCACAACATGATATAGACACAGAAAAATACACAAATCTGATTTCAGAATGACCAGGGAAGGGGAAGTACGAAAAGCTCTGAGAGGCTTGTTAGAAACCCATCACCAAAAGGCTACCATTACTCCAAGGAAAGGGTTGGGTGGGGAATTTGCAAAGATCCAAGACTGACGGGAGGGTCCCCTAGCTGAGAGAGAGAGAGACAAAGGAAGCAGATTGGAAATGGACATTGCAAACCTTCTTCAGATTATGTCTAAGGTTACAGAAGAGGGCTTTGGTATCTCCAGTGTTCCTTATTCTGCATAACCTCAAGTCTGGTCCTACATAAAGATTTCAAATTCCCCAGCCTTTTGCAATAGTGACAATTAACCAGGTTTGAGGTGCCTCACAGGGCCATGGCTGGGGTGTGGATTAGGTGCATGGTATACTTTGTGGTAGAAACCAAGTGTAATGATGGGTTTAAAGGTCCCAATAGTGTTAAGTTCAGGGATTTGGTCTGTAGGCAGAGTAGAGCTATTCCTGTCAAGACTGGAGCCTTTAAGGTAAGGGGAGGTGGGAGAAGGCAATGAGTAGGGTGGAAGAACAACAGAGGGATAGGCTGGGATCACTGGACAGGAAGGGCGGGAAGAAATGGGGGTGGAATTAGAGCACTGGGGGAAAGGGTGCTGAAGCTGAAGTGGCTCACAAGCTTTGAGGAAAGAAGCTTCTGTTTTACATTCTTGCTCTGCCATTTCAGCAAACCAGTGGTGAAAACATTCCCACTCTAGTCTAGACATCTTGTTGACTTTTAAGCTTAATTTGTTTTTAAGATAAACCAATTTGGACCAGTCAAAAGGGCCCCAATGAAGCCAACACAATTCAGGGCTATCTTCAGTTAACTGCCACAAGTGCTGGCAGTATTTGTGGTCATCAGAATGGTTGAACATATAAAAAGCAGCAATTTTGTTAGCCACATCTCTAATTTTAGTTTCTGACTGACCCACAGCCCAATTTTTAGGGGATCCTTGCTTTCTGAGGAGATCTATGCAATGCAGAGTGATGTGATCCCCTACCCCCAGAGCTAGCTTAAAGAGAATTGGGAATTTTGACCAAACAGTGGGAGTTTCAATGGAAGCTGGGAATAAAGACTTACTCACTCCTGCCAAAGTTAAAACTCCAAGAAAATAGATCCTAAGGCACCTATATCACTAGCATTGTCTTACTACTCTACCAGTTCCATCCATGTCACGGCACCAAACTGTCAACCTTAAATTAAGATTTGGTCTAAAAAGATGCAAACAAAATTAGGTCATATATGTGCTATTTATTCTCTGAAGTTAGGAGAAATATACATGTATGAGATTCTCAATGAAACTGAGAATCAAAGAAAGATTACTTGAAGATGATATATCCATAGAGTAAGGAAATACTTCCCCCCTCCCTTATGATTCAGGATGCCTGTGTCAACCAAAATTATAGTTTCATAGAACAAGAGATTGCCCCCAGGATGCCCCAGGTTCCTGTCAGTCATAAACAAAGAGATGTCATAACAGTATAGTGTCCACAAAACTAGATAAGAGAAATGTCATTAATCTAGATAATGTCCAGTTCAAGGCAGCTGGTCCTTATTAGTCATACACAGAAGAATGCTCCCAGTCCCACAGTTGTCATTCAGGTAAGTTATATGACTTCCTAGATCCTCACTGTTATTCTCATTGTGTCAAAATTTTTAAAGCCAGATTTGATTTTGTTGGCTCAAAAATGGTTCTTCTCTTTCATTGAATATTCTCCAAAGGAAAACCCTTTCTACCAATTGAGGGAAAGAGAAAAGTCTTCACAGAGCCAAAAGGATAGAAACTGCACAGTCAAGGTAAATGCAATATATTGAATGCAATGAAACAAAACAAGTCTTGACAAAATACATTCTTTCACATTCAATGCTTCACCTTCTTATAAGAGATTTCTTCTTATTGTAGTAGTTGGTACACAATAACATCACTATGCAAGAGTCAAGTTTCAGTGCATTGACTGTGGCTGATCAGACCAATAAGAGCTCAAAATGCTCCACCACAGGTTGGACACAAATAGTCCACATGAACATTTGGGGTAGATTCTCTAAATTTGCGCATCCTGTGTTTCCTTTGAGCTGTTTCAATTCTGCTTCGCTCATAGAGCACAGCACCTTCTCTGATGTGGCACACCATGCTGAGTAGTCCTGTGCCAGTGTCTCTCATGTCACACAATCAATTCCAAAGTTCTTAAGAGAGACCTCGAGAGTGTCCTTGTATTGCTCCTTCTGACCATGTGAATGCTTGTCTTGTGTGAATTCTTCATGAAAGTCTTTTTGGCAAGTGTATATTTTGCATTCAAACAACGTGGCCAGCCCAATGGAATTGCACTCTCTGAACCAAAGTTTGAATGCTTGGCAGTTTAGTTCAAGAAAGGACCTCAGTTTCTGGTATCTTATCCTGCCAGGTGATCTTCAGAATCTTCCTAAGACAATTCAAATGGAAGCAATTCAGTTTCCTGGCATGGCACTGATATACTGTCCAGTTTTCACAGATATACAACAGTGAGGTCAGCACAGCAGCTCTGTAGACCTTCAGTATGGTTGTCAGTCTAATATCTCTTCTCCTCAATACTTTCCTTCAGAGCCTCCCAAACACCGAGCTAGCCCTGGAGGAACAGTCAATATGGTGTTTGCTGCCTGGCAACTCTAAGAGAAACACCAGGAGCAGAACAGAGGTCTGGAGACAACATTTACAGATCTGACCAAGTAGATCTGATACTGTCATCATGAGGGCTTATGGAAAATTATGTCAAAATTTGATTGCCTGGAGTTCATCAGCAATGTATGTCAATTTCATGACAGCATGCTTGCCTGGGTTCTGGTTAATGGACAATGCTTTCATGCTTTCCCAGTCACCAATGGAGTGAAACAAGGCTGTGTGTTTGCTCCCATGCTTTTTAGCATGATGTTTTCAGCCATGTTGTCAAATGGTTTCAATGAGGATGAATACAACATCAAGGTCAGCTACTGCACTAATGGTAAATTCTTCAACTTCAAAAGGCTACAAGCCAAGACCAAAGTGAAGAGAGTGTTGCTACATGATTTTCTGTTTGCAGATGATTATGCATTCAGTGCAACCTCTGAAGCTGAGCTGCAACAAAGTACGGATCAATTCTCTGCTGTTTGTGCTAATTTTGGCCTAAAAGTTAACACCAAGAAAAGACAGGTGAAAACAAGAAAATATCAGCCACCACCCCACCATCCATACATAGAACCACCAGTTACAGAAAATGGAGAAGTTTTGAATGCTATAAATAAGTTCACTTACTTTGGTAGTGTACGTTCCAAGGATGTACACATTGATAGTGAGGTTGTGAAAGAATATTCCAAGGCAAAGATGAGATTGCTTTATTTCAGTATATTAAATAGGGAACTTCTTCAAAGCTTTCCAAAACTGTTTTGAAAGCCTGCCTTCAAAATTTATAGACCCATAGGGTTCAATGTTGCCTCGGTCTCCTAACAGTAGTTTGAAACATCAAGCTATTTTTCCTCAATCCAATGAAAATGCAACCTTGAATTCAATCTCTTTTACCTTATTCTGCCTGGAATATGATTATCCATTTAAAGAATGAGTTTTTCCTTAAAAGCCTTTCTATTTGCTTCTGTCCATTTGGGGAAAGAACTTTGAATGTTCAAGTTTGGATCTCTTGGCTTTCTCTGTAATGACCACAGTCAACGGAAGAGAGCTGAATCTTAAGCAATCAGTACTGAACCACAGGGATTGGAGCAAACTATTTTGAAAGCCTTCCTTTTGATATCCAGTGTCAGACTCATATGGCTTCATTTTGCCCTAGCCTCAATGTGAATGAATGGAAATTGTGTATCTTGTTTTACTCTAAAGCCAGGCAAAAGCTTTTCAAGCAGAGAATGTTTCCATAAAAGTGAACACAAGTTTGGGGAACACATATAGCAATGGGGTAACCCACAGCTCCTGGTTGTTGGAAGTCTTTTTCTCCCCTTTGTATGGAAACTCATGACATTTCCCTTAAGCATGTTGCATTTTTTTTCTTCTGTGCTTATTTGATAGCCTTGAATGTCTCTTACCTCATAGCATCTAGTATTCTGATACTATGTATATCTGAGTATATCTGAATATCTGTATATCTAAGCAGATGCTGCTGCCAATCACTGTGGCCCCAAGGATAATGCTAGAAGTCTGATGAGAAGATAGGAAGTCCAAAATCCTATGGATCTCTGAAGACAGAAGGTCTTCCTTCAGTTAAGGGAAAAGGGAAATGAGGCTGAGGTGCTCTCTCCTCTTGACACTGCCTCCATCCCTAACCTGATCCTTCTCAAGGGTTTAGCTGGAACACTCTCCTGGCTCTCCATTCACTCAAATACCTGATTCCAACTAGGTTGGTGGTTTTATATAGACCCAAGAAGGATTGGCCAAGTCCCTCAGCTGATAGGAATAGATTTCCTATTGAAATTAGGGAGGTATCCACACCTTGTTCACTCCTAGTAAATAATCAATGTGTTCTCATCTAATAAATATGAAGTGTCGAAAAAGTCTTCAATGCAGCTTTAAGCTTTAGTAGCTTAAAGCTGCATTGAAGACTTTTGGGACATCCTGTGTATTAGGGTTAAATGCAGTAAGGTAATATCAACAATTTTATGTAATCAAAATTGTCTGTTTTATCATTTATCTTTACTTCTGTTTCATTTATTTTGTTTTGTTTTTAAAAAAAAATTCCCTTTGAGATGCCCATCAATTGGAAAATGGCTGATCAAGTTATAGTATAAGAATGTAACAGAATACTATTATGCTATAAGGAATTATAAAAGGGATGGTTTTAGAAAAACCTGGGAAGGGTTGGATGAATTGAAACAAAATGATGAGCAAAAGCAGTAGAGTAATTTAACAGCAATACTGTAGAGATAATTAACTTTGAAAGATTTAGGAACTTTGATGAACACACTGACTAACCACAATTTCAGAGGATTCATGATGAAACATACCATCTACATCCAGATAGAGAATTGATGGAAGTACAGATTGAAGCACGTTTTCCTCTTCTTTTTTTTTTTTGGTGGGAGGAGACATAGCAAATGTGGAAATGACTGGGTATGGGCCCAAGCCAAGACCTTTGACCCTTACCCCAAAAAGAATTTGGGTCCCATTTGTCTACAAGCCCTAGAAAACCCCACCTTGGACTCTCCTTGAACTCCTACTTGGCCAAGGAAGTCTCTAGCTCTAGTTTACCTGAGGCTATAATCCCATCAGCTGGCCTTTCCTTATCACCTACACCCAATCTATCAATTTCTCTTTTACCCTTGACCTAGGTCTGTTACTTCCCAATGGCCCTCCGCTACTTTCCACCCTTGATCCTATGTAGACCCTATTCTTGACCTGCAGATGTCTCCCATCAAGATATCCCTCCCCTCAGACCCCTTCTCCAGTCACCCCAAACTACTTGGCCACTCTTAGATCCCTCCCACAGTCTTTCTGTATATAAGGTCCATCTTGTCTCCTTTAAGGTGCTCAGATTTTTAAAATATGGCTCGTTTGCATTAGTGATACAAATGCTTAGATTCCTTAAGAGACTGGCCAATATGGTGAATCTTTAATAAACCTTGTCTTTGGCTGAAAGAAAGCTTAGGTCAAATTCATTTGGGCAAGACTTGCATCGCTATGTCAGGGTGCCATTTACCCCTAAACCTCAACATATAGTTCCCTGAACCTCAATCTAAACACACATAAGTGCCTGTGAATAATAAACGCCTGACCCATTTTCCTTTCATTTTGTTCCCTCCTGATATCTCCTACCAGGCTTAAAGAGTTTGTTCTAATAAAGTCAAACAAGTTAGGTCATATATACATGTTTATTTCTCTCAAAGTGGACATGCACACATTCATGCACGGGAGTTCATTTGGAAATGAGCTCATTTTGGAGTTAGGCTGCACAGATTATATACCCATCGCTCCTCCCTTTCCCCTGACTCAGGATGCCTCTGTACTTTGTCAGCCAAAATTAAAGTTTCCATAGAACAAGAGAGTGCCCCCAGAATGTCTGGTTTCTGTCATTCATAAACAAGAGAATGTCATAACAAGAAGAGAGTGTCATAACAGGATAGTGTCCATAAAACAATGAGATAAGAGAAATGCCATTAATCAAGATTGTCTAGTTCAAGGCACCTGGTCCTCATTAGTCATAAATGCTCCTAGTCAGCTTAGTTTTGGGGTTCACTCATAGACCATTTAGAAGGGGCTCAAGGGGGTCCCACATTCCTTATCTTCCCCTCCCCCTTACACTTACATCTAAAATTACTAAGGGTATTGAATATGTGCCAATATTGAGTTACCTCAAAGGTCAATCATACTGGAGGAAAAAACTGCCCAGAGTCAGGCTCATCTGCACTAGTTGATTAGCATTCAAAAAAGATTGTCCCAACAGTGGGCTTATGTGCCCTGCCCAATTAGTGTTCTTAAATCTTCAAAGACACTTCAAGTAAAGGAAGTCTTATTCATTAGGACATCAAAAATAGAACTTTTTCTCTATTTAAGAAAGAGCAACCTGATTTCAAACGGCATTGTTGTTGAAGATTTCTTGTGCTGTCCTCACATGAATACTAGTCCTTGCACTAGATGGAAAAGGCTAGCATAGGAACAGATCTTTACAAAACTAGAAAAGTGTGCCCCTTACCTGGTAGCACCCACCATGGGAGGTTAGCAGCATTTGAATTCTCTTCACTTGCTTTTCATCCACAATTCAGCTGTCATTCAAATCCTTCAATAAATTCTATTGAAACATGTGCAGGGGCATGCTGGAACCAGCTTGTACCAGTCTGGAAGGACTGATTGTTAAATTTTCAGTGTGAGCATTTATACCTTAGAAATCTGTAGGTGCTACAAATCAGTGCATCAGTTTGTTGATTTGTTTGATTTATTGTTTTGTTGACTTAACTGACAACTTAAGAAAATGATGGAGAAAAAACATTAATAATGTAGATTATTTCAAAAGTATATCTTCCACTCATTTTTGAAAGCCAGTTATTTAGCATTTGCCAGCACACCCCCTGAACATATATGAGTGCTATGTTGGCTTAAATATTAAATATTAAATACCACTTAAATATTCATTTAGAATAAATTTGCTGGTATATGTTGAGGAATGGCTCGAAGAGCCTGATCACATCTCCAGCTCTTGGAATTATCCCCACAAACCTAGAATAGAAGCAGATTAATGATACTGTTTGATTAATTTCTGCTTTACACATTTCCTGAAGTTCTACATTGCTATAAGAGCAGGTTTTTGGGATTCCTCCTGTATCTAATTCCAGACCTGAGTTCAGGACCTAGGGCTTATGGCTAGTCTTATTGAGGACATCCACTTTACAAATAGGAGGAATAGCCTATAACTAGCAGAGATACTTCTACACTTGTAACTAGAAATCTTTCACTGGTAGTAATTTCCTTATCTCATAATTCAAACTTCAACATAAGTTGCTCTGGTCCATCATGCTAATCGATGTGGTGTCAAAGGCTTCCCCACCAGGTAAAGGTATATGCCCCTCTGAAGATAACCATAATTATCCACAGTGGTTCTAATCTGGCCGCACCCTGTCCCAACAGGCCAGGTTCATGCATCTACTGACATTGTGTTGACAGCTGAAGTAAAGGGCTACTCACTCCCTAAGTCCCCTTGCATATTCTAAAGTCTGTCCTGCTTTTTCTATAAGTGACTTTATCTTATTTAGTGACTACTTATCAGAAGTAGAGGAGGGAGCTATTAAGTTAATTTCCAAGTATCCTGTTTTCCAGATATCTCTGGGGAATTCAGTTTTTAGGTAACTGGCACAAAATAGCAGTTTTATTGTCTTGATATTACTTTTTCACTTAGTTATATTCCCTTCCCAAAGAGCAGATAACACAATTATTCCTTTGTCCCTGTCCATTGGTAAACGCAAAATAAATAATCTTTGAATTATATCAATGATTGTGGCCCAATTCTCCAATAACTGGGCAGCCATGGTGGCTATTTACCTTAATGGAGTTATACATTTTTTCCTAGGCTTAAACCTGCTAGGTTGTCCACAGGGTCAGGATTAGAGTACTACTAGATGCAGAACCATTTATGTTCTCAAGGAGTTTACAATCTAATATGTTGGAGATGGAGGGGTTGTACAAGAGAATAATATTTATACTACTTATATATTAGGGTTGTTGGGAAGAACATGCTTTGCAAAACTTAGTGTTTTATAAATATGAGTTTCTTATATTTCTCTGGGAGGACTTTAAGTCAGGAAACCTGGGTTCTAATCTTGATTCCGATCTTCATATATTATGCTCTCCTTACACTCATCTGATCTTTGGAGTAAGACATTCCTCTGGTCTTTTGTGCCTTCTATCTCCTGCCATAACTGTACCTTGAACAAAGGCTGCTAGGGGACAGCTCAGCTCCCATTCTTCATCTGGTGCCAACTTGATTTCCCCTTGCCTAAGATTTCCACCTCCTGCTTCACCTTTCACACCTCCAGCCTTGGATATGAAAAGTAGCAGCATTCCCTTTGACAGGCCTTCTATCACCTGCTGCATCATCTCCTGCCTAGCCTTTGGAGCCAAAGAAAAGTAGTAAAATGGGACCTCTATCTCACCATCTATGTGCCTTCCATCTTTTCCTGCTCTTGTCTCCGGCCCGATATCTAGCATCCTTTGGGAACAGGAATGGTGCCTTCCATTCAATGATGAACATTCTCACACCTGATCATACCCTATACATCCTAGTGATTCTGAATTCCTGAAGATCATCATTCACACACAATTTCCCATCCCCCACAACTCATTCCTTTATTCTCATCCCCCTCAATCCTCTTACCCCAAAGTCCCAATCAAACCATCCACTCCTTTCACTATGCCCTCCGGAATGCCTGATCCATTCACAACAAATTTCCCTTCATCCTAAATCTTTTCCTTTCCCATTATTTCCATTTTCTAGCAATCAATGAAACCTGATTCTGCCCTGATGACACAGACTCCTGGCTACCCTTTCCAGTATTGGTTGCACCTTCATTCATTCCCCTCAACTCACTAATTGAGGCAGGGGAGTTGGAATACTCCTTGCTCCTCATTGCCAGTTTCTTCCCCTTACTCCATCAGTCAATAACCTCTCTTCATTTGAGGTTCATGCAATTCATATCTACCACCCAATCAAAATCCTGGTAGCCACTATCTACAGATCTCCAGCATGCTCCCCTCCCTTCTTCAACAAGTTCAGCACATGGCTCACAATTTTTCTCTCTTCCCCAACTACTGTCCTCATAGTAGGGAATTTCAACATGTATACTGACTCTCTCAAACACCCCTGAACACTCATTTTCTCAACCTATTCAACTTCCTATGACCCACTCCTCCACCCCACTCAGCTACTTACAAAGATGGATATACCCATGATCTTGCCATCACCCACAAATGCACCAGATCCATGTTCAAGAATTCTGAAATGTCCTTATCTGACCATAATCTATTGGCTTTCCACCTCTCCCTCTGTTTTCTCTTTTCAAACCCTAATCTTCATACACTATGACCTCCAATCCCTGGACCCCTCAGTTCTGTCATAGGCCATCTCCCCAGCATTAGGCATTCCTCTTTTCCCCATTTTGACCCCTTGGTGAACCAGTTTAACTCTTACACTATCCTCTTCTCTTGACTCCCTGGCTCCATTATCATATATCCGATTATTCCTGCCAAATCTCAGCATGGATCACCCCCACCACCTTCCTTCCTACACATTTTCTGACTGGCTCCACTATAAATTTATGTTACCTAACCTCAAGTGGGTTCTCACTGCTGATCAGCAACACCTCCCTTATCAACTGGATATCTCACTCTTAACAGTGGCTTTTCTGAATCTTTTCAATCCTCCTCAAACCTTCCATGCCTCTCCCTCCCTATGCCCTCTCAGCTAAGAACCTTGCCTCATATTTTACAAAAAAAAAAGAGGCCATTTACCATAATCTTCCTCTTCTCCCATCTTCCTCATCTCATATCACTCTGATGCCTTCTGCCATTATCTTTTTGTTCACCCCTGTCTCACACAAAGATGTCAGGCAAACTCCTCTACCTGCACAAGTGATTCTATTCCATCCCATTTTCTCCAACAGATTGCCACCTCTATCATCCCAATCCTATCACTTAGCTTCAATCTCTCTGAAACTGCTCTCTCCAGAGTTACGAATGATCTCTTAATTGCCAAATCCAATGGCCTGTTCTCAATAATCATTCTTCTTGATTTCTCTGCAGCCTTTGACATTGTTATCCCCCTCTTCTCCTTGATACTCTCTCTTCTCACTGGTTTGTTTTTTTTTAGAACAGTACTCTCTCCTAGTTTTCTACCTGTCAGATCACTCCTCAGGCTCCTTTGCTAGATCCTTATCCAGGATGAGAATCTTAACCTGCTAACTGTAAGCGTCACATAGGGCTTTATCCTGGACCCTCTTTTCTACTCTATATTTCTTTATTTAGTGACCTCATCAGCTCCCATGCATTTAATTATCATTTCTATGCAGATAATTCTCAGATCTACCTATCTTGCCCCAACCTCTCTGTTGATGAAAGTTAATATTGTACTGTATTATTTAATAACCAATATTTCTCTGTGATCCATCTTTTTCCTCATTTTGATAGACACCATTTCTGAAAGACAGGCAGTTTCTGAAGGGTGTGATTGTGAATGAGCAAGATGATCACTCCCAGCCCCAAAGCATCTACTTAGTAACCAGGTTAGGAAGAGCACCTTGCTTCTGTTTGCCCCAAAAGCACAGAAGCTAGATTGAGTTAAGCCCTCCCCAGAGGATGACTCTCATTTCCTTGTTTTTCCTAACCAAAGATAGGGATGATCTGACCAAACCAGAGAAACCTGACTGAGATGGCTTATGTTTTTGTAGCCAAGAGTACTAGAGGCAGCTGGATCTCATAAAACAACTAGCATTCTTTAAGTGTCAGAGAGGAGGTAACCAGCCACATCTGAAAGCCAACCCACTTTCTCTAGCTTCACATTAATCCTTTCACCTGAGGATTAGTCCTCCTGTGGCAGAGAGGAGGGAATGAACTAATAGGAAGAAGCTGAGAACTATTAACCACCTCTTCATTAAAATGTCCACCAATTGAGATTGCCTTGCCATCCTCAGAGGCAGTCCAAATGATAGAATGTAAGGCCAATTAGAAGGAAGATATATATAGTTTTAAAAAGCCCTGTCATCCTCAGTCTGGCTCTTTTGGTACAATTAGAAGCAGAACATAAGAGCCCTTTATTAATAGGTTCTGTACCCTATTAACAAATGATATCTTGCTCAGAGAACTGCCTCAGTTGCTGACTTCCAATCTTTCATCTCCAACTGCAATTCAGATATCTCCAAATGTATGTCCAGTAGACATTTTAAATTCAACATGTCCCAAACTGAACTCATTATCTTTCCCTCTAAACACTCCCTCCCCTCCTAACTTCCCTATTACTATCGAGAGCAATATCATCTTCCCAGTCTCCTCAGTCTACTCACTATCTTTCATGCCCCAGCTCCCACACCCCATCTGTTGTCAAGGCCTATTGATGTCAACTTTGTAACCTCCCTTGAGTACATATCCTCTTCTCTTCTCTGACACTGCCACTCCTCATTACCTCATATCTGGACTATTCCAATAGCCAGCTGGTGGGTCTGCCTGCCTCAAGTCTCTCCCCATTCCAATCCAACCCCCTGGCAACCATCAAAGTTATTTTCCTAAAGATTATATCTCACCATATAAAACATTCCCTGAACTCCCTCACTCAATAAACTCCAATGGCTCCTTATCACCAGGATCAAATGTAAAATCCCGTTTGGTATTCAAAGCCCTTCATAAGCTACCATCCCTCTCCCCAAAATTTCCAGTTCTCTCAAACCTTATCCTCTGCCATGTACTCTATGATCTAGTGACACTGGCTTCGCTGCTGATCCAAAAACAAGACACTCCATCTTTTGGCTTGAGGCATTTTCTCTGGCTGTCTCCCAGGCCTGGAATGCTCTCCTTCCTCATCTCTACCTACTGGCTTCCCTGGTTTCCTTCAAGTCCAATAAAATCCTATCTTCTAGAGGAAGTCTTTCCTAAAGCCTCTTAATTCTAGTGGTTTCCTTCAATTATTTACTTCCTTGTTGTTGAGGAATGGTTTGCCATTTCCTTCTCCAGCTCATTTTACAGATGAGGAAACTGAGCTAAATATGGTTAAATTACTTGCCCCGGGTCACACAGCTAGTCAGTGTCTGAAGCCTGATTTGAACTCAAATCTTCCTGACTCTAAACTGGGCACACCATCCACTGTACCACTTAGCTGCCCTCATTTACTTCTTACTTATCCCTGTGGGTGCTCTGCCCAAAGGAATATAAGTTTTGATAGCTAAAACCTTGCAAGATATCTTGGAGTTTACAGGTTAGATTTTGTTTTCTCTTCCTTACTTATTTATTTTATCTTTTTTTAAAAAACTGGGACAACTAATTCTTTTGCCCCATGTAGCTTCATTTACAATTTCTTGAAATGTAGCACTGGGGGGAAAAAACAGGCTTTGATAAAACCCATTGGGATTCAAATTAAGCTATTTGATCATGCCTTAAATCCAAATCACTCGGGCTCTCACCGACTGGCCAACAATAAATAATAGCTCAAGCCTCACTTTGGGCATTGTTTGGGTTTTTGTGGCTCAGAATAAGTGTATATAGCAATTGTTTTTGCTCTGGACCAAAACACAAAGGGTCTTCCCTCACAAATTGATTTTTTTTTTGAGTAGATAAAAGAGGTCTTTTTTTTTTCCCTCATTTCTTAACTAGCCTTTAACACTGATTGGGTGTTGCCTCAGACAAACTGAGACGTGGGAAAGACCTCATCTTAAAAATCTCCCACTGCATCTGGGGCCATCTCCAGTCATCTGGACGTATATCTTGCCACTGCATCCAGGTGGCTCTGGAAGAGAGTGAGGCTGGTGACTTTGCATTGACTGACTGCATGTGCAATTTTGATAAAGCAGTTAATCTGAGACTCAGATTCCTCATTTGTAAAATGGGAATAATGCCTATCTGCAGGATTGTAATGAGGTTGATTGCAGCCATATTTCTTGCCTCTAAACTCTGCCCCTCAGGAGGTCTGTGCAAGGTGTGGAGCAAGAGGGGGCAGATTTTTTGTTTTTTCTGCCTTCTCCAATCTGTTCCTCACAGCCACTCAACCCCCACCCCCCAACACTGGTCATGGCTCTAAGCAGATCAGAATAACTAGTCCTTTAACTTCGTACAAGTTATTAACCTCTCTGGCTCTCACTTTCCTTAACTTTAAAATGGGCACAATCTTCAAAATGCCAGTGAACGTGGGTGAACAAGTGTTTATAATGTGCTTACTATGGGCCAGGCACTGAGCTATCAATGAAATGAGACCCTTGTCACAGGGCCCTTGGCAAACGTTACAACAGTATGTAAAATCGACCTGATTCTTTCAAAATTAATTAATTTTCCCCCCTGGCAGCTAGGTGGCCCAGTGGATAGAGTGCCCGACCTGGAATCAGGAAGACTCATCTTCTAGGGTTCAAATCTGGCCTCTGACACTAGCTGTGTGACCCTGGGCAAGTCATTTCACCCTGTTTGCCTCAGTTTCTTTACCTGTAAAAAGAGCTGGAGAAGTAAATGGCAAACCACTCCGTTATCTTTGCCAAGAAAACCCCAAATGGGGTCACAAAGAATTGGATGTGGCTGAAAGAACTGAACAGTGAGAGGAAAAAAAGGGATAAATCATTCCTCCAGCCAACAGGGGCGCTCAACTGCTGCTATGTTGGGGCTCCCAACTGCGCAGCCGCTCTGCCCCAAGGACCCTCAGAATGGAGGAAGTCGCGTACCACTGGCCCCTACTCGCCCCCCCTTCCGAGGCCCAGTCCCCAGGATCAGAACCTCTCTTCTCTTCCATAAGTCCCAGTCCTTCGCCCTCTCTTCCCTCGGCCTTTTCTTTCTGGCCCCGCCCCATCCGCTACTTTTTCTCTTCCCATCCAACCTCATTCTCTCTGTTCCATCCCTTCCCCCTGAGCACACACCTCCCATTACGTAATTTTCCCCTAGCTCCTCACTTCGAATCCTCGATGCCAGGCTCCATCTCCCTTCTTCCCAGCCCTACGAGTTGTGTTTTACGACACTGTCGTCTAACGGCGGGTCTTTACGGCAGCGGCCGTAGCAGCGGGAGCGGGAGCTTGGACGTCCGTCAGTGGTGGTGGCGGTGCTGGGCGGAAGCGGCGGGGCGACGGATCCAGGCGTTTAGGCTAGGCCGGGGCCAAGGCCGGGGCCGGGGCCGGGGCCAGGACGCGGGGCAGGAGGCGGCGGCGGCGGGGGGGTTGATGCCCGGTGGCGGGGGGAGCCCGGCGCCCTGCAGTCTCCTGGCCGCCTCGGAGCCGCGGGGCGGCGAGGAGGCAGCGGCGGCGGGGCCCGGGTCCGGCGGCCCCGGGGGCTCCTCTTGCGGCGGGGTCGGGGGCCCCGGGCCCGGCGGTGGCGGAGGCCCTGGGGGCAGGATGAGTCTATCCCCGAAGGAACTCTCCAGCCTGCTGGGGATCATCTCGGAGGAGGCCGGGGGCGGCAGCACCTTCGAGGGCCTGTCCAGCGCCTTCCATCACTACTTCAGCAAGGCGGACCACTTCCGCCTGGGCTCGGTGCTCGTGATGCTGCTCCAGCAGCCGGACCTGCTGCCCAGCGCGGCGCAGCGCCTCACCGCCCTCTACCTGCTCTGGGAGATGTACCGCACCGAGCCTCTCGCCGCCAACCCCTTCGCAGCCAGCTTCGCCCATCTGCTCAACCCGGCGTCCCCGGGGCGGGGCGGCCAGGAGCCCGACCGGCCCCCGCTCTCAGGTACGGAGCTGCCCCTGCCCCACCGGCGCGGAGCCCCCCGGAAGGGAGTAGGGGGCGAGATCAGGGGTGCCAGCATCTTGGTTTTAGCCCTTCCCTGGGTGACTGAACCGGGCACTTCACCTCCGCTGGGCCTGGCGCGCAGCTTACAGTGGGGGGCGGGGTTGTGCTACATCAGGGGCTCTTAACCTTGTGTGTCTTGAATCTTTTGCCAGACTTGTGAAGTCTGTGGACCCCTTCTCAGAAGGATGCTTTTAAATACACAGAATAAAATATATAGGGTTATAAAGGAAACCAATTATATTGAAATAAAATTATCAGAAGTTCACAGACTCCAGTTTGAGAACCTCTGGGCTAGATCTCTTTTAGCTCTGACCTCAAACGAGTACAGTGTTGCAAATACAGCTCTTTACTCCATAAAAATCCCTTATTTCTCTTCATCTGGATGGGGCACTACTTTTCTGTTTGTAAGAGAGGATATGATTTAGAGGCTACACATTTGGCCAACCAAAAATTTGGTGGCGGTCTGCCCCACTACAGTTTCTAGCCTCTTAGGATCTTGCATTAAGACTCTGATGAGCTACTTCTTTTGGAGGAATTTCTTCCCCTTTCTCCCCTCTCCCATAAGGATCAGGCTAAAAATTCCCTATTCTTTGGAGAGACATCTCAAGTTCTTCTTGGAGGTGAATGAGTGGAGGATTGACTTCCAGTTTAATAAAGCATATGATGAATATGACCATTATCTGGCATTTCCCACATCTTCTAAGCATATCAAGAGAGCACAGTAAAACTGGAGTGGGAATATAGATTAAAAAGTAAAAGCACTAAAATCAATCAACAGTCTCCTTAAAGACATTGAGAAACCTGTCTTTTTTTTTCCCCTCCCATATCTTCCCCTAAAGGCAATAAAGGCAGCTCTTGTTCCACACTCATGTTTGAGTGTCTCTTATTTTTGGAAAATGATTCTTCTGTTTAATTTACCTTTGAATATTAACCTTATTATGTTCCCAAATTTTGAATTTCATTAAAGTGGGAGTTGAGAGTTAATTGGAAGACAGTGGTCATAGGAATTTATGAAAAACAGACAAGAACTCAAAGCTAGTTTTTCTTTCCAGGGCTGGAATAGACTTAAGACTTTTGAAGGAAAAAAAATAAGGACTTTTTATATTTATTTAGATCTCAGGAATCCATGTATTATTTTTAAATTAATTTTATTGGTAGGTGGAATGGGGTGAGGGAAGGGATTAAATTTTTTTAAATAATATTTTCCCCCAATTATGTGAAAAACAAGTTTTGAGTTCCACATTTTATCTTTCTCTGCCCTCCTCTGAGACAATAAGCAGTCTGATATAGGTTATACATGTGCAGTCATATAAAACATGAAGGGATGAAATGTTGAAGTAGCTGCGTAGGTGGGAAGAGCAAAAGTGTCCCCTCTTTACTGCCTTTAATTATTCCTTGAGTCATCACTGTCTTAAAGCATCTTTCTCTAGTATGATGTTTTGAATTAATTTCTCAGTCTTACCTTTGCCATTTTGATCACCATTTTTCTCTTATTTCTCAGTCTTCTTTGTTGTCATCATCCATGTTGTTCTCCTCTTGTTGTAGGTACATCCCAAGCCTCTTCCTTGGGCCCTCTTTTCTTCTGTCTCTACACCTGGTGTTAAGAGACCCCATCGGATCAAGCATATCTCTTTTCAGATGATTTTCAGATTTCTATATCCAGCCCTAGTCTCCTGATTCTTTGATTCTGCTGAACTCCAGTCTGGTATTACCAACTACCTGTAATAGTAGTTTTTACATAGCCCTTTAAGGTTTATAAAGTGTTTCGCATATCTTACTTCATTTGATCTTCACAACAGCCCTGTAAAATAGGGACTGTTATTATCCCTATTTTACAGA
Source organism: Phascolarctos cinereus (assembly GCF_003287225.1). Classification (NCBI taxonomy): domain Eukaryota; kingdom Metazoa; phylum Chordata; class Mammalia; order Diprotodontia; family Phascolarctidae; genus Phascolarctos; species Phascolarctos cinereus. The sequence continues at coordinate 182,302,334 of NW_027556180.1, read as the reverse complement.
TGGGGAAACAGCCTGGAAGAGATTAAGTGACTTGTACAGGGCTGGTCACACAGGTAGTAAGTGTCTAAGGTAGAATTCAAATTTTCTGGACGTCAGTATTCAATCCACCGTGTCAACCTAGTAGCTGTTATTGGAAGCACAGTCTCTGACTTCATGTCCCTTAGGTATCTTAAACATAGGATATCCAAATGGGACTTCATTATCTTCTGAACTTTCTCCATCCATGTCATATTTCTCTTTCGAGGACCACCATCCTTCCTAGTTTCAAAATGTTAAAGTCATTCTATACTTGATATTCTCTCACATTTCCAGTCAGTTGCCAGATCTTGTCAGTCCTTCTTCCACAACGTAATTCACATCTTTCCCCTTTTTTCTCCTTTAATGTATATCTGATTCAAGGCCTCATCACCACTTGCTCATATTATTTCAACCTCCTCTTAAAATATTGGTCTCTCTCTTCTCCAGTCCATCACCTCCATCACCTCTACCCCTACTCCCGAACAAAATAATCTTCGTAAAGTACAAGTTTTGCCATTTTAGACTCCCTACTCAAAATCTGTCAGTGCTTTATTATTGCTCTTAGATAAGGTACAGATGCTTAGCATTTTAAAACTTTCCCCAAAATGTCCTACCTTTCCCTTTTATTTCATAACACTCTCCTTTACATGTGCCAGCCAAACTGATATTTGCTGTTTCTTGACTTAGCATTCCTTACCCTGTTTCTGTTTTCTGTCTATTTACTTATTTTACAATGTTCCCTGTGCCTGTGATATAACTCTATCATCATTTCCACCTCTCTAGCTTCCTTTCATCCCTAGTTTCCTTCAGGGCTCAGATCATAAGCTGCCTCCTACAGGAATACAAATTTTTCCTTTTCGAGTTTTATATACTTGGCTGGTTACATTTTGTGTCCCAGTAGTAGAATCTAAGTTCCTTTGGGCAGGGACTGTTTTTCATTTTGTCTTTAGGACTCCTAGCACCTAGCCCCATGTTTTGCATGTGGTAGCCACTTCATATCTGCTTGTTGGAGTGGATTGGTTTGGCTTACTGACTGTTCTAATTGAAGGTGTTCTAACTTAAGATTCATCATCAAGAAAAATATGTGCCTCAAGAAACACTGCTTTATAGTTTTAGGATTTGTCAGTAAGCATTTATTAAGTACGTATTTATTAATTACCTATTAGTAAGCATTTATTAACTATCACAGGCACTGATCTTGGCACTGAGGATCCAAAGATAAATTGAAACAGTACCTCCTTTCAAGGAGCTTGTATTCTGTTTGGGGAATTAACAAGTGCAAATACAATTAAATACAAAACTTACACAAAGTAATTTCCAGGAAGGTAAGCACTAGCAGTCAAAAGGATCAAGAAGGGCTTCTTGTAGGAAGAAGTGGCACTTCAGTTGAACTTAGGAGACTGGAAATTCTAAGAGAAGAGTGAAGTGAAGAGGGTGTGGATTCCAGGCCTATTGACGGCAGTCTGGTGCAAAGGCCAGAAGAGAAAAGGTAGAATACCCAGTATCAGCAAGGAGGTCAGTATAGCTGGAACATAGTACATGAAAAGGAGTAATGTATAATATCTGGAAAGTTAGCTTCTGACGGACTTTAGTGCCAAAGGGAAGAGTTTTTATTTTAGGCTAGAAACAGTAGGGTACTAGTAGTGGCTACTTGAGCTTTTTGAGCCAAGGAGTAACATTGTCAGGCCTGTTTTTAGGAATTTCATTTTAGCAGTTGTATGGAGATTGGAGTAGAGAAGAATAACTTTTATTTGGGTTAACATGAAACAGATTAGCTCTGCCCTAACTTTTAAGTCCCACAGATGAATGGATAAACAGAGTTTAGAGAATTTCAGGAGAATTCTTTTAAAAGTTTACTTTTCTAGTTGTGTGCCCTAGTGGAAATAGACCTGGACTAGGAGTTAGACTGGTAATCTAATCCAAGCTCTGTAGTTTACCTTTGGCACCTTTGGCCAAGTTGCTTCACCAATTTGGACCTCAGTTTCCAAATGATTTGACTAAGAGATCTCTAGAGTACCTTGTTACCCTAAATATTAAGACCTCAAGTTTCTTCCTAGGACTTAAGTTTTATGATATAAAATTTTCAAATCATCTTCATTATATGTTGTCTTAAGTCTAATCTTCATTCTAAGCATTATATGATGAGAAGGTAAGGCTCATGCTCAAGTTCATAGCCATATCTTTTCTAAAGTAGATTACTGTGTGCCATATGTAAAATTAATCTCTATGCAGCAAGGATAAGGATTGATCACCTGGGGCTAGGTTCAAGTTTGTTCTTTAAGGAAAGCAGCTCAAGACCTGTGCCTCTTATTTAAGGTTTTGGGGACTTTGATACTTGTGAGGTTTGGACCCCTTAATAGTATGAATCAAAGATTATAATCCACAGATTACTTTTCTGGGACTAAAAGCCCCTAGAGCCATTGTAATATCCTTTTGTAGGAGGAGAGGTGGTAGGAGTGGTGCCTTTTCCCTCCAAGCCTGTATGAATTAATGGAGGCAGTATGGACTAGTGGATTGAATACTAGATTTGGAGTCATCTGACAATTATGAGCTGTATATATAAGTCACTTAATCTCACTGAGCCTCAGTTGGAACTCTTATGAAATAAGAGTGATATGCTTGTAACTTTAGAGTTTTGTTGTGAGATTCAAAGATCATATACACGAAAGGGCTTTGTAAACCTTAAAGTGCTTCATACATATTGTAGTAGACGTTTAATATATATTTGTTTATTGATTCAAAGGAACTGGAAACAAGTAAGACGTCTTTTATATGTTATTTTCCCTTCCTCTTCTTTCACCCCTTACCTTCTTATTAATTGTTGCACCAGTATGGACAACTCACCTTTTGCTTTTTGGAATCTTTCATGGGCTGCCAGTGATCTGCCTACTGTTCTTCAACTGTGGTTGGTGAAATTCCAGTATTAGTCTCACAAAGTGTAGCACTCCTCTCACTTTTTTTTTTCCCCTGACAGGGTACTTTAGTCAACTGGGACATCTTTTACAAGTCAATGGGTTTCTGACTCAATGTAGTAAGAAACAGAAGTGTATATCCTGCAGTTGACACCAAAGTAATAACTATATTCTTAAATTCAGAGATATGATTTTTAGAGGGGGACAAAGGCTTTAAATAGTATAGAATTCAGGATAAGCAGGGACAGATAAGAACAAGAATTCATTTTTAAAATTTTACATTGAGAACAGACTTTGATGAAGGTGGTAGGTTTCCATGATGTCTGGCCTTAAGGATATTCCAGTCTATCCTTTATAATACTTTCTGTGTACTTTTCTTAGTACATGCCTCTGACTACATCAGTTCTTTCTGCTCAAACACTTGAGTGATTTTCTGTAGCTTACCAAATAAAATATATCACATTCTTTATTCAAAGCTCTCCTTGATTTGGATCTTAGCCTGCCTTTCTAGCCTTATCTCAACCAAACTGGACTACTTACTTTTCCCCATTCTGTTTCTCCCCTTTCCTGTCTCCATCTCAATCTACATCTGTCAAATATTCTCCCTTCCTTAAAGGTTTAAAGGCAGCTTCCTTCAAGCTTTCCTCAAAGTCCCATTTCCCACACTGCAACGAAAGTAATCTCTTCCTTTCATATCTCTTTACCTGGACTTTCCCTTTGACATATCATTTTCAGGTATTTATGTATGTGTCACCTCATTGGATTGTAAGTTCTTTGAGAGTGGAGTCTGTTTCTCATTTATATTTGTATTCCTGTTTATTAGTCTTATCTTACATGTTAAATATTTTGCCATATATTTGTTGAGTGTGACAATTAGTCATTTTAAGAGACTTGAGATTTTTTTCCAGTAATTTTATTGAAGCTTTTTTTTTTTTGGCAGGATTTTTGCCTCCTATAACTCCACCAGAAAAGTTTTTTCTTTCCCAGCTAATGTTGGCCCCACCAAGAGAACTCTTCAAAAAGACACCTCGACAGATTGCCTTAATGGATGTAGGAAACATGGCCCAGTCGGTGGACATCAGTGGGCTTCAGCTAGCATTGGCTGGTAAGAAAAGAACCAGCACATAATCACTTCTTTATTGAATCTTGAAAAAATGAATTTATCTATATATTGTCCTTAAGACAAAGGTCAAAGTAATTGTGTTCTGGGAGCACAAATCCCTTCTGTGGAAAAGAAATTTTTTAATTTTGAGTCTTTAAATCTTTCCATTTTAACAGTATATCCTATGAACCCATTTTACATTTTGACTACATTATTTGTTTTCTTAATTGCCTTAGAGGAATACTGGATGTAATTTAAAGTCTTTCTTTGCTAATAGGAACTTTCTTCATCTCTAAGGTAATAACTTCTTGCTGTCATAATTTGTTATTTTGCATTAGGTGTCTACACTTAAATCTCTCCTTTTTTCCTAATGGAATTCTTTTCTCTTTGAAACAGAACATTTTACATCTTTAATGGAGTCAATAATAATTTAATTATCATGGAAATAATATTTCTTGAGGCAACATACCAAGATTTGGAAAGAAAATGCCTTAAAAATCTTGGAAAAATTGTAAGCAGAATTTGTGTTATGAAAATCCAGTCACTAGCCAGTTACGTGAAAATACCACAAATGTCAGTTACTTCAACTCATCAAGTATTTATTAAGTACCTCCCCTTTCCAAGGCACCGTATGAGGTGTTTACAGTATGGCAACAGAATTAAGAGAAGTCCCTGCCTTGAAAGGTATATATTATTACAGCATTGCCACCACTAAGTAAGCATAAGATCATTTGAGAATAGAAGAATAAGAAAAGGCATCATCTAGAAAGTCACCTGAGTTGAGCTTTGAAAGAAAGTAAAAGATCTAAAATAAAAGGAAGTCTATCCCAGGCACAGGGTATAGGAGAGGGAATGCCAAGTTCAGGTTGGTCAGTTTACTTCATTCACACTCTACATTTTAGCCTGTTTGACATGTCAGAAAAGTACGGCAGTGGGCCGACAGAAGATATGTAAATGCCAAGCTAAGAAGCTTGTGTTTCTCATAGAGTGAGTCAGGCCACTGAAAAACTTGAGCAGGAAATGACATGGTCATAAGTGATTTAGGGAAGATGATTTGGGCAGGGGAGTCATTTTGTAGATTTCTCTACCATGTTACCATCTATCAAAAATTGTGATTGCTTTCTTCTAGATCTTTTTGCAAATACTTATGAGCAGTGCAATACAGTGTTTGTATTTAACTTTAAACATGGGTGTGTTTGATATGGAAATTTACCTCAAATTAAACGATGAAATTGTGTTGTAAAGATCTGATCCAGGAATTGACCTTTGAACTCTGGTCTTAGTTCTCTGTCTTCTCTAATATGCTGAATTATTCACTAAGTTAAATGGATTACTTTCCTGGGAATATGACTGTAGTTAAATGATAGTGTTTAAAGGGACTTTCCTCTTGAAAGAAAAAATAAGAATCATAGTATGATATGTTCACAGAGAAAATAATTGAATTATTAATGACTCAGTAGAGGGATATATTTATCTTCTCACCTATCTTTTTCCCGTACAGAAAGAAATTAAGTGGAATAACATAAACTTATCACAGAAGGAAGATTGATCAAAGATAGAGTTTCTTAGAAATTTTTTTAATAATTGCTATTACTTTATTGAATCTTATCAGATCTTCCTCCCCTACTTCCTGTCTTTCTTTTAATGTAGAGGTGTTTGTGATTGTTCAGGTTGTTTAAGGTGCTGATAAATATTTGAGCGATAGCCTCGCTATTTGACAGACAGGAAGGACTATCCTGGTAGGTGAGTTACGATTAAGGCGGGGGATCTGGTCATGGGGAATAGGCTTAAGAAAAGAGATATCATGCTCAGGGGAGAACTGATTTTGCCCCCTCCCCTTCCCCAGTATCACAGATTACCCTCTTGGGTCTGTAGCAGCAAAACAAGACAAAGTATTGCTTTTTTCCTTCTGTTATCTTCTGTTTATCTGAAATATTTAGCAATTTCCTCCTCCATCCTAAGATGTCCTAGATTTCATCTTTTTCAGCTTCTAATTTGCCACTATTTTGAGAGTTGACTGCCTCTGTTACCGATTTATCTTCCGTCATTAGTGAACAAGATGTTCATGTGAGCAGATTTCCCACCAAGTAATTGAAGTTTTTTAGCATCTAAACTTTTACAGTATTTTGAAATAATTTTTTATGCAAACCTTTTTGGCGTGTTAATATGTTTCTTGACTTAAACTGAATTAATTCAACGTTAATGACAGTGATCATCTTGATCATCCACTTTTTGAATTGTGATGGTCCTCAGCCCTGTTAAGCATGTGTCAGTGTCAGCCACTGATAGAGGCAAGTATTTGATAGTACCAGCAAATGACAAAAATCAGCCTAAGAATCTGAAGTGATTTAGCACAGGAGCTGTCTCTGTCACCAACCTTCATATGTGCTACAGAGCTGGGAAACCAGATAAGCAAGCTTCTTAGACAGTAATGTGTAAATTAAGTGCAAATATATTATAAGTGAGGTCCTGAAATGCTTTTGGTTCTTTTTTTTTCCTTCTGGGATCTTTCTGCATAAAGACTCTTAGCTAAATAATCTCTCCAAAAGTGAAGTATTACTGGGTAGGCAGTTCCTGCTTTTATATGTAACATTCTTCTGGATACCTTTATTTAGATCAGAGCACAAATTGTTGATTGCTTATAGTACAGGCCCAATACCAGCTATCAGTTGGACATGTACTTTGATTTGTTTACCAGTGAGTGTGCCAAGTCATCCACATTCTTTCATCCATTCCTCCATAACCACAGGCATGTATGTGAGACCTGGCAAAGCATTTCCACAATTGACTTTTGAAAAATTAATCTAACAACTAGCTTTTTGTATGATTTTTCAAATCCCTTCTGTGACCCATATTGGCTTTTCTTTATTTGTCCAAAATTTTGTCTGTTTGGAGAATTGATCTGATAACTTTCTATTCTCCTTGAAAAAAAGGAGTATCTGTGACCAAGAGAAGTCTTTGTTTTTAACCAGACTATATATGACAAATTATTGCTCTTTAGATACAGCAAGACATAAGTGGTGTTAATACCATTCTCTAGTGTTGCATCAAACTTTTAGTGCCTATAAGTGAGGAAAAGAATCTGTGGTATCAGTTTCCACAGCACTTGTTTACTGAATGACTTTTTTGGTTAACTGGATGGAGTACTTTATGTTTAAAATGGTGTTTTAAGTGAAATTACCTGCTTAATGATCTAAAATTGTTCCAAATCTTTAAGGAATTGTTTGTTGCAAATGATTTAAACTTTTATATTGCCCATTATACATACTATCTGATTAGGTGACCTTATTATATAGGAATAATAGATTTCTCGGATATTACCTGACAGCTAGCTGGCATAGTGAATATAGCACCAGGCTTAGAGTCAAGAAGACATAAGTTCATATGTACCCTCAGGCATTTAATAGCTTTGTGACCCAGGGCAAGTCACTTAACCCTGTTTGCTTCAGTTTCCTCTATCTCTGAAATGAGCTGGAGAAGGAAATGGCAAACCACTCCAATATCTTTGCCAAGAAAACCCCAAATGGGGTCATGAAGAGTTGGACACAACTGAAATGACTGAACAGAAACAGGACATATTACCCATAAACTATTACAGTATTACAGTAAAACAGTTTTGATAATATTTAAATAAATTGGTACTTCTGATATTTTTGTTTATTTTCTTTGGTGTAATAAACTTTAGGAATCAAAGTATTTCAATAAACTCTTTCATCCTATAATTCTTTAGACTTTGATTTTGGATGCTAGATTAGTGTTGTCTAAAGGCATACCTTTAATCCCTATAAGAGAATGATTCTGAACAGTTTGAGGCTGAGTGAGTTAGTGTATTTACGCAGCTGCATATTGGCATAATGCACAAACAGGTCATGAAAAGGGAAACGTATTTTTTTAGTATTGCTTTAATAGAATCTAATGAAAGAACATAGTAGATCACAACGTGTGAATTATCTCAGGGCACTTAAACTTCCTAAATGTATCTTGTGATTATTGTTTAATAGACTAGAAATCAAATCCGAAACAGCTCTAGTATCTTATGATTTTTAGCTTCCAGGAAAGGTTTACAGTACAGCTAGCACAGCAATGAAAATGTGAATTAAAGATTGAGAAATTTGGCAAGGTGCTGTAACTGAGCTTGTAGTCTTCCTTTACCTAGACTGAAGATTTCCCAATCCATTCATTTTCACAAGTGCAAAAAAGTGCAGCTGTCTGCTTTGGAACTAGCTACACAAAACATCTCTCTGGAGGTCTAAAATTCAGATGTATTGCAGTGGGATTGATTAGCTTCAAGCAACATTTTCCAGGCTGGTAGGCAAAAAATTTGACGTACCAATTACTTTTATTTATGAATCGTGCAATGCATGTGTTCTTAATTTTTTTTCATAAAAACTGGAGAAAATACAAAGTTGTGGTACTCCCAATAGGAACAACCTTTTCCCTCATGACACTGACCATATTAATTTTATGGGTTGGGTTTTGTCAGAAATTACTGTCAAATACATGTTATCTACTTAGTCGATGATTTGCTAACTTGTGTTTTCTTTCCTCTTATTGTGCCTGTAAGAATTATTTTAGGACAGCATTGCCCCTGTTTGCCAGTACCCTAGGAGGAACATCATCTCCTTGGAAGGCTATAAATGTTTCATTGCTGCCTGCTCAAGCTTAGACTGTGTTCAGACTACACTATGAATAATAAATTGTTAAATTTATATTATTTAAAAGGCCTCATTTTTTTTTCCAGAACGGCAGTCTGAGTTACCAACACAAAGCAAGGCTAGCTTCCCTAGCATTCTCAGCGATCCAGATCCAGATTCTTCAAATTCTGGTTTTGATAGTTCTGTTGCCTCACAGATCACAGAAGCTTTAGTCAGTGGACCAAAGCCACCTATTGAAAGTATGTATATAAATTAAATTATATTCATTTTCTTGGGTTTTGCAGTGCTGTTACATAAATTTCAGTGTTTCTCAAGACATGTTGTTTTAATGGCAATAATATGAGAATATAATGACCCTGCTGTTATAGGGATGTTGTGAAAATTAGATATGATTAAATATGAGTGTTTTATAAACCCAAATGTGTAGTTATTATTATAAAATATTAGCCTACAGGGAAGATGACCTTCCCCTCAAAAAGGACTTTCCATATCTGTAATCATTATGCAAGAAGTATGTAAACTTTTAATAAGTAGTTTCATCTTGAATTTTAACCAAGACTGAAATATGATATTTCTTAAATGCTTAGATATAATGTCTGGATTTATCTGATGCCACTGCTGTCTTAATTCATTGACAAAACAATAATCTTATAGTTAATCTTTATAGTACTACCATGAGTTTCAAGTAAGCATTATGGTTCTCCTTACACTTTTTGATAAATTCTATTTTGTTCTTTTTTTTTTTTATGATTTCTTTATTCACATTCTATTTATAAGTGTGTTGGAGACATGTTAGATTGCCAAAAATCACAATGGAGTTCAAGTAATCACATTTCTGTAAGAGCTAGGAAAGATAATGTTAACACATCACAGTCTTCTTTTTGAGTTGGTTTAGCAGGGCTTATTTGCCATGTGGTTACCTATTTTCACCACTAGACAGCAATAGCTGACAAATTTAAGATGATTTCTGGTGTTTTGGCAGGGGTAGAGGATGATTCTGTTTTTTTTGTTTTTTTGTTTGTTTTTTTTTTGTTTAAGAAAGCTTTCTTCCATTTAGGTAAATACAGTATGTAGTTAAGCCCAAACTGGTGACTAGTGATTGAAATTAAGTAGTAATAAATAGTTTTATGTCACAATGGTATTTTAAGATAATGATATTCATTCATTTATGCATGAAACTTAATATGGATGAGCTTTCAATTCCTTACAAAATTCTGGAACATATCAGAATTTGTGAACTTAGCTTTCTAAGAACCAGCATAGATTCTTCAGGAATAGTTTGTTTCAGACTAGTCTCATTTTAATTTTGAGAGGGTTTTTAGATATGTGTGATCAATAAATCAAAAATTCATTGTAGCAAAACATTGGACAATACTTTGGTTATTCTTGTTGGCTAAACAGATATGAGTTAGATGATGACATTAAGTGGATTCAGAACTGGCTGAGAGACAGGACCCAAAAAATAGTGACTGTTGATAACTACCTGAAGGAAGGCGATATCCGGTGTGTCAGCCGCAAGTCACAGAGGTTTTGTGACCACTGTTAACTCTAAAAATAGCAGAGAGGTTATCACGACTATAGTTAACTCTGAAAAATAAAATAAAACCAAAGAGATAACAGTCATCATAAGCAAAACGTTTATTTTATTCTGTTGGAGGAGAGAAACTAGACACATGTGCTGGGGTCCCCTCTAGTAGATCCACTTTAGTGTGGGCAAATCTTAGTACATATACTAGTGGCTAAGTAGTGAGCTGTAGCCCTGACAATGAAGGATAACAGCAACAATGAGACAGGTTTGATTCATAGCAGGACTTCATGACATGAACATGGGTACTGCTGGTGTGAAACAATACTGGGATTTTGCTGTGAGTGACTTCATCCAGAGGGTGAGTGCAAAGGATTGTTGTTATGCCAAGCCCAGGGCACAACTTGCTGGCTAGGCCTTATCTCTGGAAAACAGAGTGTCTCCGAATAGTAAAAAGAGGGGTGGTCTTGGCATGGAGATTCTGACAAGTAGGATGCCCCAAGGATCCTTGGCCCTGTGCTATCCAGCATTTTTATCATTTATTTGATTGAATGCATTGATGGCATATTTACTAGATTTATATTTTATACACTATCATCCTATATCTCTGTTTCTTTTTGTGGGTAAGCTTCTTAAGAGAGTCATCTATAATTTCCTGCCTCTGCTTCCTTTCCTCTCACTCCCTTCTTAACTCCCCCTAGTCTGGCTTCTGATCTCCTCCAACTGAAACTGCTCTCTCCAAAGTTGCCAGTGATATCTTTCCCCCCCCCTTTAAAAAATTTATGTCTTGTTTTTTACGGTACTTGGTTCTCTCTCCTATCTCTCCAGTATCTTCCTCTCCCAGAATACAATCCCATATAACAAAAAATAAATTATTATCACATCTCTTTGTCCAGCCCTAACCTGCTAGATCTTTTAACACATCTAAAATAGAATTCGTTATCTCTTTCCACAAATCGTCTTCCTAACTTCCCTTTTACTTTTGAGAGTACTGTCATCTTCCTTGGTTACCCAGGCTGACAACCTAGGTGTCATTCTTCATTCCTCCCTCTCTTTAACCACCAACCCCATAGCCATTCTGTGCCAAGTCCTGTCAACTTTACTTTAGTAACATGTCTCATATATACCCTGTTCCTCCCTTTGATGCAGCTACCATCTTAACTCAGGCCCTCATGACTTCACACCTAGACTTTTGCCTTGTGGTTGGTCTTCCTGCCTCAAGTCATTCATTCCCCATTCCATTCAGTTCTCCAATCAGGTGTCAAAAATTGATCTTCATTTAGCTCAGGTCTTAACATATCATCTGCCTATTCATTATCTATCCCTCAGAAATGACATTCCAACTCCCATATCCAGATATTTTTACTAGCTGTCCTTCATTTCCGGAACTCTACCTCCTGACTGTCCTGGCTTTCTTCAGTTCTTAGCTAAAGTCTCACCTTTGCAAGAACCCTTTTCTAGTCCTCCTTAACTTAAGTTAATAGCTTCCCTCTCAGAGTATCTCCAGTTTATCCTGTATATATCCTATCTGTATGTAGTTGTTTGCATGTTGTCTCCTGCGATAGACTGTGAACTTCTCACAAGCAAGGATTACTTTTTACCTTTCTTTGTTTCCCCAGCTTTTAGTGTAGTACCTGGAATGTATTTGGTATATAATAAATGCTTATTGCTTTGACAGCCTTTACACAAAGCCAAAAGGAACAGCTAACACATTAGACAGCAAAGTTGGGGTCTAGAAAGACTGACAGTCTCAAACAATAGCTTGAATATGGTAAGATGAAACTTAACGTGAATTAAAATAAATTCTTAGACTTAGACTTATTACAATTAAAGAAAATTTAACCATACAAGTATAGATAGGTAATAGGAGTTCATGTGAAAAAGCTTTGGGAGTTTTAGTGAAATGCCAGTGTTGACATAGAAGTCAAAAAGTAGCTATTGTTCTCTTAGGCTACAATAATAGAGAGATATTTATAATGTAAAAAGTAATCATTTCACCCTATGCCACTGTTGTATTCCTTAGTTCAGAGTCCATCCTCATATTATTCCCCTTAATAAAAGGATTTGTTCTGTAAAACTTAGACTCAGTCAAAAGGCTGCACTTGAGGACCTAGAGGGCCACAAGTGGCCTTGAGGTCACAGTTTCCTCACCTCTGATGTAAGTAAAGAATGACCATAATACAAATTATAGCCTGTAATATATCTAGAGAATTATGAGAGGTTAAGGTTAGGACAGTAGAGATGAAAAAGCTTCATGGAGGTCATGGCACTAGGTTGGACCTTGATCAAAGGCAGAGATTTCAGTACGTTGAGACATGAGGGGCAGCTCATTCTGAGCATGGCATGGAAGTGAGAGAAGTCAGAAAATAATGAATAAGAATGTATGAAGGGGAAGAGTATGTTGGAAAGTTTGGTTTTGAAGAAGATTATGACATGTCAAGCTGTAAAGTATTTATTCCATAGGCATTAGGGGTCTTTGAACAGGGCAGTGACATGATTAAATTCTGTAGTTGGAATAAACCTGAAGCATGGATATCACTAAGGAGGCCAGTATGGTACTCTAAAAAAAGTAAAGAGAGCCAATTGGTTGTAGTAGGATGGGGCAGATGCAAGAAACATTTCATAGGTGGAATTGGCAACTGATGGGGCATATATTGGAAAGGAGAAGAACTAAAAGATGACTGAAGCTTTGAGTCTGCCTAACTGGGAGAATGTAAATGCTATTTTTTTTTTAATGAACATTAAGGGGGAAGAGCTTTGGGCAACAGTTTTTAACATGTTGAATTTAAGATGATAGCAGGACATTAAGGTGAAGAGATTTAGTAGCCAGTTGGAAAATATGATCTAAAAAGAAGCCAAGTCTGAAGATTTGGGGAAGCATCTCTTTAGAGGTGATAATTAAAGTAGATAAAGAGAGCAGAAGGCAAAATCTTGAGGAATGCCTGAATTTAGAAAACATTAACCAGTGAAAGAACTATCAGAGGTAGGAGAGTAATGTCATGGAATCCAAGGGAAATGACTATCACAAGAAAGGGAAGTGTTTACCATTGTCAAATAGATAAAAGGAGAATGAGGACTGAAAAAATCCATTGATGGTCTTTTTCAGTAAAACAAAGCTTAAAAATGCAGTAAAGTCCCATGTTAATTTGAAAAGATATTAAGATATTTAGGATTTTCAGATATTGTACTGTCCTAACAACTTGAAAATTGCAGATTTGGGAATACTGTTACAGAATTAGCATAGTGCCTTGGAAAATAACTATTGCTATGCCAGTATTATGGTGTCGCAATATTTAACTATAATATAAGAGTCTTAACATAATTCGATTTATTTTTCCAACATATTTTGTTGTTTTTAGTAATTGAGTGTGTTTGTTTTGTGTTTTGTGGTTCTTTTTTAAACATTCTCTTAAAACTTGGAAAGAGCCATTAGTTCATAAATGGTGGCTTTAATAAAACTTTAGTTAAAAAAAATACCTGATTCCATGACTTGCAAGTGAACTGGAGGGAGGGAACTTGCAAGCAAAGGAGGACTGTGCAAGGTCACCAGCTTCACTTTCTCCTCCAGAGCTTTCTGGGTCCATGGCAAGATATAGATCAGGATGACTGGAGATGGCCCCCATGTAGCTGATCAGTATTAACCTGGAGGAAGATCTCTGATATGCCATAGATCTCTCCTTTCAGCCCTGCCCCATTCAGTAATTTTACTAATTGAATTAAGATATATAAGGCATATTTAATGTTATATGTACAAGGAGTATATTGACCTGGAATAGATTCCAGTATATTATATAATCGAATTAGGGTTCAAAAAGATCTCTGTGGGGCAGCTAAGTGGCGCAGTGGATAGAGCACCAGGCCTGTAGTCCGGAGAACTTGAGTTCAAATCCGGCTTCAGACCAAACACTTGACACTTACTAGCTGTTTGATCCTGGTCAAGTCACTTAACCCCAACTGCCTAACCAAAAAATAATAATAATGATAATAAGATCTCTGCAGATAACAATGATTCTCAGACTAGTAGAAATTTATTAGAGGAAAATGTGAATTCCTGTTTCTACCTCTGATTATAAAGTTTCTGATAAATTTATCAGTGGAATATATTATACAGTATTACTGTGTTAAGTAAGTTGCATGTATAAATGTAATGGTAGAATAAACACACTTTTTTTAGGAGCCCAACTTATATTTTATTCAGAAGTGAAAAAAAAAGTCTTCATATTACAGGTCACTTTCGACCAGAATTTATCCGCCCACCACCTCCACTCCATATTTGTGAAGATGAACTTGCTTGGTTAAACCCAACAGAGCCTGATCATGCAATTCAGTGGGACAAATCCATGTGTGTTAAAAATAGCACTGGTGTTGAGATCAAACGTATAATGGCTAAAGCTTTTAAAAGTCCCTTGTCTTCTCCACAACAAACACAGGTAGGTGTTCACTTGCAACCATTTGACATCATTTTTGTTTTCTGTATTTGCTGATCTGTCTTGGATTTTAGGTTTTAAACGTTTTAGATAAAGTGTTGGATAAAAAACCAAGTAAACTTATATTAGTAGTAACTAAGCAAAGGGTACATGAAAGGCATTTAAATTCACCATAGTTCAAGCCCTTACTGTTAAAGAGAAAGTAGACATGATTACTAGCTATTTTTTTCTTCTTAAAATGTTCTTTTCAAACTCATGCCACCCTAGTCAGTAAAATGATGAGATTGTCAGCTTTTGTAGTGTTATATCAGATTTTCACAGGCCAGCCCCCATATTGTGAATGGGAGCAGTTGTGTGAGCCATCCCTAAATCATTTATTTGACCTGGGAATGATTTTTTGTTTTAATGTGACAGCCAAGCATTGGTTTCTTTTTTTTTTCTTCTCTGGGCTTCCTTTCCCCACTCTATGAATTCAGTGAATGGCCATCACTACTCAAGCAAAACACCAACCTAGTATAGCATTCATTTTTGTGGTTTATACTTTTCTTGGAGGATGGAATAATTGACTTGTTCACTGTAGTTTTATTTTAGCCCCAAAGTCCAATTTATGTTAGCAAAACTCAAGCAAAGTAGGTGATGATATTGTGAAATTTTAAGCACAAATTTCCTCAGGAGATGAGATAATTCGGATTTGAGTATATTGAAAATTCAAATACATAGTCTAATGCAGGCCTGTCCAGCCTGCAGCCAGCAGGATTTTGGGTGGCCCACAAAAAACGTAGCAGCCCACTGCCTGCATATTGCACACGCCTGTTCTAATGGTTTAGCTGAGGCAAATGGAGTAGTGGCATAAAAGTCAATGAGCTAGCCTCACAACAGGAGAACTGGGTTCAAGTGTTTTTTCTGACATACTATCCTCATAAACCTTGGCAAGTCATGTAACTTCTCAGAGTCCCAAGGCAGTCCTCAAAGACTAGAAG
This sequence comes from Phascolarctos cinereus, assembly GCF_003287225.1. Taxonomy (NCBI): domain Eukaryota; kingdom Metazoa; phylum Chordata; class Mammalia; order Diprotodontia; family Phascolarctidae; genus Phascolarctos; species Phascolarctos cinereus. The sequence goes on along the minus strand of NW_027556180.1, from coordinate 182,286,715 downwards.
GTGAATAATTTATCTACGTTGTTAGTTTCCTCGCTGGGAAGTGTCTACAAAATAATATTACAGGTCTTGGCCAAAAAAAAAAAGATTGATTATGAATTTTATGGGAAATAGAACAGAAGTCTGGTTCATTGGGAATGTGTTTCATAAAGATGTGCTTTAGATTTATGTCTTATGCATGTAAAATGATAATTTGAAGGTTATGAGTAAAGTATGACTTATTTTTGTTTTCTATTTGGCTCTGTTGTAGCTCCTTGGAGAGTTAGAAAAAGATCCCAAGCTCGTTTATCACATTGGCCTCTCTCCTGCAAAACTGCCTGACCTCGTGGAAAATAATCCTCTAGTTGCTATAGAAATGTTATTGAAATTAATGCAGTCAAGCCAGATAACAGAGTATTTTTCAGTTCTGGTCAACATGGATATGTCTTTACATTCAATGGAAGTTGTAAATCGGTAAGTGTTTCTCCTTTACTAAATTGGGGCATGAATTTTCTCTGTGTATGGGTAACTCTTTTTTTTCTTGTAGATGCTTTCTTAATGTCTAGAAGGGGAATATCAGTACAATTATGAAGCGATTAGTTTTATTTCATAGAAGAATTAAAAATAACAATGCCTTGGTTATTTTTTGTACCTTCTTAGAGGTAGTTCTGATTAGTGATGAAGTACTAGGCTTAGAGCCTGAAAAACTTAGGTTTAAATCCTACTGAGAGTAGCTGTAACTGGGCAGATCACTTCTTTGTACTTCATTCAGTCTTCTCTACTTTTTTTCTTTTTACTAAGGATATGATCTGCATTTCCTCCTCACTACAGCTCCTTCAGGTGTACCTTGATTATGAATGCTAGCAACTGAAAGTGTTAACTTAATACTTCACTATTTATTGGTTTTGTTTTTTTCTGTATTCCTAGAGCACTTAGTAAAATAGTAAAAATATTATGGTAAATAGTAAGACATTTAATAAGTGCTTATTTACCTACCAACTTGTTGAAATTCAAACACATCCTTCATCAGCAAGCCCTAATTGACCCAAAAGACTTTATTTTAGACAACTGACACAATTTCACAGAACAGAAGGAAGGCCAAAAGAAAGCACAGATAAGCTGTACAGTGTTGAAAGTTACATGTTGAATTTATTATAGAATTAAAAGAAAAATGCTATATGCAGTAGATTCACAGGTTTTGTGTGAAATAATCAGTTCTAAAAAGGGTTTATTTATTAATAGTTGACACCAAGTTAAGTAGGATTCTAGCTGAATAATATGCGAATAGGCCTTCATTACGTATATACAGTAAGCTTGTATTCAATATGGTCAAGGAATGAAATATTCTGGTTAATGAAAATTCGAAATAGCCTGGGTTCCATATTTCAAAAGAAACTATAGTAAAGACAATACCCTTCATACTAAAACACTTTTGAATATAATTTAATCTTTCTGAGACTGTCCAAGAGAAAACTTAACATATGTTAAGCCTCTTACGCTGAATTCCTTCAATAGGAAGCTCTCAGGGGTACTCATTTTCATATAGTACCCACTTACCTGTTTACTCGAAAACATTAACTAGATCAACCAAGGACATATGGTGGAGTTAAGGGATTTCTCAAAAGAGGTTTGTTATGTATTCCTCATTGGAATATTTACATACCTGGATTCCTCTGGAGATGACACCGCAGCAGAAATAAAATGTGTTAATACTGATAATCTACATATAATTTCTTTTTGGCTTTGAAGTGTATTATGGGTTTTAATATAGTACCTCCACTTTCTTACTATTTAAGCTGTTACAAATCTGGACAAGGTTCCTCACTTTTAGTAGCAGCATCCCTAAAACTCCACCCAAAACATTGGTAGCAATTCAAAGGCTGGCTATATTTTTGTAATCCGAATCTTATTGATGGTTTAAAATCTAGAGTTTTTTTCTTTTCACATTGTTTAGAGAATAATTTTCCCTAAAACACTTATTTGCCCTTTCTATCCCTAAATATGAGCATGTGTTAAGACACAAATCAAGACAAAACAAGCCAATGAACTCTTAAGAGCCAAATTAAGTCCCACTTCATTCAAGCCTCTTCTAACCTACTCAGCTTTGGAACATCCCTCTTTTTTAAACTCTTAAAGTGCTTTACTGAATTGTAACTTTTTTAGTCTGTATCTTCTTGTCAACCCATTGTCTTGGACTGGATGGTATCTGAGGCGCCTATAACTATATCCTAGGTATTATAGTAACTCAGTAAATCAGTCGGCCATTTGCTTTTTATTAAATGTTGATAATGATCATGAGCCTTCAGTAGTTTTCAACTGTTTATCATATACAGTTCATTTCATTAAGCTTTTCTAAATGCCTGTGAGGTACAAGGCAGTGTGCTAGGTACTGGGGTTGCAAAGACAAAATGAATCACAGTTCCTGCCTGTTATATTCTGCTAGTGATAATGAGCACATAACATTTACTGGATAATATAAGATAATTTCAATAGGGCAAGAGCACAAATAATTAGTGAGTATCAGGGAAGGCTTCCCATAGGAAGGTGGTACCTGAGTTGTGCCTCAAAAGAAGCTAAGAATTTTACAAGACATGGAGATAAGGAAATTTGTTCCAGATATGTGAGATAGCTTGTGCAAAGTCATCCAAGTAGAAGACAGAACATCAAGTTCAGACAATGACAAGTAGACCATTTTGGAGCATAATATACGTACTCTTCTCAGCTTAGGTATCAGCACAATATTTGTATCATAGAAAGAATTTGGTAAGACTCCTTCGCCCATTTTCCCAAATAGTCTATGTGGTATTGGAATTAATTGTTCTTTAAATGTTTGATAAAATTTGTAAATCTATCTGGCCCTGGACATTTTTTTTCCTAGGGAGTTCATTAATGGCTTGTTAAATTTCTTTTTCTGCGATGGGATTATTTAAGTATTTTACTTCCTCTTCTGTTAATCTGGGCAATTTATATTTTTGTAAATATTCATCCATTTCACTAAGATTATCAAATTTATTGCTATACAGTTGGGCAAAATAGTTCCTAATTATTATTTTAATTTCCACATCATTGGTAATGAATTCACTGTTTTCATTTTTGATACTGGTAATTTGGTTTTCTTTCTTTTTTGTAATTAAATTAACTAAAGGTTTATCTATTTTATTTTCTGTTTTCATAAAAACAGCTCTTAGATTTATTTATTAGGTCAATAGTTTTCTTAATTTCAATTTTATTGATCTCTCCTTTGGTTTTCAATATTTCTAATTTGTTGGGTTTTTTTAGTTGCATGTCCAATTCATTGGTCTCCTCTTTCTCTATTTTATTCATGTAAGATTTAGAGATACAAAATTTCCCTTAAGAACTGTTTTCACTGCATCCCGTAGGTTTTGGTATGTTGTCTCATTATTGTCATTCTCTTGAATAAAGTTATTGTTTCTGTGATTTGTTGTTTGACCCACTTATTCTTTAGGAGTAGATTATTTAGTTTCCAATTAATTTTTAGTTTATCCTTCCATGGCCCTTTATTACATATAATATTTATTGCATCATGATCTGAAAAGGATGCATTTTTTATATTTCTGCCTTTCTGCATTGGTTTGTGAGGTTTTTATGCCTTAGTACATATGTGGTCAGTTTTTGTGTAAGTGCAATGTGCCGCTGAGAAAAAAGTATATTCCTTTCTGTCCCCATTCAGTTTTCTCCAGAGGTCTATCCTTTCTTACTTTTCTAAAATTCTATTCACCTCCTTAACTTCTTTCTTGTTTATTTTGTGATTAGATTTATCTAGTTCAGGGAAGAGGAGGTTGAGGTCCCCCACTACTATAGTTTTGCTGTTTCTTCCTGTAACTCCCTGAACTTCTCTAAGAATTTGGATGCTATACCACTTGTTGCATATATGTTTAGTAATGATATTACTTCATTGTCTATGGTGTCTTCTAGCAGGATGTAGTGTCCTTCCTTATCTCTTCTAACGAGATCTATTTTTGCTTTTGTCTGAGATCAATTGCTGCCTGCTTTTTTTTTTTTTTGGCCAAGCAGTTAGGGTTAAGTGACTTGCCCAGAGTCACGCAGCAGTAAGTGTTATGTGTCTGAGGCCAGTTTTGAACTCGGGTCCTCCTGACTCATGGGCCAGTGCTCTATCCACGGTGCCACCTAGCTGCCCCCTGCCTCTGCTTTTTTTACTTCAGCTGAAGCGTAATATATTCTACTCCAGCCTTTAACTTTACCCTGTATGTTACCCTCTGTTTCAAATGTGTTTCTTGTAAACAACATATTGTAGGATTATGGTTTTTATTCCATTCTGCTATCTGTTTCCATTTTATGGGAGAGTTCATCTTATTCACATTCACAGTTATGATTACTATCTGTGTCATTCTCTTCCCCATTTATGCTTTTCTTTCTCCTTTTCTCCCTTTCCTTCCAATTAGAGTTTTGCTTTTGACTGTCACCTCCCTCAGTCTGCCCTCCCTTCTATCAGCCCCTGTCCTTTTTCTTTCTACTTTCCCTGCCTACTGCCTCTAGGGCAAGTTAAATTTCTATACCTGAGTATGTTATTCCCTTCTTGAGCCAAATCCAATGAAAGTAAAGTTCAAACAATGCTCATCTCCCTCCCTTCTTTCCCTCTACTGTAATATGTTTTTGTTCCTCTTCATGTGATGTAATTTACCCTTTTCTGCTTCCTCCTTTCCTCTTCTCCCATTGCAATTCCTTTTCATCTCTTCATTTTTTTTATCATCACATCAAAGTCCACCTAAACCCACCCCCTATATCTATGTATATCCCTTCTAAATGTCATAATAAAGATATAGTTCTCAAGAGTTTTAAGTATCGTCTTCCCATGTGGGGGTGTAAACAGTTTACCCTTATTGAATAACATGTCTTTTTCGCTGTTTACCTTTTTATTCTTCTCTTGAGTCTTGTATTTGAAGATCAGATTTTCCATTGAGCTCTGGTCTTTTCATTAGGAAAGTCTGGAAATCTTGTATTTCATTGAATGTCCAATCTCTTTCCCTGAAAATTATGCTCAGTTTTGCTAGGTAGTTGATCCTTGGTTTGCCTTACAGAATATAATATTCCAAGCCCTCCTGTCTTTTAAACTGTAAGTCCTGCATAATCCTGACTGGTTTGTCAATATTTAAATTGTTTCTTTCTGGCTGCTTGCAGGATTTTCTCCTTGACCTGATAATTCTGGAATTTGGCTACAATATTCCTTGGTGTTTTCATTTTGGGATCTCTTTCAGGAGATGATCGGTGGATTCTTTCGATGACTGTTTTACCCTCTGATTCTTGGGCCTCAGGGCAGTTTTCCTTGATGATCTCTTGAAAGATGCTGTCCAGGCTCTTTTTTTTTTTCATCATGGCTTTCAGATAGACCAATAATTCTTAAGTTATCTTTCCTGGATCTGTTTTCCAGGTCAGTTGTTTTTCCAATGAGGAATTTTACATTTTCTTCTATTTTTTCATTCTTTTGATTTTGGTTGACTGATTCTTCATGTCTCATAGAGCCATTAGCTTCCAATTGCCCAATTCTAATCTTTCTATTTATTTATTAATTTCTTTTGATTTATCAACAGTCACTTCCGTAAGCTTTTGAGTTTTAAATTTTTCTCCCCCTCCCTCCCTCTGCAAGACAGCTTGCAATCTGATATAGGCTATACATATACATTTCTATTAAACATATTTTCACGTTAGTGATGTTGTAAGGAAGAATTAGAACCAATAGGAGGAATCATCAGAAAGAGGAAACAAAACAAAAGGGAAAAAATAGCAAATAGTATGCTTCAATCTGCATAGTTCTTTCTTTGGATGTGGATAGCATTTTCCATCATGAGACTTTTGGAGATGTCTTAGAAGGGCTAAGTCTGTCAACGTTAGTCATTGCACAATGTGGCTGTTACTGTGTACAACATCTGATTCTAATTTTTAACGAATTGTTTTCTTCAGTTAGCTCTTGTACCTCCTTTTCTATTTGGCCAATTCTACTTTTTAAGGAGTTGTTTTCTTCAGTGTACTTTTCCCATTTTTTCAATTGTATTTTTAAATGAATTGTTCAATTTTTCTTCTACCTCCCTTATTTGACTTTTAAAGTCCTTCTTGAGCTCTTCCAAGAAGGCTTTTGGAGCTTGAGACAGTTCATATTCCCTTCTTAAGGTTTCAGATGTGGGTATATGGACAATGTTATCCTCTCCTGAATTTGTATTTTAATCTCCCCTGTCACTCAAGATACTTTTCTATGGTCCTTGTTCTATGTTGCTTCTCTTGCTCATGTTGTTTTGTCTTTTTTTCTGGCTTTTAAAGTTGATCTCTGCTTCTAAGGCACAGGGCACACTGCCCCAGGCTTTTTGTGCTGGGGCCTAAGGGCCTGCCACTGGCTTGCTGGGGTGCCTCCCTTCCTACACTGGTCCCCTTCAGCCACAGCAAGAGGGACCTTTCCAGTTAATCCCCCTAGCCTCACAAGCTAAAAGACTGCTGTATCTAGTCTTTCTGCTCGCTCACTATTTCAAGATTTTTCCTGGGGCAATATTCTGTGGGTTTTTCAAGGTCAATAAGGGAGGGTGAGAGTGAGTTACTGCTTACTCTGCCATCTTGCCTTCCTGGAAGTCTAAATTGAGCATAATACATGTAAAGGGAAATAATAAAATAAGTTAGGAAAGGTAGATGAGCTTGACTAGGATAGACTTCAGATTTAAGGTAAAAAAGTTTATATTTATCCTAAAGGCAATAGGATCACTTAATTCTGGAACCCAGGCAATGACAGAACCATAGATACAGTGTTAGAAGGAACTTCTAACCCTATTAAGGCCCTGGGAGGTTATAACTTATACAATCAGATTGGTACTGTAGGATGATTTTGACATCTCTGTTTAAACACCCTGGTATTCAAGACCAGTTGGGCCCTGGCCTATCCAGTCTTTCGTGCTTGCCCAACCAGTTGCCTTACTGTCCCCTGAACACAAATCATACTATTACTCCTGACTAGAACATGCTTCCCCACTCCCACCTCTAAATCTCTCAAGGTCTAGTTCAAACTTCATCTCCTTTCATGAGGTTATTTTATATTTTAGAAGACTAGGCTTAAGTTCATATTTTAGCTCTGCCACTTAAATCTATATATCCCCAGCAGAATGCAGACTCCATTAAACCAGGGACCGTTTTTCATGTTTGTCTTGGTGTTCCAGAGTACCTAAACACTACACATTAGCTAGCATATTGGTTCTTAACATTTGTTGAACTGGATTAAAGCTGGAAGGGATCTTAAAGATTATCCATTTTACAGAATCACTGAAAAGTGATCTAGCTTTTCTGCTTGAGCATCTTCACTGACAGACCTCTTTTCAGACAACTCAAATGATTAGGAAGTTTTTTCATTAAACTGAAATCTGATTCCTAGTTACTTTAATTCCTTTTTGTTGATGGTAACAGAATAAGCCTGAGCCATTATTTGTGTGACAGCCCTTCAAATACCATCTATTTTGTCATTCCCTTTTGTCTTCCTTTCTCCAGGATGAACACCCCCAACCTTAAACCAACTCATATGTGATATTTTTAGCCCTGCCTTATTGGACACACTGCACTTTGTAAATAACTTTTTAAAATATACTCAAAATAAGCTCAGTTTTCTACAGGTGATCTGGCCAGGACAGAGTACATAAATTTACAGTTCCCCTTACTCTAGATGCTGCATGATGTAGTGGATTTAGAATCAGAGGGCCTGCATCCAACTTCTGCTATTCTGTGGGTGTTACTAATCTCTGAGCCTGTTTTCTATCAAATGGACTAGTTCCTATGACCTATGGATATTGTACTTCCACCAAACATAGTTCATTATTTCTCTACTTTTTTGGGTAGCCTTATCTATTATTGCCTCACACTATACCTTCTCCTTTGAACTTATAGTAGTAAATAACTACCAGCTAATCCTTCCAGCATCTTTTCATAAGAATTGAGTTTATTGGTCTAAATAACAGACTACAATCCCTAAAGTGAGGTTTCTTTGAAAGGAAAATTAGACATACTTAAAGGGAAGCAAAGAATACTCGGACAAATGAATTTAAAAGACCTCTTTTTGTAACTGAAGAGGAGGCTTGACAAAGCTGAATTACCCTCACTTTTCTTCCTTCAACTCTATTCCTAGAGCAACCCCTTTAACTCCTTTACTGCTTTGTATTACCTCTAGCTAGCTTTGAAGTGAGATACTGATCTGTAAAGAACTGAGGTAGTTGTTTCCTCAGTACCCAAGCAGGAGAGATCTGCTTACCTTACAGCACAAGGAAGCAAAAGGTTCCTCTATCTCAGGGATTCTTTTTTGTTTTTATTTATTTTTAGTTTTCATCATTCATTTCCATAAGATTTTGAGTTCTAGATTTTCTCCCCCTTACCAAGACGGAGTTCAGTCTGATATAGGTTCTACATGTACATTCATATTAAACATATTTTCATAATTGTCATGTTGGTAAAGAAGAATTAGAACCAATGGGAGGAACCACGAGAAAGAGACCAAAAAGAAGAGCAAATAGTATGCTTTGACCTGCATTCAGACTCCATGGTTCTTTTTCTGGAGGTGGATAGCATTTTCCATCATGAGTCTTTTGGAGTTGTCTTAGATCCTTGCATTGCTGAGAAGAACTAATAAGTCTATCAAAGTTAATTATCGTACAGTGTTGCTGTTAACTGTATACAATGTTCTGGTTCTGCTCACTTCACTCAGCATCAGTTCGTGTAAGTCCAGGTTTTTCTGAAGTCTGCTCATCATTTCTTATAGCACAATAGTATTCCGTTACATTCATATACCACAACTTGTTCAGCCATTCCCCAATTGATGGGCATCCTCTCAATTTCCAGTTCTTTGCCACCACAAAAAGAGCTGCTATAATTATTTTTGTACACGTGAGTCCTTTTACCTTTTTTTATGATCTCTTTGGGATACAGCCCTAGAAGTGCTATTGCTGCATCAAAGAGTATGCACATTTTTATAGCCCTTTGGGCATAATTCTAAATTGCTCTCCAGAATGGTTGGATCATTTCATAGCTCCACCAACAATGCATTAGTGTTCCAATTTTTCCACATCTTCTCCAACATTTATCATTTACAATCTGTTTTGTCATGTTGGCCAATGTGATAGGTGTGATGTGGTACCTCTGAGTTGTTTTGATTTGCGTTTTTCTAATCAATAGTGATTTAGAGTATTTTTTTTCATATGATTATTGATAGCTTTAGTTTCTTCATCTGAAAACTTCATATCCTTTGACCATTTATCAATTGAGGAATGACTTGTATTCTTATAAATTCGACTCAGTTCTCTATATTTTAGAAATGAGGCCTTTATCAGAGATACTGGCTGTAAAAATTGTTTCCCAGCTTTCTGCTTCCCTTCTAAGTTTGGTTGCATTGGCTTTTTTTTATGCAAAAACTTTTCAATTTAATGTAATCAAAATTATCCATTTCACATTTCATAATGTTCTCTGTCTCTTGTTTGGTCATAAGTTCTTCCCTTCTCCATTAATCTGACAGGTAAACTATTCCTTGCTCTCCTAGTTTGTTTAATAGTATCAGTCTTTATATCTAAATTGTGTACCCATTTTGACTTTATCTTGGTATACAGTGTAAGATGTTGGTCTGTGCCTAGTTTCTGCCGTACTATTTTCCAATTTTCCCAGCAGTTTTTATTAAATAGTGAGTTCTTATCCCAGAAGCTGGAGTCTTTGGGTTTGTCAAACAGTAGATTACTATAGTCATTGACTGCTGTGTCTTCTGTATAAAACAGGGATTCTTGACTTTTTTTGTTTTCGTTGTCAACTCCTTTGGTTTCAGCCTGAAGACCCATTTTCAGAATGTTTTTTAAATACATAAATTAAAAATCAAAGAACTGAAAGGAAGGCAATTATACTGAAATACATTTACCAAAATGTTTTTAAAAAAACAAGTTCAAGACCCACCCCCCACCCCCTAGCGTTTCTTTAGTAAATTAGTGTAATTGTTTGTGGGCTGGGGTGAGGTAAAGAATAGCCAATGTGTAGAGTTATAATCACATGAACTTGAAAGTCTTGGGCAGTCTAGGGCAAGTTACTTAAACAACTCTCTGGGCCCAGTTTTCTCATTTGTAAAAAGGTAGAGTACTTGAACACATTGTTTTAATAGTAAAATGAGACTACATTTAAACTGTTATATAAATGCAAGTTATTTAATTCAAAGGCATCTAGAATTCTCTCTATAGAGAAGCAGATACTTCATTCTATACATGTGTTCAATAACAAAAGCAACCGTGTGTAAAATAATAAAATGTTAAGACAAGATAGTACCTACTCATGAGACTGAAGCTAAGATATAAAGATAACTACAACATGTATTAGATGCAAAACAAAGTGCTGTATGATTTCCTAGTGTAAGAAAAGTCATAACCAACTGGTTGAATCATGCATGGCCTTATGGAGAAGATGGCATTTGAGTTGGACTTTAAAATGGTTCAGTGGTCAAAGAGAAGGTAGGGGAACATAACTGGCATGGAGAAGAATGAGCAAAGGCACAGAGGCAAGAAAATACAAGGTAGGTTCATGTGACAGAAAGTAGTCCTACTTAGCTGGAGCATAGAATATGCAGAAGGGAATTAGAAAAGCGTGATAGTATCAGATTATGACATTCCTTTATGCCAGGCTAAGGAGTTTGAACTTCATGTAGAAGGCAAGAGAATCAATCAAATCTTTGTAGCAGAGGACTGCTTCAGATCTCTGCCTGTGGAAGACTGAACTGACATTGATAGGGAAGGTAGACTGGAGGAGAAGAAATGGAAATAAGATTTGTTAGGATGCTATTTTCCAAGAAAAAGATGGTGGCAGGAAGTACATATAAAGGAATAGGATAGATGCATGGTGTTTTGGAAGTAGTATCAATATTGGTAATTGATTAGATATGAAACAAAGGAGAGGGAAGAGTGAAAAATAAGACCCAAGATTTTGGCTATGGGGAGATTAAAATATGCCACTGACATAGTTAAGTCAAAAAGAGGAACAGTTTTAGATGAAATGTTTGTTTGAGATACATTGAGTTTGAGGACTTGATGAGACATGCAAATGAAGATGCTTATATAGGCAATCAGAGATGTGGGTCTGGTGAGTGCTTAGGAGAGAAGTCAGGGCTAAAAAGAGAGATTTGGAACTCATCCCTGCAGAGGCCATGAAGTGTCAGATACTGCAAAGTAAAAGCGTAAAGTTACGATGGGGCCAAAGACAGAACCTTGGGGGGAAACTTCATTGTAGATGTCTTGAAAGAGTTAAATGATTTGCCCAGTTCTGGGGTGGAGAACCTGCAGCCTCAAGGCCACATAGGTCCTCACATGTGACTCTTTGACAGAATCCAAACTTCATAGACCAAAACCCCTTAATAAAATGATTTGTTCTATAAAACTTGGACTCAGTTAAAAGGCTGCAGGTTCCCCACCCCTGGCCCACAGGAACAGTATAAGTGACCAAATCAGGTTTTGAACCAGCACTCTATGCCATGCTGAAGAGAGCTAGCAAAATTTAGTATTTCAGAAACCAAAGGAGGAAAGAGTATTTAAGAGTTGGGGGTGGGGGTGGGGTATCTGTGTCTGCCAAAAGGGTTGAGGAAGATAAGAACTAAAAAAAAGCCTTATTTTATTTGCTAATTAAGTGACCTTGAAAAGGCAACTTCAGTAAAAAGTCAGTGCAGAAGCCTGGTTTTAAAGGTTGATTGTGAGAGAAGTTGAGGCGTTGGGTGTAGACAGCATTTTAAAAGAAGATTTGGCAGAAAAGGGGAAGGACTGGGATGGTAGCTGGATGGGACCAGTAAAGAGAGACAAATTGAAGCTGAACGAAACTGGAGACTTGTCTCATCTTCTGTGACACAGAAGACTTGGCTTTACATATTTGACCACTTCCATTTCCTTTGCTTTTTGTTCTCCAACCATGACTTTTCTCCAAAACCTGCCCCTCCCCTTACCTTCTGTCCTGGTTGGTATCACCATTCTTCCAGTATGCCTTGTGACTTTTAGGTCATGACTATTTCCTTACTGATGAACCTAGTTACTCTTCCATTCCCTCTTCCTTTGGGCATTCTGGTGCCCATTTAAGAATGGCCCTTTCAACTCCTCCCTACACTCCCACCTCAGCTTATTTCTTAAGATTCATCATATTTTCCTTGGATCTCTCCTTTTGCTTGCATAAAGTCTATGTGTGCATATATCTGTGTGCCTCTAACTGCAATTTAATTACTGAATTCCCACAGTAAATCAACAAGCATTTATTTTAGCATCTCAGTGCTAAGAGCAGGTTGCAAAAAAAAAAAACCTAACAGAACAGTCCCTACTTTCATGCCACTTACATTCTATCAGGGGAAACATGTAGGTAAGTAAGTATAAACAGAATAAATATAAAGTCATAATAACCAACAAGCATTTATTTACTGTGTTCTAGGGACCTTGCAAAGTGCTGGACAAAGACAGTCCCTACTTTTTTTTTCTGCTAGGCAGTGGGGTAAAGTGACTTGCCCAGAGTCACATAGCTAGTGAGTGTTATGTGTCTGAAGCCACATTTGAACTCAGGTTCTCCCGCCTCCAGGGCCGGTGCTCTATCCACTGCACCACCTCGCTGTCCCTCAGTCCCTACTCTTTAGGGAGCTCTAATGGGGAAAGACAACATGAAAACAACTTTGTACTCTCTCTCCCTTGCCTCCTCTCCTCTTTATCTATTTAGTGGTAGCAGGAGGGTGATGATGATGATGGAGAGCAAAGTATCAGAAGGCATTTGAGGAGAAAGCATTAAGCAGTTGGAGGGATCAGAAAAATCTTCATGTTAGAAGGTGCTGCTTGAGCTGCCTCTTGATTGAAGCAATAGAAGAATGGCCAGTGGAAAGTAATAGAGGTGGCAGGTGGAGTGCAGAGAGCTCTGGACCATAGAGTTCTAGAAGCAGGGTCTCTCTTCTGTCTCTATTAAATGCTTAATAAATATTTGTTGGATGACAGAAAAGGCTGCAAGGAGTAGCCAGGAAGGGGATTCTTGGTTACAGATTAATGAGTCACGATGCCAATCACTACATTCACAGTTCCACAAATGACACTTTCTGTCCTTTGCCATTGCTCAGCCTGGAGTTTGCCTTCCTCACCCATTTCTGTTGAAATCCTCATGATCCAGGTCAAACATAACCATGCTGCCTTCTATGATTCCCATCTTCATTCCCTCCCCACTCAAAGTTTCCTTTATAATCCTTACAAAACCTTTTACCTAATGTGCTGTAGGAGGACAGCACCTTATTATTTCCCTTTACAGCCTTGCTGAAGGTATATGGTCAATAAATATTTGTTTTGGGGGGTTTTTTTGGCTAGGCAATGGGGTTAAGTGACTTGCCCAGAGTCACACAGCTAGTAAGCGTTATGTGTCTGAGGCCGGATTTGAACTCAGGTCCTCCTGAATCCAGGGCCAGTGCTCTATCCACTGCGCCACCTAGCTGCCCCGTCAATAAATATTTGTTAGATGAACAAAACACATGAAATTGACATTTTAGGGTTTAATATCACATCTTAATTAATTAAAATTAATAAAAATTAAAAATGTAATTAAAATAATGTTGGAAATTCTTTTCATAGAATGACCCAAAGAGAAAAAACTTTATGATTGTCTTTAATCTTACTTTTATATACATTTGTTTTCCAACAGACTTACGACAGCTGTTGATCTACCTCCTGAGTTTATTCACCTTTATATATCAAATTGTATCTCTACCTGTGAGCAGATTAAGGACAAATACATGCAGGTAAATAATAAAAACTTACAAAAACTTTCCTTGGCAAATAGGGTGGGCTTTAAAAAAACTTAAGCTTTATGTTTCTGTTTCAGAATCGTTTGGTGCGGCTCGTATGTGTCTTTCTCCAGTCTTTGATCCGCAACAAAATAATTAATGTACAGGATTTATTCATAGAAGTGCAAGCTTTCTGTATTGAATTCAGTCGGATACGAGAAGCAGCAGGCCTTTTCCGATTATTGAAGACACTGGATACAGGGGAAAATCCTTCTGAAACTAAGACTTCAAAATAAGGCCTCATCAGTTCAGAGTATCACTTGTAATATGTTTTAATTTTTAAAACTGTTAGAACCCTGAATGGATGGATGGCTTGGACTAATACATTTGCCCATTTGAAGCAAAACTTTGCTTTTGCTTTTTTTGCTACTGATTTTCCTTTAAATCAATCTTCTGGATGAAATAGAAGGTTTTGTCTTTGGCTGCCTTGGTGACAGTGATCCATGGAAAGAACTATTATCCTGAACTATGAACACAAGTAGGCACTAGAGAGCAAGCTTCCTGTTTTGGTTTATAAGAACAGCTAACTATTTGTGATAAATCATGACTCAAGCTTCCCCAAACTCAGGCAAACTTTTAAGGAATTATTTAAATGGGAATAAAGACTGCAGAATAAAGATTACAGAATTTATGAACTGAATTGATATCTTGCTTTAGATCCTACATCCTACAAATGTAGCAGCTTTGATGTGTGATTTAATCATTTTCAAAATAACAAAATGAAGGAAAATTACACCTTTCCTTAAAAGTTTTCATTAAGCATACTATGAACTTGCTAAAGAAAAACTTTTATCATTTACCCTTTAAGCTGCTGGGGCTTTTTAACCTGCTTTTGTGACTATCCATTCTGACTTTCTAACACTGGGTACTCTCAAAAAAATGTTCCTATTTTCTAGACTGTTTTACCTGGCTCTATTTTTTTTGCTCATGTTTTATCCCTAAAAGGTTACTTCCATTACTTGGTTTGAAAGAGGTGACATCAAAAGGATGAACACCATCTAAGGAAAAGTAGAGTTCCTAAATGTGGTTGGTATCACCATTCTACCAGGGTTATTAGAGCTTGTATTAAGTGTCATCTTTTTACTAAGAATTTTCAAGAAAAGCAAGTTACATCTTCTTTGAGAAGAATGGAAGCATAATGCAACTGCAAGCTGGTATTTAAGCCCTAATCTATCTTATCTTTTGGGCAACAGTGCCTTACCTCAAAAAATCATTTTTACACATATGATTTGATTTATATATCCCTTTTCAGCAAAGGTATAGTGCTTTTATTAGGAAATCCTACCTTGCCTGCCTTTCCTCTTTCAGAAGGAAATTAAAAGCAAACCTAAGGCAGCTATGTTGTTCCATTCCTATAATTTAATTGTTGGGGAGGTATTCTATATGGATTTGTCGAATAAATAGCCTAGGGGAGGTAGGAGATTTATGAGTTCTTAACAGTATTTTTGCTTGGGGGAAGAACTAAAAGGTTTTAAGTACCTTTTTAAAAAAGTGGTTTAACCTGAAGACTAACAACTTCTAAGTATATAGACTTGTGGTACAATGGCTTTGTGTTACAGTGGCTGGTAATTACTTCCATACCTTTCTGTTATTTTAGTCTGCCTTTTTTTTTGAGAACATTTTAAGAAATTAAGGAAATTAAAATTTGGTGTGGAAGAAAAGTTGTTACTATATTCCTTAATATTTTCAAATAGAATTCCTATCCTTTTAACTCAGAAACCCCATAGCCAATTCTAGCTCTTCTCTCCTGGACAGAGAACTCAAATTGTATTAATAAAATTATCACTAAGAGAAGAGACTTGTGTGACCATTTATTCAGCTTTTTCAAGACAAAATTTTTAGTGTTCACAATAAGCTTACGTAAAGTTGAATATTGTTGCTATTGAAAAATATCCACAGAATAGTAATTCATAGTGAGATAGGGATGCATTGATTGGTTAAACGAAAAAAAAATTAAAGTTCAAAGAAAATCAGTTCTGGTTTACTCTTAAGGAATAATGATTGTCCTAAAAAGAATCCAATGTGAAGTATACTGGGAACTTCATTTACGGTTAAGAGCCTGGAACCAACCTAGTCTGGGGAGGCAGGTCTACTTTTTAAATTTAAAGCAGCTGTTGAATAATTTTGCTTGATTGGTTTTATTACGGTATTTATTACTATAACCAACCTCCTGCCCACCCCAGCCAATGTAAGAAACAATGCAGAAACTCATTTTTATTGAGATTTGATCTCTCAGGACCAAACATTTTTTAAAAAATTTTGATTCTACTTTAATTTCATTATGCCTTTTGTTTTCTATCACATAACCATATCCCTCCTTCGCCCAGCAAACCATCACATTCCAGATATTTTGATGAGCATATGCATATTCTATATCCATTGTTTCTCTTTCCTCATCTCTACCAATGTAAACAGTACATTTTCTCAACTCTACAGCTGCACCCTCGGTAATTAGACAGTGTTGTATTTTTTTGTTCTGTTTACATGATTTTTCTCGTTTAACTTCACTTATCAGTTTATTGATCTTATGCTTCAAATCTTTGTACCATGCCTTATGAAACAGCAGTACCATTTTATTTATACACACATACATATCCCACAATTTGTTTAGCCATTCCACAATTGATGGCCAATTACTTTGAGCCCTTTTTGTCTCTGACGTGCCTAGCAGTGAGACTGCTGAATCAAAATGGATAAACACTTTATTAACTTTTAAAGCATATTTCCAAATTGCTTTCTACAAAGGTTGGACCAATTTGCAGCTTCAACTAAAGTATATCCGTTTGCCTGTCTTCTTGCAGCACTTCTCAGTATTATTTCTCTCTTTGACAATTTGGGTGCCAGGTGAAACCTCAAGTTGGTTAGATTTCTAGTTCTCCTTTAGTAATATGGAGCAATTTTTCATATCAGTGATTTACTTATGGTAGTAACTTAAAAAGTGGCAAAGCTAGAACTCAAAACCCAGTTTTTTTTTTAAGTTTCAAGTTAAGTGTTCTTAACTCCTTAATATTGTCTTATTAATGTTTTGTATTATTAATGTCTAACACAATATGGCACAAAGCTTTTGTATAAAATGTCAGTGGGGATTATTCAGAATAGTACTGACTGAGAAGTAGCAGAGTCATCTTTCACTAGAATTCTTTAAGGCTATATACATGATCTCGTTTGGTATATGATTTATTGGACCTGATGATCTGAGATTGTGAGTGCTGGGTTGGGAGTCAAAACCTGGATATGAATCTGGGCTTTGCCAATCAGTAATGTGACCTGATCCCTTACACCTCTCTGTTCTCTAAAATCCCTTCCAACTTTATGTTCTATCATACTGACAAGTTTTTTAAATCTAAAAGTTATAGGAATATAGCTAAATATCTTTAAAAGGTATTCAGAAAGAACACTGTTTAACACTGGAGATAACCCTTTAAAAAAAAAAGATGAAACTCAATTTTGTTAAGCCAAATTCTAGCCTTAATTTGTGATTTTGGCAATTCTGTACTCAGCATATGTGCAAAGCATTTGGGCTAGCCAATTAAGAAACAAGAATAAACAGTCTCTGCTCTTAAGGAATTTTAAATCTAATGAGGGGGCAAGGGAATACTATAATTTACATTATCTCATTTGGTCCTCACAACATACAATAAGGAACTATTCTCATTTTATACATGAGGAAGTTTAGAAATTGGATCTTCAGATTCATCCCATCCACACAGTAAGCAAAGTAGGCCTTGAACTTAGATCTTTCTGACCAAGTTCAGTGTTCAGTGGAGAGATCAGATAACATGATCTAGGAAAACTAGGAGGGAACAAAGAGTTCACAGAGGTAAATTATTGCAGTGACAATTGTAAACACAACCAAACAACTAAAGTAGTAATTGCAATAGGCAGAAAGGAAGAAGGCTTATTTAAATGCAGAAATAAAGGGGACAGGACAAGACAACAGAACATTCATTCAAATGTACTAAGTGTATCTGCAAGGAGGGGGGAATACTATGAACTAGCCCCCGTGAAGAGGGTTTTAATTGCCAAGTTAAGCAGATTTTATTTTATCTTGTCAACAGGAAGGCATTGTTAATTTCTGATGGGGCAGACCTGGCTGGGACGTGCATTAGAAAAATTGTTTTGGCAGCTGGGTGAAGGATTTAAGTGTAGAAGGAGATACGTGAGGCAGAAATATAAGTTAAACTATTACAGTGATACCTATAGAGAAGAGCCCTAACCTATGATGATAGTGGTAGTACAAAGAAACATGGATGTGAAAGGAGAGGAAAGAAAAAAACAAAATGGGACCTTAAATTAAGACCTGGAAGGGACCTCAGTGATAACCTAGTCCAACTCCATCATTCTGAAATGAGGAAACAAGCCTAGAAGTCATCAGACCAATACAAAAGGGCCCTCAGGTTATCTTATCTAATCTAATCTAATGTGCAATGGACCAGTATGAGCTCTGCTCTAGGAAGAAGAGAATCTCATGACCTTAGGAGCTAGGAAAAGTGGAAGGATAAATAAACCTACGCTAGGGAAAAGACCTCTGTTGTTCACCCTCTGTTGTTAGCGTTACTCATATAATGTAGGATTGTTTGGGGAGAAGGGAAGGGTTTAACACTAAGAATTCCCAAATGTGTAAGCCCTGTATGGAACCTAGGGGTGAAAATGACACCAAAATGTTGAGGTGTTTGCCTCTAGCAAGTTTGTTTTATTTCTGAGAGAAGTCCAAGAGTATGGAAAAAAATTACTATTAGAGCATTTTATTTTTATTTATAGGCTAAGTTATTTATCTATTTTCCCTTCTACCAGATGACTGAAAAAATTGTTTTTCTATTCTCTTGGCAGCACTTTTAATTGAGACCTCAAGAACAGCATTTCAGCAGGCTCTAGTACCAAGGATTATGCATATTTTTTTATTAATTTATTTTTAGTTTTCAGCAATCACTTCCATATGCTTTTGAGTTTTAAATTTTTCTCCTCCTCTCTCCCCAAGATGGTCTGTAATCTGATATAGGCTCTATATATACATTCCTATTAAACAATTTTTACATTAGTCATGTTGTAAGGAAGAATCAGAACCAATAGGAAGAACCACAAGAAAGAGGAAACAAAACGGAAGGAAAAAAAGAACAAATAGTATGCTTCGACCTACATTCTAACTCCATAGTTCTTTCTCTGGATGTGGATAGCATTTTCCATCATGAGACTTTTGGAGATGTCTTAGATACTTGCATTGCTGAGAAGGGTTAAGTCTATCAAAGTTAGTCATCAATTATGCATATTTCTTAAGATCTTAATTCTTTCACACCCCAAATAAACAAAGTACATTAAGAGCCAATAAGAAGGCTAAACTGAGATTAAAACATACAGATACCTTATGCTGGAACAACAAAGATAAAAAAGTCAAAACAACATGCTACACTGGATGATTCCTTCCTCCTCAACCAACTGTAAAGGTATAGAAAGATATTTCCTTCTGGGGGCATACAAAATAACAATTATTTAGAGAATTTCACCAATTTAACTGAACTTCTTAAATAGTTAAACATACACTTAAACATATAAGCAAAATAAGGGGAAGCTTAAATTTCTTACCATGAACTAGGAAATGACATCACCAGTATCAGTCAAAAGAATATGTTCTAGATGTCTGAGGACCCATCCTGTATGTCTATACAATATCTAATTCTTCAATAAATAACTCATTATATAATATTGTATCCAACTTCACTTAATTTTCTCATTCTTACAGACATTTATCAAATGTTTATTGAATTAATTAGCTTGACTTGCCAGCAATTGCTTTTATAAAATATACCTCCAATAAGCTATAAACACTCCAAAATTGGCTACCACTGAGCTGTTGTTAAAGGTTACCCCATGAGTTCTACTTTATAAACAAAATATTTCTAATGTGTTTTTAAAATAATGGCACTGAGGTTTTTCTACTTTATTACTTTGTTAAATTATATGTATACGTATCCACTATTCAGTGAAAATGTATATGAAACAACTTGTTACATGGCATTTTTATTTATCACACACATATAATTGACATGAATTCTAAAATTCTTAAATAGGGCAAAAAAATCTGATGGGAATAACTTGAACAATAGTTTCCCCATCCTTTTATCAATTCTTTTAAAAGTAACTTTCAGATTCTTGATTTCTCATGGTTAAATGGGATAATCTTAGGTAAGGCAAAAATTTTATCTTTAATTCCTAGTTTAATCCCCATCTAAAATATAAATGCAGTAAACTTTCAAAAGAAATTTATAGGCAATTTTTAGTTTTCACATGATTTTTTTAAAGTAATTTACTTTTTAGTTTTCAACATTCACTTCCATAAGATTTTGAGTTTTAAATTTTCTCCCCCTCCCCTAGACAGCATGTAATCTGATGTAGGCTCTACTTATATATTCATATTAAACATATTTTCACATTAGTCATGATGTATAGAAGAATTAGAACTAATGGGAGGAACCACAAGAAAGAAGAAATAAAACAAAACAACAGAAGAAAAAGAGAGCAAATAGTATGCTTCCATCTGTATTCACACTCCATGGTTTTTTCTGGATGTGATTAGCATTTTCCATCATGAGTCTTTTGGAGTTGGCTTAGATCCTTGCATTGCTGAGAAGAGCTAAGTCTATCAAAGTCAGACATTGAACAATGTGACTGTTACTGTGTACAATGTTCTCCTGGTTCTGCTCACTTCACTTAGAATATCAGTTCATGCAAGTCTTTCCAGATTTTTCTTAAGTCTACCTGCTCATCATTTCTTATGGAACAATAGTATTCCAAATACCACAACTTGTTCAGCCATTACCCTATCGATCTGCCACTACAAAGAGCTGCTATAAATATTTTTGTACACGTGAGTCCTTTTACCTTTTTTATGATCTCTTTGGGATACAGAACTAAAAGTGGTATTGCTGGGTCAAAGGGTATGCACATTTTTATAGCCCTTTGGGCATAGTTCCAAATTGCTCTCCAGAATGGCCAGATCAGTTCACAACTCCACCAACAATGCATCAGTATTCCAATTTTCCCACATCATCTCCAACATTTATCATTTTCCTATTTTGTCATGTTAGCCAATCTGATAGGCATAATGTGGTACCTCAGAGTCGTTTTGATTTGCATTTCTCTAATCAATAGTGATTCAGAGCATTTTTTCATATGACTATACAGTGTAAGATGTTGGTCTATGCCTAGTTTCTGCCATACTATTTTCTAATTTTCCCAGCAGTTTTTATTAAATAGTGAATTCTTATCCCAGAAGCTGGAGTCTTTGGGTTTGTCAAACAGTAGATTACTGTAGTCATTGACTACTGTATCTTCTGTATAGCACAGGGATTCTTGACTTTCTATCTCTTGCTGTTGGGCTTTATTAGTAATATACAGAAATGCCAATGATTTACATGGGTTTATTTTATATACTGCAATTTTTTACTTGATTCTCTAGGATTCTCTAAGTATACCATCATAGCATCTGCAAAGAGTGATAGCTTTGTTTCTTCTTTGCCTTTTTAATTCCTTCAATTTCTTTTTCTTCTCTTATTGCTAAAGCTAACATTTCTAGTACAATATTGAATAAGAGTTTTCACATGATTAATAACCAAAATAGGATTCTGAATTCTTTAGATTTGTCTTTAGCATATTAAATTTTTTTACTGTGAAATTAACACAAGTACTATGTATATGTGTGTATATGTATTTGTATATATGTGTGTAAGTATATACACATATACCATGTAACAAGTTGTTTCATATACATTTCTCTTTGAATAGAAGTTACAAAATTTCTTTATTTGCCTAACGTTTTGCACTTGTTTTCTTTATACATTAACCTGCCACCTCCTCAGAAACCCTACCTTGTAACACAAAGACAGCGTGTACCGTAACTCAGTACATTGGCTATATCTGAGAATGCATATCTCATTCTGCATCTCTAGCTCATCACCTTTGCCAAGAGTTGTGCAGTTATGCTTCAATATCTTTTGAAGTCACCAGTGCAGCTTTAGCATCTTCAAAGCACCTGTGAAAGACATAATAAATATCATAGTCTAAAAAATGAATATTCACATTCCAAAAAGAAATGAGTTAAGGTGTCTAAAATATGCCACCTTTAAGTGATGACTTATAGAATACAATATACATAAACTTTTAAAAGCTTATATGTTGTAAACTAATGCATGGTAGACATTAATACTATTTATCTTACAGCATTTAACATTTTGCTGTCAGAGATTTGATTTTAAAAGGTTATAAAGATTACTATCAATATTGGACTAAATATTTTATGTTTTGAGGTCTTAGAAGACCAGATTTGAAAACTCATAGATAACCTCAAGAAGACCTGCCCAGATATTCAACAGTCTACTACACATCTTAAAGCTTATTTCTGACTGGAGGAAACATACTCCTAACAAAAAGCTGACATGCTGCAAAATATACTTTTGAGAAAGAGCCCACATAAATAAAATGACAGATCCAATTAAATCTGAGAGCCTTTTCTCAATATCATTAGCTTATTTTTCAAAAGGCTTCTTTCTTCTCTTATTTATTCTCAAACATTTCAATATATTACAAACAAGCAAAAAGAAAACCCATAAAACTGAACTTTTGCTATGCAAGCTTTTTTTTAAAGTAATAAATTTGAAGATGGCTGATTAGGGGGAGCCACCCAGATGAACTATCCCAATATTGCCCTCTTCAAATCAAATTTTAGGGTATCAGAGCCAATGCAAAATCAGCGTAAGAAAACTTAAGAGATACGTAGAAGTCTGTATAAACAAGGTGGAGATCTATATGCAGTCCACATATGTGGCTTCAGGATCTCTCAACTCAAAGACAGTAAAGAGGTGGGACAACTAGTCAGAAAGAGATTACAGAGGACCCTCTGTTGGCAGTGGGTACAGCTGGCACTGATGAGTCACAGTTCCAGGCAGAGTGGGAATTTGGTCACAAGGGAGCAGGCAGTATCAATGCAAAGAGGACTACTACCATGTGTAACTGCAGGGGACCAGAAGCCCTTCCCTGGTAAAAAACAGAATGCAGATTAGGAAAGCAGTGACTATACCTTTCGCAGGACCCACACCTTAGAAGCACTAACTTGCAGACCCCCAGAACTAGGTTTGAAAACAGCAGCACAAAAAAGCCTAAAGCTTGGGACAGTGTCTCCCCAAATCCTGATGAGCAGAGCCCAACTTTAACATAAAATTCAAAGTCAAGAAATTGGCTGGAAAAATAAGCAAACAACAAAAGAATTTGACCATAAAAAGCTACTGTGGTGTCACAGAAGACCAAGACATAAACTCATAAGACAACAATGTGAAAAGAGCTACAACCAAAGCTTCAAAAAAAAGCTAACTGAACATAAGTCCAACAAGGACTCCTGGAAAAGTTAAAGAAAGGGATAAGAATAACAGAGGAAAAAATGGGAAAATAGTGATGCAACAAAGTTATGAAAAGAGCTTGGTAAAAAAAAAATTATGAAAAACAGATTGGTAAAAGAGGCACAAAAAAAAATGAAGAAAATAACACCTTAAAAAGAGAATTGGCTTAATGGTAAAAGAGGCACAAAAATTTAATGAAAAAAAGAACTCCTTTTTAAAAGGCATAATTGGCCAAATGAAAATAAGGAACAAAATCTTACCAGAAAAAAAAATTCCTTAAAAATCAGAATTGGGGGGCAGCTAGGTCGCAGTGCATAGAACACCGGCCCTGAAGTCAAGAGGACCTGAGTTCAAATCCAGCCTCAGACCAAACACTTGACACTTACTAGCTGTGGACCCTGCGCAAGTCACTTAACCCCAATTGCCTAAAAAAAAGAAAAACAAAAACAAAAATCATAATTGGGCAAGTGGAAGCTAATGACTCCATGAAACATCAACAGACAATACAACAAAGTCAAAAGAATGAGGAAAAAAATAGAAGGAAATGTGAAATATCTCATCAGAAATACAAATAACCTGGAAAACAGATCAAGGAGAGAACATTTAAGTTTGGACTACCTGAAAGCCATAACCAAAGATCATATATCAAGAAATTATTACAGAAAACTTCCCTATCTTAGATCCAAAGAATAAAATAGAAATTGAAAGAATCTACCAATCACCTCCCAATGCACCAAAATGAAAACTCCCAGAAGTATTACAGCTAAACTCCAGAGCTCCCAGGTGAAAGAGTTCTACCAGAAAAAAAAATTCAAATATTGTAGAGTCACAGTCAGGATCACACGAGGTTTAGCAGTTTCCACATTAAAGAAATGGAGAACATGGAATATGATATACCAGAAAGCTTCTAAGACTATAACCAAGAATCACCTACCCAGCAAAACTGAGTGTAATCCTTCAGGGGGATAATGGATATTTAATAAAAGAGAACTTTTAAGCCTTCCTGATGAAAAGACCAGCACTGAATAGAAAAGTTGACATTTAAACACAAGATTGTAGAGAAGCATAAAAAGATAAATAGGAGACAGTAATCATAAGGGACTCAATAAAAAAACTATTTATACCCCTATGTGGGAAGATTTAATTCCTAAGAACTTTATCATTATTAAGGAAGTTAAAAGGAGTTTACACAGACAAGGGCATGGGTGTGAGTCAATGTTGGAATGATCTCCTAAAAAACACACATACACACATATATATATGTATATAGGTATGTATATATTCACACTCAGATGTGTATATAAATGTAACTTACCCAATACAGATATAAGAAGGGAAGAGCAGAGGTATAGGGGAGGGCAGATTAAGGAAGGCAGTAGTTAGCCGTAAAGACTTTTGAGACGGGACAGGTTAAAAAAAATAGAGAAAAGAAGAAACAGAAGATAATGCGATAGAAGAAAATACACAGGTAGTACTCATAACTGAATGTGAATGGGATGAGCTCACCCATAAAACAGAAGCAGATAGCTGAATCAATCAGAAACCAGAATCTAACAATATGTTGTTTATAAGAAGACCATCTGAAACAGAAAGACACACACAGTGAAAATAAAAGGCTGGAGCAGAATCTAATATGCTTCAGCTAAGTAAAAAAGGCTGAAGTAGCAATCTTGATCTCAAACAAGGCAAAAGCAAAAACAGACCTCATTAAAAGAGATAATCAGGGCAACTACATTTTGCTAAAGGGCATGATATACAATGAAGTAATATCACATTTTTTTACAGAAAGTTTCTTGGGTCTCATTTCTCAAGCATATACTAAGAATATAACTGAGTCAAATTTATAAAAATAAGAGCCATTTCCCAATCTATAAATGGTCAAAGGATATGAACAGGCTGTTTTTAGAAGAAGAAATCAATGCTATCTATAATCATATGAAAAACTGTTCTAAATCAATACTGATTAGAGAAATGCAAATTAAAACAACTCTGAGGTACCACCTCATACCTATCAAAAATGACAAATGCTGGAAGGTTGAGGGAAAAATAGGTACACTAATGAACTGTTCGTAGAGCTGTGAACTGGTCCAACCATTCTGGAAAACAATTTGGAACTACAGCCAAAAGGCTATAAAACTGTGTGTACCCTTGGATCCAGCAATACCACTATTAGGTCTATATCCCAAAGAGATCAAAGAAAAAGAGAAAAAAGACCTATATGTACACAAATATTTATAATAGCTCTTTTTGTGGTGGCAAAGTACTGGAAATTGAAAGGACGCTCATCAGTTGGGGACTGGCTGAACAAGTGGCATAAGATTGTGATGGAATACTAGTGTGCTACAAGGAATGATGAGGGGGGTGGTTTCAGAAAAAACTGCAAGACCTATATAAACCGATACAAAGTGAAATGAGGAGAACCAGGAGATCATTGTGCACAGCAACACAATACTATAATGATGATCAACCTGACTATTCTGATCAATACAGTGTTCTAAGACAATTCCAAAGGACTCATGATGAAAAAAATGCTGTCCACCTCCAAAGAGAGAACTGATGAACTCTGAGTGCAAACCAAAGCATAATTTTCTCACTTTATTTTTCTTGCTTTTTTTTGTAATACAGCTAATATGGAAAAGTTTTACATGATTTCACAGGTATAATCATTTTATTGCTTGACTTCTCAGTGGGTTGGGGAGGGAGTGGGGAGAGAATTTAGAATTCAAAATTTTAGAAAGAATGTTAAAATAATTTTTTTAAAGTTTTAAATTTTAATAAGGTAGTAACAAAATGTATTCTCTTCTGATCTTTTTTCTGTGTATTAAAAAATCTTTTATTAATGCCCTTTCCTCTCATTACCTGACATACAGAAGCAAGCCCTTATAATGAAAAAGTATAGTCATGTAAAATGAATAAACACATCAAAAGCCATTTAATTCAACTCTCTCCTTTCACAAAGGATGAAATCTTGATTGGTCACTACACTAATCAGAGACAAGTTTTTCAAAGCTGTTTTCCTTTACATTGTTCTAATAATGATATAAATTGTTGTCGAGTACTGCTCATCTCACTAGATTAGCTTATTTTTCTACTCCCTGGTGAGGTGGTGGAAATTTTTGAAACCTAAAGTCAAAGAAGCTGGGTTCAAATTTACTGTGACTTTGGGCTACAAATTTATCATCTATATAAAATAAGGCCAGGACAGGGATGAGGGAGTAGGGGGAACTGGCCTATATAATCTGGTTATTTAGAACCTGCCAATGCTAAATCTGGGATTTGTTTCTACTTGCTATCAATATGACTGCTTTAGAACATTATGTCTATTACTGTATTTACAAATTAAGCATGTCTATCCACAGATTTTATTGTAAAGTTAAGCAAAAACAACTGTACAGTACAGTTAAAAAATATTAAGCATCAATAAGCTTTAAAAATTAGTAAGTCTGTAAATATCATAGTTTAGGAAAGTACTCACTCACATAAACACGCTGCAATTGGTTACTGAGGTCAGACTAATACTTCGCTTCTGGAGACTTTGTCATTGTGCTCCATACAGAGAGCAAACTGCTTATGGATGGCACTGCAATTCGGCCTTTTATTGTCATCACTCCTCAGTTACAGAAATTTACCTTTTAGGCAAATATTTTTTACTACTTAGAAATTTCTACTAATTTGTACTCCGTTTCATATGTTGGCTACTATCAAAGAAAACTTGTGTGGGGATGATTTCATAAGAACTGTTTTTAAGGTTCACTTTTTTTCCAAAATGAAAAAAAAATTACATATTTGCAGAAATGCTAATAGGCGAATAAAAAAATTTTAAGACATCTCAGCCAGAAAATATTTGTTAGCATTGAATTCACTCAAAGTGAACCAACTATTAAAATTTCATCTATCAAACATTCTGAAATGCAGTACCATGGAAGTATAGCTACTATTAGTTATATATTTTATACTACATACATTTATACTATACACTTACATATAGCATATACTACATATACTAATATAATGTATACGTAGAATATATACTAAATACATTTATACATTAATACTAAAAAATATTAGCATCAAAAATGAGTAAATTCTTCCAATGATGACAATCCTCAAAATGACAGGATTTGTATAAAAGTTGTTACCTTGTTGTCAAGTGATGCAGTTTATGTCTCTTCAATTATTTCTTCTGATTTTCCAGGTATAGAAATGCACATATTCTAGACAATAGAACAGAGGAACACAATTCAGATTATTAAGCAAAAGCATACAGTAACTTAAAAGATAATAAGCCAGGGCAGCTAGGTGGTATAGTGGATAGAGCACCGGCCCTGAAGTCAGGAAGACCTGAGTTCAAATCCGGCCTCAGACCAAACACTTGACACTTACTAGCTGTGTGACCCTGGGCAAGTCACTTAACCCCAATCGCCTAAAAAAAAAAAAGTCATTACTTCACTGCTAAACCATTCAAATAAAGATGCTCAAAGCAAACCAAACCATTAAAATATATAAATGTCCCTCTTTTCTCAACATTCTGAATTGCTATATATCAATGCAAGCAAGACATTAAGAGTCACATATTTTCTCTACATTTACACAGTTAAGAAGCAAAATCTATTTCACACAAGAGATATCTATAAGGATATATTATCAAATTAGGTTGTTAAAAACCCCACAACTCAAACTGCTGGGGGAAAACAGGGTTTTACTTTTAGTTTTAAAATTTCTTCTCTTGGCCAATCTCCACAGATTTGGGCTACATACTTTAAGACACATAAGGTAACAAAGGAACAACTTAGGAGGTGCTATCTCTCTAAAGAATACCAGGCAGCACATTTTTCCTTCCACCCATCCATTCCCCTAACATTTCACTACCCGGCAGCAAGAACACAGTAGATACATAAAACCATAGCTGCATTCTCTCTTGTCTTCTGAGTAAATTCAAAAGTTCTCTGAAGGTTCATATAAGCCTAGTCCTAACCTAGAACTGTCTTGCATATTGAGAAAAACAGATTTGTTAAGATTAATAGCACATCACTAACAGAACCAGGAAAACTAACTACTTGGTATTTTTTTTTCACTCAGCCCTCAAGATCATGATCATTCTCTGTCTCTCTGTCTCTGTCTCTCTCTCACACACACAGAAATTTTTTACTTCAATCTACTCCCCCTCCCATATTCTGTTAGCCCTTTGCTCTCATGTTCATGTCTGATTTTAAATGTAGGCAAACTAGTATAAGAATTACAAATATCTTGATTATAATAAGACGGATGGACAGGGCACGGTGGCAAGCACTAGTGATCCCTGTGGCTAGCAGGATAAGACTAGTAGATCTCTTGAGCTCAGGAATTCTGAGCTACGGCATGGCTAAAGCTGACCAGGTATTAGACCATGTCTGACATCAATATGGTGAGTCTCCATGATTAGAGGACCACTAGAAGGCCAATGGAGAAGAGAAACTAGCCTGTGTCAGAAAAACAGAGTAGGTTAAAGCTTCTGTACCTTGTGGGTGAACCAACAACAGCAACAATGTGATAGATATTTTTGCTTAATTTCCTTAATGGAGCACAGAAAAACTCAGTAATGAGGTAGAAGAGAATCTAAAGTGTTTCCTTTTATTTATAGAAAATTTTGTCAACAATCATCTTTTCCCACTGCAACATGTTACAAGGAACCGGAAAAAATATATATTGTAGTTAGTGTTTTCTACAATCTCAACTAGTAAAAGAAAATAACCTATTTCTAGCTAAGTTCTGAATTATTTACATACAAGACACACATAGACAATAGTGTTATGAACTTGAACAAGTTTCCCTAAACCTCTAAAATGTTTCCTCCAGGGAAAACATTTAATTACATAATGCCGCAATCAAGATATATATCAAAATAAATTGTGCTTATTCTTAAGTCAACTTTCAGAAAAATAATATTTCATATACTTTAACTATTGTGGTATTTTTTAGAAATGATGACACCAATATTTTACATTACAGTTTCTTTCTTAAATTACAGCTTCTGTAACAGACTTATATGACAAAATTCTTCAAAACAGAAAATGCATTTTCAGCAGGTCAACATGAAGACTAATTAAAAACCTTTCCTTTTTGAACAAAATATCTTAGCCCTTTTACAATAAGAACTAGAAAAGTCTGAAAGATAAAAGAACATACATAATTTTTCCAATGTACAAAGTGTGTGCTAATAAGATAAAAAAATAAAATGTTCTCTAATGCAGTCCAAAAAGCTGCTGTGAAGCTACTGAATGGAAACGTCCATTAGCAGCCAGGCTCTTCCTGCGGAGCATCGTTGCCATCTCTCTCTAAAAACAAAATTAAAAAAAAATACATCAGTCCACATTTCCCAGAAAATAAGCACTAGTGCACATACTGGTCTCAAGAACACAACTATTATTTAACTATTCACTTAGTGACTACTTATTCAGGAGAAAAAGTACAGATTTTCTTTATCAACTCTTGAATTTGTGAAAATTACATCAGAGAAATGTTCTCCATCAAAAACATTTAAATCTTATCCTCATATATACTATTATCTAACCATTTAAAAGCTATTACGTGAATACAGTGAAGCAAGGAAAGACTGGGGTAAACTGATTCAAAGAGCAGAGTGGGCAGAGCCAAGAAAACAACAGATACAACAACTACAACAATGGAAATGGAAACAACCATACATTCAAGGTAATGTAACTAAACTGTAAAAAACAAAGAGGATGAAAAAGAATTGAAAGAACAAAGATTTATTCTGGGTTGCTTCAAAAGTAGAAAGCGCAGAAGAGCAGATTTCAGTTAAATCTAGAAGCAAAAGACTAATTTAGTGTGAACCTTAGTTCTATTACTTGCTACCTATATTGTAACCCTGGTCAAGTCACTTAACCTCTCTGGGCCTCAATTTTCTTCTCTGCAAAATAAAGTCAGACTAAATGACAAGGTCATCTAAATTTACAGTCCTTAAAATGGCTTTTTTTAACTTGAAAAAAATATATCCCATATATCCTCAAACACACAGCCATTACAGAGGAATAAACAAATACATATATAGCCATAAAATCTGACACTTACCCTTAGCATTTAAGTAGAACTAAATTAACAAACAACAAATATCTCAAGTTGTTTTACACACACACACACACACACACACACACACACACACACAGGTACAGTAAGAGTTTAATAAATCAATGTGATGGCTAATACGGAAAT
This sequence comes from Phascolarctos cinereus, assembly GCF_003287225.1. NCBI lineage: Eukaryota > Metazoa > Chordata > Mammalia > Diprotodontia > Phascolarctidae > Phascolarctos > Phascolarctos cinereus. The sequence goes on along the minus strand of NW_027556180.1, from coordinate 182,256,334 downwards.
GTTTTGCATGACTGTATGTGTATAATCTCTACAGAATTGCTTGCCTTCTCAAGGAAGCGAGATGGGAGGGAAGGAAAGAATATGAAACTCAAATTTTTTTTAAAAAATGTTAATTTTTGTTTACATGTAATTGAGAAAAAATTAAATATTAATCAATATGAACCCTTTTCTGGTTCTTGTAGTCTCACCTTGCATTATTTCACATACATCATTCTATATAAAGGAAAAACTTTTAAAGTAATCATCAAAATCTTCATCTCTGTACCTTATGAGATTCCCTCACAAGTGTTCAAGTAGAGATGGGAGAGGTGAATTATCCAACAGGGTGAGAGGCTGAACTAAATGATCTCTTAAATTTTCTTCATTTTTCTTTACTCTGAGGTTTATTAGTAATAATTTTTCTTTACCACAACTGTGACTTAAATATTCAGCATATCTATATTTATATATTTTCTTCATGTAAGTTTCCATATAATTTACTTTCTATGTAAGATAGTTCCTAAAATACATACTCCTGTTTCTATTTTCTTGACATATTTTTGTACGTTCTTTCCTCACAATAAAAACATGTTCCCTTTCCCCTGAAGAACTAACTTCTAATATTTTCACAGTGCCACAATGATACAATAGCATCTTAAATAAAGTATAACTACTTACCTAGTAATGCCGTATTTTCCCCTGTATCATCTTTAAAGTTGTTACACTGTAGCCCAGATCCATCTGTAGAAGATGATGGCAAATTGTTTACTTCACTTCTGTCTTCATCTTGTAAAGTGACGCTCAAATTTACAATAGAAACACTACCAGGTATGGATTCTGGAACTGTCATATCCTGTATATCCTCAAGATTTCCCTTAAAAGGCAAAAAATGGAATTTCCTAAGTAAGTACATAAAACAATACTTTTCCCCACAACACAAGCAATCAAGCTTGCCAGAATTTTATTTTTATTATGGGAATTCCTAATTGTAAAGATTAAAGAACCCATATTTCTCAGTATCCAACTGCAAGTTTTCAAAAATTTATCATTGCTAGGGCATAAAAGAATAATAAATATAAAAAGCAAGTATAATAAATGCAACTTTTACACTATTACAAACTATTAATAATGAAAAAAAGGAATTGTGAGTACAAGAACCAATAGAAAGGAATAAGTAATGACATCTCGAATGCGTAGATCAATGAACAAATCACAGAAACATTAAATAACTCTGCTCATGAGGAAAACAATAAAACATACTAAAACTTAGGAATTCAGATAAGGCAGTCTTCAAAGATGGAGCTTACATGTTACTGAAGAAAGACATATACAAATATAATTACACAGAAAATTAATATATAAATAACAAAATAACTGAGGGAGAGAGGCCATCAAGTAGGAGGGAGAAAAGAGGCAAAATCAGGAAAGGTGTCATGTACCAGGCGACACTTGAGTTGGACTCTGAAGCAAAACTACCCAAAATGACAATATTAGTGACTCATTACAAACCAAAAAGAAAAGTTCATAGGAATTATATAAGGAATAAACAAGATTATAAGGGACAAAGTCAGACCATATCACTTTCCTACTCAAACGGTGGTGGCTCCCTATTAATTCTAGGAATTTATGTTTAAAAATTCCTGAGGTATTTAAACACCTTCTCAACTTGTTCCTAATTTAAAATTTATACAAGGTATCCCAAAAATCTTAAAGTACCATTAAACTCTAAGGAGTTTAATACTTCACAACAGCACTAAAACTTTAGGATACCCTATAAATGGTTCCCTTTCACTATTGTTCCAACTAGCTTTCTTCCTATTCCTCATACATAGCATTCCATATCTCATCTTTGTGCCTCTACACTGGCTGTCAATCATGACTAGAATTCATTTCCTCCTCACATAAGACTCTTAGAATCCTAGCTTTCCTTCAACACTCAGCTGCTGTCATGTTTTAGATGAAGTATTCCTTCATCCAAACCTCTCTCGCTACCTGCTACAGTTCCCCTACCCAATTATCTTACATTTTCATTACGTATGTGTGTGTGTGTGTATACACACATATATCTTGTGTATCCCACCCACAAATAGCAAAGGCAGATTTTGTATTTGTTCTCTTTTATTTTCTACATACCTATACATTACTTAATATCTTCCTTGTGTGAATATAGCTCTTTGAGATTAGCAATTATACCATTAATTTATTTGTATCCCCAGGATCTAGAACAGTTCCTGACACATGGTAGGTATTTTAGTACATGCTTGCGGATTGATCACCTCTGTTACTGTATACTTTGTATCATATCCATATGTGTAGCTGCCTTACCCCTTCTATATTGGACTTCTTAAATTTCTTGAAAACAAGTGATTCATATTGAGTTCCTATTGCCTAAATGGTGTTTTGTACATAGTGCTTAGTGAATGCTTGCTGAATTAAAAACATTCACCAAAATACCCGGGGAATTGTCTGATGATTACAAATAATACTATTAAGGATTACCTCCTCACCCTTGCCCAAAGTAATTTGTTTATATTTTGAATCTAAGTAGTCTTTCTTCATGTGAATCATAATGATTTAAAAGAGATCTCTCACACATTTCATTCTCTATTTAGGAAGAAAATATAGTAGGTAATAATTGGATGGAAAATTGAACTTTAATAAAAATTTAACTAACCCAGTATCCTAGGGCTTTGATGACATCAAGTTTACACATTGGACAAGTTCGGTGGTCCAAAAGCCAAGGATCAATGCATGTTCTATGAAAAATATGCCTAAAAAATATTAAGTATGTGTTAACATTTCAAAACAAAAACAATTTTTAAATGAATGCAAACTATGCTACTTGATTATCATCCTAGCAAAGTTATTTATAGTTAAAATAAATTCAATCATCAACCTATTAAACCATTCTAAATCTTCTGGGTTATATGTTAAAAAGTACAATGTGAGGAATAAAAAGAAGTTCTTCATACTACAAGATAATTTTGTTCAAAATACTTAATGAGAAGCTTCCACTTGTAATAGCAAAAAAAACCCAAAAATCAAAAAAAAATCTACCTACCTTTATTGGTCAAATGAATTCTTTCCTTTGTATGATACATTTTCCTTATTTGATAAAATCTTTATTTTTACAAAATCCTCAAAAACCATTTCCGAAGATCTAGTAACTCAATGTATATTTAATTATAACATGTTATAGTATAGCTTAGCTCTTAATATCCTTTTCCATTCCCAAATACATTAAAAGGAATATTTATTTAATAATGGAAAATAATGGCATTAAATACTCTGTAAAAGAACATATCTTAGGTCACTTTAATTCTACTACTCAATTTATACATTATGCCAAAAACAGTCACTAATTCCACTATACATGTATTACCTTCATTTCTGGTATATGGCATTAAAAGGAAAGTTCAACTAAATGTAATGCTGCAGAACTGAAAGACTTTAATGCAATGGACTAAAGTGCCTATTAAGTTAGTAACTTAAATATAAGGAGAATACAATTTTATTTTTCTCATTTGTTTCATTACTTTATGAAAGATAAGGTAGAAAAGTTTTGTTAGGAAAATAAAAGTAACCTAGTACATAAATTTAAATATTCCTCTAAACATAAGAGAATAAATAAGAATGTGTATTATAAACATGGTATGAATTGGTGACTAAGTACAGGCCTACTTTATTCAAATCCCCACTCAAGAACTTCTTACTTAATTCTGAGTATTTAATTGATTTTCTATTTTCCAATTGGAAAATTAGACTGAAAAGAATTTTAAGACATTTTGATCTTTCCCATTGCCTTCTGAAAGGGCCACTCTAATCCATCATATGCAAAGAAAAATCTCAGCAGGCCATGGTGGCGCATGCTTGTAGTCATTTTCTGCAAGGCAGGCTGAAGCTGGTGGATCATTTGAGTTTGAGAATCCTGAGCTGCACTAGAACTAAAGCTCATCTGCCCTAAATCTGGCATTCATATAGTGAGCCCCTGGCAGGAGAGGGTGACCCATATGCCTAAGGAGTGGTAAATTGGCCAGGTTGGAAAAATAGAATAGGTGAAAACTTCCACTCTCAAGGAAGTATTTCCAACCTGGTCAAAAATCTCCTCTACCTCAACTCCATCTCAAATGCAAAAAAAAAAAAATCCCACATAACCCTCCAGATTATTACTCTCTAAAACTTCAGCTAATTCAAATATTACTAAATACAAATCAAGAACTATAGATTTAAACTCAGTTATATTCAAGTAACCACACTTCAGTTTGGTTATGATAGTACTTGTTCCCATCTCACTCAAAGATGCTTAATTCTTATTTTAATAAATGACTATGAAGCACTTTGAGAATGCAAAGTAAAATATAATTATATAATAATCTGCTATAGGCCCTGAAAGTATAATTAAACAGGAAAAAAGACTTCTAGCAGGCTATAATTTCTTTCCAAGATAACACCTTATGCTGACCAAAAAGTTCTTTTAAAGAAGGGCATAATTAACTCCTCTTTCAAAATCATCATGATTTTTCCAACACTGACAGTTGTCATAAGTGTAATGACAGAGGAACTTTATAGTTAGGGGAAAATAAAACACCAGTAGTACATTTTATTTCACTCATTCTCTAAACAGAATCTAGTACAATGGAGCAAAAGTTTCATATCACCAGCCTCTTTGGTTCTCTCTTTTGCAACGTTCTAACATCTACCACTACACATCCACTTGTCTTCTCTTTAAATCCCTGCTTCCTGTGTTTAGAATAACTCTCACTCTTGTTGTAGTACCTCTTTTGGGACACTTTTTGTTAGCTGCCTATTAAAGTAGTAGTATTAAGGTAGCAAGTTCAGTATGATCATCAGGGTCTAGGATCCAATGGACATGCTCCCCAGCAGCAATAATCTCGTATTTCTACATCATCTGATTCTTTAAATCAGAGAAGAGGATTGAAAATAGGGTCAGTTCAAATACACAATGTGTATACATGCATACATGCCTATGTACGGACAAAAGATCATTGATAGCTTGAAGGACCCACAATTCTAAATAGGTTACAATGATCCCTCAGCCATCAAAACAATCCATACCTACATATATTATACTAGGTATTAGACTTCAGTCTTAATAATACTCGAATTTTTATGCTAAGCAGAACACTTTCAAAGTGATATTGCAAGTTAAAGATATTACTAAAATAAGCTAAAGTAATATATGAAAGACAGAGGAATTAAAAGGAATTAAATTTATTAAAATTATTAGTAGTAAACAAACTTGTCAAGTAACATTCTTAAGAAGGAAAACTGACAATGAAATAAGAAACATACTTGCATGGCAGAATTCTAACAATATCCTTTGGTTTATAATTTTCAATGCACACTGCACAATTTTCGGCATCAACATCAATTCCCTATAGGAGGAAAAGTGATTACAAATATATTCTTAATAAAACAACTGTGAATCACAAATTTATGTTATGTGAGCTAAAATACTGAAGATGGAAAGACTGTTGCCAATTTTTTTAATCACAAAGTTACCAAAAAAAAATGACATGTTCTAAAGATGACATAAATGACAAAGTCTAGCTTGCTTGTATTTTTACATCTACTTTTAAAATGTAACCAAACAAGGTAAAAATATTATAAAATTCCATAAAGTTTTATTTTAATCAATTCCCACCCACACATCCCAATCAACTGAACATTCTTTTTAGAATACTAAGACACCACTCCTTAATCTATCTTCCTTGACCACTTAATACTGAGAAACAAATACCTACAGCTTCTTAAGGGCAGAAAGAATATTATGCATGGTCATTATTTAAAAAAAAACTTTTTTTTTAGAAAAACAAATATATCAAGAAAACGTTTTCTACATGCTATTTAAAAAATCTTGATCAAATGTATTTTTTTAGATCTGCTTACAAAAAGTATAATGGAGTAAAATCACAAGTAGTATTTACATATTTGTTTTTATTATAAAAAGTTATATGGTGATCACTAATAGCAAAAACACTGAAAATTCTTTTTAAATATTTTTATTTTAAACATATTTCATACTAACTACCAATATCTAATTCAGGACATCACCCAACCATCACCTATTCAGTCTTTATTATGCTTTAATCCTTTAAGCAGATCAGTACAGGATCCATGAGCATGCTTTTTTAAGGCAATCTTATTCTAGTTCAATTATTCTGATACAGGGGGAGGGAGGAAAAGATGCAAGGGAAGCAATATTTAATAACTTGTTGCAAGATAATAAAACTAGAAAGTCATTACAACAAACAAAATTATTGTTGCATAAATCTGTAGAATGTAATGATATTTTTACATAGTACAAATGCATCAAGAACAAAAAATACTGCCATAGCTGTATGGTTTGTTTTTTATGTGCATAGGAATCCATTAACTTTTTAAAAATTATCTCCCAGTAATCTGAAGTACTCAGAGAGAAGAGAGTTCACAGAATGTGATTTCTCAAAGACATTTTTAAAGCTTATATTATTTTGAACTTAGATTGGTCATGAAAATGTCTGTTTTCAAGTTTTAAAATGAAAACAAAACACCAAGAATACAAATAGTCGTTTCCCAAAGTTAAGGGGGAAAATATGTGTGTGTATGTATATATAAATGTATATATGCATGTGTGTATATGTGTATGCACATATATGTGAAGGCTGCCAGAATCTTTAGAGACTTATATACTTAAATTTTCTTATTCTGTCTATCCTAACTTATCCTGTATGCGTTTCCTGTTTAAAGATTAACGTTAAAATGAACCAAAACCCTCAGATGTATTTGTTTACACACGCACACAAAAAAAATCAAAAGCATTAGACATTACCTTGTCTCCACGCTTTACAGTATGAAGCTGAAGTTGTCCAATAGCTTTCTTTGTTTCTTTTCTATGGTTCTTTGGAAGAGAACATATTCGTAACTACTTGACTTTAAAATTAACTTTAGTGAAAACATTATTTAAAATGTTTTAAAGAATTTAAATGTAATGAATTTTATGATGTAGAAAACTCTTCCACCAATACAGAGCAGAAAGCTTTCTGTAATTTATAATGTCACTTAGTTTTTTTGTCTGTGCCTTAGAAGGACTAGAACAGAAAGACTGCACTAAAGACAATTCAAATGCCATCAAGGGACAAACCAAATCAAATTATCAAAATCAGATGAAATTATGATCCACATCTAAAAATTACTTTATCTTCCCCCAAACTAGAGTAATTAAAGCTAAAATGTCTCTCTATATTGAACTTAAGTACATTCAAATTAACAAGTAACTCAAAAATATTCCCCAAAAGATCAAATAGTAACAGCATTATTATAGTGAATTTTTATTCTCAAATGACTTCCAAATATTAAATCCTACTAAAAATTTTTTAAAAGGTTATTACCCATAATTACCTGATTTCCAAACTGTGAACCAGCATATAGGAAACGCTGTATGTAGTAAAATATTAGCCAGGCTAATGATATGATCATCATGGTGATAAAAGCAATGGCTACAAACACAACAGATTGACCACTGATGAACTCTTGCACGTGACGTGTACCAACTTCTATGGTCATTTTAACTGGAATTCCTCTTTGCACTGGCCCCAAAATTTCTATTCCTTTTGGATAGCTAACCATAATTACCACTGTATTTCCTGTCCCTGTTGAGGAAAAACAAAAACAAAAAACCATGGATCAATATTAAGTACGCATGGTCTAGGTTGGGCTTAAATTCAATCCAACAAGGATTTAAGTAACTATGAACAATGTTACAAGGAGTTTACAACCTACTAGTTAAATTCTAGCTCTGCCACTTACTGCCCAGATGACCTTAGATTCCCTTCACCATCTACAGAATATGAGGATACGCTGGGCAATCCTTTTATTCACGGAATCCTCTAATCCTAAAATGTCCTCCTAAATGACTTTAAAAAGTCATCGAGTCCAAACTCCTGATTATAGGGGTGGGGTGGGGGTTGAGGGACTATGAGACTCTTAAGAAGTTAGGAAGCTTCTTGCTCAAGGCTACAAAACTAGTTCAGTTCTATATGTGGCAGGCAAAAAACAATCCCTGACCAAAGGAACCTACATTCTACTTGGAGGCTACACTATGTTCACAGTTAAGTAAATACAAAATATTTACAAAGTAAATATAAGGTGCAGACAGTGTGGTATGGTGTAGTGATAAGAACGGAGACTTGGAATCAGAGTATTTCTTCAGATACTAACTAGCTGTTACGATCTTGGGCAAATCATCTCACTTCTCTCAGCTTCAGTTTCCTCACATGTAAAAATAAAAGGGTATAGGTACTACAACCTCTAAGGTCTGTTCTAGACCTAATTCTATGCTTCTCTAAATACAAGGTGTTCTAGGCTAGGCTTGTTATTTAGGTTGATATTGGAACAAAATGAGATACTAGTAAGCCATAGCAGATGAAGGATACTCCACAAGCATAGGCACTGAGAATCCCTTAAATTGAACCAGAGATTTTTTTTGGATTTTTGGGAGTTTTTTTGCTGAGGCAAATGACTTGCCCAGGGTCACACAGCTAATAAGTGTCAAATGTCTGAGGCCAGATTTGAACTCAGGTCCTCCTGACTCCAAGGCCAGAGTTCTAGCCACTGTGCCACCTAGCTGTCCCTGAACCCCTTAAATTGAATCAGCTAAACAACTCCCATTTTAATCCACCAGCCAAGCATCTGAGGTCCCTCTAGTTCCTCAGGGCTTCTTTGTACTCAGGTGATGAGGCAGTGAAGTCAACCATCTGAACTCTTAGTCCCCAGAGGAAAGCAAGTCTCCAAGAATGTCGCAATACCTTTTAAGGAAAAACTAGCCTAATGCATAGGAAAAGGAGGGATGGTAAGCTACTGATACTACCACATATGGTAATTGTTTTTGTTTTTTTGCAGGGGGATCCTTAGCAACCTGTTAAGAGAATCAGGAACAGTCTCATTTAGGAGGTGGTGCTTTAACTGAACTTTGAAGGAAGCTAGAGTCTAGTTGGTTAGTACAAAAGGCTGGATTAAAGCCCAGGTAGCTTAACTTTCCATTCAGCAGTCATTACATTGCAGCCCTATCTCCACCATGCCAGTTGATGTTCTTCACTGTCTCTATCCACATAATTAAACAGTAGAGCAAAAAGCCAGGATTCCCTCCAAATTAAGGTCCCCTATTTCCAACGAGGCAATTTCAACCTTGACCTTTGGCCACTGCTTCACTGAACATACCTGTAATTATACAGTCATCTTCTCTCTCCCATCCCTCTACCCAAAGCACTTCTTCTTCCTGATTCTCCTACTTTTCATTCTCAAAGTCACCCAGTCTCAAAAATTGGGTTCTGTACTTCCTCTGACAAATTACATTTAAATCAATACTAATTCCTGTTCATTCTTTTTTTTTCTTCTTCCCATTCAATTCCTACCTCCACTACCTTAGATACTATTACTACTTCATGTATAGACTATTGCAACTGACCTTCAAGCTTCCAATATCCAGTTCACCTCCCAGAGCACAAAGAACCTGAACTCCTTAATTTGGCATTCAAGCTCCAGTTCAAATGCCATCTCTTCTAAGAATTACAATCCAATTAGAAAAGGATCTTTTAATGGTTAAGAGGGTTTCTATAGATGGGAGAAGTTAATGGGTAATAATAGGGATGAAAAAAGAAGAGTCAAGAAAACATTAAAAAATAATCACAAGACGAGCAGCTAGGTGGCTCAGTGGATAGAGTCCTGGCCCTGGAGTCAGGAGGATCTGAGTTCAAATGCAGCCTCAGACACTTGGCACTAGCTGTGTGATCCTACGCCTTCTAAATAAATGAAATCAGAGAATTAAAAAAATACACATACACAAGAGAAAAAATTCAGAAGGGAACATAGGTAAGAAGGATGATTTTATTACTACTGCACTTTAAAAAACATGAAGATAACAGTTATTTCATATGCAAGCCTACAGATTGAAATGTTCATGTTTAAATTTACAATAAAATGATCACTTTTTAAAAAAATTCTTTCCTTCCTATGAATTCCATTGTTTATACTTAATAAATTTCACTGGGCATATCTCATATGATGTTTATTTATGAATGACTTATTCTTCCTACTAAAGAGTAAAAACTCCTGACCACAAGGTCCAAATGTTCTTTCATAGTCTGCTGAGCACATACAACAGCTATTCAATGAACTAAATGGTTACAGGCTAAATGGTTTGCATAATAGCCTCCTATACTCATCAAGTCAGATCATTATGCTTAAAAAAAAAGTCACAAAATTGTGAATACTCTTTGACCCAGCACTCTGATCTACTTTAAGTCCTATGTCCCAAAAAGAACAAAGAGAGAAAACAAAAGGACCCATACGATCTATATAGATATAGATAGATAAAACAGTTCTTTTAGAGGTGGCAAAGAACTGGAACCTAAAAGGGATGTCTATCAATTGGGAAATAACTGAACAAATTATGTTATGTGAATGCAACAGAATATTACCATACTATATGAAATGACAGAAGAAATGGTATGAAACAAACCTGGGAACTATTAGTTTGTATAAACTGACACAGAACTCAGAGCAATTTATACAGTGGCAACATTTTGAAGATAAACAACTTAGAAAGACTTAAGAACCCTGAACAATTTGATGATAAACCAAGATTCTAGAAGATCTACTACGAGGCAAAGTATTCATTTGACATTCTTTGACAGAGCTACTGCAAACTGTTTTCTCTCAATGGAGGTAAGGAGATGGGGAGGGGGAGTTAAGGATGGAAGGAAGGAAAGAAGGGAGGGAAGAAGAGAGGGAGGGAAGGAAGAAAACTCACTGAAACACATTTTTGAAATGCACAATACAGAAAGCCAAAAGAAATCTCAAACAAGTATGACAGCTTTGAAAATAACATATTCAACCATATACATAAAAAGAAAAGCAAGCTATGCATAAGAGATTTGCAATTTCAAGTACAATTTCCTCTATTTTACTGTAGTATATAAGAAAAGTGTTCATTTTAGTTGATACACGCTAAATTCAAAATGAAATGTTTCTAAAACAGTCTAATACTGAGAGATAAGTGCTTGTGTCTGTGTAGATGTTCTATGATGTTCCAAATTCTAACTTCTTAACTTTAATAAAAGTTGAGTAGAAAACGATTAATAGACTTTACTTAAGCCTCTCACTCAAAAATGTTTAAATCTTTGTTTGCCTATGCTCCTTTTCTCTCCCTTCTCCATCTTCCTCAACTTTCTCAACCAAATCAGCTAGCTGAAACATCAAGACTGCAGGCTTGATTCTTTTATAGGGGGCAGCTAGGTGGTGCAGTGGATAGAGCACTGGCCCTGTAGTCAGGAGGACCAGAGTTCCAATCTGGCCTCAGACACATAATACTTCCCAGCTGTGTGACCCTGGGCAAGTCATTCAACCCCAATTGCCTAAAAAAGGGGGGGGGATTCTTTTATAGAACCACTGGTGGAAAACCTTATAGAGCAAAGAAAGGACGCTTTCTAAAGGGAGGGAGTCTTGATGTCTAATGTTGCCCTGCCTTTTCTAAACCACTTCTCTCTTTTTTTTTTTAAATGAGGTAACTGGACCCCTTCTCTCTTCTTCAGGAAGCTTGTAACAAAGAATTTTGCAGCAGCATTCTGAGCAGGAAGAATAGCAGCTTATATTTGGTTTAGTGCATTGTATCCTTCCACCACCTCCTTTGGATTTTAACAACCTTTATTGATAAGACAATTACTGTCATGAGGCAGCAGCTCCTTACCTTTTGTGTCAGACCCCTTTGGCAGTCCTATGACCCTATATGAAAAGTATACTCCCTTTCTCAACATTTTTAAATGCATGAAATAAAATACAATGATTTACAAAGGAAATCAATTATATTGAAAACAGTTATCCAAAAAAAATTTTTGAGTAAGTTCACAGATTAGTCAATACCAGCACCTACCTCCCAGGGTAGCTGTGAAGATCCAATGAAAGCAGATTTATAAATGGCTACATAAATCGTAGCTATTGTTATTTCAGATTATCTTATATTATCCTCACAACTATGATGTAAGTACTATTATTATTACCACTTTACAGAATTATGACCATTTGACAGATAAGCAAACTGCCTCTTTTTTGTATCCTCACAGCTTAGCCCTGAATTTGGTACATAGTACCAAATATTTGGGCAGCTAGGTGGCTCAGTGAACAAACTGCAGGGCCTGAAGACTCATCTTCCCGAGTTCCAATCTGGCCTCAGACACATAATACTTCCTAGCTGTGTGACCTTGGGCAAGTCACTTAACCTTGTCTGCCTCAGTTTCCTTTTCTGTAAAATGAGCTGGAAAGGGAAATGGCAAACCACTCCAGTATCTTTGCCAAGAAAACCCCAAACACGATTACAAAGAGTCGGCCTCGACTGAACAAATACAAATGATTGAGGCTGAGAGAGATTGTACTGACTTGCCCCAATCAATATTTATTAGGTGCCTACTATGAGGCAAGCTCCAGGCTGGGGATACAAAAATTAAGAGGCAGTTTCTTCATATGTAAAATGATAATAATAGTACCTACCTCACAGTTTAAAACAGCTGTGACTACATGGGATGTGTCCGAAAAGAATCTGAACTCAGGACTTTCACAACACTGCACATCCCCCAACCCTGGCTTAAACTGCTTCAAGTCTAAAGAGAGTAGCCTAGGACACAGAGATTTTGAATAGCCAGCCCCCGGTTATTCAATGAGTTTTGTGCCAAAGGCCAGCTTTCTAATCCACACATCTCAACAAGCATTAATTAAGTCCCTACTAAGCGCTAAGTCCTAGGAACAGAAAAAAAAAAAAAAGACGAAAGCAGTCAGTCCCCTGACCCAAGGTGCTCAGAATCGGGGGAAGGAAGTGGGGAGGGGAAGGGTAAATGAAGGGGAGTGGAGGGTGAGGAGGGGGGAGAGAGAAAGTAGAAGGAAGGGAACGAGGAGGGGAGAGGGGGGAGTGAAGGGGAGAGGCGGAGGGGAGTGGAAAGGAAGGAAAGTGGAGATGGGGAAGAAGGGAATAGGGAGAGGGGAGGGGAAGGGAAGGGGAAATTCTTAGCGAATAGGAATAGCGTCACTCTAGGTATCACCACAGATACGCAGAAAGGTATCCCTAGATGGCATGCAGGGCCCAAGGCTTGGGGGGGGGGGATGGAGAAGAGACCCTCCTCCCCGAGGAAGGCACGTTTGGCGAGGCACCGCGGGCCGAGCAGAGCGCTCCCCTCCCCCCTCCACTTCCCCTCCCCTCCGTGGCGGGGCGCCCCTCACCCAGGTGGGACATGGAGTTGGTGCCGTTGCCGTAGTGCTCCTCGTTGTAGATGACCACGGCCGAGGCGTTTCTGCGGGCGGCGTTGAGCACCTTGTCCTTGAAGGTGCAGTCCCCGCGGGCCACCAGTGCGATCCAGGGCTCGCGCCTCCCGGCCGCCCGCTCCCCCAGCGGGGGCACGTAGTAGCGGGTGTCGGGCGCGCAGCCCTTCCGGTCGCGGCCCGGGGAGCGGGGGATGCCCACCAGTCCCTGCAGGCTTTCCTTGGGCGAGTTGTCGCCGTAGCGGCCGCTCTCGGTGGCGCCCTGCACCGTCGCGTTTGTCAGCGGGTCCACGTACACCGTGCTCACCAAGGCCGAGTACCACTCGAGCGCCCGGCCGCCGGCCCCCGGCAGCTCGCACAAGGCTAGGGCCAAGAGGACCACGGCGCCCCCGAGGCCGCTGCCATCGCTCAGCAGCCGCCGCCGCCGCCGCACCATGGCCGCGCTGCGTCGAACTAAGGAGGAGGAAGCTGAGGAGGCGGCGGCGGCGGCGGCGGCGGCGGCAGGGTAGCGGACACGACGGGGAGGGGGCTTGGCCCCGCCGGAGGGAGCCCCGAGCGCTAGACCCGAGAGGAGGAGCGCGCGCCCGAAGGAGGCGGAAGGGGGCGGGGAGTTGGAGCAAGTGAGGAGGGGGCGGCGAGACGTCGGCACCCCCCGAGCCTCAGGCCCAAACCCAGGCAATGGCGAGGGCAGGTCGCGCGGCTGAGGTGGAGAGGGACGGGAGGAGGAGCGGGGGAAGGTGCAGGGGGTGGAGCCAAGCTCGAGGGAGGCTGGGATTCGTGCTCATGCAGATGGGCGGGGCCTGAGGGGGTGTGCTTGAGCGCGCGCTCTCTCTGCCTTAGGAGGGCTGACGCCTGGGGGGAGCTGGGGATCCTGGTGATCGCAGCTAGCGCGGAGGTGCTGGGAAGGGACTGAAAGGTTCCCAGGACTGCGCCTGCGGGCTGCATTTCCAGCTTCAGTCCCATCTCTTGTTTTGGGAAACTGGGTTCAGGGATCCTAGCATTAGTCTAATTCAAGTTGTTCTTAACCTTTTCGTGTGTGCTGGACGCCTTTAGAAGTCTGGTGAAGCCTATAGGTTTCTCAGGATAATATTTACAAATCCAACTAACTTGCAGTTGAAACGTTGGGTGGTCTTTCCCAGTAGATTGTGAGCTCCTTGAGAGCAAGGTTTCTTTGTATTTGTATTCAATACAAATATTCTACTTGTATTCTAGTGTGGTTAGCACAAATACTTGAACTTGGTAAGCACTTAATAAATGTTTTCATTCATGCATGCATGCATACATACATACGTGAATTAAGTAAAATACATAGGACTGCAAAGGAAACCAATTATGTTGAAATAGGGGTGTGTGTGTGGGTGTGTGTGTGTGTGTGTGTGTGTGTGTGTGTGTGTATTTTTAAGTTCACAGACCTCAGGTTAAGAATCTCAGAAAAATTTTTTGGGGGGGGGGGCCGAAGGATGATTTCCTGAAATTCAGAAACTCCCAGGGTAGAAACCCCCTCTACCAAAGCAGATTTGTAACTCCTCTATACCTTAAAAGTCTTAAAAATTGTGTTCCAGAGCAGAGGGGCCAATGACCTCTCCCATAGTTACACATATGTATGGGTCATAGGCAGAACTTAAACCTCTCCTAAAGGCGGAAAAAGGCAAATTTACTCGAAGATTAAATCCTAGCATCACCAAATGTTAGAACTGAAAAGGACCTTGGGATTGAAGGACTTAGAAGATAAGAACAATGAGAGAAGTGGCCAAGTTGCTTGAAGTTTTTATTTTGATTTTTTAATTCAACTGAATTGCACAATATGATTTAAGCACCTACTGAGTGAAGCGAAATGTGAACTAGTTGGGGGAGCTACAAATATTAAATAATACAGGAGCCCTGCCCTTGTGGAGCTTACAGTCTGGTAGAGGAGATATGACATGGATAAACAGATGGACAAATAGATAGATACATAGATAGAGAAATAGACAGACATGTGTATATATATGTTATGACTTCGACAATAAGTTCATATGAAAAAGAAGTGAGACAGATGGTGATGTGTGTATGTTTGTGTGTGTGTGTGTGTGTGTGTGTGTGTGTGTGTGTGAGTGAATGTGATTTATCCTGGGATTTCCCCACTAGCCCCACACACTGTTCTCTGGGTGACAGTCATTCAATATTTATTGAGTGAATAAATGATCAAATTTTGCCCAAGGACAGATAAATAGCCAGTTAGAGACAATGTAAAACTATCCAGAGGCAACAAAGTAGATAATTTTCTAAAAAGTTATCAAAGTTTTTTGATTAATTTTTTTTATTAGGAGAAAGGGGGTATCAGATTCAATCTACAAGCATTTTAAAGCTCCTACTATGTGCTAGACACTGTCCTGTTAAAAACTAAAAGCATCAATAAAACTGTTATTTAAAATTATTCTTTTAGCAGTAACCTTAGCAGAATCCAGCCATGGTAGATTTTTAACTGGCATACATGATTGACATAGTATCCAAGGGCTTGCCTCTGAATTAGGAATAGGCTGAAGTCCCACTTCTGACCAATTCTTGGTGACCCTAAGCAAGTCATTTAATTTTTTCAAGTCCTCCATCTAAGACTATAAATTTTGGAACACTTATGATTTGCTTTGGTGGAAAAGGTTTCTTCGCTTTACCAATCAAATCACAAGTCAGAACATATACCGAAAAAAATAGATACAATCATGTACACCCACATAAAGGATAACAACATCTGATAAGCAATCTTATTCTTCAGAATTTTTAAAGAAGTGATAGTGCTTAAACCAAAGGTAATTGTGTAAAGTGGGAGATGTTTCCTGCAATTTAGCAAGCCCTGTCTTGCACCATCCAGAAAACAAGCTCATCATTTCTAAGAAATGATGTTGTCCAATCCTAAAGGACCCATGATGAAAAATCCTATCCACCTGAAGAGAAAGAACTGGTAGAGTCTGAATACAGACCAAAGCATAGTATTTTTCACTTTCTTTCTTTCTTTTTTTTTTTTGGTTCAAATTTTCTTCCGCAAAATTATTATTGTGGAAATATGTTTTACATGATTGCACATGTATTTAACCTATATCAGATTGTTTACCTTCTCAGGGAGGGGAGAAAGGAAGGCGGGAGGGAGAGAATATAGAATTCAAAATTTAAAAAAAACTAATGTTGAAAATTGTTTTTCCATGTGATGGGGGAGTGGAAATAAAATCCTATTTTAAAAAAAGAAATTATAGATTGACTAACACAACAAAACAGGAAAATGATAAATGTTGGAGAAGATATGGGAAAATTAGAACATTAACTTGTTGGTGGAGTTGTGAACTGATCCAGCTGTTCTGGAGAGCAATTTGGAACTCTGCCTTTAACCCAGCAATACCACTTCTAGGTCTATATCCCAAAAAGATCATAAAATGGGAAAAGGACCCATATGTACAAAAATATTTATAGCAGCTCTTTTTGTGGTGGTCAAGAATTGGAAATGGAGGGGATACCCATCAATTGGTGAATGGCTGAACAAGTTGTGGTATAGGAATGCAATGGAATACTATTGTTCCATAAGAAATAATGAGCAGGCAGACTTCAGAAAAACCTGGAAAGACTTGCATGAACTGATTCTAAGTGAAGTGAGCATAACCAGGAGAACATTGTACACAGTCACAGCCATATTGTTCCATGACTGACTTTGATAGACTTAGCTCTTCTCAGTAATGCAAGGATCTAAGACAACTCCAAAAGACTCATGATGGAAAATGCTATCCACACCCAGAAAAAGAACTATGGAGTCTGAATGCAGGTCAAAGCATACTATTTGCTCTTCTTTTCTTTTGTTGTTTTGTTTTGTTTCTTCTTTCCTGTGTTTTCTC
Source organism: Phascolarctos cinereus (assembly GCF_003287225.1). Taxonomy (NCBI): domain Eukaryota; kingdom Metazoa; phylum Chordata; class Mammalia; order Diprotodontia; family Phascolarctidae; genus Phascolarctos; species Phascolarctos cinereus. Next base: position 182,239,193 of record NW_027556180.1, on the reverse strand, counting down.
CCATTGGTTCTAATTCTTCTTTACAACATGACTAACGTGAAAATATATTTAGTAGGAATGTATATGTAGAGCCTATATCAGACTGCATGTAGTCTTGGGGAAGGGGAGAAAATTTAGAACTCAAAATCTTATGGAAGTGAACATTGAAAACTAAAAATAAATAAATAAATGAAAATTTTTTGAAAATTATGTTGTCTGAGAAGACACCTCCCTCCCAGTTCCTCCTTCTTTCCCCAACTCCTTTTGGAGAGGTAGAGAGTTCACAAGTATGGAATATTGCATATAGTTTCAGATTTTTTTCAATGTATTGATCAGTTTTACTCTTTTTTTCTTCACATTTTTCTTATAAACATTTTTTTATTATATGGGGTACAGGAAGAAATTTAGGCCCTGTAAAAACAAAAGATGTCAATGAAATTTTATTTCAACAACAACAAAATATTGTGCTTATATGTTATGACCTTGAGAGTAAGTTCATATGAAAAAGTGACAGATGGTGACAGTTAAAAGGAATCCACTCACATAGCAATAGAAGTGGAAGCTTTTCCCTCATAGCAGAAAGCAGCATGTATGCAACAACTGGCCAGACAAGAAAATTATTCCAGTGCTTCAGATCACTCTCAGATGTGGAGCTGAGTACCTTTGAAGGGAGTTTGTTGATTTATTTTGCTGTGATGACTTTTGTTATTATAGGGGAGTGCTTTTCTTGAGTATCCTGAACATCTTAAAATATAATCTCTTCATAAAACCTATTGCTACATATCTACACCATATCCTGACAAAGCAGTTTTATTTTAAAACCAATTTAATATGAGGGATAAATTATACCTTCTTTAAAGTTGTATACTAGCAACATAGTCTTTTCCATGACATTATTTCACATATAACCTATAAATGCTGAAATACCATCAAAGAATACCCATACAGCTACCATAGACTGGATTCGTTATGAGGCTGTTGGCAGCAAAGTAATTATTTATTACTTAGAAATATGACTGTACTGCTAAAAAGGTAGAGCATATAAAACTGGCGTGGTTGAAAACTCTACAGCTATATGTTAAAAGCTCATCACATTTCCTTCTGACTGACTCATTTTTACATCTTTTGATGGTTTTCAGTCAAGAAAAGTGAGTGACTCTCAACACATCAACTTCAGGAATCCTTAGGTCATCTCTCCCAGTACCTCTTTGGGTGGGGCATTTTTGAACTGTAGTCTAAAACTCTCTCTAGTTCGTAATCTATTGAATTTTGTTAAAACTTTTATAGCTGAGGTGATAATGTGGAAAAGTCACTGGATTAAGACGTCAGGAGACTTAGATTGAAGTCTAAGCTCAACAACTAACTTGTTACATGGCCTTGGGTCAATCACTTAATAGAGAACGAAGGGCTATGGATCACCTGTAAGATGAGGTGATTGAACTAAATGATCTTTAAAGTCCTTTATGGCTCTAAAATTACAAAATTCTTGCTGTTGTCCCCTGCCATCCAATCATTTACCAAGTTCTGATAATTCTTTCTTAAAGGTGCTCCTTCAATCCCATTCCTACAGCAACTGTGGGTAGTTCTGAAAGAGTGCTAAACTGGGATTCAGGAAAATCCTAATTCTGATCACAACTTAAATCCATTCCTGACCTCAACTGAGCATGTCATTTTGACTCTGGGCCTCAGTTTCTCATTTATAAAAGAGAGGGCTTGGTTTAGAAGATCTTCCAAGCATCTAACATGGTATCTGGTACACAGTAGGCACCTAATAAATGCTTGTTGAATGAATGACCAAATGGGTATCTTAATATGCCTTTGAGGTCAATAAGTCAAAGATTCTGTCATCTTGAATATAATTGTAACTCCCAGAGGGAGAGGGGTCAAGAATTGTGAAAGAATCATTCTAGCTGCAAGCCTGGGCCAAGTCATAAAAGCATGGCCAATGTCATGAAGCTGATGTGATTACTTCAAAGTAAAGGAAACTGAAAATACTTTCTGGTGCTTTATAAATGTTTAAACTCATCATTTACTCCCTTGCCCCACTCAAGAATAAGTCTAGGCTGAAGAATTGTTCTTAATAATTCAATACTTTCTCCCTTTCACCCCTCCACTTGCCCCCATCCACTTGCCCTACTCCTCTACTACCTTAGTTAATAGCAACAGACTCTTCCTCAGTGTCTGCATCTAAACACACAAAAGTAAATTCCTTTGCTTTATGTAGTTCCTGCCCTCAAGGAGCCTACATAAGTATAATTTAAAGGAAAATTGAGGAAGAAGAGAACATTAAACAGCTGAGGGGGAGGGGGTCAGGGAAGACTTTACTGAGGAGGGGATACCTGAATTAAGCTTTGAGGCAAGAGAAAGATTTTAAGAGGTTTCATTGAGACGGGCAGTGGGAACTGTAGATGAATACATGAAATGTCAACTTTAAGGACTAATTAGTGGTCCAACTTGACCGGAATGCAAAGGGAAATAGCATGAAATAAAACTGGAAAGGTAACTGGGCATCAGATTGTTGAAGGTTAGTGGCAAGGAGTTTGCACTGTGTACTGTAAGTGATAGAGAGCCACTGAAGGTTTTTGAGCAAGGGAGGACCATGATTAGTTAAGAAGAGTATTTTGGAATCTTTTACTAGCAAGATGGTAGATTAGGCTCTTTTTGCATGTCTCTTTAATCCCTTAATCTCAAAATAAAAGAATTATGCATCAGATGTGATTGTAGCTAAATCTACAAGAGAAGATAGAACACTCAAACAGGATAAAAATTGTTATTAATTAATACTGGAGGAATTTAATCTCTAAAGGTCTCATTCATTTGCCCCTTTCCCATCAGTTTCTATGATCCTTTAGCAACAAACACAAGAAAACTTTCAGGCTTGTACCTTCGGTCCTATCTTGAGACCCCTCATGGCTAGAGTGCCTCAGCCCAAACATCATGATGGAGAGGAATTTGAAAAACAGCTGGGGTAAGTAATCCTGCATGTGACTCAGGTCAAATATGCAAGCAAATAACCTTCTCTGCCCTATCTCACTCCCTCCATATCCCAGAATATAAGGAAGTTAGAATTTCATTGTAGCCCAAACCTGAAGGTCTTCTCTCCAATAAAGCAGCCAGAGAATAAGTGATACAACAATACTGGAAAGATGTTGAAACACTAAGGATCAAGAGAAAAAGCCTCAAAAAAAAAAAAGGCCAGACAAACTAATAGAAAATACTAAAACAACAGAAGGAAGAAATCCGCACAGAGAAATCAAAATATGCTTAGCAAATATGACAATATGAAAGTAATTGAACCAATAGTGCCTGATGAAAAAAAAAATCTTGTGGATCCCACCCCGTAATTCCAATAATGAGAAAAAACTTCAGAATGATTCAAAAGAGAAATAAAATTTAAAAAAAAGAGAGAAATAAAACTAACAAAATAAGAAATTAGGAATTAATTTAGATCACGGATTAGGGCTGTCAACAGACAACATGGAAATTCCAATGCAGAAATAAATAAATAAATGTATATAGATAAGTTTAGTATGTATATGTGTGTGTTTAGTGTGTATATATATTATATATATATATATATATATATATATACACACACATATATGTTTACTATATATCATATATATTCATATGTGTTGTATATGTATAAAATTAGTAGTATAGAAAAAAAATTGAATCCCTGATAGGAAATCTCTTTAAGAAGTAGAAGCTATGAGGGAGGTTTACCAATTTGGAACAGAAAAACACTGAAGTGGAGAAACAAAACAAAATGGAACATGATAAGTACACCTCAGGAAAAATAAAAGATTATTTTCAAATGAGAAGCTCATTGAAGAGGTAGTATTTGTGCTGGTTCTTAAAGAACGAGTAGGATAGGGGTCACAGTCCTCAGTCTCTGCCTATATACAAGATAAGTTTCTTCTTAAATGTAATTTTTCATAATAATGATGCCTTACCTTTATAGAATAATTTATAGCTTAGGTCACACAATGAATAGAATGCTGGACCGGAAGTTCAGAATCTAGCCTCAGACACTTGATTGTGTGACTCTGGACAAATCACTTTAACCTCTGTCTCAGTTTCCTCATCAGTAAAAATGAGGGTAATAATAGCACCTACCTCCCGGAGTTATAAGGATAAAATGAGATAATATTTGTAAATTGTTTTTCAAACCTTAAAGTACTATGTTAACTATTTTTTTAAAAAACACTTCAGTACACATCTCAACTATCACATCTCAACTATCTCTCATAATAATCCCTCTATCTAGAAAGGTAAATATTATTTTTACAGTGGAGAAAATAGACTCAAGCAAGGTTACACTGTTTGCCCAAGGTCACATGGTTGATACAGCCAGGACAATGGCCCAATTTTTAAAATCCCTAGTCCAATGTTCCATATCCTTTTCCTGATGCAGAATCTACAGACTCCTTCTTTCATCAAAATCAAACTTCTCAGTCAAGCATTCTAGACTCTCTCCTTACTCCTTCTCTGTCAACATCTCATATTACTTCTCAATCTAGAGACAGCAGCTTCTGCCAAGTTCATTTGTATCATGTTGTCATTGATCTAAAGTTGGAAGGACCTCAGAGGCCTCATATTCTAACCTCCTCATTTTGCAGGAAACTGCAGCCAAGAGAGATTAGTGACTCACTCAAGGTCACATAGGTAATAACCACCAAAGACAGTGTTTGTTTCTATTATACATACTGCTTCTGATTTGATTCTTGTTCCTTACAGTATTTCTTGCTGCCTCCCTCTCCTCCACCCTGCCAATTCATATATACTATTTCAAAACTTGGCAAAAAATTTCTCTCTTTCCTGAATAATCCCCACCTTTGTGTCTCTGTGTGCAGTTTTCATAAATAAAGCGTCACAGAGGTAAAGAAAAGAAATGGATAATTAACGTTGGCTCTAGTGAATGTCTGGATGATAATTAGATTATTTAATATGACATAAATTGACAGAGGCAATTTAAAAGCAATTGGGAGTCCTGTGCTCTCAGATTAAGACCAGAGTGATTCTAACATGGTGGTTCCTGGGAACAGCTCCAAAGATCCTCAACTGGGCAAGAATCTGGTGCAGGCTGTGGATTTAAAGGTCAAGTGTTTGGGAGTAGTGATATGCAAAGCAGAAAGTATATTGACACCAAGTAGAAATTATAGACTATCAGAGTCAAAAGGAATAGGAGATTACTATATCCAAACCTTCATTTTTCAGATAAGAAAATATGTCTTATTCCCAGAATCCATATTTGCAAATTCACTTACTCACTAAAATACTAAAATCAATACTAGCAGCACTTTCACGGTCATTCACAGGCATGTGAAATCTGAGATACTTCCCAGTGTGTGCTTCCCAGATGAGGCCTAACCAGGCGACACTTTGTCTTCTTATTTCAGCTCCCATACCACAAATATGTCCTTTTCGTGGTTTATTTAGTGCCACATTTTCTTCCACATTTTTGTGCTTTTTGTTGGTTATCTTACTTTAAAATGGCCCCCAAACAAATTGCTGAAGTTCTGTTTTGTGTTGTTCCTAAGAAGAAGGCTGTGATGTACCTTATGGAGGAAATAAATGTGTTAGATAAGCTTTGTTCAGGCATGAGTTATATAATGCTGTCTTTAAACAGAAATGCACATAAAACAATATTATGTATTGAAGAGTCATTAAAAATGTTGTGACCAGAGGCTTACACTATCCAGTATTTCTGTTTACACAATGTCCTGTATTTCCCCTGGGAACACTGGTTGAGTATTTACTAATTCGGTGTTCTCAGCCACTTTATGGAACATACCTGCCAGAATGACTGAATGATGAGGATCAATGATATACATACGTACGTGTGTGTATGTGTGTGTGTGTGTGTGTGTGTGTGTGTGTGTGTGTGTGTGTGTGTGTAGGATTGTGCTCTACAGAACTGAAAAAAGCTATGAAACTAATCTCTTTCCCCTCCCAGAGATTGAGGTAGTGCTGGGGGATGGATTAAGCCCCATGTGTTGGGGAAGTAAGTTTGTATACTTGTGATTATACCTTTTGAAATAAATATTCCTTTTTAAAAGCTAATCTAACTATTAGAGGCTAAATGGAACTGAGGTACAGAGGACTGCCCTCTATACTTAGAGGCATACCACGGGCTGGGGATAAACCAATAGCAGAGAGTAGGAAAACCTACTAAACCTAAACCAGGGGTAGGGAACCTGCGGCCTCAAGGCCACATGTGACCTTCTAGGTCCTTAAGTGCAGCCTTTTGAATGAGTCCAAATTTTACAGAACAAATTTATTTTTAATTTAAATTTAATTTAATTTAAAACAAACTTTTATTTTTATTAATAAATTTTTGTTCCTCTTTTATATTTTTATTTTATTTTTTAAATGAACATATTTAAAATACCAAAGAATAAAATAAGGTTCAGTGAAATAATCCTCCCAGATTGACTGGCACAATTAGAACATTAGTAAGCCATAAGAGCTAAATTGACAGCTCCTATGCTCTTTATTTAGGTCTAACTTCCTCCCCTTGATTAGCACCACTACTGTATGAGGCTGGTTGTTGAGAGTTTATGGTAGTTGAATACACCAGTCTCTTACCAGCTTTTGATAATGGTGTACTATGTTTCTATTTGAAGTGGAATTTGTGAGTAGTTGCACAGCTTGACAGTATTTTTAAATTCTGTCTGCTTAACAACCCATCACGTGAAAGACCAAGTTGAAGGAAGAAAACAGATTTTATAATGAGGATTGGGAATGGCAGTATTATCTTTTTTCTGCTAAAGAAAAGATGATTTGCTTGCTTTGTGATACTGCAAGATCAACATTAAAGAAATTCAATGCTCATCAGCATTATAACACTCATAAGGACCACAAATATTTTAAATTAGAGGGAGAGGCATGAAAGGTTGTATTGCAGAAATTAAGAGATGAAAAGTAAAAGAAGAGACAATTCTTTCAAGCAGCAGTAAGACCTGGAAATAACGCCACTGGAGCAACTTATAAAGTAGCTTATATACTCAGTCAAAAATAGGAAGCCATAAAGTGATATAGAAATTGTGAAAGAACACATTGTCGAAATTGTAGGCTGCTTAGACCCCAGTAACATTTCAAAGTACAAAAAACTGCCTCTTTCAAGGAGAACCATAATTGATCAGCAGCCTGAATTAGCCTTCAACTTAACAGGACAACTTCATGCAATACTTCAAAAGGAAAATATGTATTATTCAATCACTTTGGGTAAATCAACTGATTCTATTGACTCAGTATAGGTCATTTGGGTCATTACAGAAGATTTTCTTTGCTACAAAGAGTTACTCACTTTGGGCACTCTTACAAACAGAACACAGGGAATAGATTATCTTCAACAACTTTCAAGATAAATGTCACAAAGTTGGACTGAATTTGGCAAATTTAGTGAGTGTATGTACAGACATTGCACCTTCCATGACAGGAAAACATGAAACATTTATTGCACAGATGAAAAAAATTTAACAGATGTAGATGCTCTCATTTCTTTTCATTGTGTCTTGCATCAGCAAAATATCTGTGCTGAAGCTACTATTTCAAGTGACACTTTGGAACAAGTTATAAGTATTGTTAGCTATATTCATGCAAATGCAACATGGCATCATCAGTTTTATAACATGTTAAAGCTGAACAATGAGGTATCCAGAGTGGATTTGCCATATCATTCTAAAGTGTGTTGGCTATCACTGGGACAGGTGTTAGCCAAAATTTTATCTCTGTGAGAACAGACAGTTAAATTTTACGAAGATCAGAATGGACAATGTGAGTTATTGAAAAAAAATTTCTATAGGAATGCTGCAGTTCTGAGTGTTATGTCAAATCAAAACAATTTGAATATTTCTTTGCAAGGTAAAATTAAGTCTATATGTGGCAAAAAAAAAATCCAACCATTTAGAAAAATAAGCAATCTTTTTTCAAAACACTTCTTCAAAAGGAAATTTTGGATGAACGTTCTCCCCAGTTAGCAAAGGTCATTGATGAGCAGGATGAGACATGTGAATCATCTGAAGAATAGGCAGCTGTTATAAACCTATTAACTAGAAATTACAATGAAAGTTTCACTGACTTTGAGAATCATGATGTGACACTCAAATTAGCATTTCAACCTCACCTAGTTGATATCACCATGGCACCTAAAGAACTAGAGATGGAATTGATTGAGCTTTCAGAAGATGACATTTTAAAGTCATTGTTTAATGCTAAGAGAGATCCAATTGAAATATGGAAAAATGCATCAGAATACCCATACCTTTGGCAACATGCCTAAGAAATGCTTTCTTGCTTTTCAACCACTCATTGCTGTGAAATCTACATTCTCCTACCTAACCCCCATCAAGACACCCTTCTTAAGGTCACAAATTACTGATGCCCATGTAGAGGATCAACTGAAATTACAGGCCTCCATGCTGCAACCAAATATTCAAATGCTTTCCAACAAAAAGCAGACACAACAAACTCATTAAAAGGTTAGTTAACTTTAAAATTAACAAACAGTTTTCATTTTTTTAAATGATTAAGTATGTAGTAGTTAGACTTTTACAAAATAATATATATTTTTAATATATCTAATTAATGTTTCTTGAATGTGTCCTTATTTGATTACAGGCAAATATTAATGCAGCCTTCCAACATGAAAAGGATCCCCACCCTGGCCTAAATACTCCAAACCCCTATAAGAGTATCTAAGAATCCGGGGGGGGGGGGCCGGAAGAGTAAGATTTTATATTTCTAGCCTTCAGGCAGTGAGGATAGGGTATCAAGAAGGGGACAGGGGTGAGTTGTCACATATACATGTATATATATGTATAACATATGTGCACACACATATATGTGTTTGTATAGTCACACATTTAAATTTGGGTGTAAACTAAGCCATTCTCATACTTTCCTTTAAGGGTTTAGACACAGGAGTAGGGAACCTTCATCCTCTAGGCCACATGTGGCCCTCTAGGTCCTCAAGTGCAACTCTTTGACTGAATCCAAACTTCACAGAACAAATCCTTATATTGAGGGGATTAGGCCACACTGGGGATAAGGCCACATGTATCCTCAAGGCCTCAGGTTCCTCACCCCTGATTAGAATATATGGTAACTCTCAGTACTAGGCCCAAACAGATGTTTCCATTGCTACATCATAGCTCAGAGGTAGCCGATAGATTATATTCTCATTCAATCCAATCTAGCAAGAACATGTTGATCTGATATGTGCAAGGCACCGTTTAGGGGTCCTCTGAACTTGTCTTTTCGAGTTGTCATACTTTCCAGAAACACTGGACCCAGAACATACAGGAGGCCCTGCATGTGTGAAGGACAAAGCTTCCCCCACGCCAGCTGCCATAATTTGTTGTTTGCACACCAAGCTGGATTCCCTGTCTGTCCTTGGGAGGCACCAGCCAGTCTATTCTAAGCTGGAAAACTGCTTGTGCAGCTGAGGTCCTTTGCAGATAAGCAGACCCTCCCATCTTCATAGTCTAGTGGTTCCCAAAGGAAAAGAAGGTGGCTTTTGCCGACGACTTGCTTCCCCTGCTTTAGAAGTGGTTTTGTCTTTTCTTCCACCTCTACTGCACCTTTCCCCTCCCATACCAAACCCCTTCCTGCTTTCTTCTCCTGGTTTTGTTGGACTGTCATAAATATGCAAACTTCTGTAAGGATCGTGAACTCTTGAGGTTCCACACGCCTGTTTATTTCTCTTGTAATAAACCTGGCTTTCACGTAAGTTTCACGATGTTTTAGTTGCCTGTTGACTTCACTATACTAAGCATTGGGGTTACGAAGTGGGAGAGAGATATACTTGTCCTAGAAGAGCTTATATTCTACCAGGTAGATAGAGTATAATCTGAAGATAATGGTATTCATGATTATGGCATATGTTTGAATAAAAACAGGGATTCTTAGAAGGAGAGGTAAGGTTAGAGTGCATTCCAGGACTGGGGGACAGTCTAGGCAAAGTCATGGTGGTGGAAAATAGTTCTGGAAACAAACAGTATGTCGATTTGTATGGAACAGAGTGCATAAAGAGGAGTAACATGTAATAAGCCTGGCAAGGTAGACTAGAACCAGATTGTGAAGTGCTTCAAATGCCCAGTTAAGGAGTTCATATGTTATCCTATAAGTAATTTTAGACTGTAGAAGGTATTTGATCTGGGAAGTACATGTTCAGACTTGTTCTTTAGAAAGATTATTTTGAAAAGTATATAGGAAGGATTGGAGCAAGGAAAGACTGGAAGCCTAACAGTCTGATGAGCAGGCTATTAAGGTTTATGCCAGTTAGTAGGCATGGTTCAGGCAAAAAGGAAGGCAGGCAGGCAGGCGACAAGCATTAATTCGGTGCCTATGATGTACCAGATACCTTACTAAGTGATTTTAAAATATTACCTCATTTAGTCCTCACAACAGCCCTGAGAAGTAGGTGCAATTATTATCCCCATTTCACAGTTAAAGAATCTGAGACAGAACAAGTTAAGCAACTTGCCTAGGATCATGAAACTAGTCTGAGGCTGGATTTGAACTCAAAGTCTTACTGATTCCAGGCCTATCACTCTATCTAATGTGCCAGCTAACTGCCTTCTAGATGTAGGATAGTTGGTCATACTGAGTAGAGAAAAGGAGACAGGTGTAAGATGTGCTGTGAAGGTGCTGCCACTCCACCATTCAAGATAATTTATGCCATTGTTCCTGATTTTTTATCTTCAAACTAGCCAAAATTCTGAATTTTATATATATATATATATATATATATATAAATAAAATATAGATAGATATGTATGTATATACACATAGATAGATATGTATGTATATACATATAGATAGATATGTATGTACACACACACACACACACACACACATACACACATCTATAGTGGAGAGTCTGGTCAAAGTTAACAAGAAGGATTAGACTTCTTTTGATGGTGTTTCAATATAGATAGAGTGTATAAATACTCTACCACACCGCACTTGGGACTTTCATAATGAGATATGATGACACATACTACTTCCTCCTCAAGGGTGATTGATTGAGTCACGGCTAGACTATGCCTGAGCCACACCTTTAGCATGGCCTTTATAAAGAAGAGTAGAAAGAGGTGATAGAGAGAGAAAATAGAGACCCAGGGCTCCTTGGTTTTCCAGAGGGGAAGCCTATCCATCTTCTGGGTCTGTTCAGGAAATGGTGCTGGTAGGAGAGTAGGAAACCCATGGCCTCAGAATTGGCCACACCCATAAGCAATGGAGGAGTCAGTGAAGCCCTGGGCCAACAGTGACACCTAATTCCATTCTGACCAAGCAGGTTAGAGAATGAGTAATTGCCAAGAATTTATAGACATACCAGGTGGTTCCTGCTTGTCTGTTTTCCTAGTCTCCTTATCCTCACCCTGAATGTGTCACAATGATTAAAAAATGTTTGTAGTTAAAGGAACCAAGGACAAATGGATGTTTCTGAATACAACTGCTGCTGTCAACAAGGTCATTTTGCTGACTGAGATAATATATTTACATATCGCATAGTTTTAAAAGATCTCTTTCCTGAAATTATCAAAGTGGGAATTAAACTTATTTCTTATAAACCACAATTCTGAAGTCTCAGGATTTTTACTGAACAAAAATGTCGTTACTTTTAAGATGCTGAAATAGCATTTCTATTGACTGGTTTCTCTGAAGAGAATCAGTTGGAAGCCTTACCTGACTACTATTCTGTCCACAAATAATTCAACTCCAGGATGAAAAATGCTGTTCCCCTGTGACCAAATAACTCTATATAGTGCTTCATTATTTACCATATTACTGAATAAAGTACTTGAGCAAATCCTTATCTGTGTAGGATAATCTGAGAGTGCCCACAATCTAGCAAAACATACATTGTAAGTGGATACTAAAAGCCCATTAGCATAACATGCATGGGGTGAAATTCTATGGGTGTAGGTCTCTGATTTATCGGCTCTTAAGCATTCTTCATTATACATCACCCAGTCATTATAGCATGTATTTACAGAACCTCTTTAGTAGTGTAATATTACGCTATTATGAATAATTCCTCCCTTTCCTCCTATTTGTAGTCTGGGAGGGGAAAGGTGTTGTAGAGGTAGGAAAAAAGACCAAATCTCTCCCAAAGCAGGGGTAAGCAAGGTGATGGCAAAAGCTACATTCTTTTCCCTTGGGAACCACTAGACTGTGAAGATAGGAGGGTCTGCCTATCTGCAAAGGACCACAGCTGCACAAGCAGTCTCCCAGCCTGGAACAGACTGGCTGATACCTGTCTTGTCTCCCAAGGACATACAGGGAATCCAGCTTGGTGTGCAAAGAACAAGTTATGTCCCATACTCTTTAGGAAATAAGTATTTGCACAATGTGCCACTTCTAAGGAAGTAAGAATGTTTTTTTATATGTTCTTCATGAATCCCCTGAGAGGTAGGTGTGGTATGAAAAGGAATGAACAAGAAAAACAAAAGAAGGAAGGCATGTGATTGTGATGCAGACTCTTTGGCAACAAGGTGGTTGTCTCCTCCCCATAACTTTGTAATCAGTGTTTGGAATCTATACACAAGATTTCATAAATAAGCCCCTTTGCAAAGGGGCTATACATACATACATGTGTGTATACTCATATGTATGGGCTAACATGAGATCAAAGATACTCCTTCCACCAAGAACAGGTTAAAAAAAAATAACAACCAAAAACCTTAAGAATAAACAAGCCATCTTTTAAATGTAAAGGCTTGGATGGAAAGAAATCTCAGTAATTTAGACTAGTAGCTTAAGTTATCACTGTTTCTTCTACGCTATTGTTTCTTGACCTGGTATTTTACAGCCAGTGCACAAGAGAGACACAAAGAGACAGAAATAGAGAGAAACAGAGATAGAGACAGGGAGAAGGAAAAATAGGTGCCAGTTTGTGAATGAATGAATGAAGCATTGATTAAGCTCTTACTATGTGCAAAGTAAGCACTACCTTACTTACTTACTAGCTCTCCAAGAGTTTCCCAATTCTCAACCTAGAGAGCTTCCTAATGCTCTTCTGAATACTTCCAAAGTAATCTTCCCAATGCTCAAGTCTGATCATATGAAAGATTTTAACTGCAAATTAAGTGGAAAAGTCTATGGTCCTTAGGAAATCGAGGCAAGGCAAAAGCAGATAGATCTTAATCCTTCTTTAAGGTTACTTCCACTGATAAAATCATATCCATTTCTGATGTTGAACCATTTGACAGTACTAAGGACTTTGGTGTCAAAAACCTTCTTTTCTGGGTCTTCAGTAGCTGTGGCTGTAGCCTCTATAGCATCAGTTGCCAGGCTCCTCTTCATTGGAGTTGTTTTCCAGGATAATGGCTTTGAGCAATGGATTGGTAACAATGCTATTTCCTAGGTTCTTGGCAAGTTCAGGGTTCGGACTGTCCCCATCAGGGTCTGAGGGAAGGTGGTAGTAGTGGTTTGATTTTCATGGAACATGCTGCCTCCTGTCTCTCACTGAAGATGTCCTGTTGCATTATCTAGGCTGGTTTACCTGCCCTGTGTATGGCTGTTGGTTGACTGTTGGCGGGGATGGCTGGTCCTCTCTCCACAGGAGCCACTTCCCTGAGTGATGACTGTGAAGACTGTCCTGGAAGCAGGACCTGGTGATTTGGAAAGCTTAACACCACTCTCATGACTCCTGTGTTTATCTGCTTGTTGGTGGCAGTTGGTCAGCACTTGTGACTGATGGTGATAAAAATGGTGGACCCCCTTGCCACAGTGATTTAACAAGGAAGGTCCTTGAATGTCAGGTTATCGACTTTTTAGGTAATGGAAAGTCACTGAAAGTTTTTGAGTACAGATATTACAGACCAAGACTAGTACTTTTATAAAGTTAATTTGACAGCAATATGTATAGTAGATTGAAGAGATGAAAAGCTGGAAGTGGGCAGACCACAAGTAAGTTGACTACCACAATACTCCATGTAAACAATAATGAAATCCCAAAGGTGGCAGTGGGAATGGGTAAGGAGGCTTTAGATTTAAGTGACACTATAAAGGAAGAATGACAGATTTTGGTGACTGATTGGATTTGTAGGTCAAAGGAAATAAAAGGAGTCAAAAATGATGGGTTTTGGGTCTAGATAACTTGGAGAATGGTTATGAAATGAACAGAATAGGAAGGTCAGGAGGAAACCCAGTTTGAAGGAAGGATGGGTTTAGTTTTAGACGTGAGTATAAAACATCCAGTTGGAGATAAATAGCTTGCAGGTAAAAAAAATATATATATAGGGTATAAAGGATAGATAGTGGGTCAAGGCTGGAGAAACAGATTTGAAGAGCCATTCACATAAATGCAGAAGCTGAAGCCTTCATAGTGAATGAAATTGCCAAGGATAGAATTTTGGAAGACACTAAATTTAGCATGCTAGAGGAGGAAGAAATATAATCAGAGGAGCGGAGAAACAAGGAAGAAAGAGACCCAAGAAACAGGATAAATTCAGAATAAGAGAGTTGTGAGGGGCTTATATTTTGTTTGTTTAGGTTTGGGGGGTTTTTTTGGCTATGCAATGGGGTTAAGTGACTTGCCCAGGGTCACACAGCTAGTAAGTGTTATGTGTCTGCAGTCAAGATTTGAACTCAGCTCCTCCTGAATCCAGGGCTGGTGCTGTATCCACTGCACCATCTAGCTGTTGAGGGACTTTAGAAAGCAACTAAGCCAACCTTAACTTTTTACAGATAAAGAACCTGAAGTACAGAGAAAGGCCATGTCAGGGAATCAAGGGAGAAGAGAGTTCCTTGTATCTGTTAGGCAAGTGTGCTTTTTTTTAATCACCCAGGCTCAGAAACATTGAGTCATCTTTGACATTTCCTCCTTCCGCTTTCTTCACAACATCTAATCAGTTACCAAGTCTTCTCAATTCTACTTCAGACATATTTCTTCTATCTATTCCCTTTCTTCCATTTGAACTGCTACCTCCAACTTCCGGACTATTTTAGCAGTCTTCTAACAGTTCTGAAGCTCTATTTCTCTCCTCTTAGACTGTTAATAAATATTTCATTGATTCTTTCATTCCATCCTTGTGTAACTGGAAAGAAATCTTCCTAATGCTTAGGTCTAACTATATTAGTATTCTGCCCAGGTCCAATCATATTAATACTTTAAGCAAAAACTTTCAGTGGCTTTCCATTGCCTACCAAATAAAATAAAATTAGCTCAGAATTCAAGATCCTCCATTGCCTAGCTATAATCTACCTTTTTAGCTTTATATCTCATTATTCCCTTTTACATAACCTATCTCCTGTACCTAACACAGTACCTGGCATATAGTAGGCACTTAATAAATGCTTATTGATTGCCTAATTCCCAATGAGTTCTAGTGGCATGGAAGTGCCATGGAGGTATGTGTATCTGATTCAGGTCGGCTGACCAGGTAGTAAAGAAGAGGCTCTTTAATTGGTTTCAAAGGCATTCAAAAAGACCTGTGAGTCTTGGCTTAGACCCTCTAGGCTATTTTTTTTTTCAGCTGCACTCTGGGCAGATCTAGATGACTCTGCACTTTATGGCAAGACAATGAAGGCCTGGGAACCTGTCCCCTCTGAGGCCATGTGACCCTGTGAAAAAGACTTTGTTTTTCGTCTCTGCATTTGTTCTTTTCTGTTTCAAGTGAAGGGAGTGGAGTCTGATTTTGTGAGTTTTGGAAGGTCGGAAGGGCACCCTAACTCTCCAGTATTACCATCTCTGTTTAAAGCCAGCACAGCATCTTTGCCCCAAAGAACAAGAAAAAACCCCCAGAAGTGACTTTGAGGACCTTGGCCCTGTGGTAGCTGAAATAAGGAATCATCTGGCCATGATACCACCTTTAGAGAAGAACTTCATAGGACCAATGCTATATAGGTAGGGTCTGAGGTAAGGGTGAGCCTTCTTCTTCCAGAAACCCAAGTGGCATAGGGGAGAGTATGACCCCAGGTTTGGGGAAAAATGTTTGTACTTTGTTCTTGCTATATCTCAGAAGAGTCCCAGATAAAATCCCATCTTCTACAGGAGGCCTTTCCCTAATCACCTTTAATCCTAGTAGCTTCCCTCTGTTGATTATTTCCCATTGATCCTATATATAGCTTGTTTGTGCATAAATATGTACATTGTATCTCTCCAATTACACTGTGAGCTCCTGGGACTGACTGTCTTTTGCCTTTCTTTCTATGCCCAGCACTTAGCATGGTGCCTGGCGAATAGTAGATGCTTAATAAATATTTATTGGCTTTGTAAAAGATAATTGATTTTAAGTGGTTAAATAGAACTGGAGCACTAGTCACTGGCACCTAACAGTGAGGGAACATGGTGAGTAGAGACACCTAAAACTCTTCAGGGTAGCCTAGAACCCAGAGAGGCACCTGTAGCCTGCCTCACTCTGGAAGATTAGTCCAGATCCTGTTGGCTCCCAATGCCCATGCATTTGCACAGATCGTCATCCCCCATGCCTGGAATAAATTCCTTCTCTATTTCTTTTCTTCTTCAAAGCCCAGCTAGAAATGAGTCTAATCCCCTGGAACAGAGCATGTGCTTATACTACTGAGCATCTGCTATGCAGTTAATAATTTTCTAATGATTCAGTACAATGGTTTTCCATTGAAATAATTATAGCTATTTGTGTATTTGTCTATTCAAGTTCCATGAAGTCATGAATAATCTCTTTTTTGTATTTGTACAAACATTTTCCCCCAAACCTGAGGTCATACTCTCCCCTATGCCACTTGGGTTTCTGGAAGAAGAAGTCTCACCCTTACCTCAGATCTATAGAGCACTTGTCCTATGAAGTTCCTCTCCAAAGGCGGTATCATGGCCAGATGATTCCTTATTTTAGCTACCACAGGGCCAAGGTCCCCAAAGTCATTTCTGGGGGGTCTTCTCTTATTCCCTGGGGCAAAGATGCTGTGTTGACTTTAAACAGAGACTCTATACCAAACCATTAATGTATGAAATGGTTGTGCTACCATTAGTGTGTAAAATGGTCACATATATTCAAATTCACACTATTTATGTAAAATACAGTAATTGGTTCCAACTTAATAGAAATATACAGCTCAGAATTCAAATAATATGACCACCTCACTGAATTACTTATTCATGCTAATCAAGACCTAGCTATATTGTGTTTTACCCTGTGTATAGTGCCCTGTGCATAGTAGGCATCAATAAGTGCTTTTAATTAAATTAAGTTGAATTGAGGAAATGATAAAAAACAGCTAGAATGGAGTAGGCAAAGATAAGCAGGTCTAAAGTATGAAGATGGATGGAGTTAGTAAGGGGACACTTTTAAATATTACTTTTTTACAATTTTGCTTTTCTGGTCCAGGCCTATGGTTTCATTATAGCCAACTGATGGGTTTCTGCATAAAGTCTGAAAATTATTGCTCTAGGTAAAAGTATACTAATGGATTGAATGTTCCTTCAAGGATTATCTTGGAAACAGATATTAACAATTCTTTTCTTTTACTCCTCTTAAATTTTTTTTATATGAAAAACCATTCAGAAGATGGAGGCTTAGAAATTTATTTGTGTGGTCAGCAAATTGGCAAAGATAACAAAGGATGGGAATGATCAGTTTTGGAGGGGTTGTGAAAAGATAGGACATGATAGGACTAATATTAACAGGGTTTCCTTGTTGCAACTTCTTCCCACCACCCACATCATGGGAAAGGCCTAGACCCATACTCCTTCCTTTCTTTGACAGGAATTGAAAGGAAATAGAAGGGAGTCTAGAGTCCTGCAAGCCCTAGAACCTAGACACCTGCTGGTCCTAGTGAATTAGGTTTCAATTATTAAGCACCCTTACAAGGTGAAAATGAACCACTAAGAATCTGAAAGGACACACTTTCATAGAATCTGAAAGGACACACTTACATATCTTCTGGCCACCTAAAGGCATAAAAAGTCCCAGGCATGGGCAGGCAGTTGGAGCCCTTATGATTTAATAGATTTCTGCTTGAGTCACCATGTTCTTCGATACCATGTCCTGCTCTGATGACAGACACATTTTCATATGGGGACAAGGGGGCTACATGCCTAAATGCTATATGCTATTGTATCCTTGTTGCATAACATTGCTTTGCTAGGACAGCGTAAATCTCCTTTTGTTAACTGTTCAATAACTTTTTTTAATATAAATTTATTTATTTTTAGTTTTCGACATTCACTTCCACACATTTTTGAGCTCCAAATTTTCACTCCATCTCACCCCCCCCCACCCCAAGATGGCATGCATTCTGAATATCCCTTCCCCTAGTCTGTCTTCTCTTCTGTCTCTCCCCCTTCTCTTGTCCCTTTGCCCTTCTATTTTCCTATAGGGCAGGATAGACTTCTGTACCCCTTTCCTGTATTTCTTATTTCCCAGTAGCATGTGAAAACATTTTTTTTAAACATATGTTTTTAAAACTTCAGGTTTCAAATTTTCTCTCTTCCTCCCTCCCCACCCACCCTCACTGAAAAGGCAAGCAACTCAATATAGGTTGTACATGTGCAGTTATGCAAAACACTTCCACAGTAGACATGTTGTGAAAAACTAACTCTATTTCCCTTAATCCTATCCTGCCCTCCCATTTATTCTATTCTTTCTTTTGACCCTGCTCCTCCTCAGAAGTATTTACTTCTGATTACCCCTTTCCCAATCTGCCCCCTCTCTATCATCCCCTGCTCTCTTGTCCCCTTCTCCCCCTATTTTCCTGTAGGGTAAGACAGATTTCCACACCCAATTGAATGTGTATGTTATTCCCTCCTTAAGCCAAATCCTATGAGAATAAGATTCACTCATTCCCTCTCACCTTCCCCCATTTCCCCTACAATGTAAGAGACTTTTCTTTTTTGTTTTTATTTTTGTGAGATAATTTACCCCATTCTACCTCTCCCTTTCTTCTTCTCTGAGTATAATCCTCTCTCATCCCTTAATTTTATTCTCCAGATATGACCCCTTAATCTTCAACTCACCCTGTGCCCTCTATCTATCTATCTATCTATACATACATACATATAATTTTTTTCCTCCAGCTACCCTAATACTGACAAAGGTCTCATGAGTTATAAATATCATCTTTCCATGCAGGAATGTAAACAGTTCAATCTTAATAAGTCTCTTATGATTTCTCTTTCCTGTTTACCTCTTCATGTTCCACTTGAGTCCTGTATTTGAAAGTCAAATTTTCTATTCAGCTCTGGTCTTTTCATCAGGAATGCTTGAAAGTCCTCTATTTCACTGAATGACCATTTTTTCCCCTGAAGGATTATACTCAGTTTTGCTGGGTAGGTGATTCTTGGTTGTAATCCTATCTCCTTTGCCCTCCAGAATATTATATTCCATGCCCTGGTCCTTTAATGTAGAAGCTGCTAAATCTTGTGTTATCCTGATTGTGTTTCCACAGTACTTGAATTGTTTCCTTCTGGCAGCTTGTAATATTTTCTCCTTGACCTGGGAACTCTGGAATTTGGCTATAATATTCCTAGGAGTTTTCCTTTGGGGATCTCTTTCAGGAGGAGATCTGTGGATTCTTTCAATTTCTATTTTGCCCTCTGGTTCTAATATATCAGGGCAGTTTTCCTTGATAATTTCTTGAAAGATGATGTCTAGGCTCTTTTTTTGATCATGGCTTTCAGATAGTCCAATAATTTTTAAATTCTCTCTCCTGGATCTATTTTCCAGGTCAGTTGTTTTTCCAATGAGATATTTCACATTGTTTTCTAATTTTTCATTCTTTTGGATTTGTTTTACAGTGTCTTGATTTCTCATAAAGTCACTAGCTTCCAATTGCTCTATTCTAATTTTTAAGGAAGTATTTTCTTCAGTAGTCTTTTGGACTTCCTTTTCCATTTGGCCAATTTTTCTTTTTAGGACGTTTTTCTCCTCATTGGTTTTTTGGACCTCTTTTGACATTTGGGTTAGGCTATTTTTTAAGGTGTTATTTTCTTCAGTATTTTTTTGGGTCTCCTTTAGCAAGCTGTTGACTTGTTTTTCATGATTTTCTTGCATCACTCTCATTTCTCTTCCCAGTTTTTCCTCTACTTCCCTTACTTGCTTCTCAAAATCCCTTTTGAGCTCTTCCAAGGCCTGGGACTGATTCATATTTTTCTTGGAGGCTTTGGATGTAGGAGCTTTGACTTTGTTGTCTTCTTCTGGTTGTATATTTTGATCTTCTTTTTCACCAAAGTAAGATAATATAGTCTGACTCTTTTTGCGCTGCTTGCTCATGATCCTGGCCAATTACTTGAGTTTTAAACTCTTTGTTAAGGTAAGAGTCTGCTTCCAATGTGGAGAATGTACTGTCCCAAGCTTCAGGGGTTTGTATAGCTGTTTTCAGAGATACTTGTAGGGACCTATAAATTTTCAGTTCTTCCAAGGTGGTATGATAAAGGGCGAGGTGTTTACTCCTTTCCTGGCCTGTGACCACAAGTACTCCTTTCTGTCCTGTAACTGTTAGGAGGGGTTTCTTTCCACAACCACTGCAAGCTCCACCACACCAGTGTTCCTCCTCACCCCAGCACCACAGCCCAGAACTGTGACCCAGATCCAAACACGGGCAAAGCAAGAGATTCCTGCCTCAGCACTGGCAAAGAGATCCCTGCAATCCCTCTCTGATCAGCCACTGGATTCCCCCTCAGTCTGTGGGCTGGAAGCTCGGGAAGCAGCTGCCCCACCCAGGGCCACGCTTTTGGGGAATGGAGTTGAAACCCCACCTTCCTGTCTCAGCACCGCAGAAACAGACTTTTCCCACTGACCTTCTAAGTTGTCTTTGTCATTGGTAGATTGAGGAGTCTGGAAACCTCCACAGCTGCCCATGATTCAGTCCTCTGAGGCCTGCTCCAGGTTTGCTGCAGCCTGAGCGCCCACGCCGCGCAGCGCTACCCCAGTCCGGCATGATGCACCTTTCTGATCCATCATCCAGGTTGTCTTGGGCTAGAAATTTGCTTCACTCTGTCTTTTTGTGGGTTCTGCTGCTTCAGAATTTGTTTAGAGCCTTTTTTTATGAGTATTTGGAGGGGTTTGGGGGAGAGCTCAAGCAAGTCACTGCTTTCACTCTACCATGTTGGGCTCCACCTCTCAATAACTTATGAGTGCTACATTTTATCACAATATTGAGCCTGAACTGAGAGTGCTGTCATTAAAGCCAAGTACAACGTCTCATTGTCTCTGTTCCCTGTCCCTTATTTCCTGTAAATTTCATCTATATTTTGTGGGGGGAGCTAAAAAATAGAGGGTCTC
Organism: Phascolarctos cinereus; assembly: GCF_003287225.1. Taxonomy (NCBI): domain Eukaryota; kingdom Metazoa; phylum Chordata; class Mammalia; order Diprotodontia; family Phascolarctidae; genus Phascolarctos; species Phascolarctos cinereus. The sequence goes on along the minus strand of NW_027556180.1, from coordinate 182,217,999 downwards.
CAATTAGCCTCTGCTTAACTTGATACCTAGCATATAGTGGGCACTCAATAAATGTTTATTGATTGATTGATATACTACAACAACAAATCTACAAAATAGGTACTATTTTGGTCCATATTTTATAGTGGAATCTCCTGAAACTCAGAGAAATTAAATGATTTGATCTAAGACACATAGCTAATAAATGTATGAGGTGGAATTTGAACCCAGGTCTTCTTGACTATATTGTTTTTCTAGGTAACTGAGTTAATTGACAGAAGGATCCCACTAAAGGAATAGCCATCTTTATATCTGCTTAAAAAGGAGAGAAAAGGGAATGTCCCAGCTATGCAATTCGTGTTTTGAATTGGGTAATACTTAAGGGTGTGTCAATAATAAGAATACGCTAATTATGTGATGTGCTTTGGGTTTTGAAATGGCTAAGATTTTGTCAAAGACTAGTTGGGCAAAGGGGCCTTCCTTACTTTGGGCCTATGTTTCCTTATCAGTTTGGGCTCAAAGCCTGGAAAGTTTTTGGCCACACACACAAAACAAAGGCAGGAATGGGGCCTGATAGAAGGTAGACAATGACCTTGCTCCAGAGCTTAGCTTGTTCCTGTGCTTTCCCTGCCCTATCCCGAGTTTCATAGAGTAAACCCATTTTAGAGTCTCTTAAAATTGCAGTGGTTCAAACCTACACAGCTCTGTGGGGTTCTTATGGGTTGGCTTCTCTAAAATGTGTTTGGGGAAGCATGAATTGTCCCAACACACACACACACACACACACACACACACACACACACACACACACACACGCTTGTACTGGACAAAAAAGATACCTTTTCTGCAATTTAGTTTCAGAAAGTCACCTGGGGCACTGAGAGGCTTAAGTGAGTTACCTAACCTCATATAGCTAGCCAGGAGTTCTGTTTCTGGAGACCAGAACTCTATCCATGAAGCTGCCATTGCATCTCAACAGACTGATGATAACACATATTCCCTATTTCTGATACTGGTGTGGAAAGTAGTTAGACATTGGTTTCTTTCTTTTTTAAAAAATTGAATTTATTTTATTTTCAGATTTGCATTCTCTGCCTCTCACCTCACACCCCACCTCAATTGAGAAAATAAGAAAACCAAAACTCCTGTTACAAACTTGCATAGTCAGACAAAACAAATTCCCATATCAGCTGTCTCCCCCCCCAACCCCAACTCCCAAAATGTCTCAGTCTGTAGTCTGAGTCTGTTACTTCTCTTTCAGGAAGTAGGTAGCTTATTTCATCATTAGTCCTTTGGAATTATGGTTGGTAATAGTGTTAATCAAAGTTCCCATGTCTCTTGAAGTTTGTTTGCATTTACAATGTTGCCCTTGTATGTTTTTCTCCTGGTTTTACTCACTTCCCTTGACATCGGTTCACACAAGTCTTCCTATATTTTTCTCAAACAATCCTCTTTATCATTTCTTACAGCACAACAGTATTCCATCACATTCAGATACCATAACTTGTTTAGCCACTTTCATGGGCAGCCCTGCAGATTTCAATTCTTTGCCTTGTTTTATTTTTCTTAACTGTTTCTCTTTGTTTCTGGAGTGGCATTGGGAGATTGGGAAATAACATTAAAAAAAACAAACCAGCATAGATATAATGTTAAAAATAAGATAAAATGAGGAGTCTGAAGTAGATGGTCCTTTCCAACTCTAAATCCTATGGTACTAAGATCTTAGGCAGGAATGTCAGAAGATATTGATCACAGTCAACATCTGAGATAAAATACTGGCTAATCAACCACCTCATTTGAGAGAATAGGTACTTAATAGAACTTTAGAAGGATCTCTTTTTCTGGAGAATCAAAATAGTCTAAAGCGGGCCCTTTGAAAAAAGTATTGGGAAAGGGTGCTTTCATATCCCTGAGCAGAAGATATCCCAACCTAGATGATTTTCATTTGAGTATCTAAAAAGACTAATAATAACTATTGTGCTATGTGTTTAAAACCACAGACAATCTTGTTTTGTTGCTGTTGTTACATTTTTGGTGTAGAGGTATTCAAAATATTACATGCAAAGCCAAGAAATTTGAAAGATTATTCGTGTTGGAACATAAAACTTCCATGAAAAAAAAATCCATACCCATAAAACAAAACAAAAAGATACATTATAAACAATAAAATTACCATACTAAATTAAAAGTTATCAGTCAACTAGCATTAAGTGCCTACTATATGTGTTTACTAAACGTTGCAGTTAAGTGCTAGGAATACAATTACAAGTTGAAAGAAAGTTCCTCTACCCTCAAGGAATTTACATTCCAATGGAGAAAGACCACACCTGAAAGGGAGCAGGAGAGCTGAAGTTTCCAGATAAAAGAGTTGGAACACAATACAGGAAATTCAGAGCAAAGCCTAGAGAGGAATGAGACTGGAAGGCCTGGGGATCCTCGTGAAATCAATTCAATCTGAAGGAGATGCTAACAGTCCAATCAGAGGAAGAGACCCTAGGCCAGGTTACTTCAAATATGTAAATTCCAGAGCCTGCCTGAAGCCTTAGAATGAAAATCTGAGGCTGGTGAGGATTTAGGTTGGTAGAGAAAATTTGGAGTACCATCTGGAGAAGAAAGAGAATGGTCTCTTCCTCAACAAGTCAGTGAGTCATTCTGTTTCCCCTCCTCTTTCTCTTTTTCATTCTGTTACCTGGACTATCATCCATTTTTTGCCATTGTCACCTAATTCATATACTTTCTTCTAGTACCACCAGATCCTGCCACCATGTGTTGTAGATAAGCCTTAATTACCTCACGCCTGGACTTTTGCAATACCTAGTGGTTGATCTCCCTGACTTGAATCTCTCCAACCCCGTATATTCTCCATTCAGCCACCATATGGATCTTCCTTAAGCCCAGGTATGACCATGGGATCTCCCTATTCAATAAACTCCAGTGGTTCCCTATTACCTCCAAGAGCTGGGTAGTCATTAGTCCTCCTGACCTATCTATGTCTTGCCACAGGATTCAGATGACTCCAGAGGAGAGAGTGAAGATGATGACTTTGCACAGCTCTGCCTTACTTAAATATAATTCACTTACAAGTCAAAAGATCACCTCCTGTTATCATTGGTCCTCTTTGAGAATGCATTTTCACTGAATTGGGGGGGGGGGGAGAGAGCTAGGTAAAAGAGGCCATTCTTTGCTTCCTTTCTTCCCTAGCCTTAATCACTGAATTGGCACTGCCAAGGTCTCCCACTGCATCCAGGGCCATCTCCAGTCATTCTGGTCTATATCTTGCCAATAGACCCAGATGGCTCTGAAGGAGAGAGTGAGGCTCGTGACTTTGCTCCCTCATTGAAATATAATTCACTGTCATGTCATGGCATCACCTCCCTCATGTCATGACCTCTGAGAACAAAGGACAAACAACAATCATTGGCTGTCCCTCGTTCCTAGAACTCTCTCCCTCTTTATCTCTACCTGGCTTCCTTCAAGTATCTAAGTCCCATCTTGTAATAAGCCTTTCCTAGGCCTCCTTAATCTTAATGGTTTCTCTCTGACATGCTCTCTAGCTTATCCTGTATACAATACATCTCGTTTGTACATGCTTGCTGTCTCCTCCATTAGGCTGCGAACTGCTTTCAAAGACTGTTTTTTGTGGTGGTTTTTTTGTTTTGTTTTGTTTTGGTTTTGCCTTTCTTTGTATCTTCAGCACTTAGCACAGCCTGGCACATAGTAGTAGGTGTTTAATAAGTGCTTGTTGACAGTTTGACTTTATAAAGCTATTGAAAGTTTTGCTGACTCTGCAACCTATTGTTCCCAACCCTTCTTGTCAATCAATGTTGGGGAGGAGGCTGTCACCCAGTCTGCAGCTTGGTTATTACCTGCTATTTATCATGTACCAAGTCACCTCTTACCTGTTTGTACCTGTTTGTACCCGTTATACATCACACGGTCTTCCCACGCTGGCAGCTAGGGAGGTGCTGAGATGCAATGGCCCATCCCCTTTTCCTGACTTAGACCTATCTGAATTGTCTTTATCTCATTATGAAAGTTATGAATAAAAGCTGTGTCCGTCTTGAATACCTTGCTGATCTCCAGTGATTTTAATAAACTTTTCATTCTTCGTCCTGAGTTTTGACTGGTTAGTGAAGATGAATGCCCAAAGAACTTTCCTTTTAACAAAGCAACTGTTGTTGCTCTGTTGACTCTGTGTGACCAATGGCCATGAAGTTTTCTTGGCAAAGGTACTGGCGTGTTTGCCATTTCCTTCTCCAGTGTGTCCTCACTTTACAGAAGAAGAACTGAGGCAAATAGGGGTTAAGTGACATGGCCCAGGATCACACAGCTAGTATCTGAGGTCAGATCTCAACTCTGATCTTCCTGACTGCAGGCCCACTGCACAATCTAGCCACCTCTCATGAAGCAAGTATTAACTACTATAACTCTCCCCAACTCTGAACTTCTACAAAGAATAATCTCTACCAAACAAGTTAGTACTTCATTGCATTTAAGTTGTATTATTAACCACTATTTCATATATCATCTTCCCAACTAGATTGTTTGCTCCTTTGGGAAGGAACTATATCTTCACAACACTTGTATATGGCTAAAGCCAGGTAAAGCTTGGAACAAGGGGACAGAGAGAGCTAACTTTCTCCTTAAAGAGCCCAAATTATTGACAAAATAAATATATTACCTAGTTACCTTGGTCAATGAAGTGTTAACTGTGGCAAGGCAACCTTGTCTTAGGTATATCTGTCAGTTGATCAAATCTCACCTTGTGCTTTGGATCTCACCTGGTCATGGAGAGGGAATAGGTACCCTAGGGTATTATCTGGCTCCTCCCAGGCACCTCCTCCATGTATAGTGAAAGGGGGAAAAAAAGCTATTAATTGACACTGATGAAGGATGTTCTTAACCTGAGGTCTATGAGGTTTTTTTAAAAATTTTGATAACTATATTTTAATATATTTTGGTTTCCATTGTAATCCTATGTATTTTACTTTGTCCGTTTAAAGACATGATTCTGACTCCAGAGCTTTAATGACCCACAAGATGCTTAAAAGAAAAAAAATCAGAATGTTCCTGGGTTTAAGAGAGGCAGAGTTCATTTTGTCAGAGGAAGGACAATTGGTGCATCTCTGATCTATGTCTCTAATCTATTTGGGGACTTTAGCTGAGGTAAACAAATAAGAAGGAGTTTTAGGAATGTGGCAAGTTTTTTATGACAAAGAGTGAAGAAAGCAGAGCCCCAAAACAATATACACAATGATGATAACATTATAAAACATTACAATATAAAAAGAAACCAAACTCAGATAAAATAAAACAGGCAATGCTGGTTCCAAGGTATTAATGTCAAAACAAACATCCTTCCTTTCTGTTTACAAATTCCGTTACGTAGTTTTTTATTTAACTGTTTTGGGTATGTACTTTGCAGGTGAATTGGAAAGTGGGTTTGGAAAAGTGCTCAGTCAAAACAAACTGAATCAATAATAAAGTGTAAAAATACTTTTCTATGTCTGTGTCCATGTGTGTATACACATACAAGCATAGTCAAAAATCCTTGTTATATTGTACCCGATCAAGTCTCACCTGGTGGCAGCAACCTTAGGGAAGCAAAATTCAAAAGAAAGAACAAATCTTACTACTATTTGCCAAACTACTCCTCACACTACCAACAGACTTATCTTCCTTATAAATACATCTGGGTCATGGACCCCTTTGGCAGTCTAGTGAAACATACGGGCCCCTTCTCAAAATCATGTTTTTAAATGGAGAAAATAAAATGCATAAGATTACAAAGGAAATTAAATATAGTGATAAACAGTTATAAATACAAACATAAATGTCAAATATAGATGTCATTCCTCTACTCATAATCTTTTGTGGCTCCCTATTGCCACTGAGTTCTTTGTTAGACCCTTAGGACTCTTCACAATTACAGGCTTCCCAGCTTTTCCATCCTTATCTCATGTTATCTTAGTTTTCACATCTATAAAGTAAGGATAACTAATTGCACTTATTTCACAGGGATGTTGTTAAAATCCAGTAAAATAACATACGTAAAGCACTTTGCAAAATTTAAAGTTAGCTATCATTTTGTTATTTAGTTGTGTCTGACTCTTTGTGACTCCATTTGGGATTTTCCTGGCAAAGATACTACAGTGCTTTGCCATTTCCTTCTCCAGCTCATTTTACAGATGAGGAAACTGAGGCAAAGAGGGTAAGTGTCTGAGGCCATATTTGTACACAAAAAGATGAGTCTTCAGGCCCTATACTCTATCCAATGTGCCACCTAGCTATTATTATCATTATCTTTTATTTCTTATTTTATTTTATTATTACTTGTTATTGTCATCATTACACTCTCCCCTTCTTTGGTATATTGCTGTTATGCATATTTGACTTCAACAGCGTTGTCTCCCCTAGCCAATTGCCTGCCAATGCTGTGGCTGCTTTCACCTTCCCCATGTTATCTGCTGCTGAACAGAGCCTAACTGGGCAAGCTGGGCACAGAAGTTCATGTCTTAAAACCCGACCTGTCTATGAAAGTTCATGGGGCTTACTATTCCCCAGCCCCTTAATCTTTCTTTTTCACAACTTTTTCCCCAAGCCCTAATCTCTAGATGTGATTGTTAAGCAGTTGAGCATATCATGTCCTTGGTCTTGTCACAGAAGCTTCAGCTGGAGCCTTTGTGGAAAGGGGAAATGCCCACCCAGGGCACTTGCAAACCAGGAAACCAAGTCCTCCTCAAGCTAGCCTACCACTTCCTTCCTCTGGGCAGGGGTAAGGCCAGGGGGTTCCTATTTGTTTTGAAAGTAAGTTTTGCAGAGAAAGTCTTCCCCAAGGTTTAACCCTTGCTTAGCTCACCATAGGGAGTTTTGGAGGAGAAATTTCCTTCTTAATTTAGGTTTCTTCTGAATAAAAATGTAGTAGGATTTCTAGCTAATTAAATATGATGAAGATAGTGAAAGCATAAATGTGCCTATTACTGGCAACCTGTTGTTAGTATAACCAGTGGCTCAGGGCCTTCCAAAACTCTAGGTTCACATGGATCAAATTTGATCCTGAGGGCCTGACTCCAAGAGGTCTAATTTTTCTTCTTGGCTTGTTACCTCTACCCTAGAGCTTCACTCTGGGGAAACCTCAAGAAAATCCAAGATAACACCAAAACTTCAGGTATGATTTATATTTATGTTCCCCTCAAAGCTTGTAACAGGCATTTGATGTACAATATGAGTATTGGGTATGGGACATGTAGGTGACACAGAGGATAGGGCACTGGATCTGTAGTTAGGAAGATGTGAGTTCAAATCTGACCTCAAACACTTGAACCTGGGCAAATCATTTAACTGCTGCCTGTCTCAGTTTTCTCAACTGTAAAAAGGGAATAATAATAGCACCTACCTCCCTGAGTTGCTGTTTGGATCAAATGACACATTTGTAAAGTGCTCAGCAAACCTTAAAGGACTCCATAAATGCTAGTTGTCATTATTAGTATCATCCTCACCATTATTATTATGTCATCCCAACAGAAAATTCATAAGATGGAGAAGATTCCTAGGAGCCCATAAACATATACAGAACATGAAACATCCAAATAGCCCATTTCACTATAGACTCCTTTCCCTCTCCTCCATCACCTTCCAACAAGGTAAGCACACTTTGGATGAGCTGCTGAACAAGTAATTCTTCTTCATGTAGGACTAATACTTTCCAAGAAACTCACGGGAATAATATGAAAGGTTGGCAAGATCTAAATCTCCTGGCCTCCCAAGATGATGCCAGTCCTTCAGTAGTAAAGACCAATAGTCAGTCCTCTTATTTCTCTAAGGACCACTTTGTTGGGGAATCTCTTCCTTCTAAAATAAAAGTTCTAAACCCTTAGTTAAAAAAAAAGATAGCATACATTTCTTAAGTTAAAAAAAAAAAGAAGAACCCCATGCTCTAAAAGATCTGCTGTCTCAATGCTCAAACTCGGAAAACTCTCAAGCTTGGAAATTCTCAAACTTGGGTTTACCCACAAGGCTAGGAAAGTCCACTCTCAGAATCTTTCCTTTCAGATTCATGTGAAAGCTTATATTTACCTCTGTGCTTCTGTAGACATAGTTATCAGTGCCTTGACTTCTTCCCTGTCTTGGGTATCTCAGGAAATCTTGTCTCCAACCTATACCCAGAAAAGGAAACCAAAAGATAGAAGGTAGCTAGGACTGGGAAGTCTAGGAACTCCTGTTTTCCAGCTTGCCATGTAAGACTGTGAATTGCTCTCATTGCTCTTGAAGCAGGGCTAGCACTTCCTATATTCTTGTCTGACAATCCAAGGAAGGGAATGTTCAGGAAAAGGGGTGAGCTGTCACAGCTTGACTTTATATGCCACTGGAGAAAGGAGATTCTTCTGATGAGAGTCTGGTACCCCAAGCCAGAGCTACCCAAACATCAAGAGGCAACCTCAGTCTCTAGAACCTAATCCATTAGGAGGTGCCCATGAGCATAACTGGTAAGATCATCTTACCCTAGAAGAGGTTCTTAACCTCTATCCATCATACAAACATCCTGCCAAAGGGGGACAATATATTGGGAAGAAGGAATTCAAGGCTATCTAATTTATAGTATTTTCAAGGGTAATTTTAATATGTATATATATATATATATATATATATATATATATATATATAAATATATATATAATATATAAAATATATGTGTGTGTGTGTGTGTGTGTGTATCTCCCCCTCTCCCACCAAAAAAACAAAAAACAAAACAAACAAGAAAACCTTTGAAACAAGTATGCATAGTCAAGCAAAACAAATTCCCACATTGACCATGTGTCAAAGGTCATTTTGACATTTAAAATTTTTGTCTTACTCAATAATTTTACCAACTAACTAACCCCACCTCTAAGATGTGACTACTTTTCTCTGTGATCTAACCAAACTGGACTATTCTCTGTCCCCCAAATACACTTCCTCTCCTCTCCACTTGGAAAGTCCCCCCTTCCTCTCCTTTCTCCATTTGTTAAATTCATATTCGTTCTTTAAAGCCCAACTCCCCAAATCCCTAAAACACCTTTCCTCCTTCTGAAGTTGTGTAGCACTTTGAGCACACTTCTCTAGTGATATACTACCAATTATTATTACATGTGTGATTTTGAGGAAATTACTTTACCTATATGAATTTCAGTTTCCTTATTTGTTTTTTGTTTTTGTAAATAGTATTTCATTTTTTTCCGATTATATGTAAAGATAGTTTTCAACATACTGTTTTTATGAGATTTTGAGTTCCAAATTTATCTCCCTCCTTCCCTAAGACAGCAAGCAATCTGATATAGGTTATACATGTGCAAATATGTTAAACATATTTCCACATTAGTCATGTTGTGAAAGAAGAAACAGAACAAAGGGAAAAAACAAACAAAAAAACCCAACAAAAGTGTGAAAATAGTATGCTTCAATCTGCATTCAAACTCCACAGTTCTTTCTCTGGCTGGGGATAGCATTTTCTATTAAGAGTCTTTTGGAATTGTCTTGGATTGTTTGCTAAGAAGAGCTAAGTCTGTCATAGTTGATTATCACACAATGTCGCTGTTACTGTGTATAATGTTCTCCTTATTCTGTTCACTTCATTCAGCATCAGTTCATGTAAGTCTTTCCAGGTTTTTCTGAAATCTCTTGCTCATCATTTCTTGTAGAATAATAGTATTCCATTACATTCATATACTGCTTATTCAACCATTCTCTAATTGACGGGCATTCTCTTCCTCAATTTCCAATTCTTTGCTTCCACAAGAGCTACTATAAATATTTTTGTACATGTAGGTCTTCTTCCCTTTTTTATGAACTCTTTAGGATACAGACCTAGTAGTGGCATTGCTGGATCAAAGGGTATGCACAGTTTTATAGCCCTTTGGGCATAGTTCCAAATTGCTTTCCAGAATGGTTGGATCAGTTCACAACTCTACCATCAGTTTCCTTATTTGTAAAATGAGAAAGTTGGACTAAATGACCTTTATGATCTCTTGTAGCACTAAATCAATGGTCCTGTTATTTTGACCTATAATTATCTGTGTATGTGTCACACTTCCCTAATAAAATAGAAGTACAGTGAGAATGTAGACCACGTCCTATCCCATTTACTACTTAGCACTTCGTAGGTTTTTCTGAAAGATTTTCTGAAATCTCAAGTGACCATAGCAAAATATACTCAGGATATCTTCAGCAGGTATGGAATAAATGGTTTCTTTTTTGTTGGGAAAGTTATATGTATGGGGCAGCTAGGTGCCACAGTCAGGAGGACCTGAGTTCAAATCCAGCCTCAGACCAAACATGTGACACTTACTAGCTGTGTGACCCTGGGTAAGTCACTTAACCCCAATTGCCTTTAAAAAAAAAAAAAGAAAGTTATATGTATGATTGTTCCTGACCTATAGTCTTGAATCACCAACTGCCTATTGGACATCTCAAACTAGATGTCCCTTAAATTCATATCCAAACTGAATTCATTCAAGCCTCCCTTCTCTCTAATATTCCTGTTACTACGGATGGCACTGCCATTGTCCTAGTCACCAAGGCTGGAAATTTAGGTGTCATCCTCAGATCTCCACTTTCTGACCCCTTCCCCCATGTTTTATTTGTTGCCAAGTCCTGTTGTTTTTACCTCCACAACATCTCTTATATACTCCTCCTTGTCTCTTCTGATACTGCCACTTCCTTAGTTCAGGCCCTTATCACCTCATGTCTGAACTATTGCAATAATTACAATCCAGTGACTCTGGCCTTCTTGCCATTTCTGCAACAAGACATTTCCATCTCCCCACTTAGAGCATTTTCACTGGCTAGCTCTCATGCCAATGCTTTCCCTCCTGATCTCCACCTCCTGGTCTCCCTGGCTTCCTTCAAATCCTAAGTAAAATTCTACCTTCTACGAGAAAACTTTTCCAGCCCCACTGTGTATATGTTGTTTTGTGCATATTTATTTGCATGTTGTTTCCTCCATTAGACTGTGATCTTGGTGAGAGCAGGAAATGGATTTTTTGTTTGTTCATTGTTGTTGTCTTTTTTTTTTTTTGGCTATACAATAGCTAGCACTTAGTAAGTACTTAATAAATGTTTATTGATTGACTGTGATGATTTAACAGCAAAATAACACATTCAAAATTCTATGCATTATTTGTAATTGTATGCTACTGTTTTAACATACTTGATGGAAAGGGAGGGGGGCAGTTATTTGTGTTAGTAGCTCTATTGCTCTTTCACTTTGGCTTGGGGAGTGGTCATGAAAGTATTTCACTGAATTCAACAAACACTTTTTTAGGCACCTATTATGTGCTAGTGATATATTGCAAGTTAAAGTACTAGATTCTGAGAGTATAAATGTGGGAAAAACCCAAATCCTGAAATATCATCTATCCTTGAGGAACTTAAGATCTAAGACTGGGATAGAATTCTATACAAATAAAGGAAGAATGTGATAAGTGTGAAGAAGTCAGCCAGAAATCAGACAGTGAGGTGTGAGAGATCATTTTCAACTGAAGGAAATCAGAAAGGGCTTCGTAAGGTCAGCCCTCAAGGAAAAAAAGGCTTTGGATATAAGAGAGAAATTGTCCTTATTATGGGGATATAAATAGCAAAAATGCAAGCAGCAAAGAGAGGGCAGAACAAAATAGGGGATGGTCCAATTTGGCTAGAAAGTAAAGTATGCAAGTGGGAATGATGTGAAAGCAGCATGAAAAGGAAGTTTGCAGAAATTGTGGGTGTTTTGATGCCAAGTTAAGAAGTTTAAAATTTTATTCCATAGAAAAAGACAACTGCTGAAGGGTTTGAGCAAATCAATGATGTGAGCAAATCTGTGTGTTAGGAAGACTATTTTGGCAACTATACAAAGAATAAACTGGAGACTTGTTCTGCAAAACAATTTGAAATTTTGGGGGAGAAAGGTCACTAAAATGTTCATATCATTTGATCCAGCAAACCCACTACTGGGTGTATATCCCAAAGAAGTCCAATATGGAAAGAAAGGTCATACACACACACACACACACACACACACACACACACGTACACACATATATATGCATACACATATGTATATATGTGAATATATAGATATATGTATGTATACACATGTATGTATGTGTGTATGTGTATATATATATCTATCTCGCAGTACTTTTTTGTGGTAGCAAAAAATGGAAAGTGAAGACTGGGTGAGAGTTGAACAAATTTTAGTATGTCAATGGCATAGAATACAATTGTGTTGAAATGAAGAACAAATAAGAGGAATTTAGAGGAACATGGGAAATTTGTAAGAACTGATTCAGAATGAAATAAGCAGAATCAGGAGAATATAATTTGCAGTGACTACAACACTAGAAGGCAGCTGCACAGTGACTAACTGTAATGACCAGTTTCTACCCTATATTGTTGTTTGTCCTTCTTTTTCAAAGAGGACCAAGGAGATCATGGGAGATGTCTTGACTTGCATGTGAATTGGATTTAAGTGAGTCAGAATTGCACAAAGTAGTCAGCCTTACTCTCTTCCAGTGCCATCGTAGACCGTGGGGGCAGGACAAAAGTCAGGACAACTGGTGATAGCCTAGGATGAAGTGGATGACCTTGGCATCTTCAGTGTCTGACCAAATTCTAAGCCCTCCACAATGCCTGCTTCAGGTGATGTCATGATCGTTGGAATAAATTGTTCTCATCTGCTCATTCCACAGGAAGTCTTCACATATTTGGGTTAGACATCCCCCTAACTCGCCAATGGATTTGAGGCCCCATCGAATATCCTAAACCTAGTTTAGACTAGGGAAACAAATTTACCAAGATGTAGCCACTGCGCATGCTACAGCTTCTTGAAGCCACAGGTAACAGCTGGGTTAGACACCAAAGGTGGATGAACAGCCCTGATAAGGGCTCAGCAAGCCCTCATACCACAGGTGCTAGTCTTCCCTTAAGGCCCCAAACATCCCAGTTCCTACCCTAGAGAACAGATAGTGAAATATATTTCCTTTCTTTGTTCAAGAAGTGGAGGATTATGGGTGCCAAGTGTTACATACACAAGGCTAGTTCTTCAAGTTTATGCAGTCTGCTCTGCCTAGCGTCAACCCAAAAGAGGGCTTGGGGAGCCTGCTTCTAGAAATTCATGTGGTACATAATGGAGAGTCCTACCTTCCCCTTTAAAGACTCTTTCTTGTCCATTTACTACATGGTGAAGAAAAGCGTTTTAACTAGCTGTTAAATCACAATCGAGGAACTCCGCCTCTGTCTCTTCCCTAGTGGTGAGTAAAGCAGAAGTTGCTTTAAGCTTCAAGTTGAGAGGTAGTAGCAGCCTCGCTAACAGCTCTGCCTTATCTTCCTGCTTGGGCAGTCATGTGGCCTGTAACACAGCACTTTTGTTTCTTCTATTTATGCTCTTCTTCCCAGATCCCATGTGAATGAGTAATGGAGATAAAATGACATTGCAAGAGATGACAGAGGTCCAGGGAGGGAAGTCTATTGCAAAGCTTGTTGTAGCCATAGCAGCTGAGTCCATCACAGACCTAAAAAGAGACCTACTTGACCCAGCCCAGCAGTGGATTTACCTGACAACTGAAACGTTACATGGGAGCTACCCATCTGTTGGCTATGCCATACCCAGAAGTGAACCTGGTGGGAAGAATGCTCTGTAGTTACCACTTTAAGTTTGAGCCCACTTTTCTCAGAGCCTGAGGTGGCAGAGGAAAGTATCTCTGGTTCAGAGAATGTTTTATAATCACTTTTAGTGTGAGTCTGCTTTTCTGCAGGGACAAAGATGAAAAGGGAATATTTGCCCTGCTTGGGAGTGTTTTTATACTTTGATTCTTGCTATATTATCTCAATAAATATCCCTTTAAAAGCTAATTGATGCATTCTAAAATAGGATTAGGACAGCTAGGTGGTGAAGTGGATAGAGCGCTGGGATTAGAATCAGGAAGGCTCATCTTCATGAATTCAAATCCTGCGCAAGACACTCATGAGCTGTGTGACCCTGGGCAAAGTCACTCAATCCTGTTTGCCTCAGTTTCCTCATCTGTAAAATGAGCTAGAAAAGGAAATGACAAAGCACTCCAGTATCTTTGCCAAGAAAATCTCAAATGGGCTCACAAAGAGTTGGACACAAATGAAAAACGACTGAACAGCAATGAAGGCTAGGAATATAATAGTATAGGCAAGAAGTGATGAGGAACTGTATGTAGTATGGTCAAATTTGAGAAATATTTTTGAAGTAGAATTGACAGGTCTTAGCAACTTTTAAATTTTTTTATTTAATTTTAATTTTATTTAATTTTTAAAAGCAACTGCTTTAATTTTTTTAATCTAATATTTTCCCCCAATTACATGTAAAAACAATTTTTAGCATTCATTTTAAAAATTTCTCTCCCTCTTCCTCTTCTCCCCCACCCCCTCATTGAGAAGGCAAGCAATTTGATATAAGTTATACATGCACAAGTCTTAGAACTTATTGAGAATGAAGGGCATGGCAGAGGGGAGAGTCAAATATAGCCCAGAGGTTTTCTAGCTTCTGTGATACAGAAGACTGTGGCACCATCTATAGAAGTTGGATTTCATAGGCTCACAGATCCTTAATCCAACTTCTTTATTGAAAGAATGAGGAAAAAGCTTCGGAACTTCTACAACTTATAGAGTCTTTACCAAATAATTTAGAATAAGACTTAAATTAGTTTGCTCAAAGTCGCACAGTAAATCATTGATTTAGCGATGACTATAAATTTGGTCTCTTGACTTCCAGATCAAACTTCTTCCAAGTCCAGACACTGATTCTGGAGGAGATGAAGTGCTGAGATAAAGCCACAAGGTGGCACAGTGATTCTGTGCAGAAGCTGTTCCCAGCCATCCTACTGGGTTAGGCATAGAATTTCCAGTGGAGTTTGTTTAGGAATCTAAGAGAGTTTGCAAGCTTAAATGGAAATAGACCAGGAGAGAGAAGAGCAGAAAGACTTCATTGAATTAGTTGTGGGCAAAAGAAGATAAAGAAAGGGAAGACTAGAGTTAATATTGCAGTCTTTTTAAATCACAGTCATTTTTACAGAAAGTTTTGTAAAGTATCTGGAGGTGAAGATAAGCAATCTGTTTCAAAGCAGATCAAAATCTTATATGAGCTGTTTGGAATGTACTGACCTTATCCTGTATGCTTGGGTTATGACAATTTCCTGACCAAGATGGCAGATAAAACCCTGTAGCAGATGTGTGGCTTGAGACCTATCATATAACAGTCACCAGTAATAACCTTGAAAAACTCAATTTCTCAATCTGTTTTGTTATTAAATAGGTATAGCCTATTGTTAATGAATGACATGGCCCATTCTACTACCCTTTAAAATAGTAAAACATGAAAGATTTAGAGCCAGAAGGGACTTTATAGATCATCTAACTCACCCTTTAATCTATTGGAGAAAATTGGGCCCCATTGAGGTTAAATGTCTTGGTCAACGGCATTTTCTTTTGGTAGTGAAATCTAATTAATCATAGTTATTCCTTCCACATCTCAGGAGTTAGGGGGATGACCCCTCCTCGATCTGAAAAATCAGGGTAAAATTTTTTGGCCCTTCAACCCAGAAAAGAAGTCTGAATTTTTTTTCTTTTTCTTTTACGGGGGATTTACAGTACTTTATTATAAAATTTGGGTTAAATCTTTGGTCATAAGCTCTGTGTTGTCTGCTGGCCTTCCTGTGTCATCTGTGGTTTTTGCAAACCTCCCAAAAATTTCCATTTAATTTCTTATGCTGACCCATGGTATACTGAAACCTCAATGGAGAAAGTCATGATATGGAAAGGATCACTATAGAATCATAGATTAATAGAAGGAAGGAATATTAGAGGTGTTGTAGGCCTACTTCCTCATTCCCAAAATGAGGAAAGAAGTTCAGAGAGGTTAAGGGTTGTTGTGAAAATCAAATAAGATATTAATTGTATAGCACCTAGCACAAAGCCTGGCAGATAGTAAGCACTTTATAAATGTTAGCTATCATCAAAATCATCATCATCAGAATTATTATTATTGTCAGTCACTTCTAGGAGACTGCCCCTTGCAACAAAGAAAAGTAATCAAAACAACTAACAGAGGGTTTAGTCTGACAGTGCATGTGACATTCTGCACCCATAATCTCTCACCTCTGTTGAAAGGAGTGAAGTGTATTTTATTTTCTCTCCTCTGGAACCAAGATTAGTCATTGCATTAAATTTTAGTTTGGATACTTTTTAGTATCGTTTTTATTTACATTATTGTAGTCATTTTGTATGTAGCATGGTAATGGAGTTAAATGCAGAACATCCCTGCCGGCTTCTGGCCGGCATTGAAGTTTTGTGGATGACCTTTATTGGCTGCTGAGCAGGAAGAGCTGATGATTCAGAGGATCTTTAAAAGGTCTCTTTTTGGCCAGTCTCTTTCTGGTTGCAAATTGCATACAGGATTATTTGAGCTTTTCCCACGTTGGGTGCCTTTCTACCCATTCAGGCCACACATAATCACTGCTCCCATGTGACGACAGAGCAGGTACTTGGTCAGGAGAATTGAGCCTGGGCCTTGGGGCCCCTAGATATATTTTGTGTTTTGTGTGTCCTTTTTTTCTTGAGTATAGGTGATTGAATAGAAACCCTCAGCAGATGCATCTAGTCCTGGAAGCAAGTTTGAGAGTTGTAGATCCTGGGTTCCTTAGTCAGAGATGACTGGCAGCAGGGTTAATTACTGCACTGGAAAGGATATCACTGATTGTGCAAGGAGCTCACCCCTGCTTGCCAGAAGATGCATAGTTGAAGGATATTATTTGTACAGTTCAGAGCTGAGGTGTAATACAAAATTTCTATTCATGTTCTGATGTTTAAGTGTCAGCCTCTTGGGAAAGTGTAATAATAATCATCAGCTATTAAATCCTGTTTTAAGTCTTTTTGTCAATGCATACCTGTGGGTTTGGCATATATTAAGCATTTCACTGTATAGAAGAAATAAAACATTGTTCCGTACCTGATTCATATTGTACATTGACTTTGGAGAAACCCTAGCCAGGGGTGGGGAACCTGTGGCCTCAAGGCCATGTGTGGCCGTGTAGGTCCTCAGGTGTGGCCCTTTGACGGAATCCAAACTTCACAGAACAAATCCTTTTATTGTGAAGTTTGGATTCAGTCAAAGGGCCTCACTTGAGCACCTAGAAAGTTCCCCGTAGCCTACGTGTGCTTAGACATGAGCCCAAACCTGAAGTAATTTTCCCACAGAGTACTGGAGTGGGGATATAATAAGCCAAAGAGTGCAAGAAAGGGACTTTGATCCTTCCTTTAGGTGGTCCCCTAGGACTAAATTTGGTCTCAATCACATATATAATTCCAAAGCAAATAGTTCTCTTACAGGTTGCAGAGTCCTAACCCCATGGGTACAGCAGCAGTTCTAATTGTTTTATATCTCATGTATACATATAAAAATATAAACACATTTAATATTGTATTTTAATAAAATTATATATTATATAACATTCCTATCCTGTAATGTTAATATCATACATATAACATTTATGATATTGTTGTATTTTACATATATATGTGTGTGTATACATATATATATATACACACATATACATATACATACACACATAAACACACACACACATATATATATATATATAAAATTTTCTGAGTTCTGTTGTCTGGTAGAAGCACTTGTACATAGTCCCAAATCTTAGCATCAGTAATAATGCTCATTAACATACTTTTCTGTTGTGAATGTTGGAGTTCCCAATTCAACTGAAAAATTATGTGACCACACCTGAAAAACTCTTATAAAGCAGAGCAGATGAGATTTGAAACTTCTAGTGACAACTGGGGAAACTGAGGTAAATTTCAGGTAATAAACAATGGATGACAAAGCTAGCAATAACATTCAGAGACATTTTTCTACTCCTGCTCTGGGACCTATGCTACTGCTCTCTTATAATCTATGATTTTTATGGTGATGATCTTTGAGCAAGTTTTGTTAAGAGAGGCAACGTGGGTCTCTGGATTAAGGAGTAAGTAGACTGCAGGACAACAGTCTGGTTCCTTAGACACCAGTACATATTGGTCTTGCACTTAAATTCCTGAATTACTATTTCCCCATTCTATAAAGGTAGTGATAAATAACTCATTCCTGTTTTGTTATTGTACTTGTGGAAGAGGGTCATAGAAACAACACTGGTTTCTGCATTTACAAAGACTACTAAGTTTCATGTACTCAGTCACAACTTTTTTTTAAAAAAATCCCATGAAAACCAAGTTTTTCATAAGTGGACATTTCTTGTTGCATTTTTATTTTTTTCTGGAATTTAATTGTTGGTTCCTTTTAAGATAACATTTCTTTTCTTTAGAAATCAGATAACTTTGAAAAAAAAAGAATCAGATAACTTTGTTTTGCAATATATACTAGGTGAATAGAATACATATAGCATAATTTTACTTAGCTGAGTAATGAAAACCATGAAAAAAAATTTTTTGGTTATATAATTAGATCTATATATGAATGCAGTTTTCATGGTCTACATGCATTTATTCTATACAAATAAAAGACAGTCCCATTACAACTCAAACTTTATATAACTAATTTACTGTTACAGCAATCATATTAAATGAATAAAATGGATTGTTTTTAGAACTTCTTTAAGAATCAAGGTCAATGATAAAATACATTATTGATCATGTAGTATACTTTCTGGAAAAAAAATTTTTAATGAATTTCAACTTGAAATCTAGAGCAGAGATCAGCAAACTATAGCCTGAGGGCCAAATACTGCCCCCCACTTTTTTTGGATGTCCACAAGCGCAGAATGAGTGTTACATTTTAAATTAAGTACATAAAGAGATAGTAGCTATGCTAAATATAGTCGCAGAGGTGGGGAACCTGCAGCCTTGAGGCCACTAGGTCCTTGGGGGCTGCCTTTTGACTGAGGCCAAGTGTTACAGAACAAATCCTTTTATTAAGAGGAGTTGTTCTGTGAAGTTTGGATTCTGTCAAAGGACCTAGAAAGGCCATATGTGGCCTTGAGGCTGCAGGTTCCCCACTCCTGGTCTAGAGTATTTTTTTTTCATGTACAATGTTCAACATGTGAAATAACTCATACATCAGCATTATACTAAATCTATAAAGTTCAAGTATATACATCATCACTGTAAATAACATCAGGGAATGGGATATGCTTAGCTTGCTTATTCAAATAGTCCGAAGACTTGAAGAAACTCTAGGAACTTTTACAGAAAAATGACTATGGACAAATTCTTTATAAAAATCAGTAGAAAGTCACGTGTAAAGTCTGTGTAAAGAAATATTCCTACTCTCATTTAGTGTCCTGACATTGAGAAATGCATGATAGATGATTATAGACTATTTAATAAGATTCTTAGTAATTGCCTCTAAGGTCCCTCTTACATCTAAATTTACAAATCTATGATCTTTTTTTGTTTGTTTGTTTGTCGTTTTAGACAATTGGGGTTAAGTGACTTGCCCAGGGTCACACAGCTAGTAGGTGTTAAGTATCTGAGGCCATATTTGAAGTCAGATCCTCCTGACTCTAGGGCTGGCACTAGATACCCTGAACCTATGATCTTATAATTTGGTTAAACATAATCATAAAATTAAAAATGAAAACATATTTTTTGCATGGAAAAATAGGAAAAAATACCTCATCACTTTTCCATACTAAGCATTTTAGTGGTAAAAAAGAAAATGTTGAATTTGCTTTCTGCTCCTGCTATGATCAAAGAACTTGCTGTTACTGCCTCTAGTGTGCATAAAAGGGCATACTAGATCTTTCCTGACTTAAGGGAAGGTCTCTTTATAGTTTACATCTATCTAGGAGCTAAGACAGTCAGTAGAATAGACAGTTCTGCTATAATATACTTTTCTAAAAATCATTATGCAAAATTACACAGTGAAAACCATAGGAATTATGGAGAAAATGGGATTAGGGGCATAGCATTCAAAAACTCTGTCAGTGACATATAAAAAAAGATAGGAACCAAACGGAAATGGTAGCACAGTTTTATACATGTTAAATGATAAAGACATAGATAAATGCTACAATGAATAGTGATCACCTCCATGACCTAGAGCAGGATCCTGCTGGGTCTGTGCCTTGCTTCCCTCCAGGGTAGGCTGGCAAATTCCACAGCCTGGGCCAGCAGGCCATGGGGATGGAGTGGGGTAGGGTAGGATACATGGGTTTGAACCAGCCCTCCTCTGCTCGTAGTTCCCTGCTGCAACAGAGGATATACAATGAATATCACGCTTTACTTTGAAAAAGGCCTGAAGTTTGCTTGTGGAAGTGAGCCATGTAAAGGTCGATGCTTGAGAGTTATTGTGAAATAGTGGAAGAAAGGTTCTCAGAAATCAGATGGAAAGTTGTAGTAGAAAATGTGTATGAGTATTGTCTTCTTGTTGTCTCTCAAGAAACCATTATCTAAGATGTCAATAGTTCTGGAAAAAAGTTGAATTTTCAAAACAAGTATTCTAGCAGAACTGACTATACCTAGATCTGCAACCTGGCCTTAAATCCTAAACTTCAGGTTTGGGTTAGAGCCAGACTACTCCAGGACATGGAGCATGGCAGATGGCCATATGTGTTTTCTATAGCTCCTTGTAATTATTCAACCTGTTTGGATTTGGTATCATGTAATTTTCATAGGCAACCGATATTTATCATTAATCAAAACCTGTGCCCACAGTTTAAAGCTAATCTGTGGAGGGCACAGCCAAGATGGTGGAGTAACATGGAAAAAGTGTAGTGAGGTCACCTCCTTTCCACCCTCAGCCAAACTTTGCCAAACAGATCTAAAAAACATATCACACCAAATCCTGATGGGGAAATTCAAGAAAAAAAATCACAGTGAGTCATTTTTCAGGACCAAGTTGGCATAGGGAGATAGAGAGAAAGGTCAGCCAACACTAAGGATGGGGTTTGGCCTGGAGCATGCCCACACAGAGTGCTCGGGCACAGGGAGAGATTATGTGCTGGCCCAAGATGAGCTCCCAGACTCCTGCAGATGCCATTTGGAAGCTTTGTCACTCACTACCCAGTTATGGGCCACAAATCCAAGGGAATTCTGAGAAGGGGACCTGCACCCAGGGCTAGTGTTTTGGGGTAAGGAGCAGTTGCACGTCCTAAGTGTTACACCTATAGAGAACTAAATTCAGAAAGAAGCAGCAGAGACATGTCTCAGACTTCAAGAGCAGAGTGGCGTCTCATCTCCAACCTTTATCCCAGTCTGAAGCTTGCAAAGGAATAACAAGAACAGGAATCCCAGACCCAAAGGGAGCCTGCAGTTCTGTCACTGAGTCAACAAAGTTTCACAGTTGGTTAACAGGGGGGCTGAGTGGAGCAGCAGTCTTCTGTTGCTCAGACCCAAGGTCGGGAACTTGCAGAGCTCAGATCATGGACAGCAATTACTTAGACCCTGGATTAGACTACTTTGGGAGCACTCGATAGCTTGCAAATCCCTAGACTGAGCTGTTCCTGGGATCTTGGAATAATACAACACTCAATACCCCAAGAAAGGGGCCAACTTTAGACCTCCCTCCACAAATGCTCAGGCAAGTCAGAAAGTAGGCAAGAAGAATGAGAGGGAACAAATCCCACCATGAAAAGCTATTATGATGAGAGGGATGCTCAAGACACAAACCCAGAAGAAAATGACTGCGAAACTCAGCTTGTGCACAAACTTAGCTGGAATTCTTAGAAGAAATTAAATAAGTTTTTAAAAAAAGTTAAAGTGTTTTTATAAATGAGATGAAAGCACTTGAGGACAAAATGGAAAGGAAATGAAAGAAAGAATTGGAAAGGGAAACAACAGATTGGCACAAGAGGTACAAAACCTTGCCCAAGTAACAAGATCCCTAAAAATTAGGATGGAACATAGAAGCCAATGACTCAATGAAACAACAAGAAATATTAAAATTAAGTTCAATGACTGAAAAAAAATAGGACAAAGTATAAAATGTCTGATAGCAGCAAAATAAAATAAAATAAAAATAAAACAAACAAAAAAAAACCCTGACCTGGAAAACACCAAGGAGAAAAAAAAAATTGAGAATACTCGGAATACCTGAATGCCATGACAGAAAAAAAAGGGGGCCTAGACTTCATATTTCAAGAAATCATAAGAGAAAACTACCCAGATCTCTTAGAGCCAGAGGACAAAGTAGAAATAGAAAGGATCCACTGGTCATTTCTTGAAAGAAACCCTCAAATGAAAACTTCAAGGAACATTATAGCAAAAATCCAGAACTTCCAGGTCAAAGAAAAAATACTGCAAGCATTCAGAAAGAATTCAAGTACTCAAGAACCCTTGTCAGAATCATAAGCAATTTAGCAGCCACTGCCATAAATTAAAGGAGAGCTTGGAATACAATATTACAGAAGGCAAAGAATGTAGGCTTACAGCCAAGAATAACTTACCTAGAAAAATAAGAATAGTCATATAGGGGGGTGGGGGTGAGAAGGAACCTTTAAAAAGACTTCCAAGCATTTCTGATGAAAAGACCAGAGCTATATAGAAACTTTGACTCTCAAATATGGAGAAACATAAAAAGATAAATATAAAAAGGATAAACTGCTTACATTTAAATATGAGGAAATGATACATGTGTCCTCTTTGAACCGTATAATCATTATAGGCCCTACAGTCAAATTAAACAAAAGGCCTGGGAGTGGTTGTTTTATACCTTGGTAGTCTTAAGAAGAATGGAAAGGGAGGTGAAGAGGAATGCACTAGGGGTAAGGGAAAGGAATGTTAAAGAAAGTTATCTCACATATTTGGGGTGTGCAAGAAGAAATATACACAAGCAAGGAGGAATGGTGGGGAACAGTTTGTACTTGAACTTTCATCTGAACTGATCAAAGAAGGAAAGAATACACAAACACACAGTTGAGTACATTTCGTTCAACAGGAAAATGAAAAAGAAAAGAGAATATAAGAGGGAGGCTAGCTCTAGAGAGGGAGTGGTCCTAAGCAAAACAAACTCTAATTAAAAAGATATAATATATATGTATAGTCATTTTGCTGTGGCAAAGAATGAGAATCTAAGGACCTGTCCATCAACTGGGGAATGGCTGAATAAGTTATGGTATACAAATGTTGTGAAATGCTATTATGCTATAAGAAATTACAAAGGGGATGGCTTCAGAGAAACCTGGGAAGACTTAAATGATCCAATACAGAGTGAAGTGAACAGAAACAGGAAAACAATTTATACAATGACAACAATATTGTAAAGTCAAATAACTTTGAAAAGCTTAGGAACTATGATCAACATAATGATCAACCATGATTCCAAATGACTAGTAACAAAACATGCTACTCACCTCCCGATGGAAAGGAAGATTCAGAATGCAGAATGTGTGTGTGTGTGTGTGTGTGTGTGTGTGTGTGTGTGTGTGTGCATGTGCAGAATCTATGTATATGACATATACGTATGGGTCAGCTTTGGTGGTGCGGTGGATATGAGCACTGGACCTTAAGTTGGGAAGATCTGAGTTCAAATCCAGCTTCAGATACTTGTTAGCTGTGTGACCCTGGGCAAGCCACTTACCCCCCACCTCAGTTCCTCATCTGTAAAATGAGAACATACTGAAGTAGAAAACGGCTAAACCACTCTAGTTTCTTTGCCAAGAAAACCCATGGACAAAAGTTCATGGGGTCATGTGGAGTCAGACATGACTGAATGACTGAATAACAACAACAATATATACATACACACATACATACAATCTATAAGTTTTAAATTTCCAATCTATAAATATATAGAAGATATATATATATGTGTATATATATATATATACATATACTATGTTTTATTCTTACTCTGAATCTTTCCAGTCTATAAATATAAATATACACATGTATACATGTATATATGTGTGTGTGTAATATATTATTTTTTTCCTTTCAGACATGGCCAATGTAGAAATTTGTTTTATTTTACTATATATGTTTATAACTGGAGTTTAATTTTTCTTTCATTCTCAATTGCAATGGGTATGAGGGAGAAAAGAGAAATTTTGCTGATTGAAAAAAATCTAATTAAAAAATAGCTAGCCAGTGACTTTTAAAGCACAAAGTGATAATTCATTTCAAAAAGGATCATGCCACAGCCATCTAGAAGAGTGTTCAGATATTGCTGTAGTTGTAGTTTATGAACTTATAAGCTATAAGTCTATGTCGAGAGGAATTACAATTCATGGAATTAATTACTAGATGAGTTTCTTGGAATGTGGTGCTAACTTTGTTTCTAAAAATGATTCACAATCAACTCCATATTCCTTGTTTGTAAAATGGGAACAGGACCACCAATCCACTTCATGTGTTGGTTTGTTGTGAAAGAAAAATGAATAAAATTAATAATAGAAGACCAAAATGATGAAATACGACAGAAAAGTATATTGATAACACTCTTAGGAATTTCTATACTCACTTTGGTGAGCTGTCCTTTAATAAATCTACATCAGAATGAATCAGCATGTAAACTTCTATTTAAATGTGTTATTGTTATTGGAGAATTTCTATAAGTCCTGTCCAATGATTTTTAAAAATCCACATTTGGATAAATGAAATTCTCCATGTGACTTAGTTTTGCTTAACATAATACATTGTTTAATCTCAATTATTTTTCATTTTTTTGAAGTTTACATTTCTCATATATAGTGATGAATTTTGTGGTATAAAGGATAGATCTTAGCTGTGTTTCCATAGCAAAGAATTGGAAGAGGGGGCAGCACTATTGATTGGGAGCTGGCTGAACAAGTTATGGTATGTTAATGTGATGGAATACTTTTATGCTGTAAGAAATGATGAAAAGATGGTTTAGGAAAAACCTGGGAAGAACTGATGAAGAGTGAAGTAAGTACAAGCAGGAGAACAATTTTTACAATAACAGCAGCATGTGAAAAGGAGTAACTTTGAAAGTCTTTGGAATTCTGATCAACACAATGACTAACCACAAATCCAGAGAACTCATGATGAAAAACAGACTACCTAGTTCCTGATAATGAACTAATCATTCAGAATTTACATATATGTACATATATGTGCATATACATAAAATATTTTGTATATGTATGTATGTTGGACATGGCCAATGAGAAATTTGTTTTGTTTGACAATACATGTTTGTAATGGGATTTTTCTTTTCTTGTTTTCACAATGGGAGAGGGAAATAGGAGGGAGAGAAGGTAAATCTCCATTTAAAAAATAACATTTAATGTTACACACACACACACACACACACACACACACACACACACACGGATCTAATAAGTCAGGATTAGAAATCATCTTCCAAGGATAAGAAAGTTGGGTACTTATAGCTATGGTAGTGAATTCAATTATATATCTCTTAGAAGTGGTACTAGAAACCATCAAAATAAAAGTGGGTTTTTCAACTAGATTTTCATATAATATGTGTGCAACAAAGACTCAACTTTGCTGGGTGTCCTAAAAGTATTAACAGAGCAACTTAGTAATACTCTTTTAGAATTACTCACTTAGACTTCAGAACTTAGAAATCAAGGCATGCACGCAAGAAGTAATGGACTGGGAAATTTTGTCTTCTTATTGTTTCTTAGGCCAAATAATCTGGTTGCATAATGTACAACAAATTTTGAGAAACCATGTCAGACTTTGTAAATGCTCCCACAGACATTCTAAAAGCTTAATAAGAATCATGTCTCAGAAACAACATTTTTAAAGTAAAGGGTATAGTAAATATGGCTCCAATCAATAAATCTCTTCAACAGCCGTTTTGCTGTTTTCCTGATTTAATTCTTTTCTATTTATGTAGGACATTTTCACCTTCTCATCTATTCTCATTCTATGTAAAAAACTGAAGCTATTTAGGCCATTAAAAAGGGGGGGTTTGGAAGAACATGACAGCTGTCTTCAAACGGCTAAAGAATCTTCACATGATAGAGAAATTAGAATTAGAAATGTTTGGTTTGACTCCATTAGACAGAACCAAGAACAACAGGTGAAAGTTTCAGAGAGGCAGAATGTGGCTCTATATAAAGGAAAACCTTCCTAACAACTGGAGCTGTCCCACAGTAGAATGAGCTGTCTCAGGAAGTAGTCAGATTTCCAGCCTTGGAGTCTTCAAAAGGAGAACAGATGACCATTTGTTAGGAAACATAGAAAGGATTTCTACACAGGCAAAGGTGAGGCCTAGGTCCTCTGAGATCCCTTCCAGTTCTGAGCTTCTGTTCTTTTCTCTCTTGCCAGAGATGACATGAACAGCTTCTTTCCACTCCCTTTTTTGCCCCCTTACACTGAACTGCTTCAGGTTTTAGCTGAAGAATGGCAGAGACAAATGTAATAAGCATTGGCTTTTTTTTTACCCAAACTGTTCAGTATAACAAGCCATCCTGTTTATTGTACTCTCATAATCAGCTTACTTAGACTAAGGCTAAGTACAAAACTCCAAGATCTTACACTGTTGGTCATGTTAAGGGATGGGGGGGGGAAGTTATGTAATTGGTCTGTAAATCATAACCAGGTGATTTGGTAACATGCTTGTAATCCAGGAGCACAATTTACAATTCATGGCTACATGCTCCACCATCCTTCAAAGGTTTTTCTCCAACTATTAGAAAACACATGTGGCTATATGACATTAATTTAAACCCTTTATAGTTGTATCAAACTTAGAACACTTGGACAATGCTTTTGGCAACGCAAGAAAGAAAAGCACTTTCACAATATAATGCAGTCACATTATTCTCACATGAGTAATTGGTTTTCCTACAGAATGGAAACCAACTGTTTCAACACATACTATGTCTGTCATCTTTTTGATGCACACCAAGGAGTACCAAATGAGTGGACCTAAAGTGAATTAATCACCTGAAGTGATTTTAAACAAAAGCCATCTATTACATCATTGGGAATCCACCATTTGGAAATGGCCATCTTCACCTCTCTTGTTAACCCAGTGGTTCATGGTCATAGTCTGTTGGGAACCTTTCTGAAAAGAGAGCCTACCTAACTATTGCCTGGCTGGCATAATTTTAAATAACTGAATTTTTAAAAGCAAAGATGGGAGCTGTGAAGGTTCATCTCAAGGCTTCCTCAAGCTTTACTTGGAACTTCTTTGAAATATTCTTCTGTCGCAATGTTGGAAACTCCTCCGTGCCAGTTCTGGAGCCACACATTTTCAACATTCATTTTCATGAAAAACCACTCATAATGACGGGGCCACTTCCTCATTACTGGATGCCTGTAAGAACAAAAGAAGATACCAAAGCACAGCTATTTCTCCTTAAAGGGTTTTTGAATTTTCTTTTTTATTGTGAATTTAATCATCAAACACAAATATTTCAAGATACAAAGGCAAACAGGAAGATTGTATAGGAAACTGTGAAACTCCATCAGTACAGTTTTTTAAAAGCATATATCTATCTATCTATTATATTTGTGTCCCCCTTCTATACTTCTTTTTTTCTCTGCCCTTTTAAAGATGTTTTAGTAATACTTTTTAAAAATTCACATCTATCTATCTATCTATCTATCTATCTATCTATCTATCTATTATCTCTCCATCTCTTGGTCTTATTTATATCGCCATTCTATACTTCTTTTTTTCTTTTGTGCTTTAAAAATGTTTTACTAATGTTCTTTTTATATTCATATCTATCACTACTCACTAACCCACATTCCCTCCCCACCCACAAGTAGAAGCCCTCCTTTGTAACAAATACATATAGTCAAGCAGAGTAAATCAACCCATTGGGCCAAGTCTAAGAATGTATGTCTCAATCTTTATCTTTAGTTATGTGAGGGGAAAGAACTTTGAAAGACATCAGAATTCTGACCAATTTGTCTAGTTCTTTAAAAAACACAGATATAAGTAATTAACTATAAATTTGAATTTAAACAATGAACCAATTAAGCAGGCACTTAGTCCTGATTACTTATTTTAATATTTCAAGCACCTGTAATTTCATCAGTGTGGGTATTCCCTCTGCAGATGAGATTTGTGATCCTTTTATGTCTTAAGAGATAGTCTTCATGAAAATGTTGTGGCTGAAAAAATTGATCACTCATTGGTCAAGCTCTGGTGATAATACTTTCTGCTTTTAGCTAGGCCTATGACCTAATGATAGACATCCTTTGTCTCAAGGCCCCTATTCAAAGCCTTGCCATTTTGGCAAACAAACCTTCCAATCAATTCACCAAACATTTATTGAGTGCCTTTTCTGACATCCCTTGCCCCAGTTAGTGCCTCCTCTCAACCTAGAAATTTCTTTTTACTTGCATATATTTTGTATTTCCTTATATGCACACATGCTGTTTTGCCTGATGGAATAAAACTCTTTAAGGTCAGGGGCAATTGTTGTCATTGTATCCCCAGTACCTGGCACATGTCAGATGCTCAGCTAAATAAATACTTATTGGTTTTGGAGCACAGGTTGTTTGATGTAACTTTTTCTTTTTTTTAATTAACAAATATTTATTTTCTCTCACATTCCCCTTCCCATTGTTCAGGAAGAAGAAAGGCAAAACAAAACCTTAGTTTAAATAAATGCATGTATGTATATGTGTATATATGTACAATATAATGCATACACACACACACACACACACACACACACAAATTAACCAAAACAAATTTCCGCATGGGCTATATCCAAAAATGTAAGACCAACTTTGCATCTTGAGTCCATCACCTCAATGTCTCATCATGATGCGTAATATTCTTCATCACTGATCTTCTTTTGTGGTTGGTCATTGAATTGATCAGGGTTATTAAGTCTTTCGAAGGTGTTTCTTTTTGTATAAATTGTTTTTCCCGGTTTTGTCCACTTAATTCTGCTCTGGTTCATACAAGTCTTCCCAGGTTTCTCTAAAATTATCCCTTTTAAAATTTTTTATAGCAAAATAGTACTGCATTAAATTTATATATCATATTTTATTCAGAGTATTCTCATACCCCAACCTTCCCCAGTCTCCAATTCTTTGTTCCCATAAAAAGTGCTGTTATAGATATACATAGGGCCTTTTCCTCTTTCTTTGATCTTTGGGGCCTACTAGAGGTAAAGCTGGGTGAAAGCTGGTGCACAATTTAGTAACTTTTGCAACAAAGTTGCAAATTGTTTTTCAGAGTGGTTGGACTGATTCATAGCTCTACCAACTATGGGTCAATATGCCTATTTTTCACAAGTTCATCTTCCTTTTTTTTTGTTAGCTTTGCCAATCTAAGGGGTATTAGGTAGAATATCAGAATTTCTTTAAATTGTATTTCTTCAATTATTAGTGAGTTGAAACATTTTTTCAAACACCTATTGACAGCTTGGAATTATTTCTTTGAGAACAGCCTCATCCTTAGACCATTTATCAACTGGGAAATGGCTCTTATTCTTATAAACTTGAAGCAAGTCTTCATATGTCTTGGAAATGAGAACTTTTCAGAGAAACTTGCTGGATGTTACTAATTCATGCGGCACATATAGTAGGGATGAATGCTTTTCCAGTGTTCCTAGAGCAAAAGTTTAATTTGTAAGGTTCAAAATTCATCTGCTCTAGGTAACATGGGTGTGACCTGCTCCACATAATTCTTTAAAGTCAAGTGCAAGTTGGGGCTGCCTATTCTGGCCAATAGCACCAGCCAGGTAACTGAGAACAATTTGATCATCAGGAAAGCAAATCATTAAAGAAAAAAGAGAATCATGATGGAGACTATTTATAGATTTTTTTAAAATTGTGAGCCTGGGAAATATGAGGCCTGTCCAAAATTTGCATTTATCTAGATGGTTTTGAATAACATGCCTAACATGTTTTGACAAGAATTAGAGAGATCTATCATTTTCATTTCAAAGTAAAGTCCAGCGGCAATTTGTTCTTTTGACTCAGAGCTTACATTTTCAGGAAACTTGCTTTACAACTTACAAAGCACTTTCCTAGCCTGTGAGGTACAGAGTGCAAGCATTTATATCCCCAGTTTATAGATGGCTTAGAGAGACTAAGTGACTGGCCCTTAGTCAAATAAGACAACAAGCAGCTTTGTCAGGATGCAAATCTGGGTCTTCTGGTTTTTTTAGCATCCTTACCATTGTACCACCCAGTCTCTCAAACATGTGACAACAGATAGCCCAGGACTTCTTTGAAGTCCAAGAAAAATTGACTCTATGAATCACAGGACCCAAGATTTAAAGCTGCAAGAAAGCTTAGAGGCCAGTATGTCTAACCTTATTTTACAGATGAATTAATTGAGACTAGAAGAGGTTAAAACAATTGTCCAGACTCACAAAGTGAGTAAATGTCTGAGGCAGGATTCAAATGCAAATCTTCCTGGCACCATACTCAGCCCTCTACTAAGCCACCTAGAAGACCAAGTCTCCCTTATTTTACAGATGAGGAAACTGAGGCCCAGAAAGGATCACATAAGAGGCAGGATTCCAACCCATTGTCTTACTATTATACCAAGAATGGACATAAAAAAAGTAGTACTTGCTCATTATTTCTAGGCCTCACATGTCATTCATTCCTTGAAACAATTGTGCCCAAACAATGGGCTGACAATGAATGGCAACAGAGCAAAGGGGCCAGGTGAGAGAAATTAATATTATTCTGTTATATTAATAACTAATTATTAATTTGTGATCCATCCTTTTACTTCTGTTTCTGTTAAGACCCAACTCCTAAAAAGATCAGGCAGTTTTAGAAGAGCGTAATTGTAAGGTAATTACCTTCTCCCATCTCCGAGGCATCTACCTGGCAGGAACCTTTACTTTTTGTGTACTTGGTAAACAAAGGTCAGCATCAGCTAGATATTTACCCCAGGGACATTTCTCCTGGTCCTTGATCCCCCTCATTAGAAGTAACTAGATCCTACTCTTAAAGAAAAATAGCCAGAGGTTTGGAATGAAAATGGCTTCCCTGGCCCAGATTGCTGGAAGCTGCTGAGTCTCAAGATCAAGCCATGTTCTCAGCAGGAGGAGCTGAAGACTTTTAGCCCATCTCCCCATTAAATGTCCATCAATCAGGGTTGAATTTTACTTGTCAGGGGAGTTCTCTGTCAAAAGGTACACGTCTAATTTAAGGTGGTCTAGAGTCACCCTTGAGAGAAACCACTGACCATTAATTTATTTATTAGCTAGCTTAATTAATAAATTGATTATTAATTACCTAGAGACCCCCTGTCTCGCAGGGGCTTTTTATTAACTACGAAGTCTAAGCCATGTTAACAGTGAGGCAGTGATAGCATCATGCTTGGTCATAGCATCCTCACCCCCATTTCTTTCTCTGCCATCCTTACCCCTCTGCTAAAAGTCAATTTTCTTGTTTCATCAACAGGAGGAAAAGTAAATTATTATGACATATTTCAAGCCAAACCTACATTAGAACATGTACAAACCTTGAAAACACAGCTTGCTTAGCAAATTCCACTTCTTCTGGAGACACGGAAACCATCTGGCCTGTAAGGGTTAACCTGACACATCGAAGATCTTCCAAGTCAATGATATTTTTTCTGCATGTAAAGAACATTTCACACACATATTATATCAGCTGTGCAAATCAACATAGCTCCATAATCAGCCTCATGGTAACTTAACATCTTACTAACATGGAAAATGGAGCCCATATCTGCCAGTTACTGATCCTTACTTTTCCCGTCAAAGGGAAACCCAGTTTTCTACCCCAGAGGCATCAAACCTGTGGCCAGGAGACTACTTCAAAACCTCCCTGGAACAGTCTGAACCAGATTAAAATGTAATTGGGAAACATTTAGTAAAATCAATAAAAACACAATATAACATAAATAATGTTGATTTGTGATTTTTAAATCAATGTGTGCAGGGATCCATTTCTATATCAGTTTAACACCAAAACTCTACCCCATTGGTCATAGAGGGTTCGTTTAAACCTTTAGAAGACTCAAGCCATGAAATCTTATTTGAGAAATAGATCTAAGGAAGGGAAAAAGAAGGACCAAATGGTCAACTGGTTAGTGGCATAAGATGAACTACTATTATTTGCTTTTAATTAATAGTGTTTTAATAATCATAGTGGCATCTCCAAAGAAATAGGAATTAGACCTATTTGTTTTTGGTACAGGAAACTCCTGGATGAAGAGACTCCTTTTACCAACAGAAGTCAGCACCTTTTCTTCAAATTACAATCCTAGAAAGCTGTCTAGATTACTGACAAGTTAAGTGATTTGATCAAGATCACACAGCTTGTATTTCTCAAAGGCAAGACTAGAAATTGAGTCTTTCTGGCTTTGAGGTTGGCTCACTAGCCATTATGGCATGCTACTTCTCCATTCATTTGAAAAACTAGTTTTACATGGATATGTGAGATATACTAATTCAGTCTATGAAAAATGTGCTTGTCTATTTTATTACTGAGTTATTGAATATGATGGTTATTTGAGCATATGGATTTATGGAACCCTTGCAATGAGTCAAGGGTTCCACAGGTTGCCAACTTTCGTCAGACACCATGCCAGAGGGATCTCTTTTGACATGAACTCCTTCAACTTTTCCAGGGTTGGGGGACAGAAGTAGGGTTGAATTTCTTCCTTTAAAAGTGCTAATAGCTCAGAAATATTTCTTGCTTTATTTTTTTGAACCTGGATAGATTTGGGTATGTATAGACCTTTAAGGTTCCTTCTGTGTCTGAGAGTCTATGCTTGTTTGGGACTTCAAATACTGTCTTGGTTAGGACAGAGAATCAGAGCACATTTTGCTCATCCCAGAGAATGAGGACTTATATTTTTTAAATTAGAGTTTATATTTTTCCTTTCTTTTATTTATTTATTTTATTTGGAGGCAATCAGGATTAAGTGACTTGCCCAGGGTCACATAGCTAATAAATGTCTGAGGCCAGATCTGAACCCAGGTCCTCCTGACTCCAGGGCTGGTGCTATATTCACTGTGCCACCTAGCTGCCCCTTTCCTTTCTTTTATAAAAATTTTAAAAACATATTTTTATATATATCTTTTATTTGACTTAAAATTTTTATTTGTTTCTTTCATCCCCCTCCCTCTCCTACTTAGAGGACTATCCCTTCTAGTAATGTTCGTATGTATATTTGGTGTATCTTCCATGTGAAACAAGGTGCTGCAGTAGCAGTAACAGCCCAACCTAGCTCTCATCTCAACTTCTTTAAGCTCACAGGAAGACAAGGTGTCACTATATAATTAATATGTGTGTGTGTGTGTGTGTGTGTGTATATACATATATATATAATATATGTGTGTGTGTGTATGCATGTGCGTAGATATATAGGTATATTTATATATATATACACACTTACACAAACAAATGGATATATGTATGCATATGTAAGGGACAGAGAGGTAGCACAGCGGATAGAGTGCCAGTCTTAGAGTCACAAAGACCTGAGTTCCAATCTGACCTCAGATACTTACAAGCTGTGTGACCCCCAGTCACTTAAA
The DNA here is from genome assembly GCF_003287225.1 of Phascolarctos cinereus. Taxonomy (NCBI): domain Eukaryota; kingdom Metazoa; phylum Chordata; class Mammalia; order Diprotodontia; family Phascolarctidae; genus Phascolarctos; species Phascolarctos cinereus. The sequence continues at coordinate 182,184,592 of NW_027556180.1, read as the reverse complement.
CCTTCTTTGCCTCAGTTTTCTCACCTGTAAAATGAGCTGGAGAAGGAAATGGCAAACTATTTCACTATCTTTGCCAAGAAAACCCAAAAAAGGGGTCACTAAGAGTCAGAAAATGACTGACCATATATGTATAAATACATATGTATATATATTTATACACACATATATAGAATATACATATCCTATATGTGTGTGTGTGTGTGTGTGTGTGTGTGTGTGTGTGTGTATCTGTGTTTGTGTGTATAGGAGACTGGGTCTCCTTTTAGCTAACCCAGGCTGGAAGTACATAGGCCACCTGTGGGCCCAATCTCACTACTGATTGGCCTAGCAGCTTTGATCTATTCCATTTTAGACCTGAGCTAATTCTCCCTTGCTTAGGCAGCCTGGTCACTCATCATATTGATGCCAGAAATACAGTAGATTCTTGATTTGTCTAACTTACTATAGTTCAGAGCTCCTAAATTCAAATAATTCCCTGCTCTCGTCTTCCCCAGCAAGAATTTACAGGTGTGCACTACCATGTCGAGTCTAGAGGTATTTTATTTAGGCCACTAGCCTAGTGTTCTGAGCAATTTCTCTGACAAACACACAGGCAGTCCCTTTATTAGTGTGCGTGAACCTCTGACTTTGACCAAGCCATATTGCTTCATTGGCTGGGCAAGAAATAAACCCTCATTGACTGGGTTCTAAAGCAACTGGGTGGCACAGTGGATAGAGTGTTGGGCCTGGAGTCAGGAAGACATCTTCTTGAGTTCTAATCTGGGCTCAGATAACTTACTACCTGTGTGATCCTGGGCAAGTCACTTAACCTTGTTTGCTTCAAAAGCCTGCTTTAGGTTTTTATTAAAAAAATATTGCTCAGTGTCATAAAAAAGGAATATTTACAGCCCCCGAACTCCTGTACTATCAGATTTCTTTGGCTCATAGCTTATTTATCACATTGAAATGCGCAGAAAAATTTCAATGTGACCATATCTCCAAAACCTCCTTCTTACCCCCCAGGGCATAGAAAATGAATGAGAGAGAGTGGGGAGGATGGGGTTTCTATCTAGACCCATACTCTAAGATAGTAAAAGTTAAGGGAGAAACTAGAGGGTGCTAGAAGATGGATTCATGTCCTGAGCCCTTCCCTCTGCTGAAGTTTTTAGCAGCTAAAGTCCAGCTAACCCGGACTTGCCTTTCTACGCACTGGTTTGACTAGCCACTCTCTGGGCTGGGGATACTTAGGCACTAGGTCAATCTCTCTTGCATGACAGTTTAGTCTCGTCTTTGCCTCGGCAGCACAGATCTCTAGGGTCTGTCTGAACTCTTTTGGCATGGTTTACAGTAGCAGCAAGCAATGTTCGTGATAGGCATGATCCTTTCCCTAGTAGCTCTAAATTACAAGGGCAAAACAGTCAAGACTGTCAGTATCTCTCTCTGTTAGTAGCCCACAAAGGAATGGCAGGAAGTCTCTCTCATGGACAAAGGAAGGAAGGGGCAAAAAAAGCCAACAACAGCCAACTCTGGATGCCCGCACCCAGGCCTTTGTTTCCTCCTCTTCTCCTAAGCTTGCTCCAATACAAGCACAGTGCTCACTGTTCTTGAAGGAGGGATCAGTGGAATGGGGAGAGGAACACATCTATCATAATCAGTGCTTTCTTCCAGTCCTTTCTCTCTGTCTTAAAATTATCATCATTCCAGGCCCTGATGAAATTATTATTATTATTTTTTAGGCAATCGGGGTTAAGTGACTTGCCCAGGGTCACACAGCTAGTAAGTGTCAAGTGTTTGGTCTGAGGCCGGATTTGAACTCAGGTACTCCTGACTTCAGGGCCAGTGCTCTATCTGCTGCACCACCTAGCTGCCCTCCTGATGAAATTATTGAGAACAGATTGGGTCCCCTACTCCTTATCATGGGCAGTGGTCACATTAGCACATCAGGGAAAGCCCTACCTATTCAGTTTCTTAGGTAGAACTCTAAGAGTTCAAGGGGAACTTGGAGATCAATTAGATAAATCCCTACATTTCACAGTTGAGGAAATTGAGGCCTATAGAAAAGTGACTTGCCCAAGGCCACACAACAAGTAAGTGTCAGAGTCAGAACTTGAACCCACGTCTTTTGATATTAAATCTAGGGCTCTTGGTCACTACATTGTACTATCTCTGCCAGCCAGAGCTGGATGTGTTTGGGGCACCTATGGGTCCAGTTCCACTACTGATTGGCCTCCTCTCCCCTAAAAGAACATTGTCTGAGGCAGAAAAGCCATATGAACCAAACTATGTTTTGAGGAACTACCCTGCAAAGGTCAAAGGATCATGAGACTGTAAATTTGGAGTGGGAAGGGACCTTAGAAGCCACCTGATTCAGTCTCCTTCTAGTTCTAAGTCCTACAAGTGAGTGGCAAGTACAAATCAGCTTCCTTCTTAAATTCCAAAACCGTACTACACAATTTCAGGTTGGGTAACAAAATCAGCGGTAATATTCACATGCTCCCTGAATATTTCTGATTAGATAAGAGAGTAAGAGTCACATTTACGACCTATTTCCAAAGCTATTAATTGGTAACATCTGCTTCTTTGCTGTGACTTCCTCTCTTTGAACGATCTCTTTCCCTCTCCCAGAGACAGTAGTTAAAGAATGGTTTCTAAATTCACTGTCTGTGATTATACCAATTTCTTAATTCTTCCTTACGTTACTGGGTTAGCAGAGCCTTTGCCCCCCCCCCCCCCCGTATTTCTTCATTCAGCCCACCTGCCAGACTTTTGTCTGCCCACGCCCCAGTGAACTCACTCTGAGATTTTCCTTTTTATAGCTGATCTCCTTTCATATTTTCTAATCCACTTTAGGAAGTATATGCAATTAGTCACTGGAAAACCCAGAAACTCCCTACTTCCCAATTCCCAATTACCACAAAAAGTGCTGTTATGAATATGTTAGTAGATAGGACCTTCCTTTCTGACAAAGCAATAGAAAATTGGAAAGAAAGAGAGTGCCCATTGATTGGGAACTGGTTGAACAAATTTGTGGTATGTAAAAGTAATGGAATATTATTGAACCAAAAAAGAAAAATAGTAAATATGAGAAATTCAGAGAAGTGTGGTGACAGAGTGAAAAAAGGGAAGCCAAGAGAATAATATATCAATCAACCAATCAACTAATCATAAAGCATGTATTAAGTGCTTATTATGTGCCCGACACCGTGCTAAGCACAGTAGATGCAAAGAAAAGTAAAAATGGCTGGAAGTCCCAACCTATCAGAATGAATTCTCTGATCTCAGTGAGCTCGCTTCTAGGGAAGCCCAGAAAAGTGTAGGTGCCCAGCTTCAGGAGAAAGGTTTTTCAACCTGAATGTGAGAGGTCGCAAATTTGGATTCTATGCTTGTTTTAAGTCTGAGGCACTCTTATTATTTTTTTTTTGTATTTAAGACAACTTACAACATTGTTTCTTTTCAAAAAGACGTTGTTTTAATAGCAGAGTGCAAGGGGTGTTGTATTTGAAGTCAGAGGACCTTGGTTTGAATCTCCCACTCGGCTACTTCCTAACCTGTGTTACTGACCTTGTTGTGAGAATCAAATGATAAGATATTTGCAAAAAGCTCTTTGCACAGTGCCTGGAACTTAGTAAGTGCTATATAAAGGCTTATCCAGTTCCCTTCCCCACTTGTACAATCCCTCCTCTCCAAAATAATGGGGTTAGAATAGATGGCCTCCAAGATCTCTCATAGTTCTAAAGCTATAATCCTACAATCTTAAAAACAGTGTAATATGCCTCAAAGGTCTGACAGCCGCCCAGTCTCTTGAGTAGAGCAGGTGGGAGTGTAGGAATTCAGTTCAATTCCATTCAAAGGGCTTCAAGCCAGAAGACTGGCTGACCATTTGTTTCAGATGTTTTACAAGGAATTCTGGTTCAGGTTGTCTTTGGATTAGATGGTCTCTGAAGCCCATTCTAACTCAGATTCTGTGAAACCATAAGGCAGCTAATTCCATTTCATTCCACATGAATCAGACATTTATTAAGCACCCACTGTTTATACTGTGCTGGAAGCTGGGATGATCCAAAACTTAAATAAATCCCTTCAAATCTTTAAAATTTTATTCTAGATAGAATTTTATTCTAAAATTGTATTGAAAGCGATCATATTTTTTTATTTCAATCATTTTGAATCTTTTAAAATATGTTCATTGATGTCTATTTCTTGGTCTCATTCATTTCCCGTTATACTGAGTCTCAATGAACCCTTCCTTGTAAAAAAAGGAAAATAATTCTACCAACCAATCAGCGAAGCAATCACATCTGAGAGCGTATTCAACATTCTGCTGTACCTGAGTGAGACAATGTAAACAGTGTGAGATCTCTCGAATGGACTGAGTGTAACAGTTTTGCAGACTGTTACAAACTCAAGGTTGGTTACGCTAGCCTGAATAGGCCCAAGTTTCAAGTTCCTAGAAAAACACATGATCTGTACAGTTACATTAGTGTTAGGTAATGGCTAATGCTAAATAAGGATAAAATAGCCAGGATTGGTAGTATTATAATGAGATTCCTTGTTTCTGGGGTAGATTTTCACGTTTTAGATTGTAAGGCTGAAACTCCTGTCCAATGGGAATTTACAGCCAGCGGTGGGTGGGTGTCTCTGCGTTAGGACTATATAACCTTTGTTCTGACCTTTGTGCCTCTCCTCTCTTCGCTCGGACTGCGGGAGGAAGCAGATGCCCACTTCTCGCGAGAATGTAATAAATCTTTCGCTTTATACCTAGAAAATCTCTGAGTGTTATTTTTGGGTAACTGTAGCACACAGTCCTCTCTACAAAGGGATGTGTATTTTACATCCTGTTCCCTAGGGCCAGGATTGCTTTCATTACAATTCATCTGAGTTTAACTTTCTTTTAGTGTTGTTTTAATTTGCATTGATAGTAGGGGCCATTTTTACTTTTCTTTGTACCTACTGTACTTAGCACAGTGTCTGGCATATAGCAACCACTTAATACATGTTTTTTGATTAATTGATTGGTTGAGTGATATATTATTCTCTTGGTTTTGCTTTGCTCACTCTTTGTCACCAGACTTCTCTGGATTCCTCATACTTGCTATTTCTTTTGGTTCAATAATATTCCATTACTTTCACATATCACAATTCGTTCAACCAGTTCCCAATCAATGGGCACTCTCTTTCTTTCCAGTTTTTTATTACCACAAAAAGTGCTCCTATGAATATGTTGATAGATAGGGACCTTCCCTTCTGACAAGAATCTCCTCGGTATATATACCCAATAGTGGGATTGATGGGTTGCAGAGTATGACCACTTAAATGGCTTTTCTCTAAAGCAATCATTTAAAGTTTTGTAAGCACTTTGCTTAAAGAAAATAAATCTTTTCAAATTAATTTTTTCCCCTTGTTTTATGTCTGGGAGAGGATGTCATTTCTACTTGAGGGAAATGGATAATTTTTAATTTTAGTAGATTTTTAATCAGATAATATGTAGCATTTTCATAGCACCTCATATTTTCCAAACATTTTTACTTGCTTAATCCTTAGACATGCTATTCTTCATTAGTATTATCTCTTAAGGTAGCAGATCCAGACAGGTACTATACATTCTGTGCAGACAGTGCTATCATAAAACTTGACAAATGCTGTCCTGAGGCATGAGGCATTAAGACTTAATCTCACCCAATTTAGGAAAAAAAAACTTGGGAAAGGTAAATTTCTCAAGCAAAGCTCTTGTTTTGTTTCTGTGCTAAGGGACTTGTTTTCACCTGCATGAAAAATTTTCTATATTATATGCTCAGTTGGGCTGTAGCAAGAGAAACAGAGGATATGTACACACACCCAGTTTACTTCCTTACTAAATATTTTTCATTTGTGCTCATTGCCTCATATGGGAACAGTATGTACCATTTGGAGCGATTAACATTTGTGGGCTTTTTGGTGGTTAAAAATGTGGGCATGGTAGAGTTATTGTAAAGACGTTACTTAATGAAGCAACAAGTACTTTTTAAGTGCCTACTATGTGTTAAATGCTGGAGGATACAAAGACAGAAGTGAAACAGTGAGTTATTCCTTCAAAGAACATGCTATGAGAGGAGATAGCATATGCATGTATGAGTGTGTACAAAATGCATATGAAATAAGTACAATGTAATTATACTATTATTATTCATTCATTCATTAGCTCATTCACTTATTTATTTGTTCAGTGGAAAAGGCACTCGTAGCTCCAGGTAAGAGACGGGATTCAGAAATACTTCATGTTAAGGGTGGCAGTGAAACTACAATTTGAAGGAAATTAGGGGATTAGTTTTAGTATCAAGTATTAATCTGTTGTTGGTGGTGTTCAGTTGTTTCAATTATGTCTGACCCTTTGTAACCTTATTTGGGGTTTTCTTGGCAAAGATACCAGAGTGGTTTGCCATTTCCTTTTCCAGCTCGTTTTACACTTGAGAAAAAACTGAAGCAAACTTATATGACTTGCCCAGGATCACATAGCTAGTAAGTGTCTGAGGCCAGATTTGAACTCGGGAAGATGAGTTTTCCTGGCTTCAAGCCCAGCACTTTATCCATTTTGACACCTAGCTGCCCATCAAGTGTTAATAGATCTAAACTATTCTTATACAGGTTATTTGAGAGTTGAGGTAGGAAAGGAATGAAAATGCAAAGAAAACAATAATATTCTTTTGAATTCTTCACTAATTTCCCAGTTTCCAATGTCACATTGCAGTGCAGAAATGACCATGGATTCTTAAAGTCAATACCAGAACACAAGTTCTAATGTGTTGTAACAAACTGGAAAGGCTTTGAGTTGGGTCTAATAATAGACTGCGTATCTCTCATCCAAGCCTATCTATGTGTAAAGAGGCTCCCTCCAGAAGGTTGGCTACTTGAGGATGAATTTTTTTTAGCCTCAGCAATGAATGGAACTGCCTAACAAGCTGTGGAGGGTTAGTTGCCTGTGTTGGTAGAAGAAGACCTATATACACATTAATGAAGTGGTATCTTTTGAGGTACTATTTGAATGAGTAGGTTGGGTGGTAGAATGGAAAGTGTCTTGTTTTTTTGGAGTCAGAAGACTTGAATTCAGTCTCTGACTTACTACCTATCTGACCTAGGGCAAAACATTTCATTTGCCTGATGTGGAGTTTTTCCATCTATAAAATGAAGAGGTTAAACTTAAGTATCCTCTGAGGTTACTTCCAGTTGTAAATCTTTGTTCCTATGACTGTCTGTGTAACTTTATAAAGATCCCCAGATAGTGAGATGCAATTGTTGATGAAAATAGGAATGGGAAAGAGTTCATTTGTGCTTGAAATGTTAGCAAAACTCTGTGGACAAGGGCTATACTTTTCACTGGAGAGATAGCGCAGCATGGTGTATGGAGTGGTTGGCCTGGAATTAAGAAGGAATGAGTTTAAATGCCACTTCTACCAATCATTAATTAGCCTTGAGATACTGAATAAATCATTTGAACTCACTGCACCTCTATTTCCTCATTTATAAAATAGGGATCATAACTGTATTACCTCCCTCACACAATTATTGGGAGGCTCAAATGAGATTTTATACACATAGATACCCATAAACACATATACAAACATATTTGCATATGTAAAGATGTTACATGTCTATTATTTTTGCTAATAATGATAATAATATGTCTGATTTGTTTGCTAAATGTTAAAAGTTCTGCCTTTGAACCAACTTGCTGTAGAAGTATAGAAATTGGCTCAGCTAGGCTGCATAGTGAGTAGAGTACTGACTCTGGAGTCAAGAGGACTTGAATTCAGCTCTGGCCTCAGACACTTACTAACTATGTGACCCTGGGCAAGTCACTTAACCCTGATTGCCTCCAAGAAGAAGAAGAAGAAGAAGAAGAGAAATCAGCACTTACAAGAAAAGCATTTTACAACAGTAAGTAGCTAGATCCCCTCTATATAGATTGTAAACTTCTTGAGAACTTGGACTGTAATTTTTTACCTTTATATCCTAGTACCTTACATAATTCCCTTGGCACATAGTAGGTGCTTAATAAATGTTGAATGAATGAGTACAGGTGGCCTTTTTGTTTTCATGTTAGTAGAAATTTTCCACGAAATACAGATATTCTGCTCGCTCTTGAATTTCTACAGGTTCTTAAGTTCAATATAGTAGCTCAAGCCCCTATTCAATGCCTTTTCTGCTAATAGACCAGGCAAGAACTGTACATTGAAAAGTGTTTAGTTTGGACAGAATATGAAAGGAAATAAGGGAAGGGGAAAAAAGTCACATAATTAAATCATTCTGAGCCTTCCTTAAAAGAATACAATTTCCCTACAGACTCAGAATTGGAAAGAGTGCATCCTTTTGACTGAGTCCAAGTTTTACAGAACAAATCTTTTTATTAAGGAGATTTGTTTTGTGAAGTTTGGATTCAGTCAAAGAGCTACACTTGAGGACCTAGAGGGCCACATGTTGCCTCGAAGCCTCAGGTTCCCCATCCCTGGCCTTTAGGCCTTAGTGCCAGCAGGTAGAAGACCTCCATTTGTTTTTCTGGCTTCCAGTTTGCAGCAGCCAACTGTTTTGCTGCTGCTTGTCCCCTCTCCCCCGCCCATGCAGATACTTGGTGTAGTCTAGTCAGTCAATCAGTCAGTAAACATTTATTAAGCTCCTACTATGTGCCAGGCACAGTGCTAAGTGCTGGGATACAAAGACAAAAACAAACAAGCAAACAAGAAAAAAGAACTAGTCTCTGCTCTCAAAGAATTCACAGTTTGAAGGAGGAGAAAGCAAATAAACAGTGATGTACAACATGGATATGTTTTACAAATAAATAGAGGAAAGGCACTAGGGCAGCTAGGTGGCACAGTGAATAGAGTGCTGGGTCTAGAGTCAGGAAGAACTGAGTTCAAATTTGGCCTCAGACACTTACTAGCTGTGTGACCCTGGGCAAGTCACTTAAACCTTCTTTGCCTCAGTTTCTCATCTGTAAAATGAGTTAGAGAAGGAAATGGCAAACTGCTCCAGTATCTTTGCCAAAAAAAAAAAACCCAAAAGGGGTCATGAAGAGTCAGACATGGCTGAAAATGTCTGAACAACAACAACAACAAAAAAAACCTAGAATTAGGAAAGATCAGGAATGGCTTCCTATAGAGCAGGAACAGAAGCAGAGCCACAGTACCCAGGATCACAACCTAGCTTGTGACATCCTGATGCCGAACTCTCTCCTACTTCCCATATCCGATCTCTTGCCAACGTCTGTTGATTTTACTTTGCTATCAATTCTAAGAACAAATGAGCAAAGAGTCACAGAGGTTATGCCTTCCTGGGGCCCACAGCACTTCCAAGTGCAGCCTTGACCAACTTAAAATGTAATTGGGAAATGTCTAACAAAATACAATAAAATGTAGATAATGTTAATATGTGGTTTTCTGAGTCAATATGCATCCTGCATGGATATTTAAGTAAAATGTAGTCCCTATTTCTATTTGAGCTTGATACCACTGTTGTAGAAGGTAGGGTTTTTGCTGGGGCTTGAAAAAAGCCAGGGAAGCCCAGAGGCAGAGATGAGGATGGAAGGAATTTGAGTCATGGAGGTCAGCCAGAAAAAATGCCCAGATATGGGAGCTGGAGTATCTTGAAGGAACAGCAAGGAGGTCAGTGTTGCTGGATTGCTGAGTATGTGGGGAGGGAAGGGGATTAAGATATAAGAAGTTTGGAAAGTTTGTAGGGTGAGGGACAAGTTATGAAGGGGCTTTGGATGCCAACAGAAGATTTTATATTTGATTCTGGAAGAGTTAGGGAGTCATTGAAGTTTATTGAATGGAGAAGGTCACATGGTCTTTAGAAAGGTGACATCTCTTTGGAAAGATAACTTTGGCAGCTGAGTGGAGGAAGATGGATTGGACTGGGGAGTTACTTGTAGCAGGCTGACCTACCAGTAGTAATAATCCATCAGTGAGAAAGTAAGGTCCTGCACACAGGGGTGGCAGTGTCAAAGGAGAGAAGGGATGAATGTGAGAGATGTTACCAATGTCAGGATCCCCATGCCAAGACCACCCTTCTCTTTTTACTCCTCTCTTTTTACTATTAAGAGACACCCTGTTTTTCCAGAGTTAAGGCCCAGTGAGTAAACGGTGCCCTGAGCTTGGCATAACAACAATCCTTTGCATGCACCCTCTGGATGAACTCAGGCAGAGCAAAATCTCAGAATTGTTTCACACCAGCACCAGATGGTCTCTGAGCTTGGACAAGCACCTTCAGTACCCATGTTCTGGTCATGAAGTGCTGCTATGAATCAAACTTACCCCTCATTGTCAGGGCAACCGCTCACTGCATGACTACTAATATATTTATTGAGATTTGCCCACACTAAAGTGGGTCTCCTTGTTATCAGAGGAGGTCCTGGTACAGATGTGTAGTTTCTCTCCTCCACTGGAATAAAGGAAGCTCTTTTCTTATGACTGTTGTTATCTCTTTGCTTTTATTTTGTTTTTTCAGAGTTAACTGTGGTTGTGATAACCTCTGTGAGCTCTTTGGTATTTTCAGAGTTAACAGTGGTTGCATAACCTCTGTGACCCTTTGGTCATTTGTTTTTAGGGTTGACACCAAAGCAAAATCAACAGACCTTGGCAAGAGAGCAGATATGGAGAGTGAGAGAGAGTGAGGCATCGAGGATATCACAAGCTAGATTATGATCCTGGGTGCTGTGGCTCTGCTCCACATCTGATTCTGTTCAGCTCTGGAAGCTGCAGCATGTGCTGTTACCCATCTTTGTAGCGTTCATTCACAGAAGCCCCTCCCTTTACTACAGCTACCTCTTCTCTCTGCCTTTGTAGCTCTGATAACACTGAAGAAGGCTTGCTTTTGCTGCTGCTACAGGGCTGTGTAGCTACCATCTGCTGAAACTCTGCTCCGCACCTGCTTCCCACCACAGCTGCTGCTTACTCTTTTAGAGTGAGCCAGCCCAAGTTAACATGCCTGGAGGCTAGTCAACACATTATCAACCTTGCTAGTATGCCAAACTGGGATGCCCAGATGGTCTACAAAAGCGCTACTCGGGACGCTTAGAAGATCCTCCCAAACTCACCTCTCAATGCCAAGTCTCCAGCCTTTCTTTCTAGTTGGATTAGGCTAAATGGATTTCAATTTCCTCTTCCCTACATAAGGGCAATAATAGCTAGCATTTAGATATAGAGGAGGACTCCAAGTAGAAAGCCTTTCTTTGGATGTATAGAATGAGGGCTGTCATTGTGTGGCTCAAAGGGAGACAGAACAGACATTGCTAGCCTCTTTTCCTTTCCCCCAGCTCCTTCAAAAGAGATTTTAATTAAAGAGAGGGAGAGGAGAGAGAGAGAGAGAGAGAAGAGAGAGAGAGAGAGAGAGAGAGAGAGAGAGAGAGAGAGAGAGAGACTTTAATTCTTGCCAGGAGGGGACACGGGAAGCTGGTGCTAGAGATGACTCTGTTCTCGGAGAGAGGGAATTTTTGTTATGGTTTAAGTGTTTCAGTTCATGTCCAACTCTTCATGACCCCATGTGGGGCTTTCTTAGTAAAGATATTGGAGTGGTTTGCCATTTCCTTTTCCAGTTCATTTTACAAATGAGGAAACTGAGGCAAACAGCGTTAAGTGACTTGCCCAGGGTCACGTAGTTCATAATTATCTGAGGCCAGATTTGAACTCAGATCTTCCTGATTTCAGGTCCAGCACTCTATCCACTGCACCACCTAGCTGCTGCTGAAAGAGGGGATACTGGGCTAGAATTAGATTTATCTGCTCCCTTGAATGTGGCAGCTAGGTGGTGCAATGGATAAAGTACTAAGCCTGGAGTCAGGAAGACCTGAGTGACCCTGGGGAAATCACTTAACACTGTTTGCTTCAGTTTCCTCATCTGTAAAATGGGCTCGAGAAAGAAATAGTAAACCATTCCAATATCTTTGCCAAGCAAACCCCCAAAAGGGTCATAAAGAGTCAGACACAACTGACAATGACTAAACAACCAAAGCACCCTTGAATATTATTAGTCTAGGGGATATGATTGTGTTCAGTCTAACTTTTGATCAGTTTGTCATTATTATTGTGGGTGAAGGGGAATTCCAAGGTGTTCTCCCATAACTCAGATCATCTGAGAGAGAGGGTCTTGGATTTCACCCAAGAGGACATTCCTCACTGAAGTCTCTAGTGTAGCAAGGTAGGGATAGGGACATGAAGGAGACTGCCACCTCTTCTCAAGTCTTTCCAGAGTCTTTTCCTTCAGCAACCTAAAGTAGAGTTAATTTCTTCTATCTTCCTTCTTGAAGCTGGAAACCAGAGCACCCAAAGTACCTTGAAACTCGAAGAAGACCTTAAGTTTAAGGAATCTTGAAGGGGATTAGCAAAGAGATTACAGCAATTTATCACAAGGATAATTCACTATGACTAAGTGGGATTTATACAAGAAATGTAGGGCTGGTTCAATATTAGGAAAACTATCAGCATAATTGACCATAGCAACAACGAAATTAACAGAAATTATAATGATTATCTCAATAGATGCAGCAAAAGCTTTTGACAAAATACAGCACCCACAGTAGAGAGCATACAAATAGAATCTATCTAAAACTGTCAACAAGTATTATATGTAATAGGGATAAACTAGAAGCATTTCCAAAAAGATCATGTGTGAAACCAGGACATCCATTATCACCACTGTTATTCAATAGTGTACTAGAAATGTTAGCTTTAACAATAAGAGAAGAAAAAGAAATTGAACGAATTAGAATAGACAAAGAAGAAACAAAGCTATCACTCTTTGCAGATGCTATGATGGTATACTTAGAGAATCTTAGAGAATGAACTAAAAAACTACTTGAAACAATTAACAACTTTAGCAAAGTTGCAGGATATAAAGTGAACCCGCATAAATCATTGGCATTTTTATGTATTACTAACAAAGCCTAGCAGCAAGAGATAGAAAGAGAAATTGCATTTAAAGTTACCGTAGATAATATAAAATATTTGGGAGTCTACCTGCCAAGACAAACCCAGGAACTATATGCATACAATTACAAAACACTTTTTACACAAATAAAGTCAGATATAAACAATTTTTAAAAATTAATTATTCATGGTTAGGCCAAGCTAATATAATAAAAATGACAATTCTACCTCAAGCAATTTACTTATTCAGCGCCATACCAATCAAAATACCAAAAATTATTTCATAAAAATCATAACAAAATTCATCTGGAAGAACAAAACATTCAAAATATCAAGGGAATTAATGAAAAGAAATGCAAAGGAAGGTGGCTTACCCATGCAGATCTAAAACTGTATTATAAAGTAGAAATGATCAAAACTACTTGGTACTGACTAAGAAATAGAGTGTTGGATCAATGGAATAGGAATAGGAATAGAAATAGGTTAGGTACACAAGACACATCAGTGACTATAGCAATCTACTGATAAACCCAAAGACTCCAGCTTCTTGGATAAGAACTCACTATTTTGAGAAAAACTGCTGAGAAAAGTGAAAAATAGTATGGCCGAAACTAGGTATAGACAGGAATCTTACACCATGTACCAAGATAAGTCAAAATGATTATATAAATTAGACATAAAGGGTGATACCATAAGCAAATTCGGAAAGCAAGGCATAGTTTGCCTGTGAGATCTGTGGAGAAGGGAAGAATTTACGACAACAGAAGAGATAGGGTACATTATAAAATGCAAAATAGATAATTTATTACATTAAATTAAAAAGGCTTTGTACAAAAAGCCAATGCAATCAAGATTAGAAGAAAAGCAGAGGGGCAGCTAGGTGGCACAGTGAATAGAGCACCAGCCCTGGATTCAGGAGGACTTGAGTTCAAATCTGGCCTTGGACACATGACACTTACTAGCTGTGTTATCCTGGGCAAGACACTTAACCCTGTTGCCTAGATTAAAAAAAAAAAAGAAAAGAGAGAAGACAAGCAGAAAGCTGGGAAACAATTTTTTACAGCCAATGTCTTTGATAAAGGCTTCATTTCTAAAATATATACTGAACTGAGTGAAATTTATAAAAATACAAGTCATTCCCCAGTTGACAAATGGTCAAAGGATATGAACAGGCAGTTTTCAGATGAAGAAATTAAAGCCATCTATAGTCATATGAAAAAAATGCTCTAATCACTATTGATTAGAGAAATGCAAATCAAAACAACTCTGAACTACCACCTCACACCTATTAGATTGGTTAACATGACAAAAAAAAAAAGGAAAATGATAAATGTTTCAGAAGATGTGGGAAAATCAGAACACTGATACATTGTTGGTGGAGTTGTGAACTGATCCAACCATTCTGGAGAGCAATTTGGGACTATACCCAAAAGCCTATAAAACTGTGCATACCCTTTGATCCAGCAATAGGTCTGTATCCTAAAGAGATCATTAAAAGGGGGAAAGGACCCATGTGTACAAAAATATTTACAGCAGCCCTTTTTGTGGTGGCCAAGAATTGGAAACTGAGTGGGAAAAACTTACATGAATTGATGCTGAATGAAATGAGTAGAACCAAGAGAACATTGTCCACAGTAGCAGCAACATTGTGCATGGATCAACTTTGATATATTTAGCTCTTCTCAGCAATACAGTGATCTAAGACTCATGATGGAAATTGCCGTCTACATCCAGAGAAAGAACTATGGAGTCTGAATGCAGATTGGATCTAGAAATAAGTAACTTCCTGACTTACAATTCAAGTCTTTTTCCATTATGTTAGTTCTTTTATGCTTCTCTGCCTCTGTCTATTTCCACTACCCTAAAAATTCCAACACTCAAAACTGGCCTGACATTTTTCACTATGAAGTAGAATTTGGCAGATTCATCTTGATCCTTATCTAAAGAGAATTTAATTATTGGGGAAGGTAGTAAAGGGATCCTTTTATAAGGTGTTCTCACCCACAAGGCAGTTAGTACTATAAACCAATACATGAATTCCAAAGTCAAAATTTTAAGGTCTCAATATACTATGTATTGGTGGCTGGGGAGAGGGACAACCACTGTGTTCAGGAAAGGAGTTTCTTTAGATGCTGTCTCCATACTATGTGCCTCTACTGCAGCCATCATACTTAGGCCCCTCCTGCTGGAACTCTGCTCCTGGGATTCTGGTCTCAGTTTGGTGAGCTCTTATCTATCTTGTCCAGAACCAGGCCTCTATGTCATTTCCTGGCCATCTCCACAACATGCTATGGGCAGGTATAACATTTCTACCCATTTCCCTTTTATGTGTTGTCTTTACCTTTATATTTCTTCCCTTTTCTTAACAGGGGGCCTTTTGCCTCAGCCTCTCCAACCCCATCCTACCCCAAATCCCTTATCTTACTGTTGATTCTGCCCTAGGCTACAAGAATGATCCCCTTGTGGGCAACATTTTTGTAATCCATTATAAAGGAGAAGCAGGATGCTGTAATGGAGAGAGAGTTGAATTTAGAGTCAGGAAGTCTGGGTTTAAGGCCCACCTCCAGCATCTGGTGATTGTGGAATCCAGGTCAAGTCGCTTAATCTCCCAGTGATTTAGGGAACTCTCTTAACTTTTACAATTGTTCTCAAACTTTTTAGTCTCAAGATCCCTTTATACTCCTAAAAATTGAAGACCTTAAAGACCTATTGTTTATTTGAGTTATACATATTGGTATTTACTATAATGGAAATATAATGGAAACTAAAATATCCTAGTATTATTATGGAAATAGTTTTGACCTCATAGAACTCTTCTTGAAATGGTCTTGGCCACCCCAGGGGTAGGCCAACCACACTTTGAATACTGATGCTCTAAAAGTATAAATTTCAGAAAAGGATTCATGCCTTCTACCTCCATCTCCTCCTTTACCCCTATCTCATGTGAAAAGGTGGTTTTCCTCCTTACCAAGGCAAACCACTCTACCTGCACAAGAGATCTCTTGTCTTCTCCAACAGATTGCTCCCTCTGTCATTTGCACTCTCTCACTTATCTTCAGTATCTGCCTGTCTACTGACATCTTCGCTATTGCCTACAAACATGCCCATGTCTCCTTCATTCACAAAAAATCCTCACTTGGAGCAGAACCAGGAGAACATTGTGTACAGTAATAGCAAAATTGTAAGGATGATCAACTGTGAAAGAATTAGCTACTTTGATCAAGACGATGATCCAAGATGATTCCAAAGGACCCATGATGAAAAATGCTATCCACCTCCAGAGAGAGAACTGATGAACTCTTAGTGCAGATTGAAGCATACTTTTTAAACTTCCTTTATTTTCCTTGGGATGTGTGTGTGTATGTGTGTGTGTGTGTGTGTGTTTTCTTTTGCAACATGGCTAGGATGGAAATGTTTTGCATGACTTCACATATATAATCAATATCATATTGCTTCCCTTTTTAAGGAGTTGAGGAGGAGAGGGAGAGAATTGAAATTCAAAATTTTTTTAAATGAATGTTAAATTGTTTAAAACATGTAATTGGGAATTATTTAATAAAATAAAATATGTTTAATATTTTAAAAATCCTCACTAGATCCTCCTGTTCCCAATAATTCTAGTCCTATATGTCTTCTTCCCTTTACTGCTTAACACCTTGAGAAGGTTGTTTATAATAGGTGCTTCCACTTTCTCCTCTCTTCTCTCTCTCTCTCTCTCTCTCTCTCTCTCTCTCTCTCTCTCTCTCTCTCTCTCCTACAGTCTAGCTTCTGACCTCATCACCTCACAGAAACTGATCTCTCCAAAGTTACAATTTCTTAATTGCAAAATCCAATGGACTTTTCTCAATTTTCATTCTGCTTGACCTTTCTGCAGCCTTTGACACTCTTGATACCTTCTTTACCTTGCTACTCTTTTCCCTCTGGTTTTTGAGACACCCCTGTCTCCTGGTTTTCCTCCTACCTATCAGACTACTCTTTCTCAGTCTCCTTTGCTAGATCCTTATCTAGGTCACACCCTCTAACCACTGGTATCCCGCAGGGCTCTGTCCAGGGTCTTCTTCTCTCTTTCTTTATAGTACTTCACTAAGTGACCTCATCAGCCTCCCTGGGATTTAATTGCCATCTTTATGATAACAAACCTACCCGTCCTGCCCTAACGGCTCTCCTGTCCTCCAATGTCACAACTCCAAATTCCTTTTAGATATCTTGAACTGGATGTCCAGTTGACATTTTAAACTCAACAAGTCCAAAGTTGAACTAATTATCTTCCTCCTAAATTCTCTCCTTCTTATTACTGTCCAGTACACCACCATCCTCCAAGGCCCTGAGGTTCACAACCTAGGAGTCATCCTAAATTCTTTATTCTCTCATCCACCCCCAACCCCCAATATCTAATCTATTGCCAAGGCCTGTCAATTTTACCTTTTGCAGCATTTCTCAAATATATCTCTCTCTACTCAGATAATGCCAGCACCTTGTTTCAGGCCCTTATCACCTCATACTTGGACAATTGTAATAGCCTGCTGGTGGGTCTGCCCAACTCAAGTCTCTCTCCACCCAATTCATTTTCCATTCAGCCACTAAAGTGACTTTCCTAAAATGCAATCCCGATCTTCTCACCTCCCTACTCAATAAACTCCAGTGCTTCCCTCTCACCTCTAGGACCAAATACAAAATCTCCTGTTTGGTATTTAAAACTTTTCATGACCTAGGCCCCCAACCTTTCCAGTCTTCTTTCACCTGACTCCTGCCATGTATTCATCAATCTAGTGACATTGGCTTCTTTGCTGTTCCACAAACAAGGCACTCCATCTCTGGGCTTCAGGCATTTTCTCTGGCTATGTTTCATGCCTGGAATTATCTCCCTCCACATCTGTGTTTCCTGACTTCCATGGCTTCCTTTAAGTCCCATTTAAAAGCCTATCTTCTACAGAAAGTCTTTCCTAACCTCTCCTAATTCTAGTTCCTTTCCTCTTTTAATTATTTCCTATTTATCCTACTATAGCTTGTTTGTACATAATTGTTTACATACTGTCTGCCCCATTAGACTGTGAGCTCCTTGAGGGCAGGGACTGTCCATTGCTTCTTTTTGTATATTCAGGGCTTAGCACAGTGCCTGATACATAGTAGGCACTTAATAAGTGCTTATTGTCTCACTAGCGTGGGTATAGGAAGTCACTCCTTGGCAATTCTCTATACTGATAAAACCAGAGGTTTAAAAAAAAAAGATACTTGTATATGTATATGTGTATATACACATATATGTATATATATATGTACCCTAAGGAAGTAATATTCAAAATGTTTACTGTGTTTGTACATTTCTGGAAACAATGCAAAACAGAATATATTTTTAAAATAAATTTTTCTTGATATCTCTTATTTCTTTACATTGCCTAAATTTTCCCCAGTATACCTCTTTCTTCCCCTCCCAAAAAGCCATCCATTATAACAAAGAAAAATACATGTTCATTATTTTTTTACATCAGTGTCACCGCCCAAAGATAACTCTTCCCCCATAGAACCCTCCCCTGTAACAAAGAATTTCAGCTAAGCAAAGTAAGCCAACACATTAACAATCTCTGCCTCGTACTTATAGCCCACCTCCTCTCTACCAAGAGTAAGAAATTATATTTCCCCTTTAGTCATCCAGAACCGAGATTAGTTACTGTATTGACCAGGGCATTAATGTCTTTGAGTATTAGTTTACTTCATATTAATGGGCAAATTGTCCTCTTGGTTCTGCTTATGCTATTCTGCATCAGTTTGTAGAAATCTTCCCAAGTTTCTTTGAATTCTTTGAATTCTTTATATTTGTCTTTTCTCAAGATTCAATAATGTTCCATTGCATCCACATACCATTTGTCCAGCCATACCCCAAATGATGAACACCCTCTTTGCTTATTGCCACCACAAAAAAAGTGCTGCTATAAATATTTTGGTATATATGGAACCTTTCTTTCTGTCTGAGGTTGCTGGTGCATATACTCAATAATAGCATTGCTGTCTCGAAAGGTTCGTAAGGTTTGCTATAAAGCACATGGATTATTTAAAAATCAAAATTCTGTGAATGTTAGCTAAGAATCCATTATGTGCAGAGAACTCACATACAAACTTCTGTACTTCCACTTCTTCCTACTCATCCTCAAGCTAATGAAGATTCCTGTGGTCATTACTTCAAACTTACTGTATAATTAGAAATCATGCTATTGGTGGTATTGGTTCATTTTCAAATTCATGCCTCTGAAACGCTTCTATCATATGGAATTGCTGTTTTTTTGCCCATTCTGCCATTGAGTGCAATCATGTGATAGATTAATGGCCACTAGTAGTCTAATCACACAACTTTATCTTCCATCTACCAGCCAACTTCTCCCTATATTTGCAAATGTGTTGTCAACAGCCAAAGTGCATTTAATTGATATGAAGAAATGGACATAGATACATATCGCTATACATGGTCTAGATTGATTTCATTGTTGTAGGGAGTTTCAGAGTGTGGAAATTCCCTCTGTTAATGCTAATCAAGAGCTCTTCTATAACTACAACTCCATCAGAGAGCTGCCTAGCAGCACTAAGAAGTTGCATTACTTGCCAAAGGTCAAAAAACTGTTACATGTCAGAGGCAAGACTTAAAGCCGATCAGGCCACGCTTCACATCCCATCCTGACAATCTCCCAGGGCACTTTGCCATCTGCCCTTCCATGCTGCTTTGCTTCCCTCCTCTGGAAGACACTAGCAATTGGAATTGGGAAAGGTCACCTGCAGAAAGTGGGATATGAGCGGAGATGGGGAGGATAGAGAGCATTTTAGGCATGAGGGACAGCTAGTGAAAAGGCATGGAACTGGAAGATGGAATGTCATGTGTGACGATTAGCAAGAGGGGTAGGGTAGCTGGATTTTAAACTATGGAAGCAAGGGAATATGAGGTATAAGAAGCCTGGAAAGGTAGGAAGGAACAAGGGGGCAGCACTGGAGGTAGAGCACTGGACCTAGAGTGGAGAATTTTTTTTTAGGCAATTGGGGTTAAGTGACTTGCCCAGGGTCACACAGCTAGTAAGTGTCAAGTGTTTGGTCTGAAGCCAGATTTGAACTCAGGTCCTCCTGACTTCAGAGCCGGTGCTCTATACACTGTGCCACCTAGCTGCCCCGCGTCAAGAATTCTTGAGATCAAATCAAGCCTCAGACACTTACTGGCTTGTGACCTAGATAAGTCACTTAGCTTCTGTTTCCTCATCTGTAAAATGGGGATAATAATAGCATCTACCTCCTGTTGTGAGGCTCAAATGAGATATTCATTGTAAAGCACTTAGTATGGCACCTGGCACATAGTAAGCAAGTAAGCTTTTAGAAAAAAATCACTTTGGGGATAGAGTGGAAGACAGATTGGAGCGGGGAAAAACTTGAGTCAGAAAGGTCAATCAGAAGACTATTGGAATAGTTCAAGGGAGAAAGAGAGACTGAACTACGGTGGTAACTATATGAGTGCAGAAAAGGCATATGTTCTAAAGATGTAAAGGTAAGACAAGATTTGGCTATAGATGGGCTAAAATCCCACCCACATCTTGATCTATAATCCTTTGATCCTCATCCCTATAACTGAAATAATAATGTCTATTGTATAAACTCAGTAGCATCCAATTTTTGTAGTGCTTTAAGGTTATATAGCAATTCTTAGGCAGAGGTTCTTAACTTTTTTGTGTCATGGATCCTTTTATCAAACAATAATCAATAAAGGATATGTATAAGTAATTTTCAGAGGAAGAAATCAAAGCTATCAATAGTCATATGAAATAATGTTCTAAATCACAAATTAGATAAATGCAAGTTAAATGATCTCTTTGGTACCACTTCATATCCATCTAATTGGCTGAGGTGACAGAAAAGGAAAATGACAAATGCGGGAAAGAATGTGGAAAAATAGGTACACTAATGCACTGTTTGTGGAGTTGTGAACTATTCTAACCATTCTGGAGAGCAATTTGGAACTATGTCCCAAAAGCTATAGAACTATACATACCTTTTGACCCAACAATACCAGTGCTAGGTTTATGCACCATGGAAGAGGACCAAGAGGATTTTATATATGATCCTGGAGGTGATAGTGAACCCCTAGAGTTTATTGTATAGGAATGGGGTGGCATGGTCACACCTGTGCTATAGGTAGATTACTTTAGCAGCTTAGTAGGGGATAAACCCCAAGTAGGGAGAGAGTTGAGGCAGGGAGACTAGCCAGCAAGCTATTGCAAAGGTCCAGAGGAGTATACCAGTGACCTAGTATACTCTTTTCCCATTTGTTTCTGGGCCCAGCTCATTGTCCATTTGCAGTACCCTCGAAGACAGAGGTACTACTGAGTGAGATGTGTGGGTAGTCCTACCAATTGCCTACCAAAATGAGAACACTGGATAGACCTTATCCATTTGGCTTTTCTTGCATTGATAGATGAGTTGAAGACTTGAGTGATCATAGATTTCTTTTAGAAGACTCTGAAATGTTTTGGGGCTTAAGGTAATCAACACAATGTTATATGCAAGCAGGAGTGATGAGGTTTAGGGGTGCTGGGACCCCAAAATCAGAACATGCATGTCCTCCCAAAAGAATTCGACCCAAGGCTTCTTTCAGTCAAAGACAAGGTTTATTAGAACATCTGCTGTATTGACCAGACTCTTAAGGAATCTGAGCAGTGGCTAGATTATAAGAATCTGAGCACCTTAATGGAGACAAGATGGACCTTATATACAGAAAGACTGTGGGAGGGATCTAGGAGTGGCCAACTAGTTTGGGGTGACTGGAGGAGGGGTCTAAGGAGATCTGGATGGCCAGTAAGCTGGGGTGAACAGAACTCCTGGGACCTGGACAATGGAGCCTAGCTAGGATTAAGTGTGAGACATGGCTGGAGGCCATAGGGAGGGCTAGGCTAAGAGTTAACAGAGATTAGGTGTAGCCATAATGAAAGGCCAGAGATTTGGCCATGTGGGAAAGTCCAGGGTTTTCCTTTTTGGGGTCTAGATCCCATCCTCATCAGGAGCATATAGAGGACCTTTCCATTTTTAGGTAATTCTTTTTGATTTGGATTTTGCCCTGGATAGCCTCTGTAATAGTGCCAGAGTTTTTGTTGTTATTTATTTGTTTCTTTTTTAAAAACTCTTTCTTCCTATGTTGTCCCAGCTGGAAGTGCAACAAGAAACTCACAGGCCCAATCCTAATGCTGATCATTATAGAAACTTTATCTTACTCTTTTTCTCCAAACTGAGACAGTTCAAGAGTTCCAAGTTGCAATAAGCTTGAAGGATTGGTAGTCCACACTATATGGTGAGCCTTAGGAATGGGGAGCCCTCAGGCTCAGTTAGGCAACAATAACAGATATGATGGGATCTTTTTATTTGTGCATCTGTAAGTCAATTATGGGATTGTAAAGATATAGTCAGCTAAGTAATATTAGCTGTCATCCATGTCCGGGATGTTCTCCTACCTTCCCATCACTTCTGCCTCTTGATTTCCCTGGTTTCAAGACTCAACTCAAATCCTACCTTACATAGGAGGCCTTTCAAGTCCTCCATCCTACTCCTAAGGCCCTTCAGTTTAAATGATCTTCAATCTATTGGGCATGTGTCTTTTATGTACATGGCTGTTTGTATGCTGTTTCCCTAATTAGACTGTGATCTCTTTGAGGGCAGGGACCATGTATTTGCCTTTCTTTGTAACTTCAGCACTTAGCACTGTTTCTTAAGAAACAAGCTTTAAACCCAAATTACTCTGACTCTCATTGATTGGCCAACAATAGGTCCCAGCCCAAGCCTCACTTGGTCATTGTTTGAGCTCTGAAGGCTCTGAGTGAGTGTAAATGGCAATTATTTCTGTTTTGGCCAGAAACTCTGAGGGTCTTCCCCTCCCAGATTGATTTTTTTTTTGACTAGGTAAAAGAATGGCTTCTTTGCCTCATTTCTTACCTAGCCTTAGTCATTGAATGGGCATTGCCTCAGTCAAACTGAGACCTGAGGAAGACCTTAGCTTAAAAAGGCCAAGGTCTCTCACTGCATTTGTCCTGATCTATATCTTGCCACTGGACTCAGATGACTCAGAAAAGAGAGTGAGGCTGGTGACTTTGCACAGTCCTACCTCATTTAAGTCCAATTCACTTTCAAGTCATGACATCACCTTCCTGAAGTCATGGCTCTCTTCCAGAACAAAGGACAAGCAAAGAATGTTTCCCTTCTCTACCTCCTATTATCCTCTAGATTGTAGCTACAGAATCCATGGCCCCCAGTGCCTGGGTAAATTAAACCACTCAGATTTGCAACTCTCACCCTGGAGCTGTCATCTTGTTTAATGACTAAATGAGTGCAAAATTAATTTATCCACTATATCTATGGTCCACTACATCTAGATGTCTAGATCATACTATTCTATCTGTCTACCTTGCCATCCTAATGTTCATCCTACTCTGAGCACAGTAATCAAATCAATCCTACCATTGTTTCTGGAAAGGAGTACCATTTAACCGCACAATGGCTATACTCATCATCCCTATAACTTCTCAGATCAAATCACCACTCCCTGACTACCATTCCTCTATATGTGTCCCCCTATTAGGATATTAGCTACTTGAGAGCAAGGACTGTTCACATTTTGTATTTGCATCCTTAGTGCCGAGTGACCACAGTGCCTGGCACATTGTTTTTGTTCAGTTGTATAAGATTCTTCCTGATCCCATTTTGGGGGTTTTCTTGGCAAAGATACTAGAGTGATTTGCCATTTCCTTCTCCAGCTCATTTTACAGATGAGGAAAAAGAGGCAAACAGCATTAAGTGGCTTACCTAGAGTCACATAGGTAGTAACTATTTAGGTCATATTGAACTCAGGAAAATGAGTCTTACTGACCCTGTAGTCTATCCGCTGCACCATCTAGCTACCCTCCTAGCACATAGAAAGAGCTAAATAGTTGCTTTTTTGTTGATTCATTCATTCCTGACTCCAAAGTTGGTCTTCTACTTAGTATGCCATGCTGCCCTTCAATGTATATTTTATCCAACATCCATCTCTAAATCCTTTTATTCCAAAAAGATAAAGGAACAAATATTTATTAAGTGCCTACTGTGTGCCAGGAATAGGCTAAACACTTTCCAGGTATCTCATTTGATCCTCACAACAACCCTGAGAGGTGGGTGCTATTATTGTCATCATTTAACAGTTGAGACAAAATTGAGGCAGACAGAAATTAAGTCACATAGCTACTAAGTTTTTGAGGCAGGATTTGAACTCAAGTTTTCCTGACTCCAGGCCCAATGCTTTGTCTATTTCACTATAGAGTACCTTGAATAAGTGCCTGGGTGTGGGTGTGTAAAGCACTATATTGCATGCTCAGGACACAAAGAAAAATGAAAAACAATTCCTGCCCTCCAGTAGGGGGGATTAAACAAGTGAATAAGTTAGTATATACAGAATAATTAACTAACTAACTAACAGCTAAGGGTATAAGAAAAGGCTGCAGGTAGAAGTCTCACCCTAGTAAAGTCTTGAAGGAGGCTGGGAATTCTATTGGCAGAGATGAAAGGGAGTGCAATCCAGATATGAAAACCAGCCTATACAAAGGTATGGATTCAGGAGATGGAGTGTCTAGTTGGGGAAACAGCAAATAAACCAGTTTGGATGGAACACAGGGTATGTAAATCAAAGTAATATGCTATAAAGCTGGACAAGCAGACTGGATGGAGTCAGGCCAAGGCCAAGCAGACAGCTTGTGTTTTATCCTACATGCAGTAAGAAACCACTAAAGATTTTTGAGTGGGGGAGTGATAGTTATAATAATTTTTATATATTAACAGGTATAATGGAGTCACCACATTTGATCTTAATAGTCTAATATAGCAGTCCCTGAGATGCTTACAGAGGATGTAGAAATGGCACTAAAGAAAACAAAGATGGAAAAAATAGCCTGTTAGTGCAAGAATTTATCAATTACTCAATCAATAAATGAACTTATTAAGCACCTACCATGTGCCAGGCATTGTGCTAAATGCTGGAGATACAGAAAAGAGGCAAAAGATAGTCCCTGCCCTCAAGGAGATTACAATCTAAGTTGGGTGGTGGTGGTAAAAAAGCAAGGCTTTTGCAGATATTTAACAATAGACTACATCTTAACATCTCACAATTAACAGAAAGAGGTGTTAAGTATAAGAGCTCGGTGTACTTATTATTTATTTGTTAATTTAAAAAAAAAAAAGGCTTCTCAGTAGCTAGGTTGTACAGTGGATAGAGCCCTGGGCTTGGAACCAGAGAGAGTCATCTTCCTGGGTTCAAATCTGGCCTCAGATACTTACTAGCTATGTAACCCTGGGCAGGTCACTTAACCCTGTTTGCCTCAGTGTAATTAGGTGGTGTAGTGGATAGAGTGCTGGGCCTGAAGTCAGGGGACTCAGCTCCATGAGTTTAAATCCTGCCTCAGACATTTATTAGCTGTGTGGCCCCTGGCAAGTCACTTAACCCTGTTTGCCTCTGTTCCTCATCTGTAAAATGAGCTGAAGAAGGAAATGGCAAACCACTCTAGTAACTCTGCCAAGAAAACCCTAAATGGAATCACAGAGAGTTGGACATGACTGAAAAAGAAATTCTTTAAAAAACAAAATACCAGCTAACAGGTTCTTTTATAATATTGCATCTCCCATTTATATATCATTCAAGATTCTTTAGAAGATATAATGCCAGAAATAATTTGGTTCAGTCATCCTCTGATGACAAATATCAGGAGAAGCATAAATGAAGATGTATGCTTGCCACTGTAATAGAGGAGATCCAGCCTAGAGTTTAAAATTACTAGTGGATGGTGAGGACTTCCTTATAACTCCTTACAATGGGGATAGGATCTGAACCCCTGAAAGGAAAAGACCATGTGTTTGGGATCTGGACCCCAAAAAAGAAAAACCTTTTACCATCTGGTCAAATCTCTGGCTTTCCTTTGAGCATCAACTGGCCTTTCCTTATGGCTCTGCCCAATTTCCCAATGTTGTTCTGTAACCTCCCAATTGCCCCTGGCTGCTTCCCACCCTTAATCCTATCTAGACTCCATTCTTGGTTCGGTCTCTGGTTTTCTGTTCACCTTAGCTTACTGGCCACTCCCATCCAGATCTTCCTTATACCCCTCCTCCAGTTACCCCACTACTTGGCCACTCCTAGATCCCTCCCACAGTCTTTCTGTATATAAGGTTCATCTTGTCTCCATTAAGGTACTCAGATTCTTAAAAGCTAGCCACTGCTCAGATTCCTTAAGAACCTAGCTAACAGCTCACAGTGTTCAGATTCCTTGAGTCTGGCCAATATGGCAGATGTTCCAATAAACCTTGTTTTTGGCTGAAAGAAGACTTGGGTTGAATTCATTCAGGCAGAACCCACATTTTGTGATTTTGGGGCCTCAGCACCCCTAAACCTCAACATTTATACCTCTATTTGTTTCAAGTTCCAAGGCATTTCAGAGGTTGCTGGAAGAGACCTTTAATAATTCAAAGGAGTTTGACCTATTCAACCACACAGAAAGGGCCAGATAGATAATCTCTTTTGCCCAGATCAACATATGTCTAGATAGAGACTCTAGTGAGCTATCCAACAGTATGTATATCTGGGACATACAATATACAATATACATACAATATAGATGGACAATGAGCCTCGCCCAGAGTTGAGAAGGGAAATGAAGGACTGCATTGCTTTTTGGAAACTGCAAAGCACTTTTACTGACCCCAAGCTTCCCATATCAGCAGTCAGCCAGTCTTCTGATAGTAATTAATAATTCACTTGCAAGTCAAGACATCACCTTCCTCATGTCATTGGTCCTCTTCTAGAAGAAAGGACCACCACCAACAACAATAATAATAAACAATTATTAGGTTCCTACTATGTGTTAAGCACCATGCCCTGGGGACACCAAAAGAGGCAAAAGATGGTCCCAGACCTCCTGTAGCTCACAGTCTAATGCGGAGACAATAAGCCAACCAACACTTACAAAGAAGCTATATACAGGATAAATAGCAAACAATTAAGAAAAAGAAGGCACTAGAATTAAGAAGGGTTTTAAAAGATTTCTTGTGGAAGATGAAATTTTAGATAGAACTTGGAAGAAGCCAGGAGAGCCAGAAAGCAGAGATGAGGAGGTAGAGCATCCCAGTTAGGAGGGATAGCCAGAAAGAATGCCTGGGGCCAAGAGACAGAGTGTCTTGTTCTAGGAACAGCAAACGTTCATTTTTCCAACAC
Organism: Phascolarctos cinereus; assembly: GCF_003287225.1. Classification (NCBI taxonomy): domain Eukaryota; kingdom Metazoa; phylum Chordata; class Mammalia; order Diprotodontia; family Phascolarctidae; genus Phascolarctos; species Phascolarctos cinereus. Next base: position 182,157,475 of record NW_027556180.1, on the reverse strand, counting down.
AAGCATTTTACAGGTACTGTTGTATGGCAGTAAGACCTAGAAAACCACCATCTCTGAAGGAACTAAAAATGAGCAAGAAAAAAGAGATTAATGGAGAAATGTCTGATGTCCTGGCTTCTCCTTGGGGCTACAAGTTAGCAGTTCATGAAAGATCATTGACAGTTTTTATCAATGGCTTTTCTTCCACAAGCAACACCTCTAATGATATGATAAAATATATGCAAGGAGTAGACTCAGAATTTCCTTTATACACAGAAATCCATACTGATTTACCCCCAGGGTTTTTGAATTATATTTTGTTATGTTTTATAATGGGGCCTTAGAATTTTCTCTTCAACTTCATAAATCAATGTAAAGCCATCTCTGTTTGACAGGCATTATGAAATCTCTCTCCCCACAAATGAAATGTTCCTATTTTTCTGACCAAACACTACTATTCATCTCACTTAGCGATGTGTAGCTAACATTGAATTGAAACAAGAAGACTGCCTGTTGAGAAAATGATTTTTTCACGAAAGGGATGGTGGTAGCCATGGTGATAACAAAAGTACAAAGGAAATGGATGGTAAAGTCAGGACAATGGTTAATTGTCCATAGGGAATGGATGAATCAAGTGGGAAGCAGTGGGGATGAAATACTGTATTATAAGTATTCTTGTATTGGGGTATGTGTCATTCCACCTTGAATGTAACATTTCAACCATAGCCTTACAAAATGAAAGACTGCTAACATTGTGTTAATATCTCCTGTGACTGGAAAGACTCCAGGGAGAAGTGAGAGCACATTATTTCATGTATTTGTTAGGAGGAGATAACCTCCAGCTGTTCACATTAAAAAGAAGAAAGATCGACAAGGGGGGATAAAAAGAGAACAAAGTCGAAAACACACAAGACACAGGAATTGTCCTGGGGCAGTAGCTGAAATGCATATGTATGCCAGGAGCGTCTGACTGTGTGCTTTCCCTAAGGATGGGGTTGTAGTTTTGAGAAACTTCAGCACTTGGAGCAAGTTGAGTTGAATGGTAAAGGGGAGTGATAGTGTGAGTGAGACCCAGCCTGGGGAGGTCAGCATGTGTCACTAATGCCAGGGATTTGGGGGCCAGTGGAGAAACAATCTGTCCTGGTTGGGTGCAGTGACACTGGCCTAGTGGTGGTAGAAAGTGGGCCTTGGAAGAAGAGAATGACATCTTTAAACCCTTAAAGTCTGGAAGTGGGCAACATATTGGGAAGTAGTACATTGGGGGAGCAGAACCAGAGGAGGACCCAAATTCAAAAAGGACTGCCATGGGGAGAAAGCACTTCCTATGAATGTTGGCACTCGGGGGTGGAACACTTGTCACCTCTGGAATATTCCCCCAAAGTAGAAAGATAGAGAATGAAATATGCAGGGAAACAAATTAGCCATAGGAAAACATAAATACAGTCCCAATGAAGGAAAGGAGATAGGGAAAAAAAAAACCACACAATGAAGGAAGTTAGAATCCTAGTTTTTATGGAACAAAGCAAGTTAAGTTGTTCACATACGAGATCAAAACTTCACAACTGCCATATTTGAACTACTATTAGCATATAAATGTATCTTACACTGCTGTAAACGTTGGTAAATCACTTTAAGTACTACAATGAGATCATTCTAGAATTTTAAATGGTACCTAAGTGGTATCATTAACAGTACTAAAATCAGGGTAAGTGCATCAGGAAGAGCTTCTCAAAGTATTGGGAGATGTTTTATTAAACCATTATGTAAATAAATAAGACATAACTTGGAAAAAAACTGTGCTATCTTCAAAGGAATCTTATTTTAAGGGACTATTGACGAGACGCATCGATTACTTCTGCCTCTCAATTTTTTAAATTTCTATTATTTCCCCCAAACCTTCCTCCCTTCTTTCTATCTGTACCATTATTGTCGAGGGTTCTACTATCCTTCCAGTCACCCAGGTTTGCAAAATCTAGATATCATCCTCAACTCCTCACTTTCTCTCACTTCCCGTAGCTAACCTTCTGCCACGTCCTGTTGATCATACCTTTGAAACATCCCTTTTTTGTGCTCCATTCTCTCTTCTGATAATGCCACTACTCAGGTGTAGGCTCTCATCACCTCACACTTGAATTATTTCAGTGGTCTTCTGGTTGGTTCCCCTACCTCAAGTATCTTCCCATTCCAGTCCATACTTCACTCAGCTGTCAGAATGACCTTGCAAAAGTGCAGATCTGAGCATGTTTTACAGCACCCCCCTCTTCACCATTTAATAAATTTCAGTGGCTGCCTATCACCTCTAGGAACTAAATAAAATCCTCTGTTTGGTGTTCAAAGCTCTTAGTAAGCCGGCACCCTCCTTCCTTTCTAGTCTTCTTATACCTTACTCATCCACTGAATGCTCTAAGATTCAGTGACCCTGGACCCTAAGCAGTTCCTCCCACAAGATAGGTCATCTCCCAACTCTGGACACTTCCACTCCAATGCCTGGAATTCTATGCCTTTTCAACTTTGACTCCTGGCTTCTTTCAAGTCCCTAGTAAAACCCCACCTTCTGCCTTTCTCAACTGCACCTAAATGTTGCCCTAGTAATGGCCTGTAAGCCTCTTGAACAAGGGCCAGTTGTTCCATGTTCAAAAAGGCTCATTATCAAACAATTGGCTCCCAACCAATACATTTTTGAAACCAGAGCAAGTCATGAAGATCATCTCCCAAGGTGTAGGGGGCATATGATCTGTATTTGTGGAATTATTCCCCATACAGATGAAATAATGGATTCTCCAAATATGGAAACAGTTATGTGAGTTAAAAAGATGACAAAAATATATGAGTAAGATAGAAGATGAGATAAAAGGATCCACACAGAAAGCAATTCTAGAGGATTCATACTCTACTGCCAAGGAGATTAAACATGAGTGATTAAAAGGGAATTGGATCCAGCTTTTTATATCTGCTTAGAGACTGGCCTTATGCCATGAAATATATATTCCATTTCAGGTAGCTAGAGGCTTTAGACAAGGGCCACTTATTGCATACTGCTACGTGCATTTATTTGCTCACTCTCCATTGTCACTAGACTCTACTGTTCTAGAGAGTTTAATACAATCTAAATAGAATTGTACTGAAATAAATCCACACATGTTTAAGAACTGAAAGGAAGCATGGTGTAGTGGATAACAAGCTGGACTTTGAATTAGAAAGACCTGAGTCTTTGAACGTTGAACCAGAAAGACCTGAATCTTTGAACTTTGAAGTCTGGACTTTGAACTAGAAAGATCTGAGCCTTTGAACTTTGAACTCTGGGCTTTGAACTAGAAAGACTTCTGACACATCCTGGCTACCTGTCTGGGGATGAGTCATTTTATCTCTCCATGCTTCAAGGAAATCTTTAAGACTAGAAGTTGCAGCCAAAGTGTTGACCTGCCTTGGTAGAGAGGGAATTGTTCACCCCAAACAATAATAATTATTATTAAAGCAACTGGGGTTAAGTGATTTGTCCAGGGTCACACAGCTAATAAGTGTCTGAGGACAGATTTGAATTCAGGTTCTTCTGACTTTGGGGCTAGTGCTCTATCCACTGTACCATTAGCTTCCCCCCCAAGTAATTCTTTAAAAAGATGTCATTTGGAGATCTCATCCAAAACACAAGTCCAGTTCACTTAAAAAAACCTGACTCTTAGTTTCCCTCTTGAAGTAACATCTGACTTCAGGGGAAAAAGAGCTCTTATCTAACCATAAGCTACACCCCAAACTCAATTAATTAATGAGATCTGACAGGAACTATTATTTAATAGTGACAAAATCGATCTATTTCAACATTTTGCAATAAAGAATAGTTTGTGGAAATTTTTTAACCTGATTTTTAATGGAAATATTTTTTGGAGAAAGAGCATAGGAAAAAACTTCCCCTTTGTTATCAACAAGGTCTGGTGGTGGATAAAAGTTTTAACTCTTCTGTTTATGTTTAATATGTGATCTCTTCTGTGGGTGAAAACAGCACTTGCCTTTCCTTTTTGACATTCTCAAAGAATGGAGCCTGAGGTCAGACTTTTTTTTTTTAACTAAGTGAGAATTCAGTGTAGTAGAATAGATATTGAGCTGACAGCTGGGAGACCTGGGGAGTAGCAGGGAGTGGTGGTAGTGGTAATAGTCGTTGTTTGACTAGGTGGCCTTAACCAAGTCTTTGAGTCTAACAGTTCTCAGCTTGGTGACTTAGTGTAGAGAATGCTAGACTTGGAGTCAGGGAGACCTGAGTTTAAATCCTGCCTCAGACACTTAACTGTGTGACCTTGGGCAAATCATTGAACCTCTCCTAGCCTCAGTTTCCTCATCTGTAAAATGGGGATAAGAACAGAATCTACCTCACAGGGTTGTTGTGAGGTAATTCTATTCAAAGCACTTTGCAAACCTTAAAGTGCCAAATAAAAGCAAGCTATCATTATTAATAAAATAAGGGGGTTCTCTCAAAGAGAGCAAAGAAGAAAAGATCTTACATGTACAAAAGTATCGATAGCAGTTCTTTTTGTGGTGGCAAAGAACTGGAAGCTGAAAAGGTATCTGTCAATTGAGTAACAACCAAATTATGGCATAGAAATGTAATGGAATACTACTCTCTTATAAGAAATGAAGAAAGAAACTGTTTCAGAGAAACCTAGGAAGACTTGCATGGACAGATGCAGGGTGAAGAGAGCAGAATGAGGAGAATGATTTCTACTATAAGAACATTATAAAAAATAAACTATTTTGATTTTGATCAATCATTGTTCTTCAGGACTGAGGATGAAGAAAATTATCCACCTCCTGTTAGAAAAAGTTATGGACTAATATGCAGAATGACATGCATTTTTGGACATGGCCAATATGGGAATTTGTTTTGCTTAAATATGATTTTCCTTTTTTTCAGTGGGGGTTTGTTTTTCTTTTTCTCTTCTATTTTTTGTTTTTTGTTTGTTTTTTAGAGTGGAAGAAAAAGTTGAAGGGAGAAAAAAAACAAATGCTTGGTGATTGAAAAAACTAATTTAAAAATCAAATAAGAAGGTTATATTGTATGAACTTTAAAGTTCCTTCACACTCTGAAACTCTGATTCTAAGGGATTCTGATGAAATGAGCTATTAGCCAGAACTAGGGTAATTGCAAAGATGGCAGATGTTAAGGAAAGGTACCTTGTGAATGTATTTTGATTATATTAGTACTAGCTTCAGATTAAGAACGTTCAAGGGCCCTTTAATCAAAATACTGTTCAAACAGAAGAATCCTGCAGTTCCCTAAGGATTCCCTCCAAAGACTGGGAACTTGAATTCTAAATTCTAAATTCTAAAGTCTGAAGCATCCATAATTGAATTCTTTGCCACTTGGGCAAAATTTCCCAGGTATGATCCTCTTTCTCAAACAATATTTAATTAATTTTTATAGGGTTAGATAACATTTCTTGCTTGAGCATAGGTGACTAAATGGGTGGGTAGGAAGAGAAGCTGATTTTTAGTACTTTTATGTTATAATGAAACTTGACCTTTTGGGCTAAGCCAATAAACGTATTCCCATACTAATTTCATTATGATAAATTGAGTGAGGAAATCATGTCACCAAAGAGTAATACAAAATAGAAGCTCAGAGTAAAATTGACTCAAATTTAGAATGAAGGATTATCCATGTATAAACTTGAATTCTTTCATTTAAATAAAATACTCATTTTTGTCTACTTGAGCTTGATCAAGTTCAATTACAGCACATGATACTAGCGTCAGTGTTGAATTGGATGGCATTTACCTATATTTATTGAAGCCTTTACCATTAATTTACTTCCTTAAATGTGTTGAGCAGGGGGTATGGTGGTACCCAATAGACTCTGCTACTAGTGAGGCGGAGGCTCGTGGAATGCTTGAGATGACGAGTTCCAAGATGCAGTCTATTCCGTGTCTACACAAAGTCTGGCATCAGTATACTGAATTTGCAAGAATAGAGTGGCAGGGGGGACACCAACTCCTTCAGGAGGAGGGAACCAGTTCAGGTTGGAAATGGAATAGGTTAAAAAAAATCCCTTGCCTATCAGTAGCAGAATTAGGCTAGTGAGTGGCCACTACACTTTCAGCCTAAGGGAAACAAAGACAGCCCCTACCCCACCCCACCCCCAAAAAAAAGAGAGAGAGAGAAAGAAAGAAAAAAAATTTATAAAGTTTTTATGGATAAAACAGACATTTCCTAACAAACCCCATCACAAAGTGCATTCCCTCAAAACAGTTATTTGTTGATTTTGACAGAGAGATACATCTCTAACTCTGATAGCATAGGATAATATGGGTGGTCATATTTGGCCACAGTCTCATTGCTTCTCAATATCAACTTTATTTACATTATTTACATTATTGTATATAGTTCTCCTTTGACTCTGCTTTTTTCACTCTACATCATTACATACAAGTCTTCCTATGTTTCCCTGGATTCTTTATATTTGTCCTTCCTAACGATACAGCAATGTTTTATTACATTCATGTACCACAGTTTGTATAGCGATTGACTAATATGCAGAATGAAATATACTTTTGGACATCAACTATTTCCCTAGATTTTTGCTATTCACTTAGCAAGAAGAGGTGGTAGATCAGAAAAGAAAGAACTCATAAAAATAACCAAGAAAGTCTGGGAATGATTAGATATTATAATTCTTTGTAACAGACATGTCCATGGTCTGACAGTCATGATCTCACTGATGTAGATATTTCTGCCAACAACGCACATCCCAACCCATCCATTCTTTCTCATTCCATATGATACTTGTCCACAAATTTCCATAAAAGTACAGAGGATCTGTCTAGTATGTTTGGTGCTCTTTATAGGGCTTGTTGAATATTTCATGGACTCTGATACAACTCTTGGTCTATACAGCAGTTATCCTTTGCTGTCACTTCATGACTAGCCCACCTTCTTTTCCAACCTTGTGTGTTTTTAATGATATTTTCGGTTGCTCACATTTTTAATTCGTTGGAGATCATAACGTTCCATGATTTGTAGTCATATAACATCAACAGGGAAGCAGTTAGGTGGTGCAGTGGATAGAGGGCCAGGTCTGGGGTCAGGAAGACCTGAGTTCAAACCAGGCCTCAGACACATAATAGCTATGTGACCCTGGGCAAGTCACTTAACCCTGTTGGTCTTGGTTTCCTCATCTATAAAATGAGCTGGAGAAGGAAATGGCAAACCACTCCTGTATGATCATGAAGAAAACCCCAGATTGGGTCAAGAAGAATCAAACATGACTAAAAAATTACTTGACAGTCAACAACATCACCAAGATGGTGTTCAAAAATATGTGTTTTTGTACATGGAAGCAACTTGTCGACATTGAAAATACTATACAATTTGTTAAATGTAACTTAGTCTTTTCCTCTTTTTCAGCTGACTGTTCATCTGCAATTCCTGTCCAAAATTATGCATGGCTATATGAACAACTCAATGGACTACCTATCCAACTGCATGCCACAAATCAGGCAATGAACAGCCTTCATCCATTTGCTTTTTTCTGCATAGATTGTTAGACTGGTCTTTTTGAATGGTAGTGGATGTCACAGTCAGGGAGGGCAGTCTAAGATTCCAGGGCTTGATGCAACAAACACAATAGTCTAACTGTACATAGCTGATCCAGAAAGGATTCCTATATTAAGAATCAGTTGTTTATAGTAAATAGTTTAAGTTTTTGTAATTTTTTTTTCGGTGCGTGCTTCCTCCACTGGCTTCTGATTCTCTTCTTGATAGCAGAATGTTTTGAAATGTTCTCTCCCACAACCTGCCGTCTCAGAATCCCTAGCTTCCTTCAAGACTCAACTCAAATGACACCATTCTGGTATCCCCAGATGCTACTGCCTTCTACTCTAGGGTTATTTTTCATCTACTTTGTATGTATTTTATGTCTGCATGGCATAGCAGATAAAGTACAGGGCCTGTAATCAGGAAGACCTCAGTTCAAATCTGGCCTTAGACACTTACTAACTGTAGGACCTTGGGCAAGTCACTTAACCTCTGTTTGCCTCAGTTTCCTCATCTGTAAAATAGAGATAATAATAGTACCTACCTTTCAGGTGAGATTCTAAGCCTGAGGTCTGTGAGCTAGTAATGAAATTATAAACCACTCAGCACAATTTCTAACACCACATAGTAAGTGCTATATAAATTTTAGCTATTTGTTACTATTGTTGACATTATTATTATTACTATTATCTCATCATCATCATCATCATCATCATCATCATCATCATCATCATCCTATTTAGGTAGGAGTTATCTCCTGGAGGGAAATATTTTATTATATTGTTTGGAAAACCTTATTTATTAATATTGTTTGACCTTGGATTTATGTGGCTAGAAAATTGCTTGTGTATTGACTTCCCCAAAGTTAAATGTTTATGCTTATTGACATGCATCTCAATGGACCTTGCCAAGAAATGGCCTTCTTTACAAAATTGTGTAAGTACCATGTGGGGTTCCTGTGCTGATACTCTTCTCTGAATCCCTATGTAATATAAACCTCTCAGAGAGCTAGGAGGGTGCTTTCTCCTAGCTTTCCTCTCCTACCAAATGACCTAATAAATATCTTTCAAAAACTATTTCAGATTTGGGGGTTCATTCTCACAACTAAGGCTCTCCTTGTTGGGATGGAAGTTCTTTGACCTTGGGGATTACTTTTGATTTCTCTTTATATTCTCAGCACTTGGACAATGCCTGGCACATAGTAATTGCTTAATAAATGCTTTTTCACTGATTGATAATATATAGACAAGAGGCTTCTTAGTACACAAATACTATCCTACATATGTGTTGGGAGGAGCGGAGTGTGGTATATATTTGACTTAGCTCTTTTAAATAGCAGAGACTATAAAATGAAATCAGTCATAAATTCACTTGAAAAGAGAGCTTGTTGGCATCTATTGTATGTTAAAATTACAGACAAAGAAGATGTTTCTTTCTCGTGCTATGAAGCAGATGGAGTAATGTCTTTAGCAAGTGGAAAAAAGGCTCTTGGATTATCTTCTCTATTTCTCCTGGCACACTTTTTTAAAAAATGAAATGAACTTATATTAATAAGGCTAATTACAATTCTTCACAGTTTAGTGCATATTAAAACTGAAGAAACGGGTTTAAGACACATTTAACATTAGTATTACTAGACATGGCTTTGAGGTTTACAGAGCACTTTACTCACAGAATATACAAAAAGTGATATAAAAGATATCATCCAAAAGATAGATGACCGGAAAAAGACATGGCCTGGTCAGGTAGCAAGGATGAATAATAACATGTAGACAGCTCAAGTGCTCACCTGGTATCCATAGAATGGTAAAAGATCTAAAGCAGGAGTTCCTTTTTTTTTCTTTTCTGCTAGGCAGTGGGGTTAAGTGACTTGCCCAGGATCACACAGCTAGTAAGTGTTATGTGTCTGAGGCCAGACTTGAACTCAGGTCCTCATGACTCCAGAGCCGGTGCTCTATCCATTGCACCAGCTAGCTGCCCTTAAAGCAGGAGTTCTTTTCCTTTTTTGGTGGTTAGGTGGGTCTAGAGTCAGGAAGACCTGAGTTCAAATTTGGCCTCAGACATTTACTAGCTGCATGACCCTAAGAAAGTCACTGAATCTCTCTGTGCCTCAGTTTCCTCACTTGTAAAATAGGGACAAATAATACTTCACAGTTGTGAGTACCAAATGAGATAATATTTTTAAAGCCTTAGCACATTGCCTGGCACTTAGTAGGCACTTAGAAAATGCTAATTTTTTTGTGTGTCCTGGATCCGTATGGTAGCCTAGTGAAGTTTATGTACACCTTCTCAGAAAGACAATTTTAAAATGAATAAAGTAAAATACTGGGAATTACCAAGCAATCCAATTATATTGAAATCATTATTCCCAACACTTTTTTTTTTTAATATTCATGGACCTCAGGTTTAGAACTCCTGACCTAGAGGACTACCTCTAGAAAGTCAGGCAGTTGCCTGAAGGAGGATTTCTGGGGGGATGTTAACAAAAATTTTACAGGATAAGAAGACTTGGATGAGCTCCAATCTGCACTGTTGGTTGGAGTAGGTGTATCAATTAAGTCGCAGGTCTGCCTAAGTCTTGGACCTCACAACCTAGTGAGGTAGACTTTGTATTTTTATCTCCATTTTACATATGAGGAAACTATTCTTTACTATTTTGTTTGGTGATTTCATCAGTTCCCATGGATAAAACAATAATGTCCATGCTGACGATCTACTTACCCTAGATCTACTTACCCAGACCTAATCTCTCTCCTGACTCCAGTCTCACATCTCTAATTGCCAATGAGACATCTCAAATTGTAGATGTATTAAACTCAATATGTCCAAAACGGAATTCATTATCTTTCCTCCCCAGATTCTCCCCTCTTGCTAACTTTCTTAAGGGCACCACCATCCTCCTATCTCTCACCTTGCCTCTTTTCTCTCATGTCCATCCATATCCAATCTCTTGCCAAGTACGTTTGATTCTACCTTTGTAACATCTCTGATTTACATTCACTTCTCTGCTCCGACTCTGCCATTGCCCTGATCCAATCCCCTCATCCCCTCACACCTAGTTTGTCACAATAGCCTTCTGGTTAGTTTCTCTGCCTGAAGTCTCTTCCCCTCAAGGTTATCTTCCATTCAGCTCTCAGACTGGTCTTTTAAAAATGCAGGTATGACCATTGTCATTCTCCTAGTCAGTAAGCTCCAATGGATGTCTATCAAATACAAAATCCTCTGTTTTTGTTCAAAGCCCTTAATAATATGGCCCCTCCTTTCTAATCTTTTTATACCTTACTCCTCCTGAGGTTCAGTGACACTGGCCTCTTGATATTCCTCCTACAAGGCATGCTACTTCTTGACTGTGGGCATTTTCTTTTTAAATTCAATTTTCTTTTTATTTTTCATCTAAAATTCTTTTCCTTCCCTTCCTCCTCCCCTTCTTTCATCCATAAAGAAGGTAAGAAAAACAGAAACCCATTATAAATGTGTATAATAATACAAAACAAATTTCAGTATTTGCTGAGTTCCAAAAAAAGAAAGGAAGGAAGAAAGGAGGGAAAGAAAAAAAGGAATGAAAAAAGAAAGAGAGAAAAAAAGGAAAAGGGAAGGAAGGATGAAAAGAAGGAAACAAAGGAAGAAGGAAGGGAGGAAGAAAGGAAGGAAGGAAGGAAGGAAGGAAGGAAGGAAGGAAGGAAGGAAGGAAGGAAGGAAGGAAGGAAGGAAGGAAAGAATATGCTACAATCTTCATTCTGAGTAGTTCTCTATCTGGAGATGGATAGTATGTTTCATCATGGATCCTTTGGAATTGTGGTTAGTCATTGAGTTAATCAGAGTTACTATGTCTTTTGAAGTTGATTATCTTTACAATATTGCTATTACTATATAAATTGCTTTTCTGATTCTGCTCATGTCAATTTGCATCAATTCAGAACAAATCTTCCCAAGTTTTTCTGAAACCATCCTCTTCATCATTTCTTATAGCAGCTAGGTGGCACATTGGATAGAGCACTGGTCTTAGAACCAGTGGAAGACTCACCTTCCTGAGTTCAAATTCAGCTTAAAACACTCACTAGCTGTGTGACCCTGGGTAAGTCACTTAATACTGTTTGCTTCAGTTTCCTCATCTGTAAGATGGGGTAGAGAAGGAAATGGCAAACCATTCTAGTATCTTTGCCAAGAAAACCCCAAATGGGGTCATGTAGACTTGGATGCAACAAATAACTCAACAACAAACACAGCACAACAGTATTCCATCACATTCATATATGGGTCAGCCAGGTGACACAGTGGAAAGAGTGCTGGGCCTGCAGTTAGGAAAACATTGTCCTGAATTCAAATCTGACCTCAGACATTTACTGGCTATATGATAAGCAAATCATTTAACCCTGTTTGTCTCAGTTCCTCATCTGCAAAATAAGTTCGAGAAGAAAATCGCAAATCACTCCATCTTTGTCAAGAAAACCCCAAAGGGTCAGATGTGGCTGAAACCATTGAACAATAACAAAAACATTTATATTCCATAATTTATTCAGCCATTCCTCAATTGATGGGCATGGCTTCAGTTTCTAATTCTTTGCTACCACAAAAAAGGGTTACTATAAATATTTTCTTCATATGGGTCCTTTTCTTTTTTCTTTGATCTCTTTGGGGTATAGACACAAAGGATGTGCACAGTTTAATAACTTTTGGGGCATAATTCTAAATTGCTTTCCAGAATGGTTGGATTAGTTCACAGCTCCACCAACAATGTAAGTATTTTTCCACATCCTTGCCAGCATATGTCAATTTCAATTTTTGTCCTCTTAGCCAATTTGATGGGTGTGAAGTGGTACCTTAATCAACTCTGGGCATTTAAACTGGCAATACCCTATGCCTCAAACTCTCACCTTTTCTGGTTTCTTTCAAATACCAGTTAAAATCTCACTTTTGGGTCTTTCCTGATTGGGCCGGTGGTTTGGTAGTGTGCCAGCATGGGAGTCGACATCCGCCACAAGGACTGGAAAGACCAGTGCAATGAACCCAACAGTCAGGACATCTACCTGCAGTTGCTGGTGAAGCTCTACTGGTTTCTGGCCTGCAGAACCAACTCAACTTTCAACAAGGTTGTCCTGAAATGACTGTTCATGAGCTGGACCAACCAGCCCAGCCTGTCCCTGTCCTGAATTAGGACAATGAAGCTGCCTGACAGAGAGAACAAATTGGCCATGGTTGTTTGAACCATAACAGATGATTTGAGGATCCATGATGTCCCCAAGCTGAAGGTCTATGCCCTTTGTGTTACTAGTAATGCCCTGGAATCACATCCTCAAGGCTAGTGGGAAGATCCTCACCTTTGACCAGCTGTCCATGAGCCATGAGTCCAAGGGCTGGGGCACTGTCCTGTTGTCTGGTCTCCAGAAGGGCTGCGAGGTGCACAGTTATTTTGGGAAGGCCATACCCCACAGCCATACCAAACCATAAGTCTCATCCAAGGGCCGAAAGTGCGAGCGTGCCAGGAGCTGCCACACCAGCTGACGCTACAAAAGCTAGTTCTCTTCCTCCTTGTTATATTAAAGATTTTTAGACAGCAACAACCAAAAAAAAATCTCACTTTCTACAGAAAGCCTTTCTGGATATTAGTACCTTCCCTCTGTTGATCACCTCCAATTTATCTGATTTCCTGTTTGTACATAGGTTTTTGCTTGTTGTCTCCCCCATTAGACCATGAAAACAGGAACTATTATTTGCCTTTCTTTATATGCTAACAATTAACACAGTGCCTGGAATATAGTAAGTGCTTAATAAATGCTTCTTGATTGAACAACTGAGGGTCAGAGGGGTTAAATTACTAGTCTAAGGTCATGCAACTAATGCCACAGCCAAAATTTAAACCCAAGTCTCTTCTGTCTGCAAACCCAGCACATTCTCTACTATATCATGTACAGATGGTACAGTGGATAGAGAGCAGGATTTGGACTTGGAAGACTTGAGTTCAATATGTGCCTCAGACAGTTACTAGTTCTGTGGCCCTAAACAAACTGCTTAACCTTTCCGGGCTCAGTTACCTCATCTGTAAAATAATGGTAATAATATATACCTTTGAGAGGTATTATGGTATTAATGGCAGTATTATGGCATTATAGGCATATTGTATGGTAAAATTATGGTATTATAGGTAATAATATATACCAATACCTTTGAGGGCTATTATGAAGGTCAAGTAAGTTAATATTTGTAAAATGCTTTGAAAACTTTAATGCATTATTTAAATACTATTATTATTCACTTTTTTTTCTTTTTTCTTTTTTTGAGATGCTAGGTGGCACAGTGGCTGCAGGGCTGGAGTCAGGAACACCTAAGTTCAAATATGACTTCAGACCCTAGCTGTATGATTTTGGGCAAGTCAATAGAACTCTGTTTGCCTTGGTTTACTCATCAATAAAATGGAGATACTAATAGTACCTCTCAGGTGATAATAATAATGCCTATTGAGGATATATAGGATATATGTATATATATATGTATATATATATGTATATATATAGGATATGTATGTGTGTGTATATATACATATATATGTGTATGTATGTATGTATGTATATATAATGAGGATCAAATGAGATGATTATAAAGCTCTTAGCATGGTGCCTGGCCCATAGATCTTCCTTCCTTCCTTCCCTCTTTCCTTCTTTCCACATGCCCTCCTTTCTTCCTTTCTCCCTATTTTCTTTAACATCCCTATACACTCAAACCCCCACATAATTCTTCCTCAAACTGATGAAATTTCATTCTTTTCAAACTCTAACATAGTTCTATTTTTACCTAAATCATCTCTTTCTTCTCCATCCACTTCTAATTAGAATACAGATGAAAAGAACCTCAAAGTATAAAGTCCAACCCCTTCTTTTCCTCCCACTTAATAGTACTTTTCTTTTTCCAATTACACTTAAAGATAGTTTTCAACATTCATTTTTATAAGATTTTGAGTTCCAAATTTTTTTCCCTGTCTCCCTTCCCTTCCCAAGACAGCAGGCAATCTGATATAAGTTATAAACACACACACAATTATGTTAAACGTATTTCTGCATTAGTCATTGTTGTGAAAGAAGAATCAGAACAAAAGGGAAAAACCATAAGAAAGGAAAAATAACAAAAAAAGTGAAAATACTATGCTTCAATCTGCATTCAGATCCCATAGTTGTTTCCTCTGGATATGGATAGCATTTATCATCATGAGTCTTTTGGCATTGTCTTAGATCATTGTACTGCTGAGTAGAGCTAAGTCTATTGTAGTTGACCATCGCACAATGTTGCTGGTACTGTGCGTAATATTCTCCTGGTTCTACTCACCTCACTCAGCATCAGTTCGTATAAGTCTTTCCAGGTTTTTCTGAAATCTGCCTGCTCATCATTTCTTATAGAACAATAGCATTCCATTACATTCATATACCACAGCTTGTTCAGCCATTCCCCAATTAATAGGCATCCCTTCAATTTCCAATTCTTTGCTGCCACAAAAGGAACTGCCATAAATATTTTTATGCAGGTGGGTCCTTTTCCCTTTTTTATGATCTTTTTGGAATACAGATAGAGTAGTGCTATTTTGGGGTCAAAGGGTAAGTAAGCATAGTTTGATAGCCCTTTGGGCATAGTTCCGAATTGCTCTCCAGAAGGGATGGATCAGTTCACAACTCCACCAACAATGTATTAGTGTTCCAATTTTCGCATGTTTCTCCAACATTTATCATTTACCTGTTTTGTCATGTTGGCCAATTTGATAGGTGTGATGTGGTACCTCATCAACAAAGTTGTTTTGATTTGCATTTCTCTAGTCAATAATGATTTAGAGCATTTTTTCATATGACTATTGATAACTTTAATTTCTTCATCTGAAAACTGCCTGTTCATATCCTTTGACCATGTACCAATTGGGGAATGACTTGTATTTCTACAAATTTGAATCAGTTCTCTATATATTTGAGAAATGAGGCCTTTATCAGAAACACTGGCTATAAAAATTGTTTCCCATCTTTCTGCTTTCCTTCTAATCTTGTTTGCATTAGTTTTGTTTGTGCGAAACTTTTACTTTAATGAAATAAAAATTGTCCATTTTGCATTTCATAATGTTCTGTACCTAATTTGGTCAAAAGGTCTTCCCTTCTTCATAGATCTGCAAGGTAAACTATTCCATGCTCTCCTAATTTGCTTTTGGTATCACTCTTTATGTCTAAATCATATATCCATTTTGACTTTGCCTTAGTATATGGTGTAAAATGTTGGTTTCTGCCATACTATTTTCCAGTTTTCCCAGCATTTTTTGTCAAATACTGATTTCTCATCCCAAAGGATGGAGTCTTTGGGTTTATCAAGCAGTAGATTACTATAGTCATTGACTACTATGTCTTGTGTACCTGACCTATTCCACTGATCTACCACTCTATTTCTTAGTCAGTACCAAATAGTTTTGATGATTGCTACTTTATAATATAGTTTTAGATCTGGTACAGCTAGCCCACCTTCCTTTGCAATTTTTTTTAAATTAATTCCTTTGACATTCTTGACCTTTTGTTCTTCTAGATGTATTGTTATTATTTTTTCCACTCTGTAAAATAATTTTTTGTTAGTATGATTGGTATGGCACTGAATAAATAAATTAATTTAGGTAGAATTGTCATTTTATTGTATTAGCTTGGCCTACTCATGAAAAATTGACATTTTTCTAATTGTTTAGATCGGACTTTATATGTGTAAAAAGTGTCTTGTAATTGTGTTCATATAATTTTGGGGTTTGTCTTGGCAGGTAGACTCCCAAATATTTCTTGATGTTGACAGTAACTTTAAATGGAATTTCTCTTTCTATCTCTTGCAGCTGGGCTTTGTTGGTAATATATAGAAATGCCAATGATTTATATGGATTTATTTTATTCTGCAACTTTGCTAAAGTTGTTAATTGTTTCAAGTAGTTTTTAGTTGATTCTCTAGGAATACCATTATATCATTTGCAAAGAGCGATAGTTTTGTTTCCTCATTGCCTATTCTAATTCTTTTAATTTATTTTTCTTCTCTTACTGCTAAAGCTAATGTTTCTGGTACAATACTGAATAACAATGGTGATAATGGACATCCTTGTTTCACCCCTGATCTTGTTGGGAAAGCTTCTAGCTTATACCCATTACATATAATGCTTGCTGATGGTTTAAGATAGATGCAGGTTATCATTTTAAGGAAAACTCTAATTATTCCTATGTTCTTTAGGGTTTTTAATAGGCTTGGGTGCTGTATTTTATCAAAACCTTTTTCTGCATCTATTGAGATAATCATATGATTTCTGTTGATTTTGTTATTGATATGGTTAATTATACCGATAGTTTTCCTAATATTGAACTAGCCCTGCATTTCTTGTATAAATCTCACTTGGTCATAGTGAATTACCCTTGTGATAAATTGCCCTAATCTCTTTGCTAAAATGTATTTTAAAATTTTTGCATCAATATTCATTAGGGAAATTGGTCTATAATTTTCTTTCTTTGTTTTGGTTCTTCCTGTTGTGGGTATCAGCACCATATTTGTGTCATAAAAGGAATTTAGTAGGACTTCTTCTTTGCCTATTTTTCCAAATAATTTATATTTTATTAGAATTAATTGTTCTTTAAATGTTTGGTAGACTTCACTTGAAAATCCATCGGGCCCTCGACATTTTTTCTTAGGGAGTTCATTGATGGCTTGTTCAATTTCTTTTTCTAAAATGAGGTTAAGTATTTTATTTCCTCTTCTGTTAATCTGGACAACTTATATTTTTGCAAACATTTGTCCATTTCACTTAGATTGTCAGATTTATTGGCATACAGTTGAGCAAAATAGCTCCTAATTATTTCTTTAATTTCCTCTTCACTGGTGGTGAATTCACCCCCTTCATTTTTGATACTGGTAATTCGGTTTTCTACTTTCTTTTTTAAAATGAAATTGACCAAAGGTTTACCTATTTTATTGTATTTTTTCATAAACCCAGCTGTTAGTTTTATTTATTAGTTCAATAGCTTTTTTTACTTTCCATTTTATTAATCTCTCCTTTGATTTTTAGAATTTCTAATTTAGTATTTTATTGGAGATTTTTAATACATTCTTTTTTTTAAAAGCTTTTTTAGTTGCATGCCCAATTTATCAATCTCCTCTTTTTTTAATTTTATTCATTTAAGTATTCAGAGATATAAAATTTCCCTTAAGAACTACTTTGGCTGTATCCCATAAATTTTGGTATGTTGTCCCATTACTGTCATTTTCTTTAATGAAATTATTGATTGCTTCTGTGATTTGTTGTTTGATCCACTCATTTTTAAGGAGCAGATTATTTAGTTTCACATTAATTTTTAATCTATCTTTCCATGGCCCTTTATTACATGAAATTTTTATTGCATCATGATATGAAAAAGATGCATTTAATATTTCTGCATTGGATTATAAGGTTTTTATGCCCTAATACATGGTCAACTTTTGTGTAGGTGCCATGTGTCATTGAAAAACAAGATATATTCCTTTCTATCGCCATTCAATTTTCTCCAGAGGTCTATCATATCTAAATTTTCTAAAATTTTATTCACCTCCTTAACTTCTTTCTTGTTTATTTTATGATTAGAATTATCTAGTTCTGAGAGGGGGAGGTTGAGGTCTCCCATTAGTATAGTTTTGCTGTCTATTTCTTCCTGTAAGTCGTTTAACTTCTCCTCTAAGAATCTGGATGCTATACCACTTGTTGCATATATGGTTAGTACTGATATTACTTCATTGTCTATGGTACCTCTTAGCAAGATGTAATTTCCTTCCTTATCTCTCTTAATTAGATCTATTTTTGCTTTTCTTGATCTAAGATCAGGATTGTTACCTCTACTTTTTTTTTTTACTTCAGCTGGAGCATAATATATTCTGCTCCAGCCTTTTACCTTTACTTTGTGTGTGATTCTCTGCTTCAAGTGTGTTTCCTGTAAACAACATTTTGTATGATTCTGGTTTTTAATCCACTCTGCTATTTGCTTCTATTTTATGGGACAGTTCATCACATCCACATTCACAATTATGATTACTAACTCCACCCTATTTTCACCACAATTATTTCACTCCACCCTATTTCCCCCCCCTTATATACTTTTCTCTCGCCTTTCACCCTTTCCCTCCTCATCAGTGCTTTCTTTCTGACTGCTGCCTCCCTCAATCTGCCCTGCCTTCTAACAGCACCCCTCTCTTTTCTTTCCTTTTTCCTCTCCTATTTCTGCCCTCCCTTTTATCAGTCGCCTCCCTCTGTTTTTTCCCTTTCCCCTTTTACTTCTCCACAGGGTAAGATACATTTCTCTACCAAATTGAGTGCCCTCTTTGAGCAAAATCTGATGAGAGTAAGGTTCCAACAAGTGCTCATCCCCTCCCTTCTTTCCCTCTGCTGATTACAGTAGAGGTCTTTTGTACCTCTTTATCTGATATAATTTATCCTATTCTGCCTCCTCCTTTCCTCTTCTCCCAGTACAATCCTTTTATTTCTCCTCTTAATTTTTAATACTGTCACATCAAAGTCAACTTATACTCACACCCTACGTCTATGTATGCTCCTTCTAACTGCACTAATATAGTCCTTAAGAGTTACAAGTATCATCTTTCTGTGTTGGGATATCAACAGTTTAACCTTATTGAATAACATGGTGCTTTTTTTTTTCCTGTTTACCTTTTTATGCTTCTCTTGAGTCTTGTATTTGAAGATTGAATTTTTTGGTGAACTCTGGTCTTTTCATCAGGAAAATTTGAAAGTTCCCTATTTCATTGAATTCCCATCTTTTCCTCTGAAAGATTATGCTCAATTTTGCTGGATAGTTAATTCTTGGTTGTAATCCAAGCTCCTTTGCCTTCCAAGCCCTCTGATCCTTTAGCGCAGAATGCTAAATCCTGCATAATCCTGACTGTGGCTCCTTGATATATTTGAATTATTTCTTTCTGGAAGTTTACAATATTTTCTTCCCTCTGACCTGATAATTCTGGAATTTGGCTACAACATTCCTGGAGTTTTCATTTTGGGATGTCTTTCAGGAAGTGATTGGTGGATTCTTTCAATGACTATTTTACCCTCTGGTTGTAGGATATTGGCAGATTTCCTTGATAATTTCTTGAAAGGTGCTGTCCATACTCTTTTTTTTTTTTATCATGACTGTCATGTAGTCCAACAATTCTTAAACTATCTCTCCTGGATCTATTTTCCAAGTCAGTTGAGCTATTTTATATATTCTTCTATTTTTTCATTCTTTTGATTTTTTTTAACTGAGTCTTGATGTCTCATAGAGTCATTAGTTTCCCCTTTCCCAATTCTAATTTTTAAGAAATTATTTTCTTTAGTTACCTTTTGTACTTCCTTTTCCAAGTGAATTTCTACTTTTTAATTCTACTTTGTGAGGAGTTATTTTCTGCAGTGGATTTTTTTTTTCATTTGGCCAATTGTATTTTTTAAGGAATTGCTTTCTTCATGTAATTTTTGTCCTTCCTTTTCCATGCTGTTGACTCTCTCTTGCATAACTCTCATTTATTTTTCCCCATGTCTCTTATTTGATTTTTAAAATCCAAGAAGGCTTTTGGGGCTTGAGAACAATTCATATTCCCTTTAGATGCTTTGTATGTAAGCATTTTGACATTGTTGTCATCTTCTGAGTTTGTGTTTTGATCTTCCCTGTCACCATAGTAGCTTTCTACGGACAGGGCTCTTTTTTGTTGTTGTTGTTTTTTGGGGTTTTTTGCTCTTTTTTACCTATCTCTTGACTTTTAAAGTTTACCTCTGCTCCTGGGACACAGGTGGCATTGACTCAGGCTTTTTCCAGTGGGTGCCAGGGGTCTGGTCACCGGCTTTCCTAGGGGCAGGGGAGCCTCAAGTGTTGGTGGCTTGCCTACTACACTAGAGTGTCCCAGTCTAGTAGTGCCTGTTTTGCCAGGGTCCTGGGGCTGGCAGCTTGTCTTCTGCACTGAGGCTGGAAGCTTCACAGCTGGCCTGCTGTGCCACTTGCCTGCTAAGCCAGGACAGAGGGGCCTTGGTTGCTGATCTGTGTTGTGGCTTAGAGTCCTTGCTGTCTCACCTGGACACTGTGCAGGGCTATGCTTTTTTTTTTACCCATGTAAGAAAAACAAAGGTTTTTCATTCTGATTCCTGAATTCCTTCTAAGTTATCCTACACTGGAAAAAAATTGTTTCACTCCATCTTTTTGTGGATTCTATCACTCCAGAATTCATTTAGAGGCTCGATTTAACATTGTTTCAAAGGGAAACTGGTGAGAGCTCAGGCAATTTCCTGTCTTCTCTCCACCATCTTGGCTCTACCCCCTCCCCCCATAACCACTTCATTTTATAGAAGAAGACAAGAAATCAGGACTGGCTATGTATATTTGATAATCATGAACACAGAGGTGTTAAGTGAAGCCTTGGGATTGGAAGAAACCACTGAGGTACAAAAAGTTGACTAGGGGCCTAAAAGCAGAGCCTTAGGGACTACATCAGCTACTGAGATCAAAAGGAAGGATAATAATAGGTGTGAAGATATAGAGACATTTAGAAGAGTGGAGGGAGAGGGAGATGTGGGAATGAATAATAGATGGCCTCAGTCTTGAGGCATTGTGATGTAGTAGAAAGAGTACTGAATTTGAAGGCAGAAGACTGGGAGAAGGAAATATCTAGGTGAGTCATGGTTGATGTGCTTAAGGATAAGCTTTGTTTTGCTTTGCCCATAGGGCAGAAGGAACTCAGAATGTGAACCACAGAGGTAGATCTTGGATCCAAGTAACAAAAAAATTTCCTAACAAGATATAGCAATCTAAAAGTGAAATGGGTTGCCTTAGGAAATGAGTTCCCCATCACTATTGGAGCTCTTCAAGCAGAGAGTGGATATTCACTTGCCAGGAATATCATAGATAAGATTCCTATTTTTTTTTTTGTGGTTGTGTTAGTTGACCTCTGAGGTCCCTTCCATCTTAGAGATTCTGGAACTTGGGTTGGAATCTTGACCCTGCTATTTTGCCTAGCAACCCTGAGTAAGTTACTGATTTGCTTTGCATTTGGTTTCCTTATCTGTAAAGTGATCTACTTGGTCTAGATCTCCTCTAATTATTTCAACAAACTAAGAGGTAAGGACAATAGAGAGAGAGATGGGGTGTTTGGGGTGCGTATATAAGCTTATGTACATATATGTGTAAATACATAGTTTATATTGTGTATCCACACAAATACAAAAGCTTTGGTAGCTTAAAACTATAATAAGCCTTTTAGAAAACCTGTATGCTCTGTTTAAAATTTTATATATATATATATAATTATATATATATATATATATATATATATATATATATATGATAATCTATATGAAAACCAGTACTGTTATATATGCTGATATAAATAAGGCTGAGATTATATGTGCCCTGTGTACATGCTATACATATGTATACTCTCAGAGATACACACTGAAAATATAAATAGGAGTGACAGCTTCTGTACACACAGACATGGTTTGGAAGCCATGCCATGGATCTCCCTTCTCATGATAGCTAATAATTCAAACTCCTTTGAATTGCAGTAGTTTCTTCTCCAGGGCCTATTGAATCTTAACTTCACATCCTGTTCTCTGTCCTGGCTCATGCCAGTCATAGGTTTATTTATAAGGCACTTCTAGTTGATTGGGTTCTATAGTTTGGTGGTGAGGCTTAGCCCATGAACCTATTTGTAATCACCATGGTTTAAGAATGATGGAAGAACCAAAAAGGATGTATATCAGGAACTAAGTCATGGAGCACGTGAGGATGGGCTTTTGCCCTTTCACCTCCTGGTAGGCCACATGTGCTTTGGTCTCTTGCTAAAGGACATGTAAGCATATAAAGAACTTTGTAAACCTTTTAAGTGTTATATCAGTGTTAGCAACAGTAACAAGCCACTCCTAAGGATGTCCCCAGAAAGTGTCACCACTGTGATGTTAGAATAATTGCCAGGATGGATAAGGGGGAGTCAACCCTAGAAGAACAATGACTAGCAGAAAGATCAGATATGTCTGTCATATCAGTTGATGCAATAATTTTTAAAAATATGTTTTGAAATGATTTTACTAGAATTTACTTGTATTTCTCTTTTCTGTGCAAATGATCTTTAAATAGAAGTAATGACAAGCAGGTCTTATAATTTTACTTTGAAATAAAAAATTTCATCCACTATCTCTAGTATGTGCAAATGTGTGGCATCTATTGATACAGTTTGGTCCTTCAAGGTATTCTTAAATTCTGGTCCTTGCACCCCTCCTGCTGTCTCTGCCTACCCCCACCGCCACCCCTATTTTCCCACTGAAGAGTATCACAGGCCATATGATATTCTCGTTCTTGGCAATACAACAAATGTTATTCAGAACAATGCTGCCCTCCTGCTCAGCTCCTATGGGTACCATGGATACTTAGCATTGTCTTTTAGCCCCACAAATGCCATTGAGATGAATTATTTGAATGTACTTTATCTGTCATAAAGAAAATCATAACATAGTATCAGGAGATACGTAGCATTCTTCGTCCTATCAGATACTGTGTGCATTTAAAAGTTCCTCCCTTGGTCCCTCTCTCCTTTTCCCCTTTGTTGCTTTAGGTCAGTAGGGAAACCATCTCAATAGAATGATAGCACATTATATCTGTATTTTTTTTTTAGTATGATTTGGTTCAATTCTACAAACATCTTGTTAACTGCCTACTCTGGACCAGGCACCATGCTGGGTCCTGGAGATAGAAAGACAAAAATTAATCAATGCCTGCCCTCAAAAGGCTTACATTCTATTTATATCTCCTCCTTTTGCAAATAAAGGGACTGGATGACCTCTACTTGCCTTCAATATCACAAAAAAGTAATTTCTGAATTCCTATGCTTAATTGAGAGACTTTGGGAACACTTGGAAATGAATTATAGTCTCACCAGATGAGCCAAGGTGAAGTGAGGAGGAATGAATAAAGAGTGAACTGAGTATTCTGGAGCTTTATTAATTCACCTCTAATATCCCAAACAGGCAGTTGTTAGGGTAATTTCATTCATTCATTTATTCATTTATTCAACAACCAAGTGATAGGTATTTTACTAGGTCCTGGAAATACAAGAATAGTGAAATAGTTTTTCTCAAGAAATCTAAATTCTACATGGAAAGGGGGAAGCAATATTTATTCAGGTCAATATAAAACATGCACCAAGTCACTGTATTCATTAACTCCAAAACCAGCATTTTTTGATCCTTGAAATGCTGAAGTAGATCATAAATCTGATGCTAGAGAGACCCCAAAAACCACCTAATCCAATCCCCTCATTTATGGATGAAGAAACTGTGACCCAGGCAACTTCAGTGATTTGTCAAAGGTCACATAGACAGTGAGCAACTGAAGCATGATTTGAACCCAGGTCCTCTTACTCTAGAACCAATGCTCTTTCCATGGTACTATGTGATAGGATATGATTCTGACTGTAATTGTAGTTAACCCCTCAGAGCTATCATTTCCTAAAATGTGAAATGGGCTTATAATGCTAGTATTTCCAATTTCACAGGGCTTTCATTAGTACATTAATACAGTGTTTTGAAAACCATAAATCACTATAGGAAAGCTGGTGTGGCATATTAGATAGAGAGATGGCTTTAGAGACAAGAAGTCCTGTGTTTAAGTCTTTTTTTTTTGAAAGTTTATTTTTCTTTTTTAAAATTTCATTTTATTTTATTTTTATTTTTTGGCTAGGCAATGGGGTTAAGTGACTTGCCCAGGGTCATACAGCTAGTAAGTGTTATATGTCTGAGACTGGATTTGAACTCAGGTCCTCCTGAATCCAGGGCCGGTGCTCTATCCACTGCGCCACCTAGCTGCCCCTCCTGTGTTTAAGTCTTGACAAAACATACTAACTACATATTGCAGGTCAAGTCACAGAGACTCTTTGCACCCCAGGCAAATGTCTAAAGCTATAAGGTGTAGAACAGGTGCTTATCTGCATTGATAGAGGAAATTTCCTCAATGGCCCAGGTTTGACACCCCCTCCCCAAATCATTATATATGTGGAAGTTGGTATTATAATGTGGGGTATGTTTTGTACTCTACAAGCCACTTATGATCACTGAATCTCAGACCTTTTCAAACTTTTCATTACAGATTATGAAACTGAGGCTGAGGAGGTAAATTAATTTGTTTCAGGTCACAACAAAGGCCCATTTAAAAAAATACCAGCACTCTACTGATGTTGGTGTGGCCTCAAGATGTGAGTTACAACAGCCTCTGAAGAATTAAAAATGAATGTCACAGAGAAGGAAATGGAGAGGCATGTGGTAGATGTGTACAAGCTGTAACATATGGGAGGAACTCTAAAGAACAAGAATAATAGATACCATCAAGGAAATGTGTGATAAGAAGAGAAGTGGGACTTCCTATGACAAATGTATGGGAGGACATGGATAAGTGTTGCATAGGAAAATCAGGAAAATGGGTTGCAATTAGCATCATTAGAGAAAACTTTCAGATAAGATGACAGGTCCTTTTGAGCCTGGGATCTAGCTAGCATCATAGTTAAGATTGAAAAGGTGCTTAGTGAATGCTTATTGATTGATTTACTTTGGTCAGTCCGGTGATTGTACCACCATACTTTGCTGGCACCAAGCTATTACTAGTAGTGAGCTAACAACATTACCATTTCCAAATATTTCAACTGTAGAATTTCAGGACAGTAGAAAGTGACGGTGACAGCTGTTGGCTCATGCCTTCAAATGACAATTTTTTCTGGCACAGGTCAATAGGCAATTCTCTTTTTCAGGCTGATTGCCCACCTCATCTTCTATTGTAATCATGAAATAATTTGTATATTGTTAATCTTCTAGAGTGTGGACTTCCAGGGTTCAGAGCTCAGGAGATCAGAGTCCATGAAAAGCTACTTTTAGGGCATAAGTAAGGGTTCATATCCCAGTGAGATGGGAGAGTCCCCAGGAGGTTCAGAAATGGACCTTGGGAATATGCTTTGCTTCAAATAGACTGGCCAAAAGAGGCGGGCGAGATCACATGAAATAGTACTTGTGGCGTTCTCTGGCTTTGTTCCATTCATAATGGGAAATTGATTAGATGAGATGTCTTTGGCACTATCCAGTTAAGCTTGTTATTATCCAAATTTGTCAATATTCCAAGACATCATATCAAGGCTGATTAAAAGCATTTTGAAGAGGAAGCTCTAGCAGTATTGAGAAAACAATGGACTTGGAGCTAGAAGATGAGGGTCTGACACTTGCTGATTAACCTTGGGCAAGTCATTTAATCTCTCTAAGGCTGCTTCCTTTTCTATAAATGGAAATAATAAAATTGTACAACTGATGTCATACTAGGGAAAGGCCTTGCAAACTGTAAAAAAAAAATAGCAAGGATATGAGTTATTATTGTGGACATAGTCTCATCTATGTCAAATTTTCAGTTTAATACTGCTTTGAGAAGGCATAGAGAAGTTGAGATGCATATTGATGAAAGGAGAACCCATACTGAAGCTGAAGACCACTCAAGGTAGAATTGCCTTTATTGTACAAATAATAGTCATCAGCATATAAATATTTTTACTTGTGTGAGTTTTGTATGTTTCTTGCCCCATATTTATTATAGAACTATGGAATTTTAGACTTGATAGAATCATCGATATAGAAGAGATCCTCGAAGACACAGTCTTTTTTTTTCTTTTTCTTTTTTTTAGCAATCGAGGTTAAGTGACTTGCCCAGGGTCACACAGGGTCACACAGCTAGTAAGTATCAAGTGTCTGAGGCCAGATTTGAACTCAGGTCGTCCTGACTCCAGGGCTGATGCTATAACCACTGCACCACTTAGCTGCCCCAAAGACACTGATTCTAAATCCCTAATTTTACAGGTAAGGAAATTGAGGTTTAGAGAAGTTAAGTGACCTTCCCATGGTCACACAGCTAGTTAGTATCAGAAGGATTATGAACCCCATTCTTCCTGGTTTCAAGTCCAGCACTCTATTCACTATGCCATGCTCCCTCAAGAGCATGAAGAAAAAAAACAGACCTCGAGTAAAACAAGTACAAGAAAATAAAAATAATTCACAGAAGTTGATGTAGGTAGCTACTAACAATAGTGAGACTGATTTCCTGGACCTGTGTTCCTTTCACTCTATCTCACTTCTCATGAAGCACTGGAGCTGGGAACATATTCTTCAGTGATTTAGAATCACAGGATTTAGAGGTGGATTTAGAGATCACCTTTGTATTGTCCCTGCCCCTCCCCTCAACAGAATGTTAGCCCCTTGAGAGCAGAGATTGTTTTATTTTTTGTCTTTGAAGCCCCAGAGCCTAGCTCAGTGCTTGACATGTAGTAGGAGCTTTTAAAATGCTTTTTGATTAATTGATCTCTCACAAACTTGATGAAAGAGAACATTTCTGAAAGTGTTTTGGTATAAATGTGCCACTCCTAAAGTTACTTCTAAACATTATGCATTTATTCCCTCTGTGTACTTGTTTCCCATCTATAGAATATAAACTCTTTGAAGGCAAGGTCTATCTCAATTTTGTGTTGGTCTCCCAGAGCTTACAGAGTCAGTACGGCATGGCGGAAAGAGAGCTAGCCTTGGAGTCAGGAAAAGCTGGTTTCAAGTCCAGCCTTTGACACATAGTAGATATGTGACATTAGGTAAGTCTCTTAACCTCTCAGTGTCCAAGGCAATTTTCTAAGACTGAGCTGTGGAACAGTTGCTGAGCTGCATTGGTAGAGAGTAGGTGGTTTGGTCCAAACCAAATTCTAGAGCCTAGCATAAAGCCTGTTAAATAGTAGGCATTTAATAAATGCTTATTGAATTGAAATGAGATATACTTTGATTAATGTGGAAATAGGCTTAATATGATTTAATATGAATATGAATTCATAATTTAATTAATTTAATTAATATGATATAAATTAATATAGGTTTAATACATGAGTAGCCTATATCAGATTGCATGTTGTTTTGGGAAGCAGAGAGGGGAAGAAGGGGGGAAAATTTAGAACTCAAAATCTGATAAAAGTGAGTGTTGAAAATGAAAAATAAATAAATAAATTTTTAAAAAGAAAAAGGATATGCCTGAAAGGCCTTTGTGTGATTTCAAAAGGGGCAGTTCAATACTGAATTATTCAAGCAGCTCAGTGGAAAGTGCTTTGTATCTGGAATCAGGGACTTAGGTTTGAATTTCAGCTCTTCTGTTTACTGAGTGAGCTGGAGCAAGTCACTTAAACTTCTCTGGGTCTCTGTTAACTCATCTATATAGTAAGCAGGTTGGACTAAGGCAAGAGAATTCAGGTTCTCTAATGCATTCACTATTCGCAGCAGGACTCAGTGAGGTAGTTCAAAGTGGAAAGTACATTGCTTTTTGGTTTCAATGGACCTAGGTTTAAACCCTGCCTCCAATGCTTACTGCCTCTGTGAGTTTAGGCAAATCATTTAAGCACCCTGGGAACCAGTTTCTTCACCTGTGAAATTGGTGCTGATGAAGGGGGTGGTGGGTGGAGGGTTAAGACTAGATGGCTTATGTGGTCCTTTCTAGCTTTACATCTGTGATTCTATAGTCCTATGCTTCATTCTCCATCAACACACCCTTCCTTTGCTAAGTACCATGATTATACATCTTTCTTAGGAAGTCTGGACCCTTCCCCCCAATCCTCTTAGAGTAAGTAGAGATATCACTTTGTATATAAGAAACAATTGTGCTGTGTTTTCAGCCATACCAAACTGTCAGGAAATAAGAACCCTCAGCAGTGACACCAGATAATCCACACTACCTGCAGAAATCTCCTGCTGCTTCTGGCAGGGTCAGGGAGGCAATTGGATTTTTCATCAAGTCAGCGACAATGTTGTCCTTTGGAGTCACATAGAAGAAGGGAATCCCAGTGCTGTTGTTGAAGGGACCATCACTGATGGGTAAGCAGTTCCCAAAGGGCACACCCTTGATCTGACAAATATAAGGGAAAACTTTTTAATAGTGAGCTACAGGCTGAGAATCTACTGCCCATTAAGAGATGTTCCAGTAGGGATGCTGAATCACAATGACAATAATAACATTCATATAATGATATAAGTGCTACAGTTTTATATTATCTCATTGATGTTTAAGGGGAGTAACTCTTGCACAGATGTATTAATCAAGGAAAGGTGATTTCTAATCCCACTATTTCCCCTACACTTATATCATGGTTAAGATTTTGGTGGCTGGCTTAAGAATACTTGAGAATGTCACCTAACTCTAAGTTCTTACAGAGGACTAGGTTCTGGATTCATCATTTCATCCAGTCTTTGGATTGCAGCAGTTTTTGTTTGTTCATTTTACACTTTTCCCCCTAAAGCACTACTCCTTGCTCATTTATTCACTGTCTTAGCCAAGACATTAGAGAAAAAGTGTCTCAGTTTGCTAGTACTTATGGGAGCATACTATGTCAACTTTCTCCCTGATCATTCCCCAGCAAGCAATTTCTTATTCAAATAATGAACTCATATGACCAGGAAAATGTTATTAGAAAGTATGCTATTCTATCATGGATTTGGTCACTCAGGGTCATAATTTCTCCATTTATTACATAGATGCGTAAATGTAGGGATTGGTCTTGGTCTGTTAGGTGTCAAGTTATGAGGTTAAGTGTAGAGCTAAGGATAAAAATAAAATTGGACCTATGATTTAATAGATGTAGGGAGTTCCCAATGAGGGACACTCCCTACCTTTTCATTGTGGCCCTTCCTTCTTAGAAAGTTGCCTAGAGCACTGAGAGGGTTGTGACTTGCCCAGAGTCACACAGCCAATACATGTCAGAGGCAGGATCTGAACCAAAGTTCTCCTGGCCCCAAAGTCTGAGTGGGTAGTTACAGTGTAAAATTATTCTAAATTTGTAAGAAAATTCATTGTTGGAAAGACCTCTGCTGTGATATGACTATTTGTAGACTTTCTTATTCTCATTTTTTATAATAGGCTATGATTTTAACTGTCAAAATTGATAAGAAAGACTATTACAATGCTAAGTAACATGAGTCAGAATCATGTCATTCTGGCATTGCATTTTTAATCATATATAAAGGTTGAGATCTTCACCTAAGATCCAGTATATATTTCAGTTTACCTCAGGTGCACATATGGCAGCAAAAAAGAGTTGTTAACTATATCAAGTATTTAGCCATGACCCATTGAAACTCATACTAAACGTGATATTTTCAAAAGTTGATATAATCAAGATCAACAGATGATTTATCATTAATTATGATTTGGGGTTCACACAGTCAGACTCCCTCATTTTATTGTTGGAAAACTGAGGCTATGAGAGGTATAGTAATTTGCCCAAGTTAACACATATAACCCCTGGTAACATTATGTATAGAAACCACATTTCTTGCCTTCTAGTCTTAAGCTCAGTGGGTAAAAGCACTGAACCTGGAGTCAGGAAGACAGGAGCTCAAATCCAATCTTGGACACTTACTAGCTATATGACCCTGAGCAAGCCACTGAATTTCTGTCTGCTTTGGTTCTTCATCAGGAAAATGGAGATAATAATAGCTCCTACTTCCAAAAGTTATTGTGAAGATAAAATGAGATATTTGCAAAGTGCTTTACAAACTTTAAAGCACTATGTAAATGCTACCTCTTAATATTATCAGGTTATGTTTTGTTAAATTGTACATTAAGTTCTTCATTATTTGGATTGAATAATACCATTTAAATGAAATAGGGATTATTTGTGGCATAACATGTAGAAGAATGCCAAGATTTTAATTTCCTCAAAGCTTTCTGTAAGCCATATTGTGAGAATTAAATTCTCATTATTTATTCATGCCATTTGAACCCACAGATGGAATTACCACTTGTCTTACAAGTCATCATATTATTTATAGTTCCAAAGGAGAAGATTCTCTGACATTTGATTCAAATTTATGTGCTATTAAGTTTAGGGGGGAAAACCTGCTGTTTAATAATAGCTCTTCATCATGTTTGTAAACTTCAATATATACTATTTATTAAGAAAGGAAGCCCATGAAATCAGGAGTGAAAATGATTAATTTGGAAATGGTTTTTTAAAACTTCAAGTAAACCTCTAGTTGTTTCCTGTGTTTCACTTCCTTATATCGTGGGCAATGGAAGATTTTTGGTTTTAGTGGGCAACTGGGATAAGAGGTTGAATAATTCTGTCTGTCTGTAGAGTCAGTTTTTCCATAGGGCCTCTGGTTGGACCCTTGTATCCCTTCTCTGGAAGCTTATTCAAACTCAGATCCTTGGTGCTAAGACACCTAGCTGGAACCTGGCAGTGACCTCAGTCCTATATTTTGCCAGTATAATGGAATCAGCCTTGCTCCATTGCTCAGACTGTGTCTTTTACAGGACGCTCACATTTCTCAAAGACAGTCAAATTCAATCCTAAGGTTGTGTCTTTTGAGAATAGTATGAAAACACATGAGTTAATGGCAACACATCATTTGTCTCATCTACATGCTGCATGATTTCCTAGACAGGGAGGGTTGTTTGTGGAGTGATTCTCATACAGCAGGCAGTTGCCGTCAATACATCTGCAGACCCCTCCCTTAGAGCTACTGGTGGGTAAAGGCTATTTTTCTGGCTTTTTTATTATTCATTTTTTGTTTGTTTTTTTAAAGAGGGAGAACGTTAAATTCTTGGCACAGATATGTTAACTTACCTTTTCCTGGGTAGATACAGTAGCCAGAAAGCCCCAGCTGTTAGTGTGAGCCAGGGATCGGGCAGTCCTGATGATCTGCTTGTGAGGAGGAAGGTTGCCTGTCCCTTTGGAACTTTCTCTTCTGTAGGAAAACATCCTGGAAGGAGAGGAGATCTGCTTAGACCTCTCCACCCCTTGCCTGGACCTCATTTCGCTGTCTTCTTTATAAACAGAGGCCGGGTAGCTTTGCTTCCAGATGCTCGTGGTGTCTTCGAGGAGCGAAGGCAGCGCCTCCTCGTTGGAGGAGCTGTCCAGCTCTTCCTCTGCCTCGTTGGTAACTGACCAGGAGACCGAGCTCACAATCACGTACCCCCAGACAGGAGAGAGCGTCGCGCTGCACCAAAGCAGCCAGAACAGCCAGGAGATGAATGCGATCTTTCTCCCCAGCAGCCTGTGACAGCACAAGACAGACATTTTGTAACAAACACTCCGCGCTGTGACCCACGCAGTCTTGCCAAACCCGAGCCTCTGGAATGATCGCAGCACCCTCCTGTGGCAGAGAGAAGGCAGTGGGAAGACAAATTGAGTTTCTTTCTAGGCTTAAGCAGCCTTGTAGGGCTTTCTGGGCAGGGACCTCGCAGGTTGAGCACCAGAAATACAAGAGGGAGCTGGTTAAAGAATCTGAAGCCCCCACTACAATCCCACAAGGAACTAACTAATTTGCTGGTGGTAAAGAGTCCCTCAGATTAAGAGGTTGAAGGTAGAGGGATGTCCCCACCAGCCACCAAATGTCAGCTTTATTTGATTCATATTGGGAGAGGGATGTAATGTAACAATTTGTTCCTATCTCACAAGCTTTGATTATTTTCTAAACATTAAAGCCTTTAAACACTTCAATTGCTTACTATTTCTGGTGATCCGAGAGCGTGGAAAACACTCTGAATTTGGAATCAGAGGACTTTAGTTTGAAACCTCCCCCTTATGCTCCTTTAAGGCTGTGCTTTTGTGCCTTCTTTTCCTTTCTAGATAGCCATTGGTGGTTGTGATGGGAAGAGAAAGAAAGGAAGGTGGAGGAAATACAATGAAAGTAAAGCAAAGCAAATAAGTGAAAGGAACGGGTTTATAGAACCTTGGAATTTTATGGTGAGTATGTACCTTAGAGATTTCTTGACTGAAACATGAATCTCCTCAGTAATATTCCCAACAATTGGACCTCAGTTTCCTCAACTATAAAGAACAGGAATTTGAGGTAGATGATTTCTCTTCCAACTCTCAATCCTACTCTAGCATGAGCTGGTCTAGCCTGGTAGCCTTATTCTGATTTCCCATCCCCATCTAGTCCCAAAATCATTTAAAAATTATTATTACTTTTGAGCATAGTTCTTTTACCAATGAATTGTGGTTTTTCACGTGTTTTTCTAATACTCTCCTAACCTGAACCATAGAAGATCACAATATCTTAGAAATTAGTTAATCTAACTCCCTTATTTTACAGATGAGGAAAAATTAGAAGTTAAGCCACTTGCCTAAGATGACACAACTAGCTGAAATTAGATTCTTGATTCCCAGTCTAATGTTCCCATTAGATGAAATGGAATCATTCTACTTCAGTACAACAGAGAAGTTATTACTGGAAGTTTTTATATTTGAAGTATTAGAACATGTCTTGCTAGATATATGTTTTGATATTGGCACTATGATCATAAGATCCATAATTCTTGAGGCATCTTAAAAGTTACTTAGTGCAACTTCTTTTTTTTAATAGTATTTCCCCAATTACACATAAAAACTATTTTTCAGTCATTTTTAAACATTTTGAGTTCCATATCTCTCCACCTCTCCCTTCCCTCCTTCCTCCCTGAGTTGGAAAGCAATTTGATATAGATTATACATATGCAATCATGTCAAACATATTTCCAACTTTTTATTATAGGTGAAGAGACTGAGACCCCATAGGGGTTTAGTGACTTTCAGAAGCTTCCCCCCCCCCGGGAGTAATTGGCAAAGCCAAGATTCAAACCATTTTGTTCTACATCTAGTGCTCTTGAACTTTTATTTGGAATATTGTTGTCCTCAAAAACATGTTCATGTTAAATGCAATGAAGAGATAAGGTGAACTCAGAATTTTTAACAGGTTTTGGATTTCAAGAAGTCCCTTCTTTCAGTGCTCTGCATTTCACTCTCTGATCATTCAATGTTGTCTAAGTCATACACTCACTTCATTTCCAGCCCCCCTCCCCTTGTGGACTTTACCTTTCTTCTTAATAGCCTGTACTACAGGGCTCCAGGATAGCCATCAAAGGAATAAAAAAACTGACTTCTTCTGCAGCTGGAATTAAAAAGGTCTTAAGTTGATCTACATAAAGTCAGCTTATAAACACTGGGCACCAGGTACCATTAGCCAACCGTGAAGTGCATCTGTCCAACTTTCCTTCCTTTTCTTCTTCTTACCTACCCTCTTCCAAAAATCAGATTCTGCTTTCACAGCTTCTCCTCAAGGCTGTCCTTGATAGAGATGGTAATAGGAAGAGGAGAAGAGTAAGGGAAGAAGGTCAGAAGGAGATATGATAACGGTAAAGGAAAGAAAATGAACAAAAGGAAAGGATATATATTGAATCTTAGAATTTTAGGATTAGGATAGACCTTAGGGGTCACCTAGGGTTAGCCCTTGTCTGAAAAATGACCATCTCCTGCAAGATCCTTGAGAAGCAGACAGCCAAACTCAGTTTGGAAATCCACCCTCAAGACTTAGAGAAATCATATATATTTTATATTTTATATTTTTGTTTTTATTTATTTATTTTCTGTTTTTACATCATCTTCATTTCCTGAACTACTCCCTCCCAATCTGAATCTTGGGATTTTAGAGGCAAATTTAACTTCAGAGGTCAAGAAATATCCCTTCATTTTAAAGATGAGGAAATTGAGATCCAGAGCAGATATAGGATATTACATAGGTAATAAATGGTAGAGATGGAGCTAGAACCTGGCTCATCAGACTCCAAATTCAATGCTTTTCCCAGTAAAGCATATTCATGCAAATCTTTGTAACTGAAGTCCTTAGTAGTAGTTTAAGAAATTTACTTTTTATGATGAACAGGCTGACTTCAGAAAAACCTGGAAAGACTTATATGGTCTGATGCTGAGTGAAGTGAGCAGAACCAAGAGGACTTTGTACACAATAACAGCCATGTTATGCAATGACTAAGATTGTTAAACTGAACCTTTCTCAGCATTATGAGGATCTAAGACATCTCCAGAGGCCTCGGGATGGAAAATGCTGTCCACATCCAAAGAAAGAACTATGGAAGTTGAATCGCTATAACTTACTTTACCTTCTGTTGAGTTTTGTTTCATCTTTCTGATGGTTCCTCCTATTGGTTTTAATTTTTTAATTTTACTTACAACTTCACTAATGTGAAAATATGTTTAATGGGTATGTAAATGTAAAGCCTATATCAGATTGTGCACCATTTTGGGGAGGGTGGGGGGGAGGAAGAGGGAAAAAAATTTTCAACTCAAAAGCATGTGGAAGTGACTGTTGATAAATCAAAATAAATTAATAAAATTTACAAAAAAAAGAAATTTACTTTTTAAGTATTTTATTTTTTTCAATTACATGTATAGACAATTTTTGACATTAATTAAAACATTTTTGAGTTCCAAATTTTCTTCCTCCTTCCCTTCTCTCCCTCCTCCCTAAAAATGTAAGAACTTGATAGCATATTTCCATATTAGTCATACTGTGAAAGAAGAAACAGTCTAAAAGGAAAATACTATGAAAAAGACAAAGCAAGTAAAAATAGGATGCTTTGATCTGCATGCTGATTTCAGAAATTTTGATATTTTGATGGTTATTTTCAAAAAAAGAAGGTTCTAATGAGCACCAGGAAATTAATTTTGATAAAATGAAGGTACTGGTGTGCATTCTGCCAATTAGCTAAACTAAAGCCCATATTCTCCACTTAGGCTTTAGTTAATTTTGATCTGTGCTGTAGGAGAGAGTGCACATATTAAATCATGAATCTTTTGAAACAGCAAAATAAAAGGTATGGGCCACCTAAATATTCCCCTCAAATCCATTCTAAATGTCAAAGTTAGAAGGCAGACAAAATTCATTATATTTCTATGATGCTGATGGGAAAAGGTGGTGGGCAGGTCATGGAGCAAGAATGAGGGATAACAAATAAATAGCATGAGTATTGGTACCTAACAAATATAAAAAGACACAAAACATCTTTCA
This sequence comes from Phascolarctos cinereus, assembly GCF_003287225.1. NCBI lineage: Eukaryota > Metazoa > Chordata > Mammalia > Diprotodontia > Phascolarctidae > Phascolarctos > Phascolarctos cinereus. The sequence goes on along the minus strand of NW_027556180.1, from coordinate 182,122,094 downwards.
GCACATATCTTCTATAAAGGGTTTTGGGGAAGACAAAGATAAGAATTGCACAGGATAAGAATGCATGGATGGAGCTGTGATGTGCATGATTAGAGGGAGTGGTTTATCTCCCTTAATGTTAATGCCTTCCTTCTATGGATTATCTCCAATACATCCTGTATATAGGTTCTTCCTGTATAGTTGTTTGCATATTGTTTCCCCTCATTAAACTATGAGCTGCTTCAGACCAGGGACTGTCTTTTATCTTTCTTTGTATCTCAATGCTTAGTGCAGTACTTCACATATAATAGGTGCTTAATAAATGTTTATTGTCTGGCTAACTACATTGATGAAATTATTGATCTTTTGAAGTATGAACTGCTTATTAGACATTTCCCACTAGCTGCTCCATGAGCATCTTAAATTCAATATGTTCAAAGAGGTACTCATTATCTTTACTCCCAAATCTACTGCTCTTTTAAACTTTGCTAGTATTGTTGAGGGCACCAACATCTTTCTAGTCACCGAGGTTCACAAGCTCTGTGTTGACTTTTCACTTTCACTTACCTCGCATATTCAATCATTTTTTTGTTTATATCTCCACATCATACATACATATATATATATGTACACATACACATACACATACATACACATATATGTATATACATATATATGTATATATGAAAAAGCATACACACACACACACACTCTTCTACACTCATCTTTATTCAGGGCCTCATTCCTTCTTGCCTGGATTATTGCTTCAGCCTTCTATTTGGTCTTACTATCTTAAGTATCTCCTTACTCTAATCTATCTTCCACTCCACCACCAAATTGACTTTATTAAAGCACCATTCTGATCCTGTCACACCTCTGCTCAGCAAACTCTAGTGGTTTCCTGCTGCTTCTAGGATAAATATAAACTCCTTCTTTTGACATTAGAAGCTCCTCATAACATGAAATCTTCCTCCCCCTCTAGTTTTCTTACACATTACCTACTCCCCACAATGTACTTCTAGCCATACCAGCCTCCTCACTGTCCTGCACACAGCACATGTGGTACTGCATCTTTTGTCTCCATGACTTTATATAGGCCATCCCCCATGCCTGGGATGTACTCTTCATGCAACTGTCACTTGGAATCTCTGGCTTCCTTCAAGATTCAACTCAATTGCTACATTCTATATAAAACCTTTCCTGATACTGTCAGATCCTAGTACCCTCACTTTTCAAACTACCTTGTATTCACTTTGCATATATTATCTATCTATCTATCTATCTATCTATCTATCTATCTATCTATCTGTCTGTCTATCTATCTACCTATCTAGATTTTTTGTTAGAATGCACATTAATATAACCCTTAGCTCAAAGAAATTTGCATAAGATGCTCCTTATTGGTGGAGATTACTCAACATTCCATGTGATCATCTACAGAAGAGCAAAGCTGGGGAGCATTTGGGAGAACAGAGATATTGGTCTTTGGGCTTCCAGCTTCAAGAGAGAAGATGTGTAGTTCCAGACTCTCTTCAGGTCCCCAGAGAGTAAGACTCTGAGAAGAAGCCAGTATGTGAATGAGCTGACACCTCAATTATGTCCATATTCCCAGCTTACTAATTTAGAGATTTCAGGGAATTTCCCCTTGGATGAAATCTGGGATACTCTTAGTTGAGCTAAAATATTTCCCTCCCACTGATAGAGCTCATTTACTCTGTATATTGTCTGGCACATATTCTCAACCATATACTTTCTCTGATTCATATTTGTTATTGGCTTAGATAAATATTTTTATTTGCTATTTGCAGTGTGTGTTCACTGTGAAACTGGCATTTGGTGGGAAGGGAATAAAGCCTCAGATATATAGCTTGGGGTGACCATTCCCCATTGAGGGATAGTAATCAGGAGTTCACTTTGAACCTAAAAATTATTTCCTCTAGACTAATAATATTTGGGGTTAGGGACAGGTAGCTATAAATCTTGCCTAATATCCCCTAACTCTGAGGAGAGAAGAGTGGCAAATATCTGTTTTCAACCTCCTAATTCCCCTCTTAGAAGGAAATCAGTCTTCCTTGGAGAAGGGTGGGGGGATAGAGGTAGAGGTGGAGACTCTAGAAATATCTATTCATGCCTCCCTATGAGCCACATGTAGAGACCCCTATGTGGACACACATAACTGACATGGACAAAACATACCATGTACCAACTCTTACTATATAAAATGTGAATATGTACATGTTTTATTCCTAATTAAAATGTAAGCTCCTTGAGGGTAGAGGCTGTTTTATTTTTATCGTTGTATCCACTTAGCACAGTACATGGAATAAAGTAAGCAATGAATAAATGCTTAATTATTATGACTATCACATTAACCTTTATAGAAAACACAACATTTTAGAAGTGGAAGAGCCCTTTGAGATCAGTCTAATACCCCCATTTGCAGATGGTAAAACTGAGACCCAAAGAGGTAAAGAGGTCTTGCCTAAGGTCACTGTTAAGTGGTAGGGATGGGACTACAAACCTAATCTTCTAATTGCATATTCTCTGCCACCGACTAGCACTATGGCCTCTGATAAGCAACTCAACCTTTCTGACATGCATTATGGGACTTCCCTTTCTGGTTCCAATATCTCTAGTTGTTACTAGTCCCATTTCATTAGATATTGTGGCTGAAGGTTGGACTACCAATGACCTTGTTTATATACTGAATCAAGTTAGGTTGTTAATCTAAATGTTGTTATGTGATGATTTAATGATTTTTAAAACAAATGAATTACTGAGGATACATCCAATAATAAGTGATTAGGCACCTGGAAAAGCCAGCATGGTCTAGAAAATTGAGAGCTGGATTTGGAGTGAGGAAGACTTGCGTTCAAATCTCACTTTCAATACTTAGTAGTTGTATGTGAAGATTCCTTCACTCATTAGAGATTTAAACTGTATGTGCCTTGGGAAATTCTCTAGGACTTGGTGGAGGGAACTCTGGCACCAAGGGTTCATATGTAATAGAGGCTGCAGCTGTGATTTTCTGTGTGTGTGTGTGTGTGTGTGTGTGTGTGTGTGTGTGTGTGTGTGTGTGTGAGTGTGTGTGTGTGTGTGTGTGTGTGTGTGTGTGTGTGTGTGTGTGTAGAGTCCTTCCAGATGAGAAAGCTTGTTCTACTAATGTGGGTTGACAGCTCTGATGCAACTTATGGTCTCAAAATGTTTCCTACAGCACTGAGAAGTGAAATGAATTGCTCAATTGTGCTACTAGTGTGTACTAGAGGCAGTACTTGAACCTGGGACTTCCTGGTTTGGAGATCAGCTCTCTATTAAATATGCCACACTATTTAATATATATTTTATCTCTGATAGCATTACAATTAATGATTTATATAGGTTTAAAATGTAATTTTGTTCATCACATGTGAAACAATTGAAATTATGCTTTAGACCTAAATAAATCTTTAATTATAACATTAGCAGACATAAAAGCATATTCATGAAATTGCTCCTTTTAAGATCACTAGCCAGATACAGGGAAATAGATCTGCTTTGACACTGATATGCTTCTTAGTTTCAAATGGTTTTAATGCTTTGGCTATACAGAAAAAAGAAATAGAGGTAAAGTAAAAGAGACATCATTTATTACAGATATATGTGCTAAATTCTACCTTATCCCCCCCAAAATTGTTACGATAGAGAAAAAAGAAATTCTTTGATCCAGTGATTAAGTCCCACAGTGATATCTAATTATTTTCTTGCCATTCTTTGATGACTGAGAATTTCTTTCTACACATTCTGACGACCTAACAAAATAATGCTGAGGAGAAGGATTTTATTTTTCTTTTTACAGTTTGAACTGGTTTATGCTCTTTCAAACAGTGATAACTCCCACGAGTTTTGTCTTGTATGTAGCTCACTTCCTGGAAAGATTTCTTTGTTTCACGAGCTTCTCAGCTGTTAAGGACAAAAATAGAGTTACCAGGAAAGACTCTAAGAAATAGCAAGGAGGCAAAAAAAATTGAAATTAGTTTATGAGCTTGGTCAAAGCCAACCATTGGAAATACATCGAAACATAAAAAAGTCAAACAAAGCTACATCTACTGTGTACAGTAAAGCTCCTTTCATTTTCATTGCAAAAGTTGCCCAGGTAGTATACTTGAAGAGTGAAAATACAGTTTCCCTGTGTGTTTTACATATTCTTAAATATTAGCATTGGTTTCTGTGAAATAAACATTTTCAGGGCTCTGTGGTACATCTGAGGTATGAATTACAAACTTCTGTCCATCTTTTAAAGTTACAAGGGCTTCTTGCCCCACAGGAAGGTCTAATTTAACTGTGCTTTTAGTGGCTTTGTCTTCCAACAGTACTTGGATCAGCTGTAAGGAAAAAAGAAATAAAGCTTAGCATAATGTCCTTTATTATACTGGGATCTTTCCTTTTTTTCTAGAACTAAATTCCAAGAATATACTTTTTGTTTTACCCACTTAGTTAAGTCAAGTCAATAAGAATTTAGTAAGCATATACTATGAACCAGGCACTGTGCTACATACTAGGGATACAAAGAAAGGGGAAAAAAGTAATCTAATCCAGTCCTTACTCTGGAAGAGCTCAGTCTAATGAAGTAGACAAAATGCAAATGATTGTTGTATATATTCTTAGAAGGAACGCATTAGCATTAAAGGTTAGCAGGTAAGGCTTCTTGCAGAAGGTAGAATTTTTAGCTGTGACTTGATAGAATCTGGAGAAACCAGGAAATGGAGATGTACAGGGAGAACATTCCAGGCATGAGGGACAGCCAGTCAAAATTGACAAGAATGGGAGATGGATTGTCAAGTGATAGTAACAGCAAAGAGGCTAGTGTCACTGGTTGGCAGAGTGTGGAAGGGAGTAAGGTATAGAAACACTAGAAAGGTAGGAGGGTGTCAGGTTATGAAAGGCTTTAAAAGCCACACAGAGAATTTCATTTTTGACATTTGGTACCCATTAGTTTCTTAAATTTTGGACCATGGAACAATGAACTATGACACTTTGTTTGAAAAAGATCTTTCTTCCCAACAACCCTGTAAGATAGATAGTGCCAGCACTGTCATCCCCATTTTACAGATTATAATTTTTTATTGATGAATTTTAGTGTTTCATTTTTACAGATGAGGAAACTGGGGCTCAGAGAGCCCCTAGGAGGTTAAGTAGCTACTTGGAGGTGGGATTCAAACCCATGTATCTCGACTCTAAGGCCAGGAATCTTTCCACTACATCATGGGCCTCAAAGTACTTTCCTCAAAACCATCCAGTGTGGAGGAAGGTAACATAGGTCTTATTGCTCCCATTTTATAGATAAGGAAATTGAGACACAGATAAGTGACATTAAAGGTAGAGTGGAAAGAGCGCATGTCTTCGTATCAGAAAACAGGAGGAAAATGAACTCACCTTCCCGAGTCTCAGTTTCTTCATCTGTGAGAAGAGAATGAGAGCCAGGGTAGCCTGGTGGATACAGGAATGTCTTGGAAGTTAAGGTGACCTTAGTTTAAGCCCTACTTCTTACACATACAGGCTATTGTCATAGGATCATATGTTTAGACCTGGGAGAGAACTCACCAGTCATCTAGTCTACTAATGCCATCATATTACAGATGAGATGACTGAGGCTTCTAGAGGTTTAGTGACTTACTCAGGGTCCACACAGGTAGGAAATTATGGAAAGGAAATTCCAACCTAGCTCCTCTGAATCCAAATTCATTACTCTTTCCAAAACTAGCCCTTGGTGTGATGTCTCTATGGAGCCTCTTGGTGCTCCAGACTACTCTCTGTCTACTAGGTGTAAAGCCAATGGTCAATTTTTTATTGGTAGAAAAAGTTTTCTCATTGGAGGACTCCTGACACTAGTCAAATCACATCAGGGCCAAAGAAGGCTAGAGAGTCAGCAATGGAGAAAATAAAAGGAGGGAGACAGAGACAGAGAGAAAGACAGAGACAGAGAGAGACAGAGACAGAGACAAAGACAGAGACAGACAGACAGACAGACAGAGACAGAGAGACAGACAGAGAGACAAAGGAGAGACATACTTGCCCAGGGTCACACATAACTGTCTGAGGCCACATTTGAACTCAGGTTTCCTGACTCCAGGCCCAGCACTCTATTCTCTAAGCCACGTAGCATAGTAAATGTCCAAAGTTGTTTTAATCAATGATTTGGATAAAGGCAAAGATGGCTTGCAAATATATGCACAGGTGACACAAAGCTGGAAGAGATAGCTAATGCACCAGATGACACAGCTGGGATTCAGAAAGGTCTTGATAGGTAAGAACAATGGGCTGAATTAAATAGGACAGAATTCAAAGTATGTGAATATAAATTATTTCTATAGATATCCAATATAGATAAATATAAAGTCTTAAACTTAGTTTAAAAAATCAACCTCACAAGTCAAAGGCATGGCCAACAGATTGTCTGAAAAAGAACCGGGTTAATGTGAGTGGTGGGAAATGGAAGCCAAAAAAGAATAGTAAGAGCCCCTCTATGTTCTGTCCTCTTCAGTTCACATCTGCACTATTTTGTTTAATTCTTGGAGTCATAGTTGAGGAAAGTCATCAGTAAATGAAGGAGTGTCCAGAGGAGGAAAACCAGAATGGTGAAGGGTTTTGAGTCCATGCCATTTGAAAGAATTTTTTAAACTCTGGGAGCATGCCCCCATGGGTGAGGGCTGGTGGTGGGTGTTGAAGCAATGGCTGAAATTACTGGGTATTTTCTAGAACAACTCCAACTTAAATACTTCCACTTTTCCCCCAATGAAAACAGAATTCAAATCAAATCAAATCAAAAGTGAAACTAACATGGAGAATTTGCTGTGACAATGAATTATTTATTCGTGATAGTTATTTAATATGGTATGCTCAACTGTGGTCAAATTTGAGTAAGAGCAGGTTGAATCTCAATGCTGTCATGATCTGCCACCATCACAATGAGTTGGTGTAGGTTCATGACTCGAATGAATTGGTTTTTTTCTACTTGTTGCCATATTTGAACATGAAATGTATATAATCTTTTTTTTTGCCTTTTTTTTTTTGGTGAGGCAACTGGGGTGAAGTGACTTGCCCAGGGTCACACAGCTAGTTAAGTGTCATGTGTCTGAGGCTAGATTTGAAATCAGATCCCCCTGACTCCAAGGCTGGAGCTCTAACCACTGCGCCACCTAACTGCCCCTGCATATATCTCTATACCAAAGTTAAATAATATTTGTGTTGAAGTTAAAAATATTATAGTATCCATTATATTTCTTACTGTCATGCACTTTGCAAATGCAAAATTATTAGCTAGCTTCCTCAAAAGCTATAATTTATTTAAATTTTGTTTCAGTTAACAAGCATTTATAATTTTTGCTCTCACCTCCCTCATTCACTGGAAAAAAAGGAAAAGAAAATTCTTGTAAGAAATAAGCATAGCCAAGCAAAATATATCCTTATGTGTCTCATTCTGCATATTCAGCCCATCACCTCTCTTTCAAGAGGTGGCTAGAACGCTTCATCACCAGTCCTTTTGGAATCATGGCTGGTCCCTGTACTAATAAGAGTTCTTAAGTCTTTCAAAACTGTCCTTTTCTTTTTTTTTAATATTGTTGCTATAGTATAAATTGTTCTCCTGTGTCTGCTCACTTCACCCTGCATCAGCTCATAATAGTCTTATTCAGGTTTCTTTGAAACAGTTCCTTTTATCAATTATTATGACACAATACTTATACTATAATTTGTTCAGCCTTCTTGCAATTGATAGGCACCCCTCTTAAGTTTCTAGTTATTTGACATGACAAAAAAGAGCTGCTATATATATATTTTTGTATATATGGATCCTTTCATTAATATGTTTGGAGGTGTAGGCCTAGGATTAATATTTCTGGGACAAAGGGAATTCACAACTTAGTGACTTTGGGAGTATAGTTCCAAGTTAAATATGGAAGTTTTTAAAAATTAAAAAAAATCTTTAGAGCTGTTGTAGAGAGTGGTCTTAAATGTCTAATTTAATTGTCTTAAACTTTTTATTTTCTCTAATTATTTAACATGAAATAATGCCCCTGCTTCTTGGATAAAAACCTAACTGGTTTGAAGAGGGAATTCAGCAAAGCTACTTAAACTAGTATAAGCCAAGACAATAGAGGTTAGTTTGAGTAGTGCAAATACAGAAACATGAAGAAAGAAGCTCAAATTTAGCAAATACATTTCATTGTATTTATCATTGGGATTCACAGATGTTGTTGTCAGTGGAAAGTAAAGACCACTGTGTTTGCTTTGTATGATGAAAAAGCATGAAACCCAAGAGGCCAAAATGATATTTTCAAAGTGTATGCAAAGACTACATTGTCAAGACAAGAGAATTTTTCTGGAGAAAATTAGATGCTTTTAAGAAGCAAAGACAAACTTTAAAAAAAGCTGTCTGTGACATCAAAAGGACTGTTAGCATTGTAGTACATTGTTTATAGAGCACTAAAAGCAAAAAGCTTCCTTTGATAGAAATATTGCTGGTATTGACATGGTCCAAACGATGCCTGATGAATCATGTGCAAAGCAGCTTTGAATGATTCTGCTTTGTAGACAACAGGATGGGAAGGAGAACTGACCAGATATCTGAAGACATTTATGATCAACTAATTAATAACTTAAATTTTTTCTATTTTGCATTGGAAGAGGATTAAGTAACAGATGTAGTTAAAAATATTCACTTGATTACACATGTATAATATTCTGATCAGACTGATGTTGAGGGAAGATTTGTTACTTTGCCTGTGGGAGAATTACATTGGCTACTGCACAGAGGGATCTTCACTAATATCAAACAAAATTCAGGCCTATAAACACTAGTTTAAAATGTGGCAGTTTGTGCTTTGTAGATAATCAATTGAATCAAGAAGTAGGGATGATTATATACAGTTAAGTTGCTACAAGAGTAATCAACTTTATAAAAGCTAATCCATTAAAAAGAAAAATCCTTGCAAAATTATGAGATATATGAAGGCAGAGCATTGGGAATGTCTGTCTTATTGTGAAATATCCCTTTTTTTTCAAGTCAAAGTATTTTGAAGGGTGCTTTAGCTAAAAGAAGAAATTGACATTTTTCTTGTTGATAGGAATAAAAGAAGCAAATTCATTTCTGAGTGAAAATTTCCCCCTGAGGCATGCTTTGGTAGATTTATGAAAAACTCTGTATGCTAAATAAATCAATGCACTGTCCTCAAATTCATACTCTGATCCAGAAAGAGAAAGCAACTATATTTGTAACAAAGTTAGAACTACAGATAATAAATTTACAAAAAAAATTAAATATATTTCTCAATTTAAAAAATGAAATTGAAGAAAGCAAAGACTGGTCACGAAGTCTTGTGACTAATTTAGAAAATAAATTTTCATCTTATTTTAAAAACTTCAATATTTCTAACTATTAATGAAAAAGGAGGCTAGCTGCCATGGACAAATATGCTTCACTTGGTCTTATTCCAGCTAAGCAAAAAAATCGTTTATAGACTTGTCTTGAGACGGCACATTGAAATAAGCATTTAATTCAGAAAATATTAGTATTTTGATTATGGGTTAATGAAGAGGTCTCTGGTTTAAGAAACAGAGATATATGCATATTTTCTACTGTTTCTACATCTTCTAGAGTGTAATATCTAATATTTGAGTGAAATGGGGTTTTCATCTGTAGCTCTTCTAAGCAAAAATATGTATCTTGGTTACTAATAAAATTGATGACAACACATTCTGAGAAACTTTGAGCTAAACAAACAAACAAACAAACAAAACAGTGTACCCACTACAGGAATATTATTCTTATTGTTATCACTTAAAATTATAAATACTAAATTTTTGAAGAATTACAACAAATACTTATTTGTGTATGTTTCAAATTTGTTTTTTGTTATGAACATTTTAGTAAGTTCTTAAATTTATTTGGATAAAATGTGAGCCAAGAAAATTATCTGAATAGATTATTTTATGAAGAATGTAGGGGGAAAGCACATTTTTTTTGGTAAAAAGTGTGGTTTCACTACAGAAAGTTTAAAAACCACTTACATACAAGGATCATTTGAAGGAAATGAAGATATTTAGCCTGAAGAAGATAATTTTCAGGGACATCATAGCCATTTTCAAGTATCTAAAGGGCTATGATATTAGGGAGGGACTAGATTTGTATTGTTTGGCTCTAGGGAGCAAAACTAGTAGCTATGGGTGGGAGCTGCAGAAAGACTAATTTAGGCTTGAAATCAAGAAAATGTTCTTAATAAGCAGAGTTGTCTCAAAAGGGATAAGGCTAGCTTGAAATGTGGTGGGTTTCTCCTTTGGAGGTCATCTGAAAGAGAATGGATAAACTTGTCAGGCATGGGTTGGATTAGCTGGCTACTGAGATACCTTCTAACTCTAGAATTCTATGGTTCTGTACGTTGGGAATTGAAACCATATCTTTTCTGGCTTTCCATTAAATAAAGAGAAACAGTTTTAAGTCCAACCTGCAAAATGAGAAGATTGGACTAAGTGACCTCTGAAGTATCTTTTGGCTCTAAAATTCTAGGATCTTATAATCTTAGGTTGTAGAAGATTAAATTACTTGTCTTGCTTTATTATCTAGGTGGCCCCTGGAGACAAAAAGATATTCCTTTTCCTTAGTTCAAATCCAGCCTCAGACACTTACTAGCTGTGTGCCCCTGGGCAAGTCATTCACCCTGTTTGCCTGAGGTTCCTCATCTGTAAAATGAGGTGAAGGAAATGGCAAACCCCTCCAGCATCTTTGCCAAGAAAACCCCAAATGGGGTCACAAAGAGTCGGACACTACTGAAAAATAACTAAACAACCACCACCACCACCAATTAAAATGTTGAATACCTTTAATTATTTTCATGAAACTGGTCAAACCTAATGACAATGGACTTCAAGAAAGACATGAAGCAGAGCTGGGCTTGGGAAGGTTTCCCAGATTACTCTGTTGTGCTGGAATTTGGTGGCATTTGAATATTCCTTGAAATATGTAGAACAACAATTATGGTGAGCGCTCTAATTGCAATAAAATGAAACCCTGGCTCTGTACACATTTTGTACTGAGCATGTGCTGTTGCCTTTGTCTGTCTGGTGGAAACCAAAGCATGAATGAGTTGAGATCTTTACATTCTTTGTTTTTCTATCCTTAGTCTATAGCACAGAACCTGGCACATAGTAGGTGCTGGTTGATCGGTTGATTAATAAATCCATAAAGTCAAATGTGAATATGTAAAGATCTAGATTTACTTAAAAACTGCATGCTGTACTGAGAATTCCATGGGGGTATCATTGAACTGGTATCATAATTTCTCTTCCTCTTTAAAACACCCTATCCATCCCAAGACAGAACAAAGCCAACCAACTTGTAGTAGTGCAACATAAATTAATCTGTAAAATAGATGAGTACCTGAAATTATATGAAAATCAAATTTATGTTCATCCAATCACATTTTAAATGCACTGGGGGGTGGGGAGGATATAACTTAAAATAATTCCTGGGATGAATACTCTTGTAAAGTAAGGAGACCATTTGCAAAGCAAATATTCATCACCTCAATTCTCTTTTTAAGTGTAGTGTGGTACAGTAAAAAGAGCACTGACTCTAAAGTCAGAGCGCCTAGGTTTAAATTTCACCTTTGATACTACTCATGTGACCTTGTGCAAATCACTTAATTTCTCTGGGCTGTGTTGTATAATGAAGGGGTTAGATTTGAATGGTCTCTGAGGTCCCTTCCTGCTCTGCATGATCCAATGAAATCTAGATTTTTAATATATAATATTAAAACCAATTCCTGATTGTACATTAAAGCATCCCTGGAGATTTCATCCTAAAATACTTGCAATAAGATGAAACCTTAGGGAACTATGCATGTGTTTGTTCTATATGTGGTTGCCTTTATCAGTTTGGCAGGAACCACTGAATAAACAAGTTTTCTTTGTTTTTTTGTTTGTTTTTTAGGCTAGGCAATGGGGTTAAGTGACTTGCCCCGGGTCATACAGCTAGTAAGTGTTATGTGTCTGAGACCGGATTTGAACTCAGGTCCTCCTGAATCCGGGGCCGGTGCTCTATCACTGCGCCACCTAGCTGCCCCAAGACAGGCTTCTTTTCAGCAAGAGCAGAAATGTATTCTCTGGAGCTCTTCATTCTCCTCCCTTTCCCACTCCCCAGTTGATGGAGGACAGAATCCTTCAGATGTAGGCTGCAGTTGTTGTTACCTGTGGTGTGGGGATGAACTAGACTTCTCTGAAGGCTCTCTACTGGACTCTGCTTCTTATCGAGTATTGGGAAGTAGTGGGAGGGGCCCACTGGGGGAATAAAAAGGGGACCCTCCCTCTATGGGAAGTCTTCTCTCTGATCTCGGGGTTGGAAAATTGGCTGTAAAGTGAATTCCAGGCTTCCACAAGGGCCCAACCAAAACCAGTTCGATGTGTACTGTTGTGTCAGCACATGAAAACCTCCCATGACAGTTGTAGTCTTCATTTCTCTCTATAAACAGTTTATTCCCAGTACGTAGGTTACTCATTGTGGGATTAGGCATAGGAGATCACGACTGCTATAGCAAGACTGAGGCATCATTTACCCAACAGGAACATCACAAGACTTTTGTTCCTTCCATTAATACAAATCTAGGTGCCTTCTTCCTACACACAGATATCCCATCAGGGAGACTCAGATGCATTTAATAATGTCCTTATTATCAAGAGTAAACAAAACCATACACATATGCACAGGTCAAAGAGCAAGTTATAAAACCTCAGAGAGCACCTTTAGAACTTCCTCTGGTCTTATCTGGATTTGTTTCATTCTGACAGAGTTGAAAGAACACTGACTGTGGAGTCAGAGGAGCTGGGTTCAAATCCTGCCCCTGACCTTCACCTGTGTGACCTTGGGCAAGTCATTTTACCTGAGTTTCAGCTTCCTCATCATTAAAAGATGAGAAAAGTACTAGAGATTTTTTCCAGCTCTAGGTCTAGGATTCTATATCTAACCACTTGTCCATAAGAGGAAGAACCCAGAAAAATTATAGAACACTTCTGGTGATTTTGGGGACGGCAAGGTGGGAAAGTTTCAGGTTACGATTCTCTTTCTTTGGAAGATGTTCATCATAAGTCAGAAGAGAATTAGTAAATTGCAGCCAGCCAAATTAGTGGTCTCATGTTACATTAAAAATATATTTTGTGTCTTTTGTCTTTATATTACAATCATTTTTGCAAAAAAATAACAAATAAAACTTACCCCCACCCTTGCAATTCCTTCCAGATTGACCCCTCCCTTAATGTTAAATTCAAGTTACCATCTTGCTGAAATTCACAGGTCCAAAAAGCAGATCTGTAATAAATATGTCAGTATCCAAAGCACATTTATAACAACATTACAGATTGGTATTAGAAATGGACTATTCCATACTTTTTATAAATTAGACCATCCTCTTTCATGGGAGGGATCACAGGAAGATTTTCCACTGCCTACTGTATCAATCAACTATTGCTCCTACTTCTAGCTCTTCCTCTCCACCTACTACTCCTACTTCTGTCCTCAGCATGCATATTTTAATTCTCATAATTAGATAATATGAATTTGTAATAACACCATGCCCTGGTGATTTTACCTTATTGCCTGTGGCAGTGTCCACCAGAAATCCCAGGACCTTAAGGATAATGCTGCTCAGACAAACATCACTCTGGCTGATGTGTGTCATCAGAGTTACACTAGGTGGCTCATCATTGTGGTTTTCATGTTGTTTAATTGGAGAATCAGGACTTTGGAGAGACTCCTGAGTGGACTGGATGGGAGACTTGTCATTTGGCTGCATTTCCTTGAGATTGCCCCCATCTTCCTCTTCCTCTTCATCCTCTATACGTGACTGAAGTATATGAATCACATATTCCAAAAGTAGCAAATTAAATAGATGCCAGGAGCCTAGTTTTAAATAACCAACAAAACAAAACAAAACCAGAAAGCCAGATCTGTAAAGTCAACATACCAACTTTTTAAAGGTTTTGGCAGGCCTTGCTCACTTAATCTACATTGTACATTTGACCTGCAATTTTCACTGACTGCATGCAGAGTGGGACCTTTGACACCCACCTCAGGTACGATCTAGCCCTTAAACAGAAAGTGACATTGAGTGACATATAAGGTATACAAAATTTGCAAAAGGGCACAAAACAATTCTACTTATCTAATCCAAGAGAAGAAACAACATTTATCAAAACACAAACACTTCCCTCCCTCCCCATTTCCTTCTCCCCCGTCTTTAAGGAGAGAAGAATCAACTTTAGGGATAATGAGTACCAGCTCCTCAAATCAGAGGAAGGCCTGTTCTTTGAGGTCTATCTGGCAGCTGAACAGAGATATAGGAATAGAATGTGGGGAGGGGTGGGGAGAGGACCACAGAAGGAATATTGTTGCCATTTTATGATGCATCAGATGCAGCCGCCTCTCAAATCCTTCACTGGTTGTGCTGTTGCATATCCTTATGTGTTAAGTGGGCAAGGGAAAAGAGTCTGAAGCACATGACAAAATGAGATTTATCTTATGCCAGAATTTTAAAGTTATAAATAGGGAGAGTTGAGGAGGACGCGTGAAAAAAGCATGCACAATAGAGCTGAAAAACACTGGATTTGTGAGAAGGTAGGACAGAAAATGACCAGGACTTCACTAGGAAATGTCTAGCTTTTTGTAAATTCTCAGTGGACCCAAAGTTACAGGTATTCAATGGCTGATACAGAGGGCTGCCTAGGGCAGGCTAGGGTGATCACAGCATCTTTGGGCCAATGTTTACCGGCCTATTCAATTTGATGGATTAACTACTGTTTTTATTGACTTAGTATGGCATAGAGTGAGTCAATCCAAAGCCAAGAAGACATGGGTTCAAATCCCTCCTCTGGCACATTATTGCCTATGTGGCTGTGGGTAGGTCATTTCACCTTTCAGTGTTCTGGGCAACTCTCTAAAACCATAAGTTGCAAGGTGGTGTCAAACCGCATTGGTAGAAGAGATTTAGTCACCCAATAGTTCCTGATACCAATGAAATTACACATCTGGTCCCTATCCCCACACATATATGTGATGGGGGAATCTCTGATCAATTTGATGTGCCCTTCAATGTACTTGAGAAGATTACAGCATGTTGGGGTAAGGGAAGAAAAGAAAATAAATGGTTTTTAAGTTTAAAAAAATTTTATAAAAGGTTACAGGATATGGACTTTTGTCAGAAGGGTGTCCAAGGGTGAGAAAACTATGAAGAGGGTGATAGGCTTAAGAAGGAGAATGGAGCCATTTCTCTTTACTCATATAGCCCTCTAATTGGTGAGGTTCCTCTAACAAGAGCAGAACTTCTCATTTGCCAATCATGTTAAGGCAGCCTCAATCACTGGAGACGAATCAGGAGTTCCCTGTGCTCTCTCAGCATGACCTCAACAATGGGCTTTAGCAGGGACCATGATTGGGAGATTCATTAAGCTCCATATGGATTCTCCTGATCAATCTCTAATTCATGAATATGTCCTGAGGGGAGAGTAGTCTGGTTAAAGAAAAACAGGCATGGGCTCTTTATTCTAGACTTGGACTGAAATACTGTTGTAACACTGTAGGGCAAATTTATGAATGTAGATAGGCTAATCATCTTGGACGCGATCCAAAGAAGCTGAATTACTGAAGTAAGCAAAGTAATTCATTTTAATCTATGTAGTGATTCCTCAGCACAGACTCTGAGAACAGCATCCAAGTGAAACTCCAGTGTATTTGTGAGACTGATCTAAATTAGAAAATTAGGGAAGGACAACATTAGAAGGGACCGCCGAGGACATCTAATCCAACATCCTCATTTTACAAGTAAGGAAAATAAAGCTAGAAAAGTTCATAGATTTAGAGATATTAGGGGACCATAGCATCAAGCTTAATCCCTTTGTTTTATACATGACAATACTGAGGCTAGAGTTTTGCCTAGGTCACAAAGCTGGTAAGTGCATCAGATGGGATTTTAACCTAGGTCTTCTTGACTCCGAATCCTACATTCTACCTACTATCTACTAGATTCTATCTCCTTTATAATGCCTAAGGTTAAGTGACTTTGTCAAGGTCACACTGTTAGGTGAAGAGCAGGTATTCAAACTTTGGTCCTTACTCTAAAACTGGGGCTTTTTCTACTGAAGCCAATATTATTTCTATGGACCAAAGAACTGAACATCTAACCTTGTCCCTTTCCATGATGCTCCCTAGGGCATGCCATATTGCAATATGACTTCTTTATCAGTTGTTCAGACTGAAATTCTCATTGGGATGTCCCAAGAACCGCCATCCCTCCTTTCTTGATAGTTACCTTGGCTCTGCCTGTATCAAAATGCAAAGCCACCTGCAATTCAGGAGTAGCTAACACTCAGTGACTTGGGGGCCCAGGAAGGTGCCTTACCAAAACTGTCTGCTTGCCAGAGGGTCATGGCCTTGCTCACGGCAGTCAGGAGGAAGTTCCATCTCAGCTGGAAGCTAGCAGCCAGTCTGATAAACTCTTCTTTGCTCCTGCTTGGCTAGTACATTTTAGGAATGTATAACAAAGGATGTCCCGATTTAGGAAAAATCAAATAGAGAAATATGGCTCATACAATGATTTTACAAGTACACGTTTCCTGCAACAGCCATTTTTAAAGGTACAAATGAGAAACGTAGGAGGAATTCACAAATTTTGCTTTAGTTGGAGGCTTTAACAAATGCACACTGGGCCTGATTCTAGCTTTTGGCTACATCCCCTGTGGAGCTGATCCTTGGTGCAGTGTTCTTTGAAGTTGAGAAAGAAGGAGAGGGAGATCAGAAATTGGTCTATTTTTTTCATACATACCATTTTTAAAAAGAGGTCACTTACGAAATATGACAGAGTAATACTGCAGGGGGAGCACCTCTAAAATCTACTTGGAGAGCAATTGAAAAGTTCTGATAAGCTATTTATACCCCTAATGACATGTGCTTTGATTGCCTTATCAGAGAAAAGCAGATCAGTTGTGGTGCTAAGTTTGATTATGAGGAAAAGCTCTGATTTGAATAACAATGAATCCAGTGCTAGACGGTTGTGCATCCAATAGCAATGAAAGCATAATTGTATTTAATTCAGGGAATATTCATAATCAGCTGTAGTGTGTGTTAAGAATCACAGAGTTAGAAGGTGTCTTAAGAGGTCATCTACACAGCTTCCTGCTGTGAGCTAAGCATAGGCTATCTTCACTGCATTAAAGCTGCAGTTCTCAAAATGTTGTCTGTGGACACTTAAGGTTCCCAAAGCCCTTTCTGGGAGTTCACAAATTCAGAACTATATTCATAATAATTCTTTCTTATATAATACTTTACTCTTCCCCAATTATGTGTTAAAAAAATTTTTTTCTTAACATTTTTAAAAAAGTTTTGAGTTCCAAATTCTATCCCTACCTCTTTCCCTCTTCTCCCCATCCCCAATATGGTAAGCAGTCCAATATAGTTTATACATATTCATAATAATTCTACGCTGTTATTTGCCTATTTAAATCACCTTCTCTTTTCCAATGATATATCTATGTGAGGCTGGATTTTCTTTGTATACTTCAACCTGAATAATGTCACAACAGACCAAATGCAAAAGCAGATATGAGAATCCAGCTGTCTCCAATTAAGTTAAGACTTTAATGAGATTTGCAAAAATATGTAAAATAACACCACTCACTATTTTTGTTTGTTTTTGACATTTTAAAAATGTTAACAAGTAATGAGTTAATTGTTATTTTTAAATGAATGAAAAACATTTAAAATTTATTAGTTTTAATTTCTAATATGTACAATAAATATTGAGAGATCTAATCCACATAAACAAAAGTTCTCTTGGTTTTCAATAATTTCTTAGTGTAAAAGATTCCTGAGAGGGGGGAAAGGTTGGGAAACATTCCACTAAAGGATATCATAGGTTCCTCATTCCCAAGGAATTCTAACAAAAAACTAAAGAGATTCTATTTAAATGTATAGAACAATGGATGAGATATTTTACTATTCTGAACACATTTTACATTTACTAGGAAACAATTTGGTTATGGAAAAAAAGTGTCTATTTATCTATCAATACAAAATGTACCTCATGTCAATCTCAATTATATACTTC
The DNA here is from genome assembly GCF_003287225.1 of Phascolarctos cinereus. Classification (NCBI taxonomy): domain Eukaryota; kingdom Metazoa; phylum Chordata; class Mammalia; order Diprotodontia; family Phascolarctidae; genus Phascolarctos; species Phascolarctos cinereus. The sequence continues at coordinate 182,103,993 of NW_027556180.1, read as the reverse complement.
TGAATAATGGAATTTCTTACGGTCTAAAGTATTTCCGTGAAAAGAAGATGTATTATTAGATTTGTGTTTGTGTGTTTAACTTGACCCATGGTTTCAATGTTAGGCATTCTGGTGAGGAATTCCTTTTACCAAAGTAGATCAGCACCTTCTCTGTGACTTATAGTTCCTCATCCATGATGGTAGAAGTGGCAAGATTTGGAACTGATTGGATGTATAGAATGAAGATGAGTAGGTAATCAGGAGACTAGAAAGATGGCAGTGCCATCAAGTGAAATAGGAAAGTTTGGAAGAGGAGTGAGTTTATGAGGGACGATAATGAAGTTTGGGACTGTTAAGTTTAAGTTTAAGATGTCTCTGAGACATATAGTTTGAAATGTGCAGTAGACAATTGGTGATATGAGAAGTTCAAGGGAAAGTATGGAGCTGAATATATAGATCAGGAAGATAGATGTATAGAGATAAGAACTAAACCCATTGTGGATGATGAGGTTTTTTAAAAGAGAATAGAGAAAGAAAAGATAATAGAGCCCAAGACAGAGGCTTGGGGAATGACCAAAGTGAGGGATTGTGATATTGATGATTAGCCAGCAAAGGAGACTGAGGAAGAGCAGTTAGACAGGTAGGAGGTGAACCAGGAGAGAGTAGAGTCTTGAAAACCAAAAGAGAAGAGAAAGTCTCCAGGAGAAGAAAGTAATCAACAATGTCAAACTCATTCGTGTGATTAAGAAGGATTAGGACTGAGAGAAGACCATCATATTTGGCAATTAAGACATCATTGGTAACTTTGGGGAGAGCAATTTCAGTTAAGTGATAAGGCCAGAATGCAAAGGGTTGAAGAGAAAGGGGAGAAAATGTGGGGTCCAATGAATATAATAAACTCTTTTCAAAGAGTATGGCTGAGAAAGGGAGGAGAAATACAGTATAATAGCTTGAGGATAAGATAGGGCCTAGTGAAAAAAAATTATTAAAATGAGGGAGACTTGGGCATGTTTGAAGGGCAGTAGGAAAGGAACTTATTGGTAAGGAGAGGTTGAAAATTCAAGAGAGAGATGGGCAATGCTTGAGGATGAGGATGGGAGGTCATTGGATCTTGTGTGTGTGTGTGTATATATATATATATATATATATATAGAAGGGTTGGCCTTGACAAGAAGGGTCATCTTTTGTCAGAGACACTTAAGGAAAGGAGAAAGTGAGAGATGATGTCAAGGGTTTTTAAGATGAAAAGAATGGGAGAAAAGGGTGATCATTTTCTATATTATCAATGTTCTCAGTAAAGCAAGAGGCAAGGTCCTCAACAGAGAGAAAAAAGGTGAAAGGTGGATGGATTAGGATGCTTGAGGGAAGAGAATGTTTAAAATAGCTTCTGTGGAGAGTGAGATAGAGGATTAATTAGGGAGGAACAAAACAACTACCCAGATCCAGTGAGGGCACAATTGAAGTTGGATAACATCAATTTGTAATGCACTTAGCTAGCCTGGTGGTAAGACTTCCTCCAGATGCATTTAGCAGCTTTTGAAAAGAGCCAGATGCTAGAAGTAATCCAGTGTTATGGTTTAGCAAGAGAAGACCAGAGACAGGGGGAATGAAAGACAGCATTTAGTTGAAATAGCTAACTACCAGGTGAAGGTTGGAAAGAGAGGAAAGTGCTAAGGTAATAATCTCAAAGTATTTAGGGGTGATGGGAATGGAGATCTTGATAAGAGTAAAGAATAAGTATAGAAGAGACGAACATAGGGAGAGGCTATGGTCAGAGAGGGGGAGGTTAAGGTTTCCAGTTAGGGAAGTGGAATATTTGTGGGTAATGACAAGACCTGGTATGTGACCATCCCTAGATGTGGCTTAGGTGGAGTGAAGAAGTAGATCATGTGAACTAAGAAGGTTGAGGAAATGGGAAATGAGGAGCAATAGGAGTTTAAGGGCGTATCTACGTAGATATCAAAGTCCCCTAGCATAAGGGTAGGAATTGATCAGTGAGGTGCTGAGTTCCTTGAGAAAGAAGGCAGAATGACCTGGTTAGTGGTCAATATTCCACAGCTACTAAAATTTGGATTGGGTTAAAAATGTGATTAAATGGACTTCAAAGGAGGAAAGTTTATTGGGTAACAGCTGGAAGTGACAATGTAGAGCCAGGACCATTACAATTTTCTTCTCTAGGACCAATTTTGGGATAGAGGGAGAGGTAAAAGAAGATACACCTAGTGCTAGAGTTGAAAGCCCTGGAGGCAATGTCATCAGAAGGAAGCCAGGTCTTCATGAAGGCTAAAAGCTGGAAGGAAAGTGAAAGAAAGAGGTCCAAGATGACAGGGAGTTTGCTGTGGAATGGGAAGTCTGGAGTGTGTAGTGAGAGAGTGAACAGTCTGTTAGCAAGCATTTATTACTATGTGCCAAGTACTCAGGGGATGTAAAGAAAAGCAAAAATTAGGTCTGCCCTCAAAGAGCTCACATTCTAATGAGGGAGAAAACTTGCACATAACCATGCACATATAAAATCTATACAGCACAAATGGAAGGTAATCAAGATGGAAATGGGTGGGCTAGGGTTGAGGGGGATTCATTTTTATTGTTCCATAAGAATGCTTTGGCCAAATTTTGCATATTGAATCAGTACCCCAAACAAGTGAGTATTAAAATGTAGTGAATAATAATAATAATTGTTGTGAGTTGTTATTCAGTCATTTTTCAGTTGTGTCTTTTGGATCTCAGCATCTCAAACTCAGTAAAACTGAATATCATCTTTCACCTCAACATGCCTTCCCCTCAACTCTACTATTTCTAATTAGGAGGCCTTCAGTTTCCTAGTAACCAAGGTCTGAAATCTCAGTCAGTCAATGTTGACTCTTCCTACTTCCTTACCTTCCATATTCAATTAACTGCCAAGTTCTGTTGATTCTGCCCCCTCAAAATGTCTGTTCCTTCTTCATTTGTTCCTTCCTTGGGATTCCTGCCACCACCAACCTGTTTCATACTCTCTTCACCTCTCTCTTAGACAATAGCCTCATAACATCCTGTCTGCAGTCTCTACTGACTACAATCTATCTTTCACACTGATGCCAAAATAATCTTTCTAGGCACTATTATCTTGCTGTAAACCTTCAGTGGCTCCCATGCACAATGAAAAAAAAGTCAGATTTCTTAAACCTGGCATTTAAAAGCCTTCACAAACTATAGTTGACCTTTAACCACTTTATGTGCACTCCTCTTTATATGCTCAGTGCTTGAGCTAGACTAAACTGTTTCCTGATCTTCCATTTCTCCTGCCTCTATACTTCTCTGGACACATTCTTACTGCCATGGCTGGATACTTCCTCCTACCTCACTCCCCCAATTCTGTCTATTGAGAGCCTTCTCACCTGTGCTCAGATGTCCCCTCTTCCATGAATCTTTCTCTGACGTCTTAGCTAAAACAGATCAGCTATTCCTTTAATTACTTGTGTTCTATTTAGCTTCTTCCATCTCCTTAATCATTCTATAACTTGTATGACAATTGTTTATTCCTTCACACTTCTCTACTGAATATTACAATAGAGATAATGAAACAGAACATTCTAGACTCTGCAAAGGCAGGAGTGGGAATGTAATGAATAGAGGAAGGCAATCAGGATGGTGGAAGGCCTTGAGCCCATATCCTATGAAAATTGGTTAAAGGAACTAGAAATGTCTAGCCTGGAAAAGAGAAGACTCAAGGGGGCCACGATACCTATATTTAAGTAAATGTGTGGTCATGTGGAATAGAGATTAGACTGGTATTGTTTGTCAGAACCAGAAAAAATGAGTAGAAGTTGCAAATAAGCAAATTTAGGTTTGATATCAAAAGAAACTTCTTAATAGTCAGAACTGATCAAAAGTGGAAGATAGTGCCTGGAAAGCTGGTGTGTTCCACATCGTTGCAGATCTTCAAGCAGAAGCTGATGGTTACTCATCAAGTAGGTTATGGTGGGGATTCCTTTTTTGGGTATAGTTTGCACTAGAGAGCTGGTTCAGGTAGCTTTCAACTCTCAAATACTGTAATCTATAACCAATCTAGCTAAGAAGAGAGAGGTTAATCACCAGTAGACTGGTCATGTAGTGATGAATTTTTTGGCCATGGCGACACCAGAGGCAAAGAAAAATGACAGAATTATCTCAGTCCTATGTGGAAGAGCAACAGAAAAAGGGGGCAAAGGTTGCCAAGGATCATGTCATTTTTAAATGGTTTATGAATTATAACAGCTGTTGGTGCTGTAAATATGGGACATCTTTGTATAATGATGAATGAGTGGACATACTACTGGAGAAACTGAATCATATCAATTTTCAAATTCTTCCTTCTATACCTTCCCCCCCTTCTCTCTCTTTCTCTCTCTCTCTCTCTTTCTCTCTCTCCTCTCTCTCTCTCTCTCTCTCTCTCTCTCTCTCTCTCTCTCTCTCTCTCTCTCTCTCCTCTCTCTCTTTCTCTCTCTCTCTCTCTTTCTCTCTCTCTCTCTCTCTCTCTCTCTCTCTCTCTCTCTCTCTCTCTCTCTCTCTCTCTCTCTCTCTCTCTTCACCTTTCTTCTGAATTTCTCTATCTTACCTGGGCCAATCACATATCTAATCACACTACTCATAGGCATGGGAGCTTTGACTTTATTTTCTACTGGGGCTGGTTCATCCCTCCTTAGGAAGCATGATGGCCTCCTACTCCTGGGAACTTGATATATTGGTGTTGGACTTCAGTGTGGATATCCAATCAGCTTAGTTCACTACAGCCCAGAAATCCAGAGTTTGTGATTAATCAAAATCAGCCTCACCAGTACCAGGGATTACAGGCCTTTACCTAGCAGGTGCCTTTTTTGATGTAAATGAGTCCAGAAGACCAAAGGAATGTTTAGCTAAATGGAAGGATGGCTCACAAGATTTCCTTGAAGAGGCAAATAGTTTTATTAGTCCAAAGTCAAGAGGAAACAAAATTTCATGGAACTTAATGTAGAGGTGGACACAGGTGAGGGTGGTGAAAAATGTTAGAAAATATAGTTCAGGAGTAAAGAACACGATATTACTGTGCTATAAATAAAGACAAATATAAAAAATTCAGAGAAGTTTGAAAAGATTTATATGAACTAATGGAGTAAGTAGAACCAGGTTAAAAAAAAACCCAACATGTAAAGACAGTAGTACTTTTTATTAATGTGACCAATGGGAATTTTAGAGGACTGGTGGTTAAGTATACCACTTTTCCTTGGGCAAAGAAGTGATGCAGAATGAGGCATACATTGTCAGACATGGACAATGTATTCATTTGTTTTGTTTAAATGTACTTATATTTTACCAGTGAGGGTTGGGGAGTAGTCACGGGGAAGTGACAAAAATAAAAATAATTTATATTTTTAAAATTATGAGCAATATTTTCTCTTAAGTCTCTGATAAGCAGAAGGAAGAAAAACAAATTTAAAGAAAGCTTGGTGAATGGCCTAATAAGCAAAGTCATCCTGATAATACTGAAGGATGAAACTGGAAGAACAACAAACAGACAAAATATGGAAAAGAGCTACCAAATTATTTTCACTATTGAGGATAGTGGAGCCAACACATTTGGGCTTTTAACATCACAATTCTAGATATATTCATAGAAAAAAATGGAAATGACATTGAATAAAACAAATTAAGGAAAGCAGCTGGACTAGACACAGATATCAAGGAGATGAAAGAAACATTGGAGAATTGGAGTAGTAATAAAATAATTCACCTTTCTATAAGCCTTTAGATGATAGGTACATGTCTTCTCCCCCAACCAAGAGTATAAACCCCTTAAAATATAAATACCCTTTATGTCCACAGTATGTAGCACAGAATTGTGATAATAATTTTTCATCATTTGCTACCTTCTAATAATTTTACTTTATATTTATTTATAATTTTTAATAAATATATTCATATTTATTTATTATATAAAACTTATTAATTATTATGCCATTCCTCCTGGAACATTTTGGCTAACTGAAACATGTTTTCTGTTTATGTTAACTTCATCTAGATAAAGCCCGTCTCATGGAATAATAATATTAAGGGAAAACTTTTTGACATTCCTCAGATAAAAAACCAAAAGGGAATTTTGAACTTCCTAAGGTGATTTAGTTAACTATTTGTGAAAAAACATTACTGGCTCTAATTCTGTAGTTATCTTTTTAGGCATGTAAATCTTTCCTCAATCAGCCATATCTATAGGTAGTTTAATCTGTAACCCGAATTAAGTTTATTCAGAGAGTCTGTTTAACTAGGTTTGTTTCCTTAAAGGATGTATGAGATTATTATTCTGTGTAACTGAGTTCAACTTCTATGGCTTAAGAGAATATACTAGATTGCTTCATGTTTAATATTATTTTTCTGTCTCTGCCATGTAATTTTGTCTATAAAAATCCTCATTTGAGTCCTAATTTTTGTTCAAGGTTATTTTTCTGTATCTTAAACCTATGCTCAAGCATAATAAAACCGAGATTTTTAATATCCCTAAATTTCTACAATGTGGTAGATTGATTTTGGCAGCAGTAACCTACCAAATGAACTCATAAAGAAGATATTTCTCTTACAACAGCATTCTAAAAAGAAAGTAAAGTCCTTGAAAGCAGAAACTGTTTTGTCATTGTCTTTGTATCTCTTTTGTCTAGCATAGGTCTGACACACAGTAGGTGTTTTTACTAAATGCTTCTTGAATTGCTTAATACAAGTTCATTGATAAAGGTGAAGATAAAGGAGTGCAAACAGGCCTTACTGAAAGACTTGCCAATAGCAACATGGCCCCATGAGCCAATTCAACCACAGCTATAATGAGATACCTCTTGAACCTTTGAAATGAAATCAGATACTCTAGTGGTATGTTTCTTTACGGAACACAAACAGCTATTCTTATCAAATACATCCCTTTCCCCTCTGTTCCTTCTTATTTCCTCTATCACCTCTCCCCCACCCAAATTCTGCATGTATATACAACATAACAGTTAATTAAATCTTTGCCTCGGTTCAGGTTTGTATTCCTTAAACGTTTCTCTTTCTATGTTCAAACAGTAGGTGTGTAGAATGACCAAATGAGTAAGGTTCAGAAGCAGATGAAAACCTGTCCCACAGTTTTTAATACAAGTCCAAGCCTTGACATGTCCCACACAAGCTCTGGGGAGCAGCCTCTCTTTCATACTATTGTGATAGAAACATTCAGTACGTAATTTGTCTACTACTGCCTACTTCTTTCCTTCAAAAAAAAGCACAGTTAGCTTTGTACCTGAAAGACAAATGCCTGGAGATTTGAAGACACACAGTTCAGGAAGACGCTGACATCTGTTGAAGTTCCCAGCAAAGAAATCAAATTGTTTAAACCTGTGAAGAAAAAGGACTTTAGGTGATTTTGAAGCTTTTTGTTTAGACATTCATATTGACTTAAAAAATAGTTCTGAGCAATCAATAGATTTAACACAAATAAATAGTCTTTAACACAAATAAAGAATCTTGGGCTGGATTTTTCACCAACAGTGCTGATGTACGTGTGAATCATAAAGCCACCTGATCAACCACTTCTGTCACTTGTGGAGTTGGAAAGAAACATTTCAAAAGAACAATTGCACCTTGTAATTAGACCGAACCTTTCTTCAAGTGAGCTCATCACACCTCACAGACGTGATCTCACCAATGGTACAGATTTCATGCAAGTTGTAGTTTATTACTGCCATTTAACTGACAGGGAAAATCAAAGCAGTTGAGAGAAGTTAAATGCTTTGCCTGGGGGCTAGAACGAGCTGGTGAAGGATCTGAAGAACAGAATCCAGGTATCTTGACATTGCAGACCTTGGATCTTTCCATTGGAGCAGACAATGCTGGAGACAAAAAGAAAAAGCCTTTTGACTTTCTGCATTTCCATACAAGACTGAGTTTGTCAGTGGCTCCAGAGCTAAGGAGGGTTGGCTTGAGGTTATGCTGAGGTTTTGTCAGTACTTACTTGGGAGGAAAACCAAAGGCTACCAAGAAATTCAATAGAATTCCCTTCTCGGAGAAGTGTGCTGTGGAATCCAGAGCAAAATGGACACTTGTCCAATGAATTACAAAAATGAGATGCAGACTACCCTTATTCCCACAATGGTAGGAAGGTGTATCCTTAATCATGGAAAAAGTCATGGAAAAATGAACCAAATTAGCTTAATCACATTTAACAGTATGATATAGTGGATAGAGTGCTTAATCTGGAAAAAAGACCTATTTTCAAGTCCAACCATAAATAATTAGTATCTGTGTGACTTTGAGCCACATAATATAACCTCTCTGAACCTCAGTTTCCTTATCTGTAAAACAAAATCTACTTTACAGGATTGTTAAAATATTGCATGTTAATTGTTTTGCAAACCTTAAAAGTGCTATATAAATAGCAACTATTATTGTTGTTATTATTATTATTATTATTATAAATTTTCTCAAGGTGCAATAATCCTGGAGATGACATTTTCTAGTAGCTGTACAGATCCCCCACCTGATATATACCTTCCGGGTGCTCTGTCAAAGTACGCTATGAATTGATGAAAGGAGATATTGGACTGAGCAGGGCTAATCACAAACACCCACAGAAACCCAGTCACCCTGTGCATAGCCACCTGCTGAATTAGTATTGACTATTTTAAATGCAATGAATTATAGAAAACACACCCAATCATTAAACATTACACCATTGTAAATATTCTTTGATGAGACTAAGAGTAACAATGCCAGACTCTGGCTCCAGGCAAGTCAGTAAACTAATCAAATCCAATTCAGGCACAGTAAAAGAAACATTTTAAAATGCTATGACCATGCAAGTAGATAAAATAAAGACTTCATTAACTTTCCTCCTCCCAACAGGACATAGTGTTTGCTTATTCATGGAACGCAAAAGATCAAAATCTTTTGATGACTGCCCATTATTTGGAAGAACAAATTTAATTTATACCACAATAGAAAGCATAGATACGTATCATATAGAACTGCACTGTAATAACAACAATAGCTAGCTTATAGTGCTTTTAAGGTTTGCAAAGTGCTTTACATATGTTACCTCAGATGATCTCCCACACAACCTGGTTGAGGTAGTTATTGTTCGGTCATTTCAGTAGAGTCCGATTCAGTGTGGCCCCATTTGAGGTTTTCTTGGCAAAGATACTGGAGTGATTTGTCATTCTACAGATAAGGAAACTGAGGCAAACAGGGTGAAATGACTTGCCCAGGGTCACACAGCTAGGAAGAATTTGAGCCTAGGCTTGAACTGAGATTTTCCCAATTCTGGGTCTAGTGCTCTATCAACTGTTCTACTTGGCCACCTAGCATTGTGGCATTGGGTCCCAGAGAACTAGCCCTGTCAAATTCTGGTAATAACACTCCACTAGCTCAGATCATCCCAGAAGTAATCTCTTCAGTCCAGAACACCATACTCAGGGTCAGAAGACCTGGGTTTGAGTCCTGGCTGTATTTCTTACTAGGTATGGGACTCTGTACAAGTCACTTACCTCTCTGAACCTCACTGCCACAAAGGCAAAAATGATGCATAAGCTATTTGCTTCACAGTGGTATTGTAAGGATCAAATGTGAAAGCACTTTATAATCATAAAATCCTATAGAAACACAAATGATGCGACAGTGATGATGGCTTTAAGAGCTGCTGCCTTAAGTTCCCACTGAGGTCCTATACTAGTGCTTTATTGTGTCTGGGAGGTGACTTATGGTTCTTAAAGGCAAAGTGAATGGAATGTAAACTCTGATAGGATCTGCCAAGCTGAAAAGGCTTTGAGTAGAAGCAAAGTGATCAGATGAGAGCCAGCCTCATTAAGTTCAAAAAACCTCATCACTGGAAGGGTTACCATTGGAAGAGGAATCTTTTTAGGTGAAGCAAATCACAAAGATCACTCTAAGGTAAAGAATGGTTGTGAATCACATTGATGGAGGAAGTGTACGCAACAACCTTGTAGTATTAAGTGGGGCAGCTAGGTGGTGGTGCTGGGCCTGGAGTCAGAAAGACTCATCTTCAAGAGTTCAAATTCAGCCTCAGATACTTACTAACTGTGTGACACAGGGTAAGTCACTTTACCCAATTTGCCTTAGTTTCTTCATCTATAAAATGAGCTGGAGAAGGAAATGGCAAACCATTCTAGTATCTTTGACACAAAAAAACCCAAATGGGGCCACAAAGAGTCAGACACAACTGAAAATGACTGAACAACAGATATTATTAAGTGAGGCTTGATGCATAATGTTTAAAAGCTGTATCGACTATCATTTTAAAAATAACTTTGAAAAAAACTATACTTGCCAAAAATGTCAAAAGTTTACTAGGATTTTTAGTCTGGCATTTAAAACACATTGCTATTCTATTCCCACAAGTCAGAACCAGATGCTTAAAAAAAAATTTTCTATAGACTTTAAAAACTATTCAATTGGCTAGGATACAACAATTAGCTTTATATAGAAATGAATATAATCCTTCCCACTGGGAAGGATAGCATAAAATGAACCTTAAGAGAAAGACAGCCCAAATAGGTGATAAACACATCAATAAAGAAGAGAGTTATAGAGAGAAAAATTACATTTCAGCTCCATGTTGCTTTCCAGTTCATCTGTACTTCTAAAATGTTTCTGCAAAGGTTTCCTAGGAATATCCAAAGCTCCTTGGTTGACAATAGCATGCAAGTCTGATTTTAAAATGTTGACTCTCCTGTTGTTATTTAATACCATTCTCATTGTCTAAAGATAATGAGATTGAAGAGTTAAAGCTTTAATTTTACTCTTTCTACTCCTCTGACCAAAATCACCAATTTTATTGTAAGAGTAAGTAGAAATTAGGTTTAGGTATTAACCATTAAGTTAAAAACCTCACTGATCATCTGGATGTTAAAACTGTGTGCAATATTTAAATTTTTCCTTGAAGTTACACAATTAAATGTTTAACACTGAAAGGGTTGAACTACTCCATGGTAAGCCAGAAAAATGCCTATGCCAACAATCTGCTTTTCAAGGGCCACATCAAGACCTGCAGATTTTCATTTCTGTGCTATGCCCCCACCCTCAACCAAGGAAAAGTATAAAAGATGTAGGTCCCACAGACCAACTCCCAAATGCCTGACTGTCCTCAAATGAGATATAGTTAGCCTGCATCTAATATTCAACTTTGAAAATCAGCAGATGTAGCGAATGCGAGATCTCAAGGACCTTATATATAGCTATGTGGCTGTCAAATGGGGGAAGGGATAGATGGAGGGATGGGCCTAAGTTTTAATAGAGTCTGAGCACAGGTGTATCTTCTCACAGGTGAAAGTGTGAGGTGGCTGATACAACCAGGACATATCTGTCACATCTGAAGGTTCTTACTTTCAAGGGATTTCCAAACTAGATTTCACTGATACCCATGAGAAATAAGAAACTATAATATTTTCACATAAAGAAAATGAGAGAAAAGGTGTTCTGAGTCAGGAGCTTCAAGAGCTAGCTAAAATTGGGTGAAACTGGTTGTTTAATCAAAGAGGCTGGAAGTAGGACAAAGGTTAAGCTTTACTTAGAGTGTGCATGCTTGAAATTTACCAAGGGGAATGTGTGGTGGGCGTTTCGGGATGTCTATGACCTGAGCTGACTTCTGCCTATGAAAGTCAGCTAGGAGGGACTGGCAGCTGGGAATGGGGATATAAGGATTACTCTTGCTTCTGTTGGGGGTGTGTCCTCATCCCAGGTTCCACACCCTCTTCCTTCAGGAAGCATGTTAAAGGTTTCGCTGCTTCACTCATCCTGAATCTAACTTACTATGTCTATTTGGGCACCAGAGGTTATTTCCAACACCTATATTGTTGTGTTTTCTAATTTCTACTTCAAACCTTACTCTGAATTTCTTAGAAGTATAGCTATCTCCCCTCCACTTAGAGTGAAAAGAAGTATGATTAAACAACTAGGCAAGTTTTCTTGACTTTATATATAACATATGATTATCTATCTACGCACACATATATAACATTACCACGTTATCATATTTAGTCAGGAAAACCATATGTGCGTGGACCTATACATTTATGTGTATAGATATGTGTATACACACATATCTACATATATGTATATATCTATATGTCTATATCTATCTATCATCTATCATATCTACACTGTTGCCTGTTCTGTAGAGTAGATCAGACTCAGACTCCACCCAATGGAGTTTGTAATTGATAGTTTTCCAAAGATGTTATTACCATTCTGCCTATAATTCGACCTTATCCTAATAGAGTAGGCCACTACTTTCTCTTTCTCTCAACTTAAAAGCAAGCTAAGGGACTGTGTAACAATGAAAGACTTTCTAAAGGCATAGAAAGTTAGAAAGAAGAAAGTGATCCCCATCAAACAGAAGAATTCACCATTTGTAAAATGTTTCTGGGGCTCACCAGTTCTCACAACCACGCACTTAACATAGTTCATAAGTTGTATATTTAGAAGGGGACTAGATGACCATTAAGGTCCCTTCCAAATCTGAAATTATGTGATCCTGTGGTTATTTTTTCACTACAAAGGGTACTTAGCACTGGTTTTCCTAAGACACATAGCCCTCTGTTTTATTTCAGGGAATTATCTTGCTCCCTCCTATGTTTGGGGAAAACATACCTTTGCCATATTTGAAAGGTAAGTCTTTCTTCTTAGTCTTTTGACAAACACAGTAACTCCTATAGAAACACAAAACAAACAAGTGAATATCATTTTTTATTTCATATTTTCAAATTTAAAAAATCAAGGAATGCGGGAGCCAAGATGGTGGAGAAAGCAATAAATCACTATAACTCTCCCATATTCACCTCCAAAAAAAACACCCCATAAAATAATTCCCCAAAACAAATCCTGAAACAGCAGAACCAGGAAAAAGAGGGAGTGAAACAATCTTTGAACACAAGAAACTTGGAAAATCGGCAATAAAGGTCTGTCTCACTCAGGTAAAAGGGGAGCAAATTCCAGGACAGGAAGCATCCCAGTAAGCCAGCAGCAAGCCCCAACTCAACAAAACAACAGTGTATCCTTAGCCTCAATGTGGTAGAGCAGGCAAATGACAATTCCAGGACCCCCAATGTGCCTCAGCATAGCCAGGGGACCAGGAAGACTCCAGCTCTGAGAACCACCACTTACTTCAGCATAGGCCTAGACAAATAGGCAACCTTCAGTGGCCAGACTACTCCATGCTTCAATGTAGCCTGGGGAAACACAGAAATACCCCACCAGCCTCAGCACACACACCAGACAACAGCACTAGGACCCCAGCTCAGCCAGGTAAGCTGCTAGACCCCTACAGCCTCCAGCTGCACCAGCCACCTCCCCCCTTCCTACTCCCTCAGTATAGCACCAGACACAAGTGTTCCCGATAGGCTTTAGAGCAATATCAGTACAAAATCAGGTAAACAGCCATGGCTTGCAGCCCCGGGTACAAGAAGCCTAAGACAGTGCCCCTTCCACCCTGAGAGCAGAGCTCAAATTTAAAAGAAAGGGAAAAGGTTAAAAAAAGAGAGAGAGAGAGAGAGAGATGAGCAAAAACAACAACAACAACAACAACAACAACAAAAAAGGATCTGACCATAGAGAGTTATTATGGTGACAGGGAAGATCAAGACACAAACTCAGAAGAGGACAGCAGTGGGAAAAACCCCAAAGAAAAACAGGAAGTGGTCTCAAGCCCAGAAAACTCATGGAAGAGCTCAAAAAGGAGCTTAAAAATCATATGAGAAGTAGAAGAAAAATTGGGAAAAGAAATGAGAGTGATGCAACAGAACTATGAAAAAAGAGTCAACAGCTTAGAAAAAGAAAACAACTGCTTAAAAAGCAGAATTGTCCAAATGGAAAAGGAAATACAAAAATCTACTGAAGAAAACAACTCCTTAAAAAGTAGAACTGGCCAAATAGAAAAGAAAATACAAAAGCTAATAGAAAACAACTTCTTAAAAGTTAGAATTGGGCAAGTGGAAACTAATGACTCTATGAGACATCAAGAATCAATCAAACAAATTCAAAGAAATGAAAAAATAGAAGAGAATGTAAAATAACTCATAGGAAAAACAACTGACCTGGAAAATAGATTCAGGAGAGGCAACGGACTACCTGAAAGACATAATCAAAAGGGGGACCTAGACAGAATCTTTCAAGAAATTATCAAGGAAAACTGCTCTCATATCCTGGAACCAGAGGACAAAATAGGCATAGAAATAATCTACTGATCACCTCAGGAAAGAGATCCCTAAATAAAAACTACAAGGAACATTATAGCCAAAAATTCAGAACTATCAGGTAAGGAAAAATACTGCCAGTGGCCAGAAAGAAATAATTCAGATATTGGGGAGCCATGATCAGGATTACCCAGGATTTAGCAGCTGCAACATTAAAGAACTGGAGGTCATGGAACACGATATTCTGGAAGGCAAGGGAGCTAGGACTACAACTAAGAATCAACTATACAGCAAAATTAAGCCTAATACAATCAAGGGGAAAAAATGGTCCCAAACCATTCTTCCCAAACAACATACTTGCCTTTTAGTAATATTATGGTAGGATCCTAGATTCAGGCTAGAACGGCCCTTAGAGGTCATTTAGTCCAACACCCTCATTTTATAGATGAGGAAAGAAAGGAAAGTTCAATGACTTGTCCAAGGTCATACGAGTATTATTGAACCCAGGTCCTCTGACTTTAGAGCCAGTGTTCTTCCTAATGTACTATCTTGCCTTCTAGTCTTTCTTGCTCGTATTTAAGAAAAATTCCATTAAGTCAAGCTTCACACAGAATGCTTAGGTGCTAGAAAAGTTAGTTTTATCTTTAAGTAAGAGATCGAAACTCTGAGCATTTTCCACCCAATTCTGAACCACCTCGACTGAGCTCCTTGCCAATTTACTATGCCATCTAGGATTTGAGAAAAGGAAAGGAATTCTTTAAAAAGTGTTTACTTCCTCTCTTAACCAAATTGCCCTCATTTTTTCTATTCTTAGGTAGAAAAATAAAGGTAATAATGGAATGTACCTCAATGAGTTATTGTGAGTACCTAAAAGTCCTATATAAATGATAGCTATTATTATTTAATCTTAGTGTTATTCTTGATTCTTTTTTCCACATTTCCTATCAGCTGCCAAATATCACTATTTCTACCTCCACAATGTCTCTCATATCTTTCCCCTTCCCATTACTCAACCACCGTGTTAGTTCATGCTTTTGTCACCTTTTACTTGGGCTATTGTAATAGCTTCCTAATTGGTACCCCTGCTTCAAGTTTCTCTCCACTTCAGTCGATCCTCCACATTTTAGGAAGGATGCTGGCTCTAGCAAGTGTTGAGAGAAGAATAACCAGGATAAGGGGAAATTCTTTTAATCATGCCATTTGAAGATTAGTCAAAAAAAAAGCCAACTTGGTGGTGTTTAGCCTAAAGAAGAGACTTGAGTTGAATATGATACCTATATCCGCGGATTTGGAGGTCTGCCACGTAGAAGAGAAATTAAACTTGTTCTGTTTCTCCCCAGAGATTTGAATTATGAACAATGGATAGAAATTGCAGAGAGGCAGATCTTAGCTTGGTAAAAGGAAAAACTTCATAATAATTGCAGCTATAAAAATAACATAAAATAGACTGCCTTGGGAAGTAACAGGTTCCCCTGACTGGAGGTCTTCAAGCAAGGGCTGGATGATCATTTGTGGATATGTTGTAGAAGGAATGTATGGTCATGGGTGAGTTGGACTACCAGGTTCCTGAGACCCCCTCCTATGCTGACATTCTTGGAGAAATCTCCCACCTACGGAGAGGAAGAAGAAAGAAGAGCAGCTAATAAGCCAGTCGAAGAGAGATAGTGAGGCAAGAAAAGAACTATAAGAGAGGAGTAAAAGCCAGTGGAGAAGAGAATTTAATGAAGAAGGAATGTTTAATAGGAGTTCAAGGAGACTGAAGACTGAGGAAAAAAGCACTGAATTTAGAAAGAAAGAGTTCATTGGTTTCCAGGAGGGTGGTGGGAATGGAAACCAGATTGTAGGAAGAGGACACTCATTGACAATTTTCCAGTCCAGTATTTGATACCATAATGAATGTCTTAATAATATTCCCTCAGGTACTTCTCCCTCCTAGCCCTTCTGTTTCTCTTGTTAAGCAGGGGAAAAGGAATTGAGAAAGAGGTAAGATCACTTTTTCAATAAGATTATTTAAATACTTACACTATGCAGCCAAGCCAAGCCTGACAAAATATCATTAGAATCATGGATAAGTCTTTCCCAAGTGATTCCAACTAAATTCCCCTCCAAGGAATATATAAACAGAAGATTTACCATCTTGGATTCCAACTTCACCAGCCAAATTTCTAGAATCATAAAGGTCTCATTCAAGGATGAATGAAATGGGGAACCCTAACACCCCATGAGTTGCTTCAAATCTGTCCCAGCTTCCACCACTCTACTACAAACAAATGATGGTAATTGCCCCTTTTATCTTAGAAAAAATACAATGGTCAATTTCAGTCGCTGGCAATTATCAGAATGTTATTGCTTCTACTCCATCCCCTGTGGTCACATTCCCAGTGTGTTCTCCATGGGGACAGCTGCCGGATGTCCACAAGCACTCAGCCAATCAGCAAACATTTATTAATCACTTACTGCATGCCACACACTGGTGCTACAAAGAAAGGAGAGAACATTTTCCTCCAGCATCTCACATTCTAATTTATTCACAAAGAATGAAACATTCCCTACTTGATCTATATATCTTATCCTTCCAGACTCTACCTGACCTAGAGTTGTGGCTGTCTTGCTTCTCTAGTAACTGTGTCACTGCTTCCACTATAGGGGAGTCCAAGACGTTAATAAAATATGGATGATCTACATTATTGATTATCCCAGGAACTAGTTATGCAGGTTAGAATGAATGTGAGATCTTAGAGGGCAGGTGCTGTTTCACTCTGGTCTCTCTATCTCCCCAATGCCTACCACAGTGCCTGGCACATAGCAGGTACTTGATAGATGCTTGCTTGATTGCTTCTCCTTGTTTCCAGGTGCAGCTGGGCTGTAGGGACATTGGATGGAGAGTCCACAATGGCAGAAAATAGTGCTGAAGCTCTCTACTTGTCTCATTAGACTGGTAGGAGTAGTAGACTAGGTTGGGGTTAGGGGGCTATGGTAGTGGGGAGTAATAGCTGAGTGACCCTCATTGCTCAGCAGCCTCCATTAACTCCTGACCACTCCTAGAGGGGCCCTATCTATTATCCAACGCTCTGTTATCTGTACTGCTGCTACCCTCCATTACTGGAGCTAACAGAGTTGATTGTATAGAGAAAACTTGACTGAGCAGGGAGAGCTGCACAGCTGCTGCTTATCTCTGTGGTAAGCTGGCTTCATTGGCTAGAGCTCTGTGCTAATGAGGTCCCTGATGAAAATATTACTAAAAGGCAAACAGTAGGACAGTGAGCTGTACTTTGCTCCATGGCACCCGACTCCTACGCCAGTTATTGGCTATTTCACAAATTTCTGTTTCTGGGCCATAAGTGGGGTTGGGTGAGAAAATATCTAAGTGAATCTATCTCTCATGCTCCTCCATCCCCAAAGGGCTCTGCTGATGGTGAATAGTGTGATATAATAGAAAGGGTACTGGATTTGGAGTAAGAAAACCTGAGTTTGAAATCTTGGAGATGACCCTTACTAGTCATGTGACTTTGGGAAAGTCACTTTACCTCTCTGGGCCTCAGTTTCCTCATCTGTAAAAATGAGGGACTGAACAAGTTGACCGCTGAGGCCAGCACTAGTAGCACAGTGCCTGGCATACAGCAAGCTCTTAATAAATGCTTATTGACTGACTGACTGATCTAGGGGTTAATAAATACTGGCACCTACCTGAATGAAAAGCGATACAACTATAAAACAGTTCTAATTTACTGACGCAGCTAAAAATGCATTTTTATGTAATGACTATTCTTGTTGGAATGTACCTTTGATCTTGGAGATCCGTAAGAGGGGTGGAAAACCTTCCAAGGCATTAAGTAGCCAGAGTTTAAATTTTTTACTAAACAACTTGACTGATTTCAGGTACTGAATAGAAACATCTTCCAGGAAATCATGAAGTAGAATGTCCTCAATTTCCTATAACAAAAGTTTCATGTTATTGTGACTCTCCCTGCAATAAGGAATTCCTACAATTCCTTGGTGACCAAAGGACCTCCATTCAATAGCAAAATCTGAAGCCCTTAGAAGTCACCACGTAGATTATTTCCCGAAGGGTGATGAGGTTTAACATTAGCTGAAAAGATCCAACCATAGATATGGCAAAGAAGCCTTGGCAAAAGTAGAAATTAAACTTTTTAAAAATTAGAGGCAAAATAATAACTAATTTTTTGTTGTTTGGGGTGGAAGTGCAGACCTGTGATTTATCATATTATCATCATAGGGAGCAATCCTTTCTACTGATGCAAATTAACAATTCATCTGAATCTAAGAGAGCTATTTGGGAGCACTGAAAGATTAAGTGACTTTGCCCATGATCATGCTGCTAATATGTGTCAGTGTCCAGATGTGAACCCAGGTATTCCTGACTCTAAGGCCATTCACTATGTCATGCTGCCCCTCTTTAAGGTTGCAACTTTTAAAATACTGACAATTATTTAAACTTTCACAATTTAAATGATCTCCAAAGTCAAGGAGAAAGCTGAGATGATCATTCTGATGACTCTTGCCACCTTCCACCCCCATCACCTCCGTTTTGTCATAATTAATCCAAGAATGGACTTTTCTGTAGTTAAAGGATTCACTAGACCTCTAGGATCATTCTGAATCAGGGCTAACCCAGGGAGGAAAAACCAAATCTTAGGCAGGAGCTGGAACACTCCTGTTTCATTAACCCCATCACTCTTCAGTAAGCCTGAAGTCAATGGAAGTTAAGGAAAAGGGAGAGCTGGACTTGTGATCCCAACATTTGGTATCAATTCTCATAGAGGATATGAATCAGAAATTCAAACAAATGTCTGCATACCTTGTACAGCTGGGCATCATAGCATTTAAAGAGCTGGCAAACATCAGGTGATGACATGAACGTTACAATATCTTGTTGCAGAGACTTCCAAAAAAGAAAGAGCAAATCTTCAACCTATTGTAAGTAAGAGATGACATCACTCAAAGTTCATTTTAGGTCCATTATGACTAAGCCTCCATGGATATTTAATCAGCTCTAAGAGTTGTAATAGAATAAATTGTTTTCCAATTAATTTTAAAATTTGGCTGCGGACCATCACTATCAACTTCATGAAGCTGCTCTCTAAAGTATTCCTTGAGGAAACCTGTCAGGAAGTGTGTGCCAGATGAGTGGGATAACATAGAACATATGTTCTGAATGGGGAGTAGACGTCCCATGCAGGGAGTTAAGCAAAGCTGTTCCTTGAACACAAGGTATCCCTTATTGGGCACAAGGTGATAAGAGAAGACTTCCTGGCCTACAACTCTGTTGTTGAGTGGATGAATTAGTGAGTGCACTGATCAATCAATAATTCTTTATCCAGAACTGAAAGAATTAATATCAGTGTTTATTTTGGAAAGGATCTTACATAAATTTGGTTGGAATAAACATGATCATACTTGCAAAGAAATTAATGTCAACCCATGAGGCTGAAAGTCTCAGATAGAGACTTTATGCCAATGATTTATCTTTCAGAAAAAACTAATACCTCTCCGTCATCCAGAAAAGTTAGGAATTATGTGTAGCCAAGAAATCCACTCCTTTTTTTTCCTGAGTGACTTTTTAAGTTCCATTTTTATACAGGGCAGGAAATATGAGTCATAGAATCATAGGATTTTAAAGCTACAAGATCGGTCAGAAGTTATTCTAGCCAATTCTCTCTCTGTCTCTCTCTGTCTCTCTCTGTCTCTCTGTCTCTCTGTCTCTCTCTCTCTCTCTCTCTCTCTCTCTCTCTCTCTCTCTCTCTCTCTCTCTCTCTCTCTGTCTTTCTCTCTCTCTCTCTCTTTCTCCTCCCCCTCCCTCCCTCCCTCTCTCTTGGACTAGACTTGTGATTTCATCAGTATAGGGAACTACCAAGGCAGATTGGCACTCTCTGTGCAATTAATAGTCTTAGAGAGTTGCTTGCGACGCTAAGACGTGTGATTTTCCCACGAGTATCCAGCTAGTATGCATCAAAGGCAGGACCTGAACCCAGGTTATCTTGACTCAGAGGCCAGCTCTCTATGCACTATGCAACACTGATCCTCATTTTAGGGCTGAAGAGAATTAAGTCCCAAACAGTGAATGTCCTCAGTCATACATCTAGCAAGTGGCATAGACCTCTGGTAACCAAGCCTCACCCTCGATCTCTGGAATCATGTTTCCATTACCAGAAAGGGGCAGGAGGTGCTATCTAATTTACCCAAAATCAGTGCTGTTACAGACCCTGGTGGGTAGCTATCCTCAGGTACAAGTGGGTGAGCACTCATACAGCTATCCATTCCACATAGTTGGGGTTAGGGGCATGGTGTACCCACGATCTGGAAAATCCTTGTAAAAATTTTTGGCCCTCCCTTCAAACCACAGAAGAATTCTGAATTTTTTCTTGTTCTTTTATGGGGTGTTTATAGTACCTTATTATAAAATTTGGGTCAAGCATTTGATCATAAGCTCTGTGTCACTTGCTGGCTTTCACGAATCATCTGCTTCTTCCACAAAACTCCCCCAAAATTCCCATTTAAACTTTCATGATTTAAATGACTTCCAAAGTCAAGGAGAAAGCTGAGATGATCATTCTGATAACTCTTGCCACCTTGGTATATTGAAACCAGGATGGGGGAAGTTGTAATGTGGAATTTCAACTTGAATAGAAAATACAGCTAATCTAGAGTTACCTGGGGAATGGATAGTACGTTGGCCCAAATATAGGCCATGATCCTAAAATAAAATGACTTTGAAAAGAAAATTCAGGTAGACGGCAAAAAATAACTACAAAAAAAATTCTGTCGTATGAAAAAGTCTGATTATCCATTTAGGAGAAATCTTTTTTTTCCCCTAAAATTAAATAAGTTCTTGCCTTATTTGACAAGGCATGCACTCAGGAGGTGAGGACATTTTTGTTGTTGTTCAGTCATTTTCAGTCATGTCCAACTCATGATACCATTTGGATCGGTCAGAAGTTATTCTAGCCAATTCTCTCTCTGTCTCTCTCTGTCTCTCTGTCTCTCTATCTCTCTGTCTCTCTCTGTCTCTCTGTCTCTCTCTCTCTCTCTCTCTCTCTCTCTCTCTCTCTCTCTCTCTCTCTCTCTTTCTCCTCCCCCTCCCTCCCTCCCTCCCTCTCTCTTGGACTAGACTTGTGATTTCATCAGTATAGGGAACTACCAAGGCAGATTGGCACTCTCTGTGCAATTAATAGTCTTAGAGAGCTGCTTGGGACGCTAAGACGTGTGATTTTCCCACAAGTATCCAGCTAGTATGCGTCAAAGGCAGGACCTGAACCCAGGTTATCTCGACTCAGAGGCCAGATACCAGAGTGCTTTGTCCTTTCCTTCTCTAGTTCCTTTCACAGATGAGAAAGTTGAGGCAAACAGTGTTAAGTGACTTGCCCAGGATCATTCTGCTCGTAAGTATCTGAGGCCAGATTTGAACCCATGAAGATGAGTCTTCTTGACTCCAGGCCCAGCACTTATCTATAAAGATGAGAAGATGTAGATTCATGGCTAAAGAGGAGGTTGAAGTAGGTTGGTCACTTTCACTGCCTTTTCTTAAACACAAATCTGGTCATGTCACTCCTGCATTCAAAAATCTTCAGCAGTTTCCTACTGTCTAATGAGTAAAGTTCAACTTTTTTTTTTGTCTGGCATTCAGAGCTCTCTACAATTTCCAGACATATCTCATCTTACTTCCCCTCATTTACTCTACGGCTCAGTCAATAGCTAATAATATTTATCAGGCTAGGACTAAATACTAAGGCACTGTGCTAAGCACCAAATTGAGCTTTGCTTGCTAGAACTCATCCCTCACTCTACTACCTTTTTGAGTTTGCTCAGGCTACTCCTTATTCCTCTAATACCCTCTCTCCTTCTGGTTGTTTAATCACTATATATCTTTTAAATTCTGATTCAAATGTCTTCTCCTTGAAGCTTTCCTTGATTCCTCCCAGCATACATCTTGTACCTCATATAAACTTTGCTTTTCTTTTTATTATTATTTATTTTAAGCATTCTTTTTTTAAAGTTTTGAGTGCCAATTTCTCTTCCTCCCTTACACACTTCCCCCATCTACTGAGAAAGCAAGCAAATGATATCAATTATACATGTGATGATGCAAAACAAATTTCCATATTAGCCATATTGGGAAAAAAAAGCAAAACAAAAATAAACAAAGCAAGAAAATTATAGTTCAATTTGCATTGAGAGTTCATCAGTTTTCTCTCTGGAGGTGGACAACACTTTAATCATGAGTCCTTTGGAATTATCTTTGATCATTGTAATGATCACAGCAGACAAACTTCACAGTTGATTATCATTACAACATTGCTGTTACTGTGCACAATGATCTCCCAGTTCTTCTAACTTCATATCACATCAGTTCATGTAAGTTTAGCCATGTTTTTTTTTTCTGAAACCACATGCCTCATTATTTCTTACAGCATAACAGTATTCCACTGCAATCATATGCCACAACTTGTTCAACCATTCCCCTATTGATGAGCATCCCCTCAATTTCCCATTCTTGGTTACCACAAAAGAGCTGCTATAAATATTTTTAAACATATAGGTCTTTTCCTTTTTCTTTAATCTTGTTGGGATATAGACCTAGTAATGATATTGCTGGATCAAAGGGTATGCACACTTTTATAGTCCTTTGGGTGTAGTTTCAAATTATTCTCCTGAATCTTTGGACCAGTTCACAACTCCACCCCGGGTTCATTAGTGTGCCTATTTTCCCTTATCCTTTCCAGTATTTGTCATTTCTGATAGGCGTGAGGTGGTACCTTAGAGTTGTATTAATTCGCATTTCTCTAATCAATAGTGATTTAGAGCATTTTTTTTAACATGACTAAAGATAGCTTTGATTTCTTCTTCTGAAAATGCCTCTTTATATCTTTTGACCATTTACCAACTGGGCAATGGCTCCTATTTTTATAAATTTGACTCCGTTCCCTAAATAATTGAGAAATGAAGCTTTTATCAGAGAAACTTACTGTAATTTTTTTTTAATATTGCTTCATTTTCTATAGTGCCCTTTAGCAAAATGTAGTTTCCCTGCTTATTTCTTTTAATTAGGTCACTTTTTGCTTTTGCTTTGTCTGAGATCATGATTGCTACCCCTTTTTTACTTCAGCTAAAGCATAATAGATTCTACTTTAGCCTTTTATTTTAACTCTGTGTGTGTGTATCTGTTTCAAGTGTGTGCTTGTAAATAACATATTGTTGGATTCTGGTTTCTGATCCATTTTGCTATCCACTTCCACTTTATGGGTGAGTTCATCTCATTCATATTCACAGATGTTATTTTTAACTGTGTATTTCCCTTCATCCTATATTTTCCTTATTTATTCTTCTCTCTATCTTTTTATCCTATTTAGATCTCACATGTGAAGATGATACATGTAACCCTCAGAATTTTATTATTATTAAGGCTGTTAGAGGAAGTCTAATTAGATTATGTTGAGATGCTCTCAGAAGAATGGAAGGATGAGAAAGGATGACAGCAGCAATACTCTAATGCCGCTCCCATCTGAACTGGTTCAATGAGGAAAGAATATACATACACACAGTTGGGTATAGAAATTCATCTTACCCAACAAGGAAGTAGGAAGGAAAGGGGTTAAGAGAAAGAGGTAAGGGATAACATAGAGGGTAGATTAAAGAAGACAGTGGTCAGAAGCAAAATAGATTCCTGAGGAGGGCACAGGATAAAAAAGAGAGAGATAAGAAAATAATATGAAGGAAAATACATAGTTAGCAATCTCAACTGTGAATGTGAATGGAATGAATGCATCCATAAAATAAAACATGATTATCAGAATGGATTAGAAACTGGAATCTAACAAAATGTTGTTTACAAGAAATACACTTGAAACAGAAAGATACATGCAGAGGTAAAATGAGGGGCCGGAGAAGAATCTATCATGCTTCAGCTGAAGTAAAAGACAGGGGTAGATGTCATGGTCAAAGACAAAGCAAACACAAAAATAGACCTAATTAAAAGAGATATTTTGCTAAATGGTACCATGTATAATGAATTAATATCAGTACTGAACATATATGTGCCAACTGGCATAGCATCTAAATTCTTGAAGAAAAAGTTAAATGAGTTAAAGGGGGAAATATAAAATAAAACTTTTATACTGCAAGACCTCAACTTATCCCTCTCAGACCTAGATAAATTTAACCATAAAATAAACAAAATACAAATTAAGGAGATGAATAGATTTTTACAAAAGTTATATACACTACATCTCTGGAGAATATTGAAAGGGAATAGAATGAAGTATGCCTATTATTCATCTGAGTATAGAATCTTCACATAAATTGATGACACATTAGGGCATAAAAACATCACAGACAAATGAGGAAAGGCAGATATAGTAAATGCATCTTTTTCTGGTGGTAATGTAATAAAGATTACAATTAATAAAGGGCTTTAGAAACAGATTAAAATGAATTGGAAACTAAATAATCTAATCCTAAAAAAAAAGAGTGGGTCAAAAAACAAAACACAGAAATAATCAATAATTTCATTATGGTTAATAATAATGAGACAACATACCAAAATTTGTGAGATGCAGCCAAAGCAGTACTGAGGGGAAATTTTTTTATCCCTAAACACTTATATCAATAAAAGAGAGAATGAGTAGATCAACAGATTGGGCATGCAACTAAAAAAAAAAACTAGAAAAACAACAAATTAAAAATTCCCAATTAAATACCAAAATAGAAATCCTGAAAATCAAAGAAGATATTATTAAAATAAAATTGAAAGTTAAAAAAAAACACTGAACTAATAAACAAAACTAGGAGCTGTTTTTATTTTAAATATATTAGCTAATTTAAATTTTTTAAATTTTCCTACCTAATTGGATTTTTAAAAGGAAAGAAGAAAACCAAATTACCAGTATCAGGAATGAAAAAGGTGAATTCACAACTAATGAAGATGAAATAAAAGCAATTATTAGGAGCTATTTTACTCAACTATATTCCAATAAAACCAACAATCTAAATGAAATATAAATTACCCAGATGAACATAGCAGGAAATAGAAGACAAGTAACTGTATCTTAGAAAAAGAAATTGAACAAGCTATATAGAGCTTTCTAAGGGGAGAAAAAAAAAATAAAAACCAGGACCAGATGGATTTACAAGAGAATTTTACCAAACATTTAGAGAACAATTAATTTCAATACCATATAAACCGTTTGAAAAAATTAAAGGTAAAAAAAGGGTGCTATACCAAATTCCTTCTGTGACATAAATATAGTCTTGATACCTAAGCCAGGTAGAGCAAAAACAGAGAAAGAAAACTATAGACCAATTACCCTACTGAATGTTAATTAAAAATTATAAATAAAATACTAGCAAGGAGATTATAATAATAAATCACAAAGACTATCACTATGACCAGGTCGGATTTATACCAGGACTTCAGAGCCAGTTCAATATTAGGAAAACCACAAGCAATAATTTACCATATAAATCACAGAAACAATAAAAATCATATGATTATTTCAATAGATGCATTAAAAGCTTTTTGACAAAATACACCTATTCTTGTTTAAAAAAAAACTTGAAAGCATAGGAATAAATGGAGTTTTTCTTTTTTTTTTTAAATCTTTTTTTTTGGGGGGGGGGTGTTAGGCAATGGAGTTAAGTGACTTGCCCAGGGTCACACAGCTAGTAAGTGTTATGTGTCTGAGGCCGGATTTGAAATCAGGTCCTCCTGAATCCAGCGCCAGTGCTCTATCCACTGCACCACCTAGCTGCCCCCTGGAGTTTTTCTTAAAATGATAAGTAGCATCTATCTATAACCAAGAGTAAGCATTATCTTTAATGGGGATAAGATTAGAGTGAAGCAAGGATGACTGTTATCACTATCATTATTCAATATTGTACTAGAAATGCTAGTTACAACAATAAGACAAGAAAAAGAAATCAAAGGAATAAGCATAGACAATGAGGAAACAAAACTATCACTTTTTTGTAGATGATGTGATGGTTTACTCAGAGAACCCTAGAAAGTCATCTAAAAAACTAGTTAAAACTAATGAACAGCAAAGTTGCAGGATATGAAATAAATCTACACAAACCATCAGTATATCTGTATATTACCAACAAAACCCAGTAGGAAGAGATAGAAAGAAAAATTCTACTGAACGTAATTAGACTACTTGTATAAAATACTTGGGAATCTATTTGCCAAGTGACATGCGGGGTCTATATGAACACAATCACAAAACACTCTTTACACAAGACATCCAAATAATTAGAGAAATGTTCATTGCTGATAGATAAAACCAATATAATAATGCATAGGATTACAGTGGAAACCAATATGTATCTATATCTGTACATCAGTATTATAGGTGGGAGACATCTAGGTGGCATAATATATCCACTGGGCCTGGAATTAGGAGTTTAATTCTGACCTCAGATACTTACTAGTTGCATGACTCTGGGCAAGTCACTCAACCCCTATTTGTCTCAGTTCCTTATCTGTAAGGGCACACTGGAGAAGGAAATGATAATAGTGGCTAAAGAACTGTCCTTTCTTCTTCCTTTCCTTTGTCCCCATTCCTGTGATTTTTTGTTTGTTTTTTTTCTTTTGGGGGAGGTAATTGAGGTTAAGTGACTTGCCCAGGGTCACACGTAGCTGGTAAGTGTCTGAAGCTGAATTTGAACTCAGGTCCTCCTGACTCCAGGGCCAATTGTCTATTTACTGTGCCACCTAGCAGCTGCCCCTAATTCTGTGGGGTGTGTGTGTGTGTGTGTGTGTGTGTGTGTGTGTGTGTGTGTAGGGAACTTCCAGTGTGGAAACTCCCTTCAATACAGATTGGCCACTCTTTGGTAATTTATAGTCTCAGAGAGCTGTCTTGCTCTCTAATGAGAAGTTAAATTACTTTTTCATAGTCACATGGGTAGTATTTTCAGAGGCTGAACTGAAACTCAGGCTTTTCTGACTCCAAAGTTGGCTCTTTATCCACTAACCCATACTGCCTCTCTTAATTATCTCATACAATGTTTAAATTTTATACTAAATGGACACATATGAACTTATACCTATTAACTAGCTAAATGATATGGTTATTCATTAAATATCACCTCTGTGATTTATTAAAATAAAACCATTAATAAGTGTGGCCCATGTTGACAGGAGGAATGCCCATACCCATAAAACCACAGGTATTTCAAAGTACTGTGGCACCTTTAATAACTTCATTCTGGTATGTAAAATCCTACCCTGTCAAGCTCCTGATTCCTCACATTTTGTAAAATATCTTGACAGTAGTTGCAATATTCGTCAGCAAGAAATACAACCTAGGTCAGAGAAGAATAATTATTTCAGTTCTTGCCAGTTCATTCTCCAGAGTCCTCTTCTATACTTTGCCCCCACCACTGGAGTCTTTATACTAAGACCATTCAAGCTCGAGACAAACAACAAATAATACTTTACATGTGGATAGCTCCATTGAGTCTCATTTCCCATCTGAAAACACCCTATCTTTCCCACCTCTACTCCTCCCCTTTTTAATACCCACCAACTTTTGCTCTTCTTCAAGTCACTAACTCCTCATTCCTTTCCCTTCATTGCTCTCCTGTCCCAACTACTCTCCTTCATAAACGGAAATCTTTTTTCCTTTCCTTTCACATTGATGCAGCCCCAAACTGAGAGCTAATCAAAGTATCTCAAATCTAGGGACAGCCCTTAGGAAGCAGTGGAGACCAAGTGAAGTCCCCAGCCACCACGGCTCCCTCTGAAGAATACAGGGCTTCCTTTTTCAACCTGAAACATTCCCACAGGTTTCATCCCTGAGGGAGCCCTTCCCCAGATTCTCAGATTCAGGAAAGCAAAAGTGAAGCTTGCTCATCGCCATCTGAGGTATCATCAACAGAACTTTCCTGCCTGAAGGGGCACACAAAATGAAAATATGACTTCTTTCCAGAAGTTCAAACTTACCATTTTATAAGAGTATTTTTTTGCCAGTTCTTGCTCCCAAAAAGGAAATCTCCTGAATTCACACAAAGGAGATCCAACTGTATCTGTCTTTGTCTGTGAATTAACATCAAGCTAGAAAAAGTTTAGAAAATGTCTTAATTCCTTCATAAAATATTTATTATCCTGCAACAAACTATATTAATAGAAAGTAAACAAAAAACTTGTCAACAGATTTCATTGCTTTAATAGTCTGCCAGAAGGCCAGGACATATAGGACTGTTCCAAGGAAGAACTCAAATAACCTAAACCTCTTTCTCTATATTGCTGAGATCTGTAGTTACCTTGTAGTGCAAGGTTATAGATTTAATATCCTGTGAAAATAATTTGTGAATCTGAAGCCAGAAACTTGAGTGAAACTTGAGAAAATCACTGAAACTGTGCTGAAGATGGAAAGAGTTAGACTGTGTTGGAACATGCATACTATTTTGGGTATATAGAAATACGCATATTTTTCCAAATTCTTTTCTATCCTGTGTACATTTTGGCATTGTCAATCATCTATAAATCCCATAACTTAAATTTGCTTGTATAAATATTTGCAGATCAAACTGCTTTATGGAACAAATGCCATAAAAAATTACAAGTATTTCCAGGTTTCAGCTGATTATGCACTATATGAATACTTTCATTGATGGTTTCACTAAAAAACACCCTTACAAATATGAATAATTTAGTATGATGTGTACTTTCTCTTATGGGTATATCCATAATAGTTACTTGCTATGATAAAAGCCTCAAAAATTCTCCTCTCTCAAGGAGTTCCTCTTACATGTGTTAAGATCATGCACAATATCTAACAAACGCAATAACAAATAACACTTTTCAAAAATTATCTGATTAGTAACATCAACATTCCAACCCTATTCCTGTGCCTTTACACTGGCTGTTTCCCATGTCCAGAAGGTACTCCCTCTACACCTCTGCCTTTTAGAATAATAACAATAGTGATGATGATCATGATGACTGGTGATGATTGCTAACATTTATATAGCATTGCAAGGTTTATAAAACACTTTACAGATGTTATCTCACTTTATCCTCACAACAACCTCGGGTGGTAGGTGCTATTATTACCTCCATTTTACAAATAAGGAAACCAGGGCAGACAAATTAAGTAGCTTGTCCAGGGTCACACAGCTAGTGAGTGTCTGAGACTGGATTTGCACACAGATCTTCCTGACCTCAGGTCTAGTGCTTTATCCACCATGCCACCTACCTCAATTCAAAATCCATTTCAGATGACAATTCATATATTTGGCTTTTCCTGATGCTCTCAAATGCTAGCAATCTTACCACAATTATTTTGTATTTAGTTATATGTGTAAATATTATTTCCACAGACTGAATGTAAGTTCCTTGAGGCAAGGTATACTTCATTTTTGTCTTTGTATTCCCTTGTATCTAGCACAGTGACCAGAATATTATCAGTGTTTAATCAATGCTTGTTAATTCATATATGTCTGCCAAAGGCATTCATTACTAAAAGGAAAGCTGTCTTGCAAGAGATTAAAAAAAAAAGGGGGGATTCCCCATAGAAAGTAATATACTCCAAATTCTCCTGTTTGCATATGACATTGTGCTGACTACGTGAAGCCAAAGAGGGTTATGGGGTCTTCTCCATTATTGCTTGCTTAAGAGAAATTAATGATTACTTCACTGGTTTGTCCAAAAGGTGTTCTGAAAGCACAGATATGGCTGGTAGTGGGAATGGTGGAAGGATTATAGTAAAATGTTTTGTTGCTGAAACTCTAACTCCCCCAAATACATTCATCCATTTTCTCTACAACAACACTGCATCCAACCAAGTCCATTAATCATCTGCTGGTACATCTGTGGTTAACTAGGTCATTTCCCTTATAATAAAGTAGAAATCTGTAAAGCTCAAAGACGTATCAAGTTCATCCTAACAAGTCATATTCAAAAGAGGTCAATTGATAGAATGCAGTATCAGGAAATTTGAGAAACCAACAATGAAGAGAATGGAAAATCTACTAGTGCAGAAAAAAAGTGCATAAGTTCCTGAATTCAATTCCTACAGAGGCCTTAGACCACAGAAACTGTTTATAGGAAAATCTTCTCATTGTAAACCAGTAAAAGGAAATAATCTCGAGTTGTATGAAAGTTTATGAATTATCTTTCCTACACTATTTTTCTTAATCAGAAACCTGCAGTGAAATTTCAAAAGAATAAGTTGGTAACTAATTAATTGGTATCAATGGTATTTGTTTTCTAATTTAACTGGAAATTAATTTAATTAGAATTAATTATCATTCTGAAAAAGCAAAAAAAAGTTCAAAAGGCAATTATTTTCTAACGTGTTATTTGTCAGAGAAGGAATATTTAAAATGTTGATAATATTTTAATAACATCATAGTAATTTTTAAATTAAAATTTACGATAGAGAATGGCCTTAATTCAATTCAGTTTAACAAGCATTTATTAAGTGTCTATTATGTGCTAGGCACTGGGGTAGGCCCTGTGGATACAAGACAGAAAAAAGTCTCTGCCCTCAAGCAGGATACATTCTCTGAGGAGAAATAAATATTACTCCAAAATAAAGTTATTGGGACAGCTAGGTGACACAGTAGATAGAGCACCAGCCCTAAGGTCAGGAAGACCTGAGTTCGAATCCAGCCTTGAACCAAAACACTTGCCACTTACTAGCTGTGCGACCCTGGGCAAGTCACTTAACCCCAATTGCCTAAAAACAAAAACAAAAAAATAAAAAAATTAAGTTATGGAGGTTTCTCCTCCTCCCTTTAGTATTTAAGAGGAAGCATCATGATGCAATCAACTCAAAGGGGAACATATTTCCATATAAATTGTGTATATCAAAAATTCATTTGCTGGATTAAAAATCTGAGGAAACCCAGGCTAGAAGGGTCATTAAAAAAAAGTTAATCCTACAAAGAGGGAATCCCTGAAAATTCAAATGATCTAAAATAATTAAACATACAATGTATGGGTCTATAAGAAGAAAATTTATCAATCAAATTTATTTTCTACTCATGAGCTTTCTAGCAATGATAATTTCTGAGATGATGCTAACTTATTTCCAATTTACTTTGTAATTTAGATATTAGATCTTTTTCTTCAGTGAAACTAAGGCATTTTCTAAAGGGCTTCAAACTGGAAGAACTGAATCATATAGAACATGACATTCTTGCTAAATGAAACTAAAAGAGAGAAGAAAGTTGCAGTTAAAGGAAAGGATGGTTTCACAGGTACTCAGAGAGGCAAAGAAAGGATTGGGAAGAGTGGGGTTTATTGTACATGCAAAAGCAAAAGACCCCACTGAATTATGGGATCATGTTTTGCAAAACTAAAAATAGAGTTATTGCAAAAAGACCATCATGAAAATAATTACAGCATATGTACCAACATCAGTTGCTGGGGATAAAGTGGTAAAGAAATTCTATAAAGGACATGATAAGACTCTCCTAATTAAATTAACATAAAATCTCATACATGGTGACTTCATTGCAAAAGTGGAAAAAGATGAAGATGGGGAGAAATGTATGGGAAAGCATGGTTCAGGAAGAAATGAGAGAGGCCAAAGACACAAAAGTCTCAGACCTCTATATTGTGAACAATCTCTTTGAAAAAAATAATTAGTAGGTTCTAGACATTTGGAACATCAAAAAAAATTGAAATAAATTCTATTTTAACAGATGAAGACTTGTTATTGATATAGAAATTATACTTGATTTAACTGTCTGTAGTTATCCAACCATCAACTCATCAATGCTAAGATCAGAATTGTGAAAATTACTTTAAAAAATAAGAATGAGGGAAATACAGCATATAATTGGAACAAATTAAATCTGAAATATTTAAATAAGTAATGGAAATGAAAAAATGGGAAATGGACAATGGAAATGACATCAATACTGACTATACTAATTTTATCAAGAAGTTTAACCAATGCAAATTAACTGTGTCTATAACAAGGAGGCAGGAAGTATCTTGATCAAAAAATATCTAACTTACTTGCCAAAAAAGTATGGAGAATATAAAATACCATAATGATGATTATTTGTTGATACAAATAAGTATTTGATTTGATAGAATAAATTCTTCTATTCATGCTCTTTTACAAGAAGGTATCTCTGTCCAAACATCAAAATCAGTCAAGAGTCCTTCAAAGATTTATATATAGCAGGAATAACATTGTTCAGTGACCCTCTAGTCACAAACATCAGGTGGAACATAAGACAGGGTTAAATATGCATGCCAAAGGTGTTCATGCCTGTGATAGAGAAGATCCAATGCTAAATCCAGGATAAAGAGCTATTCTCTGTGGATAAGAGTCCTCTAGATGCTCTTGTCTGTAGATAACATTGTGCTGATTGTATCAAGCTCCAGAATATTACACAGTCTTCTGGAAGCAATCATTGAAAGGAATTTGACCGTGTCTATTCACACAGGAAAGACCAAATGGATGAAGTAGATGAAAAATGTTTGTCGTACAGATTGCAACATGCATATGGAATGTATGAATGGGTTTTTTTTTTTAATGTATTAGGTATTCATGTTCCAAACACTATGCTAAGCACTGGGAATACAAATGCAAAAGTGAGGGTCCCTGTCTTCAGAAGCTCACATTCTAATGGAGAAGGCAACCCACACTGGAGAATGGTGGCCCAAGAAGAGGGTTATGGATGTTAAGTGAAAAAATAATGCAGTCCATTACCATCCTTTCCAGAGGCAATGGTGGTAACTTGATCAGAGATCTCAATGAAAGAGGTAGAAAGTGTGGGGCAGGGGAACAAGGAAGGAAGCAGCAGAAGTGACAGAATGGCAAATGGTTGGGGTAAAGGGATTGCAGAGTCAAATAATTAAGCTCCTTCAAGGCACATTCTCTGGTGATATGGTTTAGAAGGTGAAAGTCAACACTGATTAATCATCTAGTCTTAAGTAGTTTTTAGAAAGGGTTGTTGTGTCATTTCAGTCATGTCTGATTCTTCATGACCCCACTTGGGATTTTCTTGGCAAAGATACTAGAGTGATTTGCCATTTCCTTCTCCAACAAAGGGTTTGTTTTTGGTTTTGGTTTTGGTTTTGGTTTGTTTTTTTAAGAGGGTGCTCCAACAGCAGTAGCAGGGACTGAAGGGTGGCAAATGGCCAAGGACCCATCTTTTCAAAACTAACATTCCACAGGTACTGCTATATGACACAGAGATATGGAACATAATTGCCCCTGAAGAATTAAAAATGAGTCTCCCAAAGAGAGCAAAGGAGAGGCATACAGTAGGTATAAATAGACTGAAGTATGTAATTAATGAAGAACACAAGAGTAAAAGATATCATTAGGGAATCATAAGATAGGGAGAGAAAATGGGTTGGTCACATGACAAGAATGAGAATTGATGGGAGTGCTCTTCTGGAATCCTTGCCATGTCAGAAGAAAGCAAGGAATGTCACCATCCTGTTGGATGGACCAGCTGAGGTGAATTTATGGGAGGACATGGACAAGAGTGACACAAGATGGGCAAGCTTGACTAGGGGAGAATCTATATCATTAGAAGGAACTTTAGAATTGAGAAGATCATTCATCTATTTTAGTATTTGAACATTTGAGAAGTCAAGGTGCTTCTATGCTAGACACTATTAAAACTACCATACTAGGCAACTAGGTGAAATAGTGGATAAAGTGGCTGACCTGGGTCTTACCCAAATCAGACACTTACCACTTGTGTGAGCCTGGGCAAGTCATTTGACATTTATTAGCTTCACTGTCCTCATTTATAAAATAACAGTTGTAGTACTTTGAAGATCAAATGAAATAATGTATATAAAGCACTTTGCCAACCTTAAAAAGCCACACAAATGTTAGTTACTATTGCTTTTCCCCAGTGGGAAACTTTGGCATTATGTCTCTTTTCTCTATCTCCTTTGGTCTCTCTTTACATCCTTAGTCACCAAATCTTACTGATTCTGTCCTAGAGGGTTCTTTCTTCTAAAGGGACTGGTCCTTTCTTCTCCATTCCCTGGACCTCCATTCTATTCTAGGCACTTTACCTTAAACTACTCTAGGAATCTCTTCCTTGGTCTTCCTGCCTCCTATTCCTCCTGTATCCAATCCCTCTTTCACATTGCTGTAGATGACACTCCTCAAAATGGCAATTTCACCACATTATTTATCTGCTGCAGATCCTACAATGCCCTCTTACTGTCAGTGAATCAAGTCCCACTCTCTCAGGCTCGCATTTAAAGACCTTCCATGTTGTGGCCTCTCTACCTACCCAGTCTTATCTCCATCACTAACAGTGTTTCACAAACTCATTTTCACCTCCAAAATTATGCTCATGCTTTTGGCCCCTTCTCACTTCTCAACATAGACTGTCCTGCCAATGCAAATTCTACCCATCCTTCTTCCAGATTGAGGTCTTCTTCCTCTATTTAATATTCTCCAATTGTTCCAGGTCATTGTAATATTTTCTTCTTTAGCGTTCTTATTGTACTTAGAATGTGTATTATATGGTCTCCATATTATCTTATTTTATCTTCTAAGAATTTAATGAATATCTTATCTAAGAGACAGCCTGGTGCTGTAGGAAAAAAAACATTGGATTTGGAATCTGAGGACCTAGGTTCAAATCCCCACTCTGCTACTAGCTAGTTGTGTGACTTTGGTCAAGACAAGTCACCTCTCTGGGCCCCAGATTTCTCATATGTAAAAGGAAGGAATTTGAAAAAGATGATCCCTTGTGACTCTAAATCTATGACTCTAGGAGCCATACAGTCAGGGACTCTCATCTTTTCTACTCTAATTTTATGCCCAACAGAGTCTAGGGCAGTACTAGTCCTATGTTTAGAACCTATTCATTAAACACTTTTTATTCAAGAATATTCATCAATGAAACATAATCAAAATACTGTACTCTCTTGGGAACCCTGAACAAAAATTCAACTTGTATTGACATAGACTGAGACATAAATAGTTAAGTTTCCTCATGTGTAAAATGAAGTGGTTGGATGAGGTGACCTGCAGAGTCTCTTCTAGCTCTGAATCTATGATCCTATGAGGTATGACTATTAACTCAAACTTTATAGCAACCATTGATGGGGAGGAAGAAGACTCAAGGCATTTTCTTATAAACCTATCATTGATAATACATTCCCTTTGTCATTTCTGTTAGCTTTAAAGAAACACTACAGGTAAGCTATTAATGAGAACACCAGTGCAATCATAACCTATAAATGTTTCCAAGACATCCAAAACAGTTTCATTTAATTATATAATCATTGATTTTTTTCCCCCAGATTTATATTAGTAAGTCTATTTTTTTCCAACACTCACTGTTCCTTTTCTTTGGATGAGGCTGTCATAATTAGTTGATTTTTCCAATCCAGGCACATCCCCACTGCTGCAGAACAGATAACAGAAACATTACTTTTCAACCAGACACTTGTCTCTTTCTTAGCATAAGAATGATCTTTCCTTCATGGCTGGGTTGTCTGAATGGAATACAACACTTATTTAAAAATACTCCCCTGAGTCATTTATTCATAACTGGTAGGTAACACCTGCACAGTTTAAAAATGCATTTCTGTAACTGAATATCAATTTCCTTGTCTTTTTAGACCTCTTAAAAGGAAGGTTATGGTGTCATCTGTACAATAAACTCCTAGTGGTGTGGGTTATGGAAACACTAGCTTTTTTTCCCCCTGACTTCTGAATATTAAAATACCGTTTCAGAAAAAGCATTAGCATACCAGTGGCCGTTTTGATTGACTGAGATAAAACCCTCCATAAAGTAAGAAATCTGATAATAAAAGATCAGGAGGCACATTTTATTGTACCCTCTATTTTTATGCTTCATAACATTCACTGATTCATTCACCAATCATTTGCTAAGTGGCTACTGTGTAAAAGGCACTGGGATGAGGCACTGGGGGAAAGACAGGGACACAGGCATTGTATTCATATAAGACCGGCATATTACCTTCCCTGAGCGGATTTACACATAATGTATGACCACCCTTTACTAACGGGTTCTATAGCATTTGAAAAACTCACACTTTGTGCCAGTGGATAAAGACAGAACTTCTGAGGTCCTGTCTTCTATATTTTGTCCTGAAGCTGACCTGAGCC
The DNA here is from genome assembly GCF_003287225.1 of Phascolarctos cinereus. NCBI lineage: Eukaryota > Metazoa > Chordata > Mammalia > Diprotodontia > Phascolarctidae > Phascolarctos > Phascolarctos cinereus. Next base: position 182,067,764 of record NW_027556180.1, on the reverse strand, counting down.
TAGCCTGAAATTTGGGAAAGACGCCTCAGCTCCATTCCAGCAAGTTATATAGCTGTTGGCTCTACTTCTTTTTTTATGCATCTCTGAAGTAGAAGAAAAAGTAAAGTAGTAGGGTTTTGGAGCTGTTGCTATACTCCAGGAGGTGAAGATAAACCTGGGACCTGGAGCAGGGAAGGCATGGAAATAGCTGCTTTATTCTTACATGGGAGAATTTCTGCAATCACTTCTTATGCCAATGAAATCACAGATCTGAACCAAAAAAATTCTACTTATTGTGCACAGAAAGCTAACCTCTGAAGGTTCACAATAGCCCTTTTTCTGATCCTGATGCTATCTAATTGGGCAGAACAATTGATACCAACTTGACAGTGCTTCCATGTAATAATAAATATTACATGTAATTTCATAAAACCGTTTGGATAGATTAAGCATTCCAGAAATGCTAACTCACTATAAAATCAAGTTTTACATGTTTCATCATCAAATTCTCCTTTCAGTATTTTTTACCTGCTAGTCATATTATTTGGGACTTTGCCATGGAAAGGGGTGTGATGGAAAGTGAGAACAGTGAGGAGTAGAGGAGACAACAGTAACATCAAGGTTTTGTTGGTAGAAAAAAATGTGTACAGCTAGGATGAGGAGGACTGTAACACAGAGGGAGACCAGAAAGTCAAGAAATTTCAAATGATTTAGGAAATATATTTGTCATCTTCAAATGACATCTTGACAGGGTGGGATAATAATTTAGTTTCTCCAGGTGGTATTTATAAACTGCCCATTGCCACTAAATCTGGGACATTGTATAAATAAAGACAGAATAAATCAAAATGGGCATAATGCCTAGAACACATCAAGAAGGCAAAAGAGTGCCAAGGAAAAGAAAGTTCTGAAAATGAAAGGCTGGTGAAAAGTGGAACCTAATCCTAAAACTATTTATAAACTTCTAAAGAGGGTACTTAAAAATCTCACTGCCTCCAGGAAGCCTTCCCAATAATAATTTAATAATTGTCACCACAATTCAACTTTATACAAACATGCACTTCCCTTACTACCCTGTTTACTAAATTCTCGTACTCCTTTGCTGAACCACAATATAAATATTTATATATATAGTGACCATACTTTCCAAACACCAAATCAGGACACATGATCTAAGAAAAGATAATCCTTTCGCAACCCTTATTAAAAACACACTTTCTTTCCTTGCAATTGGGACTGTTCTGAATCTTCTGGGACACATATAAATCCCATCAGCAAGCTTTATTAAGCACCTATTCTGTGCCAGGCATTGTGCTACATAATTGATGGACAAATAGATAGATAGATAGATAGATAGATAGATAGATAGATAGATAGATAGATAATTTATCTATATATTACTTGAGGCAGCAGAGATAGAATGGTGGGCCTGGAGTAGAAAGACCTAAGTTCAAATTCAACCTCAGACACTTATTATCTGGGTGACCCAAGGCAAGTCATTCATCCTCTGTTTGCCTCAGTTTCCTCATTTGTAAAATGAGTTGGAAAAGGAAGTGGCAAACCACTCTGGTATGTCTGCCAAGAAAACCCCAAATGGGGTTATAAAGAGTCAGACATGACTGAACAACAACAAAAATTTTGTGTTTTCTAATCTCTTCTATTCCATGTGTGGTTACACATTCTTTTCCTATCCGTAGCCATGATGGATAAAACCTTCCATTCTCCTCAAATACATACATATATACATACATATGCATATATATATATATATATATATACACACACACACACACACACACACACACACATATATGTATGTGGCACATATAAGAGAAGAAAAAGAATAAGCAAATACCTATTAAGCACCTACTATATGCCAGGCAATGTACTAAGTGCTTCATAATGCCCATTACTTTTTTCCTTTTCCTGCCCTTTTCTTTATAATGTGCTAGCTATTATGTTAAGTGTGAAGAATACAAATACAAAAATGAAATGGTCCCTACTCTCAGTGACATTCCCTTCTACTAGGACATGACATGTTCATGGACAAGCAAATTCAAGATATTACAAAATAAACACAAAATGATCATGTGACTATGTCAACATGATGCTAGACCACTCATCGTTGGTTCTGAGGCCTATATGTCTTTGATACATCTATCCAAGTCAGCATAGTCTGTCTTCCAGTGTATGCTGGAATGCACTCCCTCCTTACCTCTATCTCATAGAATCCCTCCCTTCAAGACTCAGCTCAAGCATTACCTTCTACATGAAGCCTTTCTTGATCTACCCAGATGCTTATGACTTGCTTCCCACACTACCCTGTATTCGTTTTGTATGTATTTTGTATAACCTTATGTGACAGGGTTTTGTGGGTAGGTCACACTCACATGTAGCCTACACGGAGTTACTTGAATCATAATTACCACATTGATTCTCACCATCCTTCCTATAAGGTAATCTCAGGGTTTGTTTGGATATTTATTAATTACCAAAATTGCAACCTCTCTCATTAATTAATCAATTAGCTCATTTCTGCCCCACTTTCTTTAAAATTAAATATTTAATAAACTAGAGAAACCTCTTTTCCCATAGGCAGCTGCTCATCTCTTTCTTTATATCAAAACCTATAATCGCCTAGACTTAAATAAAGATCAAAGCTACTGTATATACAATTTATGAACTTTGTAATAAATAATAACACAGAAACATAAGCAATTGTTTACAATACTGTAATTACAATTGTTTCAACTTTAAGAAAGATCACAACCAGAGTCACCTCTCTCTAATGACTCCTGCTCACTTCTGGAACAGCTCCAATTTTCACTTCACTCAGGATACCAATTAAAGAGTCTTCTCAAGAATTATCTTCATCTTCTTTGAAATTTAATTATTGTCAGTTGTCTACATAAAATATCTCTTCAACCTCTTTTTCTCAGTCTTCTCATAGATTCTCTTCAGCCATCATTCTTAAAAGTATTTCCAGAATGACAGTTAAACTGCCCGTAGCTTAATATTCTATTGTTTTTCCTAAAGGAACAATAGTATTGTCTATTATATCTGAGGGGAAGGCCTTTGAAGCTGGTGTTCTATTTATATGTGTACACGTTATCTCCACTGATAGAATGTTCCTTGAAGACAGGGACTGTTTCATTTTTGTCTTTGTATCCCCTACACATGGTAGGTGCTTAACAAATCTCATTGATTTTCTGATTCTACTTAAACTAGAGGCTAAGACCTGCAACTGATTAACTTGCTACCTCTAGAACCTAACACAACATACTCAGGCACTCACTGGGCCATTCTAACAACATCAGGAGCTGAGTTTCCATCAATGTCCAGAAATGGAGATACTAATGATAAAGACTCTGTCATTGTCTAGTTTAGGTTAAAAGCAAAGACAAAAGACTCTTACTCCTTTTCCTCCCCCAATAGGCCCCTGTTCAACACCAGCAGCTTTGGAGGTGTGCGGACATTCAACTACTTGGACCTCGACCCTATGCCACTGGTTCAATCCATTCCCTTCCATCCAGCCATGCATCAATTAATTCATTAGATATTTAATTATAATATGCAAATCACCATACTAGACACTGAGAGAGATATAAAAGTTAAAAAGAAATGGGTTTTTTGCAGGTTTTTCTTAACCCACAAAGTTTACAATTAACTAAAAGAATGTATTGTTGTCTCTTTTCCCTTTGTAGGCAGTTCAATTCATAAATTAAAAGCCTGCTATATATAAAACACTGACATAGATGCTTAAGATAAGTAACAGCTATCACTGCTGAATTATTTGCTAGTTTCCTCTAAATTGGGGGAAAACTATAATATTCAATTAAATTTGGGATTTCATCCATCAAAATGCCCATGTAGGATGAATAGAAAACTATTTCATAGTTGCTAGGATAGAAGATAGAGAATTAAATGCATAGCCTTACCTAAACTTGTAAAAGCAAAAACTTAACTGCCTCCTTACACAGAGGAAAAACCTTCAGCTGTCCTGTACATCCATTACAATGCTAAGGTTCTAAAGTAAATGGCAAGTAATGGGTCAAAAGGTAGTTTTGCTGAGAACTGCTAAGTACTTTAAAATAAATTTATGTCATCTAAAGGGCTGCTGAAAGGGAAGCAATGTGGCACAATGGAAGGAATTATCCAGACATCTGCTGCAGCTCTCTCTCTTTCTCAGTCAAATGCAGAACAGCTAATAACTTCTTAACTTGCCACCAGTGACAAGTTCATTCTTCAAAAGACGGAGGTACAAATAAGGGAAAATTCTGTTCTGGATCTGAATCTCACTAACTGGGATAGAAATTATAGTATTCCAGAAGGAAGAGTCATTTCTATCTTATAATTTACGATACAGGAGAGAAATTTTGAACATAATCTTACTGATACCTCTCTCTCTCTGTCTCTGTCTGTCTGTCTCTCTCTCTCTCTCTCTCTATCTCTGTCTCTGTCTCTGTCTCCCTCTCTCTCTCTCTTCCTCCCTTGCCCCTTCAAAAGGGAATCCTTAAATATAGATACAGAAGCAGGACACACAACATGGCCCCCTGTGTAGTGCTGTTCACATTGATAGCTCTAGTCATGCAGCTAGCTTAATATAAGTCAGCAGCTAGCTTAATAAAAGGATTTGTTCTGTGAAGTTTGGATTCAGTCAAAGGGCCACACTTGAGGACCTAGAGGGCCACATGTGGCCTCGAGGCCTCAGGTTCCCCACTCCTGAGCTAGCTGAATGCAACAATTTCCCCAAAAGGGACATTTTGCCATTTAGATTCTCCCACCAGGGGTTTACATAAGAGAAAGAAGGTTGTTTTGGGGGGAAATGGCTATATTTATTTACTTTTGCAGAAGGAGGGAGATGGGGGATAAGGGGCACAGCCAAAGAGTTCCTGTAGCCTGGAATAGGATGTGGATTTCAAAGGGTTCTGAGGAAATATAAGTAGGATCCCAAGGAATAAAATGCTTCAGAAGTTTAGCCTAGGAGAGATGGAAATGCACAAGAATGCAGTTCTAAAAAACACAAAGGGAAACATTTCCAGTAAGGAAGAAAAATAGGATTTGTCTAAAAAACTGATATGTATGCACAAGAAATTCACCAACTTAGAATTTAAAAAGAAATATATGGAATATGGAGGGAAGGGCAGATTTTAATAGACAATTAATTTAAATGTGGCACAGTCCCGTTATAAATAACGTTAGCTATTGAGGGGATTTGTTTTGCTTGACTGTGTATGTGTGCTATGAGAAATTTGTTTTGGGGTTTTTTTTTAATGGAGTGGGGGTGGTATTGAGAAAATAGATTTCTGTTAATTTTTAAAAATAGAGGGGGCAGTGCTAAAGATGTGAAATGCTGCGTGCATTTTCATATGAGGTCACTATTAGGTCTTTAATTGTCAAAAAAAATTAGCTTTATTTAACTGTTTTACTTCATTATAAGAGATCTTTCAAAAAATGGGAATAATCTGAAAATATTTGTCATTTGAAAATAAAACACAACAATAAAACTGCATGTGACAAAAACATAATGTCAAGAATGCTAAAGCTCAGAATAAGCTGAGGCCAGTGAGAGAAGCTAAAGACAAACAAAAAGGGATTTTAAAAAGCTATACTGGGGGAAAAGGGAAAATCAAAGATGGGGTAGATGATAGGCTGATAACAATAGAAAAAGGATGAAGCTGCTCAAGTCTTATCTTACTTCTCATTTCTCCACAAACCGGGTGGCTTTTACACTGGAAATGACAAAAATGACTAACTGGAAGTTGATACTCAAAGATAAATAGAGGGATAGTAAGAAGGCACCTAGCTATACTCCAGCAGTGGTGTTGAACTCAAATAGAAACAGGGACCATGAATCCACATAAGGATTCCTTCAGGCCATATGTTGATTTAGTTTTAAAATGTGAAATTATCCATGTTTTAATAGATTTTTATTTATTTTGTTAAATATTTCTCAATTAAATGTAATCTGGTCCCAGCCTTACTTGGGCCTGTAGCCAGCCCCCAGCTCCCAGCTCTAGTTTGACACCTATGAACCACATCCTTGGGATCTAAAAAATACCTAGCAGATGCGATTGCTGAGGAGCTGTCTCTTGGAAAACAAGTGAGGTACCACAAGATTAGAGAAGGACGGCTGATGCAAAGACAAAAACAAAACAGTTTCTGCCCTCAAGAACCTTTTGTTGTTGTTCAGTCACATCTGACTCTTCATGACTCTTCATTTAAGGGCTGTCTCAGCAAAGATGTTGGAGTAATCCAGCGCATTTTATGGATGAGGAAACCTAGTGAAGTGACTTGCCCAGGGTCACACAGCTGTTAAGTATCTGAGGCCAGATTTGAACTCATGAACATGAATCTTCCTGATTGCAAGCCCATTACTGCTCTATCCACTGTGACACCTAGCTGCCCTCACTTTTTATGGCAGCAAAGTATTAGAAATGAAATGAGTGGCCACTGATTGGGGGATGGCTGAATGAATTTTGTTTGGATGGATTCTGTGTAACGGAATAGCATTACATTGTAAAAAACAAATAATAGTAACAACAACCAAAAGAAAGGGTAAAGAATTTGGAGATACTTGGAAAGAATTATGTGAAATGATGTGAAGCAAAATAAGCAGAACCAAGACTATAATTTATGAGCTGATGACAATAACTGAAAAGAAAACAACCCTGAAAGACTTTAAAACTCTGATCAATGCAATGACAAGTCTTGACACCAAAGGCCTGATGATGAAATATACTTGCCTCCTCTCAGCAGAGAGTTGGTAGACTACAGGTGGAAAATGAGATTTACATCATCAGACATGACCAATGTGATGGCTTTGTTTTGCTTAACTATGCCTCCTTGTCTTAAGGGAGTAGTCTATTTTGGGCAGTGGTTATTAGGAAGTGATAGTAATGTTTAAAAAAAATAATCATTTTTTAAAATAAAGGACATGGGGCAACTAGGTGGTGCAGCGGATAGAGCACCAGCCCTGGAGTCAAGAAGACCTGAGTTCAAATCTGGCTCAGACATTTACTAGCTGTGTGACCCTGGGCAAGTCACTTAACCCCAATTGCCTAAAATAAATAAATGAATAAAATAAAAGACATCTTGAAAACCTTAAAGAGCTATATAAATACGACTATCGATGTAAATAGAATCATAGCTCTAGAGCTAGGAGGTACCTCATAGGTCATCTACTCCTACCTCCTCATTTTATTTTTGTTTAGAGATGAGGAAACTGAGGCCCAGTTGACTTGCCTAGGGTCACAACTAATGTAAGTAGCAGAGCCAGGATTAACTTCAGGTCAGGTTACACCAAGTTCAGGGCTCCAAACTGAGCATTCTTTCTATCATACCAGTTTGTGTTCCCTTGTGAGAGGTGTGTTTCTAAAATCCCCAGACTTCTTAATGTTAATGGCAAAGTTAGACTTAAAACTACAAATCCTGTGAATAGATAATATCTGCAGGATAACACAGCTTGCATCAGAATGAGAAGCTGGTCAATGTTGCAAACCCTTGCAAATTCTTGGCTTAGCTGGCAAAACTAGATGCAGCAGAAATACTCCAGGGGTTGGCTGCATTTGCATTTTGCCTAAGAGATTGGATTGAGGCAGAAGGCGTGGGGATTGGTGCATACATGTTCTGCTGGTACAGGAAATGTGGCACTGACAGAGGCCTCCCACTACGTCTGACCACCCAAGAGAAGATGTGAGCAAGGGTGAGTTCAACATAGGATTTGGGAGAGAAAACAGCAGGATCTGCTGGCAGATAGAAGTAATCAGAAGGCCAGATAGGAAAGCCTCTGGCATGTGTTGAAGGGGTGGTGTTTGCTCACTCCCAGATTATTTTTATTATTAATAGAAGCTCTTAAGTATAGGCCATTTTTAAAAATAAATCATTGATCTTTTGTTTTCACCTTGCCGAAATTTCCCCCTGCATTCTTCACCCTCTTCTTTTTCCAGAGTCATCTTATATAACAAAGAATATTTTTGTGTCTGCGAGGCAATCGGGGTTAAGTGATGTGCCCAGGGTTATACAACTAGTAAGTGTCATGTGTCTAAGGCCAGATTCAAAGTCAGGTCCTCCTGACTTCAAGGCTGGAGCTCTATCCACCGTGCCACCTAACTGCCCCCAAACAAAGACTATTTTTAAAGAATCAAAGAAAAAGAAAATAGGGGGAAAAAACCAGTTAAACCAGTCAATACATCCAAAAAATTTGAAAATATATGCAAATGTTCCACATTTTTGGACCTCTGACCTCTGCAAAGGGGTGCAAAGAGGAATATCTTCTTATTTCCCTTCTTTGGGGCCATGCTTTTACTATATAATTTTGCAAAATTCACTTCTGATTATTTAGCAGTGTTTGCTCTTTCAATTTACATTGTTGTAGTCACTGTGTATGTTGTTTCTTGGCTCTGCCCACTTCATTCTGCATCAGTTCACATGAGTCTTTCCATACTTCTTTGTATTCATCATATTCATTGTTTCTCACATTACATTAATACTCCATTTCTTTAGCCCAATTGAAGGGCATCTACTTTGTTTCTAGTTCTTTGCTACCACAAAAAGTATTGCTACAAATATTTTGGTCTCTATGGGGGCTTCCTTTTTATTAATGATATCCTTGGAATATACAACTAGTAGTGGAATCTCTGGTCAAAGGGTATGGACATTTTAGTTACTATATTTGCATAACTGCAAACTGCTTTCCAAAATGGTTGCATTAATTCACAACAATACACTTGTGTGGTATATAACACTTCATAGTTTACAAAATGTACTCCCCACAACAACCCACTAAGATAGCAGTATGAACATCTTATGTGATTTTTGTATCTCCCCCAGCACCTAGCACACTGCTCTGGATAATTGGAGTTTAGCCAGCATTTGAATTAAATAAAATTGATCCTGGAGAGAGCTCTCCACTGCTGTTCTGCAGATATTTGCTCTGGGTCCTGTCCTGCTCAACCTTTTTATCAAAGACATGAATGGTATACTTGTCAAATGTTATGTGACATGAAGCTAAGAAAGAAAGCTAATGACACATTTAATTATAGAATCAGAATTCAAAAGGCTAGGATGACAAACCAATCCTACAAGATGAAGTCTGCTGCTGTTTTTAACCTGGACCTGTAACTTAATCAATTTAGGGAGCTCCTGGTGAAGACTTTCCTTTATCAATGCATATCTACACCTGAGTAACCCTGGACAAATCACCTAACTTGTGCCTCAAACAACTCTCTGTGATTTAAAGAAGTCTAGTTGGTATAAACGTAAAGTCCTCCAAATGGATCAAAAAAATCAGCTGCCCAAGTATAGATTGGGGAAGCTATGGCTAGTGAAGTTCAGATGAAGAAGGGTTTTTAGGGAGCTGCAATCTCAGTATGAGTTAATGGTAAGACACAGCAGTCAAGAGAGCTAGTGTGGCCTTGGGATACCCCATTGTTAGAAGCATAATACCTTAAACAATGAAGGTAACATCAATCCTATAAATCTAGTGCCCCATACTGAGGTCTGGACATCCCATTTTAGGAAGGATATTTATAAGCTGGAGGGTATCCAAAGAAAGTTGACCAGGATAGTAAGGGGACTAGAAACCATTTTGTGCAAGGATCAGATGAAGTAATTGGGTATATTTACTGTGGAAAATCAATTAATCGATCAGCCTAAATATATTAAGTACATACTACAGGTCAGTCACTATGCTAAATCCTAGAGGAACAAAGACCAGAGTGAAACTGACCTTGACTTCAAGAAGCTTATAAGAAGCCTTCTAATGGGAGAGTCAGCATGTGCATATTTGTGTGTGTGTGTGTGTGTGTGTGTACATATACACATGTATGTGTGTGCATGCATGTGGGCGGGGGTTGGATATGCAGCATATACAAAATGAGGATAGGATAGTTTTGTGTGAAAGTGCACTAGCAGCTGGGGTGGGGGGTGGTTCAGGAAAGCCTTCATACAGAAAGCGGGACCTGACCTGAATCTTGGAGAAAACTGGGTATTCCAAGAGGCAGAGATGAGAGAGGAAGACCTTCCAGGTCTAGAGAACAGCTAGGGCAAAGACACAGAGATGGGAGATGGAGAATACTTAAGGAGACGTGATATCTGTCTTCAGGTATTTGAAGGTCTGTCATGTGGAAGAGGTATTAGATTTGTTTTTCTTGGTCCCAGAGGCTAGAACTAGGAGCTGCAGTTGTCAGGAGTTGTAGACCAGTGGATTTCAATTTGATAGAAGGAAAAACTTCCTAACAAACAGTTGTTCAAAAGGGGAATGGGCTGCCTCAGGAGATAGTTTTTGCCTTGCATTGTAATCCCAGCACTTAGCACAGTGCTGGGCATATAGTAAGCTATTAATAAATGTTTGTTGATTAACTGATTGAGGTGGGGTGCTACACATGACTATAGGGCTTCCATTGGAAGCTTGATTACTGGTTACACAGGATTTTACAGAAGGGATTTCTGCTTCTAGTACTGATTGCACTCGATGCCCTCTGAGACCCCTTCCAACTCAGATGCTGCGATTTTAAGTTCGTTTTACAACCAGCATATATTTATTAAATGCCTATTATGTGCCAAGCAATGAGCTGGTTCCTGAGATCATAGAGACAATAAAGAAAGTGTCCTTGCTCTCACAGAGCTTACATCCTACTGGGGAGACAATATAGGCACACGTAAGTAGGTACAATTATACAGACTAATAAACTGTAGCTCAGGAGTTGAGATTTGCAAGGCTGGTAAATGGAGGACTCAGGACCCGATCCAGGTTTTCTGCTTGCCAGTACTGAGTAACTTTCTCAGTACACTGCTTCCTAATACGTGGATGTTATTAAAAACAAAAACACTCTGTGGGAACACTTATAAACCTGTGATTAAAACCATAGGCACAGCTAAAAATGTGGACAATCCTTACAAAACATGGTAGAGATGACAGTCTTTTGCGGAGGACAGACCACTCCCTCTCTCCCCAGCAAACTGTCTCCCACCTGCTCAGTGCCCCAGGGAACTCATGTAGCAGGGGAACAAAGGCTTCCATTTCTCAATTAGAGATCAAAGGCTTAGGACTCCAGGCATCAAGTGAAAATTGGCACAGTGGACCGTGCATGAAGGTGACATGGAGACAAACAGATGGGAAGGAGTGTTGGAGTAGTTCAACACGTTCCCAAATTCTCCCCACAAACCCTGTTGTTGTTGTTTTTTTAACTAAACAGAAATGGGGGAGAAGGAGAAGGAGAGGAGAGGAACAGAAAAAGGAGGGATGAGGGAAGGATTGAGAAGGCAAGTGAACAAGGGAAACTGTGCAGGTGGTATGGGGACAGCTGGTTGTTGTCCTTTGTTCTCAAAGAGGCCCCAAAATGACATCACTATGTTAGAGTCAAGTTACAGTGTGTCCGACTATAGCTGATCAGACCAATACGAGCCTGGAATGTTCTACTGTAGGTCGGGTATAAAGAGTCCATGTGAACATTTGGGGTGGATTCTCTAAATTTGCTCATCTCGAATTTCTTTTGAGCTACTTCAACTCTGCTTTGCTCATAGAACATAGCACTTTCTCTGATGTGTGCATGCCGTGCTGAGAGGCCCTATACCAGCATCTCCCATGTCACTCAATCAATTCCAATGGAGAGAAGAAAGAAGGACTCCTCTTCTCCTCTTTCTCCACGTTTTTAGGCCTCTCAGTCAACACTCATTTAATTAATGTGCATCTTATAGTAGAAGTATAGAAGATGAGGTAGAGGATGTGTCATAGCTCTAGCCTAGCCAGGCACCATTAAGAAACCAGGAAGGAAGGAAATAAGCATTTATTAATCATTTACTCTATGTTTTAGGTACTGTACTAAGAACTTAACAAATCATATCTTATTTTATCCTCACAACAACCTGGGGAGTTGGGTGCTACTATTATCCCCATTTCATAGTTGAGGAAACTGAGGCTGACAGCAATGAAATGAGTTACCCAAGGTCACATAACTAGTAAATGTCTGAGGTCATATTTGAACTTAGGTTTTCCTAACTATAAATCCAGCCCTTTACTCACTGTGCCACTTAACTACCACTAACTACCTCTGTGACCTGATACAGGTCCTTTACCCTCTCTGGTCCTCATTTTCCTCATCTGTTCATTGTAATAAGAGGATTTGACGCAGTGACTAAGGTTCCTTCTGACTGAGTCTATTACTCTAGGAATAGACACTGTCTTAAATTCACACTAAGGTGTAAATTTAACGCGGGTTCAATACCTAACTCTGACATTACTAGTTAGATGACCCTGGGCAAATTCTTTCATTATCAGTTTCCTCCTCTAAAAATGGGGTTAATAATAGCACCTACATCACAAGGTGGTTGGGAGAGTCAAGAGAGAAAATGTATATAAACTGTTATGTAAAACCTTGAGAAGCTATGTGGCTTAGAGTTATTACTATTAAATAGAGCCTCTCCTGAGATAGGTTTTGATAGGTGGCACAGGAAAAGAATACAAGAACCTAGGAGCCATATATGAGGAAAGGAAAGGCACCTCTAAGGTATGTGTGCATATCTAGGTTGCGGTGGGGTATGGAATGAGAAGGTGCATTGCTGTAGTATAAAGCGCTGAGTTAAGATGCTATGGCAAACAAATCAGAATTTCCTCCATAAAATGTCTCCAAATAATATTAGCTTGGTATGTTTTCTCATGTTTAACTTCCCTTTATTCTAACTATAATTTGCATTAACATTCTCTTGTTTTGACATCTTTTAACATTTCTCCAGCCTTTCATTTACATCATTTTGACATCATAATTTGCCCTCACAAATCACACTAACAGTACTGCAGCAACTTGAAGCAATTACAAAGGTAAGAGGATAAAAATGCAATAAAGTGTAATTCAGGCACTATACTTGCTCAGTGTCAAATTTCAGGATCTCAGGTTCTTCATTTCCCTATATAGCCAAAAGGCCTAATTTCCATCTTTAGGCAAAGCACTTGAAGTAATTATTTCTGTTGAGTTTTTTTTCCCCTTAAAACCTCAACTAAATGATTCCCTTTAAAACATAGCTTTCAAGCTGGAAGGGATCTTAAAGGTCACCAAGTCCAACTTCCAATGGAACAGAACTTTAAAAACCTGGGGAGAGGGAGGTGGAGGGGGAGGGAAGAGGGAATAAATCCATTTTGTTATAAAGATTTTTTTTAAAGCATTACATAAAATTGTATAATTTAGTTATTGTAACTACATGAAAGTATGACCCCAAGTAAGAAATATTGTAGCTTATGTAAGATTTTGTTTGAAATAATAGTAGTAAAATAGTAGTAGTAAAATAGTAAATTCAAAATAGTAGTAAAACAGTAGTAGTAAAATTTTAAATCTTAAAATAGTAGTAGTAAAAATCTACAGTCTAGGGCAGGGATTCTTAACCAATTTTTGTGTCCTAGAACCTTTGGCTATCTAGTGAGGCCTGTGGATTCGTTCACAGAATGTTTTTTAACATCATTCCAAGAAAGCCAATATATTGAAATACAGATATAAATTTTTTTTAAAGTTCACAGACCTGAGGTTAAGAACCTTTGATCTAGAGACTTATTTTAAAATTTCTTTGTATAATTTTTTATTTATGACCTGTACTTCATCCTTTTTTTTTTTGGTACTATATAATTAGACCTTGAGATAACCAGGGTTTTGGTGAATCCAGTGACCGATATTCATACACAACTTAGCATCATAGATTTAAAGTTGAACAGGATCTCAGATGTCATCTGATCCACCCCACACCCTGTGGTTGCCCTGGGCAAGTCATTTAACTTTTCTGGGCTTTATTTCCCTCAACAGTAAAATTAGGGGACTGGACTAAATGATTGCTATGGTTTTTTTTTCCAGCTCTAAATCTATAATCTATAGTAAGTTTTAAAATATGCAAATCTAGGTCCAACAAGATGAATGGTCTCATAAGCAATAAGTAGCAGAATTGGGATTTGAATCTAAGTCCTTGGGTACTTCAAAGGCATTATGAACTGCCTATTGGACATTTTCAAACCAAATGTTCCCTAGACACCTAAAACTCAATATATCAGTCAACAAGAATTTATTAAGTGCCCGCTGTGCCAGACATTGCACTAAACATTGGGGACACACAAAAAAAGCAAAAATATAATCTCTATTCTTAAAGAGCTCATATATTAATGGAAGAGATAGCATGCAAAAAATTATATGAATAAATGGAAAGTAACTTGAAAAGAAAGTACTAAGGGGTAGGTGAGACAGGGGAGACCTGGAAATACCTCCTGAAGAAGATGTAGTCTAAGTCTTGAAGAGTCAGGAAGTGTAGTTGAGGAGGAAGAGCATTCCAGATATGGGGATAGCCTTATTGGCAAGGAATTGGGAAATGAATTGTCATGTTTGAAGAATAGCCAGGAGACCACAGAGTACACAGAGGGGAGTGAAATGTAAGAAGACTGGACAAATAGGGAGGGGGCAGGTTATGAAGGGACTTTAAAAACCAAATAGAGGGTTTTATATTTTATCTTGCAAGTAATAGGGAGTCACTGAAGAGTACTGGTGGTAACATGGTCAATCCTGCATTTTAAGAAAATCACTTTGGCAGCAGAACACAGCATGTCCAAAATAAAATTCATTGTCTTTTCTTCCAAATCCACCCTTCTTCCAATCATTCCTTATTTCTGAGGAGGGCACATCTGTCCTTCTAGTTTCCCACTTTCACTTCAGTGTTTAACCTCCACTCTTCATCCCACACCTTCAATGCTTGCCAAATCTTGCCAATGCTACCTCCGCAACATCACCTTAGCCCAGGCTCTTATCACCTCTTGCCTGGGTTATTGAAATAACCTCTCTCCCCATTCCAATCCATTCTCTATAGAGCTGCCTAAGAGATTTTTCTAAAGCACATTTCTGACAATGTCACTCCATTATTCAATAAATTCCAGTCATTCCCTATTGCCCGTAGGAACACATAAAAATTCTTTTGTTTGGCTTTTAAAACCCTTCATAATTTGGCCCCAATTTACCTTTCTGACCTCATTATACATTTTTCATTGTTCACTCTAGGTCTCATCTTCATCACCTTCTTATTAACTATCTCCTTTGCCAGGAATGCTCTCCCTTTTCGCCTCTGCCTTGCAGAATTCCTTGCTTCCTTCAAGACTCAACCTGAGCACCACCTTTACAGGAAGTCTTTCCTGGTTCTCTAGCTTCTAGAATCCATCTTCCTTAAACTAGCTTGGATTTACTTTATTTTTATTCTCCATCTATAGTCAGCTCCTTGGGAGCAAGAACTATTTCATTTTTATCTTTGTGTGGCAAGCACTTAGCACAGTGCTAGGCACATAGTAAATGCTTAGTAAATGCTTCTTGATTAATGGATTAATTTCAGATCCAGTGTTGCTTCTACTATTCCATTGCTGAGGGTCTTACGAGAAATCTTAAGAAAGGTGGAAGGTAAATATGGTTTAAATTGGCTGTGTGACCCTAGGTAAGTCTTTACTTAACCTCCTAATGCTCTATATAACTCTCTGAGACTGTAAGTTTCAGAGAAGGTGCTGATCTTTATTGAGAGATGGAGTTTCTTTACCCTGCACCAATGGAATCACAGCTCAAATCCCCATTCCTATCCATTCCTGAGATTGAACGTTAAAATTCTGAATAAGGCAAAGTTCATCCACAGGCAGCAAATGACATGTTGAAATATGATGGGTACCTCCAATCAAGGTGAAATCAAGTCTCCAGTATTAACAGTTCCCTAACCTTTTGCCTGTTTTTGCAACCATCTCCCAAATATTGGTTGCAGCCTCAGTGCTTGGTTACACATATTTTAAAAAAAATGCTATGAGACAACTTTCTAACATGGATTTGGTAGATTTTTTTTTCCTTTTTAAATCTCTTAACAGGTTTGAACAACCTTGGAAACAATAGGGTGGACAGGGCCAACAAACCCGTTGAAACTTGGTCACCTCATTAGTATTCAAGAACTAGATCTCATCAGAATCCTGGCAGCAGCATGGCCACAGTCTGAAGCCTGCCTCCTTCCCCCACTTTTCCTCCTCCCTTCTACCCTTCCTACAGAAAAACCTTCAGGTTTCCTCAAGAGCGATTTGGGAAGGAAAGGAAGCTGATTTTTCCTCCTGCTTTGTGCCTGCAAATTGCCCTGCTGTGTACCCACAGCTCCTGATACCACAGGCCTGAGGTCGGATTTTTTTTTTTTAATCTCCTAACAAGTTTGAACAGCCTTGGAAACAATAGGGTGGACAGGGCCAACAAACCCGTTGAAACTTGGTCACCTCATTAGTATTCAAGAACTAGACCTCATCAGAAACCTGGCTGCAGCATGGCCTCAGTTTGAAACCTGCCTCCCTCTCTCTGTTTTCCTCCTCCCTTCTACCTTCCTATAGAAAAACCTTCAGGTTTCCTCAAGAGCGATTTGGGACCAAAAGGAAGCTGTTTTTCTTCCTGCTTTATGCCTGCAAATTGCCCTGCTGTGCACCCACAGCTCCTGATACTATAGGCCTGAGGCCTTGCGAGGGCAGCCCCTGTGAGATCATGGCTTGGCAAAGGAAAAAAGGAATTAAAGAACAAAGTAATAGAACATAGGTCTCGATCATCTGGAGGCGAGGTTTTAAAACCTGAAGGTTTTGAAAACTGGGAGAAAGGTCTTTAACAAGCTGAGTTACAGAAATAGTAATTTTTTTTAAAAAAAAAAAAGGCAACTAGATTAGGGAACAGGGGAAGGTAGTGAGGTTCCAGGTGTTCTGAGAAGAAACATGAAGCCCTGTATACATTACTGTAGGATCTCTATATGGCAGAGTAAAAAGAGTTAATCTATTCAGATTAACTAACAGGCAAGCTTTGTTTTGCAAAATGTTAGCTGGAAATTTTGGTTAATTGGAAGTTTAATGAATTTTAATAATTAAATAAATAACTGATGAAATTTAATAAAACTATTATACATGAGTTCTTCATCCAAAAGATAATTTTAAGAAAAGAAAAGAAACAAGACTACTTTGGTGGATTGTAATAAACTGTTTTACACTTTGGCCTCAATTTTTGGTTAATTTCCAGTCCATCGGCAATACTACTATTGGAATTTGGGGGCCTCTTTTTTGAACAAATTAACTTTGAGAGAATATAGGAAGAGAAATATTCTTTCTTTTAAAAAGATGGGCCTGATTAAGGTGAAGCAGTCAAACTGGGCTGAATCAAACAGAATCAGATAAAATAAGATTATTTATTTAAATTGAAAGAGACTTTAGAGATGATCCAGTCAAATACTGCCATTTTACAGATGATAGAACAGAATATTACAGATACAATAGGACAAAATAGAATAGAACAGAACAGAATTGAATAGAATAGAATTTTAATACTATCACGATATCAGAGATATCTAGCCCAGGTTCCTCATTTTACAGATTAGGAAACTGAGGCCTACTAGGGCATGATGAAATGATTTGCCCAAGGACCACATGGCTAGCTAGTGGCAGACGTGGGAAGGGGGAGTAGAACCTGGCCTTCTAATTCTCAGTCTAATATTCTTTTGATTTTACTGTGTTGCACCTGGATGGTGTGATTTTTTTTTTACTTAAAACAAACACCACTGCCTCAAACTTCAGGGTTTGTTTTGTTTTGTTTTTGTCCTAAAGACTACTAGACATATGACTAACTGGTGTGTGTATAGGGAGGGAACAGTCTAGTCTTGGCCTACCATGGGATTTTTGATAAAGGAATAATGACATGCTCGTTTTGACTAAGAAGAATCTTTTTCCTTTTTTAGGGACTAGTTGGAGAACTATTATCACTTTGGTCCCAGGAATCCTACGCATCCTACTCTTGATCACTTTGTTTAGCAATTAAGACTCTTTTATATGAGTTCTCTTTCTCTTGCACTGTAAAGTACATTTGAATTTCTGCAAGGCCCTTGAAAATATTTCTCATGACAGCCTTGTAGACAATATGGAGAGATGGAGATTTAGTATGAAGGTATTCAGAGCTGCTTAAATCACTAAACCCAAAGAATGTTACGAAATGGGTAACGTTAACCTAGAGGGGGGTGTCTAGTCAATATTTCATGACTCTTGCTTGACTTTTGCTTGGCCTCGTTTTGTTCAAATTTTGTGCCAGTGATTTTAACTGATGGAGAAAAGAATGACGTGACTCAAATTTGCAGATGACATAAAACTAGGTGGCAGAGCAGATAGAGCACTGGGTCTGTAGTCAGGAAGACCTGAGTTCAAATGCAGCCTCAGACACTTACTAGCTATGTGACCCAGGGCAAAGTCACATAACCCCATTTACCTCAGTTTCCTTATCTGTAAAATAAACTAGAGAAGGAAATGGCAAACTATTCCAATACCTTTGCCAAGAAAACTCCAAATAATGAGGTCACGAAGATTTGGATACAAATGAAATGACTAGACAACAACAAATAAAGCCAGGAGGGATAACTAACAATGGATGACAGAATTTTAACTAGCAGGAATGATGGGGTGAGATTTATAAGATGACATTCAATACCAATAAATATAAAGTTTTGCCCCTAGGTTAAAAAATCAATCACGTAAGTATAAGATGGGAGAAATGGGAACGAAAATTGTTCATGTGAAAAACACATGGGGATGTTTAGTGAACTGTACACTCAAAATGAGTCAACTATGTGTCTTGTGATGACAAGTCAGCTTTCCAAGTTGATGTCAAGAAAGCTAATGCAATATTAAACTGCTGTAAGAGATGTAAATAAGGGACAAAATAGTGTTCAAAACAAGAGAAGGGATAGTCTACTGTGTTCTAGTCAGACTACATCTGCATTACTAAGGTCAGTTCTGAGCATAATCTTTTAAGAGAGGCATTGACAAACTAGAATGTTTCCCAAGGACGACAGGATGGTGAGGGGACTGAAAGCATGTCATGTAAGAATTGCTGAAATGAAGTAGGGATATTTAATTGGGGTACAGATGACTTCAGGGCAGCAGAAGGATATGATTGTGGTTTCAAATATTTGAAAATACGGAAGAATTAGTGTTGTCTTTGATGTCAGAGAGATGGAAAATTCATAGAACCATTCAATATGAGGAGCAGCTGTCTCACAATTAAAACTGCTCCCAAAATGAAGTGGGTTACCACATGATATAGTGAGTTCTCTGGATCTGGGAATCTCCAGCCAGAGACTGGGTGACCACCTGTTGAGATAGTGTAGAAGGAATTCAAGTTTCAGGTAGGGGTACACAAGATGACACCCCCCCCCAAATCTGAGATTATTGGATTCTAGAGTTTTACTTTGCTAGTATTTACTGCTAAACACCTTTCTTTAAGTGCTTAAATCTTAGTGGAAAGATATGGTACTTGGCTTTAAAAAAATGAGGATTCAAATTCAGGCTTGACTACTAGCTGTTTGAGCCTGAACAAAATCATTTAAGCTCTGTGATCCTTGGTTTTCTTATCTATAAAATGGAGATATTGATTCTTGCACTGCCTACTTCTTACATGATGCTATTGTGAAGATCATGTGAGATAAAGTAAAAACACCCTGTAACTTTGTAATTGCATAATGTATAATATATTTTTTAAAAGAACAATGTGATGTAATAAAAAAAAAAAACAGAAACCCAGTACTACAAGAGTCAAGAGACCTTGATTCTAGCAGCTGTACTACTAGATGGCCCTGTGACCATGGCCAATTACTTAATCTTTCTGAGTCTCTGTTTTCAAATCTGAAAAATATGGATAGCAATATATTTGGACTACCTATTTGACAGAGTCGGGAAAAAGTGCTCTGTAAATTATAAAGTACTATTTACCTATGAGTCTAGGAACTAAGTAAATGCTACTAGTAAAAAGTAAAACTTTCTATTTATACAGTAATAGTGAGAATAAGTTTTATTACCTTAAGAAGATAGTAGGAATAAGTCTGTTAACTTAGCAACTTAACTGACTCGATTTTTTTTTTCTGGTGAGGCAATTGGGGTTTAGTGACTTGCCCAGAGTCACACAGCTAGGGAGTGTTATGTGTCTGAGGCCAGCCGACCTGAATCCAGGGCCGATGTGCCACCTAACTGCCCTAACTCCATTTTTTAAAACCTTCATTTTGCGATTAAGCTGTTGAGAGTGATATGTTTTTCTATAAGTTGTTTTTCCAATAACAAGAAAAGCCCTTATGTGATACAATCTAGTAGATAATATATTGTAATAATTGTAAACAATCAATAAGTATATGTGAACCTTCTGAGAGGACAGACCATCAAGGAAAAAATATTATAAACAACTTTAGCAGTAGTTTGGTTTTTTTTAATGAGCTACCAATCAAATTATGTGGGAAACAAATTAGGAACACCCATAATTAGAACTATAAGAAACCCACCAGAGGCCCTAGGCATTAGCTTGCTCCTGGGTAAGTGAGATCCCAACATTTAAGACTCAAGCAATCCATTTTCACTTGAGGACAGTGATGATAGACCTGCCACAGAACAATTTGGAAGAAGACACAGGGCTTCCTGCTGGGCATAGAGGTAACCTCATCCTGAGGCAACTTTGTCATGAGTCCATATAAAACCCACATGGGGACCTCTAAGACATAGGTTGATTTTGGTCTTAGAGGGGTTAATATTTGTATTATTTACACATCTCGACTAATGATGTTTGATTGCATGCATTAAGAAGTTTAAATCTAATTGTGTCTGTCACAGGCTATAAGCTAGCACCATGATTTGCAATAATGCTTTGTAGTTTACAAAGTGTTTTCATATATGTTATCTCATTTGATTTTCATAACAACCTCAAGACCTGGGCTGGGCAGTTATGGTTTCCATTTTACAGTCAAAGGAAATGGGCTTTGACAGGTTGACTTGTTTAGGGTCCTGTAGTTTGCAATTAGCAGACTTTACACTTGGACCCAGGTCTTCTGACTCAAAAGTTAGGGGTCTTTCTATTACACCTTGCTGCTTTAGGTATAAAAATCCCTAAGATGTATTCATTAAGACAATCTGCACACCTTGGTTAACGTCAATTGATATTGGATGTTATTGGTAGATTTTTATACAAGGAAAACATATATTGAAGTTTTCATCTAAAAGTAGAGTCCTTTATTATCATAACCTAGTCAAATATTATAGTAGACCATTTAAAAATAAAACTGTAATTCCCACACATGGCAAAATAGTGCCTTTTTAAGGCAGTTTGGGTGAATTTTAAAAGATCCTTATCTGTAAGTTTATTGGCGTCTGGGTTTTATTCACACAATAGATTTCATGCTCTCAAGCCCTATTTGTTAAAATGATTTCTGGGAAAGTACAGCTGCCTGCCCAATTGGGCATTCAATGACTAGTTCCAGGTGTACAACTCATTTTCATCTTTTGGCAAATGTACTTCCTAATGTTAATGAGTCCCACTCCATTTCTTGTTAATGACTTACATGATTTTTATTCTCAGGAAAGACAATTGTACTACCACTTCAATATAACAAGTGGGATACTGATGTTTTCATATAAGAACTACTGAGTGAATGCACTTCTAATTAAAAACAAACCATGGAAGGTTTGAGAAGAGTAGAACAGATCTAGACAAAAGAATCAATATAAAATGAAGAACTGATTTGCAGAAATTTTTTTAGTTCTTTTGTTGCCAGAAAAAAAATCTTTAAAATAATTTTTTCCCATTTTTAATTCTAACAAATCAAGAACTTTCTGCTTGCATGTAAACACCAGGAAGCTCTCTGTGCCAGTATCTTATCCTTTTCAGATGCAGGAAATCCCATGTTTGCCGTAAGTGGGAGTGGTGGGGACACCCATATAAGAATGCCAATTTCACTATGGTTTGCTAAATGATGCAAAAGAAAAAACTTTGTAGAACTTTTACCACACATTTCCATCATTTGGGAGGTGGCAGCTAATTCTTATTTCTCAAGGGATTGTATTCAGTGTAGATTATACAGTTACAATATTAGTTCAAACCCCCATACGATGGGACAATTATGCCTCAGCCTTTATTGTCCTCCATCTACCAATGAACCCTAATTCCATGACTCTAGTGTAACGGAGTGTGCCACAAATATTGCTTAATTCCATACAGGGTTTACTTATGACCAAGGAAATAAAATAAATAAAATCAAAATATATTAAACAAACTGCCACAGGAGCTATATACTTATAGCTCCACCCAGGCAGCTCATAACAAGTGTGTAGGCTTGCCCTAATTTAGGGACATAGTTTTTATGCTTTGACTTAAGGCTCTAGTTGGGAGCTGCATGCATTCTAAATCCTGGATTTGGGAACCATCTCTAAACCCTTCCCACTCACAGCCTAAGCTTTGCTCCATGGGTTTTCTTATCCATATGCTCCAATGGTGTTATATTCAAGTCAGTGGTGGAACTTGGAAATTGGCTCCTGATGCTGCTGCTTTTCTATCCATTTCTATTGATAGTTCTGTTGCTGGCAGCTTCCTGTTCTCTGACTTGGTACAGCTACCATCAGTTGGGCTGCCTACGATTGCAATTTCTCCTTGCAGCTTATAGTCAAAGGTGTTCTAGGTGGGAACATAGTTCTTTGACTACCATACCTTTTGCCTCTCCTTTTCCTCCTAAAGTGTGTACACTGGTATAGGGGAAATCATTTCTGACCCAGAGAAGATCTTCAGCTCTTTTTGTTTGGACAAGTCGGTCCAAGACACAGCTTTTAAGATAGAGCTACATATAAAGGGGAGATCGCAGTCCTGAAAACCTCAGCAACTCTTGCTCAATTATCCTCTCACAAGTCTATACTGTAATCATCATTTCTCATGTCGAAAAGGACTTAGAGAATTATACCAGCTATGAGCAGGTAGACTTTTGCTTGAATGTTTCAATATATAGGCCATCCAGAAACTTAGAAAATAAAAGTGGGGACTATCAAATTTTTGCATGTTCTATTTTGGGGGGACTAAAAAAGAAATATATTCAATGACAGAAAAAAATGTGGTATTGAGCAAAGTACACAAAAAAAGGAGTAAATCCAGCCCACATTGATATCATCAAGCAGATAAACACTGGATGCATAGCTGAAATCAAGCTTTGGCAGATCCATGCCGCATCAACATCAACAAAGACATCTGACAAAGGGATACAAACTGTACAAAACTAATCACAGCAACATCGGAGATGTTCTAGCACCTTGACCAGAAAATAAGAAATTCTGATTGATGGAAAACATTTAACAGGTTTGCCTTTGCTGCTAGTGAAAATGTGCCTTCTCTAAGAAAAGCTACAATGGATTTTATGCTGTGAGGCATCGTTGGTAAAAATGGCATCTGTGAATCCCTACTGGCTGGCTTTGAGATGAACCAAAGTGAATATGAAATCAATGGTATTTGTCAAGGAAGGTATTCATAAATGGCTTGGAGATTAAGAATGTAGACTATCTCGCGAGCTTGGGCAAAGTTTCATTAAAAGCATCTTCAAATTCACAAGATCATGAAATTATAATGAATGTGGGAGCCTCTCTTGTTACCACACAGATTTTATTCAACCACAGAGACTGCATAAAGAAATATGAAAATCATGAAGACTACAGATGGGCCTTACTGGACACTGAGGGGGTTGGACTTGAAGACCTCTGTGGTCCCTCTTAACTCTAAATCTATGAACTTGTGATCGAAGATCCAGTTACTAATATCACAATAGAACAGTACTGATGAAGATTGGATTCAAAGATGTAAAGAGTCCTCTGGATTAGTTTCATCCATATCCATAAAGAACTGATAGATGAGGAGGTGCCCATAAAATCAGGGCTGATGTATTTAATCTCACAACACTTCCTGCAGTGATCTACATGTGTGTATATGTATATGCATATATGTGTATATATGTGTGTATATACATACATAGATATGGATACAGATATTCAAATGTTGGAGCAAACGAACATGAAATGGAAAGAAATGTTAAGAAATTCTCTGCAGAAATATATGACTAATTAGGAATTCCACAGCTGAACAATAGTGATGGCCGTTTTAGAGGCAATCTACCATGCAAAAACATACTAGGTATGCCAAGTAGCAAAGATGACAGCCATTATATACATCCACCAAATGGATGAACCACTTGGCTAATAGCCTGGATCTCACAGAACTCAAAACAATTGATTTGTGGGTGAAAATTTGATGGAATAGGCCAAGGATTCATATTTTTAGATAAAGATGAAAACAGGGAATGTTGGACTTATTAGTTTTGATATGCAATGGTACTATACTTTCATCATGTCAAGAAATGTCAGATTCAGATGTAAGTACAAATTCTCCCAAACTTAAAGGCTTTTCTGTGATTTATCCAATCAATAAATATGCTGAGTTCCTACTTTGTGCAAGGGACTGCAGCAAGTTGGTTCATTGTCCTCTGAACGCATCCACTTCATAGAATCATAGAGTGGGTCATATAGTTTCTTCTTGAAGAGTTCCACTGATGGGGAATTTATTGATCCATGATACAATTCATTCTATTTTTCAACAGCTATAATTATTAGGAAGTTTTTGTTTATATTGATCTGAAATCTGCTTTTTCTGTACCTCCTATCTATTGGTCCTAGCTCTTGTTCTTGGATCAACCAGAACAAGTTTAATTCCTCTTCCAATATCTGAAGATGGTTATCATCCCCCACTCCCATTAAATATTTTTTCCAGACTAAATATCCCCAGTTCTCTCGACTGTTCCTTATATGTCATAGTTCATAGCCACCTCATTATCCTTCTGTTGGATACCCTCCAGCTTGTCAATATCCAGTACCCAGAATGAGACATGATACTACAGAGAGGGTTGAATACAAAGGGACTATTGCTACCTCAATCTAGGTACTATACTTGTATTAACTTAGCCTAAGATTGTATTACCTTTGTTTGCCAAACCACACAACTGACTCTTATTGTAAATAAATTTCCCAATCTTTTTCATATGAACTACTTTCTGATTACATTTTTCCCATTCTATATTAGTGCCTTAGTACTTATTTAGCAATAAAAAATTGTAATTTTTTAACATAAAGGAAGAACTTTTTGTTTATTCCTATTAAATATCAGCTTGTTAGCTCCAGTCTACCCTTTTTGAGTGTAAGATCTTTTTGGACCCAATTCTGCCAATTAAGCCATTCCTTCCAGCTTTGTTACATCCATAAATTCACCAAACATGCCATATTTATAATATGGTGTCCATACCACATAAACTCTTTCTACTCCTTGCATGCTATTACCTCTCAGACTGCTCTTTTCAATTTCCATCCTTCATCCTATCCCCTGCCCTCCTTCAGTAGCATATCTCCCAAGGGCACTAACTACTTTATTCTCATTCTACCTTCTCCATTGGTGTTCATCTGCTCCTATGGGTTCAGTTATCACCTTCATGTAGATGCAGCATGTCTAAAACATAATTAATCATCTTTCTCTCTACTTTCAACCCTGTCCCAAAATTCTCATTTTCTGTCAAGATCTCTATTCCATCTTCCTAATTACATAACTCGATAACCTTGGAGTCATTCTTGACTCCCTGCATTCAATCAGCAGCCAAGTCTCAAGGATTCTACCTCCAGAACATTTTTTTTACATCTTTCCCTTCTCCCCATTCTTTTTTTTAATATAAATTTATTTATTTTTAGTTTTCAACATTTACTTCCACAAGATTTTGAGTTCCAAATTTTCACCTCATCTCACCCTCCCCCCACCCCAAGGTGGTATGCTTTCTGAATACCCTTTCCCCCTAGTCTGCCCTCTCTTCTATCTTCCCCCCCTTCTCTTATCTCCTTCCCCTTCTATTTTCCTGTAGGGCAGGATAGACTTCTGTGCCCCATTTCCTGTATTTCTTATTTCCCAGTTGCATGTGAAAACATTTTTTGTTAACATGTGTTTTTAAAACGTTGGGTTACAAATTTTCTCCCTTCCTCCCTCCCCGTCCACCCTCATTGAAAAGGCAAGCAACTCAATATAGGTTGTACATGTGCAGTTATACAAAACACTTCCATAGTAGACATGTTGTGAAAAACTAACTCTATTTCCCTTACTCCTATCCTGCCCCCCATTTATTCTATTCTTTCTTTTGACCCTGTCCCTCCTCAGAAGTATTTGCTTCTGATTACCCCCTTTCCCAATCTGCCCTCTTCTCTATCATCTCCCTGCTCTCTTGTCCCCTTCCCCCCTCCATTTTCCTGTAGGGTAAGACAGATTTCTATACCCAATTGAATGTGTATGTTATTCCCTCCTTAAGCCAAATCCTATGAGAATAAGATTCACCCATTCCCTCTCACCTTCCTCTGTTTCCCCTCCACTGTAAGAGCCTTTTTTTGTGAAATAATTTTCCCTGTTCTACCTCTCCATTTCTTGTTCTCCCAGTATAATCCTCTCTCGTCCCTTAATTTTATTCTCCAGATATGACCCCTTAATCTTCAACTCACCCTGTGCCCTCTATCTATCTATCTATCTAGCTAGCTAGCTAGCTAGCTACATACATCTAATTTTTTCCCCTCCAACTACCCTTATACTCATGAGTTATAAATATCATCTTTCCATGCAGGAATGCAAACATTCAACCTCCTTTGCCCTCCTGCGGTCCTTTAATGTAGAAGCTGCTAAATCTTGTGTAATCCTGATTGTGTTTCCACAATACTTGAATTGTTTCTTTCTGGCAGCTTGCAATATTTTCTCCTTGACCTGGGAACTCTGGAATTTGGCTACAATATTCCTAGGAGTTTTCCTTTGTCTTCTCCCCATTCTTCAGGCCACTATTTTATTGCACTTCTCACCTGGACTGTTACAATAGCTTCTTAAGTTTTTCTCTGCTTTCAGTTTCCTTCATGCTTAATCCATTTTCAGTTAAGCTGCCAGATCACCTTCCCAAAGCACAGGTCTAACTATAACACTCCTCTGCTCAAAAATCCTTTTTTTTTTCCTTCAAAGTTTCGCTCAGTTATCACCTCCATGAATCCTTCCTTAATCTTCCTAGGTATTACTGCTTTCTTCCTCCTCAAATCACTTTCTATTTGCTTATGTATTTATATGTTGTAGTCCTCCAGTGTAACATAAGATTCTTGAGGGCAGAGATTTTTTTCCCTTTGTCTCCCCATTGCCTAGCACAGTGCCTTCTTGCACATAGTAGGCATTTAATAAATGTCTATTGAATTGATTTGAGTCACAACCTCCAAAGGACTAGTCAACTCTACTTTACCAACTAGTACTTCCTTATTGGTCACAATCAGATACAAAATAATAGTAGTCTTTGTCACTTTCTTGGCCTTTTGAAAGATGAAAGCAAGGTAAATCAAGAATTTATCAGCTGCTCTGCTTTTAGTAGACAGAAAACTCAAGTGGATATCTTCAGAGTGCCATCACAACTATTTCCTCCTCTTTGCCAGTTTTGTAATCTGTATTTGGAATTCATCATCCAAATTCTCTGTCTGGTAGGAAACTTCAACCATTATGTAGTTTGTTTCTCCTTCCTTTGACCTTTACTCAAATGTTTTCCACCATGACTTCCTCCCTCAAGTTTGCGGATTTCCACCAGTGCAAATATTTTCTGGATGTACAAGGCTACTCTGACTTCCCTTTTACTTTTTCTGCTCCTTCTGAACAAGGTGAACACTTCCATTGACACAGTCCTTGAATCACATCTACAAAGTTTTAGTGATTTCTGGGTATATAGTGATTACTCCACACCAAAATTTCTAGTTCACTAAGTTTGTTATACATACTCTGTACCTTGATATAGAACAAAATTTAAGAAAATACATTAAATTTAACAAATATTTATCAAGCACTTACTATGTGCCAGGTATTATGCTTTGTACTGCTGATGCAAAGATAAAAGCAAAACAGTTTCTGCCCTCAAGAACCTTTTGTTGTTGTTGTTCAGTCATGTCCAACTCTTTATGACCCCATTTTAGGGTTTTCTTGGCAAGGATATTGAAGTCGTTTGCCATTTTCTTCTCCAGCTCATTTATAGATAAGGATCTAATGCAAAGAGCATTAAGTGACTTGCCCAGGGTCACACAGCTGGTAAATGTCTGTGGCTGGATTTGAACTCATGAAGATGAGTCTTTCTGATTCTAAACTCTATATACTATGCCACCGTGCTGCAAGAACCTTATATCCTGCTAACAATATTGATAGTTGAGTCAGTCAATGTCTCCTAGTATTACTACTTATTCTTCTTAAGTCATATCTGTTTCTCTCTGCAATAACTGATCTAGAATTTCTATCTCAGTGTTTTTCTCTTTCTTCCTCTCTTTTTACTTTAAAGCCCTATTAATTAAATTAGCCAATCTTTAAGCAAACACATTCATCCAGGCATTCATTAGGTGTACTGGCCAAAGGTATACCACTTTCATATCTTTTGTTCTGGTCCAAAAAGCCAAATCCTATTTCTAACACCAACTCCATGTTCTATTTTATCTTCTAAGATCTTAATCTTGGCAGTAGTGATGAAACTATCTGCTCTCTTAAGTCTTTCAGATTCCAATCTGGTATTTCATAACCCTTACAGATTCTATCTAAGAGTATTACTAGATCCTGCATGGATCACCAGCAGTGGATACTGGTGATTATCAGCTTTAAACAAGTCTGACAAGGCTCTCTGTCACATCCTCAAATGCATGTCCCAGGAACATAGTCCAGTTATGTATGTAATGGCAACATGTAGCTGACTTCTACCACAGCACACTTCTTTTTTTCTAAAGTCAGTAGCAGATGACAAAGTGTCCTAAAAAACCCTCCCCCTTTCTCTCTGATAATCAAAATCATACTTATCCTTCCTTCCTTCAAAGGTTAATGCAAGCCCCATCTTCTCTGTGAAATCTTTCCTGATCACCCAAGCCCACAATGAGCTCTCCCTCTCTTCCTTCCTCCCTAATGACCTTCTGTGACCTTGGATGACCTCAAATCAACTTGACCTCAGTTTTCTCATCTGTTAACTGGGAGGGTGGACTAGATGACCTGTAAGTTCCCTTCCAATTCTAAATCTATGATTTAATGAATATTTATCCATAGTACTCACTTGCCACTTAGCATGTTGTTATTAATTTTTAATGCATGTGTCATTTCTCTCTAATTAGATTGACAATTCTTTCACTACAGGGACTGTCTTCTTTTTCTTTATATCCTTGGTGCAACGAACATAAGTGTCATGCTCCTGAGCCCTGCTAGGTTCAGAGCAATTAAAGACAGTTCCAATAGGCACACAGTTTCAGCTAAACCTGAAGTCAGGGTCATCACAGACTATTCCTGAACAGCTGTTCTATTAGCTATTAACTACAGCACGTGAGAAACCCCAAAGAGGAAAACATCCTCCTGGCACTGTCTTGTTTGCTTTTGACAAGGGTCGGTGCTTTAGCAGAGTACAACGGCACACGCAGAATAAGGCACCCAAGACCATCTCAGTCACATGCCTTTCTATCACCAGAATTCCACTATTCTCTTCCTCACCCTCTCCCCAGACTGCAGTTCTTTCGTGACAATTCGAAAGGGCCAATCATGTTTTCACTAGTAGTAATTACACTGTCTCTCCAACTTTAATATACTAACTATACAGTTTCACGATAGTAGGCAGAAATTAAATTCCACTTAATTAAACTTAACAAGCATTTGTGAAGCAAAGATAATGTGTGAGATTTTAGGGATAAAAAGATACAAGTGAAATAGTCCCTACTTTCAAGAAGCTTATATTCTACTGAGAGAATACAACATAAATGGAGTGGATTAATCTCTAAGGTCCCTCTAAGCTCTAAATGTACATTCCTATTAACCCATGAATATGTGTACAGATAAGAAAATACAAAGTATATATAAGGTAAATTCAAAAGACATCTAGGAAGTGATCTCAAGCTGGTGAGAGGACTAACAACTGGGTAATCAGAAATAAAAGTGGCATTTGAGCTGATGCTTAAGAGAAACTAGGGATTCTAAAAGGTAAAGGTGAGTAGGGAGAGCATTTGGGCCATAAAAGACACCCTGTACAAAGGCATAGAAGCAAGAGAAGGAAAGTCATGAATGAGGAATAGCAATCAGCCCAGTTCATCTGGAACATAGAGTACATTAGGGGGAAAGAGTAGAAAATAAGTTTGGAAGGATAGGTTGGCACCAGATTGTGAAGGGATTTAAATGCCAAGGTTGGGGCTTTGTGTTGTATCCTAGAGGTAATAAGGAGTCACTGAAGCTTCTGGATCAGAGAAGTAATAGGGTCATATAAGAATACCCATTTGGCAACAATATGGACAGTGGATTGGAAATGAAAGATGGTAAAGCAGAGAGAACAATTAGGAGGCTATTGCGATAGCCCAGGTGAAAGGTGATAAAGTGAACTAAGACGGCAGCTATGCAAGTGAAGGGAAGGGGTTGGATATCAAAGTGGTTGTGAATATAGAATTGAAAAGACATCTATTGACTATATGGGAATGTGAAGGGGAATATACAGATGTATATATGTGATGACTTTAAGGTGGCAAACATGGTTGACTGGGAGGATAGAGATACTCTCAATAGAAATAAAGAAGTTAGGAAGGGAGTCGGGTTGAGGAAGAGACAAAATGGGTTTGGTTTTGGACATACTGAGTTTGGGATGCTGATGGAACGTGTGGGCAGAGATATCCAGCAGGCAGTTGGCACCTCGGGATTGGAATTCAGGAGAGAGATGAGTGCTAGATAGACAGATTTTACTGCAGCCTACTTGTTGGTTATAATTAAACTCAAGGGACCAAGTGAAAATACAGAGAGAAAAGAAAAGAGGGTTTGGTACAAAACCCTGGGGACAAACCCAGCTCAACAGTCAAATTTGTTCCATTCTGGATCTCAGCTTCGTTACCTTTCCTATGTTGTTAATATTACATGTTCAAAAAATAATTTCTAATTCATGCATTACAAGGCAGCTTGGGAGAAACAAGTAAAAGTCACAGACTCTGGACTCAAGGAACTTTAACAGCTGGAGTGATAAAATATATACACTGTATTATGATTATCATATGTTATAATATAATAATACAGTATAATAATAGTGTGTTATAATATGATGTATGTTACATATAACATATAGGATAATAGTAATAATAATAGGCAGAAAGGTATAAGGGATTGAGAGCCAACCTTGGAGTAAGGAATTAAGGAAGATTTAAGTTTTGTTTCTAACTCTGTTGATCCTAGGCCTCTCAGGCCCCAGACAACTTTGTTAGATGATAACTTGCAGATAGATGTTCATTGGTAGAAGGGGTTTCCTCACTGAGGATTCTCTACACCAGCAAGACTAAAGATCCGGAAAAGAAGACAATAAGGAAAATATTTCACATTTGAATCTCATGGCAAGCAAACTGGCCTAGACCAAAACAGTTATCTAGTCAATTATGGCTTCATAATATGAAAAAATTAACTCATGTGGTGATTTCTTTTTTAGCTTTTGTTCAACTTTCCTTTGCTTGAATACTGCTATGAGAAAATGAAGAAGCATGTGACAAAAATCATGGGCAGAATGAAAAAAATAACACAAATGGTTCCCAAGAACATTAAAAAAGATTATTTTCTCTTAAAAAAAGTATGTAAGTGCTATATAAATGGTATAAAGTTCTTTTATTCATTTAAAAATCACTTATTAAGGATCTACTTATGTGAAGAGTACTGTAAGAAATACAAATTTAATTAGGACATAACATCTACTCTATTGGAGCTTACAATCTAGTGTAAGAATCTGGAGAAGGGAGATAACACTTTGGGCTACAAAGTTCAGGGAAGAAGACTTCAAGGGGAGGTGGTAATTAAGACAGTCCATGAAAGATGGCTATTATTTGGAAAGACTGACAGGAAAAGGAAGGGCATTCACAAAGAGATGGAAATGCATATGACATATTTTGAGATATGATGGAATTGAAGCTCAAAGACTTCTGAGTCTCTGAAGTGACTTATCTATGGTTGAACTGCTATTAATTGTTGGAGGCTGGATTTGAACCCTAGTCTTTCTTGACTTCAAGTCCATTACTCTTTTCATTACAACATATTATTATACACACAAGGGAAAATAGAAGTTGTGGAAGTGAATTCAGTCTCCAAGAAGGAGGAGAAATGGGCCAGGAAGAAAACCTTGGAATGCACATAAATTTAAGGGTCAAGATGCAAAAGAGGGGCCACCACATGAGAAAGAGGAGGAGCAGTCAGGGAGGGGAAAAGTTGGATAAAGTGTATCACATAGGGTACAGTGGGAAACAGTTTTAGAAATCTGTAGAGTGTAAGCTCTTTGAAAGCAGAGGCTATTTCACTTTTGTCTCTATATCCCCACAAAACACACACACAAAACACAGCATAGTGGCAGTAGGTACTATATAAATGCTTGTCGATTAATTGTTTACAAAGGAGAAAGTATCTCTTCTCAAATTCTACTGAGTTATCAAAAAGAATTAAGACTAAGAAAAGACTTTGTTGTTCAGGAAACTGATGGTGACTTCTGATAGTCACAAGAGAGCTTTACAAGTGGTATTCTTGGGAAATTCTTTGGGTATTCTTTGGGAAAAGTGTAAACTATCAGGTTGAAAGCCTTCCCTATAGGCAAGATAAGTAGAATCACTGTGTAGGAAAAACAGTGCTAAGATTTTAGGATTTAGAGCTAGAAAGAATCTTACTGGTCATGGATCCTGAAGGGGTCCACAGATGGATGTCAGAGGGTCTGTAAACTTGGGTGGGAAAAACCCTAACTGTATCTTCATTTTTCACTACTTCTAACTGAAATTTAGCATTGACTTCAATTGTTTAACAACAATTTTCCGAAAGTGAGGATCGTGATGCAAAAAAAAAAAAGTTAAGAACCTCTGATCTAGACCAGTCCCTTTGTTTTACAGAAGATGAAATCGAGATTTTTAAAGGTTAAGTGGACTGTTGGAAGTTCCACAGATAATAAATAATAAAGTTACTTGGGATATGAACACAGAATATCTGACTCCAAATCCAGGGTTCACTACACTAGAATTGGGTGAGGGTTTTGTGAACTGAATAGGTACAGTAGCTGAGTATAAAGCATTTAAACTTAGCTCTAAAATTAGCCATAATCACAATCCTTCTGGGTGGTTCTCATCATAAGAGTAGGATTCATTTAGAGGGACAGGAGAAAGGAAGGCATTCCAGGTAAGGCAAATAGTGTGAGGAAAGACAGAGGTAGGCTTACATATGGTATATTCTGGTTGGAGCAGTTGGTTAATGTTCAGGCAGAGTGGGGGATAAGGTTGGAAAAGCAGGCTAGAACTTCCAACAGGACTAGAGGAACCCAAACACTGACCTGTGATACTTTTTTTCACTCAGCAAATAGCAATACTGGTCATAGAAGTAGGAACCTTTCTTGATGCAGATTCCATCATAGTGGTACCTGAAAAAAATATTATTTTAAGAGGTCTTCTGAAAGATAGACTATATTTGTAGTGGCAAATTAATCATCAAGCCCTGTTCCTCCTACTGGTAGAAGGAATTTTCTCTTTAGGAGTTCTCTACACCAGTGAAATCAAAGTCCAGAAAGAAGAAAATCAAATAATAATTCATATTTATGGAAAAGTGACATACACTAAGTGCCAATCAATGATATACACAAAAAGTGTCACAGTTTATTTGTTCACTCAACAACCACTTATTAAGTATCTACCAATGTGATATAACCGATGTCAAACTGCTTACCTTTTTAGGGAGGGGGGAGGGAGGGAGAAAAATTTGAACTCAAACAATTTTTAAATGGATGTTAAAAACAGTCTTTACATGCAATTGGAAAAAATAATTTTTAAAAAAAAGTATCTACCATGTGCAGTACACTGTAGCAAATACAAAGATAATTAAGACAATCTCTCCTCTCCTGGAGCTTACAATCTGGTATAAGAATTTGGAGGAGGGAGATGTCACTAAGAGGCTTGGAAGGTCAAAGAAGGCCTCAAGAGGAGGTGGTAATTCAGTCAAGCCTTAAAGAACAAATTTTATTTGGCAAAGTAACTTGATTAACTACAGCTTTGGAGCCCTTTTCTTAATGTTGTCACTCAATCTATTTGTCATTTAAAAACAAAACAAAACCAAACAGGTTAAGGTCACTTGAGCTTGTGAGTTCTGAGAGGAAGCAGGGTTAAAATCAAATGGGTGTCCACATTAAGTCCAACGCCAATATGGTGAGTCCCGAGGGGCCCTAAGCCCTAGCAGGCTGCCTAAGGAGAGGAGAATGGCCCAGGTTGGAAACAGAGCAGGTAAATGCTCTCATGTGGATTAGCAGTGGGCTCGTACCCATACTTCCAGCCTGTCTCAAAAAACATACAAACACAAAGATTTCAGCACTACCTAAACCTTTCTGTTAGGGACAAGCAACACTGGATTATGTCACCTTCTGCACCCAAGAAATTCATGTTCTACCCTGCCTCCTTAATTCTTCCCCCAGAGATCTGGAGATCTAGAGAGAAGTCAGGAGAGAAAGGGAGGCCCCCAGTGTGCCACTGCCATTGTTTTTTGGAGGGAAGCAGGACTGGAGATTCCCTGAACTGGTAATGGTTAATGGCCTCCCAAATGCTATTCAGAAAATATGGTTCTTTTTCTTCCAGGCAGGGTTAGAGTTTGATCATAATTTCTGGATCTTGTAGGGATTTGGAAAATGGACTATTAAAAGCAGAACCAAAAGAATAATATGTCCCATGACTATAGCAGCATAAATGAAAAGATCACAAAAAAGGAGGACAGATCCTGAGTAACTAAAAAACCAGTAATGGCTTCACAGGACAGATCATGAAGCATATTGCATAATATATATGTATATTATATAATATCCTATTCTCAAGGAGCCTGGGTGACTGGTAGAATGATAGTACCATCAACAGAAAGGCATAGAGGAGAGGCGGATTTAGCACTATTTTATTATTGGTTTACCAGTTAACTACTAGTGCCCTCTGTCTCAACAATCTTGCATTTAACTTCTCCCTCTCTCTCCCCCCACATATTATATTAGATATGTTTATATTTATTCACTTCATATTTATGCTGTGAGTATTTTATATGTATTTTATTGTTCACCCATTAGAATGTTAAGTTCCTTTGGAACAGAGATTGTTTTTTCCTTTGTACTTGTATCCCCAGTGCCTAGCCCAATAGCTGGTGCAAAGCAAGCATATCATAAATACTTTTTCTTTGTTTGATACCTCCTCCTTTTGACAGAGTGATAGGAGACTACCAGTATGTTATGTTGTATACACTAACTGTGGTCACTGTATGTTTTGGCTTAATTGTTTTTGTTATAAGGGAAAGTTCAATTCCAGGTAGGGCAAGGAGGTATTTCTAGAAATGACTGTGATGTAAAGACAAAAAGTATTAATACAACTTTGTTTTAAAAGAGAATAAGAAATAGGAAGGAAGGAGGGAAGAAGAAGGAAGGATGGATGGAAGGAAAGAAGGAAGGAAGGGAGAGAGAAAAGGAAGGAAGGAAGGAAAGAAAACTGTCTACTCAGTTAAGGTATCAATAAAGCAAAAACATTTCTGTTTCTTTGCCCAGTATTTGACTAATTTAGCAACTGCCACCAATTCTTTTCGTTTTCCTGTTAGAAGGGAAGAGCACATTCCTTTTCTTAACTCAGGCCTTTTTCACTACCTTCCTTTCAGTCTTGATTTGAAACAACCAATAAGTAATACTTGAGAACCATCATATTCCATGATTCATAGGATAACATCTGAATGTCCTGTTGTACTTAGAATTTTTGGTTAGAAGATTTGAGTCTAGAAACCCAGGTTCAAAGACCTCTGGTTCTATTCAAATATGCCAATTAATTGAGCATTTTGGAACTATGCCAGTTACCTCAACTAATACTCTGGTTCTAAGAACATTAAAACAATTCAATCTTTCTTTGATTGAATAGGTTTAAATAGTCAAATAAACTATAGGATTTACATATGTACATGTTTAGTATCCTAAAACATCTGAAAATTTTAGTGCTTTGTACCTGTAGCAAAAATCAAAAAACATTTCCCTCTCTCAAACAAAACAAAACAAAAACCCAACAATCCTAAGAAATTGAACAACTGTACACATGTAATAAATCTTGCTTCTGGAGAAAGGCTACATTTCTTTAAGTCACCTTTAAAGTCATCTAAGATTTAATTGGCATTAAATTTTACAAACATTTCTCTTTGATAAGTGTTTTCTTCTTCTTCCATATCCATTCTGGGGTTTCCCAAAGTGCTATATTTTATGGTTTTTAAATAAAAAACAACATTACCTGGTACTTCCTCTTGTGCCCAGCCTCCTGGTACCAAGATCCGGAAAAACTAAGTGCACAAGCTAAAAAGAAGGAAAAATCTGAAGTTGGTTGTCAGGATATTCATCAGACAGACCCAGCGCCCATTCCCCTCTAATATTTGTTTTTGTACTCTGTTGCATCTCATGAAAATACTTACAATTTCAGTCCTAAATACTCATCAAACAGCAGCCTACTAAATTACATTGCTCTTTCCCTTTCAGATCCTCTCAGCTGTTCTTTGCATTTAAATTCTATTTGATGTGACACTGTTACTAAGCAAAAGGATCCATTTAAAGAACACAATAACAACTGCCCAGAAACCCCTCAGTTTGCTCTAGTTTCCTAATTAGAAGAGGAACTTACTGCCAAGTGTGCCCTGGAAATGGAGAACTTGGAGTAGGAGGGTGCGGGCGGGGAGGTGGCTTTAAAAGGGGTGGGGGGATCAAAATAAAATAAAGCATCGAAGGAAGACCGTGAGGAAGCATCCAAAGGGGATCATGTTTCTTGTTTCTCCTACAATTCCCTCCATGCTCATGCAACATTCTT
Organism: Phascolarctos cinereus; assembly: GCF_003287225.1. Classification (NCBI taxonomy): domain Eukaryota; kingdom Metazoa; phylum Chordata; class Mammalia; order Diprotodontia; family Phascolarctidae; genus Phascolarctos; species Phascolarctos cinereus. The sequence continues at coordinate 182,031,058 of NW_027556180.1, read as the reverse complement.
TTCTGTTTAGTTCCATGTTGCCTGACCTTTTTTTCGTTACCACTCCACACTGTGAGTTTCGACAAAAGCGCTGTGGATTCTATTTCCTCTCTGGCTCGTGTAAGCACCTGAAGTTTGGCCATAAGAAAGCAGGGTGTGAACCAGGGTAAATGCTGACATGTAGTGAGGGGAAATGAAAGGAGTTAGGGGCAATCAGGGATGATCTCTTTTTGTTTTTGTTTTTGTTCTTTAATGAGTAATAAGCTCCTAGAGGAAAACAAAAGAAGTCTAAAAAGAATAAGAGAAAAATTAGGAAACTAGAAAAAGAGAAGAATTAACTAGCTCTGAATGCAGAATTCTTCTGGTATAGTGGGGAAAGCACTGACTTGGAGTCAGAGGGTCTGAATTCAAACCTTGACTTTCAACAAGTCATATCACTTCTTCAGGCCTCTTTCCTCACAGAAGAGAACAGAAGGAAGCACAGAAGATAAGCAGAACAGTTTTTGGAAGCAATATGTGGAATTTATTCTCTATTTTAAAAAGCTGATTGGTGTAAAATAGAGATTCATGGTTTCATATAAAATCCCCTTTTTGTGTTCTACATTTTATATGGAAATGCTATTTTTTTCAGTGTTCAAAATTAAAAAAGGAAAAAAGGAAATGAAATTAAGAGGTAATCTGAAGGTATATAAAAAGAGTTGTTTTGTTGTTATTGATGATGATGATGATGATGATGACATAGCACTGAGGTATAGATGATATAGGTAATAATAGGTGGTGCAGTGGATAGACAGCCGGGCCTGGAATTAGGAAGACTCATCTTCCTGAGTCCAAATCAGACCTCCGATACTTATTAATTGTGTGACCCTGGGCAAGTCACTTAATCTTGTTTGCCACAGTTTCTTCATCTATAAAATGAGCTTGGGGAAGGAAATGGCACACTATTCTGATATTTTTGCCAAGAAAAACCCCCAAAAAATTTGCAAAGAATTCACAAAGAATCGAGTATGACTGATAATGACTGAACAAAAACATAGATAATACAATGAATAATCGAATTAACTAAAAAAAAAGATCTTGGCAAGCTGAAAGTATACCAAATCTAATAGTATGAATTATTAAGGATAAATATAAGGTCTTGATAAATATTAATGTAAAGATCTCCACATTAGACCTATTCTGAAACCTCCTCTGGGCATGTAGATTAGCCTGGGTTCTGAAAGCATATGCTAGCAGAACATAAGCTCTGACTGGTTCAGTGAAGTTATAAAATCCTCAAGTAGAGGTCTCACAATAGGCTATATGTCTACAAGGATAGATCATAGGATCATAGATTTAGACCTTGAAGAAACTTTAGAGGTCATCTAGTCCAACTCCCTTATTTCATAAATTACAAAACTGAGGCTCAAAGAGGCTTCTGCAGCTTCTGTGCTAATATCCACTGCAGGAGTCAAAGAAGGAAAGAAATTTCAGGAAGAACTAGGTAATCTCCTCTCAAATAAAGAGGCTAAGTGGTGTGCGTTAGGTTGTACAGGTAATAAGAGACAGAGCCAGGACTGGAACTCAGGTTCATTGAATCCAAATTCATCATTCTTTCCATTGTACCATGTTGCCTAAATATGGAAAGGTTAATTCATCACCAGAGATTTGGTCACCAAACAAAAGATTTGTTTTGGCCACAGTGATACATGCAGCAGTCAAAAATACAAAATAGCCTTCAGTCTTCTGTGAGCCCTTCCACTGCCACAAAGACAGTGGTGGAATGGTGGAAAGCACTTGTATTTTTAAACCACCTGAAAACAGAAATTTAACTGCTGGTTCTTTTTTTTGAGTTTAGGGTTTTTTTAGGTAATGGGGATTAAGTCGCTTGTCCAGGGTCACACAGCTAGTAAGTGTCTGAGGCTGCATTTGAACTCAGGTTCCTCCTGACTCCAGGCCCAGCACTCTATCCATCGTACCACCTATTTATCCCTGGTGCTCTTAATGTGCTATTTTTGTCCAATGACCAATGGGGTTGACACACTGTTCAGGGAATTATTATAATGAAACTATGTTATAGTGGGGATTCCTTTTTTAGACTAAATGTCTTCCTTTGCAGACTAAATTCTGCTTTAAACACAAATTTAAATTCTGCAATTCTTTGAAATGAACACTATCCATAATAGCATTCTATTAATGAAATGAACCTGGAAGACATGAAGATGTTATGATTAAATGTAAGGATGGCTGGTAGGTTCTCCTTGGAAAAGAAAAGAAAATATTTGGTAGAAATGGTTTCATTGTGCACCTAAAGGTAACAAGACATCATTTCATGGGATACTTAGACATCTCTCCCTCCTGTGCTCACAATGAGCACAAAGTAATCTATCATCACAGAGATAATGGCAGTTTCTGCACCAAAATCCATTGCAGGGTCAAAGAAGTAGAGGTATTATGTGAAGAAATGGATAATATTTTTCAAAATAAGTTAATATATAAATTGAGACTCAGTGACTTCGATGTCAAATGGGTACAGGGAAGCATCTTATCTTTTCCCATAGCTGTTGGAAAATATTCATTCAATGTCAGGATTAAGAAATCAAAGAAACCAAAAGCTAAGATCACTAATTATTACTAAATGTGTCTGTGGATTATAGATTAAGAAACCACCATATGTGGCAAGAACTATCACAAAAAAAAAGAAAGAAGTTAACTATATTTTAATAGGCAAGCAAAGTTAGAGATATAGCAGTCACTTCAGGATTAGCTCTCTGTCTATACTCAGATTGTGTACTAGTTGGACTGAATGTCAAAGTAAGCATCAAATTAGAAGACTAAAAATGAGAAGACACTGTATGCAATCACAATTTCAATTTAATCTATTTAAATGAGCTCATCACTTTGAAACATAGGCAATGGATAAGATTAAAGACATTGGTTCTAATATCCTTTCTTTCTTATCCATTTGTCCACAGAATTTTTACAAAGAGTTCCTTTGCAGATCAAGGCCAGCAAATGGAAAAGCTCCCTGGTGATGGGTGTAGGGAGAATTAAAAGGATATCTGCCAAATCCAGGACTTTATATAGGTCAACAATCAACACAAATTTATTAAGCACACATTATATGCTAGGTACTATTCCAGGCACAGTAGGCACAAATAAAAAAAAAATGAAATGCTCCCTACTGGCAAGAAGTTTTTGGACTAAGGAACAGAGGAGACAAAGACATGTTTAGGCTTTAGCAATACCAAGTCCATGGTGAGCCCCCATCCTGTGTCCTCTCAGCTACTACACTTGATGTGGACCCTACGTGTTTTAATGCCAGTAGAGAAGGGTATAATAAGCTTTATTTTTTTTGTCTGGGGTGGGGTTGAGGGGTGGGGGTTTGGGGACTCAGGAGCGAGAGAGTCTCTCTTTATGCCCTGGATTGAGTTGCTTTTATTTTCTTACACTTCCAGTACATACTATAGACTAAAGACAAAATCAATTTTAAAGTGGACATAATCCTTCTCTCTAATAGGGGAGACAAGTACATTTTGTTGATGTTCAGTTGTTCGGCTATGTTGAACTCTTCATCACCCCATGGACCACAGTACACCAGGCCCTTCTGTCCTCCATTGTCTACCGAAGTCTGTCCAAGCTCATGTTTCTTGCTTCCATGAAATGATTTATCCCTCTCATCCTCTGCCATACCCTTTTCCTTTTTCCTTCAGTCTTTCCCAACATCAGGGTCTTTTCCAAAGAGCCCCATCTTGTCATTATGAGGCCAAAGTATTTAAGCTTCAGCTTCAGTATTTGTCTTTCCAATGAATAATCAGAGTTAATTTCCTTAACTGTTAATTGATCTGATCTCCAATAAGTACATACATAAATATACGTAGAATTAAAATTAAGAGAATAAATACAAAGTATTTAAATACAAGATAGGCTGGTAGTTAAGGCTTTAGAAGTTGGTGGGTGGGAATCAAGAAAGGTTTCATACAGAAGGTAGTATATAAATTGCATTGTAACCCCTGTCCCAAAGCCCATTGGTATGGCCTCCCTCCTGGTTGGTGGAGATGAATGCCCTAAGCTGTTTGAGGGATGGGATGGAATTGTCAAGGCAGGAGAGTTCCATACTTCTTCAGTCCTCTTTGGGACTCTTCAAGCTCCATTTTTCTTCGGCATTCTTCAAGTTTCGAGTCATTTTGGGAGCTTCTGGCTTCCAGCTCTAAGAAGGAAGGTGGAAGAGGCCAACCCTACTTTAAGTTGTTGAAGTAAAAGACTCTAGGAAGACATGAGAGGAGCTGGCAGTTCCATGATGTCTGACCTCCAGCTTACTATCCCAGAGGCTCTGGGGAGTTCCCCTTAAGGACACTCTCTCTTGATTAAATTGAACTATCTCACTCTCAATGGGAGAGCCCTTTCACTCTGTATTGTCTGGTATATACTCTCCTACATATACCTTCTCATTTCTTTTTTGCCATGATTTGGATAAATTGATTTCTTCACTATTCACTATGTTCACTGTGGAATTGGTATGCAGTAGGAAAGGGACGCACAGCCTTGGATACAAAGCTTGGGGTCCTTCTACCCTCCCCCCCAATAGTGACAAAGTGATCAGAAGTTAGATGGAACCCAATCATATCCCCTAGACTAACAACATTTAAGGAAGCAGATAGATATGTTCTAGTCTGGTACTCCCTCTCTCTGAGGAGGACAGAGTGGCCTGTGATCCTAACCTCCTTTCTCCTCCTGGCAGGAATGAAACTCTCCCTTGGAGTAGGGCAGGGAGAGAACAGGCTAGAAATTCTATTCTGCCTTCCTTCAAGACCTCTCTACACTTGAGGTCAGCCCTACAGCCACCTGAAGGAAGAGAAGGGTGGGAGAAAACCAGTGAAAAGACATAGAAATATAAGATGGATGTAAGGAACAGAAATGAGCCCAGTTAAACTAGATTACAGACCTAGATGGAGAGTAAAGTCCAATGAGGCTGGAAAAATAAGTGAAGAGCAGACTGTGGAGGGCTTTAAAAGCTTAAGAGAGGTGTCTAATTTTATCCTAGAAGCAATAAGGAGTCACTGGAGCTGAAGGAGGACAGGAATTATGTGATCAGATTTTTAAAACCTAAAAGAATAGAGAAATATTTATTGCTTGCTCTCTTGATCAAAGGGTCTTTAAAGGTCTACATCCTTTTCCTGCAGGCAGAGTTGGGTGTGGTGTATACCATCTTTCATTCAACAAGCATTTGTTGACCACCTACTATGTGCCAGGCAGATAGTGATAAAGATACAAAAAAAAAAAAGAAAAAGAAACTTTTCTTTTCACAAAGAGTTTAATTCTATTAAGGGAAACCATATGTACTTAGCAAATTAAGTATATACAAAGAATATATACAAGTATGTATTAAGTATATATACAAAGCAATTTTCAGAGGGAGGGCACTAGCAACTGGAAGGAATTAGTAGGGATAGAAAGGCTTGGCTTCCTGAAAGAAATAATAATAGCTATAATAGAGAACTAATATAACACTCCAAGGTTTACAAAGAGCTTTGAAATATTATTATACCCACAACTGTTAGGTTAGAAAGTTAGGTACTATTATCTTCATTTTATAGATGAGACAACTGAGACAGGTAGACCTTAGTTGACTTGCCCAAGGTCACACAGCTTATAAGTGCCTGAGGCTAGATTTGAATTCAGGTCTTTCTGACTCCAAGCCCAGTTATCTAGCCTAGACACTAAGCCTTGAAGGAAGCTAGAGATATTATGAGGCAGACATGAATAGGAACCTGGGGGACAGTCTGCACAAAAGCATTAAAAAGGGAGGTAGACTGCTGTGTACAGAGAACAGCAAACATTTTGTCTAGAACATAGAATGCATAAAAGAGAGTGATATGCAATAAGACTGAAAGAAAGTTGGCTAAAGCCCGATTATGAAGGGTTTTAACAACCAAGTGGAGGAAAATATTGTATTCTGGAAGTAAGAGGGGAGACATTGGAGCTTTTTGAGCCGGGAAGTGACATGGTCAGTCCTGTCGGTTAGGAGTATCAACTTGGTATCAGTGGAGGGGAGAAATTGGATGTGATGGCAAGTACAATCCAGTAGGGGGCAACAGTGAACCATGTTTAGGGACATGTTGGCGAAGGTGTAGAGTAGCTCCTTCATGTGGGGCCTTGGGCATAGTCTGCCTGTAGCCCTCCAGGAGGAGACTAGGCTTATTAGTGAGGTTGATATGAACCAAGGGAATTAAGGTCATGTGATGGGAAGAATGCTGGATCTGGAATCAGAGAATATGGGTTCAAATCCCAGGGCTTGCTCCTCACTACCTGTGTGATCTTGGGAAAAATCATTTCACCTCAGTGAGCCTCACTTTCCTCACCTGTGAAATGAGAAGATTCTATGAGATGAGTTGTAAAGTCCTTTCTAACTCTAAATTTATGATCCTATGATTTAAGAGAGCATCAATATTTTTTTAGCTGATGAATTGGAGAAGAAAGACAGTAGGTGGGGAGATCCATTAGGAGGCTATTAAAATATTGCAGGTTTGAGTAGGCAAGAGCTTGAACTAGAATGACTGCAGCATGCCTGGAGAGAAGGGGATGGGTGTGAGAGATGTTAATGAGGTAAAATAGGTGAGACTTGGCAACTGACTAGATGGGGGTGGGGGAAATGAGAGTAAAAAGATGAGAATCACTTCAAGTTGCAAACCTGGGTGACTGGAAGAATGAGAATAAGCTCAACAGAAATAGGGTAATTAGGACGGGGATTGGGTTTGGGCAGAAGGAAATTAGACATGTGGAGTTTGACATGCCCATGCTACATCCAAGTGGAGATGCACAAAGAGGCAGCTGGTCATTCAGGAGGGGGGTTCAGGAGGAAAAAGGATGGTAGATTTGGGAGTAGTTTGCATAGAGCTGATAATTTAACTATGGAGAGTTAATGAGATAAGCAACTCAGAAAATGGAAAGAGAAAAAAGTAGAGGGCTTCCCCTCCCCCACAGAGCCCTGTTCAAAAAAGGATGCAAAGGAAGATTAGTCATTCACATATTGATATAAAATTAATTGGGTTAAATTGTTTTCCTCACAGATAAGGAAATAGGAATTTTGCCCCGGGAGGAAGGATCTAAGTCTGAATCCCAGCTCTCTTCCTTTCAGGGCAGCAGATATCATGTCAACCCAGGAGTCAAGAACACTGAGTTCAAATCCAACCTCAGACACTAGCTGTGTGACCCTGGGCAAGTCACTTAACCCTGTTTGCCTCAGTCTCCTCATCTGTAAAATGAGCTGAAGGAAATGGCAGACCATTCCAGTATTTTTGCCAAGAAAATCCCAAATGAGGGTCAGGAAGAGTTGGACATGACTGAACAACAAAAAAAAAATCTGGTCCTTTTAAGTACTATGTAACCCTGGGCAAAGCACTTCATTCCTTTCCTCATCTGTCAAATGGAGGGGTTAGATCTTTAATGTTCCTTCCAGTTCTAAAACCTATAATCTTGTGATTTCATTAATGTGAATATTACTTCCAGTGGCACAGTCCACCCCTGCTTTCTCACTCTCTACAATTCTTGCCAGTAGAGCCATTGTGGCTATGCCTCCCTTGGCTCCCTTCCTTCTCCCTTCTCTGTGAAGAAATAGGGTGTCTTTGTGAATTTGGGGGGTACAGTTGTGACAGGCTATATTAACTTGGTTAAGGTAAATACTTTTGGCTTTGGGTGGGTGGTTATAGAAGTGTGTGTGGATACTGTCAGGGCCAGAGGTGTATCAGGTACATTTTGCCAATTAGCAGGATCAGGGCACTACTGATTGCAAACCTACCAATTGGCCAAATACATAGAATTGCAAGCATGCCTAGCCAAAGCCCACACACAGCACCCTGGGCCAAAGGTGTCATTCTGGATTGGGGCAGCCCCAGGTAGCTCTGGGATTCTGGTTAGAGCAGATTTGAGGCCAGAAGGCATTAGGCCCAGTCAGATGATGAGTACTGGTTGCCACACATTAAGTCACTCTAATGGCAGCAGAAGAGGTACTTAGTGCCTACTGAACCCAAAGACCCAAAGTCATCACAGACTTCCCAAATGGTGCTACATGTGCTATGAGTCTGGGGGACTGAGTGAACCTAGACGCAGAAAAACTAACGGGGGGGGGGGGCAGGGATCAGGAAGGGTAAGGGTGGAATCCAGACACCACCTGTTCTCCTGGCTGCCTTCCCAAGAGGGTCAACACTCCAGCAGAGCACCCTGACATGCACAGAGAAAGGCAGGCCACCAGGGATTGGGGCTGGCTGGCTACATCCAGAATCCTGTCTCCTTCACATTCTCTTTTCATAATGATTGCTCTGTGCTTGCTTGCAGAAGGGTGAGGGGCTAGTCGCTTTCTTTCTCCTTAAATACCCTGACTGAATGCAGCTGTGGCACTCACCCAGCAAAATAACCCCACCTGCTGCCTTCCCAACAGCTGCCTTTTCCCTTTGTTCTCATGTAGACTTTGGAAGCTGAGAGCTGCCCATTTACTATGAAAACACTTTGTTAGAACTCTGGTTTTCTTATATCCCACTGACATGTTGTAAACTTGACTCTTCTTCATAAATAAATACCCCTGCATAAACCTTTAAGGTAGCTCAGATTTAGAAAGGGGTATATATTCCAGAGGGCTGGCATAATGGCAAACTCATCGGGGTAGGGGTGAGGGGAAAATTCATGGGTGAGAACTTTTCAGGCAGAACTAGTTGAAACAATTGACCTGTATAAGCCAGTGAAGTGTTAAAACAGCAGGAGTGGGTCTGGGGCACAGATGGATTACTGAAATTTATGAGCTACTGGCCAGTGGCGAAAGGAGATCTCCATTTCATATTCTCAACTATGTCCCCAAAGCTGCCTCTCTGTGCACATTCCAAGGTGGCAGAAATTATTTACCATCTCTTGCCTATACCTATGTAAGTTTTCCCAGTGGGTGATGAATCGGACTCACTAAGGGCAAATTAAACTTATCAGACTAATAACAAGTATAAATTCTCATGTCAACTCTGGGAAAAAAATAAAACCAAAAAACCCCTCCGTTTTCTCCTGAGGAATTCTCTTTTTCTCACCTTTACAACCTACCTTCCCAAATGTAGCTGGGTTCACTTGATTCTGAGCATTTTGTCCACAGGTCTCCACATATATCTCATACATTAGACAACGGGGAACACTGTAACCTTCACAAATGCAGAAATTATCAACTAACCTTGAGAAGGGGAGGGTACAAGAAAGAAAACAATGACATCAGTTTCTCTAAAGAAGAAAGTTGGATTAAGAAAAATGACACCGAGACATAAGCAAGTGGGATCCAAACAACATCTATATCTCAGTCAATATATTCTATGGGTTTCAGCTAATATCTACCAAACAATGAAGTGAATTGAATTGAACTACCTAATGTTATTATTTATATTCACTTATTCATCCAGTAACCATTTGTTAAGCCGCCTAGTGTTTGCAGAGCTATGCTAGCATCTGGGGAAGGTCCTTGTCCTCATGCAGCTTGAGCTTATTAAATCAACGCTTCCATCCTCAGTTAAATTAGTGTGAAAAACAAATCCCGTGTGTTTGAAATCGAACTAGTCAGGGTTATAATTATGTAAAACATGGTCATGGCTCCAGCCCAATGGAAATATGCGGTGTGTATTAGAGTCTTTCAAAATATACATATGTACACGTAGTAAAGATTTTAAAACCCTTCAAAAATTAGTATGTGGGAGGGAGGAAGTAATACTAAAGAGAGGCACAACTAATTTATCACTTTGCCAGGTTTAACAAACACCATTTTGATATGCCCCTAATAAAAATTAAATCATAAAATTGACAACTGAATCTATTAGTGGATATTAGCCACAATAGTAAATGCAATTATCAAATACCTACTAGTAGAGATATATGCCAAATAGATTATATACTGTTCCAAGATCCATTTCTCTTGTTCTGCCTGACTCACACTCCTGGATAGTTTGTACTATGGCCCAGTGGGGCCCAGGACTCTTCTTCTACAACTAAGCATTTGAAGTTGCCCTCCCCGCAGTTCCTCAGCCCATGCTGTAATAAGATGCATTAGAATGTGATTGCACTATTTACATTGCAGGGAAAAAACTACTTGACTAATACCTGAACACTGGCTAGTATCTTGGGGGGGGGGGAGTAGCAAATTCATGAACCACTGTTCTGTTTGCATTTCTATTGGAAATGATAATTACTTGTTAATCTTAGAAAGACCTCATGCCTTGAATTCAGCTCTAGAAAACTCTTATCCTAAGGCATGAGCAGTGAAATGCAACATGAGAATTCAAATACACTTGTGAAAATTGAAATACATTTTCATTTTTTCATGTATACTACTAGTTTAATCAAAGCAAACATCTTAATGAAAATGTGTCAACGATTAGCCTTAGCAACAGAAATGTAAACAGGATTCTCATTAATTTGTTGATTGTTCTTCTTTCCTATGAACTTCAGCTAGCATTGAGTCTCTCTCTACGATATATTTTGTTGTTCTTCATTTTCAAATATATCATAATATTAACAAAGATGATCACATTTTGGGTGTTCGGGGATGGATGAAAAGCCTATTTTATGAAAAATAACAGTTTCTGTATCAGCTATGAATGACTCAGCTACTCTCAGCAATACAATGATCCAAGACAACTTTGAAGGACTTATGATGAAAAATGCTTTCCATCCCCACAGAAAGAACTAGTGGTGTCTGAATACAGATCGAAGCATACTTTATTTGCTTTCTTTATTCTTCTTGAGATTTTTTTTTTTGGTCTATGATTTCTTTCACAGCATGACTGTTATGGAAATGTATTGCCTGACTACACATGTATGACCTATATCGAATTGCTTGCCTTCTCAATAAGGGGTGGGGGCATGAGGGGAAGAATGGAAAGGGAAGAAGGGAGAAAATTTGAAATTCAAAATTTTAAAAGTGAATGTTAAAAATTGTTTTTACATGTAACTGGGAAAAAATACTAAACCAGAAAAAAATAATAGACATTTAATAGGATTGTCTTACAAGGTGCAGGTGATCTTGGCATATTTGGTGACTCCATCTTTTCAATATATTTATTCTGAAATAGTCATCGTCTTCCCAACTGCTGCCTTCCAGATGGCAAACTTTTGGATACTGGTGACTATGTCTGTGTCTGTGTCTGTGTTGGTGTCCATTCAGTAACTCCCATGTTTACAATAGTGCCTTTGCTATATTAGGTACTTGAGAAGTGTTGCTTAATGAATGAGCTTATCTGTCCTTGATATTTGCAATGGCTATATATGTATCCATTCAGTAAATTCCACAACACTTATAATAGGGTCTTGGCTCTATTAGGTATTTAATGGGCTCCTTGAATGAAAGGGGCAGCTAGGTGGCTAAGTGGATAGAGTACTGGGCTTGGAACCAGAAAGCTCATCTTTGTGAGTTTAAATCTGGCCTCAGACATTTACTAGCTGTGTGACCCTAGGCAAGTCACTTAACCCTGTTTGCCTCAATTTCCTCACCCTATAAAATGAGCTAGAGAAGGAAACGGCAAACCACTCCAGTATCTTTGCCAAGAAAACCCTAAATGGGGTCACAAAGAATCCAACATGACTGAAATGACTCAATGACAAATTGAATGAAAGAGTCTGCCCTTGATATTTCTCAACAGTCCCCAGGTAAGGTCACAATGTCTTTCATCTACCAGGTGTTCAATAATTGTTTGTCCAACAAATATATTACTGGCAGGAAATTGTGCTTATCTATCCCCAGTTAATTTTTCTTCAGCTTCTTTTGTTCTCTCATCCCATTTTGTCTCTTCTATTGAACAGCATCTTGGGTTTATGGTGATTATTCTTTTTCCATACATGCCCAGCCATCAATGGTCATATTGACTTTTGTCTTATCACTGGATTTGTATGATTCTGGAGGAGAAGGTGAGGCTGATGGCTTTGAGCAGCTCGGTCTCACTTAAATCCAAGTCATGAGCAAGTTAAGACATCCCCTCATGATGTCATTGATTCTCTTCAAAGGACAAACAACAATAGCATGTCCCACCCACTGGAGTGAAGGAGTAGCATGAATTACTCCAGTGCTAGAAGCCTGGCCTATTTAGTTGTAGATGAATTGTCTTGGCAGCGAGTATTAAATATGGCTCCACTGTGCTAGTGCTTAAGCAGCATCATGGGGAGTACTTGGGCAAGAATGCTAAGATGTGAAAAATCAATCAATCTAACAGGACTGGAAAGCTCCAGGACTTCCTGCAGATGTCAGCATTTACAGGAGTTTGACACTGAACTCTCCAGAGCCATCTGGAGAGGAAACCTGCTGTAGTGGGAAGACCATTGGACTTGGGTCAGATAATTCTGGGATGAAGAGACCTTAGCACCTGGCCATTTTTTTTTCTTATCTGTAAAACTGAACTAGTAATTGCATTATTTACCTCACAGGGCTCTTGTGAGGATCAAATAAAACCACACATATAAAATGTCTTTTTTCCTCCTCATCTGGATATGTGATTTTATAGGTGGAGATCTAGGGAACTTCTACATGAGGAAACTCCCTTTACCGATGCAAATTGGTAACTATTCTGCAATCCAGTCTTCCAAAATTATCAGGAGTCATCGAGAAGTTAAATGTTTTACCCATGGTCACCTAATCTATGTGACAGACTTTGAATCCAAATGTTCCTGAATCTAAAGCTGACTCTGTCTATATGTTGTGCCGCGCTATCACGTGTTATAAAATAACTGTTGGCTATTATTATTAGGCTATTTTATGATATGTTGGCTCTGTTGCTAATAATCGTTAGCATTAATATATACCACTTTGCAAAACACTTTACATGTATTAACTCATTTGATTTCCATCACAACCTGTTGAGATAGCTGCTTTTATGGGGCAGCTGGGTAGTGTAGTGAATAGAGCACCTAGGTAGCGTAGTGAATAGAGCACCGGCCCTGAAGTCAGGAAAACCTGAGTTCAAATCCAGCCTCAGACATATAACACTTACTAGCTGTGTGACTCTGGGCAAGTCACTTAACCCCATTGCCTAACCCCCCCAAAAAAAAACCACAGATAGCTGCTTTGATTTTCCCTATTTTACAAATTTTACAAAAATCCCTATTTCACAAATGAAACTTGCTCTTAGAATTAGCAAGTGTCTGAGGCCAGATACAAACTCAGTTCTTCCTCATGCCAAGTCCAGGGTTCTAATCCCTACAACATCAAGCTGCTTCAAGAGCTTAGAATGTATCGGGTTAATCATTCAATGCCATGCATAGTTGCACAAATTAAATATTTTTCAAGTTCCACCACCAGACAATGCTGTTATCAGTAAGATGTCATTGCTGAGGCTGAGATGCATTCGTGAGCTCTTCATCTTTTTTTTTTTTGGTAGGTGAGACATGTGTTGATGTTTGTTAACTATTGTCTGGCACGTGCTCCCCAAGTCAGATGAGACCACTGGCAGTTCATACCTCCCTAATCCCAGGACATCTGAATGATTCTTCTACACATTGCCTCCACATGCAGTGAAATCCCCCATTGTGCTCAGTTGGTGCCAGACATTGGCCCTGTTATAATGAGACTGTCCAGATCTCTGAAGAATCTGTATTACTCCTTGTCATAATTCAATATAGAAGGGGGTATGTGGGCTGATAACAGTGGCCTAAAGTCATCAGATGTTCATTAATATCTCTAAGCCAATTTGTGAGTCTTGAGACAAGTGACTGTCTAATTAACAAACTAACCCCTGCTATTATAATTCCAAATACAGAAGAGTTCTCCTAATCAGCCCATCACTGCTCTTCATTCCTTCCTGCAGAAGTCTGGTTTTATTGAGACTTTGTGTCTGGATAGTTTACAATGCAAATAATGCCATTCTTTCTAGATGCTTGCTCTTGTCATCGGTAGTGTCCTCCATGACACAGCAGCTTTAGTCCCTTAGCATTAGGTAAATTGGTAGTAGTTTCATAGCCCCTGGATTAAATGCACAATGTAAGCAAACACACTCTATTATCAAAGACTGAAAGCATGAAGACTAGACATCTATTATAAAACCATTTTCTCCCATTTGGGCAAATAACGTAACACTGAGGAGGAGGGCAGGTGCTGAAACTGTTAGAAGGTGTAAGATCTTTCACATTAATATTCCATCACCTCTGATCATGCTACAAGTCTCCCCCAAGGCAGAGTTTGTCATCATTGTTGTTCAGTCATTTCAGTAATGTCCAATTCTTTGTGACCCCATTTGGGGTTTTCTTGGCAAAGATACTGGAATAGTTTGCCATATCCTTCTCCACTGTCATCATTATGCACTGTTCGTTCATTTGTGAAGAGACTTGTCGGTTCCTGCCAGGAACCCTCTTTCTACTAATAAAGAGCATCTATTTGTTTTCGACTGAAAGTTGCCCTAGGGCTACTGAGGGACTAAATGAATTGTTTAGGGTCACAAAACACATGTGGCAAAAGCCAGATTTGAGCCCAAAGATCTTCTATGCACTACACTATGTTGACCTGCATCTGAATTCTGCTAGCTAAATTTACTTCCTCTAAAGCAGTTTCTTGCAGGTAGCAGCCGAACTGGATATTTCTAATTCAGATACCACATGTGACAGATGTGGAACCTGAACTCAGGTCTTCCTAACTTTAGGGCTTGCTCTCTATCTGCTAGGGCAACACTCTCTCATTAAGTTATTCATTGTTGTGCAAACATGTGCACTGGGCACCCACATGACATGACTGTAATAATCCAAAAACAGGCTATATTTTCCCCAAATCTGACTTGTATAGAACCTGAGTCATATGACCATGTTCTGAGTGCCATAAGTTCTGAAAAGCTTACCTCCAGTTGACTCCAATATACAAAACTCTGATTTTTACTACAATGAATTGTCAACTGGTATTTTATTATTAAAGAAAGTCTCATGAAAGACAAATGGAAGGTTCACTCACTTGGAAGTGTAATTTTTATATAAATCAACCAATGATTCATATAGCTGTCTCCCCCCCCCAACCCCCATCAATGCAGCTTATATTTGGTGTTAAGATCAATGTGATACCCCCTAGAGCATTAACTTTTTCAAGCCCTCAGAGCATGACTACTCTGAAAGAGTTCTTCGTAAATGGTGCTTTTGCGACTAGAAAAGAATTAACAACACAGCTTTCATAGGTTATAGTCCTAAGAAATAGCTGACCACAAACTGTGCTCATAATTTTTAGGTTAGGACAGTGTTTCCCAAACTAATTTGCTCCAGGGGTGTTTTGGGACAGTAAATAGATGGAGAACCCATAAATGTTGCTTACAGGGGCTTGGGAGGGTAGGGAATTTTCCCATGGACAATGGAAGGGTCATTATCATAGTGTCACAGTACTATAGGTCCAGATTTGGAAGGGCCTTTAGAAGCCATCTAGTCCAACGTGCCCATTTTAAAAAAGTGAAATCCAAAGGCAAGTAGCTTACCCAAGTTTACAATGCAATTAAGAGTGGAAGAAAGGATCTGAACCTAGAAGGTCTTCTGATTCCAATCTCTGCTCCTTCCATTGTAGGAGGGAATCAGAGAAATTATCACAAAATATATTTTCATAATACATAGTTTCATATTGTAAAGGGAAAAATAGCATTAGTTTCAATATGTTCTCATGGATCCGCTATTCACACAATGCTCCACAGAATCATTTGGGAAATGCTGGGTTAGTGAGTGCACAGTGCCTGGCACATAGTAGGTCCTTAACAAATGTTTATTGATTGATTACAGGAGTGCTGTGTGATACTATACTGTACTGTTTCTTTTTCTGATGAAATTTCATCAAAAGGGGGCAGCATTGTGTTACAGTAGAGAGAGATCCTAGTCTTGTCATTTACAGGACCACTGCCGAGTCATTAAACTTCCTCAAGACACAGTTGACTCACTGCTAAAGGAGGGATGATAGTATTCAAACTTTGAACTTCACTGGTTTGTTATTGAGGAAAGTGCTCTGTAAACCTTGAGGGGTTATATAAATGTAATTGTTATTTTTTTTCTCTTTTTATCTCAGATAGGATGAAATTTTCTTTTTTTAAACTTGACTGGCAGTAAAAGACCTTTCAGTCATCCCCAAATTAGTCTCTAGCACATGTACAGAAGACATGTCTTTCATTTTTTCTTCACAAAATGAGCTTAAAAATCTGTGACAGGTCAGTTTTTCTCAAACGAATATGTCTTACAACTATTTTTTAAAAATCTATTAAACCCTATATTCACACAAGAAATACACACTAAAGTTTGGGGGCTGGTTTCAATTATTTTTCTATTTATATAAGAGCTATACAGCTCAGAATTGTGGATTAGTCTCACTGAAACTTTTTTCTTTTTTTAGAGCTTTTTCTGCCTCCTATTAAATTTCAAAAGGCAGAAATGAATTTCCAAAACAATTTGTTATATACCATTAAATCTAAAAAAACCTGTTATGCTGAAGTTAGAAAATACCCATTTTAAGACGTCATACTTCAAGGCCACATTGCTTTCCCATATTGCAACCTGAACCCAGATGTATGTGCAAAAATAAGTGATTCTCCTCTCCCCAATTCCACCCCACACTGTGTGGTTTGAGATTACTTTCCCTGGGAGATCCTACCTTTGGGGAAACACTATATTTTTATATAGGATGTGCCAAAAGTCTTAGTGCAGACTTAGTTATTGTAGCTCGATATATTGTTTGATTTTTATTGTTGATGAATGGACCCTAGGTTTTTGCATTCTCTCTTGTTCATACCAAGCTATTCTACAAAGGACTGGGGAAGCTGTGAGGAGTGTGTGGGAATCTTTTCCTCTTTCCCTTCCCAAATCACTCTTAAAATACATACATAATATTGCAATAAACATTATATAACATATATGATAACGTATATATTATTGTATTATAATATATAATAGAAAACTATATAATATAATAAACTAGGCAGTTTCGAGGGTCACCACTTATTCACAACACCCTTGAGAACAGAAGTATAACTAGGATTCTGCTGGACCCAGAACTGCGACTTAGAGCAAGTCTGAGCTTGGCACAGCTGTGGCCACTGCTGGGCAGCTGCGCTCCCGCTCACCACTGGATGATGCTGCTATGCAGGCTCCTGTTGCTGCTACTGCTGCAGCTGGCGCTGCCGCTACCACCGCTGCCACCACTGCCGCCGGAGGGAATTCCCCGTGTACCCTCCGCCATGCCAGGCGGGTCCCGGGGCGAAGGGAGGAAAGGAGAGAATGGGGCAGGAGTGGCAGCGCTTCTGCCCTCACCAAGGCTGAACTGGGCTGGAGCTGCCGGCCCCACGGTTGTTTACTTTAGAGTGGAGCGCGTGGGGGGTGGGGTTGGGGGCAGAACGTTGTCTCGAGGTGCCCCCAGGTCCCATCCACCCGGTCAGTGGGCAGCCCACCTCCCTCTCCTCTCCCTGCAGTATTTCTCTCGGGGTACTCGTCACAGATTCCCAGAAAGTGCTGGAAGACTTGATATAAACGTTAGTCAGTCTCCATTCAACAATTCAACTCAATTTGCACTTTCAGAAAAAGAAATCACATTTACATACTAATAGGAGATTGCATTCTTTTAACCTAAGTGATATGGGGAGCAGATACAGATAAGGAGAACAGAGCTATGTGTGGAGTAGAATTAAGATATTTTGAGACCTTAAATTAGGTATGTTAAGTATAAACACACACACACACACAAATAAATGTTTAAAGAAAAAATAGAATAAAAAGCAAAAGCTTTTGCTTTTAAAAGAAAATCAACTCAACAAACACTGGGGGGAAAAAAACAGGCAGAAAATGAAAGTCTCTGCTCTCAAAGAGCTTCAGAACACAAGAAAGAAAAATTCTCCTCTCTTGAAAACTCTGAAACCATCCATCAGTTACAGGGGGGCAGGAAAAGGTGATTCATGGAAGCCAATATGACCTACTCTGTGCTTCCCACTGTCAGACAATCAACAAAAGTTTATTAAGCTTTACTATGTGCCATGTACTATACTAAGCTAGGACGCTGCCACACTTGTACCTTTCAAATGTACCTCGCCTTAATCATTGAATGATTTTTGCCTCAGACAAACTGAGACCTGGGAAAGACCTTAGCTTAAAAGGCCAAGGTCTTTTTGCATGGGGGCCATCTCTAGTCCTGATGTATGTCTTGCTGTTGGACCTACATGGTTCTGGAGAAAAGAGCAAGTGAGGCTGGTGGCCTTGCACAGCCCTGCCTTAAATCCAATTCACTGGCAAGTCAAGACATCACCTTCCTGATGTCATTGGCCCTCTTCAAGAATGAAGGACAAATGCAACCAAGATTAGGAGGGAAGCAGAAAACTGGGAAAGAATTTTTACAACTAGTGTCTCTGATAAAGGCCTCATTTCTAAAATATTTAGAGAATTGAGACAAATTTATAAGAATACAAGTCATTCCCTGATTGATAAATGGTCAAAGGATATGAACACACAGTTTTCAGATGAAGAAATTAAAGCTATTTATAGTCATATAAAAAAATGCTCTAAATCACTATTGATTAGAGAGAAGCAAATCATAACAACCCTGAGGTACCAATTCTGACCTATCAGATTGGCTAACATGACAAAACAACATGATAGATGTTGGAGAAGACGTGGGGAAATTGGAACACATGCATTGTTGGTGGAGTTGTGAACTGATCCAACCATTCTGGAGAGCAATTTGGAGCTATGCCCCTAGGGACATAAAAATGTACATACCTTTTGACCCAGCAATACCACTTCTAGGTTTGTATCCCAAAGAGATCATACAAATGGGAAAGGGACCCACATGTACAAAAATATTCATAGCAGCTCTTTTTGTGGTGGCCAAGAATTGGAAATTGAGAGGATGCCCATCAATTGCGGAATGGCTAAACAAGTTGTAGTACATGAATATAATGGAATACTATAAGAAATGATGAGCAGGCAGACTTTGGAAAAACCTGATGCTGAGTGAAATGAGCAGAACCAGGAGAACATTGTACAGAGTAACAGTCATATTGTGTGATGACTAACTTTGATAGACTTATCTCTTCTCAGTAATGCAAGTGTCTAAGACAACTCCAAAAGACTCGTGATGGAAAATGCTGTCCACATCCAGAAAAAGAACTATGGAGTCTGAATGCAGATCAAAGCATATTATTTGCTCTTTCTCTCTCTTTTTTTTTTGTTTCTTCTTTCTCATGGTTTCTCCCATTGGTTCTAACTCTTCTTTACAACATGACTAATGTGAAAATAGGTTTAATATGAATGTATATGTTGAGCCTATATCAATTTACATTCTGTCTTGGAGTATGGGGAGAGGAGAGATGGGGAGAAAATTTGGAACTAAAAATCTTATAGAAATGAATGTTGAAAACTAAAGATAAAAAAATTATTTAAAAAAAAAGAACGAATATCAAACAAAAGCAACCTTTCAAATGCTATTTAGAGCAGAATGTGGGCTTCTCTGTCATTCGTGCTCCTTCTCATAGTGCCCTTCTTTCTGTATATTTATTTTGTATGTGTTCCGTATGTACTTACATACTGATAGAAGCAATATGGCATAATGCCTGTCAAGGTGACCTCAAAATCTAAGATCTGGATTCAATTTTCACCTATGATTTTGTGACTCTGGACAAGGCACTAAGCCTCACAAACCTCTAAAGTTTAGAGTCTATGAATTTTCTGAGACCATAAGCTACAAGCAAGATGTTCATCTGCATTGGTAACAGTTTCCTTATCTAAGATTTCCTCTACCAGCTGTTTTCAAGCTTTTTAGTCTTTGGACTCCTTTATACTGTCGAAAACTATTGACCCTCCAAAGAGCTTTTATATGTGTGTGTGTGTGTGTGTGTGTGTGTCTATAGGAAGTTAGGTGACACAGTGGATAGAGTACTGGGCCTAGAGTTAAAATTTGGCCTCATACACTTATTAGCTCTGTGACACTGGGTAAGTCACTTAACCCTGTTTGCCTCAGTTTCCTCATCTATAAAATCAGCTGGAGAAGGAAATGGCTAATCACTCCAGTATTTTCTCCAAGGAAACCTCAAATTAGGTCACAAAGTGTCAGACACAACTGAACAACAACAAAATTTATATGTATATATTTACTGTTTTAGAAATTAAAATATTTCAGTATTATGATAAAAACAGTTTGAACATTGAAAAGGTCAGACTCGATGAAAGGGTCTTGGGAACTCTCAGGGGTTACTGGACCATACTTTGTAAACCATTGCCCTATACCAATGAAATCACTGGTCCAGTTTCCATCGCTATAACATTTATGTACACACATGATTTCTTCCCTCAATAGAATATATGTGCATTAAGAGTAAGGACTATTTCATTTTGTCTATACCTCCAGAGCCATACACAGTGTCTTGTACATAGTAGAGTTTAATAAATGCTTGATGATTCATTCATTTTGTATTTGTTTAGGTTGGGCCTTTTACTTTTTAGAGTTATTTTCATATCTCTATCTGATGTTATCTATCGAACAAAGGTTTTTTAAGCATCTCTGTTTTGCTTCCGACACATTCTCCTAATGTGTCCTGGGCAAGTCACTTAACCTCTAAGTGCCTCCAAACCTCTACGAACTCCTCACATCTATTAAATCACAGGTCTAAAACTTCCCTCCTCCTCAAATGTTTAAGGTATCATGCTAGACAGCAAGTAGGGAGAAGAATTCAAAAATAATAAAGCTGATTCCTGCCCTCAAGAAACTTACAATCTAGTAGAAGTGAGACTTACACAAATAGTTGTAATACAAGAGGATGTAAGTAATAATAATAACTAGGATTTGTATGATGTTTCGAGAGATCTTAAAAAATAGTGGTGGCCTTATACTCTGGAAGACCAGGGTTCAAGTCCTGCCTTTGAAATATATTATTAACTGTATAGCCATGGACAAGTCTTTCAACCTCTTGGTGCTTCAGGCAACTTTAAGAACGTAAGTTACAAAAAAGTTGCCATGTCTATAGAGGGAATTTATAGAGAGATGGTGATCAAGGTGCTGTTGGAAGCTTGACTTGCCTGGGGCATGCTACCTCCTGTCATTTCATTGTCATATAATAAGTTCATAAGAAAGCTTTATAAAGGGCACTGTAGTTAAAAAGGAGGCAAAAAGCTTCTAATTGGGGGAAATAAGGAAAGCTTCATGAAAGATGGGGCATTTCAGCAGGACCTTGGAAGAGCAACAAGCTCTCAAGAAAGAGATGGTTGGGAAGGAAGGGGATGTGGAGAATTACCGAGAATTCCAGGCATTGAGACCCATATGAAGAAAAGTAGAAAATAAAAAAAATAGAAAGACAGGAGAAGTCAGTTTGTCCAGAACACAGAGAATATGAAAAGGAGTAGTATGAAAGTTACAAAGATAAGTGGAAGTCATATTATCTAGGGCTTTGAATGCCAAGCTAAGGTGTTTGGACTTTTTGTTTGTTTGTTTTGGTTTTTTAGGCAATTAGGGTTAAGTGACTTGCCCATGGTCACACAGCTATTAAGTTTCAAGTGTTTGGTCTGAGGCTGGATTTGAACTCAGGTCCTCCTGACTTCAGGGCTGGTGCTCTATCTACTGTGCTACCTAGCTGCCTCTTAAGCCTTCATACCAGTGGTGATAGGCTAGGTGGCTAGGCAATGGGGTTAAGTGACTTGCCCAGGGTAACACAACTAGTAAGTGTTATGTGTCTGAGGCCAGATTTGAACTCAGGTCCTTCTGAATCCAGGGACAGTGCTCTATCTACTGCCTCACCTTGCTGCCCCCTGACTTGTTTTAATATATGATGGGAATCACTGAAAGTTTTTCATTAATGAAGTAGCATGAGCAGAGCTACAGATGAGGAAGATAAATCTGGCAGCAGTGTGTAGGATAGATTGAGATGGCGAAGGAACTCAGGAGATTATCAGAATCATCAAAAAGAGATTATTAGGGTGGAAGACAAGGAAGGGATTGATTCAAGAGCTGTCATGGTCATTAAAACTTAGTAAAATTAGAACTCTGAAAGTCCCTCCCCCACCCTGACCTCCAGAAGGAGAAGCAAGGTTGAAGACTGGTTCTAAAGTTTAAGGCCTGGAAGATAGAAATGATGGAGATGCTGCTGGGAGAATGGTGGTGTCATGTACAAAAATAGGCAGTTCTAGAAGAGCAATTTTGGGGGAAAGATAATGCGTCAAGTTTTGGATATGCTAAGCCCACCAATCAATAATCAACATGTGTTATTTATTAAGCACCTATTATGTATCAGGCATTGTGATAAATACTAAGCATACAAAGACATGGAATAATCTCTTCTCTCAAGGATCTTCCATTCTAATTGAGCACACAACAAATATATATGTATTTATAATAAATATAAAGAGAATAAATACAAATAAATAAAAGAGAGTAGGGAGGGAGGACACTAGCAGTTGGGGTGGGTGTGCAATCCATAAAGCCTTCATGGAGAAGCTGGTGCTAGAATTGTGCCTTGAAGGAACAGAGAGATTCTATGGGATAGATGAAAGAAGGGTGTGCACTTCAGGCATGGAAGATGACCAGAGCAAAGGCATGCAGATGGAATTGAGGAACATAGAGAAGGTAAGTTTGGCTAGATCACAGACCCTATCTGTTTGTTTGTTTGTTTCATTTAATTTTTTAACATTCTTTTTTTAAATTTGAGCTCCAAATTTCTTTCTTCCCTCTAGTTGCTCCCCTACTCATTGAGAAGGCAAAGCAGTATGATATCCATTATACATGTGAAGTCATGTAATACATCCATCAGTTCTATAAAGTACTTATGTCTAGTTTACAAAAGGGGGAAAGTGAAGCTCCTTCACCATGGGAGCACATGTTACTAGGGTGGCCTAGAGCATCCTACTACAGAGCATTTGCTAGACCCAGGAATCTGAAGCATCTATAAAGTGCCAAGGCCTCTACATTAGTCCAAACTGTTGCCCAAGCCAAGAGCAAGCCTACAGTCAGAGTTCTTGGTGATAAGACATCAATAGAAGTAGCAACACCAACTTCCCACAGACTCTGTCTATAGTGTCTCCTGATTTTCTGTTGTCCCAGCATATGCTTTCCTGTAGCTGCTACCTAAACACATCCTATCTGCTCCCATGACTGTTTACTTTTTCACCCTTTTGTTCAGTCTTCATTGTTCTTCATCATTTTCTGTCCATTCCCTTACTCCTAGCTGCTCTTTCCTATGAAACATCTCATGGGCATAATGTCCATATGTTCCAAATTTTCCCACGTAGTCCTGATTTCCAATATTCTGTCCCATTCCTCAACCAGAAGGAAAAACAAAATCCTGGGGTTTTTTTGTAGATAGGTTTAAAGTCCTATATCTCTAAATAATCTAGCCCAGTCCTTCATTTTTATATATGAGGTCACTAAGACCCAAGGAGGAAATGGCACATCCGGGATTTCTACCTAGCTCTTGAAGGCAATATGGAATGGTGGAAAGAACACTTGTTCTGGAGTCAGAAGACTTGAGTTCAAATCCTGTCTCTGATGCTTGCTTTGAAGAAGTTATTTAACTTTCCCTGAGCTTCAGTTTCCTCATCACTGAAGAATAAAAAGAGGGACTTGGACTAGATGTCTTCTAAGAAGCCTTCCAGCTCTATGTTTATACATCTATATGTCTTGATTTTTGGTTCAGTAAATATGGTCATGGTCCTCCTTTAAGAGACTTGGATTGGGAATTTTAGCTTAGACTAGCTGTCACACCTGTCACTGTGCTTCTTTCTCCAAGAGGACCAATAACATCAGGAGGGTGATGTCTTGATTTGCAAGTGAATAGAATTTGAGAGAGGCAGAGCTGAGCAAAGTCATCAGCCTCACTCTCTCCTCCAGAGTCCAGTGTCAAAACGTAGATCAGGATAACTAGAGATGGCCCCATGCTGTAGAACACCTTGACCTTTTTAAGCTAAGTCTTTCCCAGGTCTCGGTTTGTCTGAGGCAACACCCATTTAGTGATTTAAGTAAGAATGGAGGCAAAGGATGGTCTGGTTTGCCTTCACGAAAGAATCAGTCTGGGAGGAGAAGACCCTCAGAGTTTTCCTGTCACACCTAGGTTTTCAGCTTTTATCAGTCTCTTCCTACAACAGACTCTGAAGAGAACGAATGAGTGAAGTGTTTGTTAAGTGCTTGCCATGTGCAAAACACTGTGCTTAGTTTTGAGGATACAAATAAAAAAATAAGGCAGTCCTTGATCTCAAGGAGTTCATATTCTAATGGGGGAGACACTGCATATGGAAACTTTCAGTGGGAATTTAGATGGAAAAGTCCCATGGTCTTTAGGGTGCAGTAGTAGAAGGTAATGCCTCTTGTTATGTCATTTCCACTGACAAAATATCAGTTTCTAATGTTGAACCTTTTGATGGTGCAAGGATTTTTGATGGGCCTTCAGTAACTGTGAATGTATCACCTGAGGAGCAGTAGCCACAGAGAGAAGGACTGGCTTCTTTCTCTCTTCAGTTTGACAACAACATCAACTGTCATAACTATAATTGCACTTACTGTGTAATCTTGGGCAAATCACTTAACCATTCTAGGTCTTAGTTTTTCCATCTGTAAAATTAGACAGTTGGAGTAGATGTTCTTTAATTTCCCTTCTGGCTTTGCCAATAATCCTGTAACCTTCATCCTTCTTTCCCACTGGTCCCATGGAAGAGTCTGGCTTGGGAGGAAAAGACCTGTGATTCCTAGACAGCCTGCCTTTCCTGGCCTACTCAGTAAGTTGAAAATGAAGAGTTAGATTTGGAAAAATTAAAAGAGATCTATTCCCCTGGAATTTGTTATTGTTGTTGTTTTGTTATTTGTTTTGGATTTTTTTCATGAGCAATCAAGGAAGTTTAAGTTTTCAACAGTTTCTTCTTATCTCTCTCAGTTTGAATTAGCCTTGATTTGTTTGATATGACAGTAAAGAGGCAGGTAGGTGGTGAAGTGAATAGTTTGCTGGGGACTGGAGTCAGGAAGCCTCATCTTCCTGAGTTCAAATTTGGCCTCAGGCACTTACTAGCAGTGTGACCCTGGGCAAGTCACTTAATCTTGTTTGCCTCAGTTTCCTCATCTATAAAATGAGCTGGAAAAAGAAATGGCAAGCAACTCCAGCATCTTGGCCAAGGAAACCCCAAATGAGGTCACAAAGTTTGACCCAACTGAACAACAACATGGTAGAGGCATTTAAAAATCCTTTTATTCCTTTCAGCAACTTAATAAACATTTATTAAGTACCTGCTATTTGCATGGAAACAGGGAATAGGAGGAGGATACAAAGTTTAGTTAGATACAGTTCCTACCCTCATGGAGCTTACAGTTTAGGAGGAAATGACACATAGCTGCAATAATTACAAGAAAGTAAAAGTTCCATCAATATTTTATTTAAAGTGAAATAATCTACTTTTGCATAACGCTTGAGAACTACTCATCTAGGGCATGAGTGCTCCATAATCCCTGAGGTGCAAGCTTAAAAAAACAGTTTGAGAACCACTGCTCTATATTCAGAGATGCAATACCCCACTGTCCTAGGAACTCTTTCCAGAGGAATGCCAGATGGAGGGAAAAACCAATTGACTCGAATCATGTGAGATGTAGTGCTCCTGTTTGTTAAATGAAACAATTATAATATCCTATAAATTTGTTTCAGTACAAAATAGTTCTAAAATGACAGAATTGACTGAATCCTTTGTTTAAGCTATAAGCATTCCACATGTCACTGCCATCCCCGCAGACCATTTTGCTGCTTTTGCTGTACTCATGCTCAAGGTGTAAGCTGTATCAGTTGCTAGGTGTATAGAGATATAAAGATCCTGGTACATAGTAAGTACTTAATAAAAGCTTTTAAAATTCATGCATCCTCATAAATAGAACTATAACTAGTTATTTTTCTACCCAGGGCAAATGATAATAAATGGGTCTTCAGTTGAGTGACGGGAGGGGGGAGGGGTCCAAATGGAAGAAAGCCCATTAATAAGTCTCAAGCTCAGCTGTCTCTATACTGCTGAAGGGCTACACAGGCTGTAAGCCCCCTCTAAATTTCACTGCTCTGGGATAAAATTCCATTGCCCTGCCCTAGTTGCAACCCTGAGGATTAGGTCTTTGGTGAATTAGTGGAGCTGGGTAGAATACTATTCAGGGTGTGCTGGAGCCACTTATTAGGACTGGAGAGAACTGACTGTTAAATTTTTAGTATGAGCATTTATATACCAGCAATCAGAAAACACTACAAATCCAGGGTTTATTTATTGTCCTCTTGTTGTCTAGACTTAGAAAAGTGATGAAAAATGTTAATTTCTATCAGACTCAAGTGTCACACATAAGTATATACATAAACACATACATGTATGTGTCTATGTATGCATGCATGTATATACTAAACATTTACCAGCACATCCCTGGTACTATGGAAATCAGGTCATACATTTAATTGTCCCCAAACTGGAAAGTTTATTTCACTTTGTTCCTTGGTCGTATTATATATTCTGTCTAGCCATCTTGTCTAGCAAATATGAACCAAGAACACACCTACCAAAACGGTCTAGCTGACAAGCGAGCACAAGATGTGAATGGTACATAAGATCATGTGGAGTACTGATCATTTAAAGAAAAGTTGCTGCTGGCCCAGTGAAAACTTTATCTCTACTAATGGAAAAAAAGTAATTTTTAGGATCATGAAATCCAGCTTTAGAGCTGGAAGGAACCTTAAAAGTCATCTAGTCCTAGATCTTTAACAGGTAAGAAAACTGAAGCCCAGGAGAGGTTAAGCGATCTTTTCATAAAGTCATCTAGGATTTGAAAGAAGGTCTGATTTCTGATCCGTGGGATTTCTCCTTGACAACTGCCTTATTGGTGATGAGTTAGCAGTGGCATCTTCACATATAAAGGTACTGCATTGACTCCAATGTAGATAGCTTTTGTCAAGGCTTTAGTCTGGAGCAGTGAGTTCCATATTCTGAAATTTCATCCATAATACTGTAATATATACTGCAGAGTGGAAATATTAACTGTATAGTGTACAAAGAATCTCTTATATGTCATAAAAGGAAGCTGAATTACTAATACATAATGGGCCTCATTACAAGACAGTTTCATCATCTATAAAGCAATTCTTTATATCTATTCTCATCTAGTTTATGCATCTATTCTCATTGTAAAGAGCCTTTGGCATATTTATTTTTCAGGGCTTGATATCTTATCTCTTCTTTCCCCCTTGATAACTCTTAATTCCAGAATTTTAGCCCTCAATGTCCAATAACCCACAGTGGGGCAAAATAAATGCCTGAGTCCTATGTGATTTAAAATCCTGACTCCTCACTCTCATATTATGCACACCAGACTTTGCTTCTGCCGGAGTACATCTCATTCCAGATAAAAAGTGTCTCTCTTTGCCTACTTAAGACTAATTGGTTGCCAGATTAGCCAATTAGTCTCATTTCACCTTCTAAAAAGGCACCAGCTGTGCCTTATCTTTGCCCAGAACATCCCCTGGTGCTTAGGGTTCAGCTCTCATTCGATTTTTGCAATTTTCCATTTCTGTGGATGCACCCAGGTGCCTTGAGGCAGTGGACATGTTTTTAATAAGTCTAATGAGTAAAAACAAAGAGCTGCAGCTCCAGATAATGCTATTAGGCCAAGAATGCCCAAAGTAAATGTATATTCTACTTTAATTAGCATTTTCATGGACAGTGCATTATACATCGCACACACAAAAGGCTTTGCCTTCAGTTTCAACCACAAAATAGAGCACACTCAAGCAATTAGGATTTTAACTCAGTAAGTTACAGTGATGTTCAAACTGTACTGAAGCAAAAGGAATTTGGTGCAGTAGTGCCAGATTGTTATCGTATGTTCAAATGTTCTGTGGCCTGGATTCTCCTTCTGTGCCCCTCTGTTCTATGCTTCATTTGAATTAAATGGAAATGCCACATTGAAGAGGATGTATATGATGGGAAACTCCTTTTAGAATACGATATTCCCTTGAAAAGGACCCTCACTTCACCAAAACCACATCAACATCCCCCTTTACCATATCCTAGGTTGGAATAGTCTATTTTAGAGTCACTAGGAAATAAATCATTAATGTAGAAAAGTTGTTTCAAGCAATTCACATATTCACTTCTTCTCCCCCTTTCTCCAGAGGTCATTTGGAAGGCGGACCACATGTGGTATAACAAACAATATTATCTGCAGATGGAACTCCAAGTATGTGCGGAATGAAAGGACTAGCCTTAATTCTCTACAGTGGACTTGGAAATGGTAATTGGTAAAGTAATGCACTTTAGTTTTTCCCTATATAGAACACTAACACCTGACCCTAGTCTAATAGGAGATTATATTTGGGTGTCATAGACCTAGAAAGGACCTCTGAGATCATCAAGCCTAACCTCCTTATTTTGTAGATGAGGAAACTGAGTCCTAGGGAGGTTAAGTGACTTGTCTAAGGTCACGTGGGTATTACATGTAAAGGAACCCAGGTCCTCTGACTTCCCAGTCAATGCTCTTTCCACCCTGCCACATTGCCTTTTAAGGTCTAGCTGAAACGACAATGGGGAGAAGAAATGATACTCTATTTTTGGGAAGAGACTATCAGTGATATTTTTGAGGGAGCTAAAGTTTTGCAATACTCACATCATCTTAATTCAACAAACATTTATTAATACTGCCTCCTATGTACACTGTGTAAGATGTTAAGGATACAATAACAAAAAACAAAACAAAACAAAAAATCTGCTAACCTCAAGAAGGGAAAAACATTATGAACATTATGAATCTAACTCTTAATTATGTGCAGATTGCATGATCTGAGTTGAATTTTTAAAAAAAGTTTGGTAAAGACATAAGACAATAAAGATTTCAAATTTGTGAAAATCATGTTTTTAAAGGCTTTTTTTTCCTCTTCCCTCCCCCCTCCCTAGGTTTGTTTTCAGTTTATAAGTGCAGGGCTTTCTGACTTTTCGTGGGAGAATGCCTTCATCTTTTGTTAGGGTTCAAATTCATCTTTTTGGTCAAAACATGCCTGCAAAATTGCTTATTGCACTATTTTAGCATGAAATTGCAGGCCCCACTATGCAAAATGAGGCTTACTGTGGAATGCCCAACCAAAATAAATTATATATATTTGAAGCATTCCCCAGCGGATAGCACTAGATGACATCAGACTCTTTTTCAAAGGGGTGTATGACCTCTTACTACTAATTAGCTATTGGAATCACGGGCAAAAAAAAAAGATAAAGATTGCTTTATACAAGCATCTGCTGATGTGTTATGCAGGAGAGGTGAAGTAAACAGATGTCACCAGATGGCTCAGCATTTTAAAATAAAGTGCATTTATAAAAATAAACATGTCTTTCTTTACCTTAGTTAAAGACTAGTGATATCAAGACATAAAATCTTCAGTCCACCCTGCTCACAGCTGTCAGGAAAATCCTACTCAAATATAATTTGCATCATGTCACTTCCCTGCCAAAATCCCATAAGTTCTCTATTACCTATCAGATTAAATCTAAATGTAGCTTAGCATTCAAAACCCTCCAATATTTCACTATGACCTCATCTTTCATTATTATTCCTCTACACAGTATCTTCACTCCAATCAGGATGGGCTCCCATTCATTCTCCTATTTGTACCCTTTTGTATGTTCCTTATCTGCGTTGCAGAATTTTAAGTTCATATTTAGAGATGGGCCAGGTAGTCCAATCCCTTCATTTGACAAATGGAGAAACCAACGCCCAGGAAGGGAAATGCCTTGCTAAATGGTCACACAGATAGTAAGTGGTATAACCAGAATTTGAATCCAGATCTTCATACTCAAAATCCAGAGAAGACAGTGCAGGTATTGATCTACTCATTAATGCCCATTACTCTTTGCAAAACTCAGTTTATCTCTTCCTAGAAGAAACCTTTCCTGGTTAACTCAGCCCCACTTTGGATATTGACTTAGCTTTTTATTCCTTCAGTGTGTATGTACATTTGTAGTTTGCATTTGTACACCATTCACTTGTTCCTGTCCTCTATTTTATGTACATATATGTATATATACATATACACATATTTACACATATATGTACAGGCACACTTATGCACACATACGTGTATATTGCATATTGACATGCATGTATGTGGGGGGGTGTCTGTACAGATATCTCTGTGTATAGGTTCATGTATTATTATTCAGTTGCTCAGTCCTGTCCAACTCTTCGTGACTCCATGGACCATAGCACTCCAACACTGTCTATGGGGTTTTCTTGGCAAAGACATGGGAGCAGTTTGCCATTTCCTTCTCCAGAGATTAAGCAAATAGAGTTTAAGTGACTTGCCCAGAGTCACACAGCTAGTAAATGTCCAAGACCAGATTTGAACTCAGGTCTTCCTGACTCTAGGCCCAGTGCTCTATCCACTGAACCACCTAACTGCCTCCAGGTTCATGTATACATATGTGTATATATGTGCATGTATATATTATGTGTGTGTGTATACATACTGTTCTTACATGTACACATATGTACATGTACACATATGTAGGTTCGTATATACCTTGACTATAGATATGTATGTGTATAAGTAGAGATACATATTTCATCTGTGTATATGTATACATTTTATGTGTATGAATATATGTATATGTGTCTTCTACTTCTGTAGATCAACAAGCGTTTGTTATTTCCTCATTATTTGAGTTCAATAAACACTTGATAAATGAATAAATTAATGAAGACATGATAGGCATGCTCAACTAATATTCTCCTCTGTTGCCTCATCATGACATGGAAATGACCCTAGTTTCTTAATATCTGTTCCAACAGAGTGTAAACTCTAGCTGGTTCTACAAAGAAAGAAAGTGCCATCTTGGATTTTGTCTCCTGCAAACTAGGGTTCTCAACTTCTATTCTTCTTTTCCTTGAAGGATACATAAGCAATCTTCTCCATTCCCCATTCTTTTTAATTGAAAGCCTTGATTTTCATTAGACTTATAAAACACTCAGCAAATATGTTCTTACTAGCCTTTATTAGGTGTACTTCATCTCTTCCAAGCAATCGGTCATAGTTATATTTTGAACCATGTTCCACGAATCCAATTCTCTTTTTCAAGTGACACCTTCCTAGGCAGCTGTTCATTTTGTAAATTAATTTTTCTTCTTTGCCTCCAATGCATACCAATGAGAAACTTGTACCCCTATGGACTTCAGTTTCTTGTCCAAAACTTCATAAAGATTGGCGATGCTTTTAAGGTTCCTTCCACCACTGTCATTTGTGCCCATGTGAATCATCAGAAATGTGTAGATGTCTGTTTTGCTAAGTCTTGGAAAATTCTCTGATATATATTGGATATTTGCCTTGGGAAAACAACCTACCTCTTTATTGTCATAAGCTCAACAAATAGCTGACTCAGCACCCCTTAGTTGGGGGGAATTACCAACTCTGCTAATAGTCTTTTTCTTCTCCCTCTGACCTTTACTGGATGATCTTCCCTGATAGCTTTGTAGCTCCACCAGATCATTTTTAAGAATAATCAATGCCTTCCTCAGAGTATGAGGCTCCCTCCTCTTCAGGAAGAGTATCAAAAAAGTTTTTAATCTCAGATTATACATCTGTGCTTTTCCTTACCTCTTTCCTCTCTGTAACAGTTTTCCACTCTCCATCATCCTAACAATGGTCAAGTTTCTCCTCCAATCAATCAATCAAAAAACATTTATTAAAGGGGCAGCTAGGTGGTTAAAGTGCCAGGCCTAGAGTGAGAAAGCTTCATCTTCCTGAGTTCAAATCCAGCATCAGACACTTACTGTGTGACTTCGGGCAAGTTACTTAACCTGGTTTGCCTCAGTTTCCTTATCTGTAAAATGAGCTGGAAAAGGAAATGGAAAACTACTCTAATATCTTTGTCAAAAAAACTCCAAATGGTGTCACAAAGATATGACTAAACTAAACTTAATGAATGCTTTATTCATTCATGAGAATATGTGTGCTTTTTATGTGAAGGTTTTATCTTATTTACCAAATTGAAATATGTATGGGGAAAAGAAAAGGTATAGAGTCACCAAGAAATGTTTGACATCAAAGAATCCATATGATGTTTTCAGACTTATTTTAAGAGTTTTCCCCATTTCTTTGAAGGCTTCACAAAACTGGTGCCTGGTCACCATGGCAGTGAAGAGTGAAATATAATTCATCTCCAACTTGAAACAAGGTGTGTTCCAAAACTTCCTTTGTAATTCAATTGTCCCAATAAAAAGAATGGTATGGTGGTTAGGTATTCAGATCAGCCCACAAGAGTCAACTTAGCTACCTATGTGACCTTGATCATTTAGGACCATAACATTACAGATTTAGAGTTAGAAGGCATCTTAAAGGCCATCTAGTGGACCAATGTCCTCATTTTATGGATGAAGAACTGAAGTCCAGAGAGATTAAGTGATTTCCCCTAAAAGAAGACAAAGCTGATTCCAGTACTTGATTCACCTACATACAGCTTCCTGCCTCATGCCAGCCCTCTCCACCCAAACAATATGGGGTAGGCCAAGAACAAAGCTGCCCCAGGACTTAATTGGTTCTGGCTTCCCTGACAGCAGCTTCCTGGTCATCTAAGGGCTTAAGAAGTCCCAGCCTTGGGGAGTTTAAGACCCATTGGATTGCGTAATGGGACCTGGAGCCCTAAAAGGAAAAGACATGGTCTTTTTCCTATACATTTCAGCAGCCCAGATCACTGGCATCTCTCCCAAAGGCATCTGGCCCACCCCAGCCCACCTAGATACTTGACAGTCCTTTCACAGTCACTCTTGGCCCACCCCAGACTACTTAATATTTCTTTCACTATTACACCTGGCCCACCCCAGGCTATTTACCACTCCTTAATCCCATCCAATCTTTCCACTGTCCCTTTTATATATATATATATATATATATATATATATATATATATATATATATATATATATATATATATATGTAAAAGTATCAGTCTTACTCCCATTAAGTTGCAGATTCCTTAAGAATCTCCCCACACACACACACCCTACCTCCTTCTACTGGCATTACAATAAACTCCTCCTTGATTGGAAGAAGGTTTGAGTGTATGAACTCTTCCCAGGGGGATGCCACCCTGTTGCCTGACATTTCAGGGTTTCCAGCAATTCCAAACTGCATCACTTTAACTTGGTGAATTTTTGAAGCTCATTCAAGTACTTTTGCTGACCTGCAGTGTTTCTATACAGAAAACAAACAGGAAGAAGACATCAAGAGAAACCAAGGGTCACTGTATTCTTGTTGCACATCCTTATTGCTGTGTTAGAGTAAAGTAAACCTCCTTTGTTAAATGTTCAGTGACTTACAGATGCTTCATTTTATTCCAACATCAGACGTAAACTGAGAGCTGTGCCTCTGACAACAGCCGGGGCTGTCATCGTCTTTCAGAAGAGCACTTAGTGTCCTGATTTCCAGCACCCCCCAACCCCTCAACATGACAAACTTCAGCCATTTGTATTCCTATATCTTTAGCCCATGCTTCAGCTGTTTAGAAAAATAGTTAAATCTGAATTGAGCCTACTGCTATAAGTTGATGTCACCTTATGCAGCTCCAGAAGCTTTACTTGGTATTTTTGTTTTTTCCTTTAAAGTATATAAATATGAGTTTGCAAACATAATGCTCAAAAATTATATGAAGGGACATAGGATCATTTCTTTACTTAGAATCAGTTTTATTTTTGCCATCCACCACTTTTTCCCTACTATTTTCTCAGGTTCAACTACCCTATTACTGGCAGGGTACTTAGAATTGCTTCTCTCTGAAGCTAGCTCATTATTAATGGAACAGGATGAGTGGGCTCAAACACCAGCCCTCTTTCTCCCCCTCCCCCTTTTCTAGCTGCTGTGGCCAGGAATTCCCCTGCAGTCCAGCCAACCACCTCCACTTCTTCCTCTTGGCATTTCATGCTGGCATTACTTGATAAACGGTCTCCAACTGTGCCAGTGTTCTGACTGTCTCATTCCCTTTCTCTCTATTCTCTTTCTCCCCTCCCTCTTCATTTTCTCTTTTCTCCTTTCTTTTTTTTCCCCTCTGTCTCTCTCATTATGTCTAGAGTAAGAAAGAGAAAAGTTTTTATCTGAATTCTGGTGTTACTAATAATAGTTCCGTGCTCCAACCTTGTAACCTGTCACAACATTACCAACCTTTTATGTTTTAACCCCTGGTGAAAATTTCCATATCTCCTTCAGTCACCAGAAACATGAAATGAAAGACTTAGGTTTGGATACTTGAGGAAAGCTTAGTGGAACTGACACAATACATCGGGAGGATAGTGGTACCACAAGCCAAAGGTCGTGGTTAGAGATATGCCTCATGGCGTGGTAGCAGCTGACTTCTCATTGCTGAGGCTGGTTCTTGAGCCCGCTCATCTTGCTCCATTAGTAATGAGCTAGCTTCAGAGAGAAGCAATTCTAAGTACCTTGCCAGTAATAGAATAGTTGAACCTGAGAAAATCATAGCCTATAGAAACTTCCAAATATCCTTCTGCATCTGAGTTCATGTCCCATTTTGCAGAAGGATAAGAATCCCTGAGTTTTCATTTAAAAAGTGGACCTGCTGGTTAGGTGAGTAGAACATCATTTGAGGATTATGTTGTATTGTCAACACTACTGTCTTCTAGCAGAAGGATCTTCTAAGTTATAATAAAAAAATCAAATCATGCATTTCCTAGAACTCTTGGTTTTAGAACAGCTGTAATCTAGGAATCACTGGGGTCTGCAGTGGAAATAGCCTAGGAAGTAGGTGTTTTGGAATATTCTGTCCATCTCTTTTGGCAGCAAATCCTTTATGCCAAAGTCACCTGACTTGAGCTTAATGTAACAGATTTAAGGAGAAGATGGGTATTCAGAGCTGATTCTGACTGAACAAACAGTAACTATGGTAACCACAGGTAGAATGCTAGTGACCTGGCCACATAGAGAGATCAGAATTGCAAATAAAAAAATGTCTACTCTCTGAGAATCATTAAAAAAAATTAGTTCTTCTTTACCTCTCTTCTCGGTAGTGTGTAACTGATAAGATAAGCTTAAAACCACTTAGCTTCTATTGAACAGGACAAAGAGAGTGGCTCTACATGCTATATTGTCTTTGTTGTTCATCCTTCATTCTCAAAGAGGACCAATGGCATCAGGAGCGTGCTGTCTTAACTGGCACGTAAATTGGATTTAAGTGAGGCAGAGCTGTGCAAAGTCATCAGCCTCACTCTGTCCTCCAGAGTCATTGGAGTCCAGTGGCAAGACATAGGTCAACACGACTGGCAATGGCTTCCCTTAGGGAGTAAAGGCAAAGCAGATGGCAATGCCTCTTCTTCAATATTATTTCTACTGATAAAAATGACATTAGTTCTAATGTTGAAACATTTGACAGTGCCAAGGTCTTTGGGGGCAAAAATTTGTTTTTTTCTGGGTCTTCAATAGCACCTCAGTGAGCAATTAGCCAGTCTCACTTAAATCCAACCCAAGACTCTTGGGTTCAGAATCCTGGGTTGTCCCTATCAGAGTATGAGGGAAGAAGGTGATCTCTCTCTCAGGGTGCCACACTAGGCTGGCTAGCTCTCTGTGTGTGGTAGCTGGTTGGCAGTTGGATATACATGGAATAAAAAAGAATTTGGGGGAGACAAATCTAGCAGAAATTGAGAAAAATCTGAAGTAGAACAATTTCCAGGCCCCAATCTTAGTCCAAATTCTACTTCCAGGTTGAGAAAAGATCAGGGACAATTAAAAAGGACATAAAATGATTAAGGAAGATCAAGTAGATTTAGGGAGTCAGACCTGAAGAATTAGGTTCGGAAAGGATAAGGAGAAAGTAGATAGCAAGAAAAAGCAAGGTTAGTAAGAAAATGGACTGACAATTAGAGTGTAAAGCAAATTGAAAACCCATGCTACACGATAGTGTGACGAATGAAAAATCTGAGAGACAAGAGTTTCTGAGTAACTAATAATCAATTTGTTAATTAGGCTAGCTAATAATCAATAAAATGATGGTCAGTGGTTTCTCTCAGCAACGAAAGACAAAAAACATGAAGAGCCTGAAAGCCTTAAATATTTTTTTGAAAGAGAATGACCCTTATAAGTGAAAATCAAGCTTGACTGGTAGACATTTAATGAGGAGGTGAAGTTTTCCCCTCCTCCTGCTGAGAACGTGGCTTGATCATGAGACTCAGCCACCTCCAGCAATCTAAACAGGGGAATCCATTTCCATTCAGACCATGCTGGTTGATTTTCTCCATAAGCTGCTGGGTCACCCTAACTCTAATGGAGGAGTGCAAAGACAGGAACTCATTTCCTTGGCGTAAGAACTGATCTAGACTGGATCCTGTTTACACTCTAACAGAAGTTAGATTTAGTTGGGTAGGGTCATGCCCAAGATTGAATAGCATGTACCTTGAGGACTAGGACAATCTCCTCAATCAGCCATGTCCTACAGAGATTGATTTTTTTTTTTCACAGAGGCTGGGCCTTAAATGAGAAAATAAAAGGAGAAAAGCCTTGATTCTAATTTAATAATTGATTATTAATAAAACAAAATAATAATTTTTCTTAAGAGTTAAAAATTAATTCTTTGTCTCACTCACTTTCTCTATTCCTTTTTTTCCTCTCCTTGACCTGTTTTCCAGATCAGTTGTTTTTAATGCAGCACCTAATGTCCTCTCTATTTTTCTTCCAGTCTTTAGACTTAGTATTACTATTTCTTGATATCTCACAGATTAATTAACTTTCCTTTGTTCTGTTCTAATTTTCAGAGAGTCTGCTACTTTGGCAAGACTTTTTATTTCTTTTTTTTTAATTAATTTATTTATTTTCAGTTTTCAACAATCATTTCCATAAGCTTTTGAGTTTTAAATTTTCTCCCCCTCCCTCCTCACATCTCTCCCCAAGACAGCATGCAATCTGATATAGGCTCTATATATACATTCCTATTAAACATATTTTCACATTAGTCATGTTGTAAAGAAGAATCAGAATCAATGGGAGAAACCACAAGAAAGAGGAAACAAAACACAACAGAAGAAAAAAAAATAGCAAATAGAATGCTTCGATCTGCATTCAAACTCCATAGTTCTTTCTTTGGATGTAGATAGTATTTTCCATCATTAGGCCCTTGGAGATGTCTTAGATCCTTGCATTGCTGAGAAGGGTCAAGTCTATCAATATCAGTCATCACACAACGTGGCTGTTACTGTTACTGTGTACAACGTTCTTTGGTTCTGCTCACTTTACTCAGCATCAGTCCATACAAGTCTTTCCACATTTTTCCGAAGTCCGCTTGCTCATCATTTCTTACAGCACAACAGTATTCCATTACATTCCTATGCCACAACTTATTCAGCCATTCACCAATTGATGGGCATTCCCTCAATTTCTAGTTCTTAGGTTTTTTATTTCTTACAATAATCTGTTAATTCTCCTTCCAAGTCTTTCCTCTAGAGCTATTATTTTGTTTCCAGTTCTATCTTTTAGAGGTCTCATTTAACTAACAACATTATTTTTAAAATCTTGTTTCATATCTTCTAGAACTCTAGTTGACCTTGTGATCAAGCTGTATTTTTCACTAATTCATTAATTCTAGATGTGGAGAAGTGATTATCTTCTTCTGAGTTTATATCTTGGACATTTTTGCCCCTACAACAGCTATTTGTTGTGGATATCTTTTTGATTTTATCATTTTTCTAGCCTTTCTTCCTGAATGGTGACTTTGTGTTGGCGTCAGATTCTGCATATGTGTGGAGCGAATGTGCCTTTTTTGGTCCTGATTGATAGTCTCTGGAGTCCTAATGCTACTTCTTCTGTATATTGGGTGCTGTCTTCTTCAAAGATCTCAGGGAAGGCTTACAATAGGGAGCTACAAAATTTCAGTGTAATCTAAGCAGTCTGATCTAGAGTGAATACTCAACAAGGGGTTGTCTACCACCATTTATTGCCACTATTACTGACAATGAAGGGTGACTTGGCCATAAAAAGAATTAGGAGCAACATGTCAGTGTTGCAGAAATGCAGATTTAAACTACTTAGAAGGAAAAAATTCCTAACATATATATATATGTATGTATGTACATACACACACACACACACACACACACACACATATATATATATATAAATAGCTATGTGGCATGATGGATAATCTGCTGGCACTGGAATCAGGAGGAACTGTGTTCAAATCTGACTTCAGATGCTTCCTAGCTGTGAGATCCTGGGCAAGTTACTTAACCTATTTGCCTTAGTTTCCTCATCTGTAAAATGAACTGGAGAAGTACTCTTGTTTGGTCAAAAGTAAAATATGCCATGGCTTCTGTGCATGCTGTAGCTACCATTCTTCCTGTGCTTCTGGTTCTTTCTTTCTTTCTTTCTTGAACCTTGGTTGATTTTAGATATGAGGAGGCAGGGAGGGAAATGACAGCAATTTTTAGGACTATGACAATAGTCCTTTCTGAAGTGACATCTTTCTTAAATTCTCTTTCTTCTATATAATAAATCATCTTCCTACTTTATGTAATACCTTCCTTTCAAATGGTAGACCTTTATATCTTATGGTGATGACAAGGTGGGCTGAAAACCTAAGGACTGCCCTTTCTGTCTATCATATTTCCATCCATCTGTCTTCTTTAAGCTGTGCCTCAAGAGTAAGAAACAAGTCATAGACCAGACAAAGCACATAGATTAATGTTTATACCTAAATGTTAAATAATAAATTAGTAAGTTAGGCTACCAAAAGATAAAAAAACTCAACTTAGAGTAGGTACCCTGTGTTTTATGTTGAGTTCCACAAAACCTGTTGTTCTTAGGCCATTTTTATCTCCACCTAGATATCCCAAAGTCACTACAAATTCAAACATGTTCAAAAATGAATACATTATCCCCTACCCTTCCTCCTAACTTCTTATTTTTATGTTTATGGTATTTCTATATTTTCCAGTGCCCAACCCTGCAATCTTCTTTGAATTTCTTCCTTTTCACTCCACAACATGTTGTTGTTTGCCCTTCATTTTTGAAGAGGACCAATGACATCATGATGTTGGGGTAAAAATAGTGGATGATGAGCAATGTCTTGATTTGCTTGTGAATTGGAATTAAGTGAGGCAGAATTGCACAAAATCATCGGTCTCACTGTCTCTTCTGGGTTACTGAAGTCCGGTGACAAGAAAAAAGTCAAGTAGACTGGTGA
This sequence comes from Phascolarctos cinereus, assembly GCF_003287225.1. Classification (NCBI taxonomy): domain Eukaryota; kingdom Metazoa; phylum Chordata; class Mammalia; order Diprotodontia; family Phascolarctidae; genus Phascolarctos; species Phascolarctos cinereus. Next base: position 181,991,959 of record NW_027556180.1, on the reverse strand, counting down.
TGGCCTAGGATGCAGTGGATGGCCTTGGTATCTTTGATGTCTGACCAAACGCTAAGTGCTCCACAGCACCTGCTTCAGCTGCTTTCATGGCTGTTGGAACAAACTGTTTTCATCTGCCCATTCCACTGGGGAAAGTCTTCACATGCTTGGGATAGGCACCCCTCTGCCTCACCAACAGATCTGAGGCCCATGGGTTATCCTCAACCAGGTTTATCCCATGTACTGAGATGGTTTACTGGCATATGGCCACTGCACATGCTACAGCTTCTTGGAACCACATGTGAGAGTTGAGTGACATGGTGGATAAGCAACCGTGAAAAGGACTCACACCAGATGTGGTAGTCCTCCCTGAACACCCCATACATCCCACCTCACTCCATATACCCAATCAGTTGCCAAGTTCTGTTGATTTTACCTTGGGAGGATTCCTTGCCTCTTGTCTTTTCTCTCCATTTACATGACTACTAATCTAATTCAGAGACTTATTATCTCTAGACTCCTGTAGCACCCAACCGGTTTCCCTGGGCCAGTTGTTTACCCTAACTAATTCATGCACCATGCATCACACCCAGAATCACAGATTTAGAGCTGGATAGGACCTTAGAGATCATTGAATTCAATCCCCCTCATTTTCCAGATGAGGACAAAGAACCCCAGAGTAGTTAAGTAATTTGCCCAGTGTCACAAAAGAATTAAGCAGCAGAGCCATGATTCAAACCTCAGTCCTGTGATTGTGGTCCAGCCCTCTTTCTACTGTGATTCATTTACTCCAAATGAATCTTCCTAATGTACAGGTCTAACTATGTCACTTCTTGTAAAAAGAAACAAACAAACAAAAAACAATTCTATTATCTATAGGACAAAAAACTAACTACTTAGCCCGGCACTTAAGGCCTTACATAGTTTGTCTCCAACCTATCTTGCCAGCTCTATTTCACCTCCTTACCTACTATTTACTTACCACTCAGGCAAGGTAGTAGAGTGGATAGAGCATGACACCTGGATGTAGGAAGACTTGAATTCAGGTCCTATCTCATCCACTCACTAGCTGTGTGAGTCTAGGCATAACCTCTCAGCCTCAATTTCCTCATATGTAAAATGAAGGTACTAAGAGCACCTACCTCACAGGGTTGTTGGTGAGGAATGAGATAACAGGCGTGAAAGGGGATTCCCATGTTGGAAATGGAGGCTGCACTAGATGGCCTAAGGTCCTTTCTAACTTTGAAGAACCTAGGATTAGATGAATAAGGGTCTAGATATGTGCTAATAAGGTCAAAAGGAAGGTCCTGGGTGAATTACAAAGGTCTGTATTAGATTTTCTAGGGATGCCTCAGAATCAGGCAGTAATGTTGATATAGTACATCAGCTGTCTGACAATCCCACAAAGAAGCTGACTGATTAAATGATAGCCTCAAGGAGTCTGCTCAAGCCAGAGGAAGCCTTAATTTCCTTTATTTGTCTTGCTCCATGGTTGTTGTTTTTTTCTTAAACTAGAAAAAACCTTCAGGGAATTGAGGAAATAGCCTAGCCCACTTTTCTAATTTGTCCTCATAGAAAAACAAAAAAACCCCACAAGTACAGAAGGGAAGAGAATTTCTGTTTATAAGGAAGCACTGATAAGCAGGACAGCTTTGAAAGTAACTTGTGGGATTATAAACTTTTTCTAAAAAGTTGTATGAAATGAAGATTCACAGTTTCATATACAAGTCTCTTTTTGTGTTATGTTATCTTCTGATGTTTAAGCTCATAATAAAAAAGGGGGATGGGGAAGCACAAGGAAACAGGTACCAGTATCTAATGCCAGTATATGCCTCATTGAAGGGTGATGCTTTTGAACTATACCTGAAATCTTTATAAGTAAGAAATAAACCATAAATACTACACAGAAAGCATACTGGCTTCATTAATGCAGGGATTCATTTATTTATATCTCAAATTTCAAAATAACTAAAAATTAAAGAGGCTATAAAAAGAATCCTTGTATGGAACAAATGTTAAAAAACAACTTTTAGGAACAAGTTCTCCATTCTTGCTGTATTGATGTAAGAATTTTGTTGCACTCTAAAGTACAGAGTTTTCAGAGTGGAAAGTTATGATTGAATAAGGCAGAGGATGGGTTTTAGACAGGGGTTCTTAACCTGGGGTCTATAAGTCTGTGAATAGATGTCATAAGGTCCATAAATTTGGATGGGGAAAAAAATTACATCTTTATTTTCAATAACCTCTCACTAAAATTTAGCATTTCCTTCAATTATTTAAAATATTACTCTGAGAAGGGGGTACAGAAGTTTCACTACACTGCCAAAGAGGTCCATAACACACACACAAAAGGTTAAAACCTAATCTAACTAATGCATTGTTGGTGGAGTTGTGAACTGATCCAACTCTTCTGGTGAGCAATTTGGAATTGTACCCAAAGGGCTGTAAAACCATGCATACTTCTCTGATCCTTCAATACTACTACTAAGTCTGTATCCCAAAGAGATTTTTAAAGAGTAGGGAGGAAGATAGACAGGACCTATCTGTACAAAAATATTTAGAGCAGTTCTTTTTGTGTGGCAAAGAATTGGAAGTTTAGAGATGCCCCTCAACTGGGGAATGGCTGAACAAGTTATGGCATATGGTTGTAGTGGAATACCATTGTTGCTATAAAAAATGATAAGCAGGATGTTTTCAGAAAAACCTGGGAAGACTTACACGAACTGATACAAAGTGAAGTGGGCAGAACGAGAAGAACATCGTACATAGTAACAGCAGTACTGTGACAATGATGTGAACGACTTAACTATTCTCAGCAATACAATGATCCAAGACAATTCCAAAAGATTCATGATGAAAAATGCTATCCACCTCCAGAGAAAGAACTGATAGAGTCTGAGTGCAGATCAAAGCATTCTATTTTTCACTTTATTTTTTTGTGTGGTTTTTTTTTGAGGGGGTCTGTGTCTTCTTTTACAATATGACTACTATGGAAGTTTTATATGATAGCACATGTATAACCTATATCAATTTGTTTATTGTATCAGGGAGAAGGGAAGGGATAGAGGAAGAGAGAGAATTTAGAACTCAAAATTTTTAAAAATGAATGTTCAAAACAGTTCTTACATGTAGTTGGGGGAAAATAAAATATTATTTGAAACTAAAAAAAAAAAGAACTCCTGGTCTAGGAAATATTTTGTTTATATGTTGTTGTTGGTTTTTTAAAGCATAAGCAATGCACCAACATCGTTCTAACAGAAAATAAATAATCCAATAATAAGTCATGAAACCACTTGAAATATGTATTTAAGAATTTATGGGTGCTATGAATTCCATTCAGCAGGATTTCTCTAAGATTAGATTACTTTGAAAATCCATGGTAAAATTTAATAACATTAAAATTAATTTGCAGGCCTTCTGAATTTAGGCATGCGATAAAACCTCGTTAACTGAGGTTCACTTATTTGGAATTCAACTTAGCTCAGATACAGGCTGAACTTGGTTTTTGCATTATGGGAAAAATTGGCTTGCTAAGCAAATTAGTGTTGTAAACAAAATGTAAGGGAAACAGACTATTTAGTAATAATGCTTTACTTTTGTATAACACTTTACAGTTAATAAAGTACTCTCACTTTCATACAACAAGCCTATCAACTATTCTGGGTGCAAGTATTACTATTCCTACTTTATGTGAAAGAGAAAATTTGGATCTCGGAGAAAGTAAATGACTTGTTGAAGTCAGTAGATAGATCTAAGGTCTAAAGTTAATGAAAATGCCCTTTCTACTATAGCACTTTAAGAAAGCCAACTTTATAAAAAAAAATAATTTTTAAGCAACATTAGTAGCACTCATTTGTATGCCAATCCATGTGCTCATTATATATGACCTTCTACTAGGGACCTCTATTTGACACCACTTCATTAGCTGCTAATTCTCCTTACAGTATGCAATGTACTTAAAGATAATTAAACTGCATTTCAACTTTTTACTAATTTAGACAAACTTTTCTATTACTCTAGGCCTCAACCCATGCCCAGTTCCTTGGTCATTTAAAAAAATAAAAGAGTTTGTTGCTTTTCTTTTAGGTATAAATAGTAAAGAAGTCCTACTAAATTTTTTTAGGGTTTTCCTTGGTGGCTATTGCTTTAACATATAATCTTCTACAAGGCAGGAACAATATTTTGACTATATTCCAAATAGCTTGGTAGTAACTGGACAAATATTAAACAGCAGTAACAATTAACCGGTTAAGAAAAAATATGATTTATATTGTCGACAGACAAAAAGGGGATAAGACAAATTGACCTTACCAGAAAAACAAAAGATTGAGGGATTTCTATGGGTGCATTTTAAGAATAATTATTAAAGCAAAGTTAACAGGTTTTGAAGAGGAAAAGACTTCCATTTATGTAAAAAAAATAGTCCATATGTGGTGAAGTCAGTAATTGAAACAAAAGGCAGATATCATCCTGATGTTTCTGTAAGCTGTAACCGACCTTCAAAAAAGTTGAAGTCCATGGAGAAAGAAATTAAAGGTCTTGGAAACAAGGATAATTTTGTTTAAAAATGCATGGAGCTCTTTGATAATATAGTTTGGTTGGTGAAGTGCCAGGAATTGAGATCCAGCCACATGAACAAAGCTACAGTATTTCATGACACTAAATGAAATCAAAATTTTAAAAGGATAATTTCAGCAGCTTTACAGTTACTTTCTAAGGGATCACTTACAACCACAACTCTGCAGCTGGGACCAGAAGTTATCTGGGTTCCCTCAGTGACTGAAAGAGAAGACAAAAGAAGGTCTTGGTGCCAGTCTGTGATTCAGGTCGACAGATTCATTGTCTCCAATTCAGTTTTGAAATCAAGCAGCCCATTCTGAATGGGTCTTATGTGACCCCTAAGTGTGCCATCGATTAATATAGTAACTTCTTGTTAACTTATGCTGGAAGGGAATTATTCTTCGGCCAGAAGTTTTTCACTTGAGGGAACAAAAAGGAAGAACAGGAGTCATGGGTTGGTTTCTTGCAGAATCTTGCAGAATTTACTCTGCTTTTCTCATTCTGCATGCATGACCCAGCCAGGTTTATGATGCAGCCCTTTTCTGGTAAAGAGACTTCCCTTTTCAGGATCAAGGCACGAAATTCCTGCATCACTCCTTATCCTTCACTCCCATCCCCACCCCCATCTGCAACGTTGACATTTTTTTAACCTCTAATTTATCTCTAAAGCTGTTTGGTCAGGTTGCAAATGTTTAGAACCCTAAGATAACTACAGGTGATACTGATAGATATCCACAATGCAACTTATTTTTTCTAATTTACCAAAAAAGCTTGTTGTGAGCTTCACTTACTCCCAGCAGGCTTAGAAAGAAATTTGTGACCAGCACCCAACAAAAAGAATGATTTTGTAATTGTCTCCATGTTGATGATGGTGATTTATCTAATATTTTCCTAAATTTTATATATTTATATGTATAATATGTGCACATATATTATACATATATTATATACATACATACAAATGCATGTATTGTATATATGTTAAGCATTCAATTAATATTTGTTGAATGAATGAAGTTCCAATGTGAAAAAAATTTCTTAGGAGAAGCTGAATTTTTCCCTTCTTTTTATCTCTCTCCTAATCTCAGATAAAGTTTCTTTCTTATTATACCTCTCCTGATTTAACAAGGCAATTCAGAACTAGAAGAATCTGCAATTTCTCAGTTCTACCAACCAACCATATTGAGCATGGCAGAGAGTATATGCAGGATTGTAGAGGAAGCATCCATATAAAGTAAGGAGAAGCCAGGAAGGACAGAGGGAAAAAAAACAGTACAATCCCCTAATATCATAACTATAATGTCGTTGGCCATGGGTATTACAAACAAGACTAACTCTCATGCTATTACTCTTGTTTTTTTACTTCCCCCTTTAGCGGCAGTTCTGATGGCCACCGAAAAAACTTCCTCTTGCCATGGCTTGTCTTTTTAATACTCTGCTTCTCAGCCAGGTTGGTTAGAACCATGCCGCCTTAATCCAATTGATAACACTGCAAAAAGAAATCTATAACTGTTTGCTGTTGGTGGTGTTACAAAGCAAAATTTCATATTATTGGTAATATTTCTGAGCTTTCTTTATAGCCCAGCCCAGATTGCCACTTCTTTCATGTAGCTTTGCCTGATTTTCCTAGCTAAAGGTGATCCTTCCCTTTTAAAATCTTTCCTAACAATTAATTTAACCTCTTCTATGCATTTGATGGGGTCAAAAGAACAAAGTTATCAGAGACATAGAAGAGCTGATTTTGATTTCAGCTCTTCCAGTGTGACTTTGGGGAAATCCTTTAAGGTCAGTGAACTTCAGTTTTCTCATCTGCAAAATGAAGAAAATAATACTTGCACTGCCTACTTCACCAGGTTGCTTTGAGGAAACAGCTTTTAAGTGCTACCAAAATGCACCTTACAATCATATTCTAACTTGAATTATGTTCTTGATTCCTCCCTCCCATTAAACTGTAAGCTTTTTGAGGGCAGTGCTATTTTTCATCCTACATCTATCACTTTCTAATCTGTGTGACCTTGGACAAGCTGATGAACCTCTGCAGGCTTCAGTCTCCTCATCTGCAAAATGAATAGATAGCCTCAGAGATCCTTTCTAGCTCCTGATGCTATTATCTTATGATTTTTGTATTTGCTAAGGGAAGGAAGGAAGGAAGGAAGGAAGGAAGGAAGGAAGGAAGGAAGGAAGGAAGGAAGGAAGGAAGGAAGGAAGGAAGGAAGGAAGGAAGGAAGGAGGAAGGAAGGAAAAAAGAAAGGGAGGGAGAGAAGGAAAGAAGGAACAGAGCGAGGGAGGGAGGAAGATCTTTTCCATTACAAACCAACTATCTTACCTAGCTAAAGAGCAGCTGGGAAGTCTTGCACCTTGCCCAAAGTCAAAGTTGAATGGATATTGATGATGGAAGAAGGACCATTTTAGTAATAATAGGCCTGATAAGATTTCATCAAAAAAACACATGCATGTCAATTTAATAGAAATGTTTCTATCTCCAAATACTGGCTTTAAAAATAAACATTTGCCATTAGTGGGAACTAGCTCCACATTATTTTCTTAGACTAGAACATACCAGATTGTCCAGTTACTGAACGTGGAGGAACTTAACAAATAAGCCCACTACAGACCTCATTTAACAAAGCAAGTAAAATAGTATTTCAGTGAGAGCAAATGGAAAAAAAAAGGCCAAGATTATTTATGACAATTAGACCTTTAGGAAAAGTAGCAAAGAAATTGTCATTTAATGCCAGAATCCTCCACTCACTCATTATCTGCACCGAACAGCATACTTTGGCAATGGTGGGTCAATGTATTTCCCCCTCCCCATGTTGTCTCTATCCACAGAATTTGAATCTATTAACATAGTTAGAAACCAAATTCTGTACAGTGAAAAACATTTAGTAAGACAACCTTCAGTTGCACAGAGAAAGCTTTCTGACAGGTAATCTTATACCAGTATGTTGGAGTTTACATTCTGCTAGTTTCAAAGTCTTTAATAACTTAGGGATTTTGTTTTGTTTTGTTTTGCATTTAAATAAACATTCTCTAGTTTGAAACTATGCATTCATTCATTAATTCAATAAACATTTATTAAATGACTACTATACACAGAGTACTGTGCTAGCCTCTGGGAAAGATATACAGATAAATGAGATGACCCTGTAAATTCAAACAACTCACCATTTAGTGAGAGAACAATATATGCACGATGCAAAATTGGCACATTAGACCTGCATAAGAAGAATAACAAGTATTAATGTTAGGCAGCATAGTAGATAGAGTACTGGACCTGAAATCAGGAAGACCTGAGTTCCAATCTGACCTCAGATGCTTATTAACAGTATGATCATGGGCAAGTCTGCCTCTGAATACTTCACTTTCCTCATCTTTAAAGTGGAGATATTAAAATTGTTTGTCTTCTCAATGAGGGAAGGAGGGAGAGAATTTGGAACTCAAAATCGTAAAAAATGAATGCTAAAAAATTCAAAAGCATATGGAAGTGATTGTTGATAAATCAAAATAAATTAATAAAAAAGAGAAAAAAATGAATGCTACAAATTGTTTTTACGTGTAGTTGTAAAAAAAAGCACATATATGTATATATATACGTGAGGATATTGATAGCACCAACCTCTCAGGGTTGCTGTAGGGTAAAATTGGATAATATTTGTAAAGTACTTTATAAATCTTTTAGTACTAGCAATTATTATTATTATTATTATTATGTCATATAGACAAGTGGTCACTTTTTTCATTTTTTAATTTACAAATTTTATTTAGTCTCACTTCAACCTTCACCCCAATGGTGAAAAAAAAGAAAAAAGAAAAACAAAATCCTTGTAACAAACATGGATGGTCAAATAAAACAAATTGCCATGTTGGCCATGTCCAAAATTATATGTTTCATTCTACATTTTCAGTCAATCACGTTGCTATTAGGAAAGTGAGTGGCATGGCTCATCATCATTTTTCTGGTTGGTCATCACATTGATCAGAGTTCTTAAGTCTTTCAAAGTTGTTTGTCTTTATGGTTTTTGTCATTGTATAAATTGTACTCCTAACTCTGCTCATTTCATTCCACATCATTTCATCCAAGTCTGCCTGGGTTTCTCTGAAACTATCCCTTTTTGTCATTTCTTATGGCGCAATAGCATTCTATTACATTCATGTACCAAAATTTACTCAGCTGTCCTCCAATCAATGGGCACCTCCAGTTCCTTGCCAGTACAAAAAGAACTACCCTAAATATTTTTGTGCTTATGAGCCATTTTTCCTCTGTTTTGTGGATTTCTTTGTAGGAAAAAAAAACTAGTGCTGGTATCAACATGAGTACTTTGCAGGGCCAGTGGATCAGAAAAAGCTCAATAGAGAAGGTTTTATTTAAGTTGAATCTTGAACTATAGTGTCAATGAACAGAAAGGCATGGCAAAAACGGAGAACAACAGGACCAAAGAGATGCAGAAGTTTGGAGACCAGAAAGAAAATGTGGGATTTTTTACCACCCTCTCCACTCCTCCCTCCACCCTCCATAATATGTTCATGTAGATAAGAGAACAGAAGAGAGATCCAATTCACCTGGATCAATCTTTATTGAGCGACCTCTATGCTCATAATTTTTCTAGGTGCCATAGGAGATAGATAAGTATAACATGTAGTGTCTTAAATCTTCCGTGAATTCCAGTCTCATCGGGGAGACAAAACACCACACATGGAACAGTTATATGATATTGTGTATAATTACAAATTTCTTTGTGCCATAGTTATTAATGTATGAAATAACAGGTCAGGACAAGAAAAACAAAAATATAAGTGTTTTATATGCATTATCTCATCTTATCCTCATAAGAACCCTGTGAAATGGGTGCTATTATTATCTTCATTTTATAGATGGGGAAACTAAGGTATGTCTGTACCATACCTTCTTACTAGACTCGAAGTTACATAAAAGTAGAAGCTGCTTATCTAGCTAAGCTGTGTGTCTTTCACAGGGTTCCATACACAGTAGGTGCTTAATAAATGTTTGCTAGATTTGTTGAATTTCAACAGATATACATATACATGGAGAGACATCTCTGAGACAGAGACAGAGACAGAGAGAGCAAGCTAATTCCCTCTCAAATGCAGCCTGTGTTGGCCAAATAAAGGAACGGAGAAAGGTACAATTTCACTACATAGACAGGCACAGCTGGAATAAAGGTTCCCCCATTATCAAGTTACCCTTGAATATCTATAATCTGTTCAGCTGTCCAATGTTAATAGATGGAATGTGGTAAAGAAAGAAGATGGGAACTGGAGTGGATATAGCAGAGAGAAGTTTTTTAGTTCAAGAGACTGTAATTTCACCCTTTTCCCCTCGGTTTTTCATATTCATTTTCTAGTATTTTCTGGGATTTTGTCTGTTGAAAACCCTAGACCTGGTCACTATTTATAGACAGAGCCACTTTTAAGTGGCCAGGCTTCAAAAGGCTGGGGGAGGGAGTGGAATTCTTCCATCTCCTTTCTTTGAAGCTTCGACAGCAGGCAGAAGTTTCACTAGTTAGTTAGCACATAACTCTGGGATCTTAATTTTATGTTGATCTGCCTGAGAATCTATGTTGTAAAATCAATTAGAGAAGGAAGAAAAGTTGCAATGGACCTTGTTGGAAGTGTAAGAACCACAGAACATAGAGCTCCATGTGATTTAACATGGCTGTGGACTGCTCAACAAGATTCCCAGTTACAACTCTTAGAACAGGATGTTTTCAGCAGGAAGTATAAAAATCTACCAGGGTGGGGGAATTATCTGCTTTGGGCATTTCAGGAATTCTTAATAGAGACTTAATTTTCTCATCTGTAAAATGGGGATAATCATAGCACCCAATTCACATAAGATTTAAGATAAAATGAGACAGTGTATATAAAGTGCTTTGCAAACCTTAAAGTGCTATATAATTGCTACTTTTTTTTCTCGTCCTGTTATTCCATTGGTGTTGTGATCTCCAAGTGAGGACATGGTCCACCAATGCTGATCTGCAGCTGTTCTGTGAGCCTCCTGGCTGTTCTATAAGCAAGATACTCCATCTCTTGGCTCTAGGCATTTTCTCTGGCTATGCCCCATTCCTGGAATGCTCTACCTTCTCCACTACAACTGCTGACCTCACTGACTTCCTTGAAGTCCCAACTAAAATTTCACCTTTTACAGGACATCTTCTTAACCCCTCTTAATTCCAGTGCTTTCCTCCTATTAGTTATTTTCTATTTGTCTTGTATATACCTATATAGCTTGCTCTCTCGTTCTGTGTGTATATGTTTGCTAGATATATATATATACATATATATATATATATATACTATACTATATATACTCTATATATGCTAGATATATATGTACATATCTGTGTATATATATATATGTATGTATGTATAGATATATAGATATTTGTTTTCATGTTGTTTCCTCTATTAGATTGTAAGCTCCTTGAGGGCAGGAACCGTCTTTTGCCTCTTTTTGTATCCCCAGCACTTAGCACAGTGCTTGGCACATAGTAGGTGCTTAATAATATGTATTTATTGATTGATTGATCCTGGAGGCAATAGGAAGCCACTGGAGTTTATCGAGTAGGAAGGTGACATGGTGTGACTTGTGCTTTAGGAAAATCACTTTGGTGGCTGAATAAAGAATGGGTTGGAATTGGGAAAGACTTGAGGCAGACAGACCCACCAGCATACCATTGCAACAATCTAGACATGTGGTGATAAAGACCTACACCAGAGTGGTAGCAATGTAAAAGGAAAGAAGTTGACTGGAACACTGATGTTAAGTACTTCACCCAGGGCAGCTAGGCGGTGCATTGTATAGATTACCAGGCCTGGAGTTGAGAATTCTCATCTTCCTGAGTTCAAATCTGGTCTTAGACATTTACTAGCCATATGACCCCAGGCAAGTCACTTAATCCTGTTTGCCTCAGTTTCCTCATCTGTAAAATGAGCTGGAGAAGGAAATGGCAAACTACTTCAGTATCTTTGTCAAGAAGACCCCAAATGGGGTCATGAAGAGTCAAACATGACTGAAATGATGAAATACTAGATTAAGAATCAAGAGAACAGAATTCTAGTCCCATTTGGAATTATGTCACTATCTCACAGAGCAAGTCACTTAATGTCAGTTTTCTCATTTGTAAAATGGGTACAATAATTCTTACCTCAGGAAGACGTCACAAGACCAGAAATGCTTTGGTAGATATGAAGTACCTTCATTATGGGTTTTGAAATCCACTTTTGTGAAACAGTTTTTAAACCAAAACTGGCTGCATTTTCAGAGTAGCAATGAGGGTTCTCAATAGTTCGTAAGAGATAAAATCCAAGAAAATGTAGTGTGGGAGAGTGAATAAAGGGCTGGTCTTGGAGTCAGGCAGACCTGAGTTAGAGCTGTAACTATGGTGGGAGTTTTCCAACATGAAATTCCCTGTATTTGTGAAATCCCAGATCTAGACTAACCTCTCTTCCCTAAAAAAAAAATTCAAGAAGGAAGCCAGCAATAAAGCCCAGGGCTTCATGTCTATACAAATGTCTGTATACAATACACAGAGCATGATTAATAAACAGCGTGAATCTTGGAGGCGAATTTGACCTCCTAGCTATCCCTGAGACTTGGTGGAATGGAACTCATCATTAATAAAATCAGAAGGACATATATTATTCAAAAGGAACAGAACAGATTTTTTAAAAGATGGTAGCAGGGTAGCATTATGTATTTAAAAGATATCAGCAAGGAGAAGCCTTTTGGTGGAGATAAAAACTGAAGCAATATTGTTCTGCAAATGTATCATAGATCTTCTGGATGAGGAAGCGGGCAAGGAGTTCAGAAAACATCACAAGGCTGGCACAGAGGAATGAAATGGTAGTGATGAGGAACTTCTAGCATCTGGACATCTGCCAGACTTCTCTCTCTGCCAAAGGCAAAGCAGCTAATAAATCATTGACTTGCTTTAATTATAATTTCATTCTTCAAAAAGCTTAGGAAGCTATGAAGGCATTTCCTATTCTAATCAACAGGGAGGAACCAATTGCAGTAATATGACTAATGAGAACCTTGAGAGAAAGTGACCATTCTATCTTAGAATCTATAGTAGTAGAATTAAAGGCCAGGAAAATTCTCATGTATGCCCTGGATTTGTGGAGAATAAGTTTCAACCAATTCAAGTTCAACAAAAAATGTATTAAGTACCTACTTTGTGCAAAGCAATACCTTTGTTTAATGAGATGCACAGACTGAAATAAAACTGTCTATGTTTTCAGAGAGTTTACATTCTACTAAAAAGATGGTCACAGATACATAAATTTCAGAGGAAAGATAGTTAATGATCAGAAATTCTATAGAAGTCAGCTCAAGAAGGACAGGAAGTATCTGAGAATGAAATTTTGAAGATATAAGCAGAAACAATCCTAATGCAAAAGAAAGTGGTGACCTCCAAGTAGCAAAGATGATAAAAGTTTGAAGTATTTAGTGTTGGAAGGACTATGGGCTCCTAATAGCCTCCTAATGGAGCTGTGAAATTGCCTGATTATTCCAGAAAAAAATGAGAATCATGCAATAAGGGCCACATTTAGGTGAATTTGTGATGACTGAACCAAGTCACGAAAATGAGGAAGGGGGAAAAGTGCTCAACGTCGTGCCATTTTTAGACCATTTATAAAGTTTGATATCTATCAGTCCTTTAAATTTGAAGGGTTTAAGAGAACAATGACTTCAGTTTTAGAAGTGCTGAATTTGAGGTACTAGCAGGACATCGGGATGGAGATATCCATTTGACAACTTCACATGTTGAATTTAGTAGAAATTTCACAAGTGGAGATAAAGATTTGGGAGCTACCCACAAGAAAGGTCAATAGAAACTGTATGAAAGGGCACTTCTCATTTCCTGGATATAGTTTTGATAGAGTAAAAATAGGAGTTGTCTCAGAGCTACTCTTTCAGAAGAGTCCAATTGGCCTTATCTATGGCTAATGTCATCAAGAGTAATTCTCAACAAGAGCAATAGATTTGGAGGCAAGAACCTGGGTCCAAACCCCAGCTCTTCCACTTACTACATGTATAATGTGGGTCACAGCTTCTCAGGGCCTCAATTTCCTCAGCTGTATAATGAGAGATTAGATGATTTCTAAAAGGGCAGCTAGGTGACACACTGGATAGAGCACGGCCCTGAAGTCAGGAGGACCTGAGTTCAAATCCGGCCTCAGATCAAACACTTGATACTAGCTGTGTGACCCTGGGCAAGTCACTTAACTCCAATTGCCTTTTTAAAAAAAATCCGAAGGAAATAAATTACATAGATGATCTCTAAAGTCTCTTCCAGTTCTAAATCTGTGATTCTATAACCCTATCAATTTCCCTCATAATTTGGCAAAATAAGGGCAATTCTCTGGCTCCCTCCTGAGACTCAAAGATATATAGAAATAGCTATCCTACCAGGGATCTTTGCTTTCCCAGGCAACACAAGGACCAGTAGGTCCAAGGAAGACCGGCTGACTCACAAAAGCCAATTTAGAATACTCCTAAGCCTGAAGGAGGTGAAGTCTCTGGTTCACAAGGCCTTTCAATAATAACTTGTCTTGTATCAGTCTGCACAAGAACTTAAGGCTAGGGAGACAGGTGAATGAAGACAGGAAGGCCTGGGAGCCTGGGAGGAGGGGTCAAATAACTTGAGGTCTCACATGATGAGGATGAAGAGCAAATTCATTAAGAGTGAAGGAGTAGGTATCCTATCCTGCCCAGAAAAGAGCCAGTAGATGTCTGTGAATAAGGAAAGGACCAGGACTGGGGAGAGGCAGTCTCAACAGGAGTAGAAGTGTGAAATAGAATTCAAGATCCAACAAAGTATAAACCAAAAGATGGAACTGGAAAAGGTTCAGGGTTTTATCAAATGACAAAATCTAAAGGACTGAGAAGGCATCAGGAAATAGGATATAGAAACAAAGACTTAGCCTAAGAGTTTAGTACTGTATCAAGAGGCATACCAGGATTTAATTATGGGGAATTTCAAGGCTCTGAGTTTATGATTCAATTTATTTTCAAAATATTTCAGCCTTTTACGGTGGTCATTTCACAGGTTAATGCAGGGAGCATTTCTTGTGTCAGTTGTTTATGTATAATCAGCTTACTGACTCATCAGAATTAAGATCAGAATTTAGAAGAAACAAGAAGAAAGAATAGTCATCATAAAAATAAAGCATCCACTGTAATTTCTCTTTGGACTTTCCAATCATCATTTACTCAATCACTGCTGGAGTAGCTGCGATTTTGAGTAGCCTGATTCGGGATAGAATTACTTCCTCTCAATTTACCATCTTTGCAAGTAATCCTTTAAGCTGAGTCTTAAGAGAGAGATTTTATGAGGTGGAGGTGAGGAGGGAGTATATTCTAGTAATAGGAGGTGGCCAGTGCCAAGGAATAGAGATGGGGGAGCAAAGTGTCAAGAATGAGGAACAGAAAGATCACAGAATGTGGTAGAAGTACAGTAATTTACAATGCTACTAGAAACATAGGTTGGTGCCAGGCTGTGAAGAGCTTTAAAAGCTAAACAGAGGAGTTTGTGGTTTCTCCTAGAGGCAATATTCAGTCACTGAGGTTGATTGGTGAAATGACTTGGTCAAATCTCTGCTTAAGAAAAATCACTTTGGCAGCTAGCTATGTGAAAGGTGAATTGGAATGGGGAGAGATTTGAGGAACGGTAACTAATTAGGAGGTCATTATAATAATCTAGGCAAGAGGTAGGCCTGAACTAAAGTGGTGACTGCATTAGTAGAGAGAAGTCAGATACTAAAGGTCCAGAGGTAGAAATTACAAGATTTGTCAACTGCTTAGATGTAATTTGGTAATTGATCAGAGGTAAGGGAGAATGAAGAGTCCCAGATAATGCTAATGTGGTTTTGAAAGTGGGAGAGTGGAAAAATACTGATGCCTTCAAGAGAAATGGGGAAGTTTGGAAAAGGGGTAGGTTGAGGGGAAAGATAATGAATTATGTTTTAGAGTTTAAAGTTATGTTGAGTTTAAGGTATCTCTGGGACATTCAGTTTAAAACATCAAATAAGCAATTGGTGATCTAAGACTAAAGCTCAGGTCAGTCAATCAATAAATATACTAAGTACCTACTAGGAGATAAGTATGAAAGAAAGAGAAGAAGGAAGGAAGGAAGGAAGGAAGGAAGGAAGGAAGGAAGGAAGGAAGGAAGGAAGGAAGGAAGGAAGGAAGGAAGGAAGGAAAAAATGTTGTCCTTGGCCTCAAGGAGTTTACAATCTATATGAAGAAAGACAATACTCAAAAGAAAGCTATAAAGGGGAAGAGGGGAAGAGCTGGTGGGAAATGAAGAGTCAGTTTCTCCTTTTAAATGGAGGCTTTAAGAGGAGTACTTTGCTTTGTCTACCCTCCCCTGCAACCCTCTGATCAGAGGGGCAAAGGGTACTGAAGAGATATGAGTACCAAAGCTGGTACAATCCCTTGGGTTGATGACTGAAAAGGCATGGCCAGAGACATAGGAGGCAGTACTGTCACAATTCATACAGGAAAGATTATCCAAGAGGAGAAGGTTAAGATGGACCCACATGAAAGGAATCAGAATTCTATTGAAATATTGAAGGATAAGTAAATGGATTTTCAATTCCAGAAAATTTTATTCTCCATGACAAGAAGATATTTGCTTTTTTTTTTTTTTGCAAATCAAAATTTGTGTTATAGTGCATTAGCCTCTGGTGAACAGTAATATAGAGTGGGTGCAAATTTCAAGTGCAGAGATTCTTAATTTTCAAACCTTACAGTTCAAAAATATCTTGTCAAGTTCTGGAGCTGCTATTCCCATTAGAGGATCCTTCCTACTGCTAAGCACATGGTTCCTATGGGACTAAGCCCCTTGGCAAATCATAGCCTTGGTAGCAGCAATTTCCTCTCTAGGGAGAGAGATTTCCCAAGAGGCCTTGAATGCTAATAGGCAAAAGTTTCCCTTAGAAATACTTCTCCTGTTAAGTTATAGCAGTAGTATTATCCAGTATTTCCTCTTCCTATCCTCAAATAATTTTTAAAAATTTATTTTACTTATTTTTGTTACATTTTGAGTTCTGAGTTGTTTCCCTCTCTGTCACTACCTCACAGTGCAGAAGGGAAACATTGGAAATAGATACATGTGAAATTATACATTTACTCCCATATATCAGTTCCTTCTCTGTAGGTGGACAGCATTTTCCTTCATAAGTCCTTTGTAATTGATTTGAATATTCATATTATTCAGAACAGCTTGTTCATTCACAGTTATTTTTTGAAAAATGTCTCTGTTACTATATGCAATATTCTCTTGGTTCTGTTCATTTCACTCTTCATTATTTAATGCAAGTCTTTTCATGTTTTTCTATAATCAACCCACTTGTCATTTCTTACATCACAATCATACACCACAACTTACCTAGCCATTCCCCTATTGATGGGCCTCCCCTCAATTTACAGTTCTTTGCTATCACAAAGAGAACTGCTATAAATATTTTAGAACATACAGGTTTCTTTTCCTTTTTCCCTAGTCACCTTGAGAAACAAAGTTCATAGTGGTTTTTCTGTGTCAAAGGTTATGCCTAGTTTTACAACTATTTGGACATAATTCCAGATTGCTTCCCAAAATGATTGGATCTGTTCTCAGTTACATCAACAGTGTATTAGTGTCACAATTTTTCCATGTCCCCTCCAACATTTGTCATTTCCTCCTTCTATCATTTTAGCCAATCTGGTAGGTATGAGATGGTAACTCAAAGTTATTTTAATTTGCATTTCTCTAACCAATAATGATTTAGAGCATTTTTTTCTTCTGACTATATATAGCTTCATGTTTTTCTCCCAAAAACTTCCTGTTCATATCTTTTGACACTTATTAATTGGGTAACAATTAATATTCTTATAAATTTGACTCTGTTTTCTATATATTTCAGCCTTTATCTGAGCAACTGTTTATAAAAGTTTTTTTATCCAATTTCTACTTTCCTTCTAATCTTAGCTACATTGGTTTTATTTATACAAAACCTTTTTAATTTAATCTAATTGAAATTATACATTTTACATCCCACAATGCTCTCCATCATTTGTTTTATTCGTACATTCTTCTCCTGTCCATAGATGTAAAGGTAAAATGTTTCACACTATTTTAATTTACTTATGTTGTCTCCCTTCATGTCTAAGGGCATATAACCATTTTGAGCTGATCTTGACAAATGGTATAAGATTTTGGTCTATACCTAGTTTCTGCCAACGTGTTTCCTGTTTGCCCAGCAATTTTTGCCAAATAGTGAGTTCTTATCCCAAAATCTTATATCTTTACATTCATCAAACAAAAGTTTACTATAATCATTTACTATTGTGTATTTTATACCTACTCTATTCCATTGATCCACCTTTCTATTTCTTAGCAAGTACCAGATAGTTTTAATAATTACCACCTTAAAATACAATTTAAGATCTGGTACTGTTAGGCCTCCTTCCTTTATGTATTTTTTGATTAATGGCTTTGCTATTCTTGACCTCTTGTTCTTCCAAAATGAATTTTGTTATTATTATTTTTTCTACTTCAATAAAATAATATTGGTAGTTTCATTAGGATGGCACTGAATAAGGAAATTAGTTTAGGTAGAGTTGTCATTTTTTTTATTATATGGGCTCAGCCCAACCATGAATAATTGATATTTCTCCAGTCATTTAAATCTGACTTTAATTGTATAAAAAGTATTTTATGACAATGTATGTTCGTGTAGTTCCTGGGTTTCTCTTGACAAGTATACTCCCAAGTATTTTACACTGTCTATGGTTATTTTAAATGAAATATCTCTCTCTTCTTGCAAGGTTTTGTTGGTAATATATAGAAATACTGATGATTTACATAGGTTTATTTTATATCTTGTTATTTTGCTAAAATTATTAATTGTTTCAACCATTTTTTTAGTTGAATCTCTGGGATATTCCAAGTATGCCATCATATCATCTACAAAAAGAAATAGTTTTATTTCCTCATTTTCCATTCTGATTCCTTCAGTTTCCCTTTCTTCTCTTATTGCTATTGCTAGCATTTCTAGTAAAATACTGAATAAAAGTGGCGATAACAGGCATCTTTATTTTATTCCTTATCTTATTGGGAAAGCTTCTAGCTTATCTCCATTACAGATAATACTTGATGGTGGTTATAGGTAAATGCTTCTTATCTTTTTAGAGAAAAATCCATTTATACCTATGTTTCAAGTGCTTTTTAAAAATTTATTTATTTATTTTTAGTTTTCAACATTCACTTCCATAAGATTTTGAGTTTTAAGTTTTCTACCCCTCCCTCCACTCCCTCCTCCCTAAGAGAGCATGCAATCTGATATAGGCTCTACATACACATTCATACTAAATGTATTTTCACATTAGTCATGCTATAAAGAAGAATTAGAACCAATGGGAAGAACCATGAGAAAGAAGAAACAAAACAACAATAACAACAACAAAAAGAGAACAAATAGTATGCTTCTATCAGCATTCAGACTCCAAAGTTCTTTCTCTGGATGTGGATAGCATTTTTCATCATGAATTTTTTGGAGTTGTCTTAAATCCTTGCAATTCCTGAGAATAGCTAAATCCATCAAAGTTAGTCATGTGCAATGTTACTGTGTACAATGTGCTCCTGGTTCTGCTCACTTCACTCAGCATCAGTTTATGTAAGTCTTTCCAGGTTTTTCTGAAGTCTACCTGCTCATCATTTCTTATAGTACAATAGCATTCCGTTACATTTCTATAATACAACTTGTTCAGCCATTTTCCAATTAATAGGCATCCTCTCAATTTCCAATTCTTTGCCACCACAAAAAGAACTGCTGTAAATATTTTTGTACATGTGGGTCCTTTTCCCATTTTTATGATCTCTTTGGGATACAGATGTAGAACTGGTATTGCTGGGTCAAAGTGTATGCACAGTTTTATAGCCCTTGGGGCATAGTTCCAAATTGCTCTCCAGAATGGTTGGATCAGTTCACAACTTCAACAACAATGCCTTAGTGGTCTAATTTTACCTCATCTTCTCCAACGTTTATCATTTTCCCATTTTGTCATGTTAGCCAATCTGATAGGTGTGATGTGGTACCTCATAGTTATTTTGATTTGCATTTCTCTAATCAATTTTAGATTTACAGCATTTTTTTCATATGACTATAAATACCTTTAATTTCTTCATATGAAAACTTCCTGTTCATACCTTTTGGCCATTTATCAAATGGAGAATGACTTGTATTCTTGTAAACTTAACTCAGTTCTCTTTATATTTTAGAAATGAGACCTTTATCAGAGACATTGGCTGTAAAAGATGTTTCCTAGCTTTCTGCTTCCCTTCTAATCTTGGTTGCATTGGCTTTGTTTGCGTAAAAACTTTCAATTTAGTGTAATCAAAATCATCCATTTTGTATTTCATTGGTCATAAATTCTTCCCTTCTCCATAAATCTGACAGGTAAACTATTCCTCACTTTCCTAGTTTACTTATAGTATCAGCCTCTATATCTAAATCATGTACCCATTTTGAGTTTATTTTGGTATATGGTGTATGTTGGTCTATACCAGTTCTGTCATACTGTTTTCCAGTTTTCCCAGCAGTTTTTGTTAAATAGTGAGTTCTTATCTTAGAAGCTGGAGTATTTGGGTTTATCAAGCAGTAGATTACTATAGTAACTGACTATTGTGTCTTGCATACCTAATCTCTTCCATTGATCCACTATTCTATTTCTTAGCCTTTACCAAATAGTTTTGATGATTACTGCTTTATAATGCAATTTAAGATCTGGTACAGCTAAGCCACCTTCCCTTGCATTTCTTTCATTAATTCTCTTGATATTCTGGACCTATTGTTCTTCCAGACGAATTTTGCTATTTTTTCTAGCTCTATAAAATACTTTTCAGTAGTTTGATTGGTATGGCACTGAATAAGTAAATTAATTCAGATAGAATTTTCTTTTTTCTTATATTAGCTCAGCCTACCCATGAACAACTGATATTTTTCCAAGTATTTAGATCTGACTTTATTTGAAAAGTGTTTTGTCATTGTGTTCATATAGTTTTGGCAGATAGATTCCCAAATATTTTATAATGTCTATGGTAATTTTAAGTGGAATTTCTCTTTCTATCTCTTGTTAATGGGCTTTGTTAGTAATATGTAGAAATGCCAATGATTTATGTGGGTTCATTTTATATCCTGCAACTTTGCTAAATTTGTTTATTATTTTAAGTGGTTTTTTATTTGATTCTCCAGGATTCTCCAATATACTATTATATCATCTGCAAAGAGTGATAGTTTTGTTTCTTCTTTGCCTATTCTAATTTCTTCAATTTCTTTTTCTTATTGCTAAAGCTAACATTTCTAGTACAATATTGAATAACAGTGGTAATAATGGACATCCTTGTTTCACCCCTGATCTTTTTGGAAATGCCTCTAACTTATCCCCATAACTTACAATGTTTGCTGATGCTTTTAGATAGATGCTACTCATCATTTTAAGGAAGACTCCATTTATTCCTATGCTCTCTAGTGTTTTTAATAGGAATGGGTGTTGTATTTTGTCAAAAGCTTTTTATGCATCTGTTGAGATAATCATATGATTTCTGTTAGTTTTGTTGTTGATATAGTCAATTACACTGACAGTTTTCCTAAAATTGAACCAGCCCTGCATTCCTGATATAAATCCTACCTGGTCTTAGTGTATTATCCTCAAGATAAGCTGCTGTAATCTCTTTGCTAATATTTTATTTAAAATTTCTGCATCTACGCTCATTAGAGAAATTGATCTACAACTGTTTTGGCTCTCCCTAGTTTAGGTATCAGCATCTTATTTGTATCATAAGAAGAATTTGGAAGGACTCCTTCTTTGCCTATTTTCCCAAATAGTTTATATGGTATTGGAATTAACTGGTTTTTTTTTAAATGTTTGGTAGAATTCACTTGTAAACCCATCTGGTCCTGATGCTTTTTTTTCTAAGAAAGCTCATTTATGTCCTGTTCAATTTATTTTTCTAAAATAGGTTTATTTAGATATTCTATTTCCTCTTCTGTTAATCTGTGCAAAATAATGCCTAACAATTACTTTAATTTTATCTTCATTTGTGGTTTATTAATCCTTTTCATTTTTTATACCAGTCATTTGGTTTTCTTTTCTCTTTTTAAAAATCATATTAACCAATGATTTGTTTGATTGTTTTTTTAAAAAAAACTCCTAGTTTTATTTATTAAGTTGGTGGTTTTCTTATATGCAATTTTTATTAATCTCACCTTTAATTTTCAGAATTTCCAATTTGGTGCGTAATTGGGGACTTTAAATTTGTTCTTTTTCTAACTTTTTAAAAAATTGCATATTCAATTAACTGATCTATTTTTTTTCTCTGTTTTATTGATGTAAGCATTTAGAGGAAATTTTCTTCTGATTACTGCTTTGGCTGCATTCCATAAGTTTTGGTATGCTGTCTCATTATTATCATTCTCTTTAATAAAATTATTTGTTATTTCTATAATTTGTTCTTTGACCTACTCATTCTTCAAGTTTAGGTTATTTAGTCTCCAGTTAATTTTTCACCTGTGTTTCCATAGTCCTTTATTAAATGTAATTTTATTGCATTGCGATCTGAACAGGATTCATTTAACATTTCTGCTTTTCTACATTTGACCATAAGGTTTTTATGCCCTGATATATAGCCCATTTTTGTAAAGGTGTCATGTACTGCTGAGAAAAAGGTATATTCTTTTCTATTTACATTCAATTCTCTCCTGATATCTATCATGTTTATCTTATCTAAGATTTTATTAATCCCCTTAACTTCTTTCTTTTTTTATTTTTGGTTAAATTTATCTAATTCTGAGAAGTGAATATGGTTGTGCTATCTATTTCCACCTCTAATTCATTTAACTTATCCTTTATAAATTTGGATGCTATAGCTTTTGAAGCATTTTGGTATTGATATTATTTTATTATCTATGGTACCTTTTTACATAATGGAATTTTCCTGCTGATATTTTTTATTTGCTTTTTAGGGAGACAATCAGGGTTAAGTGACTTGCCCATGGTCACACAGCTAGCAAGTGTTAACTTTCTGAGGCTGGATTTGAACTCAGGTCCTTCTGATTCCAAGCCCAGAGCTCTATTTACTGTGCCACCCAGCTGCCCCCTGCTGATCTATTTTAATTAAATCTAGTTTAGCTTCAATTTTGTCTGAGATCATGATTGTTACTCCTGCCTTTTTTACATCCTCTGAAGCTTAAAAAAATTCTACTACAGCCCTTTATTTTTATCTATATGCATTTTTCATTTTTAAATGTGTTTCTTGTAAATAACATATTGTCAAGTTCTGATTTTTGAAGTTATAATTACTAGTTGTGTATTTCCTCCATTCCATTTTCCCCTACTGATTATCCTTTTCTCTCTTTCTCTTTTTATCCTATTCTTCCTCAGAAGTCTATTCTACTTCTGACCACTGCCTCCCTTCTAAGAGGCACACCCTTCTAGGAGTCCCTCCCTTATTCTATCCCCTAGCCCTCCTTTTCTTAATCCACACACCCTTCTAAGAGTCTCTCCTTTATTTTAGCCCCTTGCACTTTTGTAATTTGGCTTCTGACCCCATCATTTAAGTGAAACTAGCTACCAAAATCTCTTAATAAATCTGATTGCTTCTTCTCATTCCTCATTCTTCTTGAGGCAACTTTTAATCCTGTTGACAGCCTTTTCTTCCCAGGTACTCTCTACTCCCTCATCTTTCATATACTTTGTACATCTTTTATACATCCTACCTGCCTGAACACTCTTTCTCAGTCTTCATTGTGGATCACCAACCACATCTAGAGCCCTACGTATGGGTATACTCAAGGTCTCTGTCCTAAGCCTTCTCTCTTTCTCCCTTTCTGTCTCTGTCTCTGTCTGTCTCTCTCTCTCTTTCAAATTTCAACATCAGTTATCATTTTGCATATGATTGCCATCTCCTGAATTCCATATCTGAATCACCAACTTCCAGCATGATATTTCTACCCAGATGACTCATAGACAACTCATACTCACAATGTCCAAAATGGAATTTATTTTCTTCCTTACCCCAAATATGCTCTTCCTCCAAAATTCTCTAGTTCTATTAAGGGTAAAATAATTCTTATATTCATTCACATTTGCAACATAGGGGTTGTATTCAATTTTTGATTATCCACGATCCTCTATATCTAATCAGTTGTCAAGTTTCATTAGTCTACCTTAACAACATCTTTCATATTTAATCCCTTCTCTCAATTAATATAGCTAACACATTAGTCCTGCCCCCATCACTTCTCTCATTGACTACTTTCATTTGATATTTAAAAACTTTCAGAATCTGTCTCTAGTCTGCCCATCGATCCTTATTTCACATTATTTTCCTTACTTCACTCCATATTCCATCCAAAATATTATATTTGCCTTTCTCCATATGTAACCTTATATCTCCTGACTCCATGATTTGCATTCCCTACTCCAGTTCTTAGAATGCCTTACTTTCTTCAAGGCTCAACCCAATTCCCACATCCCATGTGAGGCTTTTACTGATCCCCCATTATGTTAGCATTTTCTCCCATCCCTCCAAATTACTTTGTAATTGTTTTGTGTATACCTCATATTTGCATACTATCCTCTGCACTACCCAGTAGTATATGTGCTCATCGAAGGTAACAAAAATGTTGCATTTTTGTTAAGACATCTAACATAGTAACTTGATCACAGTAAGTGTATGATAGTTGCTTACTAAATTGAATTGAAATCCAACCAATTGTTCTTAAATTATTCATCACTCTCCAAAGGCTTCCTCCCCTGATTCCTTTACATCTCATATAGGCATCTCTAACTGGCAGAACTTTGCTGATACCATGACTGCATGAAATATTTCTGATTTCCTGGAAAAGTATTATTGGGAACTGGAAAATGAGTGATTCATGATATGGGAAAATTCCTTAGATCTTTAGATTTCAAGCTGGAAGACATTGGAGATCAGTTAGTCCAATTCCTTCATTTGATAGATGAGAAAAAAACTGGGACTCAGAGAGATTAAGTGACCCAAAGTTCACGAAATAAGCAGCAGAGAGGTGGATTTGAACCCAGGTTATCCAACTCCAAAGCCAGTATATTTTCTACCCTACCATGCTACCTCCAGAACAGATGATGGTCTGAATTATCTGAAAACCCACTAAGACCTAAGAACCACACAGCAATATTCATCCAATTCAGCTCTGCCTCCTCAGGCTCAGCAAAAGCTTCCAGCTAGGCACAAATTCTATTCTTTAATAAAGTTACTTAAAAGATCAGTATTGGCCATAGGTAAAATGATGAGGCAATGTAAATTTGACTTTGAGGTTTTCATAACTCATAGTCTACAAATAATCCTAGGTCTAGAGCAGGAAGGTACCTCAAAAGCCAACCCTCTTTATTTTATACAGGGGGAAACTGAGGCTCAGGGAGATTTAATGACTTGCCAAATGTCACACAGATATTCAGCATCAGAGGGTATGATTTTTTTTAATTATTTTTTTGGGGGGAAGGGGCTAGGCAATGGGGTTAAGTGACTTGCCCAGGGTCACACAGCTAGTAAGTGTCAAGTGTCTGAGGCCTGATTTGAATTCAGATCCTCCTAAGTCCAGGGCTGGTGCTCTATCCACTGTGCCACCTAGCTACCCCCAGAGGTATGATTTGAACACAGGTTCTCTGACTTCAAAATCAATATTTTTCTCCTATACCTCCTAGACCCTACCATCTCAAGTGTTTAATCTAGTCATGCCATTCTATAGCTGTCCTGAAGCCCCAGCTATGCCAAGGCCCTAACTATGCCTTGCAACCCAGACTTCCCCACAAATACCATGTTCTGTGGTCTAAAATTACCCTTCCTCACATTCACCATCTTTTTCTGTACTTGCCACGTAAAACCCCTTTTCCTTTAAAATAGCTGATTTCAACTTGTTAAGAGCAAAATTAAACAATTAAACAAATTACCTTAAGATGTGAATGGCTGATATTAATGTGTTAACTGTAACCAAAGAATTCACTTTTTTTTTTTGGCTAGGCAATGGGGTTAAGTGACTTGCCCAGGGTCACACAGCTAGTAAGTGTTGTGTGCCTGAGGCCAGATTTGAACTCAGATCCTCCTGAATCCAGGACCAGTGCTCTATCCACTGTGCCACCTGGCTGCCCCATAGAATTTGCATATTCTTAAAAATAGCATATTAACTCAAATGGCAGAATGTCAATGAAGAGATTTCTGACCAAGGGGTCTTGCCCAGGACTCCTCTAATTACACTTCTCAGCAGACTACAGATGTCTGTGTAGGTTGAAGATATGTTGGCTTTTAAGTATATGCTAAATTATGCAATTGCTTTAAAATGTGTATTGAAAATAATTAAATTAATATTAAATCTTAGAGATTAATTGGAATATAATTACTATAATAAGCATTATTACATTATTTCATAACATAATTATATTATAATTATATCATATATATATAACGATCAACCTGTGCCCTTAGGGCTGCACGGCAATCCTCAAAGCTTCATGTGTGGTCCTGAAAGCAAGGATGAATGAAATTACCATCATAAATTATATTGACACCAGGATCAAGAGTAATGTCACATCCACTAAAAGACCTAAAACAATATTGGAAAAATGACTAACTGCTGAGGAAAGAGCATTAGATTTGGAGTCAAAGGAAGTGAGATCAAATCTTGGCTCTACCATTTACTGCCCTTGTAACAGTAGGCAAATCACTTTACCTCTAGGCTTTAGTTCCTCAAAAGTAAAATGAAGAGATTGCATAGATGCAATTAGAAAGATGCATTAAAACCTTCCTTTCACTTTTAAATCTATGATCTTGTGATGCTATAAACATATAAGAGTCTGCTAACTAGACAGTTATCTTTAATATAATAAATGAATTAGGTATTAAAATGTCAAAAAAAATTTTTGTCACTCTTTGTCCATGACACTGGTGAATGCTGATGTCTATCTCGGTTACACTGGCTTCTTTTAATCAGTAGTTTCTAAACTTTGTATAAAGGTTCTCCCTCCCATTTTTATCCAAAAAAAAAAGCCAAATTTTTCATTTAAAAATCCATTAATCATTTCTCATCTAATCATCTTTATATTTCATTCAATTAAAATTTTGTTCAATATGTTTTTAATAACATACAAACAAATCTTAAGCATATAATAAGATAATATAACAAATGTAGATATTAGAGAAAATCTTTTTGATTTTGTGTTTTAACTAAATATGAAAACCTTAAAAATATAACTATCATAATATTATCAATATAATATATGAACTTATTTAAAGTGAAAGTTTCTCAAAATGTGGTATTATTGATATTGCTGGTCATAATTTTATTTTAGAAATTAATTTATGGTCACGTCATTGCTTTTCTATCACCTACATTTATACATATATATATATATATATATTATACATATATATATATATATATATGTGTGTGTGTGTGTGTGTGTGTGTACACAAACATAAATATCATCCTTCTCCCAGAGAGCCATACTTTGTAAACAAATAATAAAAAACAAGATAAAAAATGTTCAGAAAAATTAACCCACATACTGAGAAGTCTGACATTATGCTTACCATTCCACAACCATCATTTCTCACCTCTACAGAGAAGCAGAGGGAGGTGCCTTCTCATAACTCTTATTTGAGGCCAACTTTGGTCATTAAAATTTAGTTTCAATTGTTCAGCTGTTGTTGTTCTGTCCACTTACATCATGATAAGTCATCGTTACATTTTTTTTTACCTACTCTAACTTATTTACTTTCATATGTATTCTCATGCTTATCTATAATCATCATTTCTCACTGGTTACTAATATTTTCTTACAGTCATGGACCACAGCTTGGTTAGCCATTTCCCAATTAGTGGGCATATGTTTTGTTCCCAGTTCTTTGCTACTACAAAAAGTATTGGTATAAATATTTTAGTGTACATGGGGGCCTTTCTTTTCATCATTTGATTTCGTTGAGTGTATATACCTAACATCTCTGGATCAAATGGCATGGATGTTTTAGTTACATTCTTCACATAATTCCAAATTGCTTTCCAGAATATTTGTATCAATTGACAGCTCCAAATTCAGTGTATTAGCATGGCTGTCTCTCCACAATAATAACAATAGCTAGTATTTATATAGTGCTTTAAGGTTTGCAAAGTACTTTACAGAGAGCCAAGATGGTGGAGTAAAAGCAGTGACTTGTTTGAGCTCTCCCCCGAGCCCCTACAAATACCTGTAAAAAATGGCTCTAAACAAATTCTAAAGCAGTAGAACCCACAAAAAGACAGAGTAAACAAATTTCCAGCCCAAGACAGCTTGGATGGTTGATCAGAAAGCTATATCATGCTGGGTGGGGAGAAGAACCTAGGTTGGCATGGGTATGAGGGCAAAACAGGCCTCAGTGAACCTGGAGCAGGCCTCAAAGGACTGAAGCTATGGTAGTTTCTAGACTTTTCAAGCCATAATCACCAAAGACAAATTAGAAGGTCAGTAGGAAAAGTCTGTGACCTCAGTGAGAGAGAAGCTCAGTCCCAACTCCAGCCCCCCACACCAGAGTGGTGGCTGCTTCTGGAGCTTCCAGGCCACAGACTGAGGGGGAATTGAGTGGCTGCTCAGAGGGAAATTGAAGGGATCTCTTTGCCGGTGCAGGATTCTCTTGTTTTGCCTCTGCTTGGAACAGGATCACAGTTCTGGGTGGAGGTCCTGGGGTGAAGAGGAATGCTGGCTTTGTGGAGCTTGAAGTGGTAGTACAGGGAAAATCCTCCTCAAAGTTCCAAGGTAGAAACGAGTGCTTGTGGTCACTCATAGACCAGAGCACAGTCCAGGAAAGGAGTAAACACCTCGCCCCTTATCATACCACCTTGGAAGAACTGAAAATTTACAGGTCCCTAGATGTATCTCTGAAAACAGCTGCACAAACCCCCCAAAGCTTGGGAGAGTACATTCTCCACACTGGAAGCAGACCCCTACCTTAACAATGAGTTTATAACTCAAGTAATTGGCTAGGATCATGAGCAAACCTCACAAAAAAAGTCAGACCACAGAATCTTTCTTTGGTGACAAAAAGAAGATCAAAATATACAACCAGAAGAAGAAAACAAAGTCAAAGCTCCTACATCCAAAGCCTCCAAGAAAAATATGAATTGGCCCCAGGTCATGGAAGAGCTCAAAAAGGATTTTGAGAAGCAAGTAAGAGAAGTAGAGGAAAAACTGAGAATGACACAAGAAAATCATGAAAAACAAGTCAACAGCTTGCTAAAGAAGACCCAAAAAAATACTGAAGTACTTTACAAATATTATCTCATTTTATTCTTATGACAATCCTGGGAAGTAGGTGCTATTAAAATTATTCCTATTTTAGAGATGAGGAAACTGAGGCAGATACAGATTATATGATTTGCCCAGGACCACACAACTAATAAGTGTCTAAGGCTGGATTTAAATTCAGGTCTTTCTAACTACAGGCCCAGAACTGTATCAATTGTACCTACATCTAGCAGCCTCCAACACTGCCCTTCCTTTGTCATTTTTTTTCCAATTTAATAGAGGTGAGATACAAACTAAGTTGTTCTGATTATTAGTGAATTGGAACATTCTCTCTTATGGTTGTTACTAGTTTACAATTCCTCTTTTGAGAAATATGCACATCCTTTGACAACTTATCTATTGGGGAATGTCTTTTGGTCTTATACATCTCTGTAAGTCGCCTGTATTCTTCAGTAATAGAACCATACCAAAGATATTAAATACAAAGTTGTTGTTTTTTTTCTTTCCTGGCAACCTTATCCATTGTCATCCAAAATGCATAAATATTATTTGTGAAAAAGCTTTTCAATACAATGTAACCAAAATTATCTATCTTATCTTTGTAATTGTCATACCAGTCTCTATTTTGGCCAAGAATGCATCTTAGCCAGATCTGTGAAAGACACTTGTTCTGGTTCTCTTCTAATTTTTTTTTTTATGATAACATCTTTAATACTTAGGTCGCATATACCTTTTCAGTTCATTGTGGTAGATGTTGTTCTAAAACTAATTTCTACCACATCATTTAGATTTTTTTCCCCAGTAATTTTTATCAAATAGGCATGTCAAAATTTATTAAATTTTTCTAGATAATCTTTGTTTTGAGATTTATTGAACTAGGTTACTGAGTTAAATTGTTCTGATTCTTTCTTGTCTGTCCTGTTCCATTGATCTAATTTTCTACTTTAAACAGTTGTTCAGTTGTGTTTGACTCTTTGTGACCCCATTTGGGGTTTTCTTGGCAAAGATACTGGAATGGTTTGCCATTTCCTTCTCATTTTACAGATGAGGAAATTGAGGCAAACAGAGTTACATGACTTGCCCAGGGTCACATAGACACTAAGTGTTTGAGGCCAGATTTTAACTCAGGAAGATGAGCCCCAGCACTTTACACACTATACCGTCTAGCTGCCCCATTGTACTTTTAACAGTACAAAATGGTTTTTTACGATTACTGCTTTTTACAATGTAGTTTGAAGTCTGGATGATTCCCTCCATTCGCACTTTTTTTCATTGTTTCCCTTTAGATTTTAGATTTTTTTTTTGCTCCTACAAAAATGTTATTATTTTGTTTAGTTCTTTAAAATATCTACTTGGAAGTCTGGTTGGCATAGCATTTCATGTGTAAATTTATTTACATAGTATTATAGGCAATATTATTTTACAATAGTATTACATATAACATATATAATAAAACCACATAATATATATAATACAATAGATTATATACTATCTGACATATAACATATAACAATATATAATATTAATAATATACCATATAATAAATATAATATATAATAAAGATATAATAAAACTATTTGACACTGTCTGACCATGAGCACTGAAATTCTTTCCAGTTATTTAAATTGTTTATTTAAGAGAACATTTTATAATTATATCTTTAAAGGTATGGGGTGTGTTTTGGTAGGTTGACTGCTATGTATTTTTTGGATTTTGTGGTTTCTTTTAAATGGAACCTCCCTTTCTGTGATTCCTATCTGGATTTTTTCATTGCTCTATAGAAAGGCTATTGACTTTTGTGGGTTTATTTTGTAAACTTCTACTTTGCTGAAGCTATTATTTCAATTAGTTTCTTTGTTTTATTCCTATATTTATTGGGACAGCTTCTAGCATTTCTCATTTGCATATGATGAAAAAAATTTTGATACCACATTAAAAAGGTAATTTATGCCCATACTTTGTAACTTTTTTTGCATAAGAGTATTGCATTTTGTCAAAGCTTCTCCTTTATCGATATAATTGTGGGGTTTAGGATATCTTCATTTTTAATATGATTAATTGTGGTAATACTTGATCATAGGAAATGATTTTTTGATAAATTATTATAATTTTTAGTTAAGATTTTATTTGAAAACATATCAATATTCGTTAATGATATTGGTCTATATTTCTCTTTCTGTTTTTTCTTCTTTGATTTAGGTGTTGGGACTATTTTTGTCTCCTAAATAAAGTTTGAAGTGCTTTCTTTCCAAATTTTTGGGATTAATTTGCATATTATAGGTATTAATGTTAATAGTCATCTCTTCTATATCCATCTGGAACAGTAGAATTTTTTCTTTGATAGTTTGCTTATAGTTAGTTCAATTTTCTTTCTTCTTCTATTTGGTATTCTGTTTATTTGGGCGTTAGACTTTTTAGGTAAGCCTCTCCTGAATTCTCAGTTTTGCTGGTATGTAATTGTATATAGCAAGTCTTGACAATTATTTTTAATTCTTTGTCATGATTTCACCTTATCCATTTTTTATTTGTTTTTTTCTCCTTTGTCGTTAAATCAGGGTGGTTGAAGGTTATCAACTTTGTGAGCCTTAAAAGAACTAGCTCTTAGAGTTTTAAATTCCTCTTTTTAATCTTTCCCTCAAAATTGCTTACTTCCCTTTGAATAATTTTCAAAATTTTATCTTTTTTCTTTTCTTTTTTTGCTTATTTTTGGTTTGGTAATTTGTTAGTTTTCTAATTTTAATTACACACATAGTTCAGCAATCCTCTCTTTTTCTATTTTTCTAATATATCTTTTTAGGGACACAGTATTTCTTCTGGTACATTGTGTCATCATTATCATTGTGTATCGGATAGTTATTAATTTTTCTGTGATTTGTTATTTGATTTACTCTGTTCAGGATGTAGAAAGTGAGTGGTATGCTAGTAGAGTGTCTGCATTAAGAGGTATATGTGTGTAGTATCTACTGATGGGCCTCTAGTTCAAGTGCCCTAAGTCAGTTTATGTTCCTGCTGAAGAAGCATGGACACTGGTAGGGGAAGGGTATTGAGTGAGGTCTTCAAGGATTTTAATTCTCTCATGTTAATTCATAAGGAGTTTTACTTTGGTGTGGTTCTTTCTCTTTTTTAATTCTCTATTGTTATTCTCTCTTTTTTTTTTCACCTATGGATTCATCTCTGCATCTGATACACAAATCCCTTTTTTGTAGATTTAGTGAGTTAAAGAGGTCTGGGGGAAAATGATTACTTGGACATCTTGCTGGTCACATGACTTGGAAGTCTCATAAATTTTTTTCATCCATTAATCAAAATTGATATTTTGTCATCATGTTATTAGGGTAATAGGGGGATACCTCCCAATATGTTAAAACACATTGGCAAAAAAATGAGGTTGCTCCCCATTAGCACAGATCATACAACAATGATATATAACAGAATTTATTCTGTTTATAACATTGTGGCTTCCCTTCCTCTTTTTAGTCACCACTGAAAAGGAGAAGCAGTGGTGGAGATGGGGTCAAGGATACCTCATTTCAAATGACTGATTTTCTGGTACCAAGAAGTTTTAACAGTGCCCCCCCAGGTGTGTAAGTCGGGATTTCAATTGTTGATGTGGCCTCACAAGCACATGTAATAACTCTGGACTACCTAGTCTCTCTGGAATAGCATTTGACTACAGTTCTTAACCATTTCACCAAATGTGCCTCAAAACCAATGGACTAGACAACTTGATTGCGGAAAATAAGTTGTCTAACAAGATTTGCCCTCAGATATGATAATATCTCTGCCTATTCAAATCCTACAGATTCTCTCAGGTCCAACTCAAACCTACTTCCTTTCTGGGGCCATTCCAGTGGTTCCTCTTCCTTCCTCTGAACTATGAACTTTATTGTCTGTATTATTTTGTCCCTAGTCACTTGCTGCCTTCCATTGTTAGATAATTTTAGTGACTTGTCTCCCCAGTTATATCATCAGCTCCTTGAGGGCCTGGACCATATTTTACATTTCTTGAGTATCCCCTAGAGTGTCTAACATGCTGAATAGATAAATAAATGTTCGAATGAATGTACATACATGATGCTATAATGATCCAAAAGAAGATTTTCCTCCAATTTATTCAAACATTCAGACAGTATAGATCCCTGAAGAAATAGGACTCCTGATCGGATGAGTTCCCTTACTCTTTAGCTACCCTATATTTTCTCCCCTTGTGGAGCAGCTTCAAGTGATTAGGTCTTAGAGAAGGTGGAGACCCACTTGAGAGGGAAAGAAAGTTGTTATAACTCTTTATGAGCTTGGATGTGAGTTTTTGTGTATTGTTAGATAAAATAAAGCCTGTCCAGTTGTCAGAGAAAATTAATCAAAGCTATCAATAATCACATGAAAAAAATTCTCTAAGACACTGATAATTACAGAAATGCAAATTAAAACAATTCTGAGGTACCACCTCACACCCATCAGATTGGCTAACATGACAGAAAAGGAAAATGACAAATGCTGGATGGGACAAAGGAAAATAGGTACACTAATACTGTTGGTGGAGCTGTAAACTAGCCCAACCATTCTAGAAGGCAATTTGGAACTAAGCCTAGAAACCTATTAAACTGTGCATACCTTTTGCCCAGCAATATTACTACTGGGTCTACACCCCTAAATCAATCAAAGGAAAGGAAAAGGACCCATATGTACAAAACTATTTATAGCAGCTCTTTTTGTGGTGGCAAAAAAATTGGAAACTGAAGAAATGTCCATCAGTTGAGGAATGAATGAACAAGTTGTGGTATATGATTGTGATGGGATACTATTGTGATATAAGAAATGATGAAGTACATGGTTTCAGAAAAACCTTGGAAAATTTATATAAACTGATGCAAAGTGAAGTGAGGAGAACATTGTAACATAGTAACAGCAATATTTTAACAACAATCAACTGTGAAAGACTTAGATACTCTGATCAACACAAGGATCCATGACATTTCCAAAGGATTCTTGATGAAAAGGTCTATGTATCTCCAGAGAGAGATCTGATGGATTCTGAGCACAAACTGAAGCATATTCTTTTTTCTTTTTCTTTCCTTTTTTTTTTGAATGTAACTAATGCTTAACTTTGTTTTGCATGACTTCATATTTGTAGAAGGTTTGGTATTGCTTGCCTTCTCAATGGGTGGATGGGTGGATGGGAAAGAATCTGAAACTAAAAATAAAATAAATTTAATTTGACAAATAAAATAAAATAAGATCTGTCTTATATTCAGTGTAGTGTTAAGCTGATTGCTTATATGGGAGTTAAAGGACCCTAAACCTTTTCTGTAGAGATACAGACATGTACAAATTCTGATATTCTAAGGGGAAATCTTGGGCGGGGCATTAGTCAAAAAGGAGTGATTTGTGGGAATCCCCTGGTCAGTGTAAATCTAAGACTTTCACTTCTAGGCCATGGATTACACAGAGATAATTTTACTTAATACCATACAATAAATTGAGGAGAAAGTTGCAAAACAATACGCTTTATAAAATTCAAGGAGAAAAGTTGTTACTAAGGAGGATCGGTGGTTTGCATTTTTTAATGGGAATTCTTGACTTTAATTCCTTAATCTCAGGTCTATATTGTTTGGCACACTCTGTCTTGGTTAAATACTGGTGGCCGCCAAAGACACAGCTGGAGGTAATGATTCCTCATACTCACATTCCCCACTACCCCAGAAAATGGATAATGGAAAATGCCAAAAAGAGGTAAAAATAGTAGAATACAGGGACAATCATCAACCCCACCCTTCTGAGAATAACATTAGCACTCTAAGTTAGTATACAACCGGCCAGGGTCTCCTCGACTGGTTACTTCTGGAAGAAATGATAAAATTTATTTCTTTCCTACATCTATTTCTGCTGGGATCCACTAGATGGCCTTCAATGAATATGGTGACACTGATGGCACCTGTTTGGGGAGACAAAACTCATATCTGCTTGTTTGTCTCTTTGCTTAACCCCACTCTTAACACTTTCAAGCAAGCATTTGTCCCCTTACCCACGGGAAAACCACTGAGAGAACATGCCTCCAAGACCCCTGAGGATCAGCAGTGAATTAGAAACTCCTGTTCTAGATGGAGCACTTTAGAGGGGAACAAAGGCTTGTATCCAGACCCCAAGAAAAGATTCTTGAAAGGGACTATTGTGTCCATTGTTAACTGTAAAATGAATGGCTCTCCAGCAAAGAAGGACTCCCCTTCGGGTGGGGGGGGGCTCATTGTGGTTGTAATAGAACACATGTCTACAGTACTCCTCAGTTTACAAGGCACTCTTCCTCACATGGGTAGTCTAAGTATTATTCAAATATCAGAACCTATCTGTTGCTGTCCATTCTGTTACCAAAACACTTGTCCATGTCCTCCCATAAACTAACAGTAGGGATCCATCCCATATATTGGATGTCTTCCTTAATTTCTCTTGTTACGGGAGAACAGACACCAGGAGAACACTTGGCTTTTCCACCTGTTATCCTTTCCCTTCACCCATGCATTTTTCTTTTTAGAGAGCCAGTGATTTTTATGAGTATAGGAAACTCCCAAGGAAGACCCTCCCACCCCACCTCATCTCCACTCCCTCCACTAAGTAATTCAGTACCTGCTCTGCAACTTAAATTCTTTAAAAAAAAGTTCTTTAACTGGGCTTTGCAACCTTGTTTTAAAATATTTTTATGACCGCATTTCAATATAATTGGTTTTCTTTTGTTTAATTGGTTTTCCCTTCCTCCCACCCCCAGCTTGTCAGTGTTTGTGCGTGTGTGTATTGCCTTTACCCATTAGATTGTGAATTTCTTGAGGTTAAAGACAGTCTTTTTCATATGTGTATCCCCAGCTCTTAGCATAGTACCTGGCATACATAGTAAGTGCTTAATAAATGTTTATTAAGTATTAACTAATCCTACATATTTTATTTTATGTATTTAAAAACATTGTTCTCAGAACAGGTCCATAGATTGCACTCGACCACCAAAGAGGCTATGGCACACATTAAAGTTAAAAATCCCTGTCTAAGAGAGCTGCAGGAACATTGAGAGGGAAATTGACTGTCCAGGGTCTGGACAGTGTATGTCATAGGCAGGATTCAAACCCAGATCTCCCTCACACTAAGGCTTGCTCTCTGTATACTACAGAACTTTTTTTTTTCATCCCCATATTAGAAATGATGATAGCAAGACTATGAGAGGTTTATCTGATTTGCCCATGTTCACTTGGTTTGTATGTGAGTGACCCAGGTTTTCCAACTCCCAGTCATTGGGGGCTCTTTGCAGTCAGCACACACAGTGCTATGCCCTCAGTAAGGTGGGTAAAAGGATTACTTTTATATACTACTCAACTAGAAGCAGGATATTCACACCAATCTTCTCTCACCAAAAAAAAAAAATTACACCAAAGAATACAACTTGTTTTAAGATATTCAGCTTTTTCAATCACAGAGGAATCAAACATAAAGTAGGAGCTTGCTTGGATTCATGACTATATCCCCCTTCCTGGCTGGCCCCCAGGCCTGGAATTCTCTCACTCCTTCAATCCAACCTCCCTGGCTTCCTCTAACTCCAAACTAAAATCCCACCTTCTACAAGAAGCCTTCTGCAGCCCCTCTTAATTCCAGTGTTTTCCCACTTTTAATTATTTCCTATATACCCTGTATATAGCAGGTTTTGTATGTATAGACTTGCCTGTGCCCCTCACCCCCATTAGATTGTAATTTCCTTGAGGGAAGGGGCTTTTCCTTCATTTTGCATCCCCAGTGCTTATCACAGTGCCTGGCACATGGTAAATGCTTAATAAATGTTTATGGAATTAAATTGTTGCATGACTCTTTCTGGATGCTTCTGAACTCTTGAGCTTCTAGTGCTGATCTTTTCCCAATAACATCATCACTGCCTCCTGTGAAGATTTTGTGCATTTTTAATTTTTGGAGATTGAGTCTTTCTCTTACCCAGGCTGGTAGTGACCACTTATGGGCTCCTCAAAATGATGATTAGTTTGGAAGTTTCAATTTGCTCTGTTTTTCTGACCTGGCTGGGTTTTCATCTCTTTAGGCAGCCTGGTGGTGGCCCTCTCCATTCTTGTAGGGCTCACCATATTGATACTAAACTTAGTGTGGACACTTCACAGTCTTTAGCCCTAGGATAGCTCAGAACTCCCAAACTCAAATGATCCACCTGCCTCAGCTGCCCCAGAAGGAGAGGGACTACAGGTATGCATAACCATACCTGGCTTTAGGGCATTTTCTAAGAATCATTTCCCACCGTTTTAGTTCTGACTTTCCAAAGACAGTGCCTGGCCAATTTTTCTGCCTAAAAATCCAGTTTCTTAAAATTTTGTTAATTTTAGGTAGATACTTTTAGCTGTTCTAAAAGGAGGGATCTAAATAACTTGTTTCATTCTTCAGCCTTTAAAAGGATGTTGTACGTGGAACAGTTGGAAAGGGGTAAAACAATGAAATAATGACATTACTAAGGCACCTTGAAAAACCCTGTGAGGTAGTGCCAGAATCACCATCATTCCCCAAGTCCTTTCGCTCTCTAAATTGTGATTTCCATTTTAGATAATGAGGAAAATGAGGATCAGAAAAAGAAAAGGATATGCTCAGAATCACACAGTAGGTAAACATTAGAGCTAAGAATTTTAACCCACACCTACTAAATCTTTTGTTTTTTGAGGCAATCAGGGTCACACAGCTACTTAGTGTCAGAGGTCAGACTTGAACTCAGGTCCTCCTGACTTCAGGGGTAATAATCTGTCTACTATAACACCTAGTTGCCCCAGATCTGCTAACTCTTAAGACAATTTTTGTTTTCTTTCCCCATGACACCAGAGGCCTGCCTTGGATTGGAAATCAGGAGATTATGGACTCCAGTCCCATCTAATACTAACAATCCATAGCACACAGGTTTTTATTTTGTGAGAAGTAATCACATTTGATATAATGATATCACAAAGCCTAGAGTTGACAACAGCATTAGAGGGGGCACAATTTTCCAACCCTGTACTTACAAATGCCATTTCCAAGCTTTGCTTCACAAGCCTTTTTAAAGACAGGATTTTTTTAAAACAATATTTAATTCCTGTCTCTACCCCTGATGCAGGTGTGGGGCATTGATCTTCATCAATGAGGAGAAAGTCCCGTATCAATGGCCTTTGGGACTGGAGTTACAAATATTTTCATTTTCAGAAATACAATTCTAGCATATCTCTCTCTCTCTCTCTCTCTCTCCCCCCCTTTTCTTTCTCTCTCCCAGCCTTCATCTCTGTTGTTCTCCCTCCCTCTCTTTCTCTATTACTCTCTGTCTCTGTGTGCATCTCTCTATCTCTGTTTCCCCACTCCCTCTCTCCAGTTCTGCTTTCCTCTACTCTCCCTCTCCCCACAATATACATTGCAGCCTTTCTTCTCCATGTACATCAAAAAGGGGGGTGGGGGAGGGTGGCAATGCTGGGTTTGAGATATTGTAAGACCCAGCCCAGTTTTTAACTACTATTTATAGAGGCACTTGGGCCCAAAGCCTTCTGAGCACCTGGATCAGCAACCAAAAGCACAATGAGCCAAAATCCAGGAAAATGACCTGAGCATTCCCAGTATAATTATCGATGAAACGCACTTTGTGATTCTGGAGAAAGGATTTCTTATTCATTTCTCAAGCTCCTGGAAAAATGTCAACTATCGTTAATTAATAAAAGTACCATATTCCCCCAATTCTCCCATTTGTCCAAGTCCATGTCAAGACAGTGAGTTGGCCCTTAAGAAAGCACATTAATTATTTCAGATCAAGAAAGCTCCGGTAAGGGAGAGAAAACAGAAACAAGCGTTTAAGGGCCTATGAGAGGTAGGTGCTATTAGGATTCCCATTTTACAGCTGAGGAAACTGAGGCAAATAGAGGTTAAGTAACCTTCCCAGGGTCACACAGCTAGTAAGTGTATGAGGCTGTATTTGAACTCAGGTCTTCCTGACTCAAGGTCCAGTGCTCTATCCACTATGTACATCCCCAATGCATAGCACTTAATAAGTATTTATTCTTTGTTTGGCATTCAAAGTCCTTTATAACCTAGCCTCTCCTTCCTTTCCATTCTTCTTACACCTTACTACTCCCCACCACATACTCTTCAATCCAGTGACACTGGCCTCCTGGCTGTTCCATCAGCAAGATACTCCATCTCTCAGCTCCAGGCGTTTTCTGCGATTGCCCCCTCTACCTGGAATGCTCTTTTCCTTCTCAACTGCTTATGTCCCACCTAAAAATCTCATCTTTTACAGGAAGCATTTCCCAACTTCTGGGTGCCTTCCCTTTATTAATTATTTCCTATTTATCCTATAATAGCTTGCCTTAGTAATTATTTCTTGTTTATCCTGCACATAGCTTGCCTTGTATATATTTGTTTGCATCTTGCTTCCCCATTAGACTGTAAGCTTTTCAAGGGCAAGACTTTCTTTTGCCTCTTTTTTATATCCAAAGCTCTTAACACTATGCCTGACACATAGTAGGTACTTAATAAATGTTTTTTGGTTAATTGATAGATGAATGGCCAGGAAGAGCTGCTTCAAAATGCCCATTTCTTGATCCCCTCACACTTTTGGCATCAGTTTTAATAATATAAATTGAGGTCACTCTCAAAAAAGAGAGATACACTCCCTCTTCTCAAGTTGTTTGCAATCTAGTTGAGATGATAGTTGAGATGCATAGAAAATCACAACAGGGCCTTGCAAATAAATAGATGAAGCACGTTGATGAAGATTTACTATTGCCACACATAATATTAATTGCTAGGGATACAAATAGAAAAAATGAGACAGTCTTTGTTATCAAGGAACTCACATTCTAATTGAAGAAGATAGTACATGTAGGAAAATTAATACCAGCATTTCCTAAACTATTTCACAGATCACAGCGTGAGGGTTTCATGAGAAAAAGTAAATTCTAGAATTATTTTTCCTCTACAACATTAAATATGAAATATGTATTTCTTATGGTAATTGTTTGATGTTAAAGGAGTCTTAATTCTACTTTGCTCTCAAATTTCCCTGACCCTAGTTAATCCCAGAGATATAGAATAGCTATGGTACTACCAGACCAACTCTTATGGGTTTAGCAAAAATGCCCCAAAGCAATCTGTAACAACATTGCCTTGGGAACTGCTACATTATACAAATGGAAGGTATAAACTGCCATCTTAAAATGTAAACTATAACTTCCCTTTCCTCAGAAATCTCAAATTCCCCCAATTTCATTTCTTAACTATAATGGCATGAACTTTCATCTTGCAACCAGTGTTTCCAAACTGAAACTGTATTGCATCCCTGTAAAATATCAGAATTCTCTGTCCCTTCCTCTCCACCTTAGCTCTCTGTGGCTTATTGTCCCATTTAATAGCAGAAATATAATCTCAGATGAATGGGGTCTTCAGAGCTGACTGAGAGAAGCTGGCAAATGTGTTTGGAAGGACAAAGAAGACAATGGAGACACAGT
Organism: Phascolarctos cinereus; assembly: GCF_003287225.1. Classification (NCBI taxonomy): domain Eukaryota; kingdom Metazoa; phylum Chordata; class Mammalia; order Diprotodontia; family Phascolarctidae; genus Phascolarctos; species Phascolarctos cinereus. Next base: position 181,951,612 of record NW_027556180.1, on the reverse strand, counting down.
GTGGTACAGTAGACACAGCATTGGCTTTAGAATGAGAGGAATTGGGTTTATGTCCCAGTTCTGTCAAGGCAATGGGCTTGGTGAGCATCTTCCATCTGCATCAACACAAGGCAACTCCCTCCTTCTGCTGCCAGTTCTGATCTCCCAACCAAGATGTGCAGAATCTCCACTGCAAAGAGAAGTCTTCCTTTTGACCTCAGGCCTTCCAATTCCTATTGTGCCTGTCCCTTGGAGGAGAAAGAAGTAAGTGAGGAGTAGGAATTCCTTCTGCTGTGAAGATTTGACTTCCATTTCATGCTGATCCATGTCGTGCCTAATCTCCAAACTTTGGTGGGAAAAAGAGTAGTGAAACAGGGCCTTCCATCTCACCATCCAACCCTATGTCTTCCATTTCAGGCTGCTCTTGTCTCCAGCCCAATTTCCAGCCTCCCTTAGAAGAGTGGCACCTTCTGCTCAGTGAGGAACATTCTCACATCCAGCCACATCCTACACATCCCAGTGATTCTGAGCCCTTGTGTGTCATCATACAAACCCCATTCCCCCATCACTTGATTGTTTATTCCTATCCCCCTCAACCCTCCCACTCCAAAGTTCCAACCAAACACCACCCTCCCCCTCCTCTGTGTCCTCTGGAATGTCTATTCCATAGGCAAAAATCTTCCTTTCATCCTAAATATTTTCCTTTCTCATTCCTTCTGTCTTCTAGCTATCACTGAAACTTGGCTTCCCCCTGATGACACAGCCTCCCTGACCTCTCTTTTCAGTTTTGGCTGCACCATCACTCATTCCTTCAGCTCACTGGTTAAGGCAGGGAGTTAGAACACTATTTCCTCCACATTGTCATTTCCTGCTTCTCTTCCTGCCTCTGTCACTCAGTAATCTCTCCTTAGAGGTTCATGTTATTCATCTCTACCACCCAGTCAAAATCTTGGTACCTCCTGTCTACAGACCATCAAGTTACTCTCCTTTTTTCCTCAAAGAGTTTGGTACTTGGCTCACAATTTTTCTCTCCTCCTTAACTCCTGCTCTCAAAGGACACTTCAATATATGTATTGATTCTTCCTCAAACACAATAAAAACTCATATCTTCAACCTACTCACTTCCCATGATCAGTTACTCCCTGACCCCACCTCAACCACACCCAAAAGATGATCTTGCCATCACCCACAAATGCACCACCTCCATGTTCAAGAATTTTCCTTACCAAACCCTACTCTTTACAAGGTGACTTCTAAACCCCTCAATCCTTTAATTCACTCCCAAACCATCTCCTCCTGTTTTCCATTCTCTCCTCTTTTCCCCATTTTGACTCCTCGGTGAACCAATTCAAACTCTACACTGTCTTTTTCTCTTGAATCCCCTAACCCTCTTATCATGTCACCAGTTGCACCTTGCCAATCCTCAGCCTTGCATCACTTCCATTATTTGCAGCCTTTGATTCTACACACATGCTGCTGAAAATCGTGTTATTATTCTGATTGGGTCCATTACAAACATGCTATACAACTTCAACTGGACCCTCACTGCTGCTAGGCAATCCTACTATAATTCCCTCTTCAATTTACTATCCCACCCAGACATCCCTTCTCAAACCTCCCATGGACTCCCTTCCTTTCATTCTCTTGGCTAAGAAACTTGTTTCATATTTTACAGGAAAAAACAAATTGAAACCATTCACCATGAGCTCCCTCCTCTCCACTCTTCTTCATCTCATATTATTCATATGTGTTCTACCACTATCTCCTCCTTCACCCCTGTCTCATGAAAAAGTGGCCTTACTTCTGACTAAGGCTAACCCCTCTACCTGCTAAAATGATCCCATTCCATGTCATCTCCTCCAACAGATTTCCCTCTCTGTCATCCCCACTCTATTACTTTTTTTTCATTCTCTCCCTGTCTTCTATTGCCTAACAAACATGTCCATGACTCCTCCAACCTCAAAAAAACCTTCACATAATACTTTCATCCCCACTAACTATTGTCCCCTGTATCTCTTCTGCCCTTTGTGGCTAAACTCCTTGAAAGATTGTCTACAACAGGTGACTCCACTTTCTCTCTTCACAGTCTCTTCTTTTTATTTTTTTTAAATAGTATTTTATTTTTTCCAATTACATGTAAAGATATTTTTCAACATTCATTTTTATAGATTTTGAGTTCTGAATTTTTTCTCCCTCCCTCCCTCCCATCCTCCTCCCCAAAAGACAGTAAGCAATCTGATATAGACCATATACTCACACTCTCCTCTTATCCCCCCACAATGCAGCTTCCAGCTTCAGCAACCTAGCAAACCTGGTGTCTCCAAAGTTACCAACGATCTCTTAATTGCAAAATCCAATGGCTTTTTCTCAAACCTCATTCTCCTTGACCTGTAAGCAGCCTTTGCACTATTGATCATCCTTGATCATTTTCCTTCTCTCTAGATTTTTAGGAGACTACAATCTCCTGGTTCTAATGATCTGACTGTTCCTTCTCAATCTACCTGGCTGGATCCCCATACAGATCACACCCTCTAAGTATAGGAGTCCCAAAGAGCTCTGTCTTTCTGACATACTACTTCATTTGGTGATCTCAACAGCTCCTACGAATTTAGTTACCATCTCTATGATGACTATTCTCAAGTTATATATCCTGCCCTGACCTCTCTGCTGACCTCCAATCTCATATTTCTGACTGCCTTTTAGACATCTTGAACTGGATGTCCAGGAGACATTTAAAATCAATATATCCAAAACCAAACTCCTTATCTTTCCTCTTACCTTGGCCCAGCCGCACACAAACCTCCTACCTTCCATATCATTGTAGCAGGCTACACTGTCCTCCTCAGACTTGCAACATAGATGTCATCCTCAACTCCTTACTATTTCTCACCTTCCCAAATCCAATCTGTTGCAAAGGCCTGCTGATTTTTACCTTTGCAATATCCTTCCAATACGTCTTATTTTCTCCCCTGACATTGCCACCACTGTGGTGCAGGCCCTCATCATCTTATGCCTGGACTATTTCAGTAGCCTACTAGTGGGTCTACCTGCCTCCCCCGAGTCCTTTATTCAGCCACCAAAGCGCTTTTTTTTTTTTTTAGGCAATGGGGATTAAACGACTTGCCCAAGGTCACGCAGCTAGTAAGTGTCAAGTGTTTGGTCTGAGACCGGATTTGAACTCAGGTCCTCCTGACTTCAGGGCCGGTCCTCTATCCACTGCCACCACCTAGCTGCCCCCAAAGCGATTTTTCTAAAGCACATGTCTGACCATGTTACACACATACACCCACACACACCCACACACATACACTCTCTCTCTCTCTCTCTCTCTCTCCTTCCTCTCTCTCTCTCTCTAAAGTCATTGGCTCCTTATCACCTCCAGGATCAAATACAAAATGCTACGTGTCATTCAAAGCCCTTCATAACTTAGCCTCCTCTTGCCTTCCAGTCTTCTTATGCCTTATTCTCTACCATGTACTCTTTGATCCAATAACAGTGGCCTCCTTGACATTCCTTGAATAAGACAATTTCTTGGTTCTAGGTGTTTTCTCTAGCTGTTTCCCATGCCTGGAATGCTCTCCTTCCTCCTCTCTACCTACTGGCTTCCCTGACTTCCTTTAAGTCCCAACTAAAATCGCAACTTCTTCAGGAAGTTTTTCCCACCTTCTCTGAATTCTAGCATTTTCCCTGTTAATTATTTCCTACTTATCCTATATAGAGCTTGTTTATACTTATGTGTTTAGAGTAGCTGGGTGGCACAGTGGATAGAGTGCTGGGCCTGGGGTCAAGAAGACTCATCTTCCTGAGTTCAAATCCAGCCTCAGACACTTAATAGCTGTATAACTCTGGGCAACTCACTTAACCCTGTTTGCCTCAGTTTCCTCATCTGTAAAATCAGCTGGAGAAGGAAATGGCAAATTGCTGCAGTATCTTTGCCAAGAAAATCCCAGATGGGGTCCCAAAGAGTTAGACACCACCGAAATGACTGAATAACCAACCGAAACTTATGAGTTCCTCTCCATTAGAGTGTGAGCTCCTTGGTGACAGGAATTATTTTTTTGCTCTTTTTGTAGTGTTTAGTACAGTCCATGGCACATAGTAGGGGCTTCATAACTGTTTACTGACTATTACCTTGGGAAATTGATTGGGCTCCAGTTCTTCAACTCTGAAATGAGAGGGTTCAACTAGATTGCAGAGAAGGTGAAAGCTGGATGTGGAAAGAGGATTACATGGAGGAGTCGGGTTTTATTTTGTTTTTGTTATTTGGAGTAAGATTTTAAGAAGTGATGACCTTTGATATTAAAAGTTTCTACTGGCTGGTGGAATCTACTAATACATGGATTGGCAGATGAGAAATCCTCTACCACATTCATCTGTCTATCTGCTACATTCATGTCTATATCATAGATTAGAGAAGGACCTTGTCATTGTTCAGTCATTCAGTCATATCTGACTCTTCGCAATCCCATGGGGTTTTCTTGGCAAAGATACTGAAGTGATTTGCCATTTCCTTCTCCATTGCATCCCCAATTTATGAATGAGGAACTGAGGCAAACAGGGTTAAGTGACTTGCCCAGGGTCACACAGCTAGTAAGTTTCTGAGGTCAAATTTGCACTCAAATCTTCCTGATTCCAGGCCCAGTGCTCTAAACAGTGTACCATCTACCTGCCCAGAGGCCATCTGTTCCAACCCCCTCATTTTATGGATAAGGAGCTAGGGCCTGAAGAAATTAAGTGACTTACCCAAGGCCACACAAGTAGTAGGTAGCAGAGGCAAGAGTCAAACCCAATTCTCCTGAGTCCCAGTGCAGTGTTGTCTGTCCACTGTACCACACTGCCTTCTTTAACCTTCTAAATAGACTTGTCAGTTCCTCACATCAGCTGGCTCTGAAGTCACCATGGGTCACTAAAAATACAGAATTAAATCTGTTATCTAGAGAACCTCATTTTTTCATGTTCGATCCATCCTGAACCTCTTCACGTTCTGGGACATAAACGTAAATTTATGTTGAGCTCCTAGGCAGTAGCCCCTGAGTGAAGTCTAAACCACCCTCCTGATAATGGTAAACAGCAAAGCTCGTTAACTTCTGAACAGAGGAACTAGACTTCCTCAAACTTCTGGTGTTCAGGCACCTGAGGCCTTAGGTTCTTGACAGACTCCCTCAAAAAAGGTGCCGGCAGGCCCCAAAAGGCAGGTGAGGTGGCATGTTCATTGGTTTCCTTTTGTTTCCAGTTCCTGGGATAGCTGTTTGCTCTCCCATAGTTAGTGTGTCAGCATTTCCATTCAAGATGGTGTCGTCAGGGTTTTATTTGTAAGTCAGCCATAAAAATGTGCTTTGAGCTGAAACTTGGAAAGCTGAGTAATTACCATATTTGAGAGAAAGCCAACTTGTCCTTTGTTAAATTGCTGAGAAGAAGAAAGAAAATGGCAATGAACTCTTTTATGCTCTGTCCATGACAAAAAGGGTCTGTGTTACAGGGTGTTCTTTAAGTAATAAGCAGCAGGCATGGTCTTTGGCTGTTTGCACACACTAACTCTCAAAAACTGTATCCCCAGGAGTCCCAAGTGTCGCTTCTGCATGTGGGTGGCAACCAGACTCAAAGAGCGAACAATGCTGAGCTGGAGAAATCTATTTTTTTTTAAGAAATACGGTAATATATCAAGGACTTTGTCACTAAGGCCTAAAATTAGAAGCAGCTGAGTGCCTAGGGTTTGTTCTTTAGCCTTTCAGACTTCTTTTCAAAAGAGTTCTGATCAACCAAGTGCAAAGTCTTTATGAATACCTACTATGTGGCAATGTAGAGGGGAATTCTAAAAAGGATAAGGTATACTCCCTCTTCTCAAGTTTCTTCCTATCTAGTTGAGACAATAGGACATAAAATGATAAAAAAAATCACAATAGGGTCCTATGAATGATTGAATGGAACCCATTTATTAATACTCAGTATGTGTCAAGCATAATACTAAGTGTTAGGGATACAGAGAGAAAAAAACGAGATAGTCCTTGTTCTGGAGCAGCTCACACTCTAACTGGGGAAGGTAGTACATGTCAGGACTTTAGCAGCAGGGCAGATGAAAAGGCCTGAAATATACGTGGGCATTTACAGGGCAGAGGGCAAGACCTGGGGTTCCTTAGAATGCATCAGGGTGTGTGCCCCACAGGAGCAGCCTACCATCCCTGGGAAAGGGGCAGTGGGTCTGTACAGGTCAGAGTGCAAAGGGGATTCTGGGTTCTCCTTGGCAAGAGCAGAATGGAGAGTCAGTGTCAGGCCAGGAAAGGAAAGGAGTTAGAAGGCATTGGCAGGAATGTTGAGGGTGGGATCTGAGGTGGGAGGAGAGAGAAGTTGGGGGCGGTCCTATATAGAAACAAGTTCTGTGGGAGCCTCCAGATGGAATGTATTTTAGGTGCTAAATATTAGTTATATGAACAAATAATGCTCATCCTAGAGAAGACTTGGGGAAGAAATAATCAATACTTTAAATATTTGAAGGTGCTACCATATGAATTAGATTCATCTCTTATGCATTTATTAAGAGACTGCTACGTGCTAAGCTCTGGGGGAGATACAAAATTTAGTTAAGATGCAATACTGGTTCTTATGGGGTTTGTCATCTGGATTGCTTGGCCCACAAAGAGAGAATTAGGAAACAATTTCCATATCACATGAAGAATAACTTTTTTTTTTGAGAGACATTCAAGGTTAAATGACTTGCCCAGGATCATACAGCTATTAAATATCAGAGTCTGCATTTGAACTCAGGCCCTCCTGCATCCAAGGCTAGTGCTTTATCCACTGTGCCACCCAGCTGCCCCTTATTAGGTGCCTATTACATGCAATATACTGGGGATACACAGAAAAGAAAAAAAGTTCCTGCACTTAGAGAGCTCACAGTCTATTAGAGAGTCAACATGAAAACAACTGTGTGCAGATAGGTATAGTATAAATTGCATATAATCTCAGTGGGAAGGCAGTCAAATTAGGGAAGACTGGGAAAGGCCAGAAGGTCAGATTGAGATAAGCCAGGGAAGCCAGAAGGAAAGATGAGAAGGAAGAAAATTTCAAGCATGGCAGAGGGTCATGGAAAATGTCTAGATTTAGGAGACGAAGTGTTAGGTATAAGGAATGGCAAGGAGGCCAGTATCACCAGATCAGAGTATAGCACTTTATGTGGAGTATAGTGAAGTATAAGAAGACTGAAAAGTTGTGGTATGTACTGTTCATGTTAAGAAGGGCTTTAAAAGCTAGAGGATTTTGCATTTGCTTAGAGCAAATAGATGGCACAGTGGATAGAGTTCTGAGCATAGAGTCAAGGAGCTTAGATACTTATTAGTCTGACCCTGGGCGAGTCAGATAACCCTATTTGCCTCAGTTTCCTCATCTATAAAATGACCTAACTGTTCCAGTATCTTGGCCAAGAAAACCCCAAATGGAATCAAAAAACTAAACAAATTCAAATCTGGCCTTAGATACTTCATAGATGTGTGACTCTGAGCAAATCACTTAACCTCTATATGCCTCAGTTTCCTCAACTATATATAAAATGGGGATAATAGCACTTACCTCCCAGGTGTGATTAAGATCAAATGAGATATATTTGTAAAGCACTTAGCACAGTGTCTTACACATAGTAGGTGCTTAATATAATGCTTATTTCCCTTGAGCCTAGAGGTGGTAGGAAGGTGCAAAAAAGACATCAATAAAAGCCAATTTAAAAGAAAATTAAAAACCCTCATTGCAGCAGGGCAGAGATTCACAAAAGACTAAAGATGGAAGACACCATGGAAAACATCTGCTCTAGTCCCCTCATTTTCTAGATGAGGATACTTTGCCCAAATCAAAAGATGTAAATATAAAGAAGACAGTCATTTTTCTTTTAGATCTTAGATTGATGCTTAGGGATCTGTTGTCTAGCAGCTCTTATTTATTTATGTAGTTACACATTTATTTATTTGTTTGTTTGCTCATTCATTCATTCATTCATTCATTCATTTGTTTGCTTGTTTTTTGATCCCATAGTTTCTGATCTGAAGCGTTCCTATAATACAGTGATCATTTGGGCCATGGATGCGCAGAACCCTCAGCAATCTTGTGGTGTTCTCTTGAAAGCCTGCCATTAGAGGTCAGAAGGAAGTGGCTTCAATTAGGAAGGGGGAGAAAAGAAAGAAACCCAGTGATGTGCAGAGCTCCCAGTCTGTACTGGAAGAGAACCTCAACAAATTTCAAAGTACCAAAAGCATGTAATAAATTGTTGCCTATGAATCATCGCTGACTCCTGGTTTGGGGGAAGGTGGGTAGGGAAAGAGGCTGTGGGGGATAGGCAAAGCCAGACAACCGGGAGTAATGAGGACAAACAGGTGGTGCTGGAGGGTGAGATCAATTAGGTACTTCACAGTAGACTATTCTGCTAGTAAAATGAAGAAACAACTGAGAAGAAATGAGGGTGGGGTTTGGGAGTAGGATGGAGGAGGGGAGGCCTCCTTTTGTAAAATAAAGTGACAGATACTGTAGTTTCTCATGATGTTGCTTTTCCCACTATCTTATGTTTACCAATATATTTCCAACTTGACATGACATAAAATGTGGATCTGCCCTGACCTTTTTTTTTGAAACCTCTTCATGAAATGAAAGCAAATATTTCCTATCCCACTGTACTCTCCTTGTGTGCTTCTGATAATTGAGATACTTGCTTGGAGAACCAGGCTTATTTTGGAGACATCTGTTTCTCCCCCTCTGCCCTTCTGCCTGCTTCCAGCGAGACCAAGCAGGAGCTTTCCTCTTAATTAATTACTGTTTACATTGCTTCTGAGGTTCTAGGAGGAGAAGCAACCTGCACTGGCTAAGGGCCGGGTATTAATAAGTACCAACGAACAGACAACAAAATCCACCAGACATTTATGGGTTTCACAGATCAAGGACATGTCATAGAATCATGGGATTTCAGAGTTGGATGGAAGCTCAGAGGTCATCTATCCTAACTGTGCCTGGAAAAGAATCTCTCCTATAAAATACCTGGCCTTTCCCTCCTCACAAGAAGGAAAAGGGACTCTATTGCTATCCAAATTCTAATTTAATCCAGAGTAAATATCTAAAACAAGGCCACAGTCAAAGATCATGGATTTTAGGCCGGCAGGAACTTTAGAGGTCATCTAGTCACGCAGTCCTGGAGGTAGAGCTGGAAGGGCCTTCAGAAGTTCTCTGCTCATTTTATAGGTCAGGAAACTGAAGGGTAGCAAGTTTAGATGACTGACCCAAGGTTACCCAGGTAACAAGTGTCAGAGGCGGGGTTCAAACCCAGATCCACCGAGTCCAAATCCAATGATCTTTCCACTGCACTATGGTAAGTAGATTCCAGCTACATTTGGGGAGGTTCATCAAACAGCTCTATTTGTCCACGTTTTGGGGACTTACAAGGGTTTTAAAAGATCTATTTGACAAATTCTCCTTCCGTTTAAAAACCGTGTATGTTTTACAAGAACCAGTTAGCTCATACTTGAATATGACTAGGTAAGAGTTGTTTCTGATATATAAAGCAACTTGAGTTTTTCTCCTTCTAAAGGAAATGTAGTGGTTGGCTAAAGTTGTGGGCCTCTGAAATTGGAGAGAACTCAAATCTTCACTAAAGGCTTTCCCTTGTTCTGAGAAACAGAGCCTAAGGCAGGGAACAACATACTTCCCTTTGTGGCAACTAGAAGTGTTTCTGAGGGGCCTTCGGAACTCATCACAAGATTTTCTTTCTCTCCTGGGCCCATTACTCTGAGTCATCACCTAGCCTGGGGCTGAGTATAGGATACTTGTTTGATTGGCCGCTGTGGCTATTACCGAGGTGCCAGAGACAGCTATATAACACTATTCGTGAGAGAAAATTTTGCTCTAGAGCTGATTCATTGCAGAATTTAGTTAGTGAAGTACTGAAAGAACCTCACTATGCAGTAGCATTTCTTAACCTAAATCAACCAACATATATTTATGGATTTGAATATATGTACAGTTAAGGAAATGATAAGTACTAGCCCAGAGCACCAAGGAATATGGAATACTCCCAGGCTACTGAAATAGAAGGATTAGGAAAATTTTACACAAAAAACTAAGGAAATTAAGTCTATTTTTATACTTTAAAAAAGGACACATTTAAGAAGCATATTTTGATTCATCCATATTTTTCACATGTAATATTTTCAAGTGGGAAATATTGTGAGCATCAAAACAATCTCACAGAGCCCTTTTTCATAGCCTAAGAAATATAATTTGGGAGGCCCTGAGGCTAAAAGATTTTCTTACCTATGAGGCAGTCTAAAGGCAGGACTCCAAGCACAAATAGTGTTCTCTATGAGTTTCACGAAGTTAGAGCTATTCTGAATAGCACCATTCTTCTGAGGGTACTCAAAAAACTCTCCAGGCATTCCTTCAAACTTCAGAGTATCCCCAGGAGGTAAGGAGGTGGTAAGAACTCTCACTGCTGCCTTATAACTGGAGCAAAGGAGGTTCAGAAAATCTGTTAGCTACATGCCTGAAAATGCCCTTTGCCTGAACTTTTAACCAGGTGTTAGCAGAAACCAATATTTGTAAATGTTATAGAAAAGGACTGCATTAGAGACAGCACGGTATAATACAGGAGTTCTTAACCAAGGGTCCACAGATGTCAGGAGATGGAGTCTGTGGACTTGGATAGGGAAAAAAAATTGATGTCATTTGTAATCAACATCCTTTGTAAGTTTTTTTTAATTTTTATATTATTTAATTTATATTATATGTATTATAATTTAATTAATATTTAATATTAATATTTTATTTTATGCGTTATTCTGGTAGGAAACCATAGGCTTTGATTGACTGCCAAAGAGGTCCTTGACACAAAATAAGGTTAAGAACCCCTGACACAAGATTGAAGCATACTATTTTTCACCTTTTTTGTGTGTTTTTTTTTCCTTTTGGTCTGTTTCTTCTTTCACAACATGACTTATATGGAAATATGTTTTGCATGACTGCACATATATAACCTATATCAAATTGCTTACCATCTTAGGGAGAGGGAAAGAGAAGGAGGGAGGGAGAAAACTTGGAATTCAAAATTTTTTTTAAATGAATGTTAAAAATTGTCTTTACATGTAATTGGGAAAAAATAAAATACTATAAAAATTAAAAATTAAAAAAAGAACTCCTTTGGAATCAGGAAGACCTAATTAGAATCAGAAGCTGTATAAACATAGACGACTCACATATTATAACTCTCAGTGTCCCCAAGAAACTCTAAGACTATAAAAATTGCAGACCAGTTGCCAACTTATACTGGTGAAAGTAGTTTCCACACTAGGAGATCCTCCACAGTTGAAATCATAGTTTCAGACCTCATCAACACCCTCACCACCGTGACCCCTAATAGACCAAGTGAGAAAAAAGGGCTAAGATATGTGTGTGGATGTTGTTGTTGTTGTTTTAATAGCCTTCTATAAAGGTTCTTGATAGAGGTCTTTAAAACTAAACAATCAAGTTCTAACTACTCCATCATGAGCCCAAGAGTAGCTCTGGATACTCATATAACCTCTAAAGAAAAACAACTCTGTCCTCTCATCTAGCCTGCTTTCCTCTGTGTCTTCTGCCTAACCAAAATCTCCCCAGAGAAGGAAAACCTGAGTTCAGATCCAGCCTCAGACGCTTAATAGCTGTGTGACCCTGGGCAAATCATTTATGGGGATGATAATAGCACACACCTCCCAGGACTGTGAGGATCAAAGGAGATTATATTTGTCTATAAGTGGTAGCTGTTATCGTCATCATCATCATTATTAATGCAGGTCTGGAACATAAAAAAAGTAAGAGCTGGAGATGATAGATTTGGTCTGCATAGTCATCTGCACAGAACTCATACTCTGAAGCCACGATAGTGGATTAAATCACTAAGGGAGAGAGCAAAGAGAGAGAAGACAAGTGAACCAAGAACAGAACCCAGGGAAAATACCAACAATAAGAGGGAGGTTAAAAGGAGAGAAAAATACCAGCAAAAGAGACAGACCAGTCAGAGAGGTTGGAGGAAAACCAGAATTTAGTGTCAGGGAAAGCAACAGAGGGATGAGTTCCAAGAAGGAAGGCATGATGAAAAATTTTTGATGCAGTAGAGTAGTCAAAAAGAATGAAAATGGAGAGGAATAAGGGAGAGAGGCCATTGGAGTTGCAAATAGGAGGTCACTGGTGACCTTTGAGAGAGCAGTTTTAGTCCAGTGGTGGGTGGGAGTGGAAGCCTGATTGCAGGGGTTTGAGGAGTGAATGGGCAATTTGTCCTTTGTTTTATGGGAATAGTTGCCCTGTCTCTTTGCTTCTTCAACTGCCTGATGGATTGGTTCAAAGCCAACTGCTCCCTCTTTGATTGTTGCACATACAAGTGGTCATCTGTATGTCCCGAGAAGACATGGAAGAGTATGGACAGTCATTAAATGTTAGGTGACATTTAGATCCAATACAAGGGTCTTTATCCAACCTTCCTAGGAAGTGCTTTTTTCCCACCCTGGAATTTGGAATTTTTTCCTACAAAGTGAATACAAGTCCCTCAGAACTGTTGTTTGTAATTCAAATTGTAATTTGAAATCTGCTGAAATTTGTAGTTCAGATTGTAATCTGAAATCCATAGCTCTAGTGGTCATGACTTGTCACACAACATGAGACTGGAGAAGTGAAGCTAGAACCCAGGATTTCACTGGGGGGAGTGGGGGATATTCTAACTCTAAAACTGAGGATTTCTTTATAAGGTCCCTTTCCACAGCTGCCTCATTCCTGCCCTTCCCCTTTATTCCCTCCCCATCTCCATCTTTCCTTCATCTTCTTCTTTCCTCATCTCCTATTAAGTTCGCAAAATACAACCAAAGGGGGAAAAAATCTCCCCCAATCCAAGACTAACTAAATAAAAATCAGCTGCTGTCTATATAATATTTGATAGATTGTAAGCTCTCTGAGGACAGAGGCTGCATTTGTCTTTCTTTGTATCCCTACTGCCTAGCACACCACCTAGCACACAGTAGGTCTTTTGTAAATGTTTATTGATTGATTATTTTGTTTCTTTAGTGCCTGCACCGTACCACATGCTTCTGGGAGACATAAAAAAAGAAGATAAGATTCCTTTCCTTGAAGATCCTAAGGATGACAGGTGGCCCTTCTATGCTGGGAAGAGGTTTAGCATTAGTATAAAAGAGCAGGGCCAAGTAAAAGACCTAGTGCTCAGTGTAGCTCTTATTTACTTTAAAACCAGTAACACATACTCTTCCAGCTACTGAAAAACTTGCATTCATTCAGCTAGCTGGTCATGGCACAAATATTTACTAACCTCTTCTTTAAAAAAAACAAACAAACTAGATCTATGATTGTATCAATGTGGGAAGCTTGTGACAGATGGAGAATTCTCTCTCCAAGTGCAGGTCAGCACCTTTTCAGCAATTTATAGTCTTAGAGAATTGCTAGAGAACTGAGAGATTATACCCAGGGTGACACAGCCAGTATGTGCCAGAAGTAAGAATGGAGTTCAGGTCTTTCTGACACCAAGGCCAGTTCTTTATCCACTGGACCATGGTGCCTCTCAACTGAATATTTTGGTGGGTGCTGAAGAGGATACTGAGTCATCTGTACAGATCTAGTTCATATCTGTAAGAAGCATATAGTATAAGAAGGGGGATAAGGTAGGTACATGAAGAACTAGAATGCAGTATATGTGTGTATATGTATATATACTTATATATGTGTATATTTATATATGAATATGCATGTATATGTACACATACATGTATATGTGTGTAGGTGAATGAAGAGCTAGATTTAAATATATACATACACACATATAGACATATTATATATATACATATATCGCATTCTAATTTTTCATGTATCTACTTTATCCCTCTTCCTATACTATATGCTTCTATACTATCTATCTCTACTATCTCCATCTGTATCCACATCTCTCTATCTATCCATTTATATATATCCTCTCTATCTCTTTACCTCTATCTCCATCTATCTCTATCTATCCATATCTATCTATCTATCTATCTCTATCTATCTATGTTCACTTTGGCATTTAAAGCCCATCACTACCTGGTTCCAATCTTCACTTACATTTATAGTCTCATTACCTATTAGTCTCCTTCCCATACTCCACATTTCAGCTAAATTGACCTTTTTGCTGTTTCTCACACACAACATTCCATATTTTTTGCACAGGCTTCTGACCATTCTAGAAAAAATGTTGGAATTATGCTAAAAAATCTTACTACAGTGTCCATACCCTTAGATCCACTGCTAGGCAGATCAATGGTTTAAAAAAAAAAAAAGGTCCCATATATACCATAATATTTATTGCAACACTTTTTTTTTGTAGTAGCGAAGAATTGGAAACAAAGTAGATGCGCATTGCTTAGGGAATGGCTAATATAAGTTGTGGGTTGTGAATATAATGCAATATTATTGATCCATGACTATAAAAAATATAATGAACATAGAGAAGCATTAGAAGACACGAACTGATGCAAAGTGAAGTAGAAATGGAAAAACAATATATACAATGATTGCTACAATGGAAATAACAACAATGAAACAATTGATAATGAATACTGTGAAATTATAATGACCAAGCTTAGTTGCCCAAGGTCTGATGTCACATTTGAACTCAGGAAGATGAGCTTTCTGATTCCAGGCTCAGTACTCTATCCACCATACCACCTCAACAACTGTAAAATTATAATAACCAAATTTGGCCCCCAAGATGAACTAGGAGAATACACATTTCCACCTTTTCTTTACAGAGATAGGAGCTACTTGGCTATACCCTAAACCCAAATCCCTTTGGCTCTCACAGATTGGCCAATAATGAGTCCAGTCCAATCCTCTATTGGTCATTATTTGGTTTTGATGGCTCAGAGTGAGTGTAAATAGCAATTGTTTCTGTTCTGGTCAGAAACCCTGAGAGTCTTCACCTCCCACATTGATTTTTCTCTTAATTTCTTTTTTTTTTTTTAATAGGCAAACAAGGCCATCTTTTGCTTCATTTCTTACCTAACCTTAAATTGCTGAATGAATGTTGCCTCGGACAGACTGAGACCTGGGAAAGACCTTACAAGGAACATAAATTTTTTGAAATAGAGCTCTGTTAACTAGGCTTTGATAAAGCCCATTGGAATTCGGATGGAGCTACTTGACTATGCCTTAAACCCAAGTCACTCTGGCTCCCACAGATGGTCCAATAATAGGTCCCACCCTCAGTTGATCATTGTTCAGGTTTTGTTGGCTCAGGAGTATAAATAGCAATTGTGTCTGTTTTAGCTAGAAACCCTGAGGGTTTTTCTCCCCCAGACTGATTTTTGAGTAGATAAAAGAGGCCATCTTTTGCCTCATTTCTTACCTAGCCTTGATTCAATGAATGGATGTTGACTCAGACAAACTGAAACTTGTAGAAAGACCTTAATTTGAAAAGGCCCAGGTCTTCCACTGCACCTGGGGTCATCTCCAGTTGTCCTGATCTATGTCTTGCCACTGGACCCAGATGGCTCTGGAGGAGAAAATGAGGCTGGTGACTTTGCACAGCTCTGCCTCACTTAAATCCCATTCACTTGCAAGTCAATATATCACCTTCTTGATGTCCTTGGCCCTCTTCGAGAATGAAGGACAAACAACAACATAAACTGAGATGCAGGACTCTGGGTGGGGAACGCTGCATATATGTTGGACTTGGTTAATTTTCTGGTTAGTTTTGATGAGCGTTTCTCCCCCCCCCCTTTTTATTCCTTGTTATTAAAAAACAACTCCTTGGGAAAGGGAGGGGTATATTGGGAAGTGGAGGCAATGTAAAAACAAGATAATTGTTAAAATTGGAAAAAAATAATAAACTAAATATTCTAGTGAGTTCAGAGGAGAGGAAGAAAACACACTTCTGATTGAGAGTAGAAATAGGAGTAGGAGTGGGAATATGTGCAAGGTTGGTGACACACTCCCTGCAGAGCTTCCTATTTCCTGGAGCCCCTATCCCATGTTGAGTTTGGAAGCAGTCTAGCTAATTTGACCTTCAGGGCTTTGGTTTCTCAGGCAAGCCCCCTCAAAATGTTCATGTTTTATTCTGTTCTGCCCTTTCATGAACATTTTAAAACGTGTACTTCATCATCTCCTCCCTGGGGGCTGGTGTTTATATTCCCATCCTTCACCCCCACCGAGATTTTAAGCAAGCAGAGAATAGAGCCCCTGAGCCAAAAATGCCTCTTGTTTAGTTTAAACGAGTAAAACACTTCACATGTATTTATAAATAAGCCATTTGCAAAATTGTAAACCAAGCAAAAATATGTAAATTTCCAGTAATTGAGGATCAATATGGAGTCTTCTGGTGTTTCTGAATGAAAATAACCAAACAGCTAAAGAAAAGAAGAAGGAAAGGCAGAAAGAAAGAGTGAGGAAGGGAGAAGGAAAGGAAGGAAAGAAAGAAGGAAGGAGAGGATTCTGGGAAGGTGGCAGAGTAGATCAGAAAACTTTTGACTCTCCAAATTTCCTCCACAAAAAAAAAAAAAAGATAAAACATGGCCTTAGAGCAGCAGAAATAATCATAGGGTAAAGCAGTTGTCCTTCTTAAACAATTTGAAAAGACCCCAGGAGAGACCCAACCTCCTGGGGAAGAGGGTTGGCCTGAGTGAAGTGCAAACACTTCCTGGTGGACTCTGCAGAATCCACCATCAGCGAGACCTGGGGGTAGCTGTGGTGAGAGGCAGCCTCAGCAGTGGAAACTTTGATCTTGCAGTGTGGGGGCCTCATGGCTGAGTAGGTGAAGATTGAAGGACCTTCCACTGTTGAGGGATGCCAAGCCCAGCTGTGCTGACCAGCCCCAGCCCAGCTGTGGCTGCAGATATCTGTTAAGTGCAGTAGTAAGGGGCAGGGACCCTTTGGGCTGTGGGCACTGCAGGAGAGCAGAGTCCCTGGTTTCAGTCCCTGGCGCAGAGACGACAGCTGTTTGCAGCCACCCAAGGGACCACAGGAAGCAAGATCATTTGCAGGATGGTGTAGCTGGCAGCCCTCCTGGTAGGAGGAATGGAGAAGAAGCCCAAGTTGAGCCCTGAGACAGCCCTCAGAAAATAAGAGTAAGAAGGACCTGCGGCCTGGGGCATCATTTCCCAGACCTGGAGACTGCAACTGCATTCCACTAATAGCTGCTAAAACCAAAATGAAATGAGAGGATTCTGGGAAGATGGTGGAGTAGGTCAGAAAATTCCAAGCTCTCAAGATTTTCCTCCATAAAAGAGATAAAACAGCACCTCAGGGCAAATACAGAGCAGGTAAAAATAAACTAGAGAAGGGGCAGAACCCGGGTCCTTCAGGGACAATCAAAGAAGAAAAATCGCCAGAAGAGGTTTGGTCCCTGTGAAGGGTAAACACCTCCAGGCTAGGTTCGCTCAAACAATAAACCCAAGCCCTGGGGTTAGCTGGGCTGGGAGGCTCCCTCTTCCCCAGCCACAGGAACTTTTACTCCCAAGACAGTGAGAGGAGTTGGGCATCTGAGATGGGGAAGATCGAGGGAACCTCTGCTGACAAGGAACACCAGGACCATCTGTGCGGTGGAGGTGTGGCAGGGGTGAGAAGGAGCCAGCAAATGCCAGGTAAGTGCAGAAGCGGTGGGGCTGGGACGCTGCTGGCTGTGGGCACTTACAGGAGGCTGGAAGTCTTAGTTTTGGTTCAAGGTCAGAGAGGAGAACTAAAGGAGGATCTGAGGCCACAGGCACCACCCCCCCATATCCCAGGACTAGAGGTGATTACAAAAATTAAGCTATTACAAAAAAAAATGCATAGGCAAAGGACAAAGAATCCAACCATAGAGAGTTACTACAGCAATAGAGAAGACTGCACAACCTATAGCAAGTGGGACAGTATCCAGGATCTCCTGGGGCATCCTGTGAAGAAGCTTACTGTGCTTCACAGGTCATCTTCATCAAATAACATAAACCCATTTGGATCAACCTTTTGTTTTGTACTACAGAGAATGATCTTTGAGGTCATGCAGAACAACCACATAGCATCAGTGACCCTGTATGGCCCGCCCAAGCCCAGCACACACATGAGGACAGCCGAGCTCCTGTGAAGGACAGCCTTCCTCCTGAGCCTTCCCCAGGCCTGACCATACAGCATGCCTTGACTTACGGAGGGAGCATTGAGGGGTTTCATCTTCAGAGGAGGACAGCGAAGCAAAAAAACCCTCTTCTGCCTCAAGGAGTAATGTCAAATGGCCACCTGCCCAAAAAGAATTCACAGAACTTTAAAAAGACTTCAGAAATCAAATGAGAGAGATTGAGGAAAAATAAAAAAATAAAATAAAATAAGAACAATCCCAGAAAAACAAGATTATGAAAAGAAAGTCAACCAATTAGAAAAGGAGATCTAGAATCTTTTTTTTTTAGGCAATTTGGGTTAAGTGACTTGCCTAGGAGATCTAGAATCTTAAGGAAGAAAATGACTCCTTGAAAATCAGAATTAGCCAAGGCAAAGCTAATGAGGTCATAAAAGACCAAGAAATAATAAAACAAAATATAAAGAATGAAAAAATAGAAGAGAATGTGAAACATCTCCTAAGAAAAACAACTGATCTGGAGAACAGATCAAGAAAACATAAGAATAATTGGACTACCTGAAAGCTATGATCAAAAAAAAAATATTGATACAATAATACAAGAAATAATTAAAGAAAAATGTCCCAAAGCATTAGAACAAGAGGGGAAGGCAGAAATAGAAAAAAATCCACTGATCACCACCTGAAAGAGATCCTATGAGGAAAACCCATAGGAATATTATAATCAAATTCTGAAACCCCCAGCTCAAGAATAAAATATTATGAGCAACAAGAAAAAAACCCAATTTACATATGGTGGTGCTACATTTAAAATCACATAAGACCTACCAGTGGAAACACTAAAGGACCACAGGTCTTGGAGCACTCTATATTGAAGAGCAAAAGAACTGGGGTTCTGGCCAAAAATATCATACCCAGCAAAGTCAAACATAATCTAGAATAAAAAAAAATGGATATTTAATGAATTGTCAGTCTTTTAGGACTTTGTTTTTAAAAAAACCTGAATTTAATAGAAGATTTGATATACAAGAACCAAGAGAAACAAGGTTCATACCAAAGATCAAGGGACTCAATAAGGATAGACTGTTTACCTTTTATGTATGTAAAATGTAAAACTTATGTCTAAGAGTGTTATTAGCAATTGGGTGGTTCATAAGAAAGATTGGGTAGACTTGAGCACAATATGACTTCAAAAAGTAAAACCATTCAGGAACACCTAAAAAGAGTAATTATCTCATACAAATGGGGTGTAACAGGAAGAACCAATATAGAGGGATTAGATGGGGGAGGAGGGCTGTTAGTTCCGGAAGCCTACTTTCACTGGTAATGGTTCAAGAAGGAACAATGCATATACATCTAGAAGAGTATAAAAAATCTTCTAAATTTAGAAAGAAATAAAATGCTAAGGGGATAGGGAGAAGAGAGAGAATAAGGGAGGGATCTTTAGAGGAGTGGTAAGGGAATAGGTCGAAGGGGCATATAAAAGAGTGTGTAGATTTATGGGAATGGGAGGAGAAGGGAAGGATTACTGAATGGGGGGTAAGTTAAGTAATAGGAGGGCTAGATAGTGGATAGAAGTAAAGTAGAGGAATCAAGAGGGATAGGAAATAAGAAATATGCACAAACATAAAAACAAAGATTAGGAGTAGGATCTCTTAAGGAAAGTATATGTTTGTATGTGTGTATGTATATGTATACATGTGTATATGTGTATGTATGTATATGTATGTATGTGTGTATGTATACGTATGTATCAATATCTATATAAAATATATCCATGCTTAATCGTAGGGGTGGAGGGGGAAGAAGGGAGGGAAAAAGAACAAAGTAAAGAATGTACAACTGAGAACAAAAGAAAGCCTATAAGGAAGCAAAGATGAACAGCTTTCAATCCCTGTCTAAGACATCAAGAAATAACAAAACAAAATCAAAAGAATGAAAAAATAGAAGAGAAAGTGAAGCATCCCATCAGAAAAACGACTGATCTGGAGAACAGATCAAGGAGAAATAACATAAGAATAGTCAGTTTACCTGGAATTTATGATTAAAAAAAAAAGAATCTTGATACAATATTACAAGAAATTATCAAGGAAAATTGCCCTGAAGTTCTAGAATAAGATGGCAAAATAGAAATAGAAAAAAATCCACTGATCATCACCTGAAGGACATCCCAGGAGGAAAATTTACAGGAATATCATAGCCAAGTTTCAAAGCTCTGAAGTTAAGGAGAAAATATTGGAAACAAGAAAAAAAAATTAAATATCATGCAGCTGCACTAAGGATTCCACAAGACCTAGCAGCTACTACATTAAAGGACTCTTGGAATACTATATTTCATAGAGCAAAATAGCTGGAGTTGTGACCAAGGGTAACTTACCCAGCAAAGTTAAGTATAATCCTGAATGAAAAAAAAAATGGACGTTTAACAAACTCAAAGACTTTCAGGTTTTTGTGACAAAAACAGCAGAACTTAAGGGAAAATTCAACATATAGCATCCAGGAGAAATATAAGTTAAATATTAAATACTAATTATGAGAGACTCAATGAGGTCAAATTGTTTACTTTGTATATGTGAAAATAGTATCAGTACTCTTTGACTGTCATCGTTACTTGGGTTGTTTGAAAAAAAAGCTGGGGGTGAGCTGAGTATGATGGAATGATTCTAAAAAAATAAACTGTAGGGAAAGATTTTAAAAAAGAGTAATTATCTCATACAAATGAGACATAAAAGGAAAAATTGATGTAGAAGAAACTAGTAGGGGGAAGGGTAGGTAGTGCTGGGACTGTCCTCTCATCGGGAATGGGTTAAAGAGGGAACAACATATGTGTGTGTATTAGCATATGTATACATCATTTACATACACACATGCATGTATATGTATGTGTGTATGTGTATACATATATGTATAATGTGTGTGTATTTGTAAAAGTCTTCTAATTTCAGAAAGAAACAAGGGCAAGGGAATAGGATGGGGGCATGAATAAGTGAGGGACTCAGAAGTCTTTTAGAGGGTCTCTTAGAGTCTTAGAGGTGGGTAGATTAAAGAGTAGGAGAGCAAAGTACTGGGTAAAAGTAAAGCAGAAGAGGATAGGGTAGGATAGGTGAGAAAGATATTGAGGGAAAATAGGAAGGAGGAAAATACACAAGTAATTGTAGCTTAGAATGAGAATGAGATGAATTTACCCATAAAACCCATAAAACAGAAACAGATAGCAGATTAAAAATTTGAATTCAACAATATGTTACTTTCAGGAAACATTATAATGAGAGATTCACACAAAGATAAAATAAAGGGCAGCAGTAGAAGTTAGTATGTAAAAAAAAGCAGGGATAGCAATCATGGTCTCAGACAAAGCTAAAGTTAAAGTAGATTTAATAAAAAGTGAAAAATAGAGAAACTACACTATGTGTCAGAAATATTATTCAATATTGCTTTAAACCATTTAAATTACCTAGACAGTATAAAATACCTGAGCATACCTGCCAAAACAGACACAGGAACTATATGAACGTAAATATAAAATACTTCTTATGCTAATAAACTCAGATCTAAATAATTGAAGTAATATTTATTATTCATGGGTAAGTAAAGCCAATATAATTTTTTAAATGATGATTTTGCCTAACTAATCTATTTATTCAATGTCATCCCAATTAAATTACTAAAAAATTATTTACTGAGTTAGAAAAAAATAATGACAGAGTCCATTTGGAAGACAAAAGGTCAGGAACTTCAAAGAAACCAGGGAAAAAAGCTGTAAAGGAAGTAGATTCAGCAGTATCAGATCTTAAACTATATTATTAGTGACAGCATTGTTAAAGTATAAAAAAGAAAATTCTGATTATTTCAAATTAAAATTTTCTCATATAAATAAGAGCTATGTAACCAAGAATAGAAGAAATGCAGAAAATTGGGGGGGGGGAGTCTTTCATAGACAATCTGTCAAATAGGATGTGATTGGGTTGGAATATTGCTATGGTATAGGAAATGATGAACTGGTTGATTTAGAAAAATGTGGAAAGACTTGGATCTATGAAGGAAGATGCTATCCACTTTCAGAGAAATATATGATAGGAGTAAATAAGCGTAGTATGGTCTTACATATATGTGTATGAATGTATATGTGTATATGTTTATCGATATCTATGTATATGTGTCCACATGTAACTGTCGCCTGCTTTAGGGTGGTGGGGAACAGGACGGAAAAAGAAAGTAAAAAGTGCACAGTGAAGAGAACAAAAGAAAAACAACAAGGAAGTAAAGCTGGGTAGCTTTGAAAATAATGTGTAGTATTTATTATATAGGTTTTCTGGAAATGGAAATTTATTATTTTATATTGAATCTTCTCTTATGGTTATGGCAATGCTTTTTTTTTCCTTTTCTCATTTTGTGTTTATTTGAAATTAAAAAATTTTCCAAAACAAAGAGAAAGAAAGAAAGAAGGGAGGAAGGAAAGAAAAAAGAAAGAAAGGCAGAAAAAAGAAGGAAAAAGAGAAAGAAAAGGAAGAAAAAAGGTAAAAAGAAGGAAAAAGAAAAATAGAAGAATCCAAGGGAATACCAAAAAAAAAATTAACTACGGTTTTTAGTTTTAGAGTTCAGACATAATATAGGAGCTTTTGGAGTTCATTTCTTACTGTGCCTGACATTTTACAGAGTGAAAAGTGAAGGAAGCTTAAAGAGTCATAGAAATTTGAAGCTGGAAAGGCCCTAAGCCATCCTCTGGTCCAACACCTTCACTTTTCAGATGAGCCTCAGAGATGCAAAACAATTTGCCCAAGGCCGCTCAGCTAATTAATGGCAGAGCCCAGACTTCTTGACTGTACTGTAATGGAAATAACAGTGGATTTGGAGTCAGAATGCCTGGGTTCCTATCCTGACTCTGACCTAAGTGACCTTGGGCAAGTCCCTTCATTTCTCTAGGTTTTCATTTCCCCATCTGTAAAAATAAGAGTTTGAATCAGATGTTCTTTAAGGCCCCTTCTAGATCTAATTCCCATGACCCCTACCTAGTTCAGTGTTCTTTCCACAGTGTTTCCAACACAATGAGGGAGATGTGTGAGGCTTCTCCCTCAACAAATTGTAGTCTGATTGGGTACATAAGACACTCACATACGAAGCAGTAGAGGGCAGTACAAGAAAGAGGCCATATAATAAATACTGATATCTACCATATCAGAGCCAGCTTGGAATAGTGGACATAGAGCCAACAGCCTTAAAGTCAGGAAGACCTGGGTACCTCAGACACATACCTGGCAGTGGGACCTGGAGAAGTCATTTAACTTCTCAATGCCCCTGCATAACTCTCTTGAAAGACTCTCAGTTGTAGAGAAGGTAACCAACTGCATTGATAAATGAAGTTCCTAACTGGGAGCTTCCTATCCTAAAGAAATCACCCAGGGCAGCTAAGTGGTGCAGTAGATAGAGCACTGGCCTTGAAGTCAGGAGGAATTGAGTTCAAACATGGCCTCTGACACTTGACACTTACTACCTGTGTGACCTTGGGCAAGTCACTTAACCCCATTGCCTAGCCAAAAAAAAAAAAAACAGAATGAAAAAGCAAAGAAGAAATTGCCAGCCCAGTTCTATCTTTATCCCCACTGAAAGAATTAACTGAATAGATGCAAAAATAACAAAAAAAGGAAAGAAAAGGAAAGATGGAAGATAATTTATGTTCTTAAATATCTTTTTTGTTTCCAAATTTTTAAAATTTGATGCAATAAATAGAATCAGAAGTTAATAGCAATTAGTGCTGACCCAATTCTGTGGACATATTAGAGTTTGGAAAAAAGAAGGTAGAACAGTTATTGATCAAAACAATTAGACGAAAATTGATGATGTTAGGACTATTCTTTATAAATGTTTAAATATTTGATTTTTTGTGACTCTAGAAATTTTGATTTCAAGTGACTAAAGAAATACATACGTGAAAAAATGAAGAAAACAATACCACCTGGGAAGTTATTTTCCAGAGCATGAGCTAATATCCACAGACAAGTCAATAACGTCAGTAATGGGGCAGCTGGGTAGTGCAGCAGATAGAACAGGGGAAGACCTCCATTCAAATCCAAATTCAGACACTTACTAGTCATGTGACCTCTGGGTAAGTCACTTAACTCCTGATTCTCTCAATTTCTTCAAGTATAAAATGGAGGTAATAATAGCACCTACCTTCCAGGGTTATTATAAGGCTCAAATGAGATAATAATTGTAAAAGCTTGGCATGTATTAAACACTATATAAATGTTAGCTATAGTTATTATCATCAGTGGAGTTACGAAAAGAATCCAAAGTGATCTACCCCATACTGCTTCCATTTTCAGTCAGAATGTTTCATATTTGTTGTTTTTTTTTCAGTCATATTTCAGTCACATCTGACTCTTCATGACCCCATTTGGGGTTTTCTTGGCAAAGATACTGGAGTGGTTTGTCATTTCCTTCTCCAGCTCATTTTACAGATGAGGAAACTGAGGCAAACAGGGTTAAGTGACTTGCCCAGGGTCACACAGTAAGTGTCTGAGGTCACATTTGAACTCAGATCTTCTTGGCTCGAAGCCTGGTGTTCTATCCACTACACCACCTACCTGTTTGTGTTTGTCTTTTTTTTTTATGGTATTAATATTTAAAGGTGCAAAATGAAAATACCCACTCATGAAAGATGAGGCAGAAAATGACAAGAGAATGAATAAATTTCACAGCTTCTACCAAAAGCATAATCAGTGCAGTTTCCAAGGAGAAACTAAGTTATTTCATCCCATCCTGCCTTGCATGATACTTTTTTAAAAAATCATATACTTAACATCTTCCTCTAGGATTTGAGAATAAAGGGCAGCTCTCATCTGGCCAGATTTCACTGTTTGGATCTCATTTCCCTTGTCAATATGTTTATCTTCTTCCTCATTTTCAAACAGTATTTCCTGTCCAGAAATGCTACCCTCCAAGATTATATTTAGCTTTTTGCAGAGAAACACCATTATTGGATTCAGGAAATGGAGATCTCTGCAACTGAAGGCTTGTGCTTTCAGAGGTCAAGGTGCTCTCTGGTTAGTAGCTTTGTCACCGGCCTTTCCAAATCCAGGCAGCCCAGCCCTTTGTCAGAGAGCATATGGCTTTGAACAGCCTCAGTGTCTGAAAGGATTGTTTATTTAGGAAAGTCTGAAACATTCAGCTGCATAGAAACCAAATTCTCTGCTTATCCTCCTTTCATATGTTCCTGAAGAACATTCATTTCAGGGTCATATCACCAGGAATAATGATCATTCCTCTTTCTAGCCAATGAGTTAGTCACCAGCCTGGATCAAGTGCTCATGCTATTCAAAACCCTTCACTAGCTGCTGTATGTGTAGAGGGGAAGGAAACAAGGAATATAAAATGTTCCTTCCTGTCCCTACATACTTACATCACTACTTTAAGGAGAAGATTTTAAAATGTTTAAAATTTGGTCCGCTGTTTAATGAATTACTAAATGATTGCTTTTCATTTTGTAGTTTGAAAAATAAAAAAAAATTCACTCGATTGTCTGTGACTCACCTGATCCACAGTGGTGAAATCCAGCCTTCTTGTTATACTATCAGGCTATCCTGACACAAAACAAGTGTGAGGATATGTGTGGGTAGGCCCCTATATGTAATGAGGCTCCACACATGGTGAGGGGCTGTCCTTGTGTGGCTTGAAAGCAGGATAATAATCTCTAGCTTCTTCTCTTCCCTCACCTCAGCCTTCTCCAAGAAACCTTCTCCTCCTTACCAAGAGGGCAAGCAGGAGGTTGGGACTGGAGGCCACTCTACTCTCCTCAGAGAGAGGAGGTACTGGGGCTGGAAGTATATCTAACTTCTCCTTTAAATAGTGTTCAGCTCGGGGATATGATTGGGTTCAATCTAACTTTAGATTACTTTGTCATTTTGGGGGAGAAGAGGGACCTTAAGCCCTGTATCCAAGGGTTGACTCCTTCCCCACTATCATTGTTCCACAATGAACATATACAGCAAATAGAAAACCAAAATGTATCCAAGTCAGTAGCAAAACAGAAATCAGAGGTGTAACTAGGAGAATATATACCAGACAATACAGAATAAAGGAGCTCTCACATTGGAAGCGAGATAAATCAGTTCAACCAAGAAAAGAGTCCTTGATCTCACCTAAGAAGAAATTCCCCCAAAGTCTCTAAAATAGCAGTCTGGGTATAGGAAAAGGATGAAGACTGCTGGCTCCTCTCATGTCTTCAGCAACCTGAAGAGGAGCTGGACTCCTCCACCTTCCCTCTTGAAGCTGGAAGCCAAAGTGACAGAAGCCTGAAGTGACTCAGCATCACAAAGAAGACCAAAAGCTTAAGTTCTGCAAAGGGAACTCAAAGTAGACTGGCAAAGGCTGGGGCTCTCTTGCCCCTTGACCACTCCACCAAGCTTCTCATGCAGAGAAGGGGCTTCATCTCCACCAGCAAGGAGAGAGCTCCATGCCAATGGGCCTTGGGAGAAAGAATCAGTGAAAAGATCATTGGACTGGGAGCGGGGGTCTGTTGGAACAGCTCAAATGGGCTCACAAGAGCCAATTGTTAGATTTTCAGTTGGAACATTTATACCTCGGAAATTGGCAAACACTACAAATTGGGGCTTGGTTTCTATTCATTATCTAGATTTAAGAAAGTGATGGAGAAAGTGCTAATAATACAGATAAAACACAAAAGTGTGTCATATGTACATTTTATTTTCTGGAGAATTGGTTGTTAAGCAATTACCAGCATACCATTGGATGGAAATGAGAAGACAATGTTCTTATTCTGGCTCTGACATTTACTAACTTTGGGACCATTTAGTCTCTCTGAGCCTCACTTTTCTTATTTATAAAATGGGAATAATGATACTTCTAATTGCTATCCCACAGGATTGTTGTAGGGAAAATCCTGTAAACTTCAAATAAGTATATAAATTGGGCTTATTATTATTAAATTCCTGTTAATAAGACCTACAAAGCAAAAATAAATAAGGATTGGTCCCACATTTGCCTATACATTTAAGTTACTAAACATGGAAAAAAATAACATCATCAATAATAACATTTTTAAAGTAAACGTTAATGACCATAGTATTATTCAAAAAGAAATCACTAAATAATGAAAAACAGAAGTGGTGTGTTTAAATGTGGTATATATGGTATGACTAAATTCTGGAATTGGATAGGGTAAAAATTAACTGGCTAATCTTAATATTAACTAAAATGGCCAATTATAATTTGAATTACCATGGGAGAAAAGATCTGTTCCAGATGTAGCCTGGGTCATCTTCAGTCCTCAATGTGAGCTTTTGAAAGCTTGATCCTGGTTCAAGTCATGTTTTGGGTCACTGCTAATTCAAAACCAGAGTTCACATGCCTCTTTAAAGATTTAAAACAAAACAAAACAAAAGACCCAAGTTAATCCGGAGGACACATTTAATGAAGCTGAATAGCAAGGTAAATAGCAGCAGTAACAACAAAATCCTCTCCATACACAGAAGGACACATTCTCCCACATATTCTCATATCATTGGTGGGAGAAGAAATGTATGTATGTAGTTTTGGGTATCTTGTGCTCCTAGGCCTGTGTCTAGCTCTTTTGTGAGGCAGACCCACAACTTTATCTAGGCAGCACAACAAAGGTCCCTTAGGTCAAATTTACCACTGAAATGAATTACTTCTCCTCATTTGTCACCAATTCTCCTCATTTGTCACCAATGGAATTCCCCAGCCCCATGTGACATTTGGAAATATCTTTCATAAGCAAGAACGACTCTCCATCTTATAAGAGGGCCTTGCTACTAGAGAACCTCAGAGGAGGGTGGTATCTTCAAAGCTCTCCCTCCAAGTATTCTCTGAATTAGGAAGCAAGAAGACATCCTCAGGATAGAAAGAGATTTTAAAATTTCTGTCAATGACTTGGATAAAGGGATGACATCTTTATGAAATTTGCCAATGACCCAAAGCTAGAAGGGATAGCTAATAACCCACTGGATGACAGACTCAAGATGCAAAATTTATCTTAACTGATATAGAAAACTTAGGCTAAATCCATAAGAAGAAATTTCAAAAAGATAAGTGTAAATTCTTTCCCTCAGATGTAAAAAATCAACTTCACAAATGCATAATGCAGGAAATATGGTTACATAGTCTGTCTAAAAAAAAAAATCTGAGGGTTTAAGTAGACTGAAATTTCAATGTGAATCAATATTATGATATGGTAACCAAAAAAAGCAAATATACTCTTGAACTGCAATTAAGGGAGATTTAATTTCCATATCTGATCTACAGTACTGTGCTCTGATCTGAGTGACACATTTTAGGAGTTTGGTGTTTCTAGTGAGAATAATAAAAATGGTTAACCAAGTTCATGACACATGAGGATTGATTGTAGGAACTGGGAATGTTGGGATCAAACAAAAATGGAAGGGGGACATATTAGGAGGTAGTGGGGCCCCTCTGTTGCAGGTTTTCAAAGAAAGGCTGAAAGGCCACTTATTAGATACATTATAGAAGGAATTATTTTTCAGGTATGGGTTGATCTAGATGTCCAATGAGATCTTTTCCAGTTCTGAAATTCTTTGATTCTTCAAACTTCTCCAGGGTTTCATATTGTTATATGCTCTGAAACTTCGTAAGCTGGTTTTCTTATTCATCCTCTGGGCCAGGCTCAAGATGGGTCTGGAGTCAAAACTTAGATTCTAAAGATTCAGAAGGTAGATTCTGAACAGTTTACATTAATCAAATAATCATCAATTTTAGCTAAACCTAGAACAGCTGACCTTTGGAACATGTGTTGAACATTACTGTGGGACAGAGCCCACTTACTCAAAATAAAAACAAAG
Source organism: Phascolarctos cinereus (assembly GCF_003287225.1). Taxonomy (NCBI): domain Eukaryota; kingdom Metazoa; phylum Chordata; class Mammalia; order Diprotodontia; family Phascolarctidae; genus Phascolarctos; species Phascolarctos cinereus. Next base: position 181,922,719 of record NW_027556180.1, on the reverse strand, counting down.
ACTTAGACACCTTGAAAGTAGAAAGGAGTTTATTGCTTTCTCATGAGAAAGGATACCACTCCTAGTCTCCATTGCTGGCCAGGAGAGTATGAGTTCGATACAGAATTCAAGGCTTATTCATGCCCTAACTCGAGCTCCTCCTCCCTAACCCGCTTCCCCTTATCCCATTGGCTGGGTTTTCAGGGAGTGCAATCTATTCACAGAGACACAAGTTTGTCCGGAGACAAGAAAAGGCAGGAAGTTTTTCAAGGACAAGCAGTTCAGGTTGGGGGTAGGGCTATCCTTTCTGCTAAGTTCTTAAAAACAGGGTCTGAGTGGGGAAAGGTTTTGAAAACAACTATCAAGAACTATTAACAAGAACTATTGACCCTTTCAGGAGGCTTCACTTCTGAGAGAGCATCTCTCACATTAGTAAATTCATATGGCTAATAAAAATATTAACAATGTAATCTTGATGTTAGCCAAGGTTTGGACATAAGCTAAAATGAATAGAGAGTGAAATTTATTGATTTTTGGAGCACACTCAATTTGTTTTAAAAGAATCATAAGATCACAGGACTCAGAGGTGGAAGGGACTTTAGAGATTCATCTAATCCAATCTTCTCATTTTATAGATAAAGAAACATTGCTTGCTCAAGATTAATGGTTAATTCAAAAATGTAGATGATATAATAGATTTGACTAAGAAAAAAATAACTTCCAACTCTTGCACTTGCCTATTATACCCAGAATGGGAGAAATCTGTGAATATCAGAAGTATGGAAAGGGTACAGCATCCATTAGCTACTTTCCTTTCAAAATGATGATGGGATAGGGCTACTTAACACATGGTATTGTTGCAGTTTGAGATACTGGGAATCCCAAAATGAAAGGGTACAGGGTGGGGTCTGCCTTGAAAGAATTTGACCATTCAAGCCTTCTAGTCAAAGTAGTGAGGTTTTATTATAACACCAGTATGGCAGGCAAGATTCCTAGTAAATCTGTGAATCTGATGAGGATGGTACTGATACTTATATACAAAAAAGACTACAAGAAGATCTGGATGGGGTTAAGGAGTGGTAAATAGCCTGGGGTGGTTCAGGGTCAACAGAGAAAGGGTCTAAATGGGATTAAGGAGTGGCAAGTAACCTGGGGTGGGCCAGGTGAAGACCCTAAAAGGAGTTAAGTGGTCAGAAAGCCACAATGAAAGGTCAATTAAAAGGATTATTGAGTATCTAGTAGACTGGGATGGGCCAGATGCCTCAGGCAAAATGCCAGTACAGGAAAGTTCAAGGGCTGTTAGGGATCCTGGTCCTATTACCTCACCATTATCAAACAATTCATTGGAGTAGATAACCTATCTTATTTACCTTATTTAACAACTTTGAAAACAAACTGTGCCTTGGGCATAAAGATTAGACAGCAATCCTGAAATAAAGTTAATATACATTCTGCCTCACCTTCTTATTCTCTCTTTTTTGTTTTTATAGGAATATTTGGCATATCCTCTGTATTTGTCACAGACATACTTACTGGTATTGCAGCAGATAGGTACTGGACCTAGAGCCAGAAAGACCTGAATTTAAGTCTGACTTCAGATACTTACTAGCTGTTTGACTCTGGACAAGTCACTTAACTTCTGTCTGCCTCAGTTTCTTTATCTGTAAAATGGAGATAATAATGGCATCTACCTCTCAAAATTCTTGTGAGGCTAAAATAAGAAAATATTTGCAAAATGTAGTACTAAAGTAAAATACGTTATAAATATTTAACATATATTTATAACATTAATATAAATATTTAACATAAATGTTAAAAATAACTATTATTATCATTATCAATATTATGATTATCCTAAAGACAAGAGAAGCTTTAGTAACAGGTGTCTTCCATGGGAAATGATCAAAATCCCACAGATCTGTTACAATGACATTCATGTACACATGCTAGGTATATCTTTCAGTGTAAACTAGCCTCTAACTAGTGAAGGTGAAAGAACTTGAGAAATTCCTACATGTACCATAAAATATTAGAATATGTGGCAGATAGAACAGAAGATAGACAGGAGGCCAATGCAACTCTTTTCAGGGACTAGCACAATACTCAATAAATTCTTGTTAGGGCAGTTAAGTGGCACAGTGGATAGAGTGGTGACCCTGGAGTCAGGAGGACCCGAGTTCAAATCTGTGCTCAAACACTTACTAGCCAGGTGACCTGAGGCAAGTCAGTTAATTCTGTTTGCCTCAATTTCCTCATCTGTAAAATGAGCTGGAGAAGGAAATGGCAAGCTACTTCAGCATCTTTGCTAAGAAAACCCTACATGGGGTCACAAAGAGTCATATACAGCTAAATGACTAAACAAAAACAACAGTGGTGTCCACAAATTTCTTCTTATTGTCATGATACAGTCGCCTGTAAGAAATAAAGAAGTCCATTATTTTCTACTGTTATATCTGATTGGCAACAATATTCATTGTGTTTTTGCCAGCACCAACACAATTCTAGTGAATTCAACAAATATTGACTTGAACACTAGGGATGAATTTTTCCTTTTAAGGGATATTCTCAATTTTTTTTTTGTGAAGGGGAGAAAGAGACCTGTCCTTCTGCAGGAAAAAAAAAAGGTAACCAGAGGTAACAATGGTAAGAGTATGTAATTAGATGCTAACTATTCAGTGTAACACTGGGTCTCTGGCTATTTAGATAACAATAGCTCTATTTATAATTATCACCATAAAAAAGGGGAAGATTTATTAATCCTTAGGAGCACTTAAGCTATAAGAGATCTGAGACTAGTAAGGAAAGTTAAGGAAAACAAAACCAAAACAACTTTGATTTTGTTTTGCTTTGTATTGCTGGGGGGTTTTTTCTGTATTGGTGAGGAATGAGATCATAGAAGAGAGAAGGGAGAATGAATCATTGAAATGAACTACAATTCAACAAACATTCATTCTGCTACAAGTCCGGGAAGTCTGAACTGTTCAACTCTTGTTTTCTCACCCCAATATAATAATAACATTTAGATTAGAAAGAACAAAACAAAAAGGACTCAAAAAGAGTTGAAACTTAAGAGAAGCTGAGAGATGTTAAGAGTACTAGCTTGTCTCCATTTCAAGTTGCCAGATCCAGATATACTACATCCTAGCATCCAGAAAGAACTGGTGTGGATTGATTGATGAACACCTGGTACTAATCTTTGAAAGACTTAGAAAAGCGGCTGAAGGACAGGAAAAGGAGGACATACTTTCCTGGTAGCTAGATGGCTCAGTGATTAGAATCCTGGATTGTATTCAGGAAGACAACTGTGTGACCTTGGGCAAGTCTCTTAACTTCTAGAAGCCCAAGTTTCCTCATCTGTAAAATGAAGATAATAATTGTACCTATATCATAGTATTGTTTTGAGTCTCAACTGAGATAATATAAGTAAATATTAGTAAACCCTAAGGCACTACATGAATGCTAGCTCTTGTCCTCTAGGCTGGAAGTACAACTCTCATGGGTCAGATCCCACTACTGATCAGGACTGTAGCTTTTTTGAACTATACTCTATCAGACTTAGTCAAGTTTGCCCCTCCTTAGGCAATCAAGTGGCTTTCTACTTCTGGAGGTCTTATCATACTGATGCCTACTTTAGTATGGATATCTAATTGGCATAGCCCTCTGAAGTTCAGAAGTCATGAGCTTAAGAGATCCACCAGCCTCAGTTTCCCTTGTAGCCACATTTCAGGCATGTACCTGATTTTCAAAATCCTCTGGCCCCATTTTCTTTAAAAAAAAAAAAAAGAAAGAAAGAAAGAAAGAAAGAGAAAGAAAATGGAACCTGCTTCTTGAGAAGCAGATTAATGAGCTTGACTTCAGGTCTTGCCAAAATTCTAGAATACAAAAAGTATGGCTGGTGAAAATCTAGAAAAGAAAATAGTAATCATAGAAATCCCACGCGGCTTTCTTAAGAAGAAATCATACTGGGGCAGGGAGGTGGCACAGTGGATAGAGCACTGGCCCTAGAGGCAGGAGGAGCTGAGTTCAAATGCAGCCTGAGACATGTAACACTTATTAGCTATGTGACCCTGTGCAAGTCACTTAACCCCTTTGCCTCCCTCAAACCCTCTCCCCCCCAAAAAAGAAGTCATACCTAATTTCTTATTATGACAAGAGTAATAGACTCTTCAGACTGGGAGATACCATAATTTACCTGGATTTCAACAAAGTGTTTGAGAATGTCTCTGTGCAGTTAGGTAGATTTGGAACTGGTCCAATGGATGGACCGAAAGAGTAATCGTTAATTCTTAAAGATTTCAACTTGGAAAAAGTTCTATTGTAGAGTGGCCCAAAGGTCCCTCTTTGCTCCTGTGTTAAAAATGCATAACAGTTTTATCAAGACCTTGGATAAAGGCCCAAATAGCTTGCCTATCAAATGTGCAGGTGACAAAAATCTCAAGAGGGAGAGCTAACCCAATCTTGTAAATTAAGGGAGAATCAAACAGACCAGTAATTCATAAAGCAAAAAGTCTTTTAATAAGTGTACATTTAGAATTCTCTAGATAAAGTATAAGACCTAATTTAAAACACCCAGGGACCAGGATGAGGAAGAAAGGGTAGCAAAAGAAGCCTTCAGGGAGAAGGATACAAGTCTCAGACACAGGAGGGAGATAGCCTCAGATGTGAAGTTCTACACTAGGCAGAGGAAAGGGATCAACAGTGGTCTGATGAGAAGCTTCTCTCAGACTTGACATCCCATTTTAAGCCAAGCTCTTGCACTACTCTTAGTCAATGAGCAGAGATGCCCAGAGCAGCTCACATGAGACAGGTGAGAGCCATGGGTTTTATAGAGATGGAAACCAATCATAATTCCCTTTTCACTTCTGACATCAAAGACAGAGGAATGAGCCAGGGGGTCAATAAATGTCTAGCCTTGGTCTATAACTTAATAAACAAGGAATTATTTACAATATGTCAGTAAAATAGCTGGTAGTGCTATTTACCCAAGAATGGCTTACCAGATGTTTACACAAGGATACAGGGGTCAAGGAAGTACATAGGGATTTAATTGCCTTGCAGCATTTTGTCTCCAGATGATTTAGGACTACTTTAGGGGTTAAAAGATTGAATGGTTGAGTCAATATCCAAAAAGATTTTGACAGGATAGAACACTGGGCAAAATCTAAGAAGATAAATTTTCATAGAAATGCAACCAGTTGCAAACAAATTTCCCTATGGGCAGGGAAGAGGATGTTGATGTGGTTCAAGCCTCTCTTGCCCTCCACTTTGCCTATTACAAGATTAGTATGCCTATTATATGTATAATATGCTTATTATAAGATTACAAGAGGGTAACAGGAAAAAACTGAGACTGTTGATGGCTGTAACCATTTTTGTTAAGAGCTGTGGAAAATCAGCAAAAGGTTTTGGTGCAATAGTGCTTCTATAGGCTTTTTGTCTTTGTTTTTTGCTATTTCTTTAAGCTGTTTTTATTTTTACTTTTTTAATTTAAAATTTTAATTTTAAAAAGTATTTTTATTTTATTTTTAAAATTTCCTATTTTCTAATTTCGTTTCATATAAAATTGTGATCCATCATAACTACTTGGTCATGCATATCTATATATTAATTACCTACAAAGAGGTCAATGGAGGGTGCCACTCATTAGCTTTAGAATTAAAAATAGTTAAGGGGATTATACCTCTGTTCCAATAGCTAGGACTTCGTCTTGTCTTTGGGCCTTGAGCATAATAGAGAATTTTGTGACTTTTGATTATTAATTACTTTTTAAAGCTCCTAAAATTGCAAAGAAAGATGATTCTCTTGGAGCAGAACCATGCACCTGTTATGGCGTCATTGTTAAAACAGGACCTAGTGTGATTTAAATGTGAGAACCTTAGGGGAAAACTATAGACTCTGAGGCAAATGGGATAGAGTAAGGTGTAGAATAAAGCAACATTACATCTCCTGGTGGAAGGAGAAAGTTATGTTCTGGAAGAGTGGCTACCCACCCCAGGTGCTGCTGAAATTTTTATGGTGGAAGGGAAACCATTCATCCTAAAACCATTAAACCTTGCTTCACAGCAATACCTGTTTGTTACAAATGAGAATTATACCTGCAATATTTTTATTAGTAGTATTTTCTCTACTTTGTTTAGATAATTAAAATTCCTTTTTCTTTCAAAGCAGAATTTCTCATGTTAATGCTGCATTTATTTAATATGCCTGTACATAATAACTTGAAATTTGATTTTTCTAAATTTTCTTATTTTTATATTTTGTGGGTTTTTTGCAGCTTGACTTTAGAGTTGTATCTAGCCCAATATTAATTTTGAGAATTACTGGATATTGAATTTTTTTCACTTTAATTTTTAATTTGCTAGATTTTTCTCTATTTTGATATATGATTTCTTTTTGAAGCACTTTTATTTTCTTCCTTACTGAAGTTATCAACTGGATTTTCTCTTTTCTTTTTATACTGAATGCTGTTTTACTTTTTTTTAACTGCTACATTTTTTACTTTCCCTTTAACTATGTACCTGCTGCCATTGTGTGAAATCTACTACAAACATAAGTTATATTTGTATGCTAATGCTTATTCTTTGATGGTACCAAAGTGGACAGTAACAGCTTTTTAATTTCCTGTTGTACTGTTAAATGTCATTGTTGTTATAGAAGTTTATTTGCATGTTCACCTGGCTGATAATTTGCTGATAACTAACATATTGTTGACATTTGCCGGTGTTGTTACTGCTGCTAATGTGGCCTCCAAGGTCCCTATAACAAATGAAAATAATGGGCCCCAAGCACATGAGCTAATAGAAAAGGTCCAGCCTACTGTCAAAGACAGGCAATCCCATCTGTGATAGGAGCATTTGCCTGTACATGGTACAATGAAACTAAGAAGAATAACCTTATGGGTGCCATCAACTGAAGAAATTCACAGATAATCTGGTACAAGGTAGACCCAAGAGCAAACACTTTCCGCTTGGAAAAGTAATGAGAAAAGGCAGTAAAAGACAAGTTGATCTGACACAAAAATACCACTCCCAGAAGGAAAAAAAAGGTAGAGCTACCTTCTCTGCTGGAGTAAAGATGGTCATAGGTAGGCTAGCTGCACTCATGAAGGGAATGTAGCTTTGGCATTACAGAAGCTGACAGCCACAGAAGGAGCTTCAAGAGAGGGAGAGGGCTCTGGGAGGATGTCACCCTGGTCCCCACAAACCTAATGGGTCTTTTTCACCTGGATTCATAGGACCTCGAGAAAAAATTACTTCAAATTGAGAATGTTAACTACATAGTTGTCCCAGTCACAAAAGTGACCAAAAAATGATCATAGTGTCCCAATCATTTTATTAAAGACTTTTGAAGAAAATACCTTTATAACTTTTAGAAGAATTTGACCTTAGAAGACTTAATGATAAAAACCACCTATATGTGGCATATATTGAAGTGATTTGGGAATTTTCTAAAGAAATGGCTTTTGTCATCTAAGTAATGGACACTCAAGCTCTACTATGTCCAGACCCAATATGAGTAAATGGAGTGTCAGCTCTAAGTGGAAAAAAAAGTCCAGGCTTTCAAGATATTAGGCAAATCCTGCAAAACAAACAAACAAAAAAACAGGAACTTAATATCTTCACATTTCATCATCTACAACAGGATCAAGTCAAGTGGTGACAGTGAACATCACAAGAGCTCATGCTCTCTCTCTCCCTCTCTCTCTCTCTCTCTCTCTCTCTTCTCTCTCTCTCTTCTCTCTCTATCTATCTTCCTTCCCTTCCCTTTTCTCTCTTCCCCTGCCTCTCCCTCCTTCTTTCCCTCTCTCTTTCTCTTTCATCACTGACTCTTCAATCTTTTGAATGGATTCAGAGAAATCTCACTTTAGGGATTCAGAGGAATGATAGGAATAGTTGGAGCAGCAGCTCAGGAACAGGGTACGCATGTTCTCATTTACATGAACAAAATGTGGGATGGACCTGAGAATCAACTCACAAGATTCATCTCATCTACTTTTAACCATTCTGGAAAAGATCCAGAAAATTCTTTTGTGATGTACGACCCCCTGAAACCATCTCAAGAACCTAATGTTTAATGGCATCATCACAGAGTCCAATCACCAATTGTATCACTTCTAGCTGTGGTACCCAAGAACAATGGGAAAGATTTCTATGTGTATAAACTACCAAACATTGAACAAAAGGATCATAGTGCACCAGAACACTATGCCAAGAGTTCAATTGGCTATATTGCATATTAGGCAGGTAGTGATTTTCTGTACTGTATTTGTGCAGCAGTTATTATCAAGGTCCTATGAAGGAGGAAGACTGCTTCTGTCTGTCCAGCTAGACTTAACCAGTGTGAGCTCATGACCCAAGGCATTTCTGGAGTACCTACTATTTTCCAAAGACTGTTGGATAAAGTAATTAGAGACAGGAACTACCATCAAGTACTGGTATAACTTGATGACATCCTTGTCTTTGGGAGCACCTTGGAAGAAAGTGAGGAAAGACTGATATAAACGTTGGATCCAGGTTAGAAAAAAACGGCCCAAAGCTTTCAACAGTACCAGTTTAGTATCACCTCTGGCAAGCATGGGGCCCAAATGATGATAAGACTGAAGAACGTGTAATAAGAGGATGTGTTTGGGGAATTGAAATAGATAGGCTGGAGAAGACAAGGATTAGGAGGTACATAAGAGCAGTCTTTGAGTGTTTGAAAGGCTATTAAAGTGGAATCTCAAAACTGCTTTAATTGGCGTTTCTCTAATTATTAGTTTTTTGGAACATTTTTTCATATGGCTATAGATTAGATTGGGTTTCTTCCCTTGAGAACTGCCTGTTCATATTCTTAGACCATTTTTCAATTGAGGAATGGCTCTTATTCTTATAAATTTGAGTCAGTTCTTGGAAATGAGATCTTTATCAGCGAAACTTATTATAAAGATTTTTCCCCAGTTTTTCCCCCTTTAGTCTTTGCTTTGTTGAATTTATTTGTGTAAAAACTTTTTAATATTATGTAATCAAATCATCTATTTTATCTTCTGTGATCCTCTCCGTGCTTTATTTGGTCATGAAATAGTCTCCCATCCTTAGAGAAGATAGGTGATTTTTCCATGTTTCTCTAATTTGTTTATGATGTGATTTTTTTAATCTCTAGATCACATGTACCTTAGGAACCTATCTTGGTATAAAATTTGAAGTGATCAAAAAATAGGATAAGGTCCTATATATTCAAAAACTTTGATAGCAGCTCTTTTGTGGTAGCAAAAAACTGAAAACTAAAGGGATGTCCATCAATTGAGGAAGGGCTGAATAAGTTTTGACATATTAATATGACAGAATACTATTATGTTATAAGAAATGAGGAAATAGATGATTCTAAAGAGATATGAAAAGATATATGAATAGATGCAGAGTGAAGTAAGCAGAACTAGAAGAGCTATTTATACTATAACATCAATATTAGGAAAATGAACAATTTTGAAGACTTTTATATACTGATGAATGAAACAAGCAAAAGCTGGAGAAAAATTTCTACAATAACAACAATACTATAAAGACAAACATATTTGAAAGCTATAAGAACTATGATCAACACAATGACCATCCATGATTCCAAAGGCTCAATGGTAAAACATACTATCTACCTCCTGACAGAAAGGTTAGAGATTTAGGGTACAGAATAAAACAGATATACATATAAATAGGTGGCACAGCGGATAGAGTGTTGGACCTGGAATCAGGAAGACTTAAATTCAAATTCAACCACAGACAATTCCTAGCCATGTGACCCTGGGCAAGCCTCAGTTTCTTCAACTGTAAAATGAAGATAATAAAGGCACCTACCTTCCAGGGCTGTTGTGAGAATCAAATAACATAATATTGTGAAGTGCTTAACACAGTGCATGGAACATGGTAAGAGCTTAACAAATGCTTATTTCTTTCTCCATATATATGTGTGTGTTTGTGTGTGTGTTGTATATATATGTGTGTGTGTGTGTATGTATACATTTATAAGTATATATAGATATATAAATATATAAGCATCTGTGTGTCTGTGTGCATTTTAAAACACACAAATCTCTGTATACAACCAATGAGGAGATTTGTTTGTTTGACAATGTTTGCTAAAAGAAATTTATTTTTTTCTCTTTTTTTCAGAAAAGTGCAAAAGAGTCTGTTACTTAGAAATTATTTTTAAGGAGGTGCTAAAGATGTGGAATTTTGCATACATTTTCAGATGTGATCACTGTATTATTTTGCTTAATCATTTTACTTTCTCATAAGAGACCTCTCACAGATTGCGAGGAATAAGTAAAAATGTTTAAAATGTAAAAACAAAACCTATCAATAAACCTTTTTTTTAAAATATTCTTACTAAATTGTTTATATGGCCCAAAAGTTGGCTCTTTGGTTGTCTAAAAATAATCATTGAACCTATCTAATAACATGACACACAAGCAGTTGGTGTCAGTCTAAGTAGATTGCCTACAGGAAATCACTGTCCAATTACATTCTTCTTTTAACTATCAATCTTTTGTACCAAGGTCCATTATGAGTCATCAGGAAGTTTAAAAGAACAAGAAAGTAAGAAGTGTTAATAATCAAAATCCTGTGATCAAACATCCGCTGACAAAATCTCCAGCTCAGAGGAAGCTCAAATAATAACAAGCTCTCATTGGACATGCAGTGACCCTTTCTGAGGCACGATGGGTAATTTCATTAAATTTAAAAAATCATTTCATAGTCCTTTCAAACAAAATATGGCAAGTGTATAATCAAAACTTTCAAATATTTTAAGCAAAAATACGATGAGCTGAAACAATTTCCCCCAATGCTGACTTATACAAGCAAAAGAGAAAATTTCTGTGAAGTATCTTGCCAAGTGAGCTATCACATCTGATGCCATTCCAAAACTTAGTTTGAATAATGGCAAAGATCATATCCATCTCACTCAATTTGTGAGATTGTTAGATTCAGAATAAAACTGATCATTAGATTATTCAGCCTGGTGCTCTATTAAAAATCCTTCACTGTTGCTTCACTTTTGCCTGGAGGTGACCCTGAGTTCTTGAGAAGGAAATAAAGGCAGGATATAGTAGAAAAAAAAGGTGGTACAAAAATAAAATATATCAAGAAAAAGAATTTTTTAAGTGAAGGGCTTCTTTCATCTTTGCAAACTTTGAGAGGCACTAGGCTCTCCAAGGTGAGTAGGTGAGTTATGCCACGGGTGTGATGACCAGATATCATGGGGGTGTCATTGCTATCATGTGAAAGCCGACAAGAGAGAGTACAAGTATCCATCCATCTGCCTACCCTCCTCTGCTGTTCTTTGGAATTTTCTAGACATGAAAACTTTGATTAATAGGGGAAAGGCTGGGCAAAATGACCTAGTGGCCTTGTGCTACATAGTTGTTAAGGATCTATGGAATTTATATTGCTGTTCAACAAATCAGAAACCAACCAAACTCAAATGAAAGCCATAAAAGTCACGTTTGCTTGCCAAGTCAACACAAGAAGAAAACTATTTGCTGGGCAAATACCCATGGGCCCTGTCGCTCTCTGTGAAAAAGACCAAAGAATTAAAGGTGAGAGAGAGCCGAGACTGAAGAGATAAATGTCAAGAGAAAATGAATGTGTGGTTTTATATAGAAGTCTTGATGACCAGATATAAGTTCTAAGGTGAGTGATAAAAGCTACCACTATAATGAGATGGTTTGGATTTCTGAGCAAATATTTTCAAAAGTCCTTCTTTTAATAAGAATTTAATAATATTTATCCATTGCATTATGGTCTTAAAAATTCTATTCTTGACACAAATTCCACGGGGTACTTAATGCCATGATCATTTTTAGAGGCAGAGTGACATGGTAGATAGAGTGCTAGAATTGGAGTCAGGAAGACATGGGTTCAAATATTACTTCTGACACTTACTACCCGTGATAGGCATTTAACCATTCTTCGTCTGTAAATTAGGCATAATAATTACTGTAAACCCACCTCACAGGTTTATTTTTATGATCAAATGAGAAAATGTACAAAAATACTTTGTAAATTTTAAAGCCCTGTATAAATGTGAGTTAGTACTAGCCCCATTTTACAGATGAGAAAGCATCATGATATCATAGAATCTCAGAATTGGATGGAAAATCTAGTCCAGTCTTTCATCCTGTGGAGAAACAGCCTCTACAACGAAGTCTTTGGTTACAGTTGTTCTACCCGCTGCAAATCCATCTAACTTTACTATCACATAGTCTATATCGATTCATCTTATTCACAAAGTGGTTATGAAAGGGTTTTTGTCAAATTTGGTGCTATAGTACAGTGGAAAGAGCAATGGCCTTGGAATCCAAACACCTGGCTTTAGCTCTTGTCTCTGATATTTACTGTGTGATCTTAGGCAAGTTGCTAAACCTCTCTGGGCCTCAATTTTTTCATTTGTAAAATGAAGGGGTTAGATTTAGGTAGCCTCTGTGGTTACTTCCAACTCTGTCTATAATGGTATGCCAATAACATTCCCCTGAACTAAGAAGGTATGACTCTATCCAAAACAATGCACTTTTCCTAACACTGTAATCATGAAATAACCCATAAAACATAGTACATAAGATAAAATTGGTAATATGCAAAACAGTTTTTCTCAATAGTAATTCCCCAGAATTCTATGACCTTTTGTGCTAACATCCCAATTTAAAAACAATAACAACAAAAACACATTGATTTCAGACAATATTCACTTTTCATAACATATGACTACAATAACCACGAAGTATCATAAATACGACAAGCACACAAAATTCTTAGAAATAAAACATTGTTTTTAACCTGAGTCTTATCTTCCACTGTGAGGTGATAGGGGCAGATAGCCTGTCTTAATGGGTGGTACAGTGAATAGAGCACCAAGCCTGGAGTTAGGAAGAATTGAGTTCAAATCCAGTCTCAGAAATTTACTATCTGGGTGACCCTGGGCAAGTCACTTAACCCCTGTTTGCCTCAGTTTCGTCCTCTGTAAAATGAGGAAAATAATAGCACCTGCCTCCTGGGGTTACTGTGAAGGTCAAATGAGATAACAATTATAAAGCACTTAACACAGTGCCTGGAACATAGTAAACATGATATAAATGTTAGCTATTAGTCTATGAGGAGAAATACAGCATGGTAGTATAAGGCAAAGATAACATCTTAGTGAGAGTTTTTTAAGGCTGAAAGAAATGGGGGTATATTTATAGACAGTTGGGAAAGAACCATTGGACAGGGAGAGGCTGAAGATTAGACAGAGAAGGGGAAGGATCGTGGAGGCAATTTGTTGGAAAAGAAAGTAAGGGATGAGATCAATGGTACCCGTAGAACAACTGGTCTTGATGAGAGGGGCCACCTCTTCATCAGAGACCTGAATAAAGAAGAATGGAATAGGAGATGTTATCAAAACGTTTGGAGGTATTGATAGGGGGAGCAGAAAGATTTCAAAGCAGATAGAATCAATTTTCTCAGTAAGGTATGAGAGGAAGACCTTAGCTGAGAGGACATAAGGAAGGAGTATCATGGGAGGATTGAGGAGAGAAGAGGATGTTTGGAACAACCTTTCTGGGGAGTTGGAGAATCAGTTAGGGAAGAATAAAAGTGCTGACTTACTACAATAAGATCCCAGTGAAGATTAAATAACATAATAAACAGAGATTATAGGATAAGAGATTTTTAGATCTAGGAGGAATCAAGTCTAAACCCCTCATTTTACAGATGAGGAAACTGAAACACAGAGAGGTTAAGTGACTTGCCAAGGTTCACACAGCTTATGCCTGAAATATAATTTGAACTCAGGTCTTCCTGACCCCAAGCCCAACACTTTATCCACTATATCACCAACAGTAAAAACTTAACCTTTAACCCGTGTGAGTGTCAGAATGCACATGAAAACAGAATTAAAGCTAGTGTTGATCTTAGAAACTGAGGCCTAGGAGGGCTAAGTGTTTTGCCCTCAGGGAGAAAGTAAGTTATCAGACAGGATTCAAAAGCAAGACCTTGGACTCCAAATGCAAGCTCTTTCCCTTCCCCCATGCTTCTCTTTCTAATGGCTATGACTTGCCCATGCCTACACTTTCACTGACTACAAGAGCTGACTGGGTGCTATTCATTACATGGAACTGCCTTTTGCCCTTCTTCTTTTCCTCACAAAGGCTTAGAATACATGAAATGTCTTAGTTAGATGGGAGAGGAAATCATCCATGTTTGCAAAGAACCACCCCTTTTCCTCCTGTCCAAAAGTGCCTCTTTCTAAAATTTTAAATAATCAAAATATGAAGAAGCCCCAAGGGTGGGTAAAACGGCATCTGATTAAAACTCATTCTAAGCAGACAAGGAGAAAGAGGGAATTAAATGAAGAGTGTCACCCAAAAGGGAAGTCACTAAATTTGTCTCAGAAGAATGGTCCTGAATCATTGTTGTTCAGTTGTTTTTTTAGTCATGTTCAATTCTTCCTGACCCCATTCTGGGTTTTCTTGGCAAAGATACTGAAGTGGTTTGCCAATTCCTTCTCCAGCTCATTTTATAGATGAGGAAACTGAGGTAAACAGGGTTAAGTGACTTGCCCAGGGTCATACAGCTAGTAAGTGTCTAAGGCCTGATTTAAACTCATGAAGATGAGTCTTCCTGATTCCAAGCCCAGTGCTCCATCCAGTGTCACATAGCTGCCCTCTTATACAATAATACTCATGGTAAAACTTAAATAAACCACTTTTTTGATGGGAAAGCATTTGAGGCTTGGTACCAGAATACTTATGGAATTCTTATGAGTTGCCAGCTACAAATGAGCCCTTGGCTTGATGCAGTCTGTTCATTTTAAAAGGGCATTAAGACGGAAGTTACTATTATTGAATAGCTAGAAAATATGAAAGTGTTGAATAAATGATAAGTTTGGGGCTATATCTTCAGGTAGAAGGAGGCACCAACAAGTTACTTTAAAACCAGCAATTATTTGAAAAAAAAATTCACACTGCTTCCAAGAAAGACAAACACAAAGTTTATGTTTTATTTTTTAACCTATGAACTGAAAAAGGTGGAATTATGAGTGCTCAGTGCACTCATAAAAGGGTGTAGCTTCCATTTGCTTCATTCCCCAAAATGTACTGACCTGAATGTATGAGGTACAGGAGAAAAGAGAAGTGGTATCCCATAAGTTCTTTGCGTGGGGTTAGAGGTACGAAGGGAGGGAGGAGAAAAAAATGTGAAAGGGTAATAAATTAGAATATGATATCATTAAAATGGAAATGCAGCATCAAAAGAAAACAGATGGGACCTTATAGGAGAAACTCATTGCTGTCAAGGAGGAATTAAAAGTCCTCTCAGAAAGAACAGAGTTAATAATCAAGTTGTCTAAACAGTGATTTTATGATGAATATAAATTAGATAGCATCATATACTGGCATATTAATTAAGAAAGAACTCAATGACAAATTATAATGAAGATTAGAACATTCCCCTGGAAATATAGCTCAATTATCAGAACATAAAGTTTCTCCCCTAAGTTATACCATTCTCCTTGTTGCTAGTGAAATGATGGTGTCAGATTAGTGATTTGAGGTCAGAGATAAATGTCCTAGGACAAGTTAGTCTAGGAGTGAAAGAGGAAAATTGAAGATAGGATATTTATGCATAGTCTTATAATTCATCAGGAGATATTAACTGCCATATAGACAAGTCTGTGGGGCCAAATGAATTTATATTTTACAGGTCACCCTTTCATTTTTACTAACATGAGCTACTTCCTTCCCTGCCCGAATGCTTTGCCAGCACCTCCCATCGTCAGATCCTCCTTGTTGCTTATCTGTGCCTTCTAATAAAAGATAAACATCAAAGTCTCATTGAAATACTGCTTTGTAGCCTAAATTCAAGTTGCAGGGCTTTTCTTTAAATCGCACTCATCAACTAAGTTGGGGGCAGGGTCAGCCTCAGGATCAAGGTCCATCTCTTGGTACACATTAGAAGCACATGAGAATGCACTAGAGAAGATGGTGTCATAGGATCATCAAGACCCAGAAAGGCCATCAGAGGCCAGGAGTCCAATCCCTTCATTACAAATGAGGAAACTGAAGCTCAAAGAGATGACACATCTTGTCCAAAGTAATAAGTATCAGAGAAAGGGATTGAACCTGGTCCTCTGACATCTAACAGTCAGCCTTCTTTCCCCTCCACCACAGCTAGTATTCCATTTCTTCCATCCCCAGTGAGGGCAATGATGTAACAGCTAGACTAAAATCACTGTCACAAATGCAAGACCTTTTTTGGTGGATGATGAGAGAAGGAATTGATTGGGCTGTGTGGAAAAGCAGAAATAATAAGGATAAATAAGCTTTGTCTTATAGAACTATGGGATCAAAAATTGAAGGGAACATGAAAACCATTGAGTCCAACCTCATAGATGAGGAAAATGAGTTCAGGGAGGTTATGTAGTTATTAGTAAAATATTCCTTTCTCTAGTACCATACTACTCTATTCACCAAATCATATTGATTCAAATTCTGTTACCTCCTTGTCTCATATTAATATTTGAATAACTAAATATGGATTTCTAGTATAAGGTATGCATGTCCACATGTAAGATAGGCATGCCCACATGGGTTGTATACATTATAGATGCAGCTTGTGGGTGGTATGGCTAGAGGTGATCTGAAGTCTGTCCAGACTCTTTGTAGAGGAAGAAAACCAAGAGTAGTCTATACTGCCAGCATGCTAGCTGGGGAAAGGTACAGGCATGCTCTGAGAGTGACAACAGAATAACTCTTGTCTACACTCTCACACAGATAAGACTAGAATTATCTATCTTCTCCCTCCCCCACTTCCCCCCACTTCCCCCCCCCAAGAAAAAAAAATCTGTCTGGTCTAGATAGGTGTGTCTGGTTCAGAATAAAATCCTTTTTCCCGATTGCTCTTCGGGGGTGGGGGGAGGAGGGTCACTGTTAGCTTACACTGACCAATTTAGCTACTTCTTACCAAATGCTAATTACACAAAAGACCACTGCAAATAGTGAATAGTGATTTGTCCCACTTATCCAAGGAAACAGCAAACAGAAATTGGGAAAGTTCTATAAATTAAAACATACAGGAAAACATACTAGAGTGAATAAGCTCTCTAGCTAGGAGTGGGATAGTATCTCAGCTCAAACCCAGAAAGATGGTGTGATCTCACCTAAGGAGGTCTATAAAGGAGACAAGTGAGAAATCAAGGACCTGTTGAGGAGCCAGTTTTCCCTACTGATCTGCAGCTTATCCTTCCATATGTGTCTCTGGAATCACACGTCTCTCTCTCTCAAGAAGATCTCCCTCAAACTGAATGTACCTTATACAAAAATGTAGAATCATGTGGTACTCAGCATCCTCACTGCCAGTCTGGATTCTTCTCTATACATAGCCAAAACACCCAGGCTTGGGTAAAAGCCCAGTTACACTAGTCTAGCCTTAAAGGTCTTTCACAAAGAGCACCCAAACCCCATCTCAGCAGTCTCGTTTTTCTCTATTACACAGATCCTCAGAGCAATCAAAGATTAAGTGACCCTTCCCAGGGTCACACAGCTAGTAAGTATCTGAGGCCAGATTAGAATTCAGGTCTTCCTGATTTCAGGCTTGGCACTCTACTTGCTATGCCACCAAGCTGCCTAGTATCTATGAGATAATGTGCTTTTATGAGTGTTCCAAGTCACACAAAATATCTGCTCCACCTGTATTGAATAACAAGGTCCCCTTTCCTGTTCAGTCTCCTTCAACGGATTCTTCCACATGAACCCAGGCTAAGCATACAAGCAACAGGAAACTACAGAGTTATATACACCTTCCCTACTTCCCTTAATTCAGAATACCTTCCCCCACCCCCAACCCCTAATCCACAAAAAAATAAAAATGAAAACAACCACACACACACACACACACACACACACACACACACACACACACTCATACACATTTCTACGCAAACCAAATAAATGGAAGACAAAGGAGAGAGAGAAGGCATATTTCTCTTTTCAAGTCCACTGTCATACTCTCATTGGTTCACTCTTTTTCTAGGTTCTATTTTTATTTAGACCTATGTAGGCCTGATCTTTTCTAGTGTTCATCTCTGTCCCGATTAAGATTAATGTCATTTAAATGCATTCCTTGAAATTTTTGTGTCATTGTCTTTGTTTGCAGATGTAAGGGCTTGTTTTGGGCTAGGCTTGACTCAGACCAGTGCCAGGGTAATTTATGTTTTATATTACAATGAAATGGGACACTTGTCAGTCATTCAGCAGTAAATAAAGAAAGATTTACTTAGCCATGGCAGGAGAAAGATGTTCAACAAAGATATGCATTGAGTATACCCTGAGTTAATTCAGCTGAGCAATGTTGCCTTGTCTGAGTTGTCCATGGTGGTCCTCCAACCAAGCATCAGAGAGGATGTTTGGAGATCCTTATAGTAGTTCTATATTCAGGAGTCCAAGAAGTGATAGTAGTAGTTTTAACCTTTAGTCCTTTGAACCAATCATATCTCAAGAATAGTTTCAGTATTTTTTAAGGAAAAACTAGCTTAACTTGCATAGAAGCAGGGGTTATATTATTGTTTCTACTATGGGAAGGTTGAGGGTAGGGCAGGATATATTTATGCATAGATCTTGTGTTCCTATGATGCTTGGACCAAAAATGACTCCCTTAATAAAGGAAGTTATTCTTGAACCATACTCTCATAAATGCTCTGATTAGATAGATCCTCTTATAATGTAAAAGTCTGTAGAATCTCACTAGGCAGGCTGCAGCAGAGACAAAGGAGAAAGAGAAAGGAGGGAAGATGACAGCCATGCCTAGACTATGCTGGGGCTAATGAAGATAACTGCAGTACCAAAAAGTATATCTTAGATTGCTGCACTGAGTCAGGTCAGCACACTGTAGACTTGCTGCTGTTTCAAAAACTGCCCTAACCAGGAGCCAGTGTTCCCAAGACTGCTACTGATCTGAGTTTCCCTAATACTTTTCCATGAATGAATTGGTGTTGTGACCCTCCATCACTGTTGGAGAAAGCAAGGAATTAATTGGGAGCCATGTGGATATGATATTCTGTTTGGGGGTAGGTACCTAGCATGATTAATGCTTGATTCAGTTACTTGTTAGTATCTTGCTAGTGTGTTTCATTAAATACTTTTTGCTAGAAAGAAGGACAACAGTAGCATAGCATTCAGAGGGAAATAAGGAGACAGGAAAAAATAGATTGTCGGAAAAATTGAGGTCATCTCCAATGGGGGCTCCAGAGCAAAGTGAAAGAGAATCCTATTATTAATATTCCAAAAATTCCCCTGAAGCAGAAAAAAGATTGAGCCCATGTAAATCTGGATGGGATAGATTTCCCCAGGGCATAGTTGAGCTAAAACAATTGCTTTAGGGGGAAAGAGGCTTTGTAGATAGAAGGAAATTTCCTGGGAAGGCAATTATCCTCTGGAAATTTAACTTTCCTATTGTTTCCCAGCAGTTCACTTCACAAAGTGAAGGATTTCAAAAGGACCCATCTACTTTTGAGTGAGGAGTAGGGAAAGCATGGGCACAAGGACAGTTGAAGAGAAAAGTCAGGAGGGAGTGCATCTGCCAAAGCAAAGGTGTGGGCCATCCAAGAAGGAGTAGTGAGTTTTTCTGTTAAACTAAACACATTCAACCTCTCGGTACTGTTAGGTTGATTCAACCAGAAGCATTTAAGTACTTACCATATGTCAGGCTATGCTATGCACTAGGAATACAAAGAGAGAGGGGAGAAAAAAACACAAATAGTTCCTGTCCTCAAGGATCTTACATTCTATAATGACAATGAGTATGGCCCTTTCAGCACCTATTTCTTGTTTTTGTTGTTGTTGTTCAGTTGAAGTTTTCTTGGTAAAGATACTGGAGTGATTTGCCATTTCTTTTTCCAGCTTATTTTACAGATGAGGAAATGGAGGCAAACAGGGCTAAGTGACTTGCCCAGGATCACATAGCTAGTAAGTGTCAGAGTCTGTATTTGAATTCAGGTCTTCTTGAATCCAGGCCTGGTGCTCTATCCATTGCAACACCTAGATGCCCCATTTCCTCTTACCTGAGGACAAATCAACTCAGAAAACTCCAAAGAGACTTCTTTTGAAGGTAAGAAAAAAAGCTTGTAATCCTTAATAAGAGAAAGATAACTTGAGCAGTGAGGTTCCCAAAGTGCTATTTTATTAGATGTAATAGCAATACATGTTCTCAGAATAATGATGCATAAACTTTTCTTTCCTTTGTCTTTTGAACACCCTTCATTTTTTCAGTGCCTTTTTAACCTTCAGTAGTTATTTCTTTCCCTAACATATTTGTCAAGGACAGAACACAAATCAAATGTCTGTGTGTGAAGTCACATATTTGCAACATCTTAATTTGGAATAATTAAAGAAACAGTAGAACACTTGCCATTTGTTATTTCCCCCATCATTGCACCTCTATTTTAAAATATGCAAATGAGCAAAAATCATCCTTCTTTTAAATATTTTTTCCAATCATCATCCTTTATGGATGTCTATATTACCAGAAGCTAAGAACTCTGCAGCCAACTTGGAAATGCTCCGGATCACTGAGTGAATGAAGGCATTGACTCACCCCTTGCTTCCTGAGAACAGACTCTTTTTTTTCTTAAACAGCTGCTGAGGAGGAGCCTTATCAGAGGAAAATCAAAAGGCCAGGATAGGGGGTCCTGGAAGTTAAGGGAAACAGTGTTTTTTTAGCAACTTAACTTTAGTTTAACGCTGATCAACACAAAAGGCTCTGATTTCCATTGGTGTAGGGATTATTGGCCGTCTAGGCGGTTCAGTGGTTAGAGTACCTGGACTGGACTTAGGAGAACCTGAGTTCAAATCTAGCCTCAGATATGTACTAGCCATGTGACCCTGGGCAAGTCACTTAACTCTATTTGCCTCCATTTCCTCATTTGTAAAATGAGCTGGAGAAGGAAATGGCAAACCACTTCATCATCTTTGCCAAGAAAATCCCAAATGGAGTCATGAAGAGTCAGCCACACCTAAGCAACAACAAGGGAATACCCAGTTAAAAATCGCCTCTACCAGTTGGTAGATGGGCACCTGTTCTGCAACCTATAGTCTGAAAAATTGACTATATGTTTAGACTTGCCCAGTATCTCACAGCCAATATATGCTAAAGGGCAGAACTTGAACCCAGGTTTTCATAGTTTTGAAGCCAATTCTCTATCCAGTAAGCCAGGGCTCCTCCCAAAGAATCACTGATTTGATTCAAACTTTGCAGCCTTGAAGACAATAGTATAAATTTAAACCCTGGGCCCACAAGCAAAAAGAAAAGAAAAAATCAGAAGCATGTCTTTCTTAAGTCTAGAAAAGATCTTGTTATAAGCCCGGGGTCATTTCCCTTTTGTGGTCCCCATACACTAGGTAAGCTGCCTAGGTGGGAGTTACACTACATCCTGATTTCTAGACAAAATGGTGATTCTAATCTGTGTCAAGGAATCTGGCTAACAGCACTCAAAAGTGAGACACTGGAAACTCATTTTCCAAATTTCTTCTTCCTCTGTCCCAAACTTAGCTTCTCAGTGGAGCTGCTACCCAGTACCCAAGGCCAAAGAGAAAGCTTTAGGACAGTCCTTGCTTTGAGATTAGAGTTTTATATGAATGAAAAACATGGGTTTCACAATTAAACAACCAGATCAGTGGCTCCAAAAACATTTAAGACCCAGAGATTTATTGAATGTGTTGGAAGGATAGCAAATCAACAAAAATAATAATAATATATAGCACTTAGATTTACAAAATGCTTTACAAATGTTATATGATCTTTACAACAACCCTGTAAAGTAGGTGCTTTTATTATCCCCATTTTATAGATAAGGAAACTGAGGCAGTAACAGGTTTAATGACTACCTAGGGTCACCCAGCCAGTAACTATCTGAGGAAGACTGTAGGTGTTCAGGGAGGACTTAGCACTTCTGGTAAGAGGGCTTTTCGTTCACCTACCTTTGGTGTCCACCTGGAACTCAGCTTTCCTTTGTGGCTCCAAGAATCTGTAGCATGAACCCCTGTAAACTATCTCAGCAGAAGGGCTAAACCAGGTTGAGGGTAACTGATGAGTCTCAAACCCATTGGTGAGTTAGGCAGGTGTCTATCCCAAGCATGAGAATACTTCCCCTGGCAGAATGGGCAGATGAGAACAATTTGTTCCAATGGCCATGAAGGCTACATAAGCAGGCAGTGTGGAGCATTTAGAGCTTGGTCAAACATCAAAGACACCAAAGTCATCCACTGCAACCCAATTTGAGCATGACTCAAGATATCCCAGTGATGTTACACACACACACACACACACACACACACACACATACTCACACAAAGGACAAACAACATCTGAGGAAGGACTTGAACTAAGGTCTTCCTGACTATAAGCCCAATGCTCTATACACTACCACCTAGGAGCCTTAGATAAGCAATCAATCAGTAAGATCTTATTAAGTATCTATTATGGGATAAGCACTGTGGTAGGTGCTGGGAATACAAAGAGTAAAATAAAGTAGTCCCTGCCCTCAAGGAGCTTACATTCTTGTAGTAAATACTTCAAGGACCCATAATGTCACACATCCCTTTTATATGCTTTGGTACAGGATTGCATGAGTCACTGTGCCTGAAAAAATTCCTCACCTGTTGGCCCACCTTTGAGTGATAAGTCTCATTCAATTTAACTGGGCTGGTATGCTGAAAGACATATAGTCCACGGCCTGGCCTGCCCTTGAAGTATTTCCAGTTTGGTAAAACCTGTCAGAGCTCGCCTTCCACTAGTGTAGACCTCAAAAATCCAAGGCCACTTTCACACTGCAATGAGGCATCAGATCAGGACTTCAGTGGAGAAGGAAATGGAAAGAAAAAATAAGAAAGACAAGCCAAAACAGACAGAAACCAATAAAATTTTCAGTGAATAGATGAATTCTGAGAATTCCTTCATGTGGATATCCAAGGGGGGGAATATTTCTCTCTACAGGGGAAAAAGGAAATTCTTAGACACTGCTTATTGAGGCCTGAGGGAGGGAAAAGGGAAAGAGGGTGTTTTTAGGTGAGGTTGACTCTGTCCTGGGACCTCACTGAAATACTGAAATCACAAGCCCTTTGCTAAGTAAGCATGAAAATGTCTACTGTTTAGACTTCAAAGAGACTGAAAGCCAAGCAACTGTGCCCTTCCTGCTCCCTTACTGATAATGGGACCACTCACCTTGGGAACACTGGGGCCCTGCTAGCAGACTGTGTAGAAAATGGTGTGGAAATCTCATCCATCAAAGCTTATTGACCAAAGCAGATAAAGAATAGATTACCTATCTAGATATGCATAGTCTATAACCAGATGCTACTCTATATGTGGCCAAAAGAGATGAACAGCTTTCTCACAGGGAGATACAGATGGCAATGCCTCATGGCCTCCGAGAAGTTAAAAGAACGTTGTTAAATTATAACAACTTTAAGGTAGTACTGTTAAGATCAGAAAAACAAATTAAAATCCTGAACAAATGTTGGAAGAGATGTAAGAATGTTGGCACTCATACATTACTAGTAGCACTGTAATTTAGTTGGATTTTCTTAGAGTACGATCTAGGAAAAGCTACCAATCTAAAGTCCTGTCTTTTGATTCAGTAATTCCACTTTGGGGATTATACATTAGAGAAATAACATAAAAGGTGAAAATAAAGAATTTGCATGAGGTATGCCTGGCAATGCTGTTGGGCAAAAAATGGAAAATAATGCTCTCTGATAGAAGAAAGACTAAGAAAAAAACCTATAATATTAATAGAATATTCATGGCATATATAGAATAAAATAATAGGATATTAGAGCTAGAAGAGACCTTAGAAATTATTTTATTCAGGGGTTCTTAAACTTTTTTTTATATCATGGAGCTCTTGACAGGGCAGAGGCAAGATGGTGGAGAGAAACCAGGAAGTTACCTTATCTCTCCCCAGTTTTCTTCAGAAACAATGTCAAATCAAGCCTCTAAAAGAATTCTGCAGCAACAGAATCCACAAAAAGGCAGAGTGAAACAATTTTCCAGCTTAGAATAACTTAGAAGGGCTTCAGGAAAGGTCTGTCTCACTTAGGGGAGTGCAGCCTGGCACAAGGTGGCAGCAGGAAGGTCTTAGCCACAGCACAGATCAGCAACCAAGCCACCACAGTTCTGCCTCAGAAGGCCAGTGGCATAGCAGGCCATCTGTGAAGCTCTAGCCCCAGCACAGCAGGCAAAATGCCAGCCCCAGAACCCAGGGCACAATAGACACAACTAGGCCGGGCCACCCTTGCATGGTGGACAAGCAGCCAGCCCACGAGGCCCCAGCGCAGAAAGCCAGTAACCAGACCCCTGGAACCCAGTGCAAGAAGTTTGGGGCAGTGCCCCCTCAGCCCCAAGAGAAGAGCTCGACTTTTAAAAATGAGTAAAATCAAAAACAAAAAAGAGCCCTGACCACAGGAAGCTACTATGGTGACAGGGAAGATCAAAACTCAAACTCAGAAGAGGACAGCAATGTCAAAACGCTACATGCGAAGCCTGAAAGGGGAAGGTGAATTGGTCTCAAGCCCAAATAGTCCTTTTGGAAGAGTTCAAAAGGAATTTTAAAAATCAAGGAAGAGAACTAGAAGAAAAATTGGGAAAAGAAACAAGAGTTATGCCAGAGAAATGTGAAAAAAGAGTCAATGACTTCAAAAAGGAAGCACAAAAATTTACTGAAGAAAACAACTCCCTAAAAAATAGAATTGGCCAAATGGGTGGGAAAATCCACTGAAGGAAACAACTCCTTTAAAAGAAGAATTAGTCAAATTGGAAAAGGAGGTACAAAAGCTAACTGAAGAAAATAATTCCTTAAAAATTAGAATTGGACAAGTGGAAGCTAATGGCTTTATGAGACATCAAGTCAATAGAATTTTAGAAAAGTTGTATATGAAAAGCTTCTGGAGAAAATTGGATGGGAAGAAAAGAAAAGAAAAGAAAAGAAAAGAAAAGAAAAGAAAAGAAAAGAAAAGAAAAGAAAAGAAAAGAAAAGAAAAGAAAAGAAAAGAAAAGAAAAGAAAAGAAAAGAAAAGAAAAGAAAATTGGATGGGAATAGCAAGGATTATACCTTTTTCTCAGTGGTATATGGTACCTACACAAAAATTGACCATGTATTACAACAATCAAATGCAGAAAGACAGAAACATTAAATGCATCCTTTTCAGATCATGGTGCAATAAAAATTACATGTAAGAAAGGGCCATGATAGATGGAAAATTAATAAGAAATGAAATAATCTAATCTTAAAACAACAAATCATAAAAATAACCAATAAATGAGAACGAGACAACATACCAAAACTTATGGGATACAGTGAAAGCACTTCTTAGGGGAAATTTTATATCTCTAAATGCTTACATGAATAAAATAGAAAAAGAGCAGATCAATAAATTGGGCATGCAACTAAAAAAGCTAGAAAAAAAACAAATTAAAAATCCCCAATTAAAAACCAAATTAGAAATTCTGAAAATCAAAGGAGAGATTAATCAAATTGAAAATAAGAAAACTATTGAATTAATAAATAAAACAGAGCTGGTTTTATGAAAAAAAAATAGATTAACCTTTGGTTCATTTGAACTAAAAAAAAAAAAAGAAAGAAGAAAAGCAAACTACCAGTATCTAAAATGATAAGGGTGAATTTGCCACTAATGAAGAGGAAATTAAAGCCATAATTAGGAGGTATTTCACCCAACTGTATGCCAATAAATCTGACAATCTAAGTGAAATAGATGAATATTTACAAAAATATAAATTGTGCAGATTAACAGAAAAGGAAACAAAATATTTAAATAACCCCATTTTAGAAAAAGAAATTGAGCAAGCCATCAATGAACTCCCTAAGAAAAAATCTCCAGGGTCAGGTGGATTCACAAGTGAATTCTACCAAATATTTAAAGGACAATTAATTTCAATACTATATAAACTATTTGGAAAAAGCAGCAAAGAAGGTATCCTACCAAATTCTTTTTATGGCATGAATATGGTACTGATTCCTAAACCAGGAAGAGCCAAAACAGAGAAAGAAAATTATAGATCAATTTCCCTAATGAATATTAATGCAAAAATTTTAAATAAAATATGAGCAAAGAGATTATAGCAATTTATCACCAGGATAATACACTATGACCAAGTGGGATTTATACCAGGAATGCAGGGCTGGTTCAATATTAGGAAAACTATTAGCATAATTGACCATATCAATAACAAAACCAACAGGAGTTATATGATTATCTCAATACATACAGAAAAAGGTTTTGACAAAATACAGCACCCATTCCTATTAAAAACACTAGAGAACATAGGAATGTTCTCAAAATAATATGTAGTATCTATGTAGAACCGTCAGCAAGTGGAAATGTTAGCTTTAGCAATAACAGGAGAAAAAGAAATCGAAGGAATTAGACTGTGCAATGAGGAAACAAAACTATCACTCTTTGCAGACACTTAAAAAACTACTTGAAATAATTAACTACAACTTTAGCAAAGTTGCAGGATGTAAAATAAACCCACATAAAGCATCAGCATTTCTATATATTACCAACAAAGTTCAGCAAGAAGAGATAGAAAGAAAAATTCCATTTAAAATAACTATAGACATGTCATGTGGCCCTTTAGCAATCTGGTGAAGCCTCCAGGCCTCTTTCCAAATAAAGTTTTCAAAGGCATTAAACACCTAGGATTACAAGAGAAACCAATTATCTTGAAGTATAGTTTTAAAAAAAAATTCAAGTTCTCAGACCTTGATAGTTTAATCTTCTCATTTGATATGTGAAGAAACTGAAGCCCAGATAGGCTTCTAGACCCAGTTGAGACCTGTAGGTGACAAAGTAGATCAAGAACTTGGGCATGGAGTTGGGAAGGCCTGAATTCAAATCCAGTCTCAGACACTTACAAGCTCTGTGACCTTGGGCAAGTCACTTAAGCTTTGTCTGCCTCAGTTTCCTCTGTTTACTGTGTGCCTGGCACATAGTAAATGCTTTACAAATGTGTGTTCCCTTCGCTAGAGAAGGGAAGTGACTTGCCTAAAAATCACACAGGGGATAGAGCTAAGACTAAAATTCAAGTCTATCGATTCTAAGGCTGGTCAGAACAGTCTGAAATCAATCAAATCATAAGAGAATAGATATAATCACAATTAATTTCCATTAATGTTACTTGTTCCTCATTGTGCCAAGAAGCTAGCCTATCCTTCTCAAAGGTTGTAATAGTAGAGGGCAAGATAGAAAAGCCAATCAAGAAGCATTTATTAAGCATTTACTATATGTCAGGCTTTGTGCTAAGTGCTAGGGATACAAAAAAAAGACAAAAGACAGCCCCTGCCCTCAAGCATATCATGGTCTGATGGAGGAAACAATATGCAAATCTAAAAATGAACAAGACAGCTAAATGTACATGGGTGGTCATCTCAGAGGGAAGGCACTACCACAGAATTAAGCAGGACAGGGACAGGCTTATTCTGGAAGGTAAGATTTTAACTGAGACTTGAAGGAAACCAGGGAAGCCAGGAGGCAGAGATGAGGGAGGGAAAGTATTCCAGGTATGGGGGACAGCCAGAGAAAATGCACAAACTGGGGAAAGGAGTGCTGTGTGCAAGGAATAGCAAGGAGACCAATGCTGTTGGAAAAGCTTTAAGTGCAGACTGTGTTCTGTTATCAACTGCCTATGCTATTTAAAATACCAAGTATTAGGCAATTCAATAAGGGAAATTTTATAGGAAATAATGTGATTACAGAATGGAAGCTCCTAGAGTTAAAGAGATTGTATCAGTTTTGTTTTTGATTCTGGCAGCCCTTTGCATAGTGCCTGACACAAGGAGACTCTTAGTGCCTACTGAATCAAATTAAATTTTTAAAAGCAGATCATAGGATTGTGGATGAGAGACTACATCTATGCTGATCACAAGTTTGTTATAAGAAATGACAAGCAGAATGATTTCAGAAAAACCTGGAAAGACTTATATGAACTGATACAAAGTGAAGTGAGCAGAACCAGGATAACTTGTACATAGTAATAGAAATGTTGTATGATGAAGAACTTCAGTACCTTAGCTATTCTAAGCAATATAATGACCCAAGACAATCCCAAAGGATTCATGGCAAAAAATGCTATTTGCCTCCAGAGAAAGAACTTATGTTGACTGAATACAAAATGAAATTTTTCTTTCTTCCTTCCTTCCTTTCTCCCTTCTTTCCTTTCTTCCTTCTTTTCTCTCTTTCTTCTTTTCATGTCTTCTTACACAAAATGACTAATAATGTTTTATGTTATTGCATGTGTATAACCTATATCAGATTGCTTATTGTCTCAGGGAATGGGGTGGGGAAGGAAGGAGAGAGAAATAGAATTTGGAGCTCAAAATTAAAAAGAAAACACAAATGAATGTCAAAATTTGTTTTTGCATGTAATTGGGGAGGGAATAAAATGTTATTAAAAATACACATATATTGACAAAGCTCAAAAGAGACTTTGGAGTGATGTGGTTCAGAATTCACATCGATGCAACAAATACATACTAAACACTTGTAGGCACAAAACCCTGTCTCAGGTCCAGGTTTGCACATCT
This sequence comes from Phascolarctos cinereus, assembly GCF_003287225.1. Taxonomy (NCBI): domain Eukaryota; kingdom Metazoa; phylum Chordata; class Mammalia; order Diprotodontia; family Phascolarctidae; genus Phascolarctos; species Phascolarctos cinereus. The sequence continues at coordinate 181,894,141 of NW_027556180.1, read as the reverse complement.
ATTCAACAAATATTCACTGTTTACCAGGTTCAAAGTCTTATCATTATTCGTTAGATCTTTTTTTCCTTGTCAAGTTGCTCAATATCTTAGTTTTAGAAGGGGGGAAAAACACCCAAAAGGGCAAGAGGAAGGGCAGATAGTGAAAGATAATTCTGGACCCCAGTGTTGACCATGGTCCTGTCAGGTGACATTATATCCTTACCAGTACTGGGGAAAGTAACAGAATTGATCAAGTTATTTTAACCCTCAGGGCCCAGCTCTTAAGACAGAGTTCTATGTTCCACATGGCAAGTTTTAAGTTTCAGGGGCAAAAGGGCTGGTCTCCTATCTGGAGGGATGCATACCATCATACTTAGATGCACTCCCTCCGGTTAATGATGTTTCTCTCATAAAACACCTTGGAAAAGATTTGAACAGCTAGCTTGGGGTAATGATCTCATGTGGGCAAGCAATGTTTCTTCTTCCCAGAGAATCCATTTACTGCCAACTCTGACATTTTTGTTGCAGATTCTGCCCATCAATCCTTAGGGAAAACATCAGAGGCTCTATGAGACATCATCTCCCCAGTCTCACAGAAAGAAAGCATCTTTGGAGAATGAGATTACAGAACCAAATTAAAAGGAAAGCAATCCAGCTCAGCATCCGTTTCTGCTTCTGCAGAAGGGCAGGTACAGCTGGCAGAAGGTTATCTGCCAGTAGAACCAGCCCCTTGGCCAGGAGCAGACTCCTACTTGTTTCTAGCTAGGGCTCCATCTTGACAGAAGGAGAGAGAGAGAGAGAGAGAGAGAGAGAGAGAGAGAGAGAGAGAGAGAGAGAGAGAGAGAGAGAGAGAGAGAGAGAGAGAGAAGGCTCAGTACATCATTTTCACATTGAGGAAATAGATCTTGGCAGCTCAGCTTCAAATGAGTCACCACCCAAAGGAGAAACTGGAAGAGCCAACTTTATTGCCTATTTGTGATAACCCAAGCACTTTTCTTCTCCCACTTCTCCAATTAGCTGCATTCTTAACCATTTGAAAATATCCTGGAGCTTCAAAGAGGTCAGGTTCATACACCAGGAGTAGGGAGGAAAAGATAAAAGAGAAACAATGTGGTACAATAGAACTGTATTGAAGTCAAAAGACCTACTAACTCCAAGTCCTACCATTTATAATATATGTGGTCTTGAGCAACATGCTTAACCTCACTGTACCTCAGTTTTCTCATCTGTAAAATGGAGATAATAATACTGGCATTCCACCTCACCAGGATATTGTGAGGATAAGACAAGATAGTTTATTAGATCATATATCAAGCATTTTGCATAAATAAATGCATGAATAAATGAATGAATGAAAGAGCATTTACTAAGTACTTTATTAATATTAAGTATTATGTAGCTACCTGGCACAGTGGATAAAACACCAGACCTGGAGTAAGGAAGACTGACTCAAATAGGCTTTAGACACTAGCTGTGCAACCCTGGGCAAAGTCACTTAACCCTGTTTGCCTCAGTTCCTCATCTGTATAATGCATTGGAGAAGGAAATGGCAGTAACTTTGCCAGGAGAACCCCAAATGGAGTCGTGAAAATTCAGATATGACTAAATTGATTGAACAACAACAAATACCCAAATGTATCTGTGGTCTCATTGACTTTGATGTTCTTTTCAAAGATACAGATAACAAGCCATCCATGTCTGCCCATCCTATGTGGCTCTTATCCACATCCTCCCAGGAAGTTAGGTGGTGCAATGGATAGAGAGCCAGACCTGAAGTCAGGAAGACCTGGGTTCAAATGCAGGTTTAGACACTTACTAGGCAAGTCATTTAACCTTTGTCTACCTCAATTTTCTATAAAATTCGGATTAAAAAACCATCTATTTCCCAGGGTTTTTTGAGGATAAAATGAGATAAAGCACTTTGCAAACTTTAAAGCATTCTATAAGAGCTAGCTATTATCATTAATATTAGTATTTTAAGTTTGCCATCAAGCATCTACCCAAAGAGTTGAATCCCATCCCAGCTTTCACCTAATATGGAGAAGGTACCAGAGGAACACACAGGCTGTCCAGTCTGTCATTCTTCACCCTTTTAAAAATGAGAATATTTTTGGGGCAGCCAGGTGGCACAGTGGATAGAGCATAGGCCCTGGACTCAGTAGGACCTGAGTTCAAATCCGGTCTCAGACACATAACACTTACTAGCTGTGTGACCTTGGGCAAGTCACTCAACCCCATTGCCTAGCCAAAATACCTAAAATGAGAGCATTTTCATACATACAGCAATCTTGTTATGGCAAAAGATTTTTATGAATTAAACTTTTAATTAAAATATTAAACATTGTCAATGTCATTTCCCATTTTTCATTGCTCAAGTAGCTCAGGGTTGTGTCGTTTCAAAAATTTGTTGTTATTCAGTCATGTCCAACTCTGCATGACCTCATTTGGGATTTTTTGGCAAAGATACTGAAGCAATTTGCTATTTCCTACTCCAGTTCATTTTACAGATGAGGAAACTGAGGCAAAAAGGTTGAGCAACTTGCCTGGGGTCACACAGCTAGTAAGTGTCTGAGGCCAGATTTGAATTCAGAAAGATGAGTCTTCCTGACTCAAGCCCAGCACTATATCCTCTAAATAACTTGGTTGCCCTTGCTTCAAAAATGCTTGATATCTTTTTCTTTCATTTTTAGTAATTCTAATCTTTACCATGACAAGTCAGTGGTCTGACTGTATATAGACAGCTGATTCAGTACCACATCAGTACAAGTCTTTCCCTCTCTGTGAAAAGTAATCTGTTTCTCCTTCTTGTTCTTGTTCTTCTTGTTCTTGTTCTTCTTGTTCTTGTTCTTCTTGTTCTTGTTCTTGTTCTTCTTCTTCTTCTTCTTCTTCTTCTTGTTCTTCTTCTTCTTCTTCTTCTTCTTCTTCTTCTTCTTCTTCTCCTCTTCCTTCTCCACTTCATCCCCTTTCTCCTCTTTCTCTTCCTTGTCCTTCTTCTCCTTCTTCTCTTACCATGCCCAGTGCTTTTCCTAAAGGAAAGTATTCAAGATTTAAAATCATGAAGATTCATTATAGTCCACAAGTCTTTTGTATTTCTCTTTGCTTTATCCTAAATGGAATTTTTTCATATATTTCTCATCTTCCTCACTTTTCCCCACCATTCCATTGAGGCAGTTAGGTGGCAAACCCTACATCTGGAGTCAGGAAGAACTGAATTCAAATCCCACCTCAGACACTTAGGCAAGTAACTTAACCTCTGCTTGCCTCAGTTTCATCATCTATAAAATCAGGACAATAATAATACACAGGGTTGCTGCAAGGATGAAATGATATAATACTTGTAAAGCACTTTGCAAACCTTAAAGGCTATATAAATGTTAGCTATTATTATTAACTCACTCTGATATATTGAGTATATGTTACATGAGAATGTATATTGAATTAATTTTGAGGGGCTTACTGAGGTATTTGAATTTCTCTACCCTTTCATATTCACCAACTAATATGTGCACAATGTACTATAATATTTATGGTGATTTTTTGTAAATCCTTATCATAAGTACTATGATTATGAAGAATAAAATATACTACTTCTATTATATTAAAGTAATAGACTTTTGTATTAACATAACACAAGCAATTGGAAGAAGAAGAAAGGATACAAAATAGGGGAAAAATTGCAGAAAATATCTCTGATAAAAGATTTATAGGCAGTTGACACAAATCTCTAAGACTTGAAAATCATTCCCCAATAAATAGTCAAAAGATACAAGTAGAATCATTAGCTAGGTGGCTGAATGGATAGAGTGCCAAGCCAGGAGTCATGAAGACTCATCTTCCTGAATTCAAATCTAGCCTCAGACACTTAACTAGCTGTGTGACCTGGGCAAATCACTTAACCCTGTTTGTCTCCATTTACTCATCTATAAAATGATCTGGAGAAGGAAATGGCAAACCACTCCAGTATCTTTGCCAAGAAAATCCCAAGTGGGGTCACAAAGAGTAGGACACTACTGAAATGTCTGAACAATATATTAACAAAAAAAATCTAAAATGTGTTTGAACTTGTTAATAATCAGATAAATGCAAAATTTTAAAATTCTGAAATATCACCTCTCACAAAGCAAGTAAGCAAAGATGATTAAATAGAGAAAAATTCAGTATTGGCAAAGATACAGAAAATAGGCACTCTAAATAGAAACAAATTTCAGATGCAGTTATAAGCTGGTCCAAACATTTGGAAAAATAATTTAGAATTATGGAAGACATTTTTATAAATTATTTATATCCTTTGACTCTGTGATTCCATTGCTGGGTTTATACCCTAAGGAGGTTACTGATGCAAGAAAAAGACCTTTGAGTATGAAAATTTTCATAGCCACATTATTTGTGATACCAAAAGAAACTGAAAACAAACTTAGTGAACAATGATTAGGAGGGGTTGAATAAACTATGGTATATTAATGTAATATTCCACAAAGTATAATAAATAAGGAAAATTCAAAGAAATATGAGAAGATGTGCATGAAGAAATTCATAGTAAACAAAACAGAGACAAAAGAATGCGCATAATTCTATAACTAGAAGAAAAGAAAAGCAACAGAACTCATTAGAAAACACTAGGCAATGTTTGTATTCACTTAAAAAGTATATATCTTTTCTTTTAACAAGCAAAAAGCTATCGAAACATAGGGTTACATATACTCTCATTCAAAATCTCTTCAATGTTACCATATTTCACCACATAATAGTCACCACTGCACAATCATCACATCTTGTTTTTTCGGTCCAAAAATTGGTTTAATGGCATAAACATCACATAGAATAATTCCGCCACTTAAAAGGTAAACAGAGCAACAATGTATTTACCAATGGCACATGAATATGCATTTATCTCTCACGCATTGCAAGCCCTGAGCCTAGAATTCTCAGGGAATATGCATTGTCAATATATTTCCAAAAGCTGACTTAATTGGTTTATTTAGAGCTGTAGTACTAACAACAGTATTGTCACTCAACCCAACGATGAGCCGTGGGCACAAGGGGAGCAGCGGGCAGGTGAAGCTGTGATGAATAAATCATGGGATATGGTAAGACTTGCCTCTGCCTATGCTAGCTAAACTGTACAGTGTATCTGTAATACATCAACATGAGAAGAATTTCTTTCTGATTATAGGTAGATATAATTCTGTGGACTTCAAGATAAAAGTGATTGTATTCACTGAACAAACAGCATGGAAACAGAGGTGTGGAAAGACAGTTTTCAGCGAGTAAAAAGTTGGTGTGAGATTGGCAGAAACTAAAAGACAAGTAATACCAGCATAATTTTTTTTAAAGCTTCACATAATGGTTGCACCCTGTCTTTTTGCTAAAATTTGGCATAAAATCTCTGACGATTTTGTGGTGAAATACAGGGCAGCTAGGTTGCTCAGTGGGCATCTAATTGAGACTGTGCTGGGTCTGAAGTCAGAAAGACTTATCTGCCTGAGTTCAAACCTGGCCTCAGACACTTACTAGCTGTGTGACCTTGGGCAAGTCACTTAATCCTATCTACCTCAGTTTTCTCATCAGCAGAATGAGCTGGAAAAGGAAATGGCAAACCACTCTAGGATTTTTGCCAAGAAAAGCCCTAAAAGGGATCATGAAGAGTCAGACATGATTGAAAATGAGTAAACAATAACAGGTTGCTCAGTAGATAGAGTGTTAGAGCTGGAGTAAGGAAGACCTCAGTTCAAATCTAGCCTCCCAGTGAGTCTCTTACCTTCTGACTGCCTCAGTTTCACCATCTGTAAAATGAGGATAATAGCACCTACTTCAGAGGGTTGTAGGGAGGCAGCTAGATGACACAGTGGATAGAGTGCTAGGCCTGGAGTCAGGAAGACCTGAATTCAAATCCTACTTCATTCACTTACTAGTTGTGTGACATTAGGCAAGTCACTTTATCTCTATTTGCTTCAGTTTTCTCATCTGTAAAATTATGATAATGACAGCATCTATTTCCCAGGGTTGTTATGAGGATCAAATGAGATAATAATTACAAAGTGTTTAACACAGGGCCTGGCACATAGTAAGCACCATGTAAATATTAGTTATTATTGTCATTGTGAGGATAAAATGAGATATTTGTGAAATATTTTACAAACCTTAAAGCACCATATAAGTGGAAATGATGATGATGATGATGATGATATTTCCAGGGAGCATATATTATGGGGGTTCAGTTGTGAATACATAGAAGGTTAGCATGATGTCTCAAAACAAAAATTTTTATGAAAAAAAATTTTTAAGACAGCTTTAAGCAGAGATGTATAAAGAATTGTCACGTAGGAGTGAGGGCCCAATTATGATTAGATAGTATAAATTTGTAGCATTCTCAGTCACCAGAATTGTAAAAGGCAGGTGGTGGGAGCAGCCTAGGGTTGGCTTTCAGCAGATTATAAAAAGTAGTAGCAAGGAAAGAAGGAAGGAAGGAATTCATAAGTAAAGCACTACATGTAGTCAAACTGCTAAATTATGGGGTCAAGATTATAAAGAGAGGAAAATGAAGCCAAAGCAGGGATGGTGAACGGTGAGAAAAGGGAGGAATTAAGAAACTGAGCTTGTGGTAAAGACAAAGAATTGGTTTATGAAGAGTAAGACACAGGGGCAGGTAGGGTAGATGACTATGATCTAAAGAATCTAAGATAGATAGGAACTGGGGAGCAAAAGAACATACAGGAATGAAGCTTGAAATCAATGTAAACCTGCTGCTTCCATGATTGTCTTTCAAGATTCTCCCACTAGGGGAGTCATTAGTTACCATAGTCCAAATGTAGGGCACTGTAGGACCCCTAACTGGCAAAAAATATTTACCTTTGGACTTCATATAGAATTTCTATAAATGGGACACATTCATTTTGGGAATTACATCCCTTAGATGTCCCTATAGGGTTCTACAGCAGGGACATGCTATCAGATACTAAGTAATAAGCACTCCCAGACCAGAAAGTTTTCAAAAGAATGAGGAAAAAAATGTTCAATAAAATGCTAGTGAATGAATGTAGGTAAGAGAGGAAAATATCCAAAAGGGAAGGAGAAAGATAAGAAGAAAATGGAGGCAGCATCTAATTCATGCAAGTGCTAGCATTTTTAGTTGCTGTTATAGTTTGTCCTTTGTTTTGAAGAGGACCAACAACATCATAAGATGATGTCTTGACTCAACAGTGAATTGGATTTAAGTGAGGCAGAGTTACACAAAGTTGTCAGCCTCACTTTTTTTCCAGTCATCAAAATCCAGTGGCAAGACAAAAGTCTCGACAAAAGTCAAAAGTCAAGAAGACTGGCAATAGCTCAAGATACAGTGGAAAACTTTAACATCTTCAATGTCTGACCAAGCTCTAAGCTCCACAGCACCTGCTTCAGGATGACTTCATGGCCTTTAGAGCAAATTTTCTCATCTGCCCATTCTGCTGGAGGAAGTTTTCACATGCTTGAGGTAGACATCCCCCTAATGCACTAATGGGTTTGAGGCCTGTCAGTTACCCTCAACCTGGTTTAACCCATCTGCTGAGACAGTTTTACTGGCATATGGCCACTTCGCATGCTACAGCTTCTTGGTGCCAAAGAGAGTTGGTTGACAGGTGGAGACCAAAGGTGGATAAGCAGCCTTGAAAAGGGCTTGGCAAGCCCTTACACCAACAGTATTAGTCCTCCCTAAATACCAAGCACACCTCAATATCCCTAGTAGGAGTGGTGGCAGTAGTCCTGAGTTTTCAGTACTTGTGTGGGAGGAAGCATCATTTTCCAGAGCTCACATTTCATTGTTTTCTCATTGTTCAAGTCTTTGCCTCTGTGTGACTTTGGTCAAGTCACTGAATCTGTGTCTGTTTCTTCATCTGTAAATATGGAGATTGGGCTAGATGACCTTTGAGGTTTTGTCCAGCTATAAATCTTTGCTACCATGAGACCTCTACCCCATTCCTCAGCTTGTAGTGCTGTGGAAAGCAATACTGAACAAGAAAAAATTGCAACATACCAATAACCATATTAAACACAGCCCCAAATCACTAATAATAAAAGTCCAAATGAAATAACTCTGAGTTGTTTTAGTTTGAGAAGTACAAATTAAAGTAACATTTCATACCCAGAAAATTGTTAAGATAACACAAGATGAAAACATTCAGTATAGGAGTGGTTGTGGAAAGACAGGTATACTAATATATTCTCATTGGAGTTGGGAATTGGACCATACAGTCTGGAAAGCAATTTGAAATTACTGGAGAAAAATCACCAAACTACATAATCTTTTGATTCAGATATCTCTTTGCTACAGATACCTCCTCAAGGAGGTTAACTTTACTGAGCATTAGTTCATGCAAATCTTTACATTTCTCTGAATTCCTCATTCATGCCCTCTTTTGAAACAAGAATTTTTTCATTGCTTTCCTATACCACAATTGGTTCAGCCTTTCCACAATTACTGGGCACCTATTTTATTTCCGGTTTTTGCTATCATAAAAAGGGCTGCTATGTTATATTATGCTGCCAAGGTATTAGGGGAAATGTTCATACATTTGTGCTTTCTATATCTTTGAAGTAAATGTTTCTTTGTAGAAGATGCCCATTATTAAGTGGTTAAATGGAACTTTGATATTAATCACTAATTAGAGAGAGTCCAGTATGGACTCAAGCCAACAAAAAACAGAAAAGAAAGATCATTACCACCCCCCACCCCCATCTAACCCCTCGGAGTACCTGAGAACCCTGAGGGACAGCTGTAGCAGGCTTGACCCTGAGGGAGTGAAGCCAGAGGGGCCTGCACAAAAGAATGCCTGTGTCATTGGCTGGGTAGAGCACGGTGGTCGCATCACCAAAAGACACACATCTGGCAGCTCAAACTAATTCTCCTCACTTAAAAGCCGTCAGGGAAGAGAATGAGAGCTCATTTGCTTGCCCCTTTTGGATACGATCAATTTCAGCTCAGCAACTCATGAGTCCTCGGTCCTTCAATCTCTGAAGCCAATGAGATGGCTTTTCATCACCACATATTAGAAACCTAGATTCATCATGTCTGAAAACTACCTGTCAAGGTTCCATATGTTGGATTGACAGTAAGCAGCTCTTCAATGTGTTTATCAAGTAATGCTGCATCTAATTGTGTTTGTATCTTATCCCACTATTAAACTGTAAATTTCATCAGGGCTGGGATTATATCTTATCTACATTTTTTATCTCCCCCAATATCTTTCTCAATCCATAGCTACTAAACAAATACTAAATAAAATGTGGTTGTGATTTCCATTTTATGTATGAGAAAACTGAGGCCCAGAAGTGATTTGGTCTCCTATGACTCTAAACCCCACATTCTTTCTACTACACAGTAGTACACAGACAAGAAATGGCCTAAAGATATTTGTAACTAGATTTGTAACTTAGGATAAGGCTGCTGATTTGAGGGGTTAATTAGCTTCACCCACTTAAATATGACAATGTACACCTAGCCACATATCCCCAAAATCAGTATGGGAGGAAATGAGGGTTAATTGATCTCTCTCTCTCTTGAGTTTCATATCTAAGAGCCATCTTAGATATGAATATGCCTTACACAAATATAGTAGACACAATTAAATCTGTTAGAATGAATTGAAGATCTCATCTGAAGGAATTATATTTCTTCCTCAGCCTTAATATATAGAATTGAGCAACTTTGATGATTATTCAAAGTAGCCATTGTCAATCATTATCAGGCTGGGCAAATTCCCATAAAATTCCCAGCTACTGAGGAGAGTGTCCAAGAATCCTAAAGCAATGTTTGCAAATGCATCTACCAAATTCTCTTACAGCTATTTGTGAACATCCAGAGCTTAGCACAGTGCCTGGCACATAGTAGGCACTTAACAAATGTTTATTGAATGAATGAATGACTTCTCTACTCAACTGTAAACTCACAAAGATAGAACCAATTTATCTCTTTATCTACCTCAGCATTTTTCATGTAGCACTGCTTAAGTGTTTCAAATTGTTGGAGCTGGATTGGAGCTCCAGAAAACTTGTCTAGAGAAGGCAACATGAACAAAACCTCAAGTCAACTTTTAAAAATAAATTTAGTTGGAGGAGTGGAAAGACCCCTTATACTAGATCCTATCCCATGTAGGTGAGACTATGACCTTGGGACACTGGTTTCCGTGGCAAAAACCCTGCATACCCAAGGCCACTGCTGGGAGAGGTCAGCTGAGGAGGCCAGTGGGGAAGAGTTCAATAATTTTCTCATTACTCTTGCTCACCAGGTGCTAAGCTGAGCTGTTTCTACATTGTTGGAGGAGTAGAAGTGTAGCCAACAATATCTAAATTTCGGTGCCCTATGGCAAAAGTCTAATGGACCTGCTCAAGTTAGGGTTCTGCCATATAGACAGACCATTATGCCAGAGAGAGAGAGGGACAAAGGAATGGGGACAGTTAGGAAGGGTGGGAAGGGAAAGAAAGGGGAAGGAGGAGGGAGGAAGAGAAATAAAGTATGAGAAGGAGAAAAGGGAGAAGGAAAGAAAGAGAAAGGGAGGAAAGAGGGAAAGAGAGGGATTGAGAGGGGGAAGAAAAGAAGCCATTTGCAGCTAAATCTGTACCTGAACACCTCAGCATTCACCCACTTTGTAGTGTACATTAATCCTTTGATTAAAATGAAAAAAAAATAATGCAGTCAAACCCACTTAATATGAACTTATTTAATAGAGAATCTGCTTAATGGATTTTTCCTCTCAGTCTCCAAGCCATTTGGCAAAATTACAGAACAGGCACAACTGAAATAGCCAACTACTCACTGACATCAAAGCACTTTCACAATGATTATGGAGAGGAAACTATTGTTCCCTTTCGTTAGAATACCTAGTATCATGTCCTGCATAGACAAATGCTCTTTTTCCCCCAATCAACTATTCTCTGTCATTTCATGTTTCTGGTTCAGATGCACAGGCTACAAACAACAGTAGAAAATGGACAGACCAGAGTAAGAATTCCAACTGTCTCCAATTAAAGGATTGCAAGATTGCCTTCACTTTGGATGATGTCATTTTCCACTTTTATTTTTGGAAGAAGACCCGATTTACATTACTATACCAGATGGAGTCTAATAACATTTTAATCATGTTTGCCAAGAGTTCTTAATATCTATTAGGCCAGCCTTGCAAATGTTTTGAGAACTAAGCATGCCTGATAAAATCTATTTATCTCAAGGACCTTGCCATCTATAGATAAAAGGCTTCTTCATACATCTTAACTTCCAAACTCTCAAAAGTAGTAAAGGATCCCTAGGAAGGGGGGAAAAATGATTTACCTTTTACCAATCTTCCTTAGACCTGTTAGCACACTTTAATTTGGCAAAAAGGCAAAAAGAAAAAAATCTGTTTTTCACTATGAAGTGGCCAAATGATAATTTCCATGCATAGTTTTGGTCATTTTTGAACATACTCCTTTCCCAGAATGCTTATTCAAATGGGCAAATTCGTGCTACTCTTCCCAGTTCTGTGTCCTAATTTCCATAGCTACCTGCCTGTCATGCATCCCTATTTATTTATTTATTTGCTTGTTTGTTTATTAAGTAAACAGTGGGTGCTTACTATGTACTAGTCACCACTGTGCTAGGACTTATAGTGTTACAAAGATAAATAAGACATCATTCCTGGCCTCAAGGAGTTTCTAATCTAATAAGGGACATCAGATGTGCATACAAATAACACACACTGTGATAAGTTCCATATATGTAGTACTGAGTATTACAGGAATTACAAAAAGGGAAAGATTTCTTAATGAAGGGATCAGGATTTTTTTTTCATTTGCTCAGAAGAGGTAACGTTTGAGTTGATCTTTTAAAAAAAGATTTTAATGTATTTTATTTTAAATTTATGGAATAAAACAAGCATTTCTATAACAGTATAAGAAAAATATGATTGCACATGAAGCTGCAAATCTATTATGTACAACTTGCTATTCCTTTTAAACATATAACAAAGTTAACATGTAAGTTTCTTTTTTTTAGTTGATCTTTAAAGGACAGACAGCATTTACAGAGGCAGGGAGATGGTTTTCCTAGTGATGGGAATATACTGAGCAAGACACGAAGTGTAATCAGAGAAAAAGTAGTTCAGTTTGTCTGGGGTATGTAGCTGTTTTAGAGGAGCCAGGGGAGATACTGCTTTAAAAAAAACAACTTGAGACAGACTGCAGATGACTTTGAATGTCAGGATAAGAGATTTGGACTTTGTACAAAAAAATTTTTTGTACAGTAGAGTAACATGATCAGAAATGTGAGTTAGGAAAGTTAATCTGGAAGCATTTTGTAGACTGACTTGGAGATGGGAAGACTATTGGGAGACTACTTGTGATAATCCAAGAATAAAATCATAACAGCTTAAACAGAGTGGTGTCAGTGGGATTGGAAAATAAGGAACAATTTAAGAGATTGTAGAAGGAAAATCTACAAGTGATTTGGATTGAGAGGGGAAAGGGAGTAAGAGAGAGGGATGAAAAATGATTCCCTTCAATCTTAGATGAGCTGAAAGGTATTATTAACAGAAAAGGAGAATTTCAAAAAAGTCTGGTGGGAGTAAAATGATGTATTATGTTTTAGACGTATAGAATTTGAGGGACCAGAGAGACACCAGGTAGTGATGTCCAGTAGGCAGTTGGAAATGTGAAACTGGAGATGGAGAATCCAGAGCTAGAAGTATATATTTGGGTAATATCTGCCTAGCAGTGGTAGTCGAAGATGTGGGAATGAAGAATGAGATCATCAGGGGAAAAAATGTAAAGGAAGAAAAGGAAACTGAGACCAGAGCTTTGGGAAATGCCCACATTTATAAGGTAGAGTTGGAGGAAGAGAGGTAGAACATAAGAGGAGACAGAGAAGGGTCCTCTTCTCTCCAGCTCATACAGTCTCTACCTAGTTCAGGCCCTTATCACCTCTCTCCTGAACTATTGCAACAGTTTACAAATTGGTTTCCCTGCCTCCAGTCTCTTTCCCTCCAATTCATCCTCCACAAAACAGTTAACATGATATTCCAAAAACACATTACTCATAGACCATATCATTCCCTACTCAGGAAGCTCCCTTCATTCACTCCCTATTGCCTCCAGGATAAAATACACCCTTTGCTTTTGGCTTTTCAATCTTATTCCAGACTATTTTTCCAGGCTTAATGAATGTTACTATCCTTTATGAAATCAATATTCTAGCCAAACTGGCCTAATTAATAGTAATAAATTCCATTTCCTGCCAATATACTTTTGCAACTGTCTGTCCCTCATGCCTAAAATGCACTCCCTACCCATCTCCAAGTCAAGTAAAGTCAACAAGCATTTATTAAGCACCTATTATATGCCAGGCAATGTGCCTAACTGTGGAAGCCCAAAGGCAAAAAGTTCCTGCACAAGAAACTCAGAATCTATTGGAAGGAGACAGTATTCAAACAACTATATACAAACAAGATATACACAGGATAGATTGGATGTGTCTCAGAGAGAAGGTGCTAATATCAGCAGGACCAGGAAACACTTTTTGCACAAGGTTGGATTTTAATTAAGACTTGCTGGAAGCCAAGGAAAGTCAGGAAGCAGAAATAAGGAGGGAGAGAATTCCAACTATGAAAGAACACCAATGAAAACTGACAGAGTGAAGAACTGGAGTGTCTTGTCCAGACAGAAAGAATACCGAAGTCACTAGATTTTAAAGTATGTGGAAAGGATGATGTGAAAGCAGACTGGAAAGATAGGAAGGGCCCCAGTAATAAAGGGCTTTAAAAGCTAAACAGAGGATTTTACATTTGATCTTGAAGGTATTTCTGGACCTATCAGATAGAGGAGTGATATGTTCAAATCTGTGCTTTAGGAAGACCATTTTGATATCTGAGTGGAGAGTGGGATGGAATGAGGAGACACTTAAGTCAGGAAGGACAACCAAAAGACTGTTGCATTAATCTAGGTGTGAGGTGATGAGAGCTGGAATGAAGGTGGTGGCAGCATCATAGGAAAGAACATGTGTATACACAAGAGATGGTGTGAAGGTAATATGACTTGGCAACAAAGTAGATATGGGATATGAGAGCGAAGACTTGAGAATAACACCTAGGGAGCAAGCCTTCATGAATGGGAGGATAGGGATGCCCTGGACCAGAGGTGGGGAACCTGCAGCCTTGAGGCCACATGTGGCCTTCTAGGTCCTTGGATATGGCCTTTTGACTGAGTCCAAGTTTTACAGAACAAATCCTTTTATTAAGGGGATTTGTTCTGTGAAGTTTGGATTCAGTCAGAGGGCCACACTTGAGGCCCAAGGTTCACCACCACTGCCCTGGACAGTAATAAGAAAGCTAGAAAGAGAGAAGGCTTGAGGATAATAATAATGACTTCAGTTTTGTGCATATTAAGTTTAAGACATATATGAAACATCCATGTTCAGATGTCCAATAGGCAGTTGGCAATGTGAAACTGGAGGTTGAGAGCAATTAGGACTGGATAAATAGATCTGAGAATTATTCACACAGAGATGATAATCAAACCCAGGGAAATGATGAGATCACCAAGCAAAATAGTATAAAGGAAGAAGAAAAGACGGCCCAGGAGAGAGACTTAGAGGGACACCAAAGATCTGTGGGAGTGATCTGTGTGAAGATCTAGCAAAGGAGACCAAAAAGGAAGGGTCTAAACAGGTAGGCTGAGAACCATAAGACACAAAAAGTGAGAGAGAAGAAAGTATACAGGAAAAAAGTTAGGTAGCTCAGTGGATAGAGCTCTCGATTCAGGAGGAGCTGAGTTCAAATTTGAACTCAGATACTTACTAGCTGTGTGACCCTGGGCAAGTCACTTAACCCCAATAGCCATTTAAAAAAAAAAAAGGTAACTGAGAGTGTTAGTCTGCAGAGAGGTCAAGAAGGATTAGCATGGAGAAAAGGCCATTAGATTTGACAATTAAGAGATCACTAGTAACTTTGGAGAAAGCAGTTTCAGTCCAATGATGAGGTTAGAAGTCAAACTATAGATCAGACCTGCGCAACTTGGCAGTAGGTAGGGGCCCAAATTAAAATAGGCTAAACTTCTTTGGGCTGCAGATAGGTTAGACTAGAGACAGACTGACAATGGTTGATTGCCATGGCTCACATGACAAACAGAGAAGTACACAATGGCAACCCAAAATCCTTTGGTGGGCCACAAGCAGCCTGCAGGCCATACGTGCAAGCCTGCTAAAGATAATGAGTGAGAGGCAGGGAAATTTGAGGCACCAGTTTTAGACGGCCTTCTCAAGGAGTTTAGCCACAGAAAGGAGAGAAAACAGGATAGCTAGAGGGGATGGACTGATCAAGTGAGAGGTTTTTTGAAGATAGGGAGAGATGGGTTTGCTTATAGGCAATAAAGAAGCAACCAAGAGACAGGGAGAGATGAAAGGTTAGTAAGAGAGTGAAGATGATAGAAGGGTCAGCCTCCTAGAGAAGATGGAGTAGAATGGAATCACTTATGCATGTAAGAGGGGTCTACCTTGATAAGGAGAAGGTACACTTCTTCACATGAGACAAGGATGAAGGAGGTGACAGCATCTAAAAAAATAATATTCACTGACTCAACATACATTGATCAAGTTGAATAATTACCAACAAATAGTTATTACTTACAAGTCCTACCTATCCCATAGTAAATACACAGGAATTCCTCACAAACAATGAAGTATGTTCCTAGTGAGAATAAAGCTGTTTAGTACCATTAACAAATACATTTTTAATTTAATTTTCTTTATTTCATATTTTCTCATACTTATAATATTTCCATTTTGCATTTAATATAATACACATAATGTATTGGTACATGTGCAAATGTGCAGCTTAGAAGCAAATATGAATAAATTGTGAGTTTATGCTCAAAAATTTTTTACTGATGGAAAGCATGATCAAAAAGTTTGGAGAGCATTGCTATGAACCATAAGTTAGAGAAGTTTAGGAGAGATAAATCAGTGGATAGCTAGGTGGCACAGTAGATAGAGTTCTGGGCCTGGAGTCAAGAAGACTTGAGGTCAAATCCAACCTCAGACACTTATTAGGTTTGTGACCATGGGCAAGTCACTTAACCCCGTTTGCCTCAGTTTCCTCATCTGTAAAACAAGCTGGAGAAGGAAATGGCAAACGACTTCAGTATCTTTGCCAAGAAAACCCCTCAAAAGGTGTCATAAAGAGTCAGACATAACTGAAAGTGGCTAAACAACAGCATGCTATGAAGAAGCATGGTATGGTGAGAGAGCACTGAACTCAGAGTTGGGAGAAATATGGGCTTGAATCCTGCCTGAGACACCTACACTGTGTGACCCAGATAAGTCAATTAACCTTACAGACAACTGGGTCACACCATGGATAGAGCATTAGGCTTGGAGTCAGGAAGACCCGAGTCCAAATTTGGCCACTAGCTGCGTGACTTTGGTCAAGTCACTTAACAACTGTCTGCCTCAGTTTCCTCAACTGTAAAATGGAGATTATAATAGCACCTACTTCACAGGGTTGTTGTGAGGACCAATTAAGATAAAATTTGTAAAGGAATTAGCCCAGTGTCTGACACATAGGAAGCACTTGGTAAGTGCTTATTCCTTTCCGGTTCCCCTTCCCCTCTGAGCCTCGGTTTCTTATTCTATAAAATGGGGATAATAATACCTATCTCCTAGGGTTGTTATGAGGATCAGATGAGATAATATATGTAGAGAGCTTTCTAAACTGCAAGTGCTACTAAATGTCAGCTTTTACCAACAAGTAACACAGGTAGAGGTAGAATTCAGGCCTGTTCTTGCCAATATAACATGCTAGCCCATCTATCCAAGGTGAACATATGAGCACTAGTGGTATCCCTCCAAACCCAAGGAATGAGCATAGCCCAAGAGCGCTCCAGTGGAGTGACAAAAGAAAATGGGATGAGGGATTTTACAAGAGCCTACATCAGGCATGAAGAAATTGGCCTTTGAGCTAGCAACAGTACAAGTGCCTCTGCTCCACTTGCCTTGGCATATTGTGACATCCAAGCAGTTTACTTCCTGAAAGGAAAACTATCTCGCACTGCTTGCCTACTATTAAAGGGACAATCAAAGAATTTGAAAAATGGAAAAGCCTTCATCTAATCTAACTGGAACCCAAAAGAAGAAGACCTTGAGACTAAGGAGTGAAAACATGACTGCCTAGAAGTGGAACAATACTTCATTTTTGTTGTTCAGTCATTTTCAGCCATGTCCAAATCTTTGTGACCCCATTTGGGGTTTTCTTGGCAAAGATACAGGAGTGGTTCACTATTTTCTTCTCCAGATAAGTCCTTATGCTGCCCCGCTTACCCAAACTGCACCATCATCAGTAGATACTCCTTCCCTCAACCTCCCAAGTGTTCCAAGTTCCAAGACCTAGGTGTGATGCATTGCAGAGTGCTAGCTCCAGAGTCTGCAGAAATGAGTTTGAATCCTGGGTTTGCCACTTACCTGTATGACCTTGGGAGAGCCCATTAACCTTGCTAAGCCTCAGTTTCCTCATCTATAAAATAAAGAAGTTCAATTAAATGACCTCCAAGGTCATTCCATCTCTCAATCTGTTATCAAGGTGAAGGTGATCCAACCCCGGTTTGTGAATGAAAAGCCCTGAGTGAATGGCCTTGCTGTTCCTGCGTAGGAGTGAAGGGGGACCTAACCAGGGTCTTTATTGTTTCTATCATTTGGAGGGTTGTTATGAAGTTGGGAAGGGTCTCAGAATCAAGATTTGATACACTGGAAGCACTGATATTAACTTTTTATGATTTCTTTCTGCTTGGGGAGTTTGTTATTAGAATCAGATAATGGGAACACAGGAAGAAATAATGGGAGCTGAGGCGTAGCCTTCTCCCATAGTAATAGGCATCTCAAACGTGAATGAATGAATGAAAAAGCATTTATTATACTGTATGCTTAGCACTAGCACTGGAGATACATATATAAAGGCAATGGTAACAACAATAAAAGCTAGCATTTATGTGGTGCTTTTAAATTTGCAACGTACTTTACAAATATCTCATTATTGAGATTGTTATTATTATTATTGGGACTGTGCTATCATTATTCTTATTTTATAGATGATGAAACTAAGGCAAACAGAAGTTAAGTGACTTGCCCAGGGTCACTCAGCAAATGTCTGAGGCCAGATTTGAACTCAAGGTCAGACAGACCCCACCCTCAAGGAGCCTACTTTGACAGCAGGTTGACACCATAGAGCTTGGAGTGCATCTTGCCACTTAATTAGCCTTTCTTATAGCAAGGAATTGGAAATTGAGGGAATGCTCATCAATTGGGGAATGGCTGAACAAGTTGTGGTATATGAATGTGATGGAATAATATTGTGCTATAAGAAATGATGAGCAGGTGGATTTCAGAAAAATCTGGAAAGACTTACATGAACTGACGCTGAGTGAAGTGAGCAAAACCAGGAGAACATTGTACACAATAACAGCAACATTGTGCTTAGCTGTTCTCAACAATACAATGACCCAGGGCAATTCCAAAGGATTCATGACAGAAAATGTTATCCACATCCAAAAAACTATGTAGTCTGAATACTGATCAAAGCTTACTATTTTCACTTTGTTTTTTGGTTTGTTTTTTGTCTTTTCCCTTTTGCTTTATTTCTTCTTTCACAACATAACTAATGTGGAAATATGTTTAACATGATTGCACATGTATAATTTATGTCAGATTGCTTGCCATCTTGAGGAGGGAGGATAGAAAGGAGGAAAAAAAATTGGAACTTAAAAATCACATAAAAATGAATGCTGAAAACTATCTTTACATGTAATTGGAAAAAATTAAATACTGTTTACTAAAAACAAAAAAAGGAATCTGTGTAAAACTTTTTAAAACCAGAAAATGCCAAATTTTAAATGAACAAATTCAATATCCAATAAATATTATTAAAATATTATTAAAAAACCCTTGTCTTTGAATCTACTCTCTATAGTTATCTATAGTTAAGTTGCATTTACTGCTTTCTCATGTGGTAATATAGCTCTTTCTGCTTCCCAGATTTTGTGTTTGACCTGTCCTCCTCAGACAAGGGGATTCTACCTATTATCTCTTTTTGTAGAACCCTAGCACGTCTGTTTCCCCTGACTCTAGCTTTACAATTTGTCCACAGTTTACTTTCCCTCCTTGTGGGAGTATAATGCGTCCTCCAGCTCCAAGATGCTGTGTGTCACAGGCCAGACCAGAACACATATAGAAAAGATTTTCCATTCATAAACAAGGGCATTGCTAGTAGTGATAATCTATGGCAAAGTCCTGTTGCTAAGTCATAAGGATATAAATCTAGAATTGGAAGGGACCTCAGAAGTCATCCAGTCCAAGCCCTCTTTTTTTTATTTAATTAAAAAAAAATTTTCCAAACTCCTCTTTTTACAGATGAGGAAACTGAACCCCAAAAGAGAAATTGACTTGCCCAAGGTCATACAAGTAGTAAATGGAGCCAGGATTCAAACTTTAAATGATTCTAAATCCAACGTTCTTTCCACTGCACCATGCTTAATTCTTTACATGTTCTCTCTAAAAACATAATAAAATATGGATAATCATCTTCTACATATGACTGCAAAAGGGGAAGGCAAGAAAGGGAGCAAGCATTTATTAAGCACCTACAATGTGCCAGGCACTGCGCTAAGTGCTTTATAAATCTCATCAAATGGAAATTAAAGATAAAAAGGGAAAAGGACCTATATGTACAAAAATGTTTATAGCAGCTCTTTTTGTGATGGCAAATTGATGGAGTACTATTGTGCTTTAAAAAATGACAAACAGGATGCCCTCAGAAAAATCTGGGAAGACTTACATGAACTGATGCTAAGTGAAATGAGCAGAACCAGGAAAACACTGTTCACGGTAACAGCAATATTGTAACAATGATCAATTGTGAAAGACTTAGCTGTTCTAAGCAATACAATGATCTGAGACAATTCTGAAGTATTCATAATGCAGGCTGCTATCCACCTCCAGAGAAAGAATGATGGAGTCTGAATGCAGATTGAAGCATACTATTTTTCACTTTCCTTATTTTTTTTCATCTTTTTGTTTGTGTCTTCTTTCCCAACATGATTAATATGGAAATATGTTTTGCATTATTGCACATGTATAACATATATCAAATTGCTTACTATCTCAGAAAGGAAGGTGGGAGGGAGGGAGGGAATTTGGAGCAGCTAGGTGGTGCAGTGGGTAGAGCACCAGCCCTGGAGTCAGGAGGACCTGAGTTCAAATCCAGCCTCAGACACTTGATACTTACTAGCTGTGTGACCCTGGGCAAATCACTTAACCCTATTGCCTAGCCAAAAAAAAAAAAAAAGAAAAACTTCAAAAACAAACATAAAAGAGTTGTTTTTACATCCAATTGGGGGGAAAATATTTTTAAAAAGGAGATTAAAAACATTCTCTTATCTTCTTCTAATACTGTCCCAGCCTCATGATAAGCTATTTGACAAAGAATTCCTCTGCCCTATAAAATGTTGTCTCAAATAAATGGGAGAAAGCTTTTTTTTTTACAAATGGAGGCAAAGTAAAATAAGCAGAACTAGGAGAACAGTTTATACAAGAACAACAATATAGTGTCCAATGTCAACCTTCAGAGTTCCATATAAGAAAGATAAACAGGATTAATTTGTATCAGTGTTTGTTTCTCTCAAAGTGGGCAGTGTGCATGCATCCATGCATGGGAGCCAGTTTGTAACTGAGCTCTCACTTTTAGGGTGCATAGTTTATATACCCTTTCAACAGGGGCTGATATCACTTTATCATGATTTTGCCCCTGGACAGAGGAAATACCTCTTTTATCAGACCACCTTCCCCCCATTTGGGCTATCTAGACAAAAGAATCAGTCTCCACCCAAGTTTGAGTAGAACACAATGGGTTTCCCTACCCTAGATTAAAGTACTTGCAAACTTGGGTGGGGAGCCGACCAGGATTAGGAGAGTCAATGAAATCTCATTATCAGTAATGTCCTTCTGAAGAAAACCTGAACTTAATATCAGGACTTTGGAAGAAGGGAGCTGTAAGAAGTTCTGAATCTCCAAGATATTGGTTATTAATAACCATTTTTCAAATAGTAAAGACCAACTAAGAACACTGACCAATACAGTGACCAACTCATGATTCCAGAGGAACTTATGAAGCATGTCACAGATCTTCTGATAGAGAAGTGACAGTCTCAGGGAACAGAATGAGACATATTTTTTTGACATGGCCATTGTAGGAATATGTTTTGCTGGACTATACAAATGTTACAAGGGATTTTTCTCTCTTTCTTTTTTTTTCCCAATGGGAAAGGGAGGTTAGTTGGAAAGAAAATCAATTTTAGTTAACTGAGAAAATAAAATAAGATTTTTTAGGGAGTCGATTTAGATTCCCCATAGAATTGATGTGGTTTGGGGTTGCTGGGAACCCCAAAATGTCAGGGTACAAAGCGGTATCCACCTAGAAAGAATCCAACCACTCAAGCCTTCTTCCAGTCAAAGTAGTAAGCTTTATAAAGTAGCAAGCCAATAGAGGGGGCTAGATTCCTAATTAATCTGTAACTTAACGAGTGAGACTGATAGATAGATAGATAGATAGATAGATAGATAGATAGATAGATAGATAGATAGATAAATAGATAGGTATGACTTATATAAAAAAAAGACAGTGAAAAGATATAGATGGGATTAAGGAGTGGTAAATAGCCCTGGGGTGGGCCAGGTGCAATAGTGAAAGGAGTAAAGTAGTCTAGAGTGGGTCAAGATGACTGTGAAAGGACTTGTCAAGTATCTAAGTGGGCTGGGATGGACCAGATGCCTTTAGTTTGAGGCCAGTGATCTGGGCTGATGAAATGCATGGGAAAATTCAGGGTCTAGTGGCTTTCAAAGATATGGTCTTTTCCTTTTAGGGATCCAGGTCCCATTACCCCACCAGAGTCAGATAAACTTTATCTCTGCTTCTACCTATCACTCTAAGATTCACCTAAGTAACACCAAAAACAACAACAACAGCAAAACAGCACAGACAGAAATAAACAGATCTGTTCAGTACTCAGTCTTCTTGTCCCATAATTTATATAGGTCAGTCTTTGGGATGTCTGCCTGCAGTCCCTGGGCTACAAATTCTCTCATTAAGTTATAGTAAAATTAATGACCAGAAAAATTTCCAAGATTAGGTGAAGTTGTCATTCTATTCTTGTATGAAAGTCCCAATTTCTCCACACTTAGGAAGACACAAGTTGGCTCCAATTCCCTGCTATCACCAAAAACCTCATCCCAACCTTAATCCTAAACCTGATATTATTTGTTAGTGGTCAGAATTCTTTAGGAATAGGAAGCCACTTTGCATTCATTGAGGCATAGCATCATGGATTTTGAACTCAAAATCACAAATGGTCAATCCTTTTTTACCAGAGGACACATAAGTTCAAAGAAAAACCACTAAATTAAACAGCATAAGAGGACAAGGAAAATTCTTCCCATGAACACAGGGATGAACTCTCCAATACCACCAGTAGGAGAGGGAATATATATAGGGAACACACATCATAAAGAAAAACGTGCTCCTAAAAATGGTGTCCTCATGAAATACCTGTCTGCCTCCAATGCTAGCTTCCCCCTCAGAGCCACTAGTCACCCACTGATCTGTTACTGTTATTGTCATTGGACTATGAATGCTTCTTCCACTGAAAACCAATGGGTTCTTCTGCTGATCAGTTGTCTTTATTGCTTTGCAATCTGTTGGTTTTCAATTTGTTATCAACAGGTTCTTTGAGGGGACAGCTAGGCAGATAGAGTGGTAAACCTGGAATCAAGAAGACTCTCATCTTCCTGAGATCAAATCTGGCCTCAGCCTCTTACTAGCTATGTGATCCTGGGCAAATCACTCAACCCTGTATGTCTCGGTTTCCTCATCTGTGAAACGAGCTGGAGAAGGAAATGGCAAACCACTTCAGTATCTTTGCTCCCCAAAAGGAGTCAGGAAGAGTCAGACACAAGTGAAAAAAGTGACTGAACAACAACAAGCGTTCTGAGATAGTTTAAAGTTGCCTTTTCAGAGGCCTATTAGATCTTTTAGTTAATGGCCCCAGGGGCCATCTAAGCTCTTTCTTGATTCACACTCATAGGCATAGCCAGTCAGCCAGACAGAAAAGCCCTGAGGCATTAAGGTGGCATTTTAAATTTCTTTTCTTCTGCCTCAGCAAGCAGTTTTAAATTCAGTCTGCTCAGATTTAAAATGAGAAAATTCCTTTCAACTCTATTCACCTCACATTATGTCCTTCACTACTCCAAGAGAATCACCCTTAGCCTTCACTTATTAGACTGGAAAAGTGAGGGGGGGAGCTAGACACTGCTGTTCTGCCTTCAACCAACATCAAACCCACTGCCTTCCAGACACCTATTTAAAATGACCCTGTTCTGAATTTCTTTGCAATGTAAATGATTACTGATTGAGTTTTTTATTTGAAAGTCTAGATCTTTGTCTTTAAGACTTTTTGAAGTTTAGGTTACCATTATAGCATTTTGTTAATTGCCTCAAACCCCTTGGCTTAAGGGAGGAAGCTATTATATACATAATATGGGTATATTATGCTATTTTCTTTAGTAATAGAAACATATTTAATACTTTACAAATATGGAATGGCCTGAAGACCCAGAAGGAGCTATAGATTTATTTAGTTCCTACAGTTACCATGGAGAGAAGCAATTTGAAAGCATCTCTAAATGAAGCAATTCCAAGGTTGAAAACACTTCTCCCTTGAATTTAAAAAAATATATAATAACACAAAGGCAGGAAGTCTCTCTCCACCGCTCCACACTTCAGATAATCTGTGGCTGACACAATTGGAGCAGGAAAATTATACTGGGAAAAAATAATTTTGTTTTGGAACAACATCTCAACATCCCTATGCCCTCACTGTCAGAATCAAATCTCTGATCTTGGGTCTTCAGTCAGCTTTTTCTATCTTGTTTCCTTTACTTCCTGTCCCTGACCAATCTGCTCCCTCAATGCCAGTCAGACCCTGGAATTATGCCCAGACCACCTTTTGCTTTTAGTCCACACCATCTTCTGTTGCCTGAATTAGCCTCCTTTTGTCCATCTGCCAACCTATTCTCTCTCTTTCAAAGCCCATCCCTGGACATATCTCCTGGGCCTAATCTCAAGGAAGTGTTGGACTAACACCTAGATTCCAACTAATCAATCAATTGAGTTCTTTCTCTCTTTACTAGCTGTGTGTCTAAGAATGGCCAAGTCACTTCATCTCTGTGAGACCCCAATTTCTTCTTCTGTGTCCCCATATACCAATGGAGCTGGGATTTCACTAATTCGACAGTCTTTCTTGGTTCTCCTCCTACTACTCTGATGACTCCTTCATAGGGTCTTCTAACTAGATCATCATACATATTGTATCCACTAACTAAAATACAGCCCAAGACTCTTCCCGGACTATCTTCTCTTTATGCCATCTCTGCTGGTGACCTCATCACCTTTCATGGTTTTAATTTATATAGATGAATCCCAGATAAATACAAACAAATATACACATGTGCATGCATGCATGTGCTTATATAGGCATAGACATAAGTTTGTGTGCACGTGAATTTATGCATTTGTACAGACAGTCCCACATCACCAACTGCTTATTAGACATTCCATACTGGATATCTAATAGGCATCTCAACCTCAATATGTACAAAACAAAGCTCATTATCTTTTCCTCAAAACCTACTCCTTAAAAAGAACTTTTTTTAAAAAAACTCAAACTGCCTAGGTAAGTATTTCTCATCCTCTCAAACTAGGGGCCCATTTTCCTACAAATCCATATGGAGTTCTTGTTAGGGCAGAGTGAACAAAGCATATGGCCAGGGCAATTTACAGCTCTGGAACAGAAGGACTTCAATGTCCTTTCTTTCCCTAGAGGGTCTCAGGAAAGTACACTATGAGATGGAGCAACAGGAACGATTGTTGAAGAAGCAACATTTGTTATTTTCATCTTTTGTTGTCTTTGTCAATTTGATAAGCACTGGATATGACTGTTATTCTCTTATTATTAGTAATCTAAAGCATTCTTTCATATGGTTGTTGATTGCATTTATTCTTTCAAAAATTGCCTATTTGTGTCTTTTGACTAATTTATTAGGGAATAGTTCTTATTCTTATATATTTGTGTCAATTCTTCATACATTCTGGTTATCAGACTTTTGTCAGAGATATTTGCTGTCTGATCTTTCCCTCAATTAATTCCTTCACTTCTAATTCTATTTGCATTGATTTTGTTTGCGTAAAAACAAAAGTTCAATTTTATGTAATTAAAATTGTCCATTTTATCTTCTATGGTCATGTCTATCTCTCATTTAGTCAATAATTCTTCCCTCATCCATAGTTGTGAAAGGTACCACATTACATTCATCTCTGATTTTTTTTACAATGTGATCTTTTATTTTTAGGTCATGTATCAATTTGGAACTTATTTTATATTGCTGCCTTTCCATGGCTGTCATCTCCTGGTCTTGGGCAGTGGGTAAAGTTGGGGTGGTAAGTGAACTATATAGAGACAACCAGAAATATTGTGGCACTACACAGAGAACCACCTGGTCTGTGCTAAATGTCTCCTAAATTTCCTAAATATTATCCAATTTTCCTGATACCTAGACTAAAATGTGAGTTGGAGGAGGCAACCACACACATCTCCTCAGATTTGTAGCAGGATCAGTGTTTATCAGCTTGCCTTCCCTCTCCTTTCCCCCTTCCCTAGGGACCAATGTTTCCTCTCAGGTCTCTGGCTCTGCTCTTCTCAGCTCTCTCTAGAACTTTTTGATTGACCATGACAGGACTGTCTACTCTCCTTTTTTTTGAACTGTGTGATTCAATTATATAATAGCCTTACTTAATCAAATCATCCTTAGGACTCAGTCAATCTATGGGAATATGTATACCTATCAATGAAACATGATCGAGGCCCTTTTTTTTAAACTGTCAAAGTCTAAGGTCTACACTTGGCAATAACAATAATAACAGCACATAGCACCTACTTTGTGCCAGGCACCATGCTAAGCACCTTACAAATATTATTTCATTTGAGCCTCACAACAACCCTGAGAGATAGGTGTTATTATTGTCACCATTTTACACTTGAGGAAACTGAGGCAAATATTGATTAAGTGGCTTGCCCAGGGCCACACAACTCACCCTGGTGTCTGAGACAGGATTTAAACTCAGGCCTTCCTGACTTCAGGCCCAGTGCTCTATCCACTGTGCTACCTATGCTAGCTGCAAATAACAAACAGACTGGATCTGTTACTTACTACATAGGCAAACCTGGGTGTGCTACTTTGCTACCCTAGGTCCAGGTTGCTTTCTTACTTACAGGCATAGGTAAAATAATGTGTTTGGAAGAGATGATTTCTAAGATCTCTTCTTACTCTAAATCCTATAACTTTAGGGAGTACGCTGGCAATATTTGAGCCTAGATCTCTAAGGCTGTGTTACTACTGCTACAATCTCTATATTTTGCTCCGTTATTCTGTTCACGTATCTCAACTACTGCTGGTTTGTTTGTAGAATTTAATCTGCCTCCCTGCCCTCCCCACCCCCCCAACATACACACACATACATACACACACACACACACACACACAGGCAAATTTTAATAAGAAGATAATTCATAAGTAGGTCTGGCTCTTTAACAATGGAAAAGCTTCTATTTGGGATGTGTATTTTCTCTGACCAGCAACTATATTTATAGCAGAATGTCTATAGTTATGCAAGCAGTCTGATAACCACCTTCCAAATCTTATTAGATTCGATTTTGTTTTTTGGGGAGTGTTAGTAACAGAAGACACAAAATGCAAAATCCAAGCCATAGTCCCTCACCTCAGCTCTGAAATGTAGCAAATCTCAAATCTATTTTCTAGCAAGAGACATGTGTCATAAGCATGGGGGCTGCCAGGAAGGCCAGAAGGGCTGGCACTTTTGAACACAAAGATCATCCATTTGAACCCATGTCAGCTGTTTCCTTAGCATTTACTTTCTCTTAAAGAAAACTGAACAAGGTTGCAAGGTACTCAAAGGACAACAAAGGCAGAATGGCATCCTGAGGCACTAATACTGAGAATGTTGGGGGTTGCCTCCCCTAACTCACTTTTCAGACCAGGTGTCAGGAATATTAGACAACACTTAGGAAATTTAGAAAAGATTTTTAGAACAGACCAGCTGGTTAGATTTCTGGTTGGCTTCATAAAGTGCACTTCTGAGTGAAACAGACAGCAAAAGTCCATTTACTGATCAAGCATAGTTTCCTTGCTTCCACAGCGTGAATAAAAGCAAAGAAAAGATACCACCACTAAGTCAGACTTGAATGTGTTTGTTTGCTAAGAAAAGAGAAACAGCTGTCTATCCAGAGAGGGACTGGAGCTGACCTTGACTGTGCCCACACTGAAACCATACCCAAGCAGGCCCCACAGTTTGGACGGGGGAGGGCAAAACGGTGCCACTTCCCGAAAAGCTCCTTTGATCTTCCTTTCTCTCTGTCAAATAGGCTGCAAACCTTGATTTCATTTTCCTTTTGTTTGCTTGTTTTATTACGGCCTGTTATTTTTATACCCCTTTGTGGATCTTGGAGTTTCTACATTTTTTTTTCTGTGTAGTGAAATAAAGTATGTACAGTTAGCCCTTCCTTCCACATTGTGGGGGTTAGGGGTGAGGTGCCCCCCACAATCTGGAAAATCTGGGTAAAATATTTTGGCGCTCATTTCATACCAGAAAAGTTTGAATTTTTTTCTTTTTCTTTTATGGGGTACTTACATTGTAAGTATTATAAAAATTACTGTAAATTATTGTAAAATTATTGTAAACAATCATTGTAAAATTTGGGTTAAGTATTTGGTCATAGGTCTATGTTGTCTGCGGCTTCTGCAAAACTCCCCAAAATTCCCATTTAATTTCTTATGCCGACCTGTGATATGATGAAACCACGATGAGGAAAGTTGCAAAGTGGAAGGAATAATTGTCTTGTATTTGATATTGTTAACTTGTATACTTGTTTTGAATCTGGATCCCTAAAAGCCACATCTGCAGACTCAAGCTATAAATATTCTAAAATTCCCACTGAAAATAGGGATGACTGATTTGGGTCAGGTTGAAGCTGGTCTTCTTTGTACAACCAGAAGGTTGGGTGCTGGGTCACAGGTTATATCTGAATATCCTCTCTCCTTGCTTTGATCCTTATTGCTTTATACTTGCTTTAGGGGTACAAGAGAGTATTATTCTTGGTTCCTGCAGAGATTACAACAAGGGTCAATGAGTCAAAGCTACCCTCTGCCCTAGTCAGACCACACTTGAAGTACTGTGTTCAGGTGTGGGCACATTTTAAAAAGGACATTGATAAGTGGGAGAGTGATCAGAGAAGGACAATTGGGATCAAGAAGGGTCCAGAGCCTATATGTCTATAAGGTTTGATTGACAGAACTAGGGATATTTAGCTTGGAGGAAAGAAGACTCAGGAAAGCTTGAAAGCTATCTTCAAATATTTGAAAGGCTGCCATGTGCAAGAAAAAATAAACATTTTTTAAAAAGCAGAGTAGAAAACAAAAAGATGTTCAGAAGGGAAGATAAACTGGTAAATTTGTTACTATGATGTTAAAAATTAACATACACCTTGTTTTAAAAGCATAGCATAGAATAGAAGTTCACAGCTTCATTGATGGGCTCTGATTTGTGAGAGCCTCACATAGCCCACTAAATGTAGGCTGGCTTCTTGGGGCAGCTAGGTGGCACAGTAGATAGAGCACTGGCCCTGAAATTAGGAGAACCTGAGTCCAAATCTGGTCCCAGACCAGATACTTGACATTTACCAGCTGTGTGTCCCTGGGCAAGTCACTTAACCCCAGTTGCCTTGCCAAAAAAAAAAAATGTAGGCTGGTTCCAATTAGATTCCCTTGTACTCCCCAGACAGCTTCTAAACAGCCACCTGGCCAACTGTGTACATCATGCCACCATGTTTCTCCTATCTGGGACTCATAATCAAATCCATGCTGATATTGTTATTGGAAAACAACCTATTCTTCTATGGTTCCACTGATCATGGTTGTATCTTTCTTGCCTAAAATTCTCCCTCCCTGACCACCAATCTTCACAGGTACTATTTCTCTTAATAAAACAGAAGTACTCTCCCACAAGGGACTGTTTTGGCTTTTGTATTTGTAGCCCTAAATGCTTAGCACAATGCTTGGCACATAGCAAGAGATTAATAAATGCTTTTTCATTTATTTATTAATTCATTTCATATGCTTTTTCTTTTTCCTTATTGTACTCTAAAATAATCATGTTTTGACTAATATGGAAATATGTCTTACATGATTGAACCTGATCTTCGTGATATGGAAGGGATATCTGTACTATATTTGATATTGTTAGCTTGTTTACTAGCTCTGAATCTGGATCCCTATCGGCCACGTTCTGTAGACTCAAGCTGTAAATATTCTAAAATTCCCCCAGAAAATGGGGATGACTGATTTGATATAACCAATATCAAATTACTTACTGACTTAGGGAGGGGGAAGGAAAGGGAGAAAGGAAGAAAATTTGGAACTCAAGATTTTATTAAAAAAAAGAATGTTAAAAATTGTCTTTACATGTAATTGGAAAAATAAAACACTTGAAATTTAAATAATGGTCATGTTTGTTGGGAATGTGTAAGTTATGATAAAAAGACATTTTTAATTTAAAAGTGGGAGGATTGGCCTTGTGTAGTTTGACCCCAGAAAGCAGAACTGGAAGCAATTAGTAGAAATTAAAAAGGAGCAAATTTAGTCTTGTTGTCAGGACAAACTTTCTAACAATTGAAGCTAGCCAATAAGTGGAATGGGTGGCCTCCAGAGGTGGAAGATTCCCCATCCTTGTAGGTCTGCACTCAGAGGCTACATGACCACTTGTTAAATATGTTATAGTGGGGATTCCCTTTCAAATTTCGGTTGGATTAGGAGCTCACTGAGCTCTATTCTGACTTGAAAACTGATTCTGGGAAGCTTCGAAGAGGATTTCAGAATAATAAATAGAATTCCCTTATATGGTTGTAAGCTCCTAGTCATTGAAAGTATCCAAGTAGGTACTGGTAGCCATCTGTCAAGGATGCTCAGAAGAGATTCCTGCATTGAGGAGGATATGGGATTAAAATGATCTCCAAAGTCTATTCAAACTCTATGATTCAAAAACCACTTGGAAGATCCTCTGTATTTTAATAGTTGGCATCTAAATATAGAAGGGTAAGAGTGTTGTTAAGACTTTTGGTTGCAGAGAATTATCCAGGGGAGTATTTGTTTTCTGCTGAAATAGGAACCACCTATTAGCTGAGTCATTCAACTCCTCTCCTACCTTTTTAGCCAGGTTAGGGAAGAAGATGGATCAGGTTCAGATGGAGCTGAATTCACTTTCCCAAAGGGAGGTATAAGGGTATGAGTATGGGAGCCTAAAGCATCTGGGAGAAAGGCCCAGATTTACATCCTAACCCATGGAAGTGTCAGAGATAAATATGTCAACTAAGCATTTCAAAAGCATATCTCACATCATGGTTCAAATTCTCTGACCTGGCTTGTTTTATCTGTCAACCAGGTGGGAATCAGATTAATCAACTAAAAAAAGATGCTTGTCATAAAAACCCATGTGGTCTGTCTAGGTTTTCAAGCCAAATAGATTTGTTATTCTCAATTTTTAAATTTTTTTTCTTTCTTTTTTTGACTATAGGAGAAAAAATTCTTCCCTGGTTTCATTCATTCATTTAACAACTTTAACAATTTAACAATGTTTAACAAAGTTTCAAAAATCAAATAGTAGTAGGAGTAGTAATAATAATAAGTCACAGATTCATAGCATTCTAAGGCAGTGTTGTTCCAGGCACTAAAGATAATTGCTATTTTTCAAGGTACTATTTTTTCCCTCTTCTGTTATAAATATAGTTCTATGATCCTTCAGTAACTTCAGATTATTCTTTTTTAAGGTGGCCCTATTCCCACTGAATCTCTTCTCCTCACCTCAAACTCTCCCCTCCTATTTGTTACCCCTTTCCCTTTTGGTTTTTGTTTATTATTCCTTTCACTTTCCTGTTTTATCTAGTTATTTACTTCTTCCTCCCCCCACCCCCTTTTTCTCTCAGTCAAGTAGATTCCCTTCTCTCCTCCTCTTCAACTAGTTCTGTTCATTACTTTTTAAAATTTCATTTTTTGTGCCGCTTTCTTTCACCCTCTTCATTATTCATCTTCTCTGTCTATTCTAGATCCTCAGGCTCTGGTTCATGGCCTACCCCTATGATCATCTATTCTTTTCCTGTTTTCGGCATTCCTCGTGCAATCAAAACTTCTAAGGTATCTATTCTAGGATCTCCTCTCTAGGAAGTTTCTGCCACTGCCCTGTAGCATTCTCCCCTCAGATTCCCCTTTCCCGTTGCTCTTCTCTCTCAAAATAATTCTAGCAGACAGAGAGGACACTGTCCCATGGAAGGCCCCTCCACCAATGTCCTTGATTATACAGCCCACCAATGATCTATACCCTCCTCCTCATTACTTTCTTTCCCTTAAAATCTCCTCCCTAGGTCCAGACCCTCCTATTCCCCCAAATACCAGTTGCCCCAGGAGTTCCAACTTCAGCCCCACCGCTACCCCATCCAAGGTCATACATTATCTTTTCAAACAACCAATCCCTCAGACCACACCCAGCACAAGGTCCTTCACAGAACACCTCTCTTCACTTACAGGAACATTTATCAGCAGACCCTCCCTCTTACCACCAAAGAAAGAACTCCTTCCTTTTCCCTTTTTTCAATCCTTCTTCCCCTAACCCCGCTCCTCCTCACCCACTCCCTGCAGGTTCTTCTCTTCCTGAGGTCACAGGGGTCACCTTCCCTTCATTGGTAGCCCTCAATTTGACTCGGATGCATCTCACTCCTCTCTATTTCCATACTCCCCTCTCCCTGTCATGTACCCTCCCACGTTGTACAAAAACAATTCACCTGCAGGCAGGGTGTCACAAGGACCTGTTCTGTCCATAATGAACATACAACTGACAAAGATAATAAAGATATGGAAATAGTTAATGTTGGAAGAGTGGTCTCTGGGAAGACAAGTACAAAAATATCACTGTTGGTGGAGCTATGAATTGGTTCAACTACTCTGGAAAACAATTTGGAATTATGAAAGAGCAGTTATCAAGCTATTCATACCCTTTAACCTAGCAATCCCCCTATCGTGCACGTTCTCCAAGTAGGTCAAAAAAAGAAAGAAATCTCTTATGTAGCTACACCCTTAAAGTTATTCAACTGTGTGTGCCCTTTGACCTATCAATACAATTATGAGACCTGCAACTGAAAGAGATTGAAGAAAGAGGAAAAGGATGCGTACATACAAAAATCTTTTTGGCAATTCTTTTTGTAGTGCCAAAGAACTGGAAACTAAGGGGGTGCTCATCACTTGGGGAATGGCCAAACAAATTATGGTTTATGAATGCAGTGGAATATATTCATAAATCACAATTGGTATTATTAATAATGAAAACAAATAAATAATAAAAATAAACATGATTGCTGTTAGAGAAAACAAAAGGGATCGTTTTACAGAAACCTGGGAAGACTTGAAGGAAATAATACAGAATGAAGCAAGCAGAACCAGGAGGACAATTTATGCAATAACATTCTTAAAACAAACAACTTTGAAAAATTTAAGAACTCTGATCAATTCAATGACTCATCATGAACCTGTCAGTGAAGAATACTATACACCTCATGACAGAGAGGAGATGGATATAAGATATAGAAGGAGACCTATTTTTGGACATAGCCAATGTCAGAATTTGTTTTTCTTGACTATGTATATTTGTTAAATGATTCTCTTTTAACATGTAATTGAGGGAAAAAAATTTTTTTGAATATTTTATTTCCATTTTTTATTTACATTTTGGGATGGGAGGGACCAATAAATGCTTATTAACAGAAAAAATAATTTAAAAAACAAAATTTATTTTAAAAACAAGATTTACTCTATACCAAAACAGTGTTTCTTCTTATATCAAAACACTGAAAAGAAAAGTGCCCACTGATTGTGGAATGACTGAACAAATTTTGGCATGTAAATGTAACAGAACATTCTTGTGACAAAAGAAATAATTAATATAAGTCAGAGAAATTTAGGAAAATTAGTATGGACCGATGCAAAGAGAAAAAAGTAAAACTAAGAGAATAATATATGCAATGACTCAAACAACATAAATGAAAAAATAGTAAAAGCGGCCCAACTCTGATTAATTTTAATTCCAAAGAATAGACAATGAAACGCACTTTCCTCCTCTTGATAGAGAGAGGATAGACTATGGCCATAGTATGTGGCATACATTGTCTGACATGGATGATAGATCAGTCTGTGGAAAAGTAACAGTGCTATAAAAAAGGAAAAATCAAAAATAGTTTTAAAATACAGAACTAAGTCACCATATGTGGCAAGAACAAAAAAAAATTATAAAAATTAAATTTTGTCTTCATAGATAGGAATAATAACTAGCAGATAAAATACTAATTTTGGAATCAGTTGTTCAGATGTAGCCAGTTATCAAATTAAAAGTATGCCAATGTAAACACCAAATTAGGAGAAATGATAAAGAGAAAATACACACGTAATTGCATCAGCTCCAGGATGAACTATTCAAACAATGCAAGACAATCATCATAATAAGAAGCTCAAAGGAGTCCAGTAAGTGCTTCAAACAACCTTGTCAAGTGAAGAAACATGGCAGCTAAGGATACATTGGTTTAAAGCACAAGTTTGTAAAACACAAAAGAAGGATGAAAGATTGTTTCACTTAGCAGCAAAGCAAAGAAATGGGGAAACAAGACTACAGAGACTGGCTTCAGAGCCAACTAAGTTAGGTGATTCTGAGAGTATTTAAAGGTGAAAACAGATATAAAACAATAGACATGAAATTAAACAGATCTGTTAGCATTTTGAGAGTGATCTATTCTCAATGGTAATCAGAGTAGAACAACTATATTTAAAATAACATGCCTTATTATCTCACATATTAAGAAGATCAAGGCAGCCCCAATTGATAAATCATCAAAGGATATGAACAGGCAGTTCTCAGATGAAGAAATTAAAGCCATCTATAGTCATATGAAAAAATGCTCTAAATCACTACTGATTAGAGAAATACAAATCAAAACAACTCTGAGGTGCCACATCACACCTATCAGATATGCCAACATGACAAAACAGGAAAATGATAAATGTTGGAGAAGATGTGGGAAAATTGGAACACTAATGCATTGTTGGTGGAATTGTGAAATGACCCAACCATTTTGGAAGGCAATTTGGAACTATGCGCAAAGGGCTATAAAAATGTGTATACCCTTTGACCCAGCAATAGCACTTCTGGGGCTATATCCCAAAGAGATCATACAAATGGGACAAGGACCCACATGTACAAAAATATTTATAGCAGTTCTTTTTCTGGTGGCAAAGAACTGGAAATTGAGAGGATGCCCATCAATTGAGGAATGACTGAACAAGCTGTGGTATATGAATGTAACGGAATACTATTGTGCTATATGAAATGATGAACAGGCTGACTTCAGAAAAACTGGAAAGACTTGTATGGTCTGATGTTGGGTGAAGTGAGAAGAACCAGGAGAACATTATACACAGTAACAGCCACGTTGTGTGATGACTAATATTGATAGACTTAACCCTTCTCAGCAATACAAGAATCTAAGACATCTCCAAATGCCTCGTAATGGAAAATGCTATCCACATCCAAAGAAAGAGCTATGGAGTTTGAATGCAGATCAAAGCATACTATTTGCTGGGGTTTTTTTCTTCTCTTGTGTTTTGTTTCTTCTTTCTGGTGGTTCGTCCTATTGGTTCTAATTCTTATTTACATCAGTAATGTGAAAATATGTTTAATAGGGGAAACAGGGGAAGGTGAGAAGGAATAAGTGTATCTTATTCTCATCAGATTTGACTTAAGGAGAGAATAACTTACACACTCAATTGGGCATGGAAATCTATCTTACCCTACAGAAAAATGGGGGGTGGGAGGAAGGGGACAAGAGAGCAGGAGGATAATAGAGGGGAAGGCAGATTGGGGAAGGGGGTAATCAGAAGCAAACACTTTTAAGGAGGGACAGGGTCAAAAGAGAATAGAATAAATGCAGGATGGGATAGGATTAAGGGAAATATACTTAATTTTTCACAACATGACTACTATTATGGAAGTGTTTTGCATGACTACATGTGTATTGAGTCCTGGCTACCTGTATCGAATCTCTCGGCCTCTCAGTGAGGGTAAGTGGGGAGGGAGAAAGGGAGAAAATTTGGAACCCAAAGTTTTGGGTATTTTTTTTTTAGGCAGTTGGGGTTAAGTGACTTGCCCGGGGTCACACAGCTAGTAAGTGTCAAGTGTTTGGTCTGAGGCTGGATTTGAACTCAGGTCCTCCTGACTTCAGGGCTAGTGCTGTATTCACTGCACTACCTAGCTGCCCCTGGAACCCAAAAGTTAAAAAAAAGTGTTTTCACATGCAACTGCAAAAGAAGATATACAGGAAATGGGATATAGAAATCTATCCTGCCCTACAGGAAAATTGAAGGGGAAGGGGATAAGAAAAGGGGGGGAGAGATAGAAGGGAAGGCAGATTAGGAGAAGGGGTATTCAGAATGAATGCCATCTTGGGGTGGTGGGAGGGATGAGATGGGGAGAAAATTTGGAACTCAAAATCTTATGGAAGTAAATGTTGAAAACTAAAAATAAATGAATTAATTTTTTTTAAAAAGCTTATGAAAGTGATTGTTGATAAATCAAATAAATTTTTTTTAAAAATTTTAAAAAAGAAAATATGTTTAATAGGAATGTATATGTATACCCTATATCAGATTGCAAGGCCGTCTTGGGGAGGGAGGTGGGGAAGGAGGAGGAAGAAAATTTAAAACTCAAAAGCTTATAGAAGTGATTGCTGATAAATAAAAATAAATTAATAATTTTTAGAAAAAAAGATCAAAGCAGGAAAAGCAAATGGACTTGACCAAATTTATCCAGTGGAATTCATGCTGGAATTTAAAGAATCTCAAAAATCACTAAGACATAGATTTTCCAGGTGTCTCAAAGATGGTAAATCCATAAAGATGATGAAAAATTAAAGAAAATGTAGCTAGCTAAAAATAAATGGAAAAGATCAAAACCTTTTAGAGTATTTGTAAAAAGCTTCATGCCTCTATATCATGAGGAAGCCCAAGCACTAGATATAGTCAAGGAATAAATATCACCTTCCCTTCCCCCCCCAAAAAAAATGAAAGTATATCTTAATAGACAGAAATGAGAGGTCAATGTTATGTAAATAATTTTCAAGTCAATTTTCTATGTACAATCAGACCATTGACCTAAAGATCAAAATCTAATGATGATAATAATAATAATAATAATAGCTAACAGTTATCTAGTACTTAAAAGTTCAGAGAGCCATTTACAATTATTATCTTATTTGATCGTCACTACAACCCTAGGAGGTAGATGCTATTATTATCCCCATTTTACACTGAGGCAAAAAGAGGTAAGTGTCTTGCCTAAAGGCACACAGATAGTAAGCATCTGAGGCAAGATTTGAACCCAGGTCTTCCTGACTCAAAGTCTAATGTTCTATCCACTATATTATCTATCTGCCTCTATACCAAAACAGAACAAAGTTTAGAGATGAAAGAAAATACTATGTACAATCACTGTACAACTGCAATCAGACTCACTCAAACAAAATGTTGGTGGTGAAAGAATGATAGCAGATAAAGGTAAAAACATTATTGTTGATAATGACCATTTCCTACAAAAATTTAACCAATGGAAAGCAGTCACCACAACAAGGAGAAAATTCTCTAATCTACTTTGGCCAGCAAATTAACATCCAAGGGTAACATCAGATTAGAGAAACAATTCTCAAAATTTGGGGCCTCAGGATCCCTTTACACTCTAAAAAATTATTGAGAACCCCCAAAAGCTTTTGTTTACATGGGTTATATAGGTCAATATTCACCATATTAGAAATTAAAACTTTTTTTTAGGTAACCGAAGTTAAGTGACTTGCCCAGGGTCAAACAGCTAGTAAGTGTCTAAGGCCAGATTTGAACTCAGGTCCTTCCGACACCATGACTGGTTGCTCTATCCACTGGGCCACTTAGCTGCCCCTAAAATACATACTTTTAAAATATTCATTTAAAAATAATTTATTATGTCAACACAAATAACATTGTATTTAAAATATTTAATGTTATTTTAAAATAACTATGTTTTCCAAAACAAAAAAAATAGTGAGGAATGGCATTGTTTTAAATATTTTTGCAAATCTCTTTAATATCTGGCTTTCAAAAAAGTATAAGTAGGTTGTGACTGGCACAATTTGAGAGACCACTCATGTAACTGAGGTCCTAGATCGACTGACATTTTGGAAGTATGTAACACCACAATCTCAGAAGAACTAAAATGACTAATATCCCATAGCGCAATTGAACATTGTGTGTTAGATGCAAGTAAGCTAAAACTTGTTACCAGAAATGACTTGTATAAAGGAAGTAGGGTTTAAGATATTCCTGAGGACAACCAAAAAGGAGAGTAGTTATTCATATAAAGAGGCTAGGAGACAAAGCAGATGGAGAGTAAAGATACTGAAGAAAAAAAAACACACACAAAGAAGGTACTTAGGGCTTTAGATGAGTAACTCCACAGCTAGAAAACATGGAAGACTGGACTGAACTATGTGGAATGAAAGGAGCAGAACCCATAGAATAATTTCTATGATAACAACAAACAACTTTGAAAGACTTAAGAACTCTGACTGATGCAAAAATCAACAATTCCAGAAGACAGATGATTAAGAAACCTACCCACCACCCTGAAAGAAAGACAGCTGATGGACTCAAAAGTACAGAATGAGACATGTATTTTTGGAAGTAACCAATGAGGGAACTTCTTTTGTTTGACTATATGTATTTGTTGCAAGTGTTTAGTTCTTGTTTTTGTTTTTGTTTTTGTTTTTCCCATTTGGGGAGAGAGTGAGAATGAATATAAATTTTTATTAAATCTTTTTTTTTAAACATATGTTTTTAAAACTTTAGGTTTCAAATTTTTTCTCTTCCTCCCTCCCCACCCACCCTCATTGAAAAGGCAAACAATTCAATATAGGTTATACATGTGCAGTTATGCAAAACACTTCCATAGTAGACCTGTTGTGAAAAACTAACTCTATTTCCCTTAATCCTATCCTGCCCTCCCATCTATTCTATTCTTTCTTTTGACCCTGTCCCTCCTCAGAAATATTTACTTCTGATTACCCCCTTTCCCAATCTGCTCCCTTCTCTATCATCCCCCTGCTCTCTTGTACCCTTCTCCCCCTATTTTCCTGTAGGGTAAGACAGATTTCCATACCCAACTGAATGTGTTTGTTATTCCCTCCTTAAACCAAACCCTATGAGAATAAGATTCACTCATTCCCTTTCACCTTCCCCTGTAAGAGACTTTTCTGGGTTTTTTTTGTGAGATAATTTACCCCATTCTACCTCTCCCTTTCTACTTCTCCGAGTATCATCCTCTCTCATCCCTTAATTTTATTCTCTAGGTATGACCCCTTAATCTTCAACTCACCCTGTGGGCCTCTATCTATCTATCTATATATACATATATATAATTTTTTTCCTTCAACTACCCTAATACTGACAAAGGTCTCATGAGTTATAAATATCATCTTTCCATGCAGGAATGGAAACAGTTCAATCTTAATAAGTCTCTTATGATTTCTCTTTCCTGTTTACCTCTTCATGTTCCACTTGAGTCCTGTATTTGAAAGTCAAATTTTTTATTCAGCTCTGGTCTTTTCATCAGGAATGCTTGAAACTCCTCTATTTCACTGAATGACCATTTTTGCCCCTGAAGGATTATACTCAGTTTTGCTGGGTAGGTGATTCTTGGTTGTAATCCTATCTCCTTTGCCCTCCGGAATAGTATATTCCATGCCCTGCGGTCCTTTAATATAGATGCTGCTAAATCTTGTGTTGTCCTGATTGTGTTTCCACAGTACTTGAATTGTTTCCTTCTGGAAGCTTGTAATATTTTCTCCTTGACCTGGGAACTCTGGAATTTGGCTATAATATTCCTAGGAGTTTTCCTTTGGGGATCTCTTTCAGGAGGAGATCTGTGGATTCTTTCAATTTCTATTTTGCCCTCTGGTTCTAATATATCAGGGCAGTTTTCCTTGATAATTTCTTGAAAGATGATGTCTAGGCTCTTTTTTTGATCGTGGCTTTCAGATAGTCCAATAATTTTTAAATTTCTCTCCTGGATCTATTTTCCAGGTCAGTTGTTTTTCCAATGAGATATTTCACATTATTTTCTAATTTTTCATTCTTTCAGATTTGTTTTACAGTATCTTGATTTCTCATAAAGTCACTAGCTTCCAATTGCTCTATTCTAATTTTTAAGGAAGTATTTTCTTCAGTAATCTTTTGGACTTCCTTTTCCATTTGGCCAATTTTTTTTTTAGGGCATTTTCTCCTCATTGGCTTTTTGGACCTCTTTTGCCATTTGGGTTAGGCTATTTTTTAAGGTGTTATTTTCTTCAGTATTTTTTGGGTCTCCTTTAGCAAGCTGTTGACTTGTTTTTCATGATTTTCTTGCATCACTCTCATTTCTCTTCCCAGTTTTTCCTCTCTTCCCTTACTTGCTTCTCAAAATCCCTTTTGAGCTCTTCCAAGGCCTGGGACTGATTCATATTTTTCTTGGAGGCTTTGGATGTAGGAGCTTTGACTTTGTTGTCTTCTTCTGGTTGTATATTTTGATCTTCTTTGTCACCAAAGTAAGATAATATAGTCTGACTATTTTGCGCTGCTTGCTCATGATCCCAGCTAATTACTTGAGTTTTAAACTCTTTGTTAAGGTAAGAGTCTGCTTCCAATGTGGAGAGTGTACTGTCCCAAGCTTCAGGGGTTTGTATAGCTGTTTTCAGAGATACTTGTAGGGACCTGTAAATTTTCAGTTCTTCCAAGGTGGTATGATAAAGGGCGAGGTGTTTACTCCTTTCCTGGCCTGTGACCACAAGTACTCTTTTCTGTCCTGTAACTGTGAGGAGGGGTTCTTCTCCACAGCCACTCCAAGCTCCACCACTCCAGCGCTCCTCCTCACCCCAGCACCGCAGCCCAGAACTGTGACCCAGATCTAAGCACAGGCAAACCAAGAGATTCCTGCCTCAGCACTGGCAAAGAGATCCCTGCAATCCCTCTCTGATCAGCCACTGGATTCCCCCTCAGTCTGTGGGCCAGAAACTCGGGAAGCAGCTGCCCCCCCCCCCAGGCCACACTCTTGGGGAATGGAGCTGAAACCCTGCCTTCCTCTCTCAGTACCGACAGAAACAGACTTTTTCCACTGACCTTCTAAGTTGTCTTTGGCATTGGTGCATTGAGGAGTTTGGAAACCTCCACAGCTGCCCGAGATTCAGTCCTCTGAGGCCTGCTCGAGCTTTGCTTGCCTCGGCCATACCGCGCTGCGCTGCACCCCCAGCCCGGCGCGATACACCTTTCTGATCAATCATCCAGGTTGTCTTGGGCTGGAAATTTGTTTCACTCTGTCTTTTTGTGGGTTCTGCCGCTTCAGAATTTGTTTAGAGCCATTTTTTAATGAGTATTTGGAGGGGTTTGGGGGAGAGCTCAAGAAAGTCACTGCTTTCATTCCTCCATCTTGGCTCCACCCCCAATTTTTATTAAATCTTGAAAAATACCCTATGGAGGATTTATAGAATGCCATGGACAAAGAATAAATAGTACAGAATAAGAACAAGTAGAGAGGACACATTCTATGAAACTGGAGAGAATAGTACCCACACAGATGTCATCATAGATACTGAGATCTGAATAAGAGATATATTTTTAGTAGCAGATCGTTCCTAGGTCCCTGAAATCATATTACATAGAAAAACTGACTAAACTACCTTCCCTGCTTAAAATAGGAAAGTCCTTCTATGAAAGGTATTAATGTCCAAAATGGAAATGTCTTACCACTTGGGAGTGGGGACAGGGAGTTATATTACATAAATAGGTTTGTTTTAGGTATGTTGAGAGTGAAGATTTAGAGCCAAAAGGGCCTCAGAGGACACCAAACTAACCCTGTCATTTTGTAAACTAAGAAATTGAGGCCCAGGGAAGTTAAATGACTTTCCTGGGGTGTCAGGTAGCAAATAAGTGGCAGAGCCAGGTTTCAAACCCCACTCTTCTCACTTTCACTCCAGCACTTTTCAATGCCTATCTTAAAGCATTTGAATTTTTAGTCTCAGAGAAGAATCTTTATAAGTGGAATTTAACCATAGGGATCCAGATGGTAGAGGAAAGACAAGGGCTGGTCTTGTTATTTTATGATGACTTGGGTCACTGACAGCTTTAGATTATCATGTTTACATTATGATCAATCAGTAAACTTCTTCCTTTGATCTTCCTTTTAGTCAGACAATTTCTCTGCTGTGTGTAGTTACTTCTACTGAGAATGGTGGAATCAGAGACTAATGTCTCCTTAAATCCCTAAGGAATATATTTATAATATTGAAAAACTGGAAACAACTCCAATGGCT
The DNA here is from genome assembly GCF_003287225.1 of Phascolarctos cinereus. Classification (NCBI taxonomy): domain Eukaryota; kingdom Metazoa; phylum Chordata; class Mammalia; order Diprotodontia; family Phascolarctidae; genus Phascolarctos; species Phascolarctos cinereus. The sequence continues at coordinate 181,852,540 of NW_027556180.1, read as the reverse complement.
CACAATAGGGGAATAGGTAGGCAAAGGGTTATATAGTAACATGATGGAATACTATAGAGCTATTAAAATGACAAGTGTATGGCCTCTGCCAATAAATGGAAAGGCATATACTATACGAAACCGAAACTCGAAGAAACTAAAAAATGACCTGGAAAAAACAACCAGAGCACAAAATTGTAGGTATATGCTATTTACAACTCCCTGTGTAAGATATACTTTATTTAAAATATGTACATATGCACATGTGTGCATACACACACTTGTATGCATATATACGTACATACATACACATATGAAGTAAGGGGCAGAGACAGTTTTCAAACCTCACTCTTCTCACTTTAAATCTAGCACTTTTCAATGCCTACCTTAAAGCATTTGCATTTTTAGTCTCAGAGAAGAATCTTTATGAGTGGAATTTAACTATTGGGATCCAGACAGCAGAGAAAAGACAAGGGTTGGTCCTGTTATTTTATTATGTATATGTATGTGTATAGACACACAAACACACATTGACAGAAGACAATTGGCAATGATTTAAGTGTGTTTTGACAGTAGAGGGTTGTTTGTTTGTTTTGTGGGGGAGGGGAGTTGGGCAAGTTATTTGAAAAGCCACATAGCATAATGAATAGAGAACTAGAATTGGAATCAGAAAAACTTTGATTCTAATTCTATCTCAGTCACTTACTAACTGTGTGACCTTAAGCAAGTCCCTTAACATCTCTGTGCCTCATTTGTCTCACCTATAAAATGAGAGGGTTGGGTTTGATGTCCCCTAAGATTCCATCCAGATCTAAATCTATGATTCTATGATTCCATGACTTTGGACAGTACTTCAGTCATGACTTCTCTTCTTGCTAAGTACTTTTGACTGTATTCCCAATGGATTCTCCTCCCAATTTTTGAAATTTGAAATCAACATCTAATGCAAACTTATTTTTATTTCTTTTTTTTTCTAATTTCATTAGGCAATGGGGTTAAGTGACTTGCCCAGGGTCACACAGCTAGTAAAGTATTATGTGTCTGATGCCTCATTTGAACTCAGGTCCTCCTGAATCCCAGGCCAGTGCTCTATCCACTGCGCTACCTAGCTGCCCCTAATGCAAACTTATTAATCAAGCCTAGACCTTTCTTCCCCTATAATCACTCTCCCCCTCAAAAAAACAACTATGGGTCCCATCTGCCAGCAGCTTTAACAAGAGAAAATCAAGATTCTTCACAAACACATACCCCAGTTCTATAGCCATATTATAAGAGCCTGAAGTCAAGCTTCATTCCCAATCCCAAAAGTTTCAAGCCAAAAATCAAGGTTAAAGGCAGCCCAGTCTTCATAGGGGGATTTCAGTCATGTAACCCAAAGATACTCACTCAGAGGAGGGATGGATATGGCAGCAGACCAAGTTCGGACCCTTTATCAGGCCCAGCGAAGCACCCTCTGAAACACCCTTTAGACCCCACCTATATCCCATTCCATACCCTTCTACACCTTCCACTGCGCACTATAGAATATTTGTTCCTTAATGAACAAACTTCCTATCATTCTAGACCTCTTTTTCTCATACTCCTTTCATGTACTAGCCTTCATTGAGATCTGGCCCTTCTCTGATGATACTGCAATCTCACCATGCTCTCCAACAAGAGTTGTTTCTTCCAAACACACTGGTCCTGGGCAGAGGGAGGGGGAGTCAGAATACTCCTTGATCCTTACTACTATTTCCAGATTCTCCCTCACCAACATCTCTTCCTTTAAAGTACATTGTCATAATTCCTCCATCCATTCCAAATCACAGAGGGATGGGTCACGTTGCTCTCACTGTTACCTCCAATATGTAACTCCCTTAATTCCAAACTCTGACATTTTTCTGTCTGACTTTAATTTCCTTCCATTCCAAAATTTCCCAATGTCTCATCTCTCCTAAACCTATTCTTCTCCCCCATTAAGACCTCTGAGCCCTCCACCCCTCAGTATTTTTTTCAGGCCATTATCTTTGTCTGATTTTACCTTCTTCCATTTCCAATCTCCTTCTTATAGTTAGCCATTTCAACTCTACAGAGTACTTGCCCCCTTTTTCCTATCACTGCTTGTCTCTTACCAAATCTCAACCTGGATTATTCCCACCATCTTGTCTCTTTTCCCCACACGCAAGCCGCTACACTGTGCTAGAGAAAGTCTCAGAGTTCTACTGACTATATTACATATTTATTTTGTCCAATGTCTACCAGGCCCTTACTGTGTAGAAAGTCAGTCCTTTTATCCTCCCTAATCGATTCCCTATCTCACTCCCCACAAAAGTTATTGTAAAGCTTCTCTCCTCTTCTCAAGCCTTCTACACTAGCCTCTTCCCTGCTTTCTGTAGAAGATCCTGCTTTTTACTTTACTTGGGGGAAAAGTGCTATTCAATGTGACCTCCCTCTTCTCTCCTTTTACTTTAAAATTCTTTGATGTCATCACTCTGTCCTCCTTTCACCCAGTCTCTGAAATAGGTGACCCTTCTCCTTGCAAAGGCAAACCCCCTTGTACATATTCATTTGATTCCACTCCTTCCTATCTTCTCCAGCAGATCGTATCCTCAATTATCCATCTTTTCTCTCAATTCTTTAACCTTGCCCTATCTACTGGTTTTTTCCCTGCTACCTTCAAACACACCCAAATCTCCTCCATACTTAAAAAAAAAATTCACTGCACCCTACAATATCTTCACATTATCATCCCACATCCTCCTCCCTTTCTCAACCAAACTCCTAGAAAAAGCTTTCAGCACCTGCTGCCTTAACTTCTCTCCTCTCTCTCACTCCATAATCCATTGCAATCAGGCTTCCAACTTCATCACTCAAATGAAACTGGTCTCTCCAAAGTTACCAATCATGTCTTAATTACCAATCATCTCTAATCAATTAAACCCATTGTTTTTACATTACCTTAATTTGCAAATATATTCCAGGTTAAGTGACTTGATCAGCATCACACAGGTAGCAGAGGCAGAGCTAAGATCCAAATAATTCAACAAAACTAAGCAATACATTCTTATGTATCTTTCTGTAACTCTAAACTATCTTTTTATACACAATAAACTTCAGGACTGGCTGTCTTTTTGAGGCTCCCTCCCCAATTTTTCTGAAATAGCTTTCTGGACTATTTGGTGATTGGATGTACAGAATACTCTGAAAGTTCTCACATTAGGTTCTTAGCTGGTTTACCTTGATTTGAAAAGTACAAATTGTGGAAGTATTAATTTTTTTGTACTTAAAAGGTTTGGTTACTTCTCACTAGCTTCCTCAAAATGCATGTCTCCATAAAAGCTTTTAAAAGTTCTGATGCTTTACACACTCAACTGGGTATAGAAATCTATCTTACCCTACGGGAAAATGGGAGATGAAGGTGATAAGAGGCAGAGTAGTGCTTACAGAAGAAAGGGCAGATTGGGGGAGGCAAAACTTTTGAGGTGAAACAGGGTGAAAGGAGAGAGAGAATAGAATAAACAGGGGAGAAATAGGATGGAGGGAAATACAGTTAGCAATCTTAACTGTGGGAAAAAGTTCAAGACAACTTTCTCTGATAAAGGCCTCATCTCTCAAATATATAGAGAAATGAGTCAAATTTATGGGAATAAGAGCCATTCCCCAATTGAGAAAATATGAACAGTCAGTTTTCAGATGAAGTAATCAAAGCTGTCTATAGCCATGTGAGAAAATGCTCTAAATCACTATTGATTAGAGAAATGCAAGTTAAAAATAATCTGAGGTACTACCTTACACCTAATAGATTGGCTAATAGAATAGAAAAGGAAAACAACAAATGTCAGAGGACATGTGGGAAAATTGAGACACTAATGCACTGTTGGTGGTGTTGTGAACTGATTCGACTATTATGTAGAGCAATTGGAAACTATGCCTAAAGACCTACAAAACCATGCATACCCTTTGACCTAGCAATACCACTACTAGGTATATATCCCAAAAGAGATTTTTTTAAAAAAGGAAAAGGACTTTTATGTACAAAAACATTTATAGCAGCTCTTTTCTGATGGCAAAGAATCAGAAATTGAGGGGATACCCATCAATTGGGAGAATGACTAAACAATTTGTGGTATATGATTTTGATGGAATACTATTGTGCTGTAAGAAATGATGAGCTAGATGTTCTCAGAAAAACCTGGAAAGACTTACATGAACTGATGCAAAGTGTAAGGCATAAAACCAGGAGAAAATTGTACATGGAAACAGCAATATTATAAGATGATCAACCATGAATGACTTCGTTATTCTCAGCAATACAATGATCCAAGACAACTCTGAAGGACTAATGATGCATCCCTAGAGAAAGAGCTGATACAGTCTGAATATAGATTGAAGCATACTTGTTTTTTAGTTAATTTTTCTTTTTTTTTTTATTTCGGCCTATGTTTTGTTTTACACATGACTAATATGGCAATATGTTTTACACAACTACACATGTATAATCTATATCAAATTGCTTGCTTTCTCAATAAGGGGAGTGAGGAGGGAGGAAGAGAATTTGGAACTCAATTTTTAAAACAAATGTTGAAAATTGTTTTTACATGTAATTGGGGAAAAATAAAATACTAAATTAAAAAAAAAGTTCTGATGCTTCTCTAATGTTTGCCTTTTGCCTTCACATAGAATTCCAAGTCTTGGATTCTGATGACTCTGGAGGAGAAAGTGAGACTTATGACTTTACCCAGCTCTGCCTCACTTAAATCCAATTCATGCTCAAATCAAGACATCACCCTTGTGATGTCATTGTCCTCTCTGAGAATGAAGGATGAACAACAAAAACAATAGCCTATCTAGTAATTTTTTTCTCAGTCCTAGTCCTTCTTGACCTATCTGCTGTATTTTAGACTGTTGTCTATCCTCTTCTCCTAGATACTTGATATCCTCTATGTTTCCATGACATTACTCTCCTCGTCCTCCTCCTACTTGCTTGATTATTTCTTATCTGTCTCCATTACTGACCCATCATCTACATCATGCCCTCTAAGTGTAGTCATTCTCCACAGTGTTATCCAAATCCCTCTTCTTTCTAAACTCTATCAATAACTTCATCAACTCCCATGTGTCTATCATATCTATGCAGATGTCTCACAGATCTCTAAATCCAAGTCAAGTCTTTCTCCTGAGCTTCAGTACCAGATCACTTATAGAACATTCAAATCAGAGGTCCCAGAGACATCTGTATGTCCAAAACCACACTTAGAATCTTTTGCTCCCAAGCCCTCCCCTTGTCTAAACTTCACTATTTCTGTGAAAAGCACCACCATGCTTCCATGTTTTTAATGTAAACAGTATTTTATGTTTCCAATTACATACAGAACACTTTTAACATTCATTTTTATAAGATTTCAAGTTTAAAATTTTTCTCCCTCCCTTTCTCCTCCCACCTCCCTAAGATAGCAAACAATCTAATATAGATTGTACATGTGCAATCATGTAAAACATATTTCTACATTAGTCATGTTGAGAAAGAAGAAACAGAGCAAAAGGGGGAAAAAAACATAAAAAAACCCTAAAGTGAAAATAGTATGCTTCAATCTGCATTCAGACTCCATCAATTTGTTTTGGATGTGGATAGCATTTTCCATCATGAGTATTTTGGAATTGCTTTGGATCATTGTATTGCTGATAAGAGCTAAATCAATCATAGTTGATCATTGCACAATGTTGCTGTTACAGTATACAATGTTCTCCTGGTTCTGCTCACTTCACTCAGCATCAGTTCATGTAAGTCTTTCCAGGTTTTTCTGAAATTTGCCTGCTCAGCATTTCTTATAGCACAATAGTATTCCATTACATTCATATATCACAACTTGTTCAGCCATTCCCCAGTTGATGGACATCCTCTCAATTTCCAATTCTTGGCTACCACAAAAAGAGCTGCTCTGAATATTTTTGTACATGTAGGAACTTTTCCCTTTTTTCCGATCTCTTTGGGATACAGGCCTAGTAACAATATTGCAAGATCAAAGGGTGTGCACAGTTTGATTACCTTTTGGGCATAGTTCAAAATTCCTCTCCAGAATGGTAGGATCAGTTCACAAATCCACCAGCAATGATGCTTCCATTTTTCTAGGTTTATAATCTCAGCATTATCATTGATTCCTCACTCTCATCCCACTATCCAATCAGAAATCTTGCAATTATCTCCACATCTCTTGTATCTGACTCCTCTTACTGACACAGCCACCACTTCAATTCAGAACATCATCACCTCTCACCTAGATTATTGCAACAGCCTGCTAACTGATCTTCATGCCCCCAGTGCCTTGCACAATGCCTAGTACATAATAAGGCCTTAGTCAATGTTTATTGATTGATTGATGACAGAAAGCCTAACCAATCTGAGCAGCAGTAGGAGAAATTGGGCACTTCTGGGAGTGATAGCAGAAGAAGATACAGATACCCATGCAATGCCAGAGAGATGCCCTTGGCATAGTCCCTGCAGTGTGAGAGAAACATCTGAATTGAGTATAGCTGATTAGCCTGACAGGTCTACTAGGCTATTTAAAGGAGTTGAGTAATAGGAAGATTGCTCATTTGTTCTTAGGGCAAAATATCCTATGCTCAATGGTAAGAGAACCTTTGGTTAGAGTGAGTGACCTGAGAACTGAGGAGAGACAAGTTAATGCCAAAAGGGCCATTGCAGCTATTGCATCCACAGTGTTCCATCATGGGTTCCCTCCCCTTATGTGGTCACTGTGTTATGTGAGGCTGTTCACTGGTACCTGTAGTGGCCAGGGAAGTAGTTCAAACTACTCCAGACCCTTCATACCACATCGGCCAGAATTGGGGAAGTAAGCCAGTATTGAAAGTTATAATTTTGTTTCAGTAGGAGGTTGCCTATCTGAATCTGCAATATGAGCTAGATTTTTTTAAATTACTTTTAAAATGTTTTATTTATGCTTTAAAATATTAGTTACTACCTATTAAGCATCTAGCTCAAAAGAAGCCTGCCTTGCAACACAAAGCACAGTTAACCAAATAAATGGACATATTCACTATGTTTGGCAGTTTATGCCTAATTCTGCAATTGTGGTCCACTATCCCTCAACAAAAGGAGGGAGTTATGTTTCATCATCAGGTTCTTGGAGTCAAGACTGGTCATTGCATCAATCGAATTCTGGTGTCTTTTAGCCATTGTAACCATTGTGAATACTATTTTCTTGATCCTGCTTACTTTAGGACCAAGATCAAAGTGTGTGCACAGTTTGATTGCCCTTTGGGCATAGTTCCAAATTCTTCTCCAGAAGTTCTCTGAAAAAAACAAAAGTTCTCTGTTCATGCAAGTCTTCCTATATTCCTCTGAACTTTTCATGTCTGTCATTTCCTATGAAACAATAATTGGAATAGAGAAAAATGGGTGCACATCTATTAGGGAATGGCTAAAATATTGTGGTGCGTGAATGAAGGCAATAGGTTGTGAGGAAATCCAATATCTTGATAGCTATTTCAATTTGATTCCTTTGTAATCCTTTGTATTTTACTTTATGCATATAAAATATTATTCTTAGGAGTTCATAGTCTTCACTAGACTCCCAGTGGGATCCATGACACAAAAAAAGGCTAAGAACACCTGAAGAATAAGATGGTGTGATACACAAAATCATTTATGATGGGATCATTTGGCAATAATCTGTGAATGTACACTGTACACTCCCCCTTGGTAAACAAGTTCAGAGGTCCATATACTCATCTGTCACCTAGGGTAGAAGCAAGAACTTAAATAACTTGGAAAATGAAGAATTCAGAACAGTGACACTTCAGAATTCAGGTAGGTAAGAGTAGGCACTGAAGCATCTACCGTGGTAGTTTGTTGGCTGTGTTCCAGACGGTTCTGTTTTTTAACTCTGTTTGCAGACACATCAGCCAGAGTTCCTATTCTTATGCAGGGCATAGGCAATGTGTTCATTGAAAAATGGACAAAATTCAAACCTCATTTTGTATAACGAGCTCTGCAAAAACTGGCTGAAGACTCAAACCCAGTGGCATATGCTGAAGTAGATGGGACCAAGTTGTTGGTGTTAAGTTTAAATGAGAGGATGAGACAGGATGACCTCCGAGCTCTCTTCAAGCTTCAGATCTCTAATTAGATAGGTTTTTACTAAGCTTTTAACTCATTAGAGTATAGGGGACTGAAACTTGAAAAGCATAGCCAAATGAAATGCTTGTCTTTTGCAGTTTCCTAAAGAATTTCACCAAACAGACCATGCTTCCTCTTTTTTCTCTCTAACAAATTATCTACATGCCCCCCCACCCCCTTTACTGTACTGTGTCATATCTTTCCTTCTCTGGTAAACTGGGAGCCATTTTTATATCAATTAGCCTTAATAATTCAAATGCCTCCTCAGAACAGAAGGGTGACCTTTAAAAAGACAGTACCACCATTGTTTGGAAACCTATGTTTGGACACTAGTTTATGAATAGCAGGATGGTTTAAAAAAAAAAAAAGGAAAAGAAAAAATCTATGCATTTCATCAAATCCTAATCCATCCCAGAATGCAAGCCTGGAGTTCAGGGGGAGTATTCCATGTAGGTTCTTATGAGCACCTGCCACATTGTGAACCAGTGTTCGATAAATACATTTCAAACAATAGCAACCAGATCCACAATAGATTTTATAATGACTGACCTGGCTTGTTCCCCTTGAGTTCTTCTAGTGCCCACAACTGGGGCCACTTGACTCCAGTCAGACCCCCCAACAACATAAATATAAGAACCTATGGAGACATAGATCAAGGGCTTGGCATTACCTTAATTTTGCTGTTGTTGTTTAGATTTAGAGCAGGAAAGGAACATCACAGTCATCTAATCCAACACTTTTGTATTACAATTGGGGAAATCAAGCCTCAGAAAGTTGGTCAAAAGACTTGCCCAGTGTCATACAGGTAGTAAGTGGCATAGTTGTTATTTAAATAAAAGTTCTCTGACTCCCAATCTAGCATTTTTCCAATACTGTATAAGGTTCTACTCAAAACTTTCTCCCTAGTTCCAGATCTTAGCTTATTCCTTTTGACTAAATCTTTGCCTTAAACCCCAGTTCCAAAATTTAATCCCTCAATTTGTTCTCTCCCTCTCCCTACACCACACCTGCATCCATCTTTGCCCTCATCTTGATATAGTTGCAGTCCTTACACACACACACACACACATACACACACAAATCCCTGCCTTTGTTTAGTATCTGTTTGGTATCCTTTCTGGGACTAGTCTTCACCTTATCCTGAGTTCTCTCTGGGAGAAAGGTTCTTCCCAGAGCCCTAGGCCTTGTGGTTGGATTCCTGTATCTATTGTCTGATCTTCTTAATACTGGCCCCTACTTGCATAGATTTCTATTAATAACATCACCTACTTCTTCTGGACCTTCTGTATAGACATAAACCACTGCTATTGGTGGCCTTCAGTGGGTCCACCTTGGCCTTTGCTAAAAGATATTTACTGAGGAACTTCAGTTTGCTAGCCTGGTGTCTGCGTCTCTGCTAGTTCCACTCTGACCCTAATTTGCCATCAACAGGAAATTCTTTTGTTTGAATTTTACGTAGTATATAATATTCACACTACAAATAATTCCCATTGATTTAGTGCTTTGAATTTCATAAGTCATAACTGTGGAAAGACCTCTGGCAGGAATTTATAGCCCTGTTTGTGGGCCTTACTTGATGTCAATACTCAACAGATCACTGAATAAAGTCATCTTGGTAGTTGTATCTTTCAAAAAGTTTTATATTATTTCAGTGAATGGGTGTAGGGACATCTTGTCCAAAGAGAGTCTTCAAGTTTTTATTTTGTATTACCAAATGAAATCTTTTGAAAAACCAATAATAATATAGAAGAATATTTCCTTCCTTATGTTTTTATAGGCAATTATATAAGTATAAAAATACAATATAGAATATCATCTAGGAAAGGGTATGCACAGTTTTATAAACCTTTGGAGCATAGATCCAAATTGTTCTCCAGAATGGTTGGACCAGTGCACAGATCCACTAACAGTGCATTAGTATCCCAATTTTTCCATATCCCCTCCAACATTAGTCATTTTCCTTTTCCGTCATGTTAGCTGATCTGATAGGTGTAAGGTAGTATCTCAGCTCCTGCTCTAATTCCAATACTTTTCCCGCAATAGTACACTGTCTTTAGTCTGGCCTCTTCATTTTATAGGTGGTGAAACAGAAGCTCAGAGATATAAAAAAAATTTCCCAAGGTTACCATGGAATTTATTTTATTATCATTTATTAATATTATATAAATTATATTTATTATATATTCATTATATTATAATAATGTGTAATTTATTATAATGTTGATATATTAATTAATTAATTTATTATACAATATTATATAAACCTACCTTTATGTGGCTAGAAAACTGTCTAACCCAAAAAGCTTACTGTAGAGATCAGGCTGACCTCAACGATGCTCTAGGGAAGCCAGATGATTGTAAAAAAATGCTTAGATCCCAACCAGTGCTTATTTTGGGACCCCTCGGGTCGTGTCTTGGGTCAACCCTCAAAATGACCTTCTCTTGTAGACTACCTACTTCCTAAGTGAAGTAATTAGTCAAATGTCCTTATACCCTTGTCTGAATTCTGTATTATATTACCTCAAAAGACTTGGAGAGGGAGCCACACTTCTTGCTGGTTTGCCGTTCTCTGCTAAATCATCTAAAAAATTTATGTCTAAAACTATTTCAGATTTTGGGGCTCCTTCTCATGAACAACATCACCTAGGTAGTAAGTAGCAGGGCCAGGATATCAACCTATCTCCTCTGCCTCCAAATCCTATGTTTTTTCCTACTTATTGTCTCCCTTTCATAACCAATGTACTAGAAAAAGTTTTCTGCACTCATAGCCTCCATTTTCTCTCCTCTCACTTTCCAACCAGTTCTGGTGTGGCTTCCATCCTCATCTCTTAAATGAAAACTGCTCTCTTCAAGCAACCAACGAGTTCAATTGCTAAATCTAATGGCCTTTTCTTAGTCTTCATGTTGAACTCTCTTCAGCATTAGACACTGTTGACTATCCTTTCTCCTAGATGCTGTCTCCTAACTCAGCTGTTCCTTGGTTCTATTCTTACCTGTCTGTTCATGCCTTTCAGACTCCTTTACTGGATCAGCATCTGTATCCTGTCCTCCAACCATGGGGGTGAATCAAGTCCCTGCCTCTTCTAAGGCCTCTTCTTTTTGCCCTCTAGACTCTCTCTGTCTCTCTCAATCTCTCTGTCTCTCTCTCTCTCTCTCTCTCTCTCTCTCTCTCGGTGATGTTATTGGCTCCCATGGGTTCAATTATTCCATACCTATTACTCCCAAACATATTTCCAGTGTAGTATTGGAGCCAGCTGAACGGGCTCACAAGAGCAGATTGTTAAATTTTCAGTATAAGCATTTACACCTCACAAATCAAGGCTTGATTACTGTTTTGGTGATTGTCTAGACTTAAGAAATAAAATGTTAATGCAGATTAAACTTAAAAATGTGTCTGGGTTCTTTTCTTCCCCAGAGAGTCAATCGTTAGATATTTACCAGCATTCCAGTAATATATCCAACTCTAGTCTCTTTCTGAGCTCTAATCCCACACTGCCTGTTTGGCGTCTCTTACTAAATATCCTTTTGGCATAACATGTCTAAAACCGACTCATTATTTCCCCAAAATAACTCACCACCCTGCCTAGCTTCCCTATGGCTATGAAGGGAATTATCATATTCCAATGTCTCATATTCACACACTCAGAGTCATCCATAACTCCTCTGTTTTCCTCACCCTCCCTCATATTCAATCAGTTGCCCAAGCCACATTGATTCTAACTTTATGACATTTTTGCATCTATTCCCTTCTTTCCATTCACACTACAGCTGCCCTAATCCCTTATGACTTAAGGACCTCATTGTTCTTTGTTTTGAAGATGACCCATGATATCACGGGATGATGTCTTGACTCCCTTGTGAATTGGATTTAAGTGAGGCAGAATTGCAGAAAGTTGTCAGCCTTACTCACTGTTGCAGAGTCATTGAAGTTCAGTGGCAAGACAAAAGTCTGGACAACTGGTGATGGCCTGGGATACAGTGGATGACCTTGGCATCTTCAGTCTGATCTAGCTTTAAGCACCCCACAGCACCTGCTTCAGCCACCGTCCTGGCCATTGGAAGAAGTTGTTCTCATCTGCTCATTCTACTGGGGGAAGTCTTCACATGTTTGGGGTAGACATTCTCCTAACTCACCAACATATTTGAGGCTTACCAATTACCCTCAACCTGGTTTAGCCCATCTGCCAAGAAGGTTTTACCAAGGTATGGCCACTGTGCATACTACAACTTCTTGGAGCCAGAGGTAACAGTTGGGTGAAGACAGACACCAAAAGTGGATGAGTAGCCCTGAAAAGAGCTCAGCAAATCCATACCCCCAGAGGCACTCCTCTTCCCTGAACGCCCCATACACTGCAAAGCCCTCATTACCTCTCATTTGGACTATTCCATCTATTCCTAATTGGGCTTTAGGCTTCTTGGTCTGTTCACTCTCCAGAAGAGTTATTATGATGATCTTCAGCAGATGTCTGACTGCATCACTCTTTTGATCAAGAATCTTCAGTGGCTCCTTCTTACCTCTAGGATCTAAGGGGTCAATGTGTGGGATTTAAAGCCCTTCACAATCTAGCTCCAGTCTTAATCACCCATACTTACTATGCTACTCCTCTTCACATATGCCAACCTGGTTGACTTGCTATTTCTCCCCCATGACATTCTATTTCCCACTTTCAGAGGAAAATGCCCAAGTTGTCTCTCCATATCTGGAATGTACTCCCTCCTCACCTCAGCCTCTTAGAATCAAGGACAGGAAAAGGGAATAATCATTAATATAGCACCTATTACATGCCAAGCACTTTACAAATATTATCTCATTTGATCCTCACAACAACCCTGCAAGGTGAGTACTTCTATTATTTTCATTTTGGGGTTGAGGAAACTGAGTCAAACAAAGGTTATGTGACTTTTACAGGGTCACAAAACTAGTAAATGTTCAAAGCATAATTTGAACTCAGGTCTTCCTGACTCCAGGCCAAGCACTCTATCCACTGAAACTCCTAGCTGTCCAATAAATAATCAACAAACCGTTTTCATCAAAAGATTCAGCTCACGTCACTCACTACACTAGACACAAATCTCAAGTTTTTGGTGTCCTTATACTGTAACTTTGTTTACTTCGTACGGACTTAATCTGTGCATTTAATATTCCCAACTACAAAACTGCATTTTGAGGGCAGGGCTGATTCATTTTGTCTTTGAATCCCCAGCCCTTGGCCAGTGAGGATATTATTATCAGTATTATTAGCAAGGAGTCTTTGCTGATAATAGGTACTTAATAAATGTCTACTACTCCTTAATAAATATAGTTATTCAGGCAGTTAGGTGGTGCAGTAGATAGAGTGCCAGGCCTGGAATAAGGAAGACTCTTCTTCCTGAGATCAAATCTGACCTCACAAACATACTAGCTGTGGAACCCTGGGCAAGTCACTCAACCTTGTTTGCTTCATTTGCCTCATCTGTAAGATGAATTGGAGAAGGAAATGGCAACCACTCCAGTACCTTTGCCAAGAAAACATCAAATGGAGTCACAAAGAGTTTGACACACCTGAAACAAATGAACAACAATAAAATAGTTATTCAATAAATGAGTGGATGGATGGATGGATGGATGGATGGATGGATGGATGGATAATAAGTCAGGAGGCTCTTTTAGATATAAACTCATTTCAGTCTATAGCAATTACTTCTAAATTTTCCTAAAGCTTGGCTGATTGATTATATCTCTTCCATTCCATCAAGGAAAATCAAAGTTAATCTCAACCACCACCAGGGCAAAACAATACAAGCAAGCTAAAACAGATCTTAGGAAACTGCTGGAAGAGCAAAGGTGTGTGTATTTGACACCTCCTTGAAGGTGAATAACAATTGGCTTCCAAGGGGTTCTCTCCTTCTTTTAAAGTTTTCAGAACACTTACTTTTCACCTGCTAAATAAATCAGTTGCTTTCTTTGCTGGAGCACCTAGGACTCCAGCAGCCATGTCATCCATTCCATCTTCTGAAAGCAGATAACATGATTTTATTTTTAACCAATGTGCTCACTACAATAAAATTCCACTACAATGAAAAAATGTGGATGCCTCCTGAAAACTCACTGCAATGAGATTTGATCTATCAAAAGATGCACTACATACTACCAACATAAAAAGATTTAAAAACAGGACAAATTTTAACAAAAGCACCCAACTTTGCCTCATGATCCTTTGCCAATTCACTTAGTCATTAGTACTCTCCTTACTTCAAATTATCATATATTTAGGGTAACTAGGTGGTACGGTAGATATAGTGCCAGGCCTGGAGTCTAGAAGACTCATCTTCCTGAGTTCTAATTGGGCTTCAGAAACTTACTAGCCATGTCACTTAACTCATATGACTAAACAACAACAATCTATGCATATATTACTTCCCCACCCTACCCTCAGCCCTCAGAATAGAAGCAATGGTACAGGGGGTCTGCCTCAAAAGAATTTGACCACTCAAGCCTTCTTTCAGTCAGAATAGTGAGGTTTTATTATAATACTGGTTAGGTGGGCAAGATTCCTAGTAAAGTTGTGCAGTTTAATGTGGGTAAGATTGGTACTTACATACAAGAAAAGACAGTGAGAAGAATTAAGGAGTGGTAAATAGCCTGGGGTGGGCTAGGTGCAGATAATAAAAGGAGTTAAGTGGTCTGGGTTGGGTCAGACAGCTACCATGAAAGGACAGTTAAAAGGATTACTGAGTATCTAGATGGGTGGGATGGACCAGATGCCTCAGGTGAAATGCCAGGGACTGGGTTGCTTTCAAAAACATAATCTTTTCTTTTTAGGGGTTCAGGTGATGATCCCATCACTTTGTATCTCCAAAGTGCAGTAGAATGGAAGAAAAACTAGCTCTGGAGTCAAAAGACTTAGTTTCAAATCCTATGTCTGTCATTTGCTACCTGTGTGACCTTAGGAAAGTCACAATCTCTGTAAGCCTCAGTTTTCTCATCTCTAAAATGGAGGGGTTGGATTCTGGCTTCTAAAATGCCTTTCAGTTCTAGATAGAGGATTTTTCTAATCTTGCATGGTGCCTTGGACCTCATAGACTCTTAATAAATACTTATTGAATTTCCATTAATTATGTTTATTTGTGTTACCTTAACATTCTATTTTTCTTCCACTTGGTGCTCTAAACTACCTATGAGGTTTTCAGTTCAATCAGGCTCAGGAAAGAAAGTTTATTGAGAGGGTGGGTCTCCTCAGTCTGCTTTGTTCTTTCCCTCCCCTCCAAAGCTCAGCAGTTATTGATTAACAGCTTGCCAGTCACTTATCAAATACTTACCTCTGAACTCTGCCTGCTACCCCCAGCCAATGACACAGGTTTAGTGAGGACCTTCTGCAACTGCCTTGAGAGACTATGTTTTTAAAAGTTTCTGTTGCACTTAAAGAAATTGAGTTTTTATTGATAACTGTCATCCTTTTCATTCAGGCCCATTAACAGGGGCTTGGTCTTTCAGGAAAGCAAAAAGTAAACACAGTTAGTCCCTAAAACAAACAATAGAATCAAACAACAAAGAACCAGGAATCATAGAATCACTGTTTCACAAGTTTGTGTGTGCCCATCAGAGGAGCTAGCTCACCATATCTCTGTTGAGAAGTGAGCAATGAGGTCAGAAGGTACAAGTCTCAAAACTGAGAGAAAGGACTGTGTCTGTGAGACACAGACAGAAAAGCTGGTAGGTACATTGGTCCAATAGATTGATGAAAGAGAATAGCAGCAGTCCTAGGGTTAAAATATAATGTAAGGCTCCAGCTAGCAACAACAGAGCCATGACTCACCTGTGACTAAAATATTATATTTTAGGAAAATTGTGTATCTTAAAACCCAGAAATCAAAGGTTTGATCTTCATTCAAATATTCACATAAAAGTAATGCTGGTGCAGCCCGGAAATAATGAAATTACATTTCATTGCATTAGCAGGCTATCTCCAAAGGCAGTGTTTTGAGAATCTGAGAGTTTTAATGACCTCCCTCTGATGTTTTGCTACCACCTAAAACTATTCCTGTAAGATACTGAAATAACCTTCTCTGTTCCTATAAGGGAGAAAAGTATGTTTCATTCAAAGTCATTATGAAAAAGGTTTCAAGGAGATTTCATTACAGGGTCTTGATGACTTTTTCTCTCCCTTAATTCCCTCCCTCTCCTTGTCCCCAGCACAAAGCTCATTTCTATAATTCATGATCTAGTCACAAGAATAAAAGGGTAGAAAAATAGATGCTGTCAGGGCAGCAATCAGTTTGTCTCGTGGCAAAGTGAAAAGAGAGTTTACTTTGGGGTTCCTTAAGGTTGCTGCAATTAAAGGATAAAAATGCCATGTAATATAAAACATCGAAAAGCCCTTAAGGTGTGAGGCCTAAATGAGCACAATATTTTAAAAGTCTTTTCCTTAGCAGTGCAAAATAATTCCTAAGTGACTCCCTGTTATTTTTCCAGGCGTCAATATGTCTTAGATGTTTAAAGAGGGTCTCTTTCTCCAGATCGTTGAGAGTTGAGACAACTGAGACTTCAGAAATGAAGAGATGCACTCCAGATTCTTACTGTAGTTGGAAGCCTAGACCATTCTTAATTTGAATTCATAATTATCTGGAGGGGGGCTTGGAA
Source organism: Phascolarctos cinereus (assembly GCF_003287225.1). Taxonomy (NCBI): domain Eukaryota; kingdom Metazoa; phylum Chordata; class Mammalia; order Diprotodontia; family Phascolarctidae; genus Phascolarctos; species Phascolarctos cinereus. The sequence continues at coordinate 181,835,825 of NW_027556180.1, read as the reverse complement.
CTGTGCCAGACACTAGAGGACTTGATGGCACTGTCAGGCCTGTCCTTTCTGCCAGCAGGAACAGACCTTTGGAGAGAAGCACAACTGTTCCCCACCTGTGAAAACTGATTCTTTCTTCATGCAAAGGGGGGAGGAAAGCCAGCTCTAGGAGCAGACAGAAGAAAGCATTGTTTGCATTCCTATAGGAATTGGAGCAGTTGGCCACAGGGAATTTCAATCTGAAACAATAAGGTAACCTTATTACACAGAATGTGGCCAAACAATATTTCGACAAGGATAGGACATGCCCAGGAAATAAGAAGATAGTAAAGACATGGTAATAACACATAGCCAGGAAAATTGAAGTAGACCATCAAACTGTACATGGCTCAGAGTTTAAATCAAAGAACGAAGAGCCTACATCCAAGAAAGGAAAATCAATGAAATCTCTGAAGAAGGTGACTAAGCCTTACCATAAGTGAATGACAGGATTTATCATCTGAAGCCAATTATTTTTTAGCACTAGGCCTTGGATGTGGGATGGTAGAAAAGTACTCAAGAGACAAAGGGCATGCATGATTCTTCTTCCATTGAACTTCCAGCTTCTGAATGTAAACCATAAGCCGAGGCACGTTTATTGAGGGATGTACTCTAGGCAGGACACTCTTGCTAGGTGCTATTTTATGACTTTGTAACATCTACACCACTTTTCACAGCTAAACAAAGCTTCTTAGTGGTGCAGGATTAGCCTTGGAGGCAGAATTAAAGCTTTTGAGAGACCAAACAGGAGGGCTATAAAAGCTCTAAAAGTCTTGGGTCTTCAGTGGGGTTGGCTGACTTGATAAATAAACAAAACAGCTTGGCTTTGCCCTTGAGAAACAAACTTCAGGGGAAAGCACCTGGCAGCTATCCATAAGGGATATAACAACTTTAGATCTATTGGATTTCTTTACCTTCTTGTAGACAGCATTATGGAACCGAGTTAGGGACTTGGCTTCCCTCCTAAAGGTTGTATGAAAGAGGATTGTTTATGGCAGTCTGATTCAATCATCTGTTGTCCTACTCTACACCTTATAACACAAGTTAAAAATCTGAAATCTGTGAACTTGGGATTGTTTTTTTTTTTACTTTTGGTATCTATTTCAACATATTTTGTTTTCTTCAAAATCCTATGTACTTTCTTTTATGCAACTAAAATATTATTCTGAGAAGGGGTCCACAGGCTTACCTGAATTGCCAAAGGAGTCCAAGACACATAAAAAACTTTAGGAACCCCTGTTTTAGAGCAGTATTCAAAATAAATATTTATTAAATAATTGATGTGTGTCTGGCATTGTGCTACATGCTAGTAAAGGAAAAGTCATAAAAAAGAGAGCTTACATAAAAATACAAAAAAAATCATATAAGAAGATATCATAAGTGGACTAATGTAGATAGAGCACTTTGTGAACCTTAAAGTTCTAAGCACCAATTAAAAATAGAGAGAAGAGAAGGAAATTCAGAAGGAGAAACAAAAAAACAGGGCAGTATTGGAACTGCCATGTTAAATTTAATATATACTTTTTAAAAAAACAATCCGTCTATAGTACAGATTCATAGTTTCATGTATAATCCTTTTTTCTGTTCTGCTTTGTACCTGGAAATATTCATGTTTATTGATGTTTGCAAAGCTCATAACAAAAAAGATTGTTTAAAAGCCTTAAAGCACTATGCAAAATGTCGTTCTGGGTGTTTGGTTTTGCTTCCTAACTAATCTACTCACTTCTAGTGTCTCCCCTCTCTCATACATCCTCTACACAGATACCAAAATAATTTTCCTATGGTAGATTGTCATTCCCTTCCTCCAATACTCAACCGATTTCCAGTCTTCCTCCTCCCCACCCACACACATGATCCTTTGACACTGTCTCCCTTGCTGTTCTTCCCAAATCACACTCCATCTTCTGAAATTGTGCGTTTTCACCACCTTGTCTCCCTTGCCTGCAATGTTCACCCTCCTTGTCTCCATCTGCTGGCTTCTCTGGCTTCCTTCAAGACTCAGCTCAAATTCTATTTTATATGAAGCCTTTCCCAGCACAACCTCCCTCCACTAGGCTGATATCTTTTCCCCGAGATTAACTGTCTTATTTGTATATAGTTGTTTCCATGTCTCTTCAACTAGAACGTGAGTTTCTTGAACGCCACCATTTTTGCATTTATTTATATCCCTAGTTAGGTGGCGCAGTGGATAGAGTTCTGGGCCTGGAGTCAAGACTCATCTTCCTAAGTTTAAAACTAGCCTCAATTTACTAGCTGTATGACCCTGGACAAGTCACTTAACCCTGTTTGCCTCACTTTCCTCATCTATAAAATGAGCTGAAAAAGGAAATGGCAAACCACTGCAGTATCTTTGCCAGGAAAACCTGAGAGTCAGACATGACTGAAAAACAACATCCTGCATGCATTTTTCTTTAGTTAACCAGCCTTCATACATTTTACATTGCAGCCAAACCAGATCAGTAGGTATTTTCCTAAATTGGCATTCCATCTCCTACTTCCCTGACTCCAAACAGGCCTAGAATGTGCTCTCCTCATCCCCACCCCACTCCACTTCTCAGAATCCTTATCTTCCTTCAAGGTCTCCATTGTAGCATTTCCAATCATACCCTGTCCTTAGAGCTCTCTGCCTCCTCAAATTACATTGTATTTACTTGTCTAAGTACAGGTCCTGTCATTCCTAGTGGAGGTAAGCTCTCAAGAGCAAGTTTTTTCTCCATATCCCTAATATCTAGAAAAATGTATCCTGTACATATATGCAGCACATCTTTATGCAGTAGACATTTAATAAGTGGGGTTTTTTTTTAATGCATTGAATGCTGTCAAGAAGGAGGAAAGTAATAGTCCTATACTCTGTTCTGTTCAGACCTCATTTAAGGTTAAATTCAAGATACCAAATTTTGGAAGAGCAAACGGTTTAGAAACCATACTAATAGGAAAACCAGAAGGAATGTAGAGTACTTAGAAAAAGAAGAGAAGATTTAAGGGTTACATAAAAATTCTCCAATGATTTTAAGGACTGTCTTATGGAAACTGAATTAGACACTTTCTGCTTGGCTCTAGATGGGCAAAAGTAGGGAACACAATGGGCGGATGTTGCAGGAAACAGATTTCAGTTCAATTTAAGAAAAAAACTTAACCATCAGAGTTTCCAAAAGTAGTATAGGCTGTATATCTAAAGGTAATGAGTTCCCTATCATTAGAAGGTCTTCAGTAGAGACCAGATGACTACTTGTGACGTAAATGGCCTTGATGGTACTTTTCAGTCCTGAGATTGTGTGACTCCCATACAACAGGGTTTTTAACCTCTAAGAATCTGAATAGTCTAAACATAACATAGCCTTAAAGCAGGCAGTCTTGACCTTTTTTGTGCCATGGTCTCCTTCTGTAGTTGGGTGAAGCCTGTGGACTTCTCCGAATATTTTTAAATGTTAAATATCAATGAGAAGTTAGTGAAAATAAAGATGTAATTTTTTCCCATCCACTTTCATAGACCCCCTGAAATTTGCCCACAGATTCCTTAGGGGTTCCAGTAACTCCAGGTTAAGAACTCCTGGCTTAGAATGTGGTGAACTGGAGGAAACAATAATATTAGCAATTCTCTTCTGCTTTGACCTTTTGGGAGATCCAGAAGCCCAGAAATTCAAGAGGCTATTTTGGTCCAGATTCAGAGCAAAAGAGTCAATGGAATGGAGAACTGGGTCTCCACTGAGGCTGAATAATACAGTACTTGGCTGACTCTCAGGCTCAGATGCTAGCTATGAAAAGGCTATTTGCATTTTCATTCTGCATTTTTTTTCTTTTGATGCAGAGCAGACTTAGGTTAGCATGAGGCTAGCCTCTCCCCACCCCACCCCCAGTATATGTATACTGGCATTTTCCTGCCTTTACTGAAAAGAAAATGTCTCTTCTCCCCACCCCCCAAAATGTACAGCCTGGGTCAGAATTCTTAGGTGCCAATCCATATGCCTGAATTAACAAAGTAGAATCTGAAACATCAGGACTTAGACAGATTCAATGTAGCCCCTCTCTTTCTTGGGGCACTTGCTGGGGATTCAAAAGACATGCTTTCATTTCCACCACAAGCAGTAATGACAAGTTGAGATCTGAAGACATAAGACATTATTATCTTTAGAAAATAAATGGCAGCCAAAACAATGATGCATTGAGGGCCCCAGTGAATAAAAGCGTTACTGACATAGATCCAGCTGTTTCTCAGGCTTCCGTGGTTATGGATTCAAAGATGGCCTCCCTGAGCTTAATAGCATGGTGTCATCTTGTTACCAGAACAGCAACTCCAACTGCAGAAGAGCTATACTTTATATTTATTGGTCCACTTTTCCATCTTCAGAATATTTTCCTATGTTTTATCTTCCCAACAAGTCCATGAGGTAGATAGGGCTAATACTATTACCCCCATTTTATAGAGGAGGCAACTGAGGACTCAAGAAATGAAGTGACAGGCCCAAGGTCAAATGAATAGTCAGTGGAAAGCTGAAATCAGAAACCAAAATAGATTTCCTCAATGCCAGCTTTTCACATCTTCCCATTAGACCACCTGGCTTCCAATTCAGGGAAAGTACCAGAGTGCATGAACTAGGAAAGGTGGTCTTCTCCTACACACTGTTTTAAAACCTTCACCTGGTAGCCACAACAACCCTAACTGACCGTACTAAGGCCATACTTGCTGAACTTGTGCTATCACCCTGCCCTGACCACAGAAAAGGGCACAGTGCACTTCAGGACCATCTTAGGATGTGGAGGGCATCAGAGAATCACATCTCCACTTCATTTGGTATGAAAGGGATATAATCTTATCAGGAAAGTCTTCACAGTGATCTAGAGTTGTTGTTTTCCTCATGACGTTAATTTATCAAAAGCCACTCTACTTGTCTCAAGTCAGCTAGCTCCTCTAAAAACAAGACTTCACAACCATTTTGAAATCAGTGACTGTTAGCACCTACTATTTATAATTCTTGTCTACCTTTTTAAAATGTGACAGATTCGCAGAATTTCAGAGTGGAAATGGACCTCAGGAGACATCTTGTACAACCATACACAAAAGGAATCTCATAGGATCACAGATTTAGAGCAGGAAAGGATCTCAGAGGCAGTGTAATTCAATCCTCTCGTTTTAAAGATGAGAAAACTAAAGTCCAAGGAGAGTTAGTGATGTTCCCAAGATCAATCACATCTTAAGTAACAGAGGTGGGATTAGAATTCAGGTCCTCCGATTCTTTTTTTTTTTAATTTATTTTATTCTGAACTTGAGAAATAAAACAAACATTTCCATAACACAGTAGAATAGAAAAAAGAAAGATTGTACATGAAACTGCAAATCTATTATGTACAACTTGCTATTCCTTTTAAATATATAATAAAGTTATTATGAAACTTGCTATTTTCTTTTTTTCCCTTTCCTTCTCCTGCCCTAAAGATAGCTACTATTAGATACAAATATATGTGTATACATATCTGTGTGTGTGTGTGTGTGTGTGTAAAACCATTCTATACATATTTCTATTTATTAGTTCTTTCTCTAGATGCAGAAAATGTCTTCCTTCACATGACCTTTATAGTTCATCTGGATATTAATAATAGTCAAAATGATTTAGTTACTCAAAGTTGTTCTTAAAACAATATTGTTATGTCCTTTGATTCTAAATTCGGTACTCTATCTACTCTACCAGACCCACTCTAACATACATAAGTGGTTGTCAAGTGTCATTCACAAAAACAAATCTTAAAACCTGAAATAGTTTTAGAAAGAAATTGATGAGGTTGTTTGTTAGAGAGAGAGAGAGCTGGAAAGAAAGGGTGGCTTCCTCTCCCCAGGTTCTGGAAGGTTTACATTACACATCAATCACATCCAGGGAACCCAAAACACAAGTTTGAGTAAACTCAGAGCAAATCTAGGATATGGAAACCCAAAACAAGAATGTTTTATGTGGATTCAGGAACTGGAGGAACCCAAAATTCTTGGTAGTCATCTCTAGCATTCCTAGAGAGTTACTGAGGTCAAGGCAGGTGGCATTCTAAGTTCAAACAACCTCTACTCATGTAAAGTTGGATTTAAACAGTATAATAATTAATAAGTTTTCTGAGCAATATAATAAAGCATTCTTTCCACATCAGCCTCTACTCAAAGATTCTAAAATGGAGGAACCTACTACCTCTCAAAGTTGACCATCCAAATATGGACAGACCTAATTATTAGGAGGGCAACTAGGTGGTGCAATAGATAGAGTGCCAAACCTGAATTCTGGAAGACCTAAGTTCAAATCTTGCCTCAGATACTTACTAGCTGTGTGACTCGGGGTAAGTCACTTAACCCTGTTTGCCTCAGTTTCTCATCTGTAAAATGAACTGGAGAAGGAAATGGCAAACCACTCTAGTATCTTTGCAAAGAAAATCTAAAAAGGGGCACAAAGAGTCAGACAGGACTGAAAATGACTCAACAACAATAACAATTATTAGGAAGATTTTTTTTTGTTTTGCTTTGTTTTGTTTTTTTCATGATAGAGAGTATAAATCTGCCTCTTTGTGACTTTTACTCACTACTCTTGTTCCTGCCCTCTGGGGCCAAATAGATTCCTTTTTCAACATGACAGCCTTTCAAATCCTTGAAGATAGCTAGAATGACCCCCATAGTGTACTCTTCTCCATATTAAACACTGCCAGTTTCTTTAGCCAGACCTCATATTATATGGACTCAAGACTCTTCACTATCTTGGTTGTCCTTCTGGATACCATCCAGCTTATAAGTGCCCTTTTTAAACCCATACTCCAGATGAGGTTTATATCAACTGCATAATTAGATCTGTTTAAGTTATGACTCTGGAGTTAAAGGACCCAGATTCAAATTTCACCTCTGTTATTTACTACCTGTGTGACTTCGAAAAAGTTATCCATCTTGTCTAAACCTCAGTTTCCTCATCTGTAAAATGAAGGGCTTGAATTAGACAATCTCTGAGCTCCCTTCCCTTAGCCTTCAGAGAAGTTATATGATCAGCTCAAGGTAACACAGCTAGGAAGTGGTGGTTATTATAATAATAATAGATTGTCATTGGCTAATATGGAAATGTGTTTTGCATGACTCCACATGTATAAGATGTATTGCTTATTCTCAATGAGAGGGAGGAGGGACTAGAAGAGGGAGAGAATTTGGAACTCAAAATTTTTAAGAATGAATGCCAAAAAAATAAAATATAGTAAGTAATTAATATAAAAAAACCCAATAGATTGTAGTGTGTTAAAGTATACAGGACCTCAGTTTCCTCAACTGTAAAATGAAGGGTTTGGACTAGACAGTTTCTAAAGACCTGAAACGATTAGATTGATTCTGTGTCTTTTTTAATTGACCCTATTTATAATTAATCAATTTTGTCCTATACTGCCTAAGGCATGATTCTTTGTCTCTGAACTTAATTCAGTAATTTAGCTGCTGGCCTGTAATGAGTTAAGTTTAGAAATACGGTTCTCCTGTTAATCACCGTTCTATTCTTGTGTCAACGAAATCTGTTACCCTTGAAGGATGCAGGTGGACACCAGGGAATCTGGTCTAGTATCTTTATACCACCAAGCTATCCTTCAAGGATGTCTGTTTGTTATCCAAAGAAGTCTGTTTTTCTATCTCTATCCTTGCAGATTCAACTTGACTCAAACAATGAATATTTCTTAGTCACAGGAAGGAAGGAGGGGGTTGTTGCTAGCCCTCATTCCCAGTTTCTACCCAGTCATATTTTCTGCCACCTATTAAGCTAGTCTTCCTATTTTCTGTACTCCACCAAAATACAAAAAGTGTCATCACCTCCGTAACTGGGTCTTAGCTTTGCTGGGGAAATAGATAGCCTATTTATTGGTAAATGTTGAGCTTTATTAATAAATTATTTAGAACTTTGTGCCTCAGTTTACCTTAATTTTTTTAGCTGTAATAGCTAATCTATAAATCTATAGTCTAAAAGGGCCAATATCACATTCAGACCTTTTGCCCTCACCCTAGGGATGATGGTCATACTAAATTCAACCTACATTGGGTTCGTTCGTGGGAAGAGTGAATGCCATTAGTCAGACTGCCCAGCAGGAAACATTTGTGTAGGTCATCTCCAACACAGAAACAGAGGTCAAATGTTGACTTGCTGGACTTTTTAGTTATAACCTGAGGAAGAATACTGTCTAATTATATATGTGTGTGTGTGTGTGTGTGTGTATATGTATGTATGTATATATATATGTATATATACATACATATATACACATACATATATGTATATATATATGTATATATATATACATACATACACACACACACATACATATATATATATATATATAATTATATAATTAAATACTAGTATAGAAGTAGTAAAAAAAAAACCTTCCTAGAGGATTTCTACTTCTAATTAACTGGACTAAATGAATGATCTATGGCTAACTACACCCAGTTTTCTTTCTTTCTTTTTTTTTTTTTGGTAAGGCACTTCAGGTTAAGTGACTTGTCCAGAGTCACACAGCTAGTAAGTGTTATGTGTCTGAGGCCGGATTTGAGTTCAGATCCTCCTGACTCCAGGGCCAGTGCTCTATCCACTGTGCCAACTGGCTGCTCCTCCCATTTTTCTTTTCTCTAATATTGAGACCCAGTTTTTTTTTTCTCCTTTTCCCTTAAAAAATTAACCAAAGTTGCTGAAATGCAAGCAAGTTATTTGGTCTGTAATAGACAAAGGGGAAAAAAGGAACATTCTTCTTAATACTTAAAATTTTGGAGGATTCAGTCTAGGAATATGTATACTTTAACATACTACAGTCTGTTACTAACACAAATTTACCTTTATGCAATAACCACCACATCTTAGCTGTGTTACCTTGGGCAGATGCTTTAACTTCTGTGAATTTCAGTTTCATCATCTTTAATTCTTGGACTACCTAATTTAGGTGGGAGTCTAGAGGGTCAGATTAAATAACAACACTTCATGACTTTAAAATACTTTATAAAGGCCACCTCTTATTACTAATTGGGGATTTGCATCAGATGAGGGAGTTTCCTCACTACAGTTTCTTCTGTATATAAATGAAATCAAAGTCTAGAGGGAAAAAAAAGTATTTGTTAAGCACTTACTATGGGCCAGACACTGTACACAAAGAAATGCAAAAATAGCTTCTTCCCTCAAGGAGTTCACATTCTAAAGATGAAGAGTAACATAAAAATAACATATAATATGCATATAGAGTAGATGGAAAGTAAACTCAGAGGGAAAATGACAAATACTGTACAAACATAAACTCTCCATTCTATGAATTCTTCAAATAGTATGGAACTATTTCCTTCAGTTCAGAAATGATACATTTTGGTAGTGTTAGAACTTCTCGTTTTTGAAACCACTTAAACTTCCCCCACACTTCTCTCCTCCCCAAACCTCAGCAGTTTTATTACGTAGTGTTTTGATTTCCCCACTGTTATTGCCCATTTGACATTAAACATCACAGAGTAATGGGAAAGTTAGAAAATTTAAATCACACTAGGGGAGATTTCCTTTGGCTGGGTTTCCCCATTTAAGGTCAAAGGCTCAGTATTTTCCTCAGTTTGAAAAAAAATATATTAGGAGGGCTTAGGTTTTCTTTTTTTCGTGGGTTTTTTGGTAAATATACCATTGGACAGAATCCACAGGAGTATGTTTAGTTTTCTCCTAATGATAGGGTTTTTTTTTTATTTTAAATCATGGAAGCTGACCTTTTTGGCTTCAGTTGCATTGAGTGATCTCAATATTTAAGTTTCTCCCTGTTTTTTGCATCATAAATCCACCCACAATGGTTAATAGCTATTGATCCCTGAATCTCTCATACTGGCTCTGTTGAGCTTGACATTCAGAATGATGGAGGCCACCACCCCTGGAAATCTTTTGCGATAGATGAGATTCTCTGTCATCCTCTTCCCAGTAAACCACATGAGCTTATCTCCTTCAATCCCTCTCATTAGCTTGGCCAAAGGCTCTTGAGACTATGTTCAGTTTACATCTTCCCTGCCCCAGAAGGCTGAAAGACCCAGCAGAGTTTTCCACTCTTTGAGTCCTACTCCTTTCCATTTCCCTCCAGCTTAAGCCACTGAGAAGAAAAACAGCAAGATTCTGTCTTACCAACTATAAGGACACTGAGATGTTTTAGAATCTGGAAATTTTAGCCACCTATAAATGAATGAATGAACAAATGAATGAATTAATAAACAAACAAATGGAAAAACAAGTATTAAGTGCACACTGTATACAAAGCACCATATTAATGCTAGAGATACAGATAGAAAAATAAAACAGTCTTGGTTTTCATGGAGCTTGCATTCAAATAAAGGGAGATAATGTTTCTAGGAGGTCTCAACTGAAAGTTCAGATGGGAAAGGTCCTATAGTCCTTAGAATATAGAAGCAAAGCAGATGGTAATGCAACTTCTTTAATGTAATTTTTATTAACAAAACAATGGCCACTGCTAATGTTGAAGCATTTGATAGTGCCAACAACTGTAATGGAGACAATTTACTTTTCTGGATTTTCAGTAGCTGCAGATGCTCAGGAAGCATCTCCACAAGAGTTACTCTGGTTAGGGGGGTTGGACTGGAAGCAAGGTTGGTGGCAGTGAAGATATAGAGATTCAAAGAGGTTACAGGATCTGCCCATGGTCACATAGTTCAGAAGTGAACCCAAATTTTCATTATACTCTGACACTGACGGATCTAACACTGATAGTTCCAATACTTCATCTAGTGAGAGTGTCTAAACAGACCACTTAGGGATGTGAAAACAGAAAAAAAAAAAGATATCAGGGAGGTCATAGCAGTGAAGAAGCGCACTTTCTAAGGACAGCTATCATAATCCTAATGTATACCAAACCCATGTGAATAGTCCAATGTCAGAATGAGCCAGTATGAGGAGGTTAGTAACTGTTTATCACAGCTGTTGTGTGTTCATATTGGGAAATGGGAGATGGGCCTGGTACTTTGGGTGCTAAAGATAGGAGTGTGGTGGTAACAGGAATACTCACATTGACAACTGAAGTCCAAAAGGTCAGCTTTCTATACAGAATGCACATTCCTGCTGTCTCACCTGTGCACAGAAATAAACCCTTTTCATAGAAGGGTGAATAGATATCAGATAGGAAGAGAAGGGTAGGGGTCAGATTTCAGACAGAAAGATTTGGAGGAGGGAGGGACTAGGCTTGGAGAGGGAAGAATACTGGGTTGGGTTACAGTAATACAACAGCTGTTAGTACAACAGCAATACAATCAGTAATACGCCAGCATTCAAACAAGGAACAGTTATTATAAAGGAATTGATGTGACTTGTTAAGGTAACACACCAGAAAAGTATGTTCTATTACAGATTGAATCAAAAAAGAAAAAATGCAAATTTTTCATCTAGTGGCTCCCTTAAAACAATGGTATTCAAAAATGAGTCCCAGGTAGATAATCTGGCCCTAATGGGCACTTGCAAATATGAAAGGCTCCCAAGTTAACCCAGATAAAGCTCCCACAGGTAGTACTCCCTCTGAGGCCAATTGTTCAACGCACACTTGAGAAGCTCTTCTCTTCCTTACTCTCCCCTTTCCCCTCTTCTCTTTCCCCTATCTTCTCCCTCTTCTTCTTCTCCCCTTCTCTTCTATCTCCCCTCCAGTAACTTCTAAGAGTATTTCCTCATACATCAGAAAAGAATGTACTGTGGACTCAAAGAAAAGACTTCTAGTAACCAGGATTTGTTACCTCTTTACCACATCTGTTCCTTATGTATATGCCTCATTACCATTATACTTCAAGTTTGAACTCTCTCTCCTTAGGGACTTTGTGCAAAGGGAGAGAGAACCTCTGGTTTGAGAGAAAAGTTTTGTACCAGCTCATTGCTATACCATCTAAGTAAATTCCTTTGCTAAAAGCTAGTTGAGGCCACTGACTGATTTTTAATGGGAAGCATATCGGTGGAGGCTCAAGAGTGACAGCACAGAAAACTCGGAGACTTAGAGTCACCCTTAGAACCCTGAAGGAAGAAGTATTTAGCCACCATCTGAGGCTCAGGCCAGCCAGTGCAACTTGGGGTAATGGTCCTAGAGTATGTACTACACTTGATATGGAAAATACCAAGATATCTAGAAACAGTACATTATATGCAGCCACACCTAAGAATGATAATTGTTGTTAGGCTTCACCCCTCTGACACTTAGATCCGTTTCTTCATGCTGACACATAGATATCTTGCTCTTAGAATAAGGAGAGATAAATCAATAAAAACATTTACTAAGTGCCTATTATATATCAGGCACTGTACTAGGTAATGAAAATAGAAGGACAAAACTTAAATAGTCCTTACCTTTTGATGGGGGAGATAATATGTAAGTATATAGATATTCACAAAATATATATACAGTAAGTGCAAGGTACTTTGGGAGGAACTCATTAGCAGCTGGGAGATCAGGCAAAGATTAATGTAGACCACGGTTTCATGCTGTTTATTTTGTTATTGTTGTTATTATGTTGTTTGTGTTGTTATTGACCCCTTTGTCAGTCTGATAAGGCCTCTGGATCCCTTTTCAGAATGCTTTTAAATAATTGAAGAAAATGCTAAGATGATTTTGAGCAACTCTGCCTCACTTAAATTCAATTCACACGCAAGTCAAGATGTCACCCTCATGATGTCATTGGTCCTCTTGGATAACGAAGAACAAATAAGAATTTAAGCAAGTCATTTTACAGAAGACCTTTAAGTTCCTGCTTTAAATCTCATGATCTTGTTGACAAGTTTTTAGGATTAGGGGCTAAAAACTCAATGAGGAAACTTCCTGTATCAATGCAGTTTGGGGCCTCTAAGCATCGTAGAGCTTTGGGGAGTTGCTTGCTTGAGTCATGAGGGTCATATAGCCAATATGTCAGAGATAAGACTTAAAAAGAGATCTCTTTCCTGACTCCCAGGCCATCTCTTTACCTCCTTATGTACATTATATTTACCTTCACTAAATTGCTATTTTAATGCCTTATTGTAGCATGGAGGTGACTTTGAGGTAGCATAGAAGATTGTGCAATGAAAGCACAAGGTGGATCCAATCAAGTAGGAACCACTTTTGGTATGCTAGTAACAGTCGCTGTCCCCTAAAGGGCACTGAGAGTTTTCTCAGAAAAGTTTTTTTTTTGCAAACACCAAAGACCATAAAACCATATGCTAAGGTGTGGAGGGGTTGCAATTCTCATCTATTTGAAGGAGATCCCACAAAGATACATCCACGGATCCTTAGGAGCATTGAAATATTGTGGATTTTTTTTTCTTTGTTGTTTGCAAGGCAATTGGGGTTAAGTGACTTGTCCAGGGTCGCACACCTAGTAAGTAAAAAGTGTCTGAGACCTCACTTGAACTCAGGTCCTCCTGACTCCAGGACCCATACTCTGTTCACTGCACTACCTAGTCACCCCAATATTGTGGATTTTTAAAAAACTTTTCTGTGTGTATATGGCTTATCTTCTCAACTGGACCAAAGGTGTGAAATATACCCCACCAGCCATTTTTGGCCCACAACATTCCTTGAATGCAACCCAAACCAGATTAAAATGTAATTGGTTAGTATTTAACAAGATAAATTAAATAAAATATAATAAAACACAGGTAAAATTACATTTTAAAACTAAGTCAATAGGCAATCTACAGTGATTATGTACCAATTAGCAGCCCTTGCTTCTATTTGAGATTGACACCACTGAAATGGACTGTCTGCTTTTTTAAAGCAAGGATTGAATTTTCTCCTATTATATCTATCTCATTCACAGTCTCCAGCATAATGTCAGAAGCCTAGGGGATCTTTACTAAATGGTAGTTGATTGTCTTACTGGCCTTATACAACTTGATAATGCCTCTCTGATGATGGCATCAAGGAATGTATCATAAAAGGGTATGGCCTTCCTGATAGCCCCCAGAGGTTAATCCCTTCAAAACTTCTCCTTTAATTTCCCCTTAATGTTTCCCCTATTTCTCCTTAATAAGCCAGTGTGGTTTTGTACCTCATACATTTGACTAAACTCCTTTTTGAAGCTACTTCTATTTTCAACCTATACTGACTATTTAAAAAAAAAAAAAGCTTTGTCTTAATCAGCCCAAATTCTGCCTTCTCACTCTCCCCACTCCATCCTTCCCACCAACTGAAAGCATGAGAAAAACAAAATCCATTACAAATATGGGTAGTCAATCAAAACTAAGTTCCACATTAGCCATGTCCAAAAAAAAAGCATCTCATTCTACATTCTGGGCCATTCATCTTTCTGTCAGAAGGTAGGTGGCTTGTCTCATCATTAGTCCTCTGGGATCATGGTTGGTTATAATGTTAAGAAGAGGGGCAGCTAGGTGGCATAGTAGATAGAGCTCTGGCCTTGGAGTCAGGAGGACCTGAGTTCAAATATGGCCTTAGACTCTTGAAACTTACTAGCTGTGTGACCTTGGGCAAGTCACTTAACCCCAATTGCCTCACCAAAGAAAAAAATATTAAAAAATTAAAATATACATACATATATATATATATGTATATATATATATATATATATATATATATATATATATATATATATATATATATATATATATATAACACATTAATAAGAGATAAGCACAAAAGAATTCCATCATATTTCTATACAATGACTTATTCACCCACTTCCCAATTTTTGGATACCCCCCCAGATTCCCACTCTTTGTCACCTCAAAGAGCTATAAATAGTTTTCTACATCCTTAGAGTTTGTTTTATTTAGACTAATCTTTTACTTCATGCACTCTGCTTCTAATTCCCCCTCCCTCTTTCTCACCTTTCCCTCCTATTTCCCTGTTGAATGAAATATATTTCTGTTCCCAATTCTGTGTGCACATGTGTGTGTGTGTGTGTGTGTGTGAGTGTGTGTGTATATTCTTCCTTCTCTTGACCAGTTCATATGATCAAGGTTCAAGTGTTAGCTGTTCTCCCAACCCTTGTGGGTAAACCCTCATTGTGCACTCTCACGTGAACCCCAAACCTTCCCTTCACTCCCTCCATGCAATGTGTTCCCTTTCTTCTTTCTTTTCATTCTTTTCTTAAGATCATCACATAGAACCAATCCTAGGCTTTGTCTAATTGTACTTCCTCTATGATCCCTGATCATGATAATGTTCTAAGGAGACACATATATCATCTCTCAATATTTTAATGTAAGCAAGTTATCCTTGTTTAAGTCCTTATCATTACCTTTTTTATGTTTCTCTTTACTCCTGTGCTTGAACTTCAGTCTCTATCCAGCTCTAGCCTTTTCATCAGGAATGCTTGGAAGTTTTCTTTTTCATTAAAGATCTATTTTTCCTCCTATAACATTTTACTGACATTTTCTGGGTAAATTATTCTTGGCTATAACCTCAAATCCTTTGCGTTCTGGAATACTGTATTCCAAGTTCTCTGTTCCTTTAAAGTGGTAGCTGCTAAATCATGTGATACTGACTATGACTTCTTAGTACTTGAATTTTTTTTTCTTTTTGGCTGCTTGCAGTATTTTACTTTGACTTGGAAACTCTAGATTTTGACTGTGGTATTCCTGGGAGTTTTCATTTGAGTATTTCTTTCAGAGGGTGACCAGTAGATTCTTTCTATTTCCACATTGCCCTCTGGTTCTAACAGATCTGAGCCATTTTCTTTTAAGATATTTTGAAATAAATGCATAGGCTCCTTTTTTGGGGGGGTCATAGTGTTTAAATAGTCCAAAAATTCCTATATTTGCTTCTCCTCTATCTGTTTTCCAGGTTAGTTTTTTTGCTATGAGAAACTTTATTTTCTTTTATTTTTCAGTCCTTTGACTTTGTTTTAATATTTTTTGTTGTCTCATAGAGTCATTGACTTTGATTTGGTTTATTCTAATTTTCAGAGAGTTTGTTGTTTAGACAAGAATTCCCTTTTCAATTCTTTTTTCCAAAGCTCTTGTTTCTTTTCCATTTTTCCCTCAAGCACTCTCATTTCATTTATGAAAACAATTTAAACTCTTTTTTTTACTTTTGTTTCATTTATTTCAGAAATTCTAGCTGAATTTTTGTCTGAGCTCTATTTTCTTTAAGGCTTTTCTTGTAGAAGCTTTGGGAACATTCTTATCTTCTGAGTTTGTGTCTTGAGTTTCCCTGCCACCATGATAGCTCTTTCATGAACTTCTTATATTTACTAATTTTTCCAGCCAAATTCCTGATTTTGGATTTGATGATAGGGCTAGGTTCTATGGCTCTTCAGGAAGGCTGGTCTTATTGCTACTTTCTTGGGGGTATTGGGTATTTCGTTTTTCCAAGATTTCAGGGATAGGCTGAGGATCTGTGAGCTTTCATTGCTCCCAGAGTAGTCTGATCCAAGTCAAAGTCTGTTTACTATCCTCCTGATTTGAGCTCTACAACTTTTTTTCCCCCTAGATTTATGTTTGGGTGTGGGCAAGAACAGCTCTGAGTAGCCATCTGCAAAGCTCTTTGGGTTTACAATGGAAGAAATATAGAATCCCAGCTGATGCTGCTTACTTCTAAACTAATTTTCCTTTCTCAGTATGTCACCTAGGGCTTTCATACCTGAGAATACTCTAGGATACACTCTGGATCTGTGACCCAGTGGGTAGTGAGCAATAAAGCTGCCAGTCAGCATCTGTTCCCATCATAGCGCCCTGGTATGAGTTATGTGGTGCTCTGGTGTATGTTTGGGACATCCTCTTGCCCCAGTGCATAGCCTCTCTTTTTCCTGGGCCTTAGAATGCTCCTGGTCCAACCTTTTTCCCAGTGTCCTTAGATTTCCCTGTCTCTCTATTCCAAACTGGGCTGGGCAAATGACTCACTGTCACTTTTTCTAAATTTCTCCATCAGGATTCAGAGTGGTACATTTTCTAGATTTATTTAGAAGATTTGTGGAGGGAAGCTTGGTGGCACCATTTCTACCATTCTGCCATGTTGGCTCCACCCCCTCTCTGTGTTGTCTATTAGAATGATTTGTTCAATAATTTTTTTTTATCTAGTAGGTATTTAGAAACAATCAATGAAGAAGCATTTATTAAGCAATGCTTAGCACAGTACCTGTGCCATGTACTGTACTAAGCATGGAAGATACAGAATCATAAAATGTTAGAGTTAGGTAGAACCCGAGAGGTCATCTAATCCAGCCCTATCATTTTACATGTGAGGAAACTGAGGTCAAGACAGGTGAAATGGTTTTCCCAGAGTCTCAGATCTAAGAGGCAGAGCCAGGACTTGCCCTTGCTTCCTAACTCCAGATTTTGTGGTTTTTGAATCAATCAATAAATAAATGGGAAAGAATGTTAAGTGCTTACTTATTAGATACCAGGCAGTATGCTACTACCCTGTTTTGTCTTCCTTTTTTCCTTCATTTTCTTTATCATTTCCTTATTAAGGTTGGGCAGCCAGATGGTGCCATAGTGCATAGACTGCCAGATTTGGAGTCAGGAAGATTCATCTTCCTGAGTTCAAATCTGGCCTCAGACACCTAGTAGCTGTGTGACCTGTGTGGGCAAGTCACTGAACCCTGTTGGCATCAGTTTCTTCATCTGTAAAATGAGCTGGAGAAGGAAATGGCAAACCACTCTAGTATCTTTGCCAAGAAAACCCCAAATGGGATCACAAAGACAAATGAGAGAACAACAAAATATATGCCCACTAGTTCTAATATGTCAAGATATAGTAAACAAGTTGACCCCATCAATACTATCATCCCTTCTCATTCCAATCTAACTAATGCATAGGAGATATTTCTCTTGTTTTTCTTATATCTCAAGAATATGTCAGGTCCTTGGGCTATCCATCTGTCGTCTCTTACCAGATGAACAGCCTACCTCCTTGTCTGGCCAAATATGTCTTTACTAACATATTTTATGGTACTTCTTGCATATACTTTCTGCATATTGTTTGTGATTTTAAAATTTGACCCTTTTCATTCTTTGCATTTCCGGGATGAAGAAATGAGGAGTCAGATACTTCTTAGCTTATGATTTCTGAAGTGCTAGAAAAGTTCCTTTACTCCTCTAAAATCTCTCTCTCACCAGCTCATAGATGCATGAAATTTTGCAGCTTGTTTCTTTTTTTGCAGCATGTTTCTTTGTCTTAAAGGCTTTACCTTCTGTTAAGATGCAAATGATCTGGAGTCAGCTGGTCCTCTTATGGCAGTCACTGACTCCCCTTGATGCTCAGAGAAGTAGGCCTTCTCCGTTAAATCTCTCAGAAAATGGCTTTAAATGTAACATTCTTGGTTTAGAGGTGACACTGTTCTTCTGCCTTTTCAGTGTCAATAGCATGTATATCAACAAACAAAAAGACTTCAAATGCAAAGCATATTTATCCTTCTGAAACAGCCTACACAGAGTTTTGCACATCTTAATGAACTGATAAAATATTGGAATAATTTTTCAGGAATGCCCTGAAAATAAAAAATGTCATCTCAAGCATTCTAGTGTTCTATAATGGAGAAAACTTTGGTCATAGAGCAAGAAATCCTGAGTTTCAAGCGCTTGCTCCAGCAGTTATAATGGAAAGAATACAGGATATGATATCAAGAGGTCCAGAGTCCAGTCCCAGCTCTTCTACTTGCCACTTGTGGGAAGCAATGGAGGAGAGCAGAAAGGACACTGGATTTGGAGTCAAAGGACCTGAGTTCAGATTCTGACTCTACTACTGTGTGAGAACCTGTGTGAGAACAGGTGTTTCATCTCTTCAACTCTCTGGGCCTCAGTTTCCTCATCTGTAAATGAGGGGGTTGAACCAAATGGATTCTGAGGTCCTTTCTAGCACTAGATATATAATCTTATGTAAAATGCCAATTCTAGTATTTCAATCAATATTCATACTACTTAACTCACAGAGTTGGTATGAAGAAAGTGCTTATAGAAACAAGGGTTAGGGGCAGCTAGGTGGTGCAGTGCACAGAGCATAGGCCTTGGAGTCAGGAGGACCTGTGTTCAAATCCAGCCTCAGACACTTACTAGCTGTGTGACCTTGGGCAAGTCATTTAACCCCATTGTCTCTCAAAAACCCAAACAAACAACAAAAAAGGAAATGTGAGTTATATTACTACACAACTGAGATTTGCAAAGTGCCTTTGTTATTCCTATCAGAACATCTGATGATCAACTGTGAATGACTTAGCTATTCTCAATAATACGATGATTCAAGACAGTCCTGGAGGACTTGTGATGAAAAATGCTATCCATCTCCAGAGAAAGAATAGATCCCATTTTTAAAGTATGTGACCTATGATTTCAATGGTTTAGGGAATACCATGTGAAGGAATTCCATCTATCAATGCAGGTCAATAGCCCCTCAGTAACATGGTATTAGAGAATGGCCTGGAAATCTGAGACATTAAGTCATTTGCCTAGGGTCACATAGCCTTATGTGTCAGAGGCAGAAAACCTTGAACCAAGGGCTTCCTGACATTGAGGTTAGTTCTATTGACTATGCCATGCTGCCTTTCCCCCACGTGACTTCTAACAGTTTGGGCTCATTCCCACCTCTGGGACTTTGTTCATTCTTCTTCCCTACTTTCTCATGACCTCCTCCTCTTCTCTGTGTTTCCTGCCCATTTCTCAAGCCCCAAAGTCAAGCCATGGCTCCTCCATGAAGTCTTTCTTGATTACTCCAACCCACATTTCTTTTTATTTTACTTTAATATTTTATTTTCTCCCAGTTACACATAAAAACAATTTTTAACTTTTTTTTAATTTTTGAGTTTCCTTCCCTCCCTCCCCCATTGAGAAGGCAAGTAATTTGATGTAGGTTACACATGTGTAGTCATGTAAAACATATTTCCATGTTAGCCATGTTGTGAAAGAAAACAGATGAAACAAAAAGAAAAAAAAAGAAAAAGATCTGCATCCAGACTATCAGTTCTTTCTCTTGAGATGGATAGCATTTTTCATCATAATTGTCTTGAATTCAGAATTATCTGGAATCATTGTATTGTATTGTATTCAAGACAATTCTGAATTGTCTTGAATCATTGTATTGCTGACAATAACTATGTCATTCACAGATGATCATCATTTGTTATTGCTGTTACTGTGTACAGTGTTGTTCTGGTTCTGCTCATTTCACTTTTCATCAGTTCGTGTAAGTCTTTCCAGGTTTTTCTGAGAGCATCCTGCTTGTGATTTCTCATAGTACAGTAGTATGCCATTCATATACAATAACTTGTTCAGCCATTCCCTAATTGATGGACATCCCCTCAATTTCCAATCCTGTGCCACCACTGAAAGTGCTGCTATACATATTTTTGTACATACAGGATCTTTTCTTTTTTGTTTTTCATCTCTTTGGGATATGGACATAGTAATATTCAACCAACATTTCTATCTTCCTTCTCAGAACTCCCCTGGCTAGGAAAGGCTGAAGGGAAAATTGTGAAATAAGACAAGCTGATGTCAGTGCTCCAGATCTTTCCTTTCCAAATCTTTTGCCCTCTTCTGGGTCATTCCCATTCAGGTGCTCAGTGACCTCAGATTCTTTCCACCACCTACTCCACCCAAACCTGATTTAGGGAATTGATCTGTCTTGTACATTAAGATAAGGTATAAACACATCCATTCATTCAATAAACATTTCCTAAGGCCCACAACATAGAACATACTCTGATGCTAAATGACTAATATGGCTGAATATGTGGTCCTTCCCAAGATTATTTGCATTTTAATAGAAGATAAAGCCTTTAGTTCAAAGAAACACATTTCAAGTTGCAAAATTTCATGGATTTAATTGAGCTGATGAGAGATTGTGGAGGAATAAGAGAACTTTCCCAGAACTTTGGAAGTCATAGGATGTAAATGGCAGACTCCTCATATTACTCATAGGTCTGCCCTAACCTATCATAGTCATAGTTTGTATTATATATTTTGATAATTAATTGTATATAATTGTATTTTTAGTCATGTTCAACTCTTTGTGACCTCATTTAGGGTTTTCTTGGCAAAGATACTAAAGTGGTTTGCCATTTCCTTCTCCAGTTCATTTTACAGAGGAAGAAACTGAGGCAAACAGGGTTAAGTGCCTTGCCCAGGGTCACACAGCTACTAAGTGCCTGAGGGAAGATTTGAATCAGGGAAGATGAGTCTTCCTGACTTTAGGACCAGTATTCTACTCACTGTGCCCCCTAGCTGCCCTGATATAATCGTGCATTTTTCCTTAATTATTTCATGTGTGTTATTCTTGACTCCACAACTAAACGGTAAACTCCTTGAGAACAGGGACCATGTCTTTAATTTCCTTTATATACTCCCATGTACTAAGACAATCAATAAATAAAATTTATTATGCACCTAATTATGTGCCAGGCACTGTACTAAGTGCTGGGGATACAAAAAGAAGACACATAGTAGGTACTCTGTGTGTTTTGATTAATTAATTTCTCCAGACAGGTAAAAGTCATCTCTTAAGAACATATTATATGTCAGGAATTGTGAAAATTGGAAAGGAAAAGACAATCACTGTTCTCAAAGAGTTTACAGTCTAATGGGTAAGACAACATGAATACAACTCCATGTTCTTCTTGGGTGTGTAACTTAAAATGGTTCAACAGGATTGCATGTAATGATGCAATGTAGCATATACAGAGCTGTAACTAGGAATTTTGTGGCCCAGAGTGACCATCAGCACAAGACCTGGGGCAAGCAGCATAAAATTCACCCTCAGTTGAGGGGCAGTGGATAAAAAAGTACATACTGCTCTGTAGAAAGGGAAAAAGAAACCCCAGAACCCCACTGGGAGGCCACTAAAAGGGGTAGGAAATCATAGGGTGATTACACTGCTAAATAGGTACTAAATTGTATTGTTTCTATACAACTGAAGAACCACAAACGTGCTCAGCACCCTCTAAACTCAGTGTTCTAAGGAGTTAGCCACCTTGGTGGTCTTCTAGTCCAACTATTAGCTGAAAAATAATTCCTTCTACTGCTTGGAGATCTCCAAAAAAAGGGGAATCCATTACCTGCTGAGGCAGTCCATTCTATATATGTACAGATCTAACTGTTAGAAAGTTTTCCCCAACATCAATCACAAATTTGGCCCTTTGTAACTTTCACCCAATTGTTTCTGGTTCTCTCTCAGAGGTCAAATGGAACAAAACTAATAATCCCTCTTCCTCTGGATAACCCTTCACTTATTTGAAGACAGCTATCATGTTCCCCATGACTTTTCTGTAGACTAAACGTACCAACTAATCCTTGTATGACTTAGATTCACAGCTCTTCCTCATCCTTGTTGTCTTTCTCTGGACACCCTTCTTAAATAATATGCCCTAAACCGAATACAATACTCGAGATGAGGACTAATTAGGGCAAAGTACAGTCGGACAAACGCCTCCTGATTCTTGGAATCTACACCTCTATTTTATGCAATCCAAGATTGCATTAGCTTTTTTGGCTGTCATATCGCACTAATGACTCACATTGAACTTACAATCCACAAAAATACCCAAAACTTTTTCAGACAAACAGCTATTATTCCTCCCTTATCATATATTTATGATACAATACAATACAATACATTAACCCAAAGTGTGAAACTTTTCATTTATTCTTATTTTGTTGTTCAGTTGCATCCAACTCTTTGTGACCCTGTTTGTGGTTTTTTTGGCAAAGATACTGGAGTGGTTTGCCATTTCCTTCTCCAGTTCGTTTTATAGACAAGGAAACTGAGGGGGAAAGGGTTAAGTGACTTGCCCAGGGTCACACAGCTATTAAGTGTCTGAGGCTGGATTTGAACTCACGTCAATGCTCCTGACTGTTGAAATCTTTTTGGACCTAGACTGTTATCCAAGTTTGGAGTCTCCCTTCCAGCTTTGTGTTATCTGTAAATTTGATAGGCATGCCATCTATGTACCCAATCAAGTCTTGATAAAATGTTAAATAGCACAGGTGTTAAACAGCCCAGCATAGATCCCTAGGACACTCCACTAGAGACTTCCTAGAAAGGTGACATTGAGCCCCCAACAAATTCTTTTTTTAGTCCAGCCTTTCAACCAGTTTTAAATTCATCAAACTGTATCATTTATTCTACATCTCTCCACCCTTTCTATAAGAGTGGTGTGAAATATTTCATCAATACTTTACTAAAGGATAAGTAAACTTTATTTATAGAAGTCCCCTAATAAAGCAGGGCTTGATCATCTTGACACCCCCCCACCAAAAAAAAGGGAAAAAGAAGGAAATAAGGCTAGTCCAATTTAGCACATTTAAGCTTTGAGTTTGTTTATTCCAACTTCTACTTTCATTAACCAGTCAAATTCTCAGTTAGGCTGGCTATATAGGAGCAAAGAGCAATAGGGTGACTTTTTCTAATGACATTAGCTCAATCACTAACAAGTGTGTTTCCCCCAAGACTATCTATTGAGAAAAATTAGTTAGCCCAACTTAAACAGTTTTTGGAAAGGGGTATTTAGTAAGGTAGTATAGTAAGAACAGAGCAGCTAGGTGGCACAATGGAGTAACAGGCCTGGAGTAGGAAGACCTGAGTTCAAATTTGACCTCAGACATTTACTAGCAGCGTGACCCCTGGCGAGTCACCTGTTTGCCTCAGTTTCCTCACCTGTAAAATGAGCTGGAGAAGGAAACGACCAATTATTCCATTATCTTTACCAAGAAAACCCCAAACAAGCTCACAAACAGTTGGGATACAACTGAAACAACTAAAAGAAATAAGAATAAGAGGTATAAAACAACCCTCACCCAAAAAAAGAGTCTGTTACGAACTCTCCCATAAGTACATAAAGAGTCTAGGGGGAGGGTGGGCAAAAGCTCAGAGAGCACATGTGACAAACTTGAAGTCGTTTTCTCCTATTCAATGGGTGCTCAAGAAGGCCTCTTTAAGCATGTGTTCATCTGTTCTTGACTCAGGACGCAAATACTTGCCCTCAGCTGATCCAGAGACACTACTAAGACTCTGGTGGGAAAATGGGAAGTCCAAAATCCTCCTGACCCTACATGACTAACAAAATTTTCCTCAGGCCAAAGGGAGGAAAAAAGAAAACCTAGCCAAAGTTGAAGCCAAAATCTGTCCTTTTCTGCCCTCTCCCTCCTCACTCCCCTAGGTTTCTCCTCAGGGGTGTGCTAGAAAGCCATACTGATGCAAATTTCTAGAATCAATCCCTTCTCAACTCTCTTGATAATTTATAGACCATTCCTGGGTTGTGGCCAAATTTTCTCAGACTATATAAAACATTATTCTTGAGCACTGTCATTACAGGAAGAAGGCCTTTTGACAATTAGTCTAAAGCCATAATTGAACTCATTGATTAAGCATCTTGTCACTAACTTAAAACTTTATATGGGCTTTTATTAGTCTTTTTTTCAATTGTATCTGACTCTTCATGACCCCAGTTGGGGTTTTCTTGGCAAAGATACTGGGGTGGTTTGCCATCTCCTTCTCCAGATCATTTTGCCGATGAGGAAACTAAGGCAAACAGGGTTAAGTGACTCACCCTGGGTCACACATCTAGTAAGTATCTGAGGCCAATGTTAAATCAGGAAGATAAATTTTCCAGGCTCTGAGTCTGATGCTCTATCTACTGTACCCCCTAGCTGCTCTATACTTCCAAATTTGAATTCAGTTCTGCCTGACTCCAGGTGCTATATCCACCGTGCCGCCAGCTGCTATATAGAGGAAAAGGGAAAAGGAGGGCCTATCACAGAATCTTGAGGCACGCTCAGAGTTAGGACTAGCAAAGGTGATGGAGGAGCAGTGCCACAAAAGCCCAGAGAGGAGAGAATATCCAATAGCTTCAAATGCAGCAGATAAATCAGGAAAGATTGTCACCATCAGATTTGGCAATGAAGGAATATCAGTAACTTTGGAGAGAGCAGTTCTCTTTGAGTGATGAAGTTAGAAGCCATTGTAAAGAGTTAAGGAGTGAATTAGTGGAAGCAGTGAGTGTAGGTAACTTTTCAAAGGGGTCTGACCGAGACTTAGGATGATAACTTGAGGAGATGATCTGTTCTATTTTTAAGAATAGGCAGAGACTTGGGTATATTTGAAGACAACAAGAAAGAACCAGTTGAGAGGGAGAGGTTGAAGATTTGTGAAAGAGGAGGAATGATTTAGGATGCAATCTGCTGGAGAAGATAGGAAAAGATGAGATCAATTGTGCAGGAAGAGTGGTTATCCTTGGCAAGGAGAACGGTCACCTGTTTGTCACAGACTGGGGGAAAGGAGAGATGGAAGTGGAGTTGAGGGTTTTAAGATTAAAAGAATGGGAGAAAGGAGAGCTCACATGGAATGACTCATTTTTTTTTTAAATAGACACTTGCAAATTCCTTAGCTGAGAGGAAAGAGAATAGAACTTAGAGAAGGAGGTGTAGGGGGCTTGAGGAGGTAAGGGGAGGTGAACTAGGGAATCAATTCAGAAGAAATAAAAGGACTGACTTGATGCAATAAAGGCCCTCCTTCAGTCCTGAGGGAAGTCTTTCATTCTCCATGATTTTTCATACATCACTGACAATGACTCAGAAGTCCCATATGCCAGCTCTTTCTGGACCCAAGGATGTTATATATCTGTGCCAAGTGACTTGACTTCTTCAAGGGTAGCTAGGTGCTCTCTGCCTTTCTCCTAACTTAATGTTGAATAGCACTTCCCTATTAAGCATTTTTATTACTTTTTTTCCAGACCATCATCTTTGCCAGAGAAGTTAGAAGGAAAATTAGAATCAGGCAAATCACAAATGACTCAGTCTTTTGAGTCTGGCCTTCAACTGTCTCTGAATCTATCTCAATATAGTAGCCTACTTATCAAAATAATGAAGACTACATGAGATATTTTATTAAATGCTTTCTGAATATCTAGGCAAATTATGCCTACATTCTATGGCAGTTTAGTAACCCTGCCCAAAGAGAAAATAAAATTAGTCTGTCATGGACTTTGTCCCCTTAAGCTTCCCCTTAATGTTAACTTCCCCCATTAGAATGTAAGCTCCTTAAGGTCAGGGACTGTCTTTCTACTTGTACTTGTGTCTCTAGCACTAAGCAAAGTGGTATATATTAAGTGCTTGATAAATGCTCTCTCACAAAAAGAAAGGGGGGGGAAGGACCTATTTGTACAAAAATATAGCAGCTCTTTTGGTGGCTAAGAATTGGAAATATAAAGGATGCCCATCATTGGGTATGGCTGAACATATGATTGTAATGATATATCACTGTATTATAATAGATTTCAGAAAAACTTGGAAAGACTCACATGAACTGATGCAAAGTGAAATGAACAGAACCAGGAGAACATTGTACACAGTAACAGCAGCATTATATAATGATCAACTGTGAAAGACAGTTCCAAGGGCTCAAAGAAAAATGCTATCCACATCCAGAGAAAAAAACTGATAGTCTGAATGCAAATCAAAGCCTACTATTTTCATTTTCTTTATTTTTGTTTTTTTTTTGGGGGGGGGTTATCTGTTTCTTCTTTCACAACATGACTAATAGGGAAATGCGTTTTACATGATTGCACATATATAACCTATGTCAAATTGCTTACCATCTTAGGCACAGGGGAGGTGATACAAGGATGTGAAAAATTTGGAACTCAAAAAAATTTTTAAATAAATGTTAAAAGGAGATTCTGGAATATGGCGGCATAGGTTAGAAAACTTTTAGCTCTCCAAATTTCCTCCACAAAAAAAGTCAGAACATCAATTCAGAGGGAATGTAGAGCAGCAGAAATAAATGAAAGTCAGGGTAAAGCAATTGTTCACCTAAGACAACTCGGGAAGTTGGCAGGAAAGACCTGAACTCCAGGGGCAGAGGTTGGGCCCGAGTGAAGTGTACTTTAATGCACTTCAAGAGTTAAGGCTGACTCTGCAGAATCAACAAACAAGCCCTGGGGGGCAGCTGGGGTTGGAAGGCAGGGTAGGGGTCTGAAGGATGAGTAGTAGAAGATTGAAGGACCTTCCATTGTCAAGGGATGCTAAGCACAGAGGCATCCCAGGCTGTGGCTGCAGGGAAGAAGGAGCTAGCACACACCTGATAAGTGCAATAGCAGAGAGGTGGGGACCCTGATGGCTGTGGGCACTTATAGAAAAGCAGAATCTCTGGTTTCAGTTCCAAGGCAGAAAAGATAGCTGTAGTTTGTCTTAGCCACCTAAGGCACCATGGGGAGCAAGATCATTTGCAGGACAGTGTAGTTGGGGGCCCTGGTGGTAGCATAGGAATGGAGAGGACAGCCCAAAGCTGAGCCCCAAGACAACCCTTAGAAAATAATAGTAAGAAGAACCTGCAGCTTGGGGCATCATTCCCCATACCTCAGGACTAGAACTTGATTACCATAATCACTACTAAAAACAAAACTAAAAAAATAACAACAATAAAAATAAAAATGAGTAAGCAAAGGAGAAAGAATCCAACCATAGATAGCGACTATGGGGATAGAGAAGATCTGGGTTCATATGCAGAGCAAGATAATGGAGCTAAAAAAGCCACTCCTTTTTCAATGAGAAATGTCAAATGGTCACAAGTACAAAAAGGGTTCTTGGAAGAGCTTAAAAAGGAAATCAAGGAAAATTAGAAAAAATAAAAGCAATCCAAGCAAATCAAGAAAATTATGAAATTTTGAAAATTATGAATAATTATGAAAATAAAGGCAATCAACTAGTAATAGAGAATCAAAAACTTAAGGAAGAAAATAATTCCTTGAAAACTAGAATTGGACAAAGGGAAGCTAATGACATTCTAAGACATCAAGAAATAATAAAACGAAATCAAGAGAATGAAAAAATAGAAGAGAATGTGAAACATCTAGTCAGAAAAATGACTGATCTGGAGACCAGATGAAGGAGAAATAATATAAGAATTATTAGAATGGTCGGGGCAGCTAGGTTGCACAGTGGATAGAGCTCTCTGGCCTTGGAGTCAGGAGTACCTGAGCTCAAATCCGGCCTCAGACACTTGACACTTAGTAGGTGTGGGACCCTAGGCAATCACTTAATCCCAATTGCCTCGCCAAAAAACAAAAAAAAGGGGAAAAAAGAATAGTCAGACTACCTGAAAATTATGATTAAAAAAAAAAGAATCTTGATAAAATATTACAAGAAATTATCAAGGAAAATTGTCCTAAAGTTCCAGAACAAGAAGGCAAAGCAGAAAGAGAAAAAAAAAATCCACCTCTCTACCACCTGAAAAAGATCCCAGGAGGAAAACTTACAGGAAAATCATAGCCAATATTGGAAGCAACAAGAAAAAAAAAATTAAAATATCATGGAACTACAATAAGGACCTAGCAGCTACTATATTGAAGAACCATAGATCTTGGAATACTGTATTTTATAGATTAAAAGAGCTGAGTTTATGACCAAGGGTAACTTACCCAGCAAAGTTAAGTATAATCTGAATGAATAAATGGATATTTAATGAACCTGAAGACTTTCAGGTTTTTGTGATGAAACCATCAGAACTTAAGGGAAAATTCTACATATAACAACCAGGAGAAATTAAAGACCAATTATAAGGGACTCAACAAGGTCAAATTGTTTATTTCATATATGTGAAAATATCATCAGTACTCATGACTGTCTTCATTATTTGGGTAGTTTGAAAGAAAGGCTTGAGCTGAGTATGGATGAGACGATTCTAAAAATAAAACTGTGTAGGGAGAGAAAAAAAAGCAGTTATCTCATACAAAAGAGGCAAAAAATTGATACAAAAGAAGATAGCAGGGGGAGGGTGGGTAATGCTGGAACCTTTTTCTCATTGAGAATGGGTTAAAAAGGGAACAACATATATGACCAGAAGGATATAAAAGTCTTCTAACTTCAGAAAGAAATGAGGTCAAAGGGATAGGGTGGGGGAAGAGGATAAGGGTGATGTGACTCTTGGAGTAGTGGTAGGTTAAGAAATAGGAGGGCAAAGTAGCAGATAGAAGTAAAGCAGAGGAGAGAGGAGGGATAGGAATAGGGAGAGAAGGACAGTGAGGGAAAATAGGAAGGAGGAAAATACACAAGTAATTACAGCTTAGAATGTGAATGGGATAAATTTACCCATAAAATGGAAACTGATAGCAGTGTAAAAATTTTAATTCAACAATATATTGCTTTCAGGAAATGCCTTAAAAATAAGAGATCCACACAAAGATAAAACAAAGGTCAGGAGTAGAATTTATTATATTAAAATAAAACGGGCAGTAATCATGATCTCAGACAAAGTTAAAGCTCAAATAGATTTAATTAAAGAGAAAAATAGGAAACTACATTATGTGTCAGCAATGTTATTCAATATTGTTTTAGACCACCTAAAATAATTTGACAGTGTAAAAATACCTGAGAGTATACTATACCTCATTTGTATGAGACACAGTAACAATATGAACATAAACACAAAACACTTTTTATACAAATAAAGTCAGATCTAAATAATTGAAGTGATATTTATTCTTTATATGTATATAAAGCCAAAATAATAAAAATTACCATTTTACCTAATTAGTCTATTTATTCAATGCCATCCCAATTAAATTACTAAAAAAATTATCTGAACTAGAAAAAAGAATAACAAAGTTTTGGGGCACAGTGGCACAGTGGATAGAGCACTGGCCCTGGATTCAGGAGGACCTGAGTTCAAATCTGACCTCAGACACATAACACTTACTAGCTGTGTGACCTTGGGCAAGTCACTTAACCCCATTGCTTAGCCAAAAAAAAAAAAAAAGGAATAACAAAGTTTATTTGGAAGAACAAAAGGTCAAGAACTCCAAAGAAACCAGGGGAAAAAAAAGATGTAAAGGAAGTAGATTCTGTAGTTTCAGACCTTAAACTATATTATAAGGTGAGAGCATTGTTGAAGTATAAAATGGATAATTTTCATTACTTTAAATTAAAATTTTCTTGTGTAAATAAAACCTATGCAGCCAAGAATAGAGGAAATGCAGAAAATTGGGGGAAAACTTTCATAGACTTTCATAGACTCAGATAGGATGTGATTGGGTTGGAATATGGCTATGGCATAGGAAATGATGAGTTGGTTGATTTAGAAAAACATGGAAAGTCTTGGACTTATGAAGGAAGACGCTATCCATCTTCAGATACATAGATGACAAGTGTAAATAAGCATAGTTTGGTCTTACCTGTATATATGCATGAGTGTATATGTGTATGTTTATGGCTATCTATATATGTGTGTGTGTATGTGTGTATATATATATATATATATATATATGTGTGTGTGTGTGTATATATATGTACATATATCTGTGCTTAACTGTAGTCTTCTTTGGGGGGGGAGGAAGTAAAAAGTACACAGCAGAGAACAAAATAAAATCTACAAGGAATCAAAGAAAAGCTTTGGGTGGTATTTATTACATAAGTTTTCTTGAAATTGAAATTTATTGTTTTATATTCAATCTTCTCTTATGGTCTGCTGTGTATGTGGCAATATTTTTTTCTTTTCTCATTTTGTATTTAAGTTTAAAATAAATTTTAAAATTTACCCAAAAGTGAATGTTAAAATATGTATTTACATGTAATTGGAAAAAATAAAATATTACTTAAAAAAAATGATGAGCAGGATGATTTCAGAAAAACTTGGAAAGGCTTACATGAACTGATGCAAAGTGAAGTGAGCAGAACCAGAAGAACATTGTACATAGTAACAACAATATTGTACAATGATCAACTGCCAAGGATTTAGCTATTCTTAGCAATTATCCAAGATAATACCAAAGGACTCATGACAAAAAATGCTATCTGCCTCCAGAGAAAGAACTGTGGCATCTGAATGCAAACTGAAGCTTACTATTTCTCTCTCTCCCTCCCTCTCTCTCTCTCTCTTTCTTTCTTTCTTTTTTCCACAAAATGACTAATATGGAAATATGTTTTACATGATTGCCCATGTAACGTATATCAGATTGCTTACCATTTCAGGGAGGCAGGGAAGAGAGGGAGGAAGGGATAGAATTTAAATCTCAAAACTTTTTTTAAAAGGACATTTAAAAATTTTACATGTAATTGGGGAAAAATAAAATAATTTTTAAAAATTCCCTCTCTCTTTCTCCCTCCTTCTTTCTCCATTCTTCCCTCTGTCTCTCTCCCTTTTTCCTTCCCTGTCTCTCTCCATCTTTCTCTTCTCTCTCTCCCTCTCCCTCCATTCCCCCAACCCTTTCTCCCTCCCTCCATCTCTGTGTCTGTATTCCCAAGGCTTCACACAGTACCTAGCACATAGCAAGTTCTTTGTAAATGTTTGTTGAGTTGATGCCCTGCTTCCTTGGCACAGGAAGTCAATTTTTCCCTTCACTGATGAAGTTCCCTTTAGGTATACCTCTCTGCTGATGAGGTCATCTCCTGCTAGGTCAGGTCATTCTACTGTTCCTGGATCAGGCTGCTTTTTCTCTGGGCTTGTTCCTTGTATGGCATGGGCACAATATCTCAGCTGTTAAACCTGCAATCTTTCCAGTCTTTGCAATGCCCCTAAGGTCGCTGACCAGGCAAGTCTATCTCAAGGCTGCTGCTGCTCAACTCTCACCTCCTTTGGGCTCCCATATCAAGTACATTCTGCTATTGACTCCTGTTGCTCATGGAACCTCTGATGGAACCTCTGGTTCTGAACTCTCAAGGTCTCTGCCTGGACATGGCCACCTCAAAGTATTAATTCATTTAATATCAGAAAAGAATAAACACAGAGTTAGCCCTGTGCTCCTAGCCTGTAAGGTCAGATGAGAGACAAGTCAGCCACCCTTTTCCTTACCAAGCAGCCTAAAACAGTCCTGCCTTTTCTCAGCCAGAAAAGAGAAAGACTGAGAAATGGGCAGGCTGCCCCTTTTGTATACACACTCCTAAGTCACTAGTT